>NC_132838.1:114563487-115842415 GCF_048164855.1 Canis lupus baileyi | reverse complement strand
AAAAAAAAAAAAGAAGGGATCCCTGGGTGGCGCAGCGGTTTGGCGCCTGCCTTTGGCCCAGGGCGCGATCCTGGAGACCTGGGATCGAATCCCATATCGGGCTCCCGGTGCATGGAGCCTGCTTCTCCCTCTGCCTATGTCTCTGCCTCTCTCTCTCTGTATGACTATTATAAATAAATTAAAAAAAATAAATAAATAAAATAAAAGATTAAAAAAAAAAAAAAATATATATATATATTAAAAAAACTTAGGGGCACTTGGGTGGCTCAGTCAGTTATGTGTACGCCTTTGGCTTGGGTCATGATCTTGGGATCCTGGGATTGAGCCCTGAGTCAGGCTCCCTACTCAGTGGGGAGTCGGTTTCTCCCTCTCCCTCTGCCCCTACCCCCCACTTGTGCTCTCTTGCTCTCAATCTCTCTCTAAAATAAATAAATAAAACTTAAAATACTGTAGACATTTTTCCATGTCAGTACAAATAAAGCTACTCTATTCACAGAATGGATGAACCATAATTTAGGTAACTAGGCATCTTAATAGATTTTTCCACTCATATCCCAAAAGCTGAGTTACTTGCTTGTCAAAATTCAGTTGTATTCTCAACCTCTTTAGTTCAGCTGGTGTTTAGAACCACACACTTTAATTAAATATTTAGTTAATTAAATGCATGCTGAAGAGAAATTTTAAAAATTTTTTCTTGTTTTGCTATAGTTGACAATGTTACATTAGTTTCAGGTGCACACCAGAGCACACCTAGTTGAACAGTACAGCACACCTATACTTCTGGTCAAGGATCAAATACTGCCCACTGCAGGCAAGGAGAGCCTCTGCAGGTCACTGGCCTGAAGGATAAAGTAGCCAAAACAGAACAGCAAAGTGCACGTAGCACACACCAGAGACACTCCGTGAAGTGCCAGGCCCCAGATACTATGTGACCTCTTCTTCAGAAAGTCATTACTCTCAGGAGCAGGAAACGTAACAGGTTTTTCTAATTTAGAAAAAGACAGAGCTTTAAAATGCCAAGGCACAGGAATTCATCCCAAAAGAAAGAACAAGAAAAGGTCATGGACAGAGATCTAATCAAAACAGATCTAAGTAATATGCCTGATGAAGAATTCAAAGCAACAATCCTAAGGACTGAGCTTGAGAAAAAAATGGAAGACTTCAGGAAGGCCCTTACCACAGAGATAAAAGAGTTAAAAAACAGTCAAATAAAAAATAACTGAGATCTGAAACAGACTGGATGTAATGACCGCAAGGATGGAAAAAGAAGAGGTACAAATAAGTAATATAGAAGATAGAATAATGGAAAATAATGAGGCTGAAAAAAGAGAGAAAGAAGAATTGTGGATCACAAGAACAGACTTAGGAAACTCAGTAACTCCATCAAACATAATATTCATATTATAGGAGTCCAGGAGAATAACAAATATTGTTAAAATGTCTACATTATCTAAAGCAATCTACACTTTTAATGCAATCCTTATCAAAACACCAATAGCATTTTTCACAGAGCTAGAATAAACAATCCTGAAATTTGTCCCAAACAGCCAAAGCAATCCTGAAAAAGAAAAACAAAGCTGGAGGCATCATAACTCGACTTTAAGTTATATTACAAAGCTGTAGTGAGCAAGACAGTATGGCACTAGAAAAAAAAAAACAACACATAGATCAATGAAACAGAATAGAGAACCCAGAAATGAACCCACAACCATATGGTCAATTAACCTTCAACAAAGCAGGAAAGAATATCCAATGTTAAAAAGTCTCTTCAACAAACAGTGTTGGCTCACTTTCTCTCAAATAAATAAATAAAATCTTAAAAAGAAAAGGGGAGACTTAAAAAAATGGGGCACCTGGGTGGCCCAGTTTGTTAAGTGTCTGCCTTCTCCTCAGGTCACGGTCCTGAAAACCCAGGATCAGGCCCTGCATGGAGCTCTCTGCTCAATAGAGACTCTGCTTCTTCCTCTCCTTTTGTCCCTCCCCCAGCTCATGCTCACACTTTTTTTCTCTCTCTCTCTCTCAAATAAATAAATAGAATCAAGAAAGAAGAAAGAAAGAAAGAAAGAAAGAAAGAAAGAAAGAAAGAAAGAAAGAAAGAAAGAAGAAAGAAAAGAAAGAAAGAAAGAAAGAAAGAAAGAAAAGAAAGAAAGAAAGAAAGAAAGAAAGAAAGAAAGAAAGAAAGAAAGAAAGAAAGAGAAAGAAAGAGAGAAAGAAAGAAAGAAAGAAGCTTAACAAATGGTGTTGGGAAAACTGGATAGCAACATGCAAAAAAATGAAACTGGACCACTTTCTTATGCCATACACAACAATAAATGCAAAATGGATGAAAGACTTAAACCTGAGACAGGAGGGATCCCTGGGTGGTGCAGCGGTTTGGTGCCTGCCTTTGGCCCAGGGCGCGATCCTGGAGACCCGGGATCGAATCCCACATTGGGCTCCCGGTGCATGGAGCCTGCTTCTCCCTCTGCCTGTGTCTCTGTCTCTCTCTCTCTCTCTCTCTCTCTGTGTGACTATCATAAATAAATAAATAAATAAATAAATAAATAAATAAATAAATAAATAAATGACCTGAGACAGGAAACCATCAAAATCCTAGAGAGCACAGGCAGTAATCTCTTTGACATTGGCCATAGCAATATTCTTCTAGATATGTCTCCTGAGGCAAGGGAGACAAAAGTGAAAATAAATGGGACCTCATCAAACTAAAAAGCTTCTGCACGGCAGAGGAAGCAATCAACAAAACTAAAACTGGAAAAGATTTTTGCAGATGACATATCTAATAAAGAGTTAGAATCCAAAAAACACCCAAAAAACAAATAATCCAATTAAGAAATGGGCAGAAGACAGAGATTGACATTTTTCCAAAGAAGACATCTGGATGGCCAATAGACACATGAAAAGATGCTCAACGTCAATCATCATAAGGGAAATACAAATCAAAATTACAATGAGATATCACCTCATACCATCAGAATGGCTAAAATTCTGGAAACAAACCTTTGGCAAGGGTGCAGAGAAAGGAAAACCCTCTTACACTCCTGGCGGAATGTAAACTGGTACAACCACTCTGGAAGGTTCCCCAAAAAGTTAAAAATAAAACTAGCCTATGATCCATCAATTGCATTACTAGGCATTTACCCAAAAGATACAAAAATATTGATTTGAAGGGATACATGAACCCCAATGTTTACAGCAGCATTATCAACAATAGCCAAATTATGGAAATAGTCCAAATGTCCATCGACTGATGAATGGATAAAGAAGATGTAGTGCTGGGGATCCCTGGGTGGCTCAGCGGTATAGCGCCTGCCTTTGGCCCAGGATCCTGGAGTCCCGGGATCGAGTCCCGCGTCAGGCTCCCGGCATGGAGCCTGCTTCTCCCTCCTCCTGTGTCTCTGCCTCTCTCTCTCTCTCTCTCTTTCTCTCTATGTCTATCATAAATAAATAAATAAAAAATCTTAAAAAAAAAAAGAAGATGTAGTGCTTATACACACACAATGGAATATTATTCAGCCATAAAAAGAGAATGAATGCAAATGCTTGCCATTTGCAGCAATGTAGATGGAGTTATATATATTATGCTAAGTGAAGTCAGTCAGAGAAAAATAAATACCACATGATTTTCAGTCATATGTGGAATTTAAGAAACAAAATGGAGGTGGGTGGCAGATAAGAGAGTGGCAAACCAAAAAACAGACTCTTAACTTTAGAGAAAAAACTGATGGTAACTGGAAGGGAGGTGGGTAGTGTTAAATAGGTGATGGGTATTAAGGAAGGCACTTGTGATGCACACTAAGGGTTGCATGTACGTGTTGAATCACTAAATTCTATACCTGAAACTAATATTACACTGTATGTTAAGTGGAATTTAAATAAAAATTAGGAAAAAAACACACAAAAAAATTTGTAAATAAAAAAATTTTCAGTATCGTTGACGCACAATGTTACATTAGTTTCAGCTGTCAAGATAGTAATTCAAAGTCTGTATACCTTATGCTATCCTCGGCATAAGAGTAACTACCATCTGTCACCATACAGCGCTATTATAATATTGACTATATTCCCTATGCTATCTATGCCTTTTATTCCCATGACTTACTCATTCCATAACTGGAAGCCTGTATCTCCCATTCCCCTTCACCCATTTTGCCCATCCCTCCACTTCCTTCCCTCCGGCAACTGTCATTTTGTTCTCCATATTTATAGGTATGATTCTACTTTGTGTTTGTTTATTCATTTTTGTTTTCTTTTATTCCACATGAGTGAAATCATACAGACCTAAAGTGAATTATGCTAAGTAAAATAAGTCAGACTAAGAAAAACTAAGAAAGTTGTTTTTTAATGAAAAATTAAGTCAATAGTTTTAGAAAATTAGACTAAAAGTGCATTACTTAAAAACCTGTTTTTTGTATTTGGAAGAGAATTTTAATTTCTATTAAAAACAGAAAATCTGGGACTCCTGGGTGGCTCAGTGTTTGAGCATCAGGTCGTGATCCTGAGGTTCTGGGATCCTGGGATGGAATCCTGCATCAGGCTCCCTGCAGTGAGCCTGCTTCTCCCTCTGTCTCTCAAGAGTAAATAAATAAAATCTTACAAAAAAAAGAAAAAGAAAGAAAGAAAGAAAATCTCTATAAAGTTTCTACCTTCACATTGGTTTGCAAATGCTTTGCTTCACTATAAAAAAAATTTAGCAATGGATATTGTAAATAGTGTACTATGAGTGTGGCTTATGTAAGAAGGACAATGCTAAACTCCAACAGATCATATTCAAATAAAGGCTTTAGTACTATATCAAAAAATTAATGAATAGGGATCCCTGGGTGATGCAGTGGTTTAGCGCCTGCCTTTGGCTCAGGGTGAGATCCTGGAGACCCAGGATCAAAACCCACGTCGGGCTCTCGGTGCATGGAGCCTGCTTCTCCCTCTGCCTATGTCTCTGCCTCTCTCTCTCTCTCTCTGTGTGTGACTATCATAAATAAAATAAAAATTTTTTAAAAAGATTTAAAAAATTAATGAATATTCATATATATGTTATAAAGGTAAAATAAAATGTCTCACATGTATTTTTTTATGAACTCTCATGATCACCTTTTAAAAAAGTAATCACTTGGGCAGCCTGGGTGGCTCAGTGGTTTAGCACTGCCTTCAGCTCAGGGCGTGATCCTGGAGACCCGGAATTGAGTCTCACTTCGGGCACTTTGCATGGAGCCTGCTTCTCCCTCTGCCTATGTCTCTGCCTCTCTCTCTGTCTCTCTCATGAATAAATAAATAAAATCTTAAAAAAAAAAAGTAATCACTTATAAATCAAATAAGCAGCATGTTTGGCATAATTATATATTTCTTTTTTTAAGATTTTATTTACTTATTTGAGAGAGAAAGAGCATGTGCATGCATGCATGAGCAGGGGAGAGGGAAAGGTAGAAGAGAAGGGGCAGAGAGAAAATCTCAAACAGATTTCACACTCAGCAAGGAGCCCCACACCAGGCTCAATCTCAGAACCCTAAGCTCATGACCTGAACCAAGCCAAGAGTTGGATGCTCAATGGACTGAGTCACCCAGGTGCACATAATTTTATTTTATAAAGTACATTTCTAAAAGAAATGTTAAATAAAACTATAAATGTACATATTCTAAATATCAATATCCATTGTCAAATTGCCTGCCAAGGTAATTTTTATCAATTTACATTCCTACCAGAACACAAGGTACATGTCTTCAAACTCCTCTATACTGACTAGTATCATTCTAAAATTTTTTCCCCTATAAGTAAAGATTACCTTATTATTTTATAATTTGCAATTTTCTGATTGTAAAATAGAGCATTTTTATATATGTGTATATAATCAAGAAATACAAAAATAGTTCAGCAATAGGAAATCTTTACTATAAATTCTTATAGAATCTTCTATAAATTTTATGGAAAAAAATAATTGAATAATGCTTGAATAATGCTGAAAAAATATAGGATCCAAAAGCCTCTCATGCTTAAAATATATACAACATTCATAGATATAATACACAGAGCTAGGAATAGAAAAAATATATAGGCATATGTAGTGTAAAACAGCTGAAAATGTACTGTGATATCAGAAAGAAAAAATTACATCAATTTTTCAACACAGACAGGGAAATTGTGGTTGATAAAGTAGAAATGTAAATAAGAAAAGGTAAGAGGGAACATAAATACCGGAAAGGTCACTACATTCAGCAAATATTTTGCCTTTTTCGCATAGGTACACAGGAAACTACATCTCCCAGCCTCCCTTGCAGTGAAGTAACTGAATTCTGGCCAATCAGAAGTGACAGATTTCACAAATAGTACTTCCAGGATAGTCCATTAAAAATGTACTGAGAGATCTCCATCTATTTTTTCTTTGTGTGTGTGTGTGTGTGTGTTGAGTGTTTGTCCTTCTCTATCTCCTCCCTCTCTTTCTCACTGGCTGGTTTCAGAGGATTCAGCACAGCATTTCAAGGCAATGGTGAGTCCTAAGAGATGATGCAGATGAATACGCCTGCATATCTGAATGACAACATGCAGGAGAAGCCCCAGATAACCTGGGCACCTGGGTGGCTCAGTGGTTGGGTATCTGCCTTTCACTCGGGGTCCTGGGATCAAGTCCTGCCTCGGGCTCCCTGCAGGAAGCCTGCTTCTCCCTCTGCCCGACATGTGTCTCTGCCTCTCTGTCTCTCATGAATAAATAAATAAAATCTAAAAAAAAAAAAAAAAAAAAAAAAAAAAGGCCCCAGATAACCTCACATTTGACTGTGACATGTACAAGGAACAATCTTTATTGTTTTTATTCACTGAGGCTTTGTTAAAGTAATTAGCTTTATGTTGACTAATACACTCAGAGAACTGTTGAAAATGTGCTAGAATAAGAGTCCAATAAACTGACTAGATGATATATTTTATACAAAAATTAATGCTTTTTCTATATACCAACAATAACCAAACATCTAAAAGGAAATACAGTGCAGCCTGGGTGGCTCAGCGGTTTAGCGCCGCCTTCAGCCCAGGGTGTGATCCTGGATGCCTAGGATCGAGTCCCGCATCGGGCTCCTTACATGGAGCCTGCTTCTCCTGAATGGATAATTCATTTCTGGAAAAATGCTTAGTCTTACTAAGCAAATTAAAACAATACCAAGAGTATTTCTGTTCCATCATACTGGCAAAAAATTATCAAGAGCAATATCACAAACTTAAGTTGGAGAATATCAAGAGGATAAGGAAACAGGAATTCTCAGACATTGTTAGTAGAAATATAAACTAGATACCATCATTTCAAGAACTATTTGAGTATCTAGTAAAATGAAGTATGCACTCCTATGCTCCAGCAATTTTATTACTATGTACAAATCCTTGACAAATTCTTACACATGTACATAGAAACATACCCTGCTACTATATGAGACAGCAAAGAATAGAAACAATCTAAATGACTATCAGTGGTAGGGAAGAGTTAAATAAAATGTGACAAATTCAAAACATGAAACACTATATAGCAGTTTAAAAAATAGAGCTATATTATATACAGATTTACCAAGGATAAATCTCAAAAAAAAAAAAATGTTGAGTAATACTAGCAAGTTACAGAACAAAACTTAAATACTACCTATGAAAAAATAAAACACTTTTGTAAACAGATGCAAAATGTTTACAAAATATGTTTAAAAATGAACTGGAAGGGGAATCCCTGGGTGGCTCAGCGGTTTGGTGCCTGCCTTTGGCCCAGGGCGCGATTCTGGAGTCCCAGGATCGAGTCCCACATCAGGCTCCTGGCATGGAGCCTGCTTCTCCCTCTGCCTGTATCTCTGCCCCTCTCTCTCTTTCTCTCTCTATGTCTATCGTGAATAAATAAATAAAATCTTTTTTAAAAAATGAACTGGAAGGACATATGATGAATTCATGACTTTGCTGCTTCTCAGAGCAAGTGTCAGCTGAAGGAAAAGTGAACTGAGAATGAGAAACAGAGAATTTGTACTTAAGATAGTTTATCTTGGGGCATCAGGTGGCTCTTTCAGTAAAGCATCTGCCTTCAACTCAGGTCATGATCCTAGAGTCCCAGGATCCAGCCCCGTATTGAGCTCCCTGCTCAGCAGGGAGTATGCTTCTCCCTCTGACCTACCCTTCCACCTCGTGCTCTCTCAAATAGATAAATAAAATCTTAAAAAAAAAAAAGATAGTTTATCTCTTTCATAAAAAAATGAAAATATGTCAAAATATTAACCATAATCAATTCTGGGTGGTAGGCTTTGTTGTATTTGTTACTTTATTCCCTTTACTTTCCTATATTTTTAACTTTGTCAATAAAAAAGAAAAAATATTCCTGAAATAAAAACTTGATTCTTCATCCTGAAAGAGAACACAGGTACCAGGAAAAAGTGATCCAAAAGGGTCAAGACTGAGACGTACTCAAATAAAATAATTTTAAAATTAAAGAACCTACTAGGACAAAATATAAAGCTTATTATACACATAAAGGAAAATACCAAATTGGCATCAGACTTTTTCATAACAATATTCAACATTAATACTATACTATAATAAACTTAGAGAAAGAATGGCCAGTTATGAAGAAGGTAGAACTTGGGAGGACATTATTTGTGTGAACTCCTTGTGAGGAAACTGCCAGAAAACAAACCAGCCAATCAAGAAACGTCTACAGAAATTTCAGCAAAAAGACCTGTAGCAAACACTGAATGTTTAACTACAGAACTAAGATAAAATGAAATGAGAGGCTGGGATAAATGTGACAGAAGAGCATGTAAATATAATATGTCTTGACGATATAAAAAGCATACAACTAACAAAATTTGGGAAGAGAAGGTGGGAGGTAAAACAAGTGTACTTCTGACTCATCTGTAATAGGTAAAAAATCAAAGGCTAGTTTTTTTAAAGATTTATTTATTTATTTATTCATGAGAGATACAGAGAGGGAGGCAGAGACACAGGCAGAGATAGAGAAGCAGGCTCCATGCAGGGAGCCCGACGCGGGACTCGATCCCAGGTCTCCAGGATCACGCTCCTGGCCGAAGGCAGCACTAAACTGCTGAGCCATCCGAGCTGCCCAAACCTTCCTACTTATTACAAAAATTATAGTATTAAGTGACCAAAATAAAAGGTTAGGAAAACAGATAGTGAAAATCTTTTTTAAAAACTGTAAAAACCATGGAAGTCTGGGTGGCTCAGCGGTTTAATGCCTGCCTTCAGCTCAGGGCGTGATCCTGGAGTCAGAGGATGGAGTCCCACATCAGACTCCCTCCATGGAGCCTGCTTCTCGTGCTCACTTCAGCAGCACATATACTAAAACATGGAGCCTGCTTCTCTCTCTGTGTGTGTGTATCTCTCATGAATAAATAAATAAAATCTTAACAAAAAACCTGTAAAACCCAGAAAACATCATATAAAACAAAATATAGAATTAAGCCCAAACATATAAAAAATGTAACTAGACTTTCACCTATTAAATTGAAATGATATTCAGATTGTTTTACCTAGCAAAACTCAATTCTATACTGCATATAAATGCTACACTTAAAATAAAATGATTTTTTAAAATTGAAAATAAAAGGATGAGGAAAGGTCCTAAAAAAGCATAAAAAGGCAGGAGAAAAGGAATTCTCCCCTAGAGCATTCACAAGTAAGGCAGGCTGCTAACATCTTGATTTTAGTCCTATAAGACCCATTTTTCAACTGTTTTTTTTTTTTTAATTTTTAATTTATTTATGATAGTCACACACCGAGAGAGAGAGAGAGGCAGAGACACAGGCAGAGGGAGAAGCAGGCTCCATGCACCGGGAGCCCGACATGGGACTCGATCCCAGGTCTCCAGGATCGCGCCCTGGGCCAAAGGCAGGCGCTAAACCGCTGCGCCACCCAGGGATCCCCATTTTTCAACTGTTGACCGCTATAAGATGATACATTTGTGTTGTTTTCAGCCACTAAATTTGTGGTAATTTGTTACAGCAGCAATAAAAACTTAATATAGAAAGTAGTCCGCTACAACCTTTCCGGAAGGGAATTAACAAAATTACATAGGCACTCACTCAGCAATCCCTCACCCAAGACTTGATCTTGAAAATACAGCCCTGGGACGCGTAGGTGGCTCAGTGGTTAAGCGTCTGCCTTAGGTTCAGGGCATGATCCTGGAGTTCCAGGATAGAGTCCCACATTGGGGTCCCTGCATGGAGCCAGCTTCTCCCTCTGTCAATGTCTTTGCGCCTCTCTCTCGGTCTTTCTCTCTCTCTCACCTCCCCCCATGTCTCTTATGAATAAATAAATAAACTTTAAAAAAAAAAGAAAGAAAATACAGCCTCAACAATGTGAAAATATATACATACAAGTTTATTTACTAAAGCACTGATTCTTTTTTTTTTTTTTTTTTAATTTTTATTTATTTATGATAGTCACAGAGAGAGAGAGAGAGAGGCAGAGACACAGGCAGAGGGAGAAGCAGGCTCCATGCACCGGGAGCCCGATGTGGGATTCGATCCTTAGTCTCCAGGATCGTGCCCTAGGCCAAAGGCAGGCGCCAAACCGCTGCGCCACCTAGGGATCCCTAAAGCACTGATTCTAATCGTAAAATAGTATAAACATCCTAAAAGTCCACACATCAAAGAAAAATCCATTCTTCAAAGAAAATGTTACCATAACATTCACATAATGGAGTATTTTGCCGCTGTTAAAAAAATGAAGATCTCCATGACTAATATGGAGTGTATACATAGTTAAGTGAAAAAAGCAAAATGCAAAGAGTATCTATAAGAAGATACAAGAAACTACAGATATGTCAGTTCGTTTGTACAAAAGAAACATAAAAGGGACAAACCTGAAAATAAAGAGATTGGTAATTTACAAGAGGGTAAGAAAGGGGTAGGAAGACCTTAGGGGAGATCCCTGGGTGGCTCAGCGGTTTAGCGCCTGCCTTTGGCCCAGGGCACGGTCCTGGAGTCCCAGGATCGACTCCCACATTGGGCTCCTGGCATGGAGTCTGCCTCCCTCTCTCTCTCTCTCTACGTCTCTCATGAATAAATAAATAAAATCTTTAAAAAAAAAAAAAAGAAAGAAAGAAATCTTAGGGAACAGAAATCAGATAGTGGGGATGAAGAGAGACTAACACAATTCTTTTTTTTTTTAGACATATTTTTCTAAGCTCGATTCTTAAAAGCATAGTAATGTTTCAGAAAAATTAATAAATAAATAATTAAAATCAACCAGGATGTGGTAGGAACCCAAAACAGAATACAAGTAATAACAAATGAACCTTAAAGAACCTAAGTAACTTTGGAAAAGTACTTTGACTGAATACTGTAAGACTAAAGACAAAAAGACCCATATATAAATAATGTAATCCAGTTAATAAATTTGTTTCTCACAGAGGAATAGCTTGGAAATTCTGAAATTACTTTATGTGTATACTAACACTGAGCAAATAAGTAAATACATTGTTTCTCATTGTCAGAAAAAGAAACTACTAAGTAAAGGAGAAAGGCTAAAAAAAAAACCCCTGTGGAGTAGGACTAGAATCAAGATAATAAAATAAACTGATAGGGCAGGGATCCCTGGGTGGCACAGCGGTTTGGCGCCTGCCTTTGGCCCAGGGCGCGATCCTGGAGACCCGGGATCGAATCCCACGTCGGGCTCCCGGTGTATGGAGCCTGCTTCTCCCTCTGCCTGTGTCTCTGCCTCTCTCTCTCTCTATCATAAATAAATAAAAATTAAAAAAAAAAAAAAAACTGATAGGGCAGCCTAGGTGGCTTAGCGGTTTAGCACCGCCTTCAGCCCAGGGCATGATCCTGGGGACCTGGGATTGAGTCCCACGTTGGGCTCCCTGCATGGAGCCTGCTTCTCCCTCTCCTGTGTCTCTGCCTCTTTATCTCTCTGTGTCTCTCTCATGAATAAATAAATAAAATCTTTTAAAAACAAATAAAAAATAACTTTTGCAGACAAGACCCATTGGGCCAAAGGATCCTAAAATTAGTATGCAAAAGTTTCAGAAGAAAATAAAGTCTCAAAGCAAGATATTTATTAATTACAATAGAAAAATAGTAACTTTACAATGGAGAAACCAAAGAGATACCACCTTTACCAAGTGATCAAAGTTATCATCAATAATAAGACATATCAATATTATGAATCCTTTGGTATGCTGCAGTGAGCGGAACATAAGAGTATTCCTGTGGTACTCTTTCCAAAAATGCATTATTTCAATTTAATCATGAGAAAACATCAGATAAACCCAAACTAGGTGTAAGCAGATGTAATGAGACATTAATTCACAGTGAAGCATATCTGAAGACTCTGGGAGAGATTTCTCCAGGACAATAAAATCAATAGATTACCTAATGTGTCTGAATGTCTTAAGAGATTTAGACAATTAATGGGAGTTGGGAATTGAGTTATTAATATGTATATAGAAAACTAAGGAAAAAAACAGACAACCCCCCTCAAAACTATTAACTCCCGGAAAAATAAAAAATCATATAGAGAAAGTAATATTGGCATATACATAGCACAGCTACAACTAGCACTTAATAGCCATAATTTGTAAACACTGAATAGTGTTTCAATCAAAATTACAACATGAATGAGATGGGCAGATGGGAAGTGTGTGTGGGCACACAAGTGCATACATATTTGATTCAGGTCAAGTACTAAATCCTTATTAAGTGATACTAAATGAGGACTAAACCTGAAAAAACAATTATGAAATAGTAACATGAACATATTTGTTATAGAAATGAAGGAAACGTTAAAAAAAAGCTGCAAAAATAAAGAAAGGTAATCCTTCTAAGGAGAGGGAAATTGGAGAAGAAGATAAGCGACTGCCTTTTTTTAAGAGAATAAGCCTTGTAAAACTACTTGACTCTTTAAACAATGTGGATGCATAACTTTGATAATAACTTTGATAAAAATAAAAACTCTAAATTGTAATCTGGAAATGTACACATTTCTGGCCCTAAAAGGAAAAGAAGAGCTGGAAAGGACTAAGATTCAGGTTATACACAGAAGAATCACAGAGTGTGTAATTTTATAGAAATAGGGAGAAACCCACCCCCGCCAAGCCCAGGGCAGCCTCCTCATGGCCACCTGGCCTGGCACCTTATGACAGCCATCCTTGCCCAGTTGCCTGTCACTCACCATCTGACATCTCTTTCTCCACCATCCAGGGTTCCTTCCCTTGCTCCAACAAGGAGATCATGTTGGGCTTAGAAATGGAGAGTCCTGTTTACAGGAGAAGAAAAATGAGAGCAAGAAAGACAAACAGGGAGACAATCAACTTGCTTTCTAGGACTCGGTCCATCTCTTGGTTATTAGGCAAGAAGAGAAATCAGAGGAAAGGCCAGAGAATGGAATGAAGCTTGTATGAAGGATGAAGATGAAACTTCTTCCATAGCACTGGTTCTCAAAATGCTAGAGCAGAAGCACCACCACCTAGGAACTTATTAAAAATGCAAATTCTGGGATGCCTGGGTGGCTCAGCAGTTAAGCATCTGCCTTTGGTTCAGGGCCTGATCCCGGGGTCCCAGGATTGAGTCCCACATCGGGCTTCCTGCATGGAGCCTGCTTCCCTCTGCCTGTGTCTCTGCCTCTCTCTCTGTGTCTCTCATGAATAAATAAATAAAAACTAAAAAAAAAAATGCAAATTCTTAGGCCCCAACAGAGACTTACTGAATCGGAAACCACAGTGGTTCTCAAACTTTAATAGGCGTCAGAATCATTTGGAGGGCTTCTTAAAACCCAGCCTACTGGGCCTATTCCCAGAGTTTCTGATTCTGTGGGTCTAGAGAATCAGAGGGTCTAGAGACCCCATAATTTGCAATTTAACAAATTCCTATGCTATACTGATGCTGCTATTTCAAACCTCATTCTACAGCAATGGGAACACTGATTTCTAACTTCTTTAAGCTACTTCAAATTATTTCCTGGGAACTGGAAGTAAAAATTCAGCTAAGCACTTAACATGACCTAGATATTCCCAATGGAAGAAGCAAAAATATTCTGGAGGGAAGATTCTGAATTATGGGGGAGACATCCTTACCAAGCCATACCAAGTTCCTGTAGTTCTCCAACATGACGTCTCTGTATAAATCCTTCTGAGATGGATCCAGCCATTCCCATTCCTCTTGAGAAAAATCCAGAGCCACATCTCTGAAGGTCACCAAACCCTGAAATGAAAAAAAAAAAAAAAAAATTTCTCATTTGCCAAGTGCTCCCATATGGTCCTAGCAGAAAAGATGAAATTCTGCCAGAGTTCAAAGCTCTGTGTGGCTCAAGGGAAATAATTATTGGGGAGCAAGTACATGCCTAGGTTTGTCAAATATTTTAAGAGAAAAAGAAATACTAGAAAGACTCATCCCTTGAAAATTTCACATTTTTGTGAATAAAAAAAGATATATAAACAGGGGAAAAAATTAGCTTATGGCATGAAACATGAGTTTATAACATGAAGGTACGTGAGCAAGGCTATTTTATATTACATATATTATGTATCAAGAAATTCTTATGGAGATGATTCCTTTATATTCCCCAAACTGGGATATCAGATGGGTCAGAAAAGTGAAGGAAGGCCTTGAATTGGCTTTAACAAAAGGTTATGGTCTGAAACTTAGACTCTCTATGTAAGGAGAAACCTGCAAAAATGTGTCCTAAAGAAATAATGAAGTATATATAAAGATATTTAGAAAGAATTTTCATTGAAAGGTTATTTGAAAAATCTGGAAAAAACATGAATGTCAAGAAATAAGTTTAGGGGCGCCTGGGTGGGTCAGTAGGTTAAGCATCTGACTCTTGATTTTGGTTCAGGTCATGATCTCAGGGTCATGGGATCAAGCCCTGAATAGGGCTCTGCGCTCAGTGGGAGTCTACTACTCTCCCTCTCATTCTCCCTCTTCTTCTCCCTGCTTGTGTGCTCGCTCGCTCGCTCTCTCAAGTAGACAAAATAAAATCTTAAAATAAAATAAAATAAAATAAAATAAAATAAAATAAAATAAAATAAAATAACAGTTTGGCCCACACCACTGAACCATAAGCTGTATGAGGGGAAAGATAACTGTTCTATAAGCTTGTGAATATCAAATGTCTAGTATAAAACCTGTCACATTGTAAAACAGTAAATATTTGCCACTCCAGTGAAAAATGGTAAACTTTTCTGTAATATATCCATAGGAAGGAAGAGTACTCAATGCTTAAAATGGCAGAGTTCCATTTTGCAGAGTATGGTCTCATTTTTAATTAAAAATCATGAAATATCATGCAGAGAATGGATCTAGTGCCAAGATCTCAGATGCCAGCCAAAAATCAACCTGCAAATGGGTTCTAAACACAGCAGCTTCAGGCCTGCTATGTTAACTCTTTTTTTGCTCATTGGTCTATTTAGTTTTCTACTTTTTGAGCTGGTTTTTATATTTTATTTTTACCTAGAAAACAATATTTTGCTTGTGCTTTCTTTTTTTTTTTTTTTTTTAAGATTTTATTTATTTATTCATGAGAAAGACACAGAGAGAGAAAGAGGCAGAGACACAGGCAGAGGGAGAAGCAGGCTCCATGCAGGGAGCCCGACGTGGGACTTGATTCCGGGTCTCCAGGATCACGCCCTGAGCCAAAGGCAGGCGCTAAACCGCTGAGCCACCCAGGGATCCCTGCTTGTGCTTTCAAATTAAATGTATACTGTTGTTCGTCAAATGGCAAAAAAAAAAAAAAAAAAAGACAAATATGATTATTCTACATAGCAGAAATATGGATGAATGTGGCTAGAGAAAAAAGATCACACAACTGCATACTGTTATGTAATTCCCTTGTGCCCCTCTATACTTCTCTGTGTCCTGGGAGGCTGACCTGTATTGGCTGCGTTAATAGACTCCCTTACTTGACCCCATTTTCAGTTGGTTCAGCCACATGCAAGAAATGAAAAGGAGGCAAGTAAAGGATATTTACTCCACTGGGACTTTCTTTGCAGCAAGACCCTGTGTCACCTCTGTCCTTCAATCCTGGTCACAATGCCTGTCAGAGGCCTTCTCTCCACTCAGATCTCTCTGTCTCTGGGTTCAGGACTAAGTTTTACTGCTATGAGTTCCAGGGTATAGCACTATCCTTTGTAGTTTCTCTATATGCCAATTTATAACTTGTAAACAATCCCCTTTTGATTTTCTTACTGGAACCCTGACTGATAAACATGTTGAACCAATGTACTTCTGGGATATGACCATAGATTCCACAAAAGCACCACACTTCCCTAATAAATTCACTTTCCCATTCCCCCATGATTATTTCATAGAGTCTGCCTCTCTCTCAAAACACCACCAACTCCTTTGAACTTCCTCATCTTCTTGCTCACCACATGTCCTTGCTGATCTGTATCCATTCTCATATATTGTCTTCCTTCTGTTACAACGGATAAAACTCCAGGCTCCTATCTATGACTATTCCCTCTACTTGTTTCACACAAAGACATTGTTACCTCTCTCCCTTGTAATTATCAGGGAGATATCAGATATAACTCCCTTATGTTATCAGTATTTTCTCACTCTCCTAGATTATTTCTACCGGTATACAAACTGATGCAATATCTTTCATCTTTTAAACAGACAGATAAATTCTCTTCTATAATCTCACTGCAGTTATTATCCTGTTTCTCTACTCCTCAAAACAAAATTCTTTCAAACACAACTCTCTGAAAGAGTTAAATCAGCAATGTCCAGGAACACCTGGGTGGCTCAGCGGTTGAGGGTCTGTCTTCAGCTCAGGTCGTGATCCCGGGATCCTGGGATTAAGTCCCGTATCCGGCTCCTGCAGGGAGCCTGCTTCTCCCTCCGCCTTTGTCTTTGCCTCTCTCCCTGTGTTTCTCATGAATAAATAAATAAAATCTTTTTTAAAAACTTGTAAAATCACAATATTTGTGAAGCACAATAAAGCAAATGCAGTAGGGATGCCTTGGTGGCTCAGTGGTTGAGCATCTGCCTTTGGCTCAGGTCATGATCCCAGGGTCTTGAGACTGAGTTCCACATCGAGCTCCCTGAGGAGAGCCTGCTTCTCCCTCTACCCATGTTTCTGCCTCTTTCTCTGTGTCTCTCATGAACAAATAAAATATTTAAATATTATTTTATTTAAAATAATATAATTAAATAAATAAATAAATAAATCAGCAATGTCCAATAGAAATACAATGTAAGCCACATATTAAAATTTTTCAGTAGCTACCTTTAAAAAATAGATTTAATGATTAAAACAAAATAAGAATAATTGCTCTATGTATTGACCAATTACTACATGCCAGATATCCTAATAAACATTTTACAGATATTATCTTAATCTGATTGTAAAACTTGTTAAAAAAAAAAGAGTAAGAAACCCATTTTACAAATGTTTAAGACCAAATGTCATGCTAAATCACTAGGTTATACTGCAAAAAGAAAAAAAAAAGTAAAGATCTATAATTAAATTTAGTAATATATTTAATATAACCCATTGCATCTAAAATGTCATTTCAACATGTACCCAATATAAAAATTATTAATGAGATGCTTTAATTTTTTGTATCAAATCTTCGAAATCTGGTATATATTTTATACTTACAGCACATCTTCATTCAGAGCAGTCTTATGTGGCTAGTGGGTACATTACTGGACAGCGCAGGTCTAGACTCATCTCTCTCCCCATCTTTTATGCCTACTATTCCCTCGTGAAACCACTGCAATGCTTTCATCCCAACTACTTTATGAAGTAGCTTTTGCCAAAGATATCAGTAGCTTCCATGTTACCAATTCCAATGGTCAGTTCTCAGTCTTAATCTTCTTCACTCTCTCTCAGAAGAATTTAATTCAGTTAATCATACCCTCCATGAAAGACTGCGTACTCATGATTTCCAGGACCCATACTTCTGGCTTTCCTTCTACATCAGTCATGTGCAGTCTCTTTTGCTGGTTCCTCCTCTTCCGGTCAGCCTCTAGATATTGAATACCCAAAACGCAGTCCTTGGGCATCTTTCCTATCTACAATCACAATCCCACCCTCAAGATAATCCTATCCTGTCCTATGGTTTCAAATACACTAATGATTCTCAAATTCACACCTCCAATCCTGACTCCCAGTATATAATCAATATTGCACTTGGATTTCCAACAGGTTTCTCAGACTTAGTAGATCTAGAACTCAATTCTTGTTCCCATCTCATTCTGCCTTGTCTTTCCATCTCAGTAAATGCCAAGGCCATTTGTACAGTTGCCCAGGTCAAAAATCTTTGTAGTTATCCTTAACTTTATTTCTCTCACACTCCACAACCAGTCCCTGGCCAAATTCCATTATTTTCTATCTCTAACATATACCCCAAATCCCACCAGCAACAATGCCACCATCATGGCCCAAGCAGCTATCATTTTCCTCCTAGATTACTGTAGAGTCTTCTGACTGATTTCCCTGCTCCGCCCTTACTTCCTTTCTATTTTCCTTTCAAAATATAAATCAGATTATATCACAAACACTACAAAGATGACTCTTCACCCTTAGAATAAAACTCAAAGTTCTGGTCATGAGTTTCAAGGGCCCAGATAACTTGTTCCCCAGGTACTCCTGTGATCGCATCATAGTGCTCATTTCCCTCTGAGGATACTGACTCAACAATATTCCTAGAACCCATCAGACATGTTCCCACCACAGTAACTTCATATTTGCTATTCCTTCTCCTCTTAAAGCTCTTCTCCAGATCTTCACAAAACCTCCTTCCTACTTTCACCGAGGCTTTTCTTTGCTTAAATGTCACTTCCTCAGAAGGGCCATCCTGGATCTCCTTATTTAAAAGGGCACTCAATAATCACACCTCTATCCTTTATTTCACTTGCACTGATCTCCAGCACAACATATCATGATCCATCTAAAAGAATAGTTCTTTTCTGTCACATATTTGAGCATGGCACTGAGTAAAAAGGACAGTAAATCATTTGTAGAGAGATTATATGAAGTAGTTGAAAGAAATGGTGAGAGCCGCTCATTGGGCTACTTGTGACTCTCTGAGGTCCCAAAGTCCAAAAAAATAAGATGGAATTTCTGGAAACAAGATGAAAACAACAACTTACTTGAGACATGGCTTTACAAAGTCCAACAGCCATTCTTCCTTCCTTCTTCAATCTTCTCTTTAGGAGAACAATGTCCTGAAAAGGGACAATTAAAGGGAAAAAAAATAGCAGACCAGCCCTATGTTGCTGATCGGAGATTCACAAAGATAGAGCTCTTATTCTATAAGGTCTCTATTGCCTCCTGACATGGGCCAGCCCTACCCACTTCCAAGATCTGAGAAAAGGTCAAAGCTGAATTTTAGCCCTGAAGTCCTGACCTATATTAAGAACATGTAGCCTAAACTCAACAAAATCTAAATGGCCAACAAGGTGGTTTATGATCTGGTCCCTAGCTGTCTCTCATTCCCTACCCTTAATCTCCTTGTTCACCCTACTCCAGGAACACAGGTTTCCTTACAGTTCCTCAAACACTGTGCACTCCTTCTTCAAGGCTGTTGCCTTCACTCCCTCTCTTCATTCCTATTTGTGCTCAAATTTTTTAAAGATTTTATTTATTAAAAAAAAAAGATTTTATTTATTTATTCATGAGAGACAGAGAGAGACACAGGCAGAGGGAGAAGCAGGCTCCATGCAGATAGCCCGACGTGGGACTCAATCCCGGGTCTTCAGAATCACATCCTGGGCTGAAGGTGGCGCTAAACCGCTGAGCATAACCCAGGCTGCCCTTATTGTCCCCATCTTACCAAGTAAAACTAAAGTGCAAAAAACTTAAACAACTCAAAGTCATAAGAGTCAAAATGCAATGAGACTCAAAAACTGGTCCCCTTTCAAGAGCCTACAATGTCTGAATGGGAAATATTTAACATAACCTGAGGAACCAATGCCACATATTTACTAACGAAGCCTCTTCAGAGCTGGCAGATGTTACCTTTATTATCTCACAGAAATACAGCTTGAGGCAGGCATTGCTAAATTTTAATACAAACCAATAACAAATTGCTCCTTGTCCTCTCAGAGCCAACATTTCTTCATTCTGAAAATGAATATTGTTGTGTTTGACCTAGAATTTAGGATCTACAACCCCCTAATTCTGGGCTACTCTGCACGAGCCAACTCAGTGTCTAAGAGAGTTATTTCATTAGTGCAATGCAGCTTGAAATTGTCCATAAAAGCCTTTGCAACCTGAGAGAAGAATCGATGAAGTCTTTCTGCATCTGGAAGCCCTACATAGCATCTGCATAAAAGAAACGTCTTTTAAATTTCTGTTTGCAAAGCTGTGTATCACTTGAGCAATACCTTCCCAAGTTTAAGATGAACCTCAGTCTCTGAAGAAAGTGATGTTAAAGACTTGAGTTTTATACAGCCCCCAGGCACATGCTGACTTTCCATTCCTTCAGTCATTGGCTACATGACCTTGAGCAAGTTACTCCATCTCTCAGAACCTTTCTTTCCTCACTGTCGAGACTGCATGAGTCAATTCCTGGCAGAGAGAAGTGCTACCTTTGTTCCCATTTACATTCTATACACACTTTTGGAAAGGAAATGAGAGAATTTTTCTTTATTAACGGAGAAAGTCAGAACCAAAATTTAGCTCACTTGGTACATGAGAAAAAAGAGCCATGGATCAGCCTTTCTTAGCACCAAAATGAAGAGTTTTAATAAAGACAAAGCTAAAACCTCAAACTCCTTGGGCTTTCAGATTAAGCTTTCCTCCAGAGGCAGTCAATTTGAGGACAGTCTCACTAGAATGTCTTTAGCCTGGATCCTGTGACTCACTCACAAGGACAATGAAGGAAGAGGCCCATATCAAGATCCCATATCCTGGAGGCTCCTAGTCCAAGACCAGGGACAATTCTCTCCAAAACCCTTAGAACCCAGGGCCCCCACTTTTCACTCTCACACTACAGGAAAGATCAAGAAAGCTTAATAATTAAAAGCAAGGACTCTGGAGCCAAAACGCCTAGGTTCGAGACCCCATTCTATCACTAATTAACTGCCTGAACTTGGGCAAGTAATTTTAATCTTTCTATGCCCACAGTCACACACAATCAAGCCTGTGGTCTCATAAACACATAAAAGTTCTCACCCGGTCACACACATACATGGTATATGGTCCCACAAATTCACACGTAATGTCAAATATCTATGCAGTGGCAGTAACAAAAAGACAGAGATGATGACACACAATTACTCCAACAGGGAGATTGTTCCACACAACGTCACACAGAGTGTGAACCACACAAAGTCACACACCCTGTCATCATTACTCATACAAATGTATACCTGCTGAGATAAGATGGACACGGGTACACAAGCACACCTGCTGTCACACACATTCAAACACTGTACTATCTACAGAGACAAGTGGTCAAACGCAATCACCCACATTCATACAGCGACACACACAATGTCACACCCGCAGTCTCTCTCAAACGCATACACAGTAACACAGTTGTACCTGCAGAGAAACACAGTTTTATACCCGAGACATATAGTCTCACATAAGCACACAAGCGGTGACACACAAGATCACATTCTGTCACACGGCGGCCTCTCACGTAACCCCAGAGGCACCCACCCTGGTCCCATCCCTGTCCCTGCCGGTGCCCCCGAAGCCCGGCCCTGACCTCTGGCGCCCGCGCGCAGCCAGGCCCAACTCACCTCCCGGCGCCCTGGGCTCTGGAAAGCCGCCCAGACACTCGAGACCCGCGACGTCCCCCTTCCCCAGAATCCCCCGCAGGGCGAAGCAGAGCAAGGACTGAGGCGCACGGGACCCCGAGTTCTGCTGGGGAAACATCCAGCTGGACTGGAAGCCGCTCAGGTTTTCCTTCCGACCCCGGGAACCACGAGTCCCAGAGTGCTTTGCGCCGCCGCCTTCTTTGCTGAACTACATTTCCCAGAGGACCCTCAAGGCCCGCCTCGACTCCGCGCCTGCGCAGGCGGCCGCGACCGGGGCGTGTGAGTACCGAGCTGGCTGCTCTCGTAGTAGGTCTCGGGCGCTCAAGTGGCCGTGCGCGGCTGTGTGTGAGCAAACCGTGAGGCTCCGCGTGTCCGTGACTCTTATTGAATGCTCAGGTGTGGCGATCTGTGTGTGACCGTCGCTGCACACGTTTGTGCCTGCGCACCACGGGGCAAAGATTTCTGTCCCGTGCAGTGAGTTTCTGTACTTAAGATCATGTCCCGTGATTCTGGGTCGTTGCATGACGCCGAGGATGTGAGAGTGTTTGTGGGTTTGCGAGAGGTATTAGACTGACTTTGGGCAACCATTGCTTTGTGTTCTTTCCCCAGAGGTCGAAGGATTTTACCTACGACACGTGGTGGGGCTGTATTTGTTTCTGGGCTTCCCCGCAGTGTGGAGCGGGTGGGAGAGGTTTCACCATCCCTCACCCCCGGCAGTGGGCCGGGTCACTGTTACCTTCGCTTTTAGATCCCTTCTCTACTTGGACCCAGTGTGATACCGCAGAAGGGTAATTAGATTCCGTTTGTTGGGAAGACGCTCGTTTGCCCCCAAGCTCTTCATAATAATGATAATTCGCTGGAGCTCTGGGGGTTCTCTGGGTGTTGCTCCCACCTTTTCTCTATACAACTTCAATTAGTGCCCAGCTTCAAGAAAACTACCCACCGTCAGGAGGACAGCCATGTGAGCCCCTGAATGATGTGAAAGAAAACCAGAGCTGAACAGTAGTTAAAAGAGGTTGAAAAATATATATATTTTTTATTCGGGAACAATTGCAATAGGGGAGAAGAAACTTCAGCAAAGAATTGGGTTCAGTTCCAAATGCAGCAAAAACTAGTAGGGTTTACATGCAAGGAACAAATCGGTGGGGGTGAGAGGGGTAGTCCATGGATAGAAAATTAAGAGTCAAGGGTAGGGGGAAATTCTTGCTAGACTGACCAACAGAATTCTTGCTGAGGGCAGGCAGTCCAAGGAGATCAGATATGGCCTGGATGCATAAGGGATTTAATTAGATATTGAGAGTGGTCAGCTATCAAGGGCTCTGGCTAAACTGAGTTGACAAAATTCTTGCTAAAACTGGGTAATGCAAAGAGAGACACTGAAACCCCAAGATTGAAGCGCCTAGTTGAGAAGAGGATGCAGAGGAGCCTAACTAAAATTTGATCAAGGAGAAAGTATTTGACAGTTAAAATTCTGAACAAAGCAATATTCTTCCCCATCCCCAGACCCTGGAAGATCTAAAAGGTGCCCTGAAAAAAATAAAAAATAAAAATAAAAGGTGCCCTGAAGTCAGGATCTTGGTAGTGGTATGTGGATACAAGGGGGAAGTTCTTGAAATGAAAACCAATCTTTGGAGAATAATCCCTCCAATCCTCTCCCCACAGAGAGATGTCTAATAGCTAAAGCCTGAGAGTCTTAGACAAACAGAGTCTGGCTAATAAGGCTGATGTGATTTTCTGTTTATCTGTGAAATTGGGCATTGTTACTGTCAAAATAAGGCAAGCACTTTTTTTTTAAGGCTCTACAAACTTTAAAAGTGGGGTCGCTTAATGGGGAAATGTACTAGGTAAGTGTTCTTTGGATGATAATTATGGTTTGCTTCTTGACATCAAACAGCCCTTCCCTGGATTTGATGATCAGTGAAGGTTAGAGATCATCTTGGACATTTCATGGACTAAAAAACTAGAAATTTAAGACAGTCCATTCTTAACTGGCATAGTACACTTTCAGCGAAACTTTAAATGTGTACGACTATCTCTTCATATGTCAGTAATTGATCATAGGAATATTTTTGTCCTTTGTTTATTCTCCTTCTTCATGCCACCAAGTCCAACACTGTTTTGAGTCTAGTCATCTCCGGTAGAGCAGGACAGTGGTCCTCAAAGTATGCCAATTGGGTAAGTGGTTGTGCCGCTAAAACAAATTCTGGTAGGACTATGTCCATCAGGATATAGTCAAAAAGGCAGAACTACAGTGGCATTTTCAAACAGAATATTTAATTACAGGAAATTGTACAATGTTGAATGAATGAAAGAGCAAAAAGGGGACAGATTTGTAACTTCAAGAAACAGCTTACACCACAGGACTTGAGGAAGAAAGGGGAAGGGATGGATTTACTAGAACTTAAGAGCTCTGAAAAGTAGTCTCAGCCTGGCTGTTAACTGGATTTAGTCATCTGGTGCTGGGAAAGCAAAAAGATTTTGCAGCCAAGCATAGCCCTCCTCTGCTGCTAGAGATAATGAAAGAACTGGAAAATAGAAAGTGAGTTCCTTTTTCATTTCTGCCTTCCACCCTCCCATTTATGCCTCCATTGGCAAACTATAAAAGAGGCAATGGAGACGGAAAAATGTCTTTGTCAGAGACCTAGCTCCAGTATCACAGAATAGAGAAAGGCATGTTTGAAACTGAAACAATGACAGGGAAATGATTGATATATGATCCTTTTTCAATGTGCTGGAAAGTAAGTTAATTCATATAATTTTCCAAGTTTATTTTTCTTCTCAAACTTTTTTAACAATGTTACCAATTCTTACAAGAGAATCCTATTATATGAGCAAAAAATGGTGCATATTTTATAACAAAGTATCTTAATAAAAAAGCGATTCAAATTCTGAAATAGCTATCATCTAGTTTAATATGTAGTTATTTGGAGGAACTCCTTGTAACTTTGATAATAAATATGGATTTATACGTTTTCTAACTTTGTGTTGTCTAATGCAAATATTTCATGGTGAATCACTAACTCTACCCATGACTTAACAGTTCTCATTATCCTAACAAGTGTAAGAATAAGAATCATGGTATGTGGGGATCCCTGGGTGGCGCAGCGGTTTGGCGCCTGCCTTTGGCCCAGGGCGCGATCCTGGAGACCCGGGATCGAATCCCACGTCGGGCTCCCGGTGCATGGAGCCTGCTTCTCCCTCTGCCTGTGTCTCTGCCTCTCTCTCTCTCTCTGTGGCTATCATAAGTAAATAAAAATTTAAAAAAAAATAAATAAATTAAAAAAAAAGAATCATGGTATGTGATTTTTTTTTTTGGTATGTGATTTTTTAAAATAAATTATTAGGTATATTAATTATCTCTTTTTTAAAGATTTATTTATTTACTTATTTGTGTGTGTGAGAGAGAGAG
Organism: Canis lupus baileyi; assembly: GCF_048164855.1. Taxonomy (NCBI): domain Eukaryota; kingdom Metazoa; phylum Chordata; class Mammalia; order Carnivora; family Canidae; genus Canis; species Canis lupus. Next base: position 115,817,316 of record NC_132838.1, on the reverse strand, counting down.
AGAGGCAGAGACACAGGAGGAGGGAGAAGCAGGCTCCATGCCGGGAGCCCGATGTGGGACTCGATCCCGGGACTCCAGGATCGCGCCCTGGGCCAAAGGCAGGCGCTAAACCACTGAGCCACCCAGGGATCCCCTAATTATCGCTTTTTTAAATTGAGATATAACTGACATATATTATTTTCAGGAGTACAACATAATGATTCAATACTTGTGATATATTGTGAAATGATCACCCCAATGAATCCAATTAACATCCATTACTATACATCAAAAAAGTTCTTTCAGGACACCTGGGTGGCTCAGCCATTGAGCGTGTCTGCCTTTGGCCCAGGGCGCAATCCCGGAGTCCTAGGATCAAGGTCCACATTGGGCTTCCTGCATGGAGCCTGCTTCTCCCTCTGCCTATGTATGTCTCTGCCTCTCTCTCTCTCTTTGTGTCTCTCATGAATAAATAAAATCTTTTTTTAAAAAAAGGTGTTTTTTTTCTTGTGATGAGAACTTTTAACTCTTAACCAACTTTCAAATATGCAATATAGTATTATTAACTATAGTCACTATGCTTTATATTACATCTCCATGCTTTATTTTTTTTTTAAGATTTTATTTATTCATGAGAGACACACAGAGAGAGAGAGGCAGAGACACAGAGGAGAAGCAGGCTCCATGCAGGAAGCCTGACGCAGGACTCAATCCCGGGACCCCAGGATCATGCCCTGGGCCAAGGGCAGGCTCCAAACTGCTGAGCCACCCAGGGATTCCCCCATGATTTATTTTATAATTGGAAGTTTGTACCTTTTGACCCTCTTCACCTATTTCACCTATACCTCTATCCCACCTCTGGCAACCACCAATCTGTTCTGTATCTTTGATGTGGGATTTTTTTTAACTTTTAATTTTTAAGAAATTTTTTTCAAAGCCCAGTGTGGGGCTTGACTCACAGCCCCAAGAGTTCCATGCTGTACTAAATGAGCTAGCTAGGTGCCCTGCCCCTCTTTTGGTGAGCTTTTTTAGTTTCTTACTTGAAGGCAGTCATTCTGAATTAAGAATAAAATAAAATTGAGGGGACATGTGGTTGCCTCAGTCAGTTGAGTCTGGCTCTTGGTTTCAGCTCAGGTCATGATCTCAGGGTCCTGGAATCAAGCCCTGTGTCAGGCTCTGCATCAGTGCAGAGTTAGCTTAAGGATTCTCTCCCTCTGCCCCTCTCCTCACTTCTGAGTGCATGTCTGCACACATGCTCTCTCTCTCTCTCTCTAAAATAAATAAATAAAATGTTTAAAAATAAATAAAATTGGGAATGAAGAAACCAAGAATGATTTCTTGTCTTAGTTATTTTGATTGGTCACCCATATTCTTTACAATAGAATGTTCTTTTATAACCTTGCCTAGGGAAGGATAAAGCACAATTTTACCAGGGCTTACTCAGGATTGCTTATTGAGGCATTTGGAAGGAGTCCATAACCCACTATTAATGCTAGTGAAGAACCTCCTCACACCATAATTCATATTCCAGATAAATAAAAAACCCATGACCAATTTGTGGGGAAGAGAATTTATATTTAATGGCTAACTTCTATGAACTGTATAATTTCCTTTATGTATGTTATTTCATTTGTTCTTCACAATACTCTAAATAAATATTCCTTTTTTTTTTTTTTTTTTTTTTAATGACAGTCACACAGAGAGAGAGAGAGAGAGAGAGGCAGAGACACAGGTAGAGGGAGAAGCAGGCTCCATGCACCGGGAGCCCGATGTGGGATTCGATCCCGGGTCTCCAGGATCGCGCCCTGGGCCAAAGGCAGGCGCCAAACCGCTGCGCCACCCAGGGATCCCTAAATAAATATTCCTATTCAATTTTATGGTTGGGGGACTCAGAAATGTGACAGTTTATAAACGTTCAGGTAGCTGGTATGAGATAGGAGTCAAACTTACTTCTCTTTAGGATCACATGTCTGTGATGGTATACCTTGGTACATCATTTACTAAACCTAATCTTCTTTTATCTGAGCAATCTTCTTTTATCTTCAACAAATGGTGCTGGGAAACCTGGACAGCCACATGCAAAATAATGAAACTGGACCACCTTCTTTCACCATAAACAAAAATAAGCTAAAAATGAATTAAATACCTAAATGTGAGACTTGAAACCATAAAATTCCTTGAAGAGAGCATAGGCAGTAATCTCTCTGACATAGCAACATTTTTCTAGATATGTCTCCTAAGGCAAGGGAAAGAAAAGCAAAAATAAACTATTGGGACTACATCAAAATATAAAGTTTCTGCATAGCAAAGGAAATGATCAACAAAACTAAAAGGCAACCAACAGAATGGGAGATGATATTTGCAAATGACATATCTGACAAAGGGTTAGTATCCAAAACGTATAAAAACGTATAAAACTCAACACCCAAAAACCAAATAATCCAACTAACAAATGAGAAGTCATGCATAGACATTTTTCCAAAGAAGACATACATATCTGTCAGAATGGCTAAAATCAACAACACAAGAAGCAACAGATATTGGAAGTGGGGAAATAGGAACCCATATTTAAGCATCCCATTCTTGGTTTCCGCTCAGGCCATGATCTCAGGGTTGTGGAACTGAGCCCCACATTGGGCTCTATGTTCAGTGCAGAGTCTGCTTAAGACTGTCCCCAGCAAAATAAATAAATCTAAAAAAAAAAAACTATCAGCCCTGGAATTTGGGGATTATTACTAGCAAAGGAAATGATCAACAAAGTCATTAATAGATTTTAGTTAGTATTGACATCAGGAGGTGAGTCCTCCAACTTTTTCTTTTTTTCAAAATTGTTTTCGTTACTAGAGGAGCCTTGGAATTCCATAAATATGGGGACTAATTTTTCCATTTCATCCAAAAAAAAAAAAAAGCCACTGTTGATAGGAATTGAAATTAATCTTAGATCTCTTTGGGTAGTATTGGTATATTTATTATTATGACTATTTGAGAGAGCACAAGCAGGAGGATTAGAGGAAGAGGGAGAAGCAGGCTCCCCACTGAGCAGGGAGCCCAATGTGGGGCTCAATTCCAGGACCTTGAGATCATGACCTGAGCTGAAGGTAGACACTTAACCTCAGTCACCCAGGCGCCCCGTAAGGTTTCTAATGCATGACCAAAGGATGTCTTTATATTTATGTATTTATTTAGTTTCAAGTTTCATTCAAATTCCAGTTAGTTAACAGATAGTGTTTTATTAGTTTCAGGAGTAGAATTTAGTGATCCATCACCTAATATAACACCCAGTGCTCATCACAAGTGCCCTAAGGTCTTCTTAAATTTTGTGGGTTTAAAGGTTTATTTTTTTTAATTTTGTAGTTTTCAGTGTACAAGTCTTTTACCTCCTTCATTAACTTTATTCTTAGGTATTTTATTCTCTTTAATGTTAATGACATGGTTTCCCTACTCTCCTTTTCAGATGGTTCATTGCTGTTGTATGAAAATACAACTGACTTTTGTTTGTTGATCTTGTACTCTCTAACTTTGCTCAATTTATTAGTAGTTTCTTTGTGAGTTCACTTGGATTTTCCACATATAGAATGTCTGCAAATAGAGATGGTTTTACTTATTTCTTTCCAATTGAAATGTCTTTTATTTCTCTTTATTATCTACTTCTTTTGACTGTGGTTTCCAGTACTTGAATAGGACACTATTCACAAAACAAGAATACCAAGATGAAATGAAACAGTGAGTAAAGCAAATACTACCAAATAAGGCAAGTGCAAACAGTATTAAAAACAGACTAATTAGAAATACTGAATGGGACCTGAGGTTGCTCCATGGTTTTAAAAAAGAAAATCCATCAAGAAGAAATGTTATTAATTTCTATAGGCCTAAATAAGATAGATTTGAAAGCTAAGCTTGATGGAAATACATGGAGAAAAGCTTCTTAACATGATCATAAATTTATTTATTATAGAAATGGAAGTGCTAAGTTTTTAAAAATAATTAAGGCTTATTTCTTCTGCTGGGGTGAATACATTGGTGTTTGTTCTATTAATATTACTTATATCTACATTTACATTACAAATCTAATTTTACATGTGTTAAACATAATATAAATTAATAAGTAAAAGACATCATTAATAAAAAAACAACAGGAGAATGATGAGGTAACTATATATATAAAAACATCAAAGTTTGCAACCTTTTAATTTTGGTATAATATTGTTAAAAAATATATATATATACATATGTTAAACACTTGCTTTTTAAGGTAATGTGAAAATTCATAGAACTTCATTAGATTTAAAACTAAACCTTATGAAATAAAATGGAAGAAATCACAAAATATATTGACTATAGTGCAATAAAATTTTAAAAACTAAACACCGGGGCACGTGGGTGGCTCAATGGTTGAGCATCTGCCTTCAGCTCAGGTCGTGATTCCAGGGTCCTGGGATGGGAGTCCCGCGTGGGGCTGTCTATGGGGAGGCTGCTTCTTCCTACTGCCTATGTCTCTGCCTCTCTCTGTCTCTCATGAATAAATAAATAAAATCTTAAAAAAAAAAACTAAACATTAGGGGATGGTAAAAATGAATACATCAAACTGACTTGACTTTCAGAAGAAAAAAGGAAAAGGTTAAAAAGCCTTAAATAAGATTAAATAAGTTTTAAAGAGCAGTAAATAAAAATAAGCTTCAAGAGATTAGTAAATATTAACAGAAATTAACAAAATATAAAAAGATACATTGAAAAGGTGATTAAAAGAATAAAGCTTTTTTGATTAAAAAATAGAAAAATAATTCTCAAGAATATTCAGAATATGTCTATAGACACAGAGGAGATTAAGTAATTATATAACTTAGTTCTAGCAATAAATATTTCCCAAGAGTTCTGTGTTTTGTCTAGATAGAGCAGAATACTTCAGATTATAGGTTTACATCTGTCAGTGGATATTAACAAGCATTTTCTCTGCATTTGTTTTATGTGGTAATTTTCTTCTACACGTAGTTTAAATTTGTTTAGTTTAAATTTGTTTAGTTTAAATTTGTTTTTTTCAGTCTCTACACCCAACATGGGGCCTGAACTCACAAGCCCAAGATCACATACTCCATGACTAAGCTAGCCAGGTGCCCCACACCTAGTTTAAATTATATAAAGCATAGATGTTAATAGTATGTTAGATATTATAATGTGTGACTTTTTTTTCCTGGTGTTTAAATGTATGTGAAGTATTGTTTGCTGTGAGATATAGACCATAAACATCTAAACAGTTTTTATTTATTTTTTTGTAAACAGGCTCTACACTAAACATGAGGCTTGAACTCACAAGCCTGAGATCAAGAGTCACATGCTGTATGGACTGAGCCAGCCAGGCATCCCTAAACTTTTTAAAAATTTAAATTTTTAAAAATGATTTATTTGTTTGTTTGTAGAGCAGGGGGAGGGACAGAGGGAGAATGAGAGAGAATCCCAGGCAAACCCTGCACTGAGTGTACGGAGCCCAATGTGCAGCTTGATGGGGCGGGGGGGGGGGGGGGCGGTCGGTCAGTCCTATGGCTCTGAAATCATGACCTGAGCCAAAACCAAGAGTTGGACACTTAATCAACTGAGCTACCCAAGGACCCCTAAAGATTTTCTTTCTTTTTTTTTTTAAGATTTTATTTATTTATTCATGAAAGACACACACACACAGAATGAGAGAGAGAGAGAGAGGCAGAGACACAGAGGGAGAAGCAGGCCCCATGCCGGAAGCCTGATACGGGACTCGATCCCAGGACTCCAGGATCACACCCTGAGCCAAAGGCAGGCGCCAAACCACTGAGCCACCCAGGGATCCCAAGATTTTCATTTTTAAGTAGTCTCTACACACAAGATGGGGCTCAACCTTACACCCCTCAGATCAAGAGTTGCATGCTGTATTGACTGAGCCAGCCAGGCATCCCAAGACCATAAACATCCAGAAATGATGCAGTTAAAATGAAAAGTAAAGTGTTTCACATTCACTGGAGTTTGAATATTTTCCACCAAAAAATAACTACATAAATCAGTGAGAAGAGTGGCATTATTTTATAGTTTTGAAAATCTCTTTCATCCTAAGTGTAACAGAATACAGCTGGTATTTTATATGTGCTCTTGCATTTATTTATTTATTTATTTATCTATTTACTTACTTACTTACTTATTTATAGGGTGGGGAAAAGGGTAGAGGGAGAGAGAATCCCAAGCATACTCCACACACAGCTGGAGCCTGACTTGGGGCTTGATCTCACAACCCTGAGGTCATGACCTGAGCTGGAATCAAGAGTTGGACACTTAACCAACTGAGCCACCCAGGTGCCCCTATGTGCTCTTACATTTAATCTGCTGAGATAAATAAAGAAAACCTGGCCTCGGGATCCCTGGGTGGCGCAGCGGTTTGGCGCCTGCCTTTGGCCCAGGGCGTGATCCTGGAGACCCGGGATCGAGTCCCACGTCGGGCTCCCGGTGCATGGAGCCTGCTTCTCCCTCTGCCTGTGTCTCTGCGTCTCTCTCTCTCTCTGTGACTATCATAAATAAATAAAAGTTAAAAAAATTAAAAAAAAAAAAAAAAAAGAAAACCTGGCCTCATACAGGCACAATTTAAAAATGAAGAAGTATTTAATGGCCTTTTCAGATATTTGTCAATATTATTCTTTAATACCACACCAAAAATCAACAATTGGTAATTTCTTAAAGTTACTGTAATGTGGAATCTGGCCTTTATCTCTCTGTCCTTTTTTTTAAAAAGATTGGTATTAATTTTAATTTTTTGTATTTTTTTAAGTAACCTCTATCCACAAAGTGGTCTTGAACTCACAACTCCAAGATCAAGAGCCACATGCTCCACTGACTAAATAAGCCAGCCGATACCCCTAGCCTCAGTCTCTCAAATTAAAATCCATTTGTCTATCTTATACTTTATAATATTGCCACAGATGATTTTGCACCATCACACAGTAATCATTTGGAAAATACTGGTTCAATGAGTTAGGCAGATCTTCCAAATACTGACATATTTCATTAGATGGTATTACAAAATCACATTCATTAGTAACATCAGCAATCTCATCACAAAAGACTAAGTATTAGAACACTGTCAAGTTCATGGTGATAGATGCTTGTTTTTCAATATGTTAATTTTTAAAAATATTTTATTATTCATAAGAGACATAGAGAGAGAGAGGCAGAGACACAGGCAGGGGAGAAGCAGGATCCATGCAGGGAGCCCGATGTGGGACTCGATCCCGGGACTTCAGGATCACGCCCTGGGCCGAAGGCAGGCGTCAAACTGTCAAGTCACCCAAGGATCCCCTCAATACACTAATTTTTTGTTTGAAAGTCAAATTAACAAAAATTACTACTAGTTTTCTTTACTGTCAGTTTTTATAAATCACTTCATTCTTAACAAAATGTTTACCAAACATACAAGTCTTTATCTTCTTATCCAAAATGTGTCAGTTATTCTTTCAAATAAAATTGGTGTTCATAAAAAGGGGGCTAATTCAGCTCACCACTCAATCATAAAAGCGCATTTCCTGGAAACAACTTGATACTTCAGCATGAAGGAAAACTTTATGTGCATTTTAATATCCTGGTTGTAATATGATAGTTCTGCAAGACATTACCATTGGGATAAATTTAGCAAAGAGCTCATGGGGTCTCTCTACATAATTTTTTTACAAATGGATGAATCTAAAATTATCTCAAAATAAGGGGCGCCTGAGTGGTTCAGTGGTTGAGCGTCTGTCTTCGGCTCAGAGCATGATCCCAGGATCCAGGATCAAGTCCCACATCGGGCTCCTTGCAGGAAGCCTGCTTCTCCCTCTGCCTAGGTCTCTGCCTCTCTCTCCGTGTGGCTTTCATGAATAAATAAATAAACTCTTAAAAAATAAATAAATAAAATAAAATAATCTCAAAATAAAACTATAATTTAAAAATCTTGTACTTAGGATCAAGTTATCAAAACTAATTTTAACTGTTTTATGAAGAACATTTGTAAGTGGGAACTCGCCTGTTTTTACAAGTGTGTGGTGGTAAAGGAGTTTAATAACACTGTCCCAATTCAAGCTAAAGGCCCAGCAGATTTACCCACCATTGCCTTTGTACAATCAGTGCAAATTTCAGCACAACAGAAAAGAGCAAATTATGTCTTAGTGTTATAATGAAATTTTTTTTGACCATGTGGATCACATGAAAGGGCTCCCAAACGTCCTCTAACCACACTCAGAAACACTGATCCATAATAAGTTAAAATAGAATAGTTATATTAAAACTTACTGCCACCTCTTTTCTTTTTTTTTCTTAAGTAATCTCTACATCCAACGTGGGGCTCAAACTCATGATCCCGAATCAAGAGACCCATGCTTTACCTGACTGAGCCAGCCAGGCGCCCCTGCCACCCCTCTTTTGAAACAGATTTCAATGGTGACCATAACAGGCTTCTGGACTTGACATGATATTGTCTCATGCTGTTCATCATCTTTTCAAAATTTTCTCCATGCAGTATATAGTCTATTACTTAAAGCATAAGAGTGGTAGGATGGGCAGTGGTTGAGCTTGGGCATTTTTTTCTGTTTTTTTTTTTAAACATCTAAAGCTATTATCTCAGGATATGAAATATGGGGCAATGGTAGATAGCTAGTCCAGATAGAGCGGAAAAAAATAATAAAACCACAAGATTTTGAAGATCCACATATATGAATACCATCTGGTGCTTGTCTCCTAATCAGCTTCTAGGATGCACAGAGGTTTTAATGCTAGGCCCACGTGGAGAACTCAGGTTACCTGTTCCAATTTCGTCTCTTCTGAGAAGTTCTAAGCAGAGGATCTCATGCAGGTTTAAGAATCAGTATAGGTGGGAAGCCTGGCTGGTTCAGTGGTTGAGCATTGGCCTTCAGCTCAGGGCGTGGTCCCAGAGTCCCAGGATCGAGTTCCACCTTGCGCTCCCTGCAAGGAGCCTGCTTCTCCCTCTGCATGTGTCTCTGCCTCTCTCTGTGTCTCTCATTAATAAATAAATAAAGTCTTTCTTTTAAATATTTATTTTTATTTGAGAGAGAGAGAGAGAGAGGCAGAGACACAGGAGGAGGGAGAAGCAGGCTCCATGCCGGGAGGCCGACGTGGGACCCGATCCCGGGACTCCAGGATCGCGCCCTGGGCCAAAGGCAGGAGCCAACCGCCGAACCACCCAGGGATCCCCTAAATAAAGTCTTAAAAAGAAAAAGGAATCAGTATAGGTGGGGGCTAGGGAGGGCCAAATATGGGGCATCTTTCTAGCATTTCCAGTCTCTGTTTGGTTGCTGTTCTATATAAATGTCTCCCCAGGTTTGAGTCTCTTTGAATCTATTTGTATCTTCAGATATGAGTAGTGCTCTATTTTTTTCTTGTTGAGAATTTTATATAATTTAAGGCAAAATCGTTTGGATTTATAGACCAATTACATTGAAACTGAAATATTTCTTCTTAAAGTTAAAAAAAAAACAGTGAAAGATACATACTTTCTTTGGGAATCCTTATTTTTGTGACATTTTTATAGAAAAAAATAATTATATTCTAAGATGCAAAGAGATTAAAACTCTAAAAGTATTTTTCTATTGAGAAGGAGAAATAATAGCAGGCCAGGATTTAACATGGGAAGGAATGAGAAGGGGAAACCATGCCAGCTGCTCCATCTAGGATAGTATTTCATAATTTTTCACCAGGTTCTGCATACTCCACTCAAACTTAGATTTTGAACAAAAACTAAGACACCCACACCTTGGGGTGCCTAGCTGAGTTAGGTGAGCATGTGACTCTTAATCTCAGGATCATAAGTTCAAGCCCCAAGTTAGGCATGGAGCCTACTTAAAATTAAAAAATAAAATAAAATTTTATAAAATGTATGCACCTCATATTATTTGAACTACTATATATTATTTGATTTCCTAACTCTAACTTTGGATATTGAGACTTTGGGACCTATGTTTCTTTTTCCCTAAGTTGAGAGCCAATCACCCAAACACTGAATATTGTACTTACTATTTTCATAACTTGAAATTGTGCTTCATCAACAAACAAAAAAAAAAGAAAGAAATTGTTTCATCACTTTCTAAATACTCATATACAAGTGAGGTTTTTCCTATTTTTATATGGTTCTACTCTAAATACCTGTCCACAGATAAAAAGACAAGTTATTATACAGTTTCTCAAAATCTCAAAATTCTACTTTCCAAATAAAACTCAGAATCATTTAGTCAAGTTCCATGAAAAAAAAAAATTGGGCCTTGACTCAGAATTATAAATTAATTTGTGGGACACTGCCATTCTCAAAAAAAGAGTACTCCCAACCAGAAAAATCATATATTTTATAATGGTTGGAAAGATTTAAACCAAAGAATTACCTGTGGGATATATTATGGCAATTCAAAGAAGAATAGAAAGTAATTTCATTTTCTATTTCTGTATATGTAAGGGTGTTTTCTTTATGAAAGCATATAATACATTTCTACACCGGTAAATAAAAATATCTTCAGTATGGACTCAACCTGGAAACAAAAGAGAGCCCCAGGAAACAAGCAAAAATGGACACCCCTTCCCAAAACCTAGAGCTAGGATAGTCACAATCTTTCTCACCAGTCAGCCCTTTCCATAATAAAACCTTCTTCTACCCATGCAACATCTCTGTTCACATGAATTCACCATCTCCCAAACTCTCCCTGATGCTGACTTTGCTAGGTCATCTCTGGGAAACTAAATCAGCCATAGTTTCTGTCAAGTCTCTTGTTCTAAAAATATAAGACAGACATTAAGAGATGCTCTCTAGTATTGCTGTTTCTCTAATATCAGGCTACTATGTAAAGAGTGTTCAAGTGTTCTTGGAAGATGATAGAATGGTCTCCATTCCCTAATTTCAGCCTACTTAGAAGTGCCCCCTCCAACAAGTTACCTGACAGATCTTCCACAACCCATCATCCCCACTAGGAAAAGCCAGAGCTCCTGAAAATGAGCCAGCAGTTCTCCTTCACATGGATTGGAGATGTTGACTTTTACTATTAGGCTCCTGAACACTCCTGTCACTCATAAAATGTCTCTATTTTGGTGCCTGGCAATGGCTGACTTATTACTAAAGCCACAGCCCTAAGTGTGACTTTGGGCATCTCATGAAATAGGAGTCTTGGCTAAAGATTTCACTATACTTGTACATAGAAGGTTCCTATCCTGGGTGTGTCCTCTGATGTCTGATGAGGTTTGATTTCCGACTAAAGCCTCGCTCACACTTCCTACAAATATAAGGCTTCTCTCCCGAATGTATCCTCTGATGTCGAATAAGGTGTGACTGCCGGCTGAAGCCTTGCCCACATTCCCTGCACACATGAGGCTTCCCCCCTGAGTGTGCCTTCTGGTGTGTGATGAGAGTTAACTTATCACAAAAGCCTTGCCCACACTCCCTGCACACAAAGGGTATACTACCTGAGTGTGCTCTCCTGTGCCTAAATAAGTTTGGTTTCTGGCTAAACCTTTTACCACACTCCCTGCATATGAAAGGCTTTTCCCCTGAATGTGTTCTCTGGTGTGCGATGAGGGTTGACTTATCATTAAAGCCTCGCCCACACTCCCTGCACACAAATGGCTTTTCCCCTGAATGTGTCCTCTGGTGTGTGATCAGGGTTGATTTCCGGGTAAAGCCTCGTCCACATTCCCTGCACACAAATGGCTTCTCCCCTGTGTGTGACCTCTGGTGTTTGTTGAGGTTTGACTTTAGGCTAAAGCGCTGCCCACACTCAAGGCATACATAAGGTTTAACCCCTGAGTGTGTTCTTTGATGTGTCTTGAGGTTTGATTTCCAGCTAAAATGGCGCCCACATTCTGTGCATATGTAAGGCTTCTCTCCTGTGTGGGTCCTTAAGTGTCTAATGAGGTGTGACTTCTGGCTAAAGCTCTGGTCACACTCCCTGCAAACATAAGGTTTCTCTCCCGAATGTGTCCTCTTATGTCTGATGAGATGGGAATGCTGGCGAAAGCCATGCCCACACTCCCTGCAAACATAAGGCTTCTCCCCAGAGTGTGCCCTCTGGTGTGTGATAAGGTTTGACTTCAGGCTAAAGCTCTGCCCACATTCCTTGCACACATACGGCTTGACCCCTGAATGTGTCCTCTGATGTGTGAAGAGGTTTGACTTCCAAGTAAAGCCTCGTCCACACTCCTTGCACACATAAGGTTTCTCCCCTGAGTGTGTCCTCTGGTGTGTGATAAGGTTTGACTTCCAGGTAAAGCCTCGTCCACATTCCTTGCACACATAAGGGTTTTCCCCAGAGGGTATCTTCTGGTTTTTGATGAGGATTGACCTTTTGCTAAAGCTCTGTTTCCACTCAGTGTACATGTAAGGTGTCTCCCCTGCGCCCATCTTCTGGAGGCTGAGCAGTTTTGGCTCCTTCAAAAAGCCTAGCCCAAATTCCCCATATTTGATAGCTCCAAATCCTGAGACTTCTACACCGTGCAACATTTTGTCTGTTTCCTCAAGCGCTGTCCTCTGGCCTAGGCTGGGCCCTAGGTCCATTACTGTGTTGTCTTGCTTGGACCTTACTGGCTGTTCTTGCAGTAGGCTGGAGAATACCTCTGAAGTGATGCTTTTGCTTACTCTTCTCCCAGACAAGAGCTTGGGGTCTTCTGCCTCTTGAATTTCTGTTTTGTCACTCAAGCAGGTCTGACCAAAGAGCTGCTTTGGCTGCTGTTTCTGATCTTCTGGATAGTGTTTCCCTGGATGGAGATGATTTCCTGCATGTAAACTTGAGAAGAGCTGCAGCAGGTGACTGAACCACACATGCTGGCTGAGGCCTTGCTGACTAGTGAATGCCAGGGGGCAGTGGGGACAAAGCTGAATGTTTAGCTTTGATCCTGCCGAAGAAACAATATTTTTTAGTCAGACTAGCTATGGGTTGGGTTGCCTGTGCCATTTTGCTTTGCTCATTGGCTATTCACAATATATTTACATCACAACCTGTCTCCCATTCAGACATCCTTGCATCTATAAAAAAGAACTATTTTTTAAAGATTTTATTTATTTATTCATGAGAGACACAGAGAGAGAGGCAGAGACATAGGCAGAAGGAGAAACAAGCTCCCTGAGGGGAGCCTGATGCAGGACCCAATCCCAAGACCCTGGGATCACAACCCGAGCCAAAGGCAGACCCTCAACCACTGAGTCACCCAGTGACTAAAAAGAGCTATTTCTCATTTTACTTTATACACTATATTTTTAATTACAAGAATTAACAAACTTGTCAGGTAGGCCAAATTCAGCCCACAACCTGTTTTTTTTTTTTATGGCCCACCAGGTAAACAAAGGATTGTACCTTTCTAAGGAGTAAAGAAAGAAAGAGAAATAAATAAATATCCAATCAATGGGGCAATAGACTGCATGTGACCTGGAAAGCTTAAAATATTTACTGTGTGGCCCCTTATAGAAAAAGTTTTGGGATCCCTGGGTGGCGCAGCGGTTTGGCGCCTGCCTTTGGCCCAGGGCGCGATCCTGGAGACCCGGGATCGAGTCCCACGTCGGGCTCCCGGTGCATGGAGCCTGCTTCTCTCTCTGCCTCTCTCTCTCTCTCTGTGTGTGACTATCATAAATAAATAAAAAATTAAAAAAAAAAAAAAAAAGAAAAAGTTTTTGCATCCTTGTACTGTTGCAATATAGAAAATTCATTCCAAAACTTATTTTCACTGACAGAGTAAAAAGTTTAGTTCCAGAAATCAATCAAAAACATAACAATAAACTGAGAAGCATTTATTCATGAAAAACACTGAACTCCAGATAAGAAAAGTGGGAATCTGTAACATTATTGCCTGGAGCTGCTCTCACCCTTCCAATCCCCTAGCTTGGTTGGTATGGTAGTTATACTAGGACAGGCCATAAAACGATGAGTTCTGTTGCTGCTATGGGGCAGTCACCTTGATTTGAGTAGAAGGTGAGAAACCAATGATGGGTGGAACTGTCAGTAAATGTGATATAGGTGGTAAATGAACAGAGAAGGCCACCGATGACCACTATCTGGGATTGTAGTCTTGGTTGGGGACCTCCCCCCAAAAAGACTGGTAGGCCACCAGAAATGCAGCAGGGGAAAACCTGAAGGTGAGAAAGCCAGGGGGGTGCTTGATAAACTCTCAGCACAACGCTGGCTGACTAGAAGACTGTTTTTGCAAAAGCAGGGGAGATGGATGGGAGCTGTGCACAAAACCCTGCCTGACACAGAGGCTATAACCAGATACAGAGGAAAAAACAGAGGGATCAGTAGACAGTAAAAAGCCAGACAAGACTTGGAAACTTATGTGAACTCTGAATGAGCTCCCTAACCCACATATTTATCCCCTGGCAGAGGTAGGAAGCCTGACTGGCTCAAAGTCTTTGAACACAACCTATTGTTAATTGTTGCATATCACTAAGCTCTGCAGACACAGGTTGAAATCAGGAAGCCAGGATTAAAAATACAAGAATAGAATAGCAAATCAAATGGAAACATCACCTTCCCAGAGAAAACATATTCCAGTATTTAGTCTAGAAAAGTTACTAAAAGTGGCAACAACAATATCTAGGCAGGAAACTTCATCAGCTTCTAGAGGGCTACAACATAGTATCTAAAATATCCAGTTTCCAAAGAAACAGGAAAGCATGACCCATACTGAGAGAAAAAAATGCAGACAATAGAAACTGTTGCTGGGTGGCCCAGATGTTGATTTACTGGGGGAGGGGGGGCAGGGAAGAGTTCAAAGCTGATATTATGAATATATTTAAAGAGCTAAAGGAAAAAAAAAAGAGCTAAAGGAAACATGTAAAAACTTAAAGTACAATAACTTAAATACAAAAATCTCAATAGAAAATAAAAACTATTAAAAGGAAACTCTGGAATTAAAAAGTAAAATAATCAAAATTACAAAATTACTAGGAAGTTACAACAGCATATTTGAGTTTGCAACAGAACCAATGAAGTTGAAGATAAATCAATAGAAATTACCTAAACTGAAACACAGGTGAAAGAAAGATCAAAGAAAAGCAAAGAGCCCCAGAAACCTGTGGAACACCATCAGATAAACCAATCCATGCATAATGGGAATGCACAAAAGAAAAGACAAAGAGAGCAGAAAAAAATGTCTGAAGAAATAATAACTAAAAAGTCTGAAAACTGATATAAAACATTAGTCTGCAAATCAAAGAAGCTCAAAAAACTGCAAGAAAAACATAGAGAACCCCAGAGAAACACATCATGGCCAAGGTGTTGACAATCAGAAAAAAAGACAAAAGAGAAAAGTTTGAAAGCAGCAAAAGAAAAATGATTCAACATGCACAGGAGGAAACAATATGATTAGTGCTAACTTCTCATCAGAGACAATGGAGACAAAAAGGCGGTAGAATGATTTATTCAAAGGGCTGAAATAAAGGTGATAAAGCTACTAAGGAGGAATTCTATTCTCACGAAACTGTCCTTCAAAAATGAAATTGATACAGATATTCACCGATTAACAGGTACTCAGAGAGTATCTGTTGCTAGCAAACATACCTTATAAGAAATATTAAATAAGTCTTTCGGGCTGAAGAGAAATGACACCAGACACTAACTCAAATTCACAGGAACAAATGAGGACCACCAAAACTGGGTAAAACTGGTAAGTATCTGGGTAAATATAACAGACTGCATATGTCTATTTTTCTCCTTCCTTCTCTTAATTTCTCTGAAACGCATAAGATTATTAGAAAAGGATGTAACTATAACACCATATTATGGGCTTTATAATATATATATTTTACTGGAACTAAGTTAGTATTAATTAGATTATGCTAAATTAGATGCATGTTTAATTCCTAGAGCTGAATTAAGAAAATAACTACAAAAATTATATATATGTGCCAAAAGGAAGGTAGGGGAATAAAAAAAACATGAAGCATATAAAGAACAAAGAGCAAAATGGCACTTAAATCATATCAATAACTATATTAAATATGAACAAACCAAATAGTCTAAACAAAAGACAAAAACTTCTTAGTTATACCACCCAAAAGCATGATCCATTCAAATTTTTGTTAAATTGAACATCACTGAAGTTTAAAACTTTTATGCTTGAAAAGACACCATGAAGACAATGAAAAGACAAGTCCCAGACTTGTGTTTTTTCTGAAACTTGATTTTATAGAGTTCAAAGTATGTGAAAACCATATATCTGATATAGGACTGTGTCTACAATATATGAAAAACTCTTACAACTCATAAAGAAGACAAAACAGGGATCCCTGGGTGGCGCAGCGGTTTGGTGCCTGCCTTTGGCCCGGGGCGCGATCCTGGAGACCCGGGATCGAATCCCACATCAGGCTCCCGGTGCATGGAGCCTGCTTCTCCCTCTGCCTATGTCTCTGCCTCTCTCTCTCTCTCTCTCTCTCTCTCTCTCTGTGACTATCATAAATAAATAAAAATTAAAAAAAAAAGAAGACAAAACAATCCAATTTAAAAATGGGGCAAAAGAACTGAATAGCTATTCACTAAAGAGACATGCAAAGTATTACTTGGCATATAAAAAGATCAATATGGGGCATCTGGGTGGCTCAGTGGGTTAAGCATCTGCCTTCGGCTCAGATCATGATCTCAGGGTCCTGTGATTGAGCCCCAAGTTAGGCTCCCAGCTCAGTAGGCGGTCTGCTTCTCCCTCTACTCCTCCCCCTTCTTGTGCTCTCCCTCTCTTCTCTCTCAAATAAACAAAATATTTTTAAAAAATCATCATTAGTTATTAGGGAAATGCAAATTAAAACCACAATGAAATACCATACACCCACTAGAATGTCTGTAATCAAAATTAAAGACAATTCCAAGTGCTGATAAGGATGTAAAGAAACACACTGCTAATAGAAAATATAAAAACAGAAAACAAAAATATAAAATAGAAATACTAATAGAAATGTAAAGCCGCTATGGAAAATAATTTTGCAGTTTCTCCAAATATAAACATATCACACAATCCAGAAATTTTACATCTACTGGTGTAAAATAGAGAGAAATCTATCCAAAAATAAAAATGTATGCCCACATTAAGACTGGTACATGATTGTTTTTAGCAGTGCTAGTCACAATAGCCAAAAAGTGGACACAACCCATATATTCATCAACCTGTGAATGGGTAAACAAAATGTGCTATGTCCATACAATGGAATATTTTTTTTAAAGATTTTATTTATTTGTTCATAGAGACACACAGAGAGAGAGGGGCAGAGGAACAGGCAGAGAGAGAAGCAGGCTCCATGCAGGGAGCCCGATGTGGGACTCGATCCAAGGTCCCCAGGATCACACCCCAGGCTGCAGGCGGTGCTAAACCGCTGCGCCACCAGGGCTGCCCATACAATGGAATATTATATGGCAATAAAAATGAACAGATAACTGGGCCACCAGGGTGGCTCAGTTGGTTAAGCTTCTCACGCTTGACTTCAGCTCAGGTCATGATCTCAAGATCATGGGATCAGCCCTGCCTCCAGCTCTCTGCTGAGCATGGAGCCTGCTTGGGATTCTCCCTCTCTCTCTCTCTCCCCAGGCACACACATGAGCACTCTCTCTCAGAAAAGAAAAAAAGAAAAAAAGGAATGGATTACTGATATATGCCACAGCTTGGATGAACCTCAAAAATATTATGCCAGATACAAAAGACTATATATTTTATGATGTCATGTATAGAATATGTCCAGAAACAGCAAATCTATAGAGACAGCATATCAAGGGGGTTCCCTAGAGCTCAGGTAGGAGGAGGGATAGATGCAAATGGGCATAACAGAGCTTTTAGGGATGACAGTATATTCAAAAGCTAAATGGAAGTAATGATCATACAACAAAAAACTTTTACCAAAAATAATGCAACTGTACACTTACAATAACTAGATTTTATGTATATAAGTTATATCTCAATGAAGTTGTTTAAAAACTGTAAGAATGCATATCTTACATGTCAGTGTCATAAAAGACAAAGAAAGATTATTGAAATGATCTATATTAAGGGAGATTAAATAGACATGACATATAAATGCACTACTGAAACCCAGATTATCATTTTCTGGAGAGTAAAAAGACATTACTGCATCTGTTGACAAAATTATAATATGAGAAGTAGATATTAGATAAAATTACTGTATCAAAGTTAAATTGACTGAAGTTGATAACTGGCTAAATGAGAATACTGCCCTTCTTAGAAAACCTTTTAACAAACATGTACAGGGATCCCTGGGTGGCGCAGCGGTTTGGCGCCTGCCTTTGGCCCAGGGCGCGATCCTGGAGACCCGGGATCGATTCCCACATCGGGCTCCCGGTGCATGGAGCCTGCTTCTCCCTCTGCCTGTGTCTCTGCCTCTCTCTCTCTCTGTGACTATCATAAATAAATAAAAAAATTAAAAAAAATATTAAAAAAAAAAAAACAAAAAAAAACAAACATGTACATATGAACCTACACACACACACACTTATACATATACATAAGTATATACTATTTGGATATATATTACATATATATACATACATATTGAGAGGAGGAAAGGAAAAGGGAGAACATGCATATGATAAGCAAATATAAAATATTAATAGGTGATTTTATGATGCCATTTTATTTATTTTTTTAAGATTTTATTTTATTTTATTTTTTAAAGATTTTATTTATTTATTCATGATAGTCACAGAGAGAGAGAGAGAGAGGCAGAGACACAGGCAGAGGGAGAAGCAGGCTCCATGCACCGGGAGCCCGATGTGGGATTCGATCCCGGGTCTCCAGGATCGCGCCCTGGGCCAAAGGCAGGCGCCAAACCGCTGCGCCACCCAGGGATCCCTAAGATTTTATTTTTATATAATCACTACACCCAACATGGGGCTCAAAATCACAACCCCAAGATCAAGACTTGCATGCTTTACTGTGAGCCAGCCAGGTGCCCCAATGCCATTTGATAATAACATATATGCCGTATATATTTAGACATAAGTGTATATGTAGAGGATATAAAGATGTTCTTTTTAAGATTTTATTTATTTATTCATGAGAGACATAGAGAGAGAGGCAGAGACATATACAGAGGGAGAAGCAGGCTCTATGCAAGGAGCCTGATGTGGGACTTGATCTCGGGACTCCAGGATCACACCCAGGGCCAAAGGCAGATGCTTAACCGCTGAGCCACCCAGGTGTCTCTAACGGTGTTCTTTGTACTATTTTTATTCTTGCAAATTTCCTGTAATTTTCAAGTAATTTCCAAATGTCAATTCAAAAACATATAAGATGAAACCTACTTCTGAAAATGGTAGCAGGTTGAATTGGTCACAGAATTTGTTTTCTGCAGAAAACCATGATAAAACTGGATACAATACAACAAATAATTACTTCAAGTCACTGAAAACCTCCCAAAAGTAACCAGAAGTTGGTTGGAGTAGAGAGTTTACGCTATAAAAAAAAAAACAAAAAAACAAAACAAAACAAAAAAAAAACCAAAAAAAAAAACACCTGCAATAAAAAGAGGGGGGTAAGGATTTTTTTGTTGTTAAAAAGCACTCCCAACACTGTAACTACAGCAGTGGAGAAATAGTGGTAAATACCAGCCTTATGGGCTCAAGGTGCCATAAGTCAGGATTTAGAGGTGGAACAGAAGTTGCAAATTTGTGTTAAGAATAGAAGGAAATGGGGAGCCTGGCTGACTCAGTCGGTGGACGACATGACTCTTGGTCTTGAGGTTGTAAGTTCAAGCATCATGCTGGGTGTGGAGATTTCTTAAAAATTAAATCTTAAAAAAAAAGAAGAAAAGGAAATGTATAGTCTCAAATACTTATATTAGGAAAGAAGGAAGCCTAAAAAGTAATAATGGTAAGCATACATCTCAAAAAACTGGAATAAGAATAGTAAAATAAGTCCAATGTAAGAATAGAAAGAAATATTAAATAGAAGTTCAGACATAATACATACAATAGACATGACCAACAAAGCAAAAAAAAAAAAAAAAAAAAAGGCGAAATAAATAGATGAAACAGTTGTTTATATGTAAAACTCCAAAGAATATACATAGGACAAATTATGGAATTAATTAAACCACTCATCAAGGTTGTGGTGTATATGATCATTATGATGAAATGAACTTTACTTACACATTTTAACAAAAAAAAAAAATTAGTTTTTAAAAACACAATTCTCAGGATGCCTGGGTGGCTCAGCAGTTGAGCGTCTGCCTTCAATTCAGGGCATGACCTCAGGGTCCAGGGATCAAGTCCCACATCAGGCTCCCTGTGAGGACCCTGCCTCTCCCTCTACCTCTGTCTCTGCCTCTCTCTCTGTGTCTCTCATGAATAAATAAATAAATAAAATCTTTTAAAAAATAAAAAATAGAAAAACCATAATTCTCAAGACAACAACAAAAAAATAAGCCCATGTATAAATTTAAAGAAATATGTATATTTGCATTATAAATTATAAAACCTAGCAAGGGGAGTATTAAAGATGTATTAATAAATAAGTGAAAGAAGACACCACACTAAGAGAAAGACTTAATATTGTGAAATATGTCAATTTTCTCCAAATTAATTATTAATACATATATATTAATGAATATATAAATTCAATGCAACTACAACAAAATCCTGACAAGATACTTTAAGATTTTATAAAATACTTTATAAAATGCTGATTGCACAATCCCACTGGGCTAAAGCTACAAAGACAAGAATAAGACAGGAGGACTTACCCTACCAGACACTAAGACTTAACTATAAATCTATAGGAAATTAGAACAGTCTGATATTGGTGCAGGATTAAGCAAATACAGCAACGGAACAAAACAGAGAGTTCAGACATTGATCCAGGCATGTAATGAAACCAAAATAGGAGAGGTGGCATTGTAAATTTGGGAAAGTGATGAATTACTCGGTGAATGGTGCCAAGTCTGATGGTGATACATTTAGAAATCTATAAAAATAGATCTGTATCTTTCAACACTCACAAAATCAATTCAGACAGATTAAAGACCTAGGTGTGAAAAGCAAAAATATTTTCTAATTTAAAGAAGAAAATCTAAGTAATGTCTTCATGATCTTGCCAGAGAGAAGGGCTTCTTAAATCAGACACACAGACACACAGATACACACACACACACACACACACGTGTGACACAAGACAACTTTGACAAATCCAAACACATTAAAATTTATGAAATTATTATGAAAGGTCATTAAAACTCTGGGTAAATTTCGTAAGACTCTTGAAATGAAAGAGTACAGTGACGGGAAACAGATTAGTGGTGGCCAGGAGTTAAGGGGGAAAGGAGGATAGCATGAAGGAGTTTCTTTGTAGTGGTGGAACATTCTGTATCCTTATAGTGGTGGCACTTATGTGAATCCATGTAAGTGACAAAATTTCATGGTACTATACAACAACAACAACAACAACAACAACAACAATAAAAGAGTACATGTAAAAAATGATGAAATCTGAATCTAATTAAGGTCTGAAGCTGATTTAATAGTATTGTACCAATGTCAACTTCCTGGTTTTGAAATTGGAGAAAGCTTGGTAAAGAATAGATGGAAACTTTCCATATTATTTTTATAAACTGAGACTTCAAATTTTTAAAAAAGATTTTATTTATTTATTCATGAGACACACACATAGAGAGAGAGAGAGAGGAACAGACATAGGCAGAGGGAGAAGCAGGCTCCATGCAGGGAGCCTGACGTGGGACTCAATCCTGAGTCTCCAGGATCACACCCTGGGCTGAAGGTAAACTGAGACTTCAATTATTTCAAAATTCAACAGCTTTTTATTTTATCTTTCTAAGACTTTACTAATCTATTTGAGAGACAGAGATAGCAAGAGAGAAAGTGCTAGCAGGAAGGAGAGAGAGAGAAGCAGGTTCCCTACTGAGCAGAGAGCCCAACACAGGTCTAGATCGCAGGACCCTGGGATCATGACTGAGCCAAAGTCAGACACTTAACTGACTGAGCCACATAGGCACACTTAAGTAGCTTTTTAAAAAGCAGGTAGGCAGGGGATCCCTGGGTGGCTCAGTGGTTTAGCGCCTGCCTTTGGCCCAGGGAGCGATCCTGGAGTCCCGGGATCGAGTCCCACATGAGGGTCCTGGCATGAAGCCTGCTTCTCCCTCCTCCTGTGTCTCTGCCTCTCTCTCTCTCTCTCTCTCTCTCTCTCATAAATAAATAAATAAATAAATAAATAAATAAATAAATAAATAAATCTATCTTTAAAAAACAAAAAGCAAGTAGGCAGCCCACAGACAGGAAGAAGATGGACACAATACATTGAGTGAACAGAGGAATCATTTCCAGGATTTAAATACTTCTACAAATGAAGAAGAAAAAGAAAAGCAGGCAAAAGATCTGATCAGGCAATTCACAGAAGAGGAAACATCAAAACTAATCAACCTAAGAACATATAAAAAGACACTCAAACTCGGGATCCCTGGGTGGCGCAGCGGTTTGGCGCCTGCCTTTGGCTCAGGGCGTGATCCTGGAGACCCAAGATCAAATCCCACATCGGGCTCCCGGTGCATGGAGCCTGCTTCTCCCTCTGCCTGTGTCTCTGCCTCTCTCTCTCTCTCTGTGACTATCATAAATGGATTAGAAAAAAGAAAGGGAATATTAAAAAAAAAAAAAAGACACTCAAACTCAATGCTAATCAAATTAAAACTAGTGTGAGAGGCCATTTCATACCCAAAGGATGGTCAGAAACATAGCCTTTATTACAGCAGCTGTGCAAACCAATGAAACAACTGTTGAAAGCAATTTGGCATTGTCTAGGATGCTCTCTGACACAGCTACTCTACTCCTAGGCATGTATCTTAGAGAAACAAGTGCTTATATGCCCAAGGATAGGTGTATTAGAATATTTATAGTTGCAATTTTTTTAAGATTTTATATGAGAGAGAGAGCACACAAGCAGAAGGGGCAGAGGGAGAGAGAGAAGCAGGCTCCCCTCTGAACAGGGCTCAATCCCAGGACCCTGGGATCATGACCTGAGCCAAAGGCAGACAGAGGCATAACCGACTAAGCCACCTAGGTGCCCCTATAGTTGCATTCTTTAATAGCCAAAATTGGTAAAAACACAGATGTCCAACAAAATAAAATATACAAATGAGGGATGCCAGGGTGGCTCAGCAGTTGAGCGTCTGCCTTCAGTTCAGGGCATGATCCTGGAGTCCTGGGATTGAGTCCCGTACTAGGCTCCCTACATGGAACCTGCATCTCCCTCTGCCTGTGTCTCTGCCTCTCTCTCTCTCTCGGTGTCTCTCATGAATAAATAAATAAAATATTTTTTAAAAATAGATAAATGAATTGTATTATAATTATGCATATAATACAACAAATACTATATAGTATGAAAATGAATGAATCAGAACAACATATACCAATATGGGTTAATATTACAAACTCAGTGTCAGTGGAAAGAGCAAACTACAGGAGGATACACATAATATGACAATATTAATGAAAAGTTTAAAAATATGTCAAACAACACTATAGATGGTTGAGGGATTCTTACATATGAAGTAAAGCAAATGGCCATGCATAAGATTTATAAATCCCTAATTTTGAAAAAACAGTTCCCTTTGAGCAGGGGTGTGGGGAGGTAGGGGAAATAGAAACTTCAACTATTCAGGTAACATCTTATTTCTTAATCTGGGATGTTGGCTCCTGAGTACCTAGTTTTTTATTAATCATAGCTTCCTATAATCATAATTACTGAGTAATACATGTTTTAAACTATGGGAATTGGAAAGGTAGAAATAATCAATTATGTTTCACCTACAAGAAACTAGGAAGTATCTAAAGGGTGGCAGACTTAATGTCCAGAGGATAGATGTAGTTTTTAAGATCAAGAGAAGAGAAAGAAGCCCATGAATGAGGAAGGACTGAACACGATGAAGAAGCCAAGCCAAGTAAGAGGAAGGGAGGCTTCTTTTTTTTTTTTTTTTTTTAATTTTTATTTATTTATGATAGTCACACAGAGAGAGAGGCAGAGACATAGGCAGAGGGAGAAGCAGGCTCCATGCACCAGGAGCCCGACGTGGGACTCGATCCCGGGTCTCCAGGATCACGCCCTGGGCCAAAGGCAGGCGCCAAACCACTGCGCCACCCAGGGATCCCTGGAAGGGAGGCTTCTTGGTGGAGGAAAGACACAAGGAAACCAAGAAAACCCCTCCCTCAATGGAAAATGATATTCTGGAAGGGAGGTCATGCCAGGCAGACTTATCAATGACCTAGGAGGCCTGAGAAGAGTTTCTTCCCCATCATGAAAGATGCCTCCTCCTTCCCTATCTTCTAAGCTGTGGATGGTCCCACCTACCCTGTGTCACACTCACCTGGACAGAGGCCCAGTGGATGTTGTCTCTCCTCTATCCAAGGTTCTTCCCCTTGCTCCAGCTGAGAAATAAGTTTTGGTTTGGAAAACGGTATTTCTGCTCATGAGGAAAAAAAAAGGGGGGGGGGGATTCTTGGTTATGGGCTCAAGGGGCCATTTCATAACTCAGAGCCAAAATTCACAGGGAGACCCAAAGGGTAGTACAAAGGACCTATAACTGTGAACTCTCCACAGTAGAAGAGCTGAGTAAGTAAAGGTGACTCCAGTCAGATAAACAGCGTCTTAATACTTGGTGAAGGAAAACCTAGGTTTCAAATAAAGCAAAAAGAGAGTCCAGGCCTTGAAAGAGGTTGGAAATGCAGTGTTATAGGCCACATGAGTAAGTCTACCAGTTTTCAATTCTACTAAATTCAGATTTCCCCTAAGAGAGAAGGTAAGTTATTGTTTCTAAGCCCAACCCTAGGACAAACCTGCTTCATGGGTAGCCCTTCCTTGTGATGTGTAGGAAATACTCTGTGGGGCAGATTTTAAGGACCAAGGGAAGCCATCCTTACCTAGTGAGACCAGGTGGTTGTAGGTCTCCAGCATCACTTCCCTGTGCAGGGTCCTCTGAGCTGGGCTCAACAACCTCCACTCCTCCTGGGTGAAGTCCACAGCCACATCCCTGAATGCCACGAACGCCTTTAACACAAAATACAGGACTGCTCATCCAGGAGTTTGCCTTGCTCACAGCTCAGGATGAGGAATCAAAAGGCTTCCCTGTGGGAGGTAGAGATAACTAAACCCTACTTTTTTTTTTTATTTATTTTTTATTTTTTATGATAGGCACACAGTGAGAGAGAGAGAGAGGTAGAGACACAGGCAGAGGGAGAAGCAGGCTCCATGCACCGGGAGCCGACGTGGGACTCGATCCCAGGTCTCCAGGATCGTGCCCCGGGCCAAAGGCAGGCGCCAAACCGCTGCGCCACCCAGGGATCCCTAAACCCTACTTTGGATCATGAATGAAAGGTAGCAGAATATGCCACTCCAAATTATGCCATTTTGGCATTAGAATTATTTTGAGCTGACGGTATTGAGAAGAAGCAGACACAAGAAAAGCTCTCTGCTCCTCCCCTATCTGCCTAAGAGCAGAACAAAAATTTGTGAAAGTATCTCCCCTCCCCTCTCTACCAGGAAGAGAAATTAATCCCTGGAAACAACTCTAGACCCTTATCAGCCAGGAGATGGCACCAAAGGAATCCACACAACAAACCTTACTAACTACCCCTCATCTTCCACCACAATTTGCTGCCCTCAAATCTCAAAATCCTTTTCCTTTGTCTTGTCACTTCTCTAAAAAGTTATTATTTTTTTGTTAAGATGCTATATGAGCCCAAGTTCTAACCACCCCCTTGAGTTACTCATCACTGAGTGCTTCCAGGGTGTATTTATGATGTAGGTATTAATAAACTTGTTTTTCTCTTGTTAATCTTTTGTTGGTCTAATTTACAGAGCCCTAGCCAATGAACCCAAAATAGAAGAAAAATGATTTTTTTTCTTCCCCTACATGACATTAGAGCCAAGGGTTCAAAGACCACTATTCTTTCTCTATCCACCCAGCATTATTTATGCACCTATTACTGTGAACATCCTAGGCCAGCTGCTACAGGGGATGAAAGCAAAACACAAGTCCCTTCACATTGGGAGCTTTAAGTCTAAGCAGAGAGAAGAGGAAGACATCACACACACAAAGTTAAACAGTAAAAACTAATCACTTTACTAAGCTTGAAGAATATTAGAGACTACTTGAAGGTCTAAGCATTTATGCCCCACATACTTGAAGCAGCTGAGTCTCTCAGGGGTGAGTACCCACCAATACGTATACTTTGCAGCAGGATCCATTCCTCTCTCTTGCTTCTGCTGCCCTGATCCTGGCAAGCGACTGGTTGGGAAGGCTATGGACTCAAATCACACTGTCCCCAACTAGAGTACCCTTCAGCAAATTAATTAACCTCTCGGCATTTCCATTTCTTCTGTGAACCAAGAAAAAAACAGTGCTTGTCTCACAGAATTATGCTGAGGATCAAAGAAGTTGGTAAATGTAAGGGCTTAAAACAAAGGTCTGTTGCACATGCTAAGTGCTCAGGGAGGACTTCCCTGGTCCTTCTGTAAAAATTCTTCTCAGGGTGCCTGGATGGCTCAGTGTTTGAGCATCTGCCTTTGGCTCAGGGCGTGATCCTGGGTGTCCTGGGATTGAGTCCCACATCAGGATCTCCACGAGGAGCCTGCTTCTCCCTCTGCCTATGTCTCTGCCTCCCTCTATCTCTCATGGATAAATAAGATCTTGTTTAAGTTTTTTAAAAAATAAACAAAAGAGCATAATCTGGGACACCTGGGTGGCTCAATCAGTTGAGCATCTAACTCTTGGTTTTGGTTCAGGTCATGATCTCAGGGTTGTGAGATCAAGCCTCACATCAGGCTCCATGCTCAGCAGGGATTCTCTCCCTCTCTCTCTGCCCTTTCCCCTGCTTGTGCACTTTGTCTTTCTCTCTCAAATGAATAAATAAATAATCTTTTTAATTTTTTAATTTTTATTTTTTTAAAAGATTTTATTTATTCATAGAGACACACAGAGAGAGAGAGAGAGAGAGAGGCAGAGATACAGGCAGAGGGAGAAGCAGGCTCCATGCAGAGAGCCCAACGCAGGACTCGATCCAGGGTCTCCAGGATCACACCCTGGGCTGCAGGCGGCGCTAAACCGCTGTGCCACCGGGGCTGCCCTCTTTTTAATTTTTTAAATTAAATTAAATTAATTTATTTGAGACAGAGAGATAGCAAGAGAGAGAGAGAGCATGATCTGGGGGGAGGGAGAAGCAGGCTCCCCAGTAAGCCAGGAGCCTAACGTGGGGTTCCAACCTAAGATCATGATCTTTTTTTTTTTTTTTTAAAGATTTTATTTATTTATTCATGATAGTCACAGAGAGAGAGAGAGAGAGAGAGGCAGAGACATAGGCAGAGGGAGAAGCAGGCTCCATGCAGGGAGCCCGACATGGGATTTGATCCCGGGTCTCCAGGATCGTGCCCTGGGCCAAAGGCAGGTGCTAAACCGCTGCGCCACCCAGGGATCCCTAAGATCATGATCTTAATCGAAGGCAGGCCATTTAACTGCCTGAGCCACCCAGGCACCCCAATAAATCTTTTTTAGAAAAAGATATTAAAACAGGATACAATCTGCAATTCGCAGATAGGGTCAGCCTGAGCCATACACAGCATTTTCTTTATATCATTTATATGTTGGATGATTTCACATGAAAATATCAACTTATGAGTCCTGTTGAAAAAAAAAATCCATAAATCCAACTGATCACTCTGGCTTTGCATTGCTGCAGGGGGCCACAGTTGGCTGAAGGTGACTTCACACTAGGGGTCCATTAGCCCATGCATGTTATCAGCAGACTGCTGCAACTCCTACCTTACCTGTTGCATTTAGCTACCTACCTGGTCCCTTTGGTGATTTGATTTTGCATCCCTTCTCAGAACACCATCACTCCTTAAGTGATGATACTGTGTCTCTCAAATTCCATGCTGTGCCCTCTCAAGGGACCCTTCCCTAAATTTCCTATTCTCTATCAGCATAACTGTTCTACACTGGATGTGGAATAGCCTTAAAACAGGACCTCACCTTGCCCCCCACCAATAGTAACTGCAACCCCAGAACCCGGCCCTCCATCAAAGTAATTAATTATAAACAAAGCACAGCTAGGATGAGTGAGAGCTATGGTTCTCACCCATCTCTAGCTGTACTTTAGAACTAACTGGGGTGTTTTAAATTATGGATTTCTGGGTCTCACAACAAATCAATAAAATCAGACTCTCTGGAGATTCGGCTTTTAGGCTTTTAAAGGCCCCTAAGTCATGGTTTAAAATCACTAGGTCAGAGGAATATCAAGAGGGAGACATCACTGTAGGAGAGAGATCAAGAGGACCTGGGTGGCTCAGTTGGTTAAGCATCTGCCTTCAGCTCAGGTCATGATCTCAGGGTCTTGGGATAGAGCCCCAGGTCGGGCTCCCTGCTCAGCAGGGACTCTTTGATTCTCCCTCTCATTCTCCCTTTATGCTTTCCCTCTCTCAAAAAAATAAACAAAACCCCTTTAAAAAGGGGGAGGGATAGAGAGATCAGAGCAAGTTTTATGAGAGAAAGGTATGATCTTGGTCTTGAAGGGCAGGAAGGATTTTGAAGGATCAAGGAGAAAAAACAGGGGTGGGCATTCCAGACAAGACATATGGGATGGTGGGATGTCTGGGTGGCTTAGCAGTTAAAGCATCTGCCTTCCACTCAGAGCATGATCCTGGAGTCCTGGGATTGAGTCCCACATTGGGCTCCCTGCATGGAGCGTGCTTCTCCCTCTGCCTGTGTCTCTGCCTCTGTGTGTTTGTGTGTGTGTGTGTCTCATGAGTAAATGAATAAAATCTTAAAAAAAAAAAAAAAAAAAAAAAAAGCACCCTAATCAACTAGCTAATTACTCTCATGCATGGGTGGTAATCCAGCCCCAAACTGCCAACTGACTGCAGCAACATGAGCAAGCCCAGGTGAAACCTGCCAAATACTCATCTATGTCCAGTTCAAAATACTTACCTATCAAAAATGTGCTAATAAATTACTTCTTTTTAAGTCAATAAGCTTTGGGGTGGTTTGTTGTGCAGCAAAGGCTAAGTGATATACTGATAAAGGAATGTTATGTTAGATGAAAAATACAACTAATATCATCCTTGAGGGCAGCCTGGGTGGCTCAGAGGTTTAGCACCGCCTTCAGCCCAGGGAGTGATCCTGGAGACCCAGGATCAAGTCCCACGTCGGGCTCCCTGCATGGAGCCTACTTCTCCCTCTGTGTCTCTGCCTATCTCTTTCTCTTTCTCTCTCTCTCTCTCTCTCTCCCTGACACGAATAAATAAATAAAATCTTTAAAATAATAATAATAATAATAATAATAATAATAATAATATCATCCTGGACTTGCTATGATTGCTATGATGCTCACGCTGTCAGAAACTCCTTAGATTTGGCAAGCATTAGATTCAGTCCTCCCAGCTTTCTCTCACTCCTGAGTATGAAGTCATTACATGGAAAAGAGTATAGATTGTCTTCCTTTCTCCAGCTGAGCTCCTAAAAAAATGAATCCATCTAAGTTAAAGGTGTATATGAAATGACATCACTGTGTTGGCAATAAGTGCACTTTCAGAATTAATCATCAGAACATGGTATCAAGGGCAGCCTGGGTAGCTCAGCAGTTTAGCACTGCCTTCAGCCCAGGGTGTGATCCTGTAGACCTGGAATCGAGTCCCACATTGGGCTCTCTGCATGGAGCCTGTTTTTCCCTCTGCCCGCATCTGTGCCTCTCTCTCTCTTGTGTCTCTCATGAATAAATAAATAAAAATCTTAAAAAAAAAAAAAAAAAAGAACATGATATCAGAAACAAGTCAATACATTTGAAACGAGGAGTGTCCTGGGGCACCTGGGTGGCTCAGTCGTTAAGCATCCAAATCTTGGTTTCTGCTCAGGTCATGATCTCAGGGTCACAAAATTGAGCCCTAAGTCAAGCTCCGTGCTAGGTGGGGAGTCTGCTTGAAAATATTCTCCCTCTGCCCCTCCCCCCCAAATAAATAAGTCTGAAATGAGGAGTGTCCTGAATATCTAAGACACTGTTATGAGCCACTGAAGGAGGGCTTCTGAGCACAAAAGTGATGTTACTATAATGTTTGGAGAAAATGAGGAAGATAGAGACATGCAGTGGGTGGCCAAGGACCATATCAACATGTGGAAATAAGCCAGGACTCTATTGCAAACATTCATGTGAGAAAAGAAAAAGATCTGTCCTGGCAGGTCTACCCTGACGATGTAAAACTGCACAGTATAATGATAAAAACAAAATAAGAAAACTGTACAACATAAAGCAGACACCGTGATGGAAGAAGAGGGCCTTGAAAATAGAAGAAACAATCAAAAGGATCAAATGTTTTAGAACAGGCAAAATTCCAAAGCTCCAACTGGTGTGAATCCCCACTACTTCAAAATGGTCATTTCTACTCATCTTAGCATATTTTTGTTGTGCGGATACAAATCTATAAAAGAACTTCATGCACAAATTGATCATAGAAGCAAAATTTACAATAATTAAAGTATTGGGAATAAGTTAAATATTCCTTCAAATTGGAAGGAACCCTCTTGTAATGTTGGTGGGAATGCAAGCTGGTGCAGCCACTGTGAAGGACAGTATGGAAGTTCGTCAAAAAGTTAAAAATAGAACTACCCTATGATCCAGTAATCACACTACTGGGTATTTACCCAAAAAATACAAAACACCAATTCAAAGGGATACATACACCCCCATGTTTACAGCAGCATTATTTACAATAGCCAAATTATAGAAGCAGGCTAAGTGTTGATCAATAGATGAATGGATAATGTGATTTTATACATATAATGAAGTACTATTCAACCATTAAAAAGAATGAAATATTGCCATTTGCAACAACATGGATAGAGCTAGAGTATAATACTAAGCAAAATAGAGACAAATACCATATGATGTCAGTCATATGTGGATTTTAGGAAATAAAACAAATAAGCAAAGGAGAAAAGAGAGAGAAACCAAGAAATAGAATCTGAACTATTGAGAAAAAACCCAATGGTTACCAAGGGGAGGTGGGCAGTGGGATGGGTGAAATACGTGGTGGAGATTAAGGCGTGTACTTGTGATGAGCACTAGGTGATATATGGAAGTGTTTAATCTGTATATTGGACACCTGAAACTAATATAACACTGTATGTTAACTATACTGAAAAAGTAATAATAATAAAAAAATAATAATAAATTAAAAAATAATAATAAAAATAATCCCCCAAATTGGGAAATAGTGGATGGGTTCATCCATTCAATGCACTATTATAGAACTCACTTCCAGTGGGTTAAGTGTGGCTGTTCCTCCACCTATAAAAAAAATGGGTCTGGGTAGAAATACTGACACTAGCTTTAATACACTGATTTTATCATTAAAGTCTGTCAAAATGTATATGTGTGTGTTTGCGTGTGTATAGTAGTGTGTAAAATTAAACAAATCCCAATGGTAACAGAATCCCAAAATAAAATGGAAGACCCATAAGTGTGCAGGCTGTGCCTTTTCACATTACTGAATGTCATCCATCAAGTATCCTGCACACAGCAGACATTCAGCAAGTTTGTTCAATGGAATCAGTGAAAAAATGCTAAGGATAGGAAACATCACGTGTCCGCCTGCCCATCTCATTTGTTACAAATTCTAATTTATTCTCTCAGGCAAAAGTCTTTTTGCCAATGATACTTATATCCTACTGTATATTTGGGGTTTTTTAAAGATTTTATTTATTTATTCATGAGAGACACAGGAAGAGAGGCAGAGACACAGGAAGAGGGAGGAGAAGCAGGCTCCACACAAGGAGCCGGATGGAGGACTCAATCCCGGGAATCCAGGATCATGCCCTGAGCCAAAGGAAGATGCTCAACTGCTGAGCCACCCAGGCATCCTTGTATATTTGTTTAAATTGGTTTGTATAATTCAGATGTCATGCATATCAGAGTACATGGATAGTTTACCCAACTCCCTGAAATACAGAGTTAATTATATGCACCAAATAACATATCAACACAAACAACAGAAACTCCTTTGTTACTTAGTTTCTTCAAATTTATTTAAGGCTGTCATTCCTCCATGCACTAAACATTTCATATGTGTCAGGTATACCTCTAGGCACAGAGGCTTCATCTTAAACAATTTATCCATTCAAATGCTTGTACCCTTTGATCAATTCTTCCATATTTGTTTTTAAGTTATTAGGAGCAGAAAAAAAAATCAGCTCACACAAATGTCTGGCTTTTCCCAGAAAATCCGAATGCCTTCCTATTAACATAATGATCAGTGAAGAAAATACACACAAAATATTCAATGTTGCCTTAGGAAATGTCCTGAATTGGGTTTATTATGCATTCTTGGTACTAACACTTTCAAATGGATGAAATACTAATGAGAAACAGAACTCTCAAAGATGTTCTGATAGTGTCCAGGAAATTGTAAATCTCTACCACCGAAGATCAGGATTAAGAATAAATCAGGTCTCAAAAAAAAAAAATAAAGAAAGAAATTGAGGTCTTATTTTCTGTTTAAATTTTCCTCTTTTTTATAAGGACAGTCAAGGCAGATCTGAAATAACCAAGTTAATGCATATCAGAAGTGATAGTTAACCAGCTTGGCAACTGTGTTGGTGCTCAATAAATGTTAATTACATTCAGTTAAGTCAAGATCATCATAACCACCATTCACAGGGGTTAGAAAGTTTCCCCTTAAGTCCCTATACGTCCATGTCATTGATTTCCTTATGTTAAATTCCTTCTCAGCATCCTTCAAAACCTAGCTTATTCAAAAACAAAATCTACACTCCTCAGTCTGGCACTCAATCTAGCCACCCAGACTCGGAAGCGGAAAATGAAAATCCTTCAGGGGCCAGGTAGGTAACAAATGAGAGAGGCAGGCAAAATGTTAGCTGGTCAATGGTTCCAACCTCAGTTTGGAAGATACTGTGGCAAGTGCGGCAAATAAACTCAGCAGGACCGGTCCAAATGACGAAGGTACTGTTCGCTGTGAATTCCCTGACACCACAGTGCAGTTTATTTTCAGGCAATCCAGAATTTTTGGTGAAATCTCCCCATTACCAGATGCTGAAAATGCTCTCAATGTAAAATTCAGGTCAGACCATCAAGCTCCCCTCTGTTCCACGTGTCTGTATCTTCACCAGCACATATTTAAAAATCAACCTTAAGTAATTCCACTGGTGACTATAATCTTCCCACACTTGGCAAGGGCAGTGTGCCCAACTCAGGCTAACCGTCCTTCCTGCTCTCCTCCCTGCCCTGCCAACTCTCCAACTTAACCAAATCCTCAGGGGCAGTTCAGACAGCCCTACTTCTTCTGGAAGCCCTCCCTAACGACTTCGGATCATAAGCATCTCTCCTGTCCCTGTCTTTCAATGCTTACCACTGGACAATCAAGCTTGGATGTTCCTGTATGTTTATTTCAGTTGTTCCATGTGTGTTGTTTACAACTGACCACTTTGAGGATGACTGAGGTATGGGTGGAGCAGAGAGGAATGTTAAAGGGGGGGGGGGGGGGGCCTCCATGTGAGATGAACCACCACTCCTCCAGGAACAAGCGTGACCTTTGCTCAATACCAGCAAGGCAGGCTGCAGTGCAAGGAAAAGGATTGGATTCATCCTGTTGGCAGCCAACATGGAATGTGATGAAAATTCTCACCTCTTTTTTGGCTTTCAGAAGCCCCGTGGCCATTTTCCTGGTCTCCTGAATGCTCTCCCTGGAGAAGGGCAAAGTCTCAGAAGACAGAGCTGGGGATCTGAAGAGAAAGAAGAGCGTGCCTAGATGGAAAAGCCCCTCCCCGGGAGTTAAGGCGGGGTCTGCTCCGGAGCCCCCCAACTGGGTGTTCGGTGTCACAGAAATCACGAGCACAACCCAATGCCCATCCAGAGCCCTGGTTCAGAGTGACCGAGCACCCTCAAGTCCAGCCCCAAGTCCTGGCCAGGGAGTGGAGTCCATGTCCCCCCCGGCAGAGGAGTAAGGGGCTGTGTCTAACTCTATGCTGGGATGAAAAGATAACGGCCTGGACGTGCCCACAGAAGAGCGCCCGAGTTCAGAGGCAGCCTGTGTCCCCACGAGTAAAACAGGGACAAGCAGAGGGACGTGCTGACTGGACGAAGCAATGACTCAAGGCACTCACGGAACGCGGGGTGCACGTTGCCAATCTTGAGGCTGACGCTCGGGAATCAAGCGCAGAAGCATGCAAGAGACTCGAAGAGGGAGGCCTAACCCGCCGCCAACCAGCGAGGGGGCGGGACCCATAGACCGGAAGTGCTCCTGCTACGTAAACTCCACCGCCAGGAGAGCGCGTGGGACGGCGGAAGTGGCCGCGCGGGCCTCTGGGGAGTGTAGTCTTTGAGACGAAGAGGCGGTGGGTGAGGAGGCTTCGCCCACGGCAGGGTGTCTCTGACATCTGCGCCTCTCATACAACGAAGCTTAGGCGCTCACTGTTAAGACGCCCAGACTGCAAGGTACTCGTTTCTCCTCCGACGGCCAGTGAGATCTCACGGATCAATGAGAGCGTAGGAGGAATGCCGGAGGATCCTAGGAAACGTGGTCCTGGCGCCCCGTCCCCCCTCCCGGCGTCACGGAGGCGGGTCGTCCGTGCGCGCTGACCTTCAGAGAGTTGTGGTTGCCGAGGGCGGGGCGGGGGAGTGAAGGGTAAAGAGGAAAAATATTTTGACAGTTTTGTTCATCATGAATTTTTTTTTAAGATTTCATTCATTTTTTTAAGAGATTTTATTTATTTATTCATGAGAGACACAGATAGAGAGGCAGAGAGAGAAGCAGGCTCCATGCAGGGAGCCCGATGTGGGACTCGATCCTGGGTCTCCAGGATTAGGCCCTGGGCTGAAGGTGGTGCTAAACCGCTGAGCCACCAGGGCTGCCCATCATGGATTTTTTTGCATGCATTTTGATTTCAAAGATACTACCTTAAAATGTGTCTCTTGATTACTGAGTTTCTATGGTGCCCCATTATATGTTGCCTCCAAAGTTCCAGCTGTAAGGAAGGGCATGAATAGATATGAAGCTCGTTGGCACCTACTGGCCTGTGGTTGTTGTTGTTGTTGTTTTTTTTTTTATGATAGTCACAGAGAGAGAGAGAGAGAGAGAGGCAGAGACATAGGCAGAGGGAGAAGCAGGCTCCATGCACCGGGAGCCTGACGTGGGATTCGATCCCGGGTCTCCAGGATCGAGCCCTGGGCCAAAGGCAGGCGCCAAACCGCTGCGCCACCCAGGGATCCCTGGCCTGTAGTCTTGATAGAAGGTGAGGGCCTGGTTTCTGGGCATCAAGTAGCCAGAAAGAGGGCTTTGGGAGTTTACCCTGAATTGTTGAATTGTGAGTTATCTTTTCTTTCCTAATTTCCCCAGTATCCACAATTCCCTGATAACAGAACCTCCCTAAGCCCCACCCACAAGGCACCTCCAAAACCTATCAAGGTGCAAATATTCAAAAACTACTCTTGAATCTTCATATCCCATTCCAAAATCTTTTCCAATATCCCTTTACCTGGAGAAGTAAAAAAACACAAAATTTGCATGTTAATATCAGCCTCTCCCTTGTTTTTGCTTTTTTTTTTTAAGATTTTATTTATTTATTCATGAGAGACAGAGGCAGAGACACAGACAGAGGGAGAAGCAGGCTCCATGCAGGGACCCTGATGTGGGACTTTATCCCAGGACTCCAGGATCACGCCCTGAGCCAAAGGCAGACTCTTTCACCGCTGAGCCACCCAGGCATCCCTAGCCTCTCCCTTTGGATGGTGTTCAGGAAGGATCAGCCCAGTGCCCTATTCCAGTCCTGGTGGTACAGCTCACCAAGGGTTTCATATGGACGAATGAGAGTGTTTGTTAACAGAACTCACTAAGAACCAAAATCAGAGCACACATGAAATGGAGAGACTGAAAGCCTTAGAGAAGGAATTTGGGTACAGGGGGTGGAAAGTAGTTGGAGATGGGATCATGAGATAATCCAGATTCCTTTGTGTAGATGTGTGCACAGAGTCAGTGAAAAGATACTGAAGCTGACAGGCTACCTATAAGTCAAACATAATATAATGGCAGGTCAGGTGATGATGTGACTCGGTGGACCTACTTCCCTTTCTTCAGGGAAGGGAAAAGGGCTGGAGGTTGAATCAGTCGCCAGTGGCCAATGACTTAATCAATCATGCCTGTGTAACAAAGTCTCCATAGAAACACACACACACACACACACACACACACACACACACAAAACATGGAATTGGGCAGCCCGGGTGGCTCAGTGGTTTAGCGCTGCCTTCAGCCCAGGGCCTGATCCTGGAGACCTGGGATCAAGTCCCATGTCGGGCTCCCTGCATGGAGCCTGTTTCTGCCTCTGCCTGTGTCTCTGCCTCTCTCTGTGTGTCTCTCATGAATAAATAAATAAAATCTTAAAAACAAAACAAAACATAGAACTCAGAGAACTTCCAGGTTGGTGGAGATTCAGGGAGAGAGGTGCACTCAGAGTATGAAAGCTCTGTGACCCTACCCCATACCTGTTCCTGAGCTACATAATCTATAATAAAGCTGGTAATCTAGTTAAGTAAAATATTTCTCTGAATTCTGTGAACCTTCTAGCAAATTAAATGAACCAGAAGAGGGGGTTTTTGGAGCCTCCAATCTATACGAAGTTGGTCAAGGCCCTGTTGACAACCTGGACTTGTGATTCACATCTTGAATAGTGTGAGAGGCAATCTTGTAGGACTGAGCCCTTAACCTGTGGCATGTGATGTTATCTCCAGGAAGAGTTCAGAATTGGGTTGAAATGTAGGACACCCAGCTGGTGTCTTAGAATAGCTTTGATGTGTGTGGGGAAAAACCCAATTGGAATTAGGGTGTGGAACTCCTTTATCTTGGACCTGACTTTGCTTAATAAATCTCAGAGCTTTGAGATGTCATCTCTGTGCTTTGAGGAGTTCTATTTCCCACACTCCTATCTGCACCTGAGGCTCAGAGATGTGAAAATCCGTTTAAATTATGAACACAGTGGAGAAATAAATCTAGTTATGCCCATCTAGAAATATGTCATTAAAATTAACATCAGATAAAAATCAAAGAGAAAAATTTGAAGACCTAGTCTTTGAAATTAAAAGCCAGCAAACTGCTGTGTTACTGATGAGTCGAAGAAGGCATTGACCTGCAATCTATAAAATCATTGGAAGAAACAATAGTGAAAATACTTCAGGTCTAAACCTGCAGAATGAGATTACTCTGATACACAGAGATATCTTTAAAAGATAAGGTCTGTACATATCTATAGAAGGAACTTCTGGGGCATCTCAGGGTTAAGCATCTGCCTTTGGCTCAGGTCATGATCTCAGGGTCCTGGGATCGAGCCCCATGTTGGACTCCCTGCTCAGTGGGGAGGCTGCTTCTTCCTCTCCCTCTGCCTCCCCCCGCCCTCCACACTTGGGCTTTTTTTCTCTCTTTCACATGTTCCCTCTCTCTCTAATAAATAAAATTTAAAACTCCAGAAGTCTAAATAAAAATGATCACAAAAAGAGAAGGACAAAACTGCATAATGGGGGCAGCAGGGGTTAGTCTAAATCACCAATGAGTCAAATAATCAAAAGTTAATTTCCAATGAATGATGATAAATAAAAATGGCAGTGAGAGGGAAACTTTTAGCCTGAAAGTAATCTGTGACTTAGAAATTAAGGCAGATGGGACACCTGAGTGTCTCAGTGGTTGAGCATCTGCCTTTGGCTCAGGGTGTGATCCCAGGATCCTGGGATCGAGTTCTACATCGAGCTCCCCACAGGGAGCCTGCTTCTCCCTCTGCCTATGTCTCTGCCTTTCTCTCTGTGTCTCTCATAAATAAATAAATAAAATATTTTAAAAAGAAATTAAGGCAGAAAATGAAGGAGCTAGACTTTCAGGTCAGAAAACTAACAGGAAAGTAGGATGTGAGAGAGGGAAGAAAAAATCAGATGAGGAGTTGGGGCACTTATGGGGCTGCACGAGGGAGGAAGAAGTGAGGTTTGTACATAAAATCATTACAGAGAGGCAGTCCTCTAGGAGGTGTGTACACAAAGATCATGGCTAGATGGAAAGGAAGATGACAGACACCTTTGGAAAGTATATTCAGGGATTGACAGTGAATAAAAAACACAAGACAGAGTCCAGGGTAGAACCTTTCCCATCCTATGCACAATCACAAAATGCCTATGAGATTTATGTCGTGGGTAACATTAGCAAGTTATAGGCATATGGGGAGTAAATAAGCAAGGCAAACAGCCCCTCAAGAGGGAGATGAGGAAAACGAGCATAATCCTATCCTTAGAAAGAGACAGCAATTAAATCTACTTCTGTGGAAACTCAGGTTCATACCTGCCCATACTTCTGCTATGTCACCTGCAGCCACAGGGTGGCGGGCAACACCTTCTGTTCCAAAAGAGTTGGCCAGACAAGGCAGAGCCGGAGAGGTTAGGAAGAAGCTAGTGCCTCCCAAAGGGCCCGGACACCTACCGGTCCCACATTGAAGCTCCAGCAGGGAGGAGGCTCCACAGTGAGAGAAAAAAACACAAACATAATATTTGTATATTATTATAATAAAATATTTAATATACATTCAAGTAGAGATGGGTACAGTGACAGAAAATAAGGTAGAGGAATCAGCTAGACACCACAGAGATGTGATGGATCAATAAATGAAAGGTAAGGGGAGTTTATCCACATGTGTTATATGTTCACATAAATAACATACTTATGCATCACTCAGTAGAGATTTTTTTTAAGATTTTTTATTTATTTATTCATAGAGACACAGCTAGAGAGAGAGAGGCAGAGACACAGGCAGAGGGAGAAGCAGGCACCATGCAGGGAACCTGATGTGGGACTCGATCCCGAGTCTCCAGGATCACGCCCTAGGCTGAAGGCGGTGCTAAACCGCTGTGCCACCGTGGTTGCCCAGTAGAGATGTTTTACACAAAATGTGCTCACATTGTGAAGTCAACAGGAGATGAAGTAAAAACAAAACAGTTACAGGGTATCAGTCTATTTTGTGAGACACACACATCATCTCCCTTCTGAACACCACGACTGCCCATAGCAGTAGATCGCAATCCCAGCCCAGGCCACTTCTCCCACAGTATTACAGACATGGATATATATACCACAGAACTCACTAGAAGCAAAAGCCAGGGAATGCAGAGGCTGTGGAGAGCAGACTTCAAATAGGGAATAGAAAGTCCAGGAGATGGGGCGTCTGGCTGGCTCAGTGGGTTAAGTGTTGGGCACCCTGCTCAGCAAGGACTCTGCTGCTTCCTCTGTCCCTCCCACAGGTCGTGTTCCTTCTCACTCGCTCTCTCAAATAAGTAAATAAAATCTTTATTTAAAAATAAAGAAAAGAAAGTAAGTCCAGGAGAGGGCACTGGGGAGTGAGGATTCCAAAGGATCTAGATGCCTGTGCAGAGGCCAGGCAGTGAGAGACATGTGTCTGTGACTAAGTTAGCATGAACTCAAACATCATCTGATACAATGCTTCTCAAAAGTTGGTGCAACAAACCCACCTGGAAGACTTGTTAAACACAGATTGCTGGGCCTCACCCCAAGTTCCTAATTCACTGTTTGTGTGGGGCCTGAGAATCTGCATTTCTCACATGTTTCCAGTAACAGGGATGCTGCTGGAGCAAGGACCACACTGTGATCTAACACCAGGTCAGGGGGAGGTACTTAAGAGCAAAGCAGCAGCAGAAGGGACTTGGAGCCCACATGTAGGGGCTTCTCTGTACAAACTCCTCAAGTGTATAAACTTCCAAGATGCTGAAAGAGCATTGACAGCATCATGTCTACAAATAAAAGATACGGCTGAAGAAGTGCTCAGTCAGGTCATGACAGGCTCAACCAGTGTATCCTGTAAACCTTCCAGGGAACCTGTGACCCTAGCACTCATGACAGGCCCAACCAGTGTACCCATGTAAACCTTCCAGAAAACCTGTGATCCTGGCACTCAGAATACCTACTTTCTACCCTCCCTCACTGAGATCTGACACCCTGTTCCCTGATGACATTCCATTATAGCACAGGAAAGAACATCATTGAAATGCCCATTTTTAGAGATTTTCCTAATATCTAGGTTGCCATGGATCCAGGATAGTCTGGAGGCAATGATATAAGGAAAGACTCAGAGTCTCAAAGAATTTTAATCTGGGGGCCAGGGGGACTGTGACTCAGACTGATGCCAAGGCTTTGTCTCTGCCAGTTCTTATTAAGAGAGCTAGCAGATTGGCTATAGGAATGATTAACTTTGGGAAGCAGAGAAAAACATGTTTACTTCAAAAGGTAAAAGAATAGGCTATTGACTCAAGGAGAGGGCAATGAAGGAGCTGTATCTGAAGAACAATGTGGTCAAGAGTCAGTGTGCCGACTCAGGACCTCTTGTATCCCCAGTGTGCCCAGGACTACAAGATTCGGTTCCCAGATAGGCTCTGCAGCTGGTTCCCCACACTAGGTAAAAATAACCACTTGAGCAGAAATTTTTAAAAATAAATTTTTTATTTTTCATATAAAAGAACACAAGATTTTCTATCAGTTTAACGGAAAGCTAAAATACATAGAAAAGATATAAAAATAGCTATCAAAAATATTCAATGAGGCAAAGCAATACCAAAGAGTGAGATCTTATATCCTCAAATATATATAACTATATGCTATGTTAAAAATTGAGGGAAAAGGGGCACCTGGGTGGCTCAGTGGTTGAGCATCTGCCTTTGGCTCAGGTCATGATCCCAGAGTCCTGGGATCAAGTCCCGCATCAGGCTCCCCCCAAAGAGCCTGCTTCTCCCTCTGCCTATGTCTCTGCCTCTCTCTATGTCTCTCATGAATAAATAAATAAAATCATGTAAAATATCAAGGCAGAAACGTAAGCAGTGCTATATACCTCTAAATTTATGCATTCCAGTTTAACTCTAAAATTAATCTGGAGGGACATCTGGGTGGCTCAGCAGCTGAGGCCCTGCCTTTGGCCCAGGGTGTTATCTTGGAGTCTCAGGATTGAGTCGCACATCAGGCTCCCTGCATGGAGCCTGCTTCTCCCTCTGCCTATGTCTCTGTGTGTCTCATGAATAAATAAATGGTATCTGTTAAAAAATAAAATAAATTTGGAAATCTGTCAAGAAAGATACATGAAAAAAAATGAGGAAAGTGTCTAATTCAACTGTTGTGACAAATAATCATTAGTAAGTAACTGCAAATAAATGCCCAACCAAGACAAAAAAGCATGTCACCTCTTACAGTTAAAGGCTGAAATGGGGGTTAGAGGAAAAAACTGTGACCCTCAAAGGAAAGTAAGACAGAAGAAAATGAGTCCAGAAGGTTAAGGAACTGGAAATGAGTCTATATCAGAAAAGGAACACAGCAAACGGAAAGAGGGGAAAAAGGCAGGCAACAGTCACAGACTCCAGGGGTTTGGAGGTCCATGAGAAGAAAGGAAGCAGGAAGAGAGATGGAGCGTGTACATAAAATCACTTCCTGGGGCTCTGACGTCCAATGATGTAGCCACTCATCATATGTGGCTACTGAACACTAGAATCATGGCTAGTCCGAATTGAGAAACAGTGTAGGTATAAAACGCACTCCAGATTTTGAAGACATAAGTATGCCAATTAAGGGGCACCTAACTGGCTCAGTTCATGGAGTATGCAACTTTTGATCTTGGGGTTGTGAGTTCAAGCCCCATGTTGGGTGTGGAGATCACATAAAAATAAAATCTTAAAAAAAAAAAGAATGCCAATTAACACAATAACAAGTTTTATATTGGTTAAATGTTGAAATCATACTATTTTGGAAATACTGGGTTATTCAAGTGTTAAAATTAATTCCACCTGTTCCTTTTTAATTTTTCAAAAATAGCTACTAGAAAATTTAAAAATACATATGCAGCTTGCATTATATTTCTATTGAAAAGCAATAGAGAGAGAAATGGTTCTGGAGAGAAACAGAATCTAGCAGGTTAGGAACACAAGGACATAGAAAAGGTGGATGGAGGAAAGTGATAGATACCCCTGGTGAGTACCTTCACTTGCTAGCACTGGGGCATTGGAGATTCAGGTGTGGACATGCCCTATTTATACATAGCAGCAGGGGGAACCCTGGGTGGCGCAGTGGTTTGGCGCCTGCCTTTGGCCCAGGGCGCAATCCTGGAGATGCGGGATTGAATCCCACGTCGGGCTCCCGGTGCATGGAGCCTGCTTCTCCCTCTGCCTGTGTCTCTGCCTCTCTCTCTCTGTGACTATCGTAAATAAATAAAAATTAAAAAAATAAAATCTTTATACATAGCAGCAGGTTTAACAGGGGCGACACTAGTAGGTGTTGAGCTGACATAAAAACTACTTAGTTTAAAACAAAAAAAAACTACTTAGTTTTACAAAACTTTTTCAAAGATACTTGTTAAAACACTGACAGTTCACAGAACAAATTAGAACAGAAACAGGAACATACTCAGGAACAAATGATATATAAACATCGAGCATCAAAACTGGCTGGTTAAAAAGAGAGTCCCACCTCTCCACCAATTCCCTTCACCCCGATTCCATTAAAGTACAAACTGTAAGAGATTGAACCTCCAAGTAAATAAGCTGAGATGGTGAGAATGCTTCTTTACAGAGCAAGAACCTCATTTCCACAATGGAGTTGAAGGTACCCTGTACTGTCACTCTGTGCTGTGCCCTATGATTAAGTTGCTTCTAATATTCATTTAGAAATCAGGAACAGGGGGTGCCTGGATGGCTTAGTTGGCTAAGCGTTTACCTTTTAGCTCAGGTCATGATCTCAGGGTCCTGGAACTGAGCCCTGTGTTAGGCTTCTCGCTAAGCAGACTCCCCTGCTTCTCCCTTTCCCTCTGTCTGCCACCCTGCTAACTTGTGCTCTCTCTATATCAAATAAATAAAATCTTAAGGAAAAAAATGCCTAGGTGGCTCAGTCAGTTAAGCATTTACCTTCAGCTAAGTCATCATCCCATGGTCCTGGGACTGAGCCCAGTGTCAGGCTCCCTATTCAGTGGGGAGCCTGCTTCTCTCTCTCCCTCTGCCTGCACCTCCCCCTGCTGGTGCGCTCGCGCTCTCTGTCTCTCTCTCTCTCTCTCTCTCTCTCAAATAAATAAGGGACAACCTAATTGGGATGTTTAAGAAAACAAAGTTCAAAATTCTCTAAGGAGAATGAATCTTGGGAATCCCTGGGTGGCTAAGTGGTTTAGCACCTGCCTCTGGCCCAGGGCGTGATCCTGGGGTCCTGGGATCGAGTTCCGCGTCAGACTCCCTGCTTGGAGCCTGCTTCTCCCTCTGCCTGTCTCTGCCTCTCTTTCTCTCTTTCTCTCACTCTCTCTCTGTCTCTCATGAATAAATAAATAAAATCTTGTTTAAAAAAGGAGAATGAATCTTCATGAGAAATATGAAATACTTTTTCATGAACATTCAAGAGAAATCTAACAACTAAAACTTTTGGAAATAGGGTAATCCAAAAGAGATTTTAATCCCCCGAAGGAACTTTAAGTTTCCATCAAGAGCACTTTACAGCTAGGGGTGGAAAATTATCTTTATAACTTGTCACAAAGGACTGAAACAAAAATACCAAGATCAGGTCTTCCACCCCAATAGAATCGCTCCTGGGAACAGAAGAGGTGTATAGGATCTGGAAACTACTCAAGGAATCAGGACTATTCCCTCAGGGGGTACCTGCAATCAAAAACTGGCAATAAACAAAACAAAACAAAACAAAATCAGGCAACTCTTGTGATATGTTTAGAATCTTCAGCTGGATTTTCTTTTTTTGGGGGGGCATTTTCTATCCTGGAGTCTAAACAAGTCAATCATAACCCCTTAACATGATGTGAACAAAAATCAAAGAATAAATTGGGAGAGAAAGATAGAGGAGAGGTTTAAAGGAATACTTGCTTTTTTATTTTAACCTTCAGGGCTCCTCACTGATGGGAGGTCCAGTCTAGCTGTGGACCAGAAAATGGGAGGATTTTAAAGTGATTAGTGGTTTCTCTATTATCTATAGTTATAAAAACATTCTCAATAGTTTATGTAAAAGATAACCAAACTATCACAGGTAACTAAGACTAATACATACACTATAATACTATCTTACAATCACATACCTGCAAGCTGAAGAATTTTAAACTGTTAAGGGTCGTTTCGATTATCACCATGACATGAGATCAAAACCAAATCAGCAAGTGCCATATAGGCTGCATGTCTCAACTGAAATAAATATATACTGTGCTTGGAGAAGCACTGAACTTATCCAGTGGGGCAGCATGCCAGGAGGTGCCACACATGTATCTGGGTGTGCATTTGAATGGAGTGAAGAAATTTTCGTCCCCACAGCTCTGCTGTCCTTCACCTGCACTGCACTGCACTCCTGTGGAAGTAGGAGGGGAATCCACATCCTGCTGATACCATGGGGAAAGAGACTTTGGGATTTTGCCTTGATTTCTGAGGGGTGTTGTCTCTTCTCCATCTGGGTTATATTTTCTTGCTGTCCACCTGTCTACCACTTTGCCACCCCAACTTATCTCCTGGGCCTTTCTCAGTGTGAATGTTGAAAGGTTAGTCTTAGCGCTTCAATCTCTACAAGATTTGCCCCAAATTCAGACCTAAAAGAATAAAAACAAGATTTGCCCGAGAAGGTTCAGCCTCCCCCTTCTCAAAAGAACA
Source organism: Canis lupus baileyi (assembly GCF_048164855.1). NCBI lineage: Eukaryota > Metazoa > Chordata > Mammalia > Carnivora > Canidae > Canis > Canis lupus. The sequence continues at coordinate 115,772,665 of NC_132838.1, read as the reverse complement.
TCAGCACAGTGCCTCCCCAACTCTGCTAAACAACTTGTGACCCCTCCTTTAGGAGCGAAGGCAAATTCTTACATAGGCCCACCTGCCTCCATGAACTGTAACTCAGCACAGACACACAGAGAACAATAACTTAAAATAGTTTAACATAATACAAAGTCAGGAAGGGACGCCCATCATGAAATATTTAAGCAATACAGCTGCAGTGACGGGGAAGGAGGGGCAATTGTACAAGACTCTAGGGATGGGGTGAGAGCGAGTCCTGAGAAACCACATGCTGGCAGAGGCAGCGGGCAGGCAGACTTTGAAGAGAAAGGTAAGCCATAATTTTATCCATGCAAACACACACAATTAAGATCACACCAGATAGAGTCAGGTGGGTTAGGAATGGCAGAAAGCAGAGGAAGCAACTGAAAATGTGAAGGGGTGTCTCCATAAACGGTTAGAAGAGTAAATGCTAGAGGGATTTGGAGAGATGCTTTCACTTATCACTAAGTGGGATTGATTTTTAGTCATTGAACATCAGGCACAGGCCTGACAAGCTGACACAGCCTCATTCAGATCCCAGATCCAGCCTTTATTAGCTGTCTAACCTTGAACCCACCAATGAGCCGAAGAATCCAAAGTTATTCTTTTCTGTTAGTATTTGTTCTGTGAGCTAGGCATGTATGGCAGAAGAAAATGGAGAAAATGAAAACTCAGGAAAGTAAACACACTTCTAAACTGATGCCTGGTCAAAGAAGAAAATGCAACATACCCAAAGATAAAATTTCATTTGGCATAGGGACCTAAGCCTGTATGAGGTCTCTCATCCAAGGCTATGAAATAAATCCTACAAAAATGAGAGATCCATTGAGTACTATTTTAAAGGATTTGGGAAGGTAGTGCTATTACCTATTACTAAATGAGTCAAAGCAGGGTTATATTTTTTAAACAAACAAACAAAAAAATCCCTAAACGTCCTTAACTGGCTGTTCCTTTCACAAAAACTATGTACGTCTGAAAAAAAAAAAAAAGATATTAAAGAAATTGGGAGGGAATCCCTGGGTGGCTCAGCGGTTTGGCGCCTGCCTTCAGCCCAGGGTGTGATCCTAGGTTCCCCGGATGGAGTCCCGCCTCAGGCTCCCTGCATGGAGCCTGCTTCTCCCTCTGCCTGTGTCTCTGCCTCTCTCTCTCCTTTGTATCCTTCATGAATAAATAAATAAAATCTAAAAAAAAAAAAAGAAAAAAAGAAATTGGGTAGTTATCACTAATAGTAAGGTACCAAAGTCAGGAACTTATTTTCCCTTAAAAGTAAAAAAGTTGTGGGGATCCCTGGGTGGCGCAGCGGTTTGGCGCCTGCCTTTGGCCCAGGGCGTGATCCTGGAGACCCGGGATCGAGTCCCACGTCGGGCTCCCAGTGCATGGAGCCTGCTTCTCCCTCTGCCTATGTCTCTGCCTCTCTCTCTCTCTCTCTGTGACTATTATAAATAAAAATAAAAAAATTAAAAAAAAAAGAAAAAAAATTGTGAAGTCACTTACTGTGCCTTTCACAGCAATTTCTCAAAATAAATTTTATGAAGCCTAGGACAATCAAAACTAAAAATTGGTTTTATTAACATAAAATTCCCAAAGCCACTATAAGTGGCTGTCCTTATCACAGACATTTCACTAAATAATACAGCTAACAAGAATGGGGTTCTTTTTAAAGGTTGGGGCGCTATAGTATCAATACACTCTTCTTAGCCAGGAATGTATTCATTTAATAAATTTGAAAGCATCGCCCAACCCTTCCCGCAGGGTGTACTGCAAAAAAACACTTGCCGAAAAATAAAAGGGTGTTTTTCCCGGGTGGGCTGGAAAACGCCGGTTTTTACCTTTAATACCAAGGCCTGCTAGTCTGACTGAGGTCGGAAACCTGGGGCATCAGTCTCTGCGCCGGCGCCCACCACATCAGGTTGGAAAAGCAGAAAGAGGGGACCCCTGGGCGGCTCAGCGGTTTAGTGCCTGCCTTTGGGGCCTGATCCTGGAGACTCGGGATCGAGCCCCGCATCGGGCCTCCTGTGTGGACCTGCTTCACCCTCTGCCTGTGTCTCTGCCTCTCTCTCTGCCTCTCTGTGTCTCCCATGAATAAACAAGTAAAATCTTTTTTAAAAAGGAAGAAAAGCAGAAAGAGCTGGAGTGGGGAAGGCAGGAGGGCTTTGAGTTTGACTCATATAATTTGTCAGTAAAGCCCTAGGGTTTGCCTCCGTTCTGGGTGCAGGGCTTCTCTTACCCGCAACCGCGACCAACGCCTTTAATCTCCGCAAGCTGCTCTTTTGGTGGGTATCTGGAACATTTAAAATGTTCTGTTTCGAAGGGATCCAGGGCCCGCCTGCGGTTTATTGTTTTCCCCTGGTGTCCCCTGGAACTTGCGGGCCCCTCGACTCCAAACTCCACCAAAAGGGTTTCAGAGCCCCGTTCTTCCACTGTACCACGCAGACTGGCTCTCTGGTCCTTTTTTTTTTTTTTTTTTTAATGATAGTCACACAGAGAGAGGCAGAGACACACACAGGCAGAGGGAGAAGCAGGCTCCATGCACCGGGAGCCCGACGTGGGATTCGATCCTTCGCCCTGGGCCAAAGGCAGGCGCCAAACCGCTGCGCCACCCAGGGATCCCCGGCTCTCTGGTCCTGATCTGGGCGGTCGCGTCGAGGTCCGGACCGTGCGATGGGTGGGGGCGATGGTTTTGAGTGACAGGAGGGCGGGGAACGGGCGGTGACTGACAGGCTAGCACGCCTAAGGCCGCGTTGGGCACAGCGCAAAGAAACCGGAGGCCTAGGGGGGGTGCAGCAGCGGCGGGTCCTTCCAACAGCGGAGGAGCTGCTGGGAGGCCTGCGAGGCTGGGCGAACCGGGCTGTGAGTGACCGGCGGGGGCCCAGCCCTCCCAACAGCAAAGGATCCTGCAAACCAAGGGACGCTGAGGCGTTGCTATGGGAGCCGAGGGCCTTCCCGGTCTTGATTCATCCCTTCTGCCGCAGCCTTTCTTTCCAAGTGGCTCTCCTCTCCCTGTGAGGGCCCGGAGTGCCGTCTCCCGCAACAGTTTCCTCTAGTCTGAGGGCTGTTTCCTAAATCTCTGCGCTCATCTCACTTACCCGCTCCTGACTCATGACCCCAAGCCTTTGCCGCGTGCTGGCTCCTGTCCCTGCTGGACAGACGCTGTCGCCGGCCGCTGAGAGGGCAACTGGGATTCTGGAAGAGGGGACAGGTGCAGGGTACCCGTGGCAGGGTGGGAGGGTAGGTGCCGGGAGCCCGATGCAGGATTCCATCCCGGGACCTTAGGATCACACCCTGAGCAGAAGGCAAACGTTCAACCACTGAGCCACCCAGGCGTCTCAACTTCTTTATTTTCTTCTAATTCTATAATAGTTTCTGATTTTTAAATTTCCTGGACGCCTGGCGGTTAAACGTCTGCCTTCAGCCCAGGGTGTGATCCTAGGGTCCCTGGATCGAGTCCCACCCACGTCGGGCTCCCTGCATGGAGCCTGCTTCTCCCTCTGCCTGTGTCTCTGCCTCTCTCTCTGTGTCTCTGCCTCTCTCTCTGTGTCTCTCATGAATAAATAAATAAAGTCTTTTTTAAAAAATTTCGTTCAGAGTTGATTTTGCGGGTATGGTGTGAGGTAGAGATGAATTTGCATGTCATCCTTGTGCAGGGGCCATGCTAATCTTCTCTGTATCATTCCAATCTTAGTATATGTGCTGCCAAAGGGAGCACTGCATGAAGAAGAGATGTGACCAGATGGGTAACAACTGTCCACACACCATTTGCAAAACAACCATTCTTTCCATCTCTGATGTTTGTGTTACTGTCCCAACACCATACTGAAGAAGCCTTATGGAATATTTTACTCTTGATAAGGTAGGTCCTGCCATTATGTAATTATCTTCCAAAACTTTTCTGGCTCTTCTGGCTCATTTTGTCTTCCAACTGAGAATTAGAATAAGCTAGTCAATTCTATTTTTAAAAATTGATGCTGGTATTCTGATTGAGATGGCCTACAATTTAAAAATTATTTTAGAAAGAAGTGGCATTTTGGGTCACCTGGCTGGCTTAATTATAAGAACATGGGACTCTTGATCTTGGGGTTGTGAGTTGAAGCCCCATGTTGGGTATAGAGATTATATAAATAAACAAACAAACAAACTTAAATATATATATATATATGTATATACACACATATATATACATATACATAGAGAGAGAAGTACAATTATTCATATTTTTTAAATGTAGAAAATAAGATCAGAAAAGGCATTAGAAGGCTTTGCCCAATGTAACACAGCAAATAGAAAGCATGAATTTGTACTCACAAAGACAGCTTCTGAGTCCACAAGCTTAGTCACTATGATACATTGCTACTTTTGAATACCTTTTTAAAATTTTTTGCTGTATTTTTCCTTCTACCTTCAGGCATTTTTTGAAGATTTTATTTATTTATTCATGAGAGACAGAGAGAGAGGCAGAGACAGGCAGAGGAAGAAGCAGGCTCCCCACTGGGAGCCCAATGAGGAACTCAATCCCAGGAACCTGGGATTATGCCCTGAGCCAAAGGCAGATGCTCAACCCCTGAGCCACCAACATGTCCCTCTCCCTTCAGGCATTTTAAATGTTTTCTTTATCTATCTAATTGTACAGGGAAAAATCAGTATTCTCCCTCCACGTCATCCTCTAACCCAGTTCCAATGTTAAAACAAGATGATGAACATCTTTCCATAATGTCCTCCACGATTCATATATGTATTTGCAAACATACAAAAGTATATATAGTTGCATGTTTTCATTATTTTATTATAAAGCATTTTACTTTTCTCATATGATAATTTATGATAGATATCACTTCAGAACAATAAATAAACAGCAAACTCATTGCTTATAAGAGTTAAAGTATATTCCATTATATGATAGGATATAATAGAATAATAATAATTTAAGGTGTTGAAATACTTTTATCACCAAAACTAAAGCTTCAATAAATTACTTTTACCTTTATGAGTAGTTACTAGAGAAGGCCCTAAGATTCACCTCTGATTTACTTTCGGCTCTGTCCAACCAGGAAGTGAAAGTTAAGGCATAGTTGCAAAATGCCTAAGTATTGAAAGTGTGTAACAACACACACACACACACACACACACACCATCTGCAAAGACTAGGAGATTGCTTTCTGTTCAGATAAAGAAAATTTCTATTGATCACTAGTTCCCCACAAACCAATAGAACAGAGACTTCCATGACCACATATGAAAAAGGATTTAGACTTTGCAAAATTAGTTCAGTAAAGCCACTAAACAAATGAATATCAACAACTATAATATGTAGCCAAAATAAACCCTGGGGAAGGGGACAAATATGATCTCCAGAATTGCCATATTATATTATAATATTCAGGAGTTCTGGTTTTCAACAACAACAACAACAACAAAAAAAAAAAGGAGAGAGTCTTTCAGACTGAAATGAAATATCACTAGACAATAACTCAATCCAAATGAAGAAATAGAGAATACCAGTTAAGATAACTATATAAGTAGATATAAAAGTCAGTGTTCATAGATTTTTGGTCTATAAATTTTCTTAATTCCTATATGAATTAAAAGACAACTATGAAGCAATAATTATCAACTATGTTGATGGCACACAGGTATGAAGATGTAATTTGTGACAATAACAACAAAAAGAGAGGAGAAGAACTATAAAGGAAAAAGAGTTGGGGATGCCCGGGTCACTCAGCAGTTGAGCATCTGCCTTTTGCTCAGGGTGTGGTCCTGGATTTCTGGGATAGAGTCCCACATGGGGCTCCCTGCATGGAGCCTGCTTCTTTCTCTGCCTATGTCTTTCTCTCTCTCTCTCTCTGTGCCTCTCATGAATAAATAAATAAAATCTTTAAAAATAAAAAAGTAGGAGAGTTTTTTTATACTGCTAAGGCAAAGTAGTATTAATTCAAGCTAGATTATTATAAGTTTAAGGTGTCATTTCTAACAGAAAATCAACAAGGAAACAATGGCTTTCAAAGAAACACTGGACCGACCAGATGGATTTAACAGATACATTCAGAACATCTATCTAAAACAGCAGAATACACATTCTTTTTAAGTGCACACAGAACATCCTTCAGTGCAGATTGTATATTAGGCCAGAAAACAAGCCTCAACAAATTCAGAAAGACAGAAGTCATACCATGCATCTTTTCTGAAGACAATGCTATGAAACTAGAAGTCAGCCCCAAAAAGAATTGGGAAAGAAAAAAAAAAAGAATTGGTAAAGAGCACAAATATATGCAGGTTAAATAACATGCTACTAAACAATAAATGAGTAAACCAGGTAATTAAAGAAGAAATTTAAAACTACATGAAAGCAAATGAAAATGAAAATACAACAGTCCAAAACCTTGGGGATGTAGCAAAAGCAGTTCTAAGACAGAAGTTTATACCAACACAGGTCTATCTCAAGAAGCAAGAAAAATCTCAAACAACCTAACCTTATACCTGAAGGTGTTAGAAAGAGAACAAAAAACAAAACCTAAAATCAGCAGATAAAAGGAAATCATAAAGATCAGAGCAGAAACAAATGATATAGAACAAAAAGAACAAGAACATCTGGGTGGCTCAGAGATTGAGTGTCTGCCTTTGACTCCGGTATTGATCCAGGGTCCTGGGATTGAGTCCCACATCAGCTTCTTGCATCAGGCTCCCCTGAGCCTGCTTCTCCCTCTGCCTATGTCACTGCTTCTCTCTCTCTGTGTGTCTCTCATGAATAAATAAATAAAATCTAAAAAATAAAGGGACTTCTGGTTGGTTCAGTGGTTGAGTATCTGCCTTCAGTTCAGAGCATGATTCCAAGGTCCCAGGATCAAGTCCCACATCAGCCTCCCTGCATGGAGCCTGCTTCTACCTCTGCCTATGTCTCTTTCTCTCTGTGGGTGTGTCTCTCTCATGAATAAATAAATAAAATCTATTTTAAAAATCTAAAAACAAAAATAAACAAAAGAAGGGGATCCCTGGGTGGCGCAGCGGTTTGGAGCCTGCCTTTGGCCCAGGGCGCGATCCTGGAGACCCGGGATCGAATCCCACGTCGGGCTCCCGGTGCATGGAGCCTGCTTCTCCCTCTGCTTGTGTCTCTGCCTCTCTCTCTCTCTCTCTCTCTCTCTCTGTGTGACTATCATAAATAAATAAAAATTAGGGATCCCTGGGTGGCGCAGCGGTTTGGCGCCTGCCTTTGGCCCAGGGCGCGATCTTGGAGATCCGGGATCGAATCCCATGTCGGGCTCTCAGTGCATGGAGCCTGCTTCTCCCTCTGCCTGTGTCTCTGCCTCTCTCTCTCTCTCTCTCTCTCTCTCTCTCTGTGACTATCATAAATAAATAAAAATTAAAAAAAAATTAAAAAAAAAGAAACTAAAAGAACAATAGAATATATCAGTGAAACCAGAAGCTGATCCATTAAAAAAAAAAAAAACCAACAAAATTAGTAAACTTCTGGCCAGAATTATCAAGAAAAAAAGAGAATGGACTTAAATAAATAAAATCACAAGTGATAGAGGAGAAATAAAAATGAACACCACAGAAATACACGCAAATATTATTTAAAATTATATGCCAAGAAATTGGACAATGTAGAAGAAATGGATAAATTCCTAGAAACTTATCTGACCAAGACTGAGGTACAGAGAAGTAAAAAATTTGAACTGACCAATAACCAGCAAAGAAACTGAATCAGTAATCAAAAAAATCCCAACAAACAAAAGTCCAGGACTAATTGGTTTTACAGGTGAGTTCTAACAAACATTTAAAGAAAAGTTAATACCTATTCTTCTCAAACTATTCCAAACAATAGAAAAAGAAGGAAAACTTCTAAAGTAATCCTATGAATGGAGCATTACCCTGATACTAAAACCAGATAAAGACACCACACACAAAAAGAGAATTATAAGCCAATATCCCTGATGAACATCGATGCAAAAATCCTCAACAAAATACTAGCAAACCAAATCAACAACATATTTAAAAAAATAATTCATCACAATTTAGTGGGATTTATTCCTGGAAGGGTGTTTCAATACTGACAAATCAATCAACATTAACACATTAATAAAACACATTAATAAAAGAAAGGGTAAGAACCATATATTCATTTCAATAGATGCAGAAAATGCATTTGACAAAGCAAAACATCCATGATAAAAACCCTCAACAAAGTAGGCTTATAGGGAACATACATCAACACAATAAAAGCCATGCCTGAAAAATTCACAGCTAATATCATCCTAATGGGAAAAAACTGATAGCTTTTCCCCTAGGGTAAGGAACAAGAAAAAGGATTTTCACTCTCACCACTTTTCTTTTCTTTTTCTTTCTTTCTTTTTTTTTTTTTTTATGATAGTCAGAGAGAGAGAGAGAGAGAGAGAGAGGCAGAGACACAGGCAGAGGGAGAAGCAGGCTCCATGCACCAGGAGCCTGACGTGGGTTCCGATCCGGGTCTCCAGGATCGCGCCCTGGGCCAAAGGCAGGCGGCAAACCGCTGTGCCACCCAGGGATCCCCTCTCACCACTTTTCTTCAACATAGTGCTAGAAGTCCTCGTCACAGCAATCAGACAACAAAAAGAAATAAAAGACATCTAAATCAGTAAGGAAGAAATAAAATATTCACTATCTGCAGATGACATGATACTATATATATAAAACCCAAAGACTCCACCAAAAAAATTGCTAGAACTGATAAATTCAGTAAAATCATGATACAAAATCGATTTGCAGAAATCTGTTGTATAGACACCAATACTGAAGCAGCAGAAAGAGAAATTAAGAAATCAATCCCATTTACAATTGCACCAAAAATAATAATATGCCTAGGAATAAACCTAACCAATGAAATGAAAGACCTGTACACTAAAAACTATAAAACACTGATGAAAGAAATTGAAGATGATACAAAAAATGGAAAGACATTCCATCCTCGCGCATTGGAAGAACAAATATTGTTAAAATATCTATACTACTCAAAGCAATATACATTTAATATCATCCCTATGAAAATACCAACAGCAAAAAAAAAAAAAAAAAAATACCAACAGCAACTTTCATAGAACTAAAAAAGGAAATCCTAAAATTTGTATGGAACCATAAAAAAAACCAAATAGCCAAAGTCATCTTGGAAAAGAAAAGCCAGAGGCATCACAATTCCAGACATCAAGTTATATTACAAAGCTGTAGTAATCAAACAGTGTGGTACTGGCACAAAAATAGACACATGGATCAATGGAATAGAATAGAAAATCCAGAAATAAACCCACAGTTATATGGGTGATTAATCTTTGATAAAGTAGGAAAGACTATCAAATGGGGGAAAAGACAGTCTCTTCAACAAATGGTGCTGGGAAAACTGGACAGCAACATACAAAAGAATGAAACTGGACCACTTTTTACACCACTCACATAGATAAATTCAAAGTGGGTTAAAGACCTAAATGTGAGACCTGAAACCATCAAAACCCTAGAAGAGAGCACAGGCAGGAATTTCTCTGACATTAGCTGTAGCAACATTTTTCTAGATAGATCCCCTGAGGGAAGGGAAACAAAAGCTAAAATAAACTATTGAGAGTCCATCAAAAGAAAAAAAAACTTCTGAGCAGTGAAGAAAACAATTAACAAAACTAAAAGGCAACCTACTGGGGATGCCTGGGTGGCTCAGTGGTTGAGCGTTGATCTGTTGATCCTCTGCCTTTGGCTCCGGGTGTGATCCCGAAGTACTGGATTGAGTCCCACATTGGGCTCCCTTGCATGAAGCCTGCTTCTCCCTCTGCCTGTGTCTCTGCCTCTGTGTGTGTGTGTATGTGTGTGTGTGCGTCTCATGAATAAATAAATAAATAAATATATTTTTTAAAAAATAAAAGGCAACCTACTGAATGGGAGAAGATATTTGCAAAGAGCATATCAAATAAAGGGTTAATATCCAAACGATATAAAGAACTTCTACAACTCAACAGCCAAAAAACAAATAATACAATTAAAAAATGGGCAGAAGACATGAACAGACATTCTTCCAAGGAAGACATACAGATGGCCAACAGGCATATGAAAAGATGCTCAATATCACTGATCATCAGGGAAATACAAATCAAAACCATAATGAGATACTGCCTCCCACCTGTCAGAATAGCTAAAATCAACAACACAAGAAACAACAGGTGTTGGCGAGGATGTGGAGAAGGAACCCTTGTGCACTGTTGGTGGGAATCCAAATTGTTTGCAGCCACTGTGAAAAACAGCATGAAGTTTCCTCAAAAAATCAAAAATAGAACTACCTTATGTTACAGTAATCACACTCTTGGGTATTTCCCCAAAGAATACAAAAACACTAAATCAAAGGGATAAATGCATCCTTTTTTGTATAGTAGCATTATTTACAATTTATTGCCAAGATATGGAAGCAGCCCAAATGCCCATTGATTGATGAATGGACAAAGAAGTTGGGGTGTGTATATACAATAGAATATTATTCATCCCTATAAAGGAATTAAATCTTGCCATAGGCAACAACATATGGAGATGAGCTAGAGTATAATGCTAAGCAAAATAGGTCAAAGAAAAACAAATACTATATGATTTTACTCATATGTGGAATTTAAGAAAAAAATGAGTAAAGAGGAAAGAACGAAAGGGAGGGAGGGAGAGAAAGAGAGAAATCAAGAAACAGACTCTTAATTATAGGGAACAAACTAATGGTTACCAGAGGGGAGAGGGTAGGAGGATGGGTCAAATAGGTGATGGGGATTAAGGATTGCACTTGTTGTGATGAGCACTAGGTGATATATGGAAGTGTTGAATCACTATACTCTACACTTGAAAATAATATAACACAGTATGCTAACTAACTAGAATTAAAATAAAAACTTAAGGGGTGCCTGGGTGGCTCAGTCGGTTAAGTGCCTTCAGCTCAGGTCATGATCTCAGGGCCCTGGGACTAAATCCAACATCCAGGTCCCTGCCCACTGGGGAGCCTGCTTCTCCCTCTATCTCTGCCACTCCTCCTTCTTATGCTCTCTCACACTCTCTCTCTGTCAAATAAATAAATAAATAAATAAATAAATAAATAAATAAATAAAATCTAAAAAATAAAAATAAATTAAAAATACACAGAAAAAGAAATAAAGAAGGAATCACAATGGTACACTACAAAAAATCAAAATAAAAGGCAGTAATAAATTTGAAAACAAAATATGTAAAACATAAAAAGCAAATAACAAAGTGGAAGAAATCCCTACTTATCAGTGATTATTTAAATTTATTTATATATTTTTAAGATTTATTTATTTATTTGAGAGAGAGAGAGCATGAGTGAGAGGGGCAGAAGAAGAGGGAGAGAGAATCTCAAGCTGACTTTACACTGAGCACAGAGGCAATGCAGAGCTCAATCCCAGGACTCTGAGATTATGACCTGAGTTGAAACCAAGAGTCAGATGCCTAACTCACTGCACCACCCAGGTACCCTAGTAATTTTTTTATATTTATTTTTTAAAGATTACTTATTTATTTATTTGAGAGAGAGAGAGAGAGCATGAGCAGGGGGGAAAGACAGAGGGAGAGGGAGAAACAGGCTTCCTGCTGAGCAGGGCATAATGTGGGGCTTGATCCCAGGATCCCAGGATTATGACTTGAGCCAAAGGCAGATGCTCAAACAACTGAGTCACCCAGGTGCCCCTATTTCTTTTTTTAAGGAGGCTCCACACCCATTGCAGAACCCAAAGCAGGGCTGAACTCACGGCTGTGAGATTAAGACCTGAGAGTGTCAAGAGTCAGACACTCAACAGACTGAGCTACCCAGGCATCCCAGTAATCATTTACATGTAAGTGGATTAAACTTTCCAATTAAAAATCAGATATTGGGAGAGTGGATATTAAAAACGATTTAACTACATGTCATCTATAAAAAACTCACTTTAGACCCAAAGACACATATAATTTCAAAGTGAAATGACAGAAAATTACATTTAGGCAATTGGTAACTCAAAGAGATCTGAAGAGGCTATAATAGCATTTAAAAAGTAGACTTTGAGGGCAGCCCCGGTGGCGCAGCGGTTTAGCGCGGCCTGCAGCCCAGGGTGTGATCCTGGAGACCCAGGATCGAGTCCCACATCGGGCTCCTTGCATGGAGCCTGCTTCTCCCTCTGCCTGTGTCTCTGCCTCTCTGTGTGTGTGTGTCTCTCATGAATAAATAAATAAAATCTTAAAAAAAAAAAAAAAGACTTTGAGGGGGATCCCTGGCTGGCTCAGCGGTTTAGCACCTGCCTTTGGCCCAGGGCGCGATCCTGGAGTCCCGGGAGTGAGCCCCGCGTCGGGCTCCTGGCATGGAGCCTGCTTCTCCCTCTGCCCGTGTCTCTGCCTCTCTCTCTCTCTCTCTCTCTCTCTATGTCTATCATGAATAAATAAAAATTTTTAAATAAATAAATAAAAAGTAGACTTTGAGAAAAGGTTAGGGGAGACAATGAATTATATATTAATTAAAATGTCAGTCTTTAGAAGATATAACAATTATAAACATATATGCAGCTAACAATAGAGCCCTATAATATATAAAGCAAAAACTGATTGGATTGAAGGGAGAAATAGACCATTCAATAATAATAGCTGTAGACTTCAATACCCATATTCATTAATAGACACAAAACTACATAGATCAACAAGGAAATAAAGGATTTGAACAACTCTGTAAACCAACTAGACCTAACAGACATATATAAAACACTTCATCTAACGTCAAAATAAACACTATTTTAAATTGTACATGGAACACTGTTTAGGGCAGACCACACACAGAAACTCAATAAATTTATAAGCATTGAAACCATATAATGTACTTTATCTAACCAAATGGAATATTAGAAATCAGTAAAGAAGGAAATCTATTCACAACTATGTGAAAATTAAACACAGTTTGAAACAAACATGGATCAATTTTAAAAATCACAACAGAATTTAGACAATACTTTGAGATGAATGAAAAAATAAACACATCAAAACTTTAAAGCTGCAGCTAACACAGTACTCAGGAGGAAAGTCATAGCTATAAATGGCTACATTAAAAACAAAGATCTCAAATCAATAACCTAACCTTCCATCTTAAGCAACCAGAAAAAGAAGAGCACATAAACATAAAGTAAGTAGAAAGAAGGAAATGATAAATATTAGAAAATATAAACAAAATAGAAAAACAACAGAGAATCAACAAAATAAAAAACTGGTTCCTTGAAAAGATAAACAAAACTGATAAACCTTTAGCTAGACTAAGAAACATAAAAGATTCAAGTTACTGATACCTGGAATAAAAGTGGGGACATTACTATTACTATTGGCCTTACAGAAATTTTAAAAATTATGAGAGAATGTTATGAACAATTATTTTATTTTAAATATTTTATTTATTCATTCATGAAAGACACACACACACACACACAAAGAGAGGCAGAGACCCAGGCAGAGGGAGAAGCAGGCTCCTCACAGGGAGCCTGATGTGGAACACAACCCAGATCCTGGGATCACGCCCTGAGCCAAAGGCAAGACGTTCAACCCCTGAGCCACCCAGATGTCCCTATTGTGAACAATTATATGAACAAATCAGATGACTCAGATGAAATGGACAAGTTCCTAGAAACACACAAACTACAATAACCTAGTCAAGAGGAGTATGTAACAGTCTTTCTGTGACAATTAAGGAGGTTGAATCAGAAAGCAGGTAAATTCTGGGATGCCTGGTGGCTCAGCGGTTGAGCGCCTGTTTTTGGCTCAGGACATGATCCCACGGTACTAGGATCGAGTCCCCCATTGGGCTCCCTGCATGGAGTCTGCTTCTCCCTCTGCCTACATCTAAGCCTCTCTCTCTTTGTCTCTCATGAATAAATAAATAAAATCTTTTTCTTTAAAGAAATTAAATAAGATGATTCCTGCAAATACTGAGTGAATGAAGTCCTACATAAAAGACTACATTTTGTATAATTCCACTTACATGATATTCTAGAACTTGCAAAACTAATATATGGTTTTAGAAGTCGAGATACTGATTTCCTTTGTAGGTGGTGAGTAGAAGGGAGCATGCAGAGGTCTGTAGGAAGAGCTGGAAAGTTCTGTTTCTCCATCCAAGTGCTGGACACAGATGTGTTCACTTTGTAAAAATCTACCAACCTGCATATACTTATGATCTTTTCCATATAAACAGTAATAAATGCCATATCCTGTTAAGCCTGATCCATGCCATGCATCTCAGCACTCATGCCCTGGCATTCTCGCTGGCTTCTGAAAGTGTCTCCCTACAATGTACCTTCGGATGCATCTACAAGTGGATTCTCTGACTGAACCCCTGTGTGCGCCCTCTGGTGTCTCTTGAGGGCTGAATGGTGTCTGAAGCCCCACACGCCCCACACCTGTAGGGCTGCTCTCCTGTGTGGACCATCTGGTGGATGCCCAGGTCCTTGCTCCAGCTGAATTGCTTCCCACAGGCCTCACACCGGAATGGTCTCCCTTCAGTGTGGACACATTGCTGCAGGTAGAGTTTGGCTCTCTGACTGAAACCTCAGACACATGTGTCACATACACATAGGCCTTGTCTCCTGCGTGGTCCTGCTGGTGTCGTGTCAGCACAGAGTGTGAAGTGAAGCTCCGGTCACATACCTTACAAGCATGGGGCTTCCTTCCCCTGTGGATCTGCAGAGCTGCCCTGCAGTGGAAGTCCTTGCCACAATCACGGCACCTGAAGGGCCTCTCACCTGTGTGGACTTGCTGGTGGATGGCCAGGTTGGAGCTGTGGCTAAAGTCCTTGCCACATTCCTCACAGGTGTGAGGTTTTTTCCCTCTGTGGTCCTTCCTGCGCCTTCTCAGAGGAGATCCTAAGCTGAAGACTCTGGTTCATTCCATACATTGGTAGGGCTTTTCTCTGGGAAGGAGCATGGGAAGGTTAAAGTCGGCTGTCCTTACACTGAAGGCTTTTCCACACCTGTCATTTGAAGAGGGCTTCTCTCCTGTATGGGTTTGCTGGTGAACTAGACGTTTCCTGAGCTGTCTGAAGTCTTGGCCACACTGCAGACAGCTATAGGGTTTTTCTCCTGAGGTATTTGCCAAGGGAGAATCCCATCATTCTCAGCCCTGACACCTGGGACAAAAAAAAATGAGATGATGAAAGTGAGCAGGGGCTTTGTCCAAGGCTGCATGGTACACCTGGACACCCTCTCAGGCAGTACTTCACAAAGTAAGGCAAAGAAGCTTCACAAAGTAGGGAAGTGTTGGGGCACTGGTCTTCATCCTCTTGGCCTTAGGTTTTTCATATTTGCTTCAGAGATAAAGAGAACATACTGAGGACCCTTTCCTTAATGAGGAAATTAAATGTTACTAAGACACTTGATTAAAATCTGTGAACTACAAATGTGTAAGTGTGGTTAAAGCATGATTTTTTTAAACAGATTTTATTTACTTATTCATGAGAGACACAGAGAGAGAGAGAGAGAGAGAGAGAGGCAGAGACACAGGCAGAGGGAGAAGCAGGCTCCATGCAGGGAGCCCGACGTGGGACTCGATCCTGGGTCTCCAGGATCACGCCCTGGGCTGAAGGCGGCGCTAAACCGCTGAGCCACCTGGACTGCCTGAAGCATGATTATCAAAAAGCTAAAAACATAACTTTCACATAAATATGAAGTGAACAGGGAGGGGCACCTAGCTGGCTCAGTTAGGGGAGTATGTGACTCTTGATCTCAGGGTTGTGAGTTCAGGCATTGTGAGTTGGGTGTAGAGCTTACTTACACACACACACACATACACACTTATGGGGATACATGCACACATGCACCAAATATGGAGTGAACATCTGTCAAGGGTTGTTACAAATTACTGGTATTGCAGTGGTGACTGCTTGTATTTGGCAGAGCTCAAAGGCAGGCAGGAGAGTAGGAAAACTTTATAGTGAAAAAGGGAAGATTTCAGGAATATGCTGATTGGAGATTATTGGCATAGAGAAGCTGGAAGTGAGCTAAAGAGAAGCAATGCATATTATATGACTGGTTTGGGAATTGAATTTGTCTTTCTATGGAAGCAGAGGCCCCCCCCCCAAAAAAAAAGGGAAGCTGGTAGTCATTGTCCAAAGCTTGAATATTGTGGGCTGATTGCTGCCAAAGTTGTAGTTTGGTTACTACAGAGTTTGTAGGTCAGAATTCTGTTGGCAGGGGCACCTGGGTGGCTCAGTCGGTTAAATGTCTGCCTTCTGCTCAGGTCAGGATTCCAGCGTCCTGGAATGAAGCTTCGCCTTTGGGCTCCCTGCTCAACAGAGTCTGCTTCTCCCTCTCCCACTCCCCCACTCATGTTTGCGTGTGCTCTCTCTCTTTGAAATAAATACAGAAATACATACACACATACAGACAATCTTTAAAAGAATTCTATTGTCATATAGGATCTGTCATTGTCTATAGATCCAGTCTGTCAAGTTTAATGGTTTCAAACAACAGCAATCATTTATTATCTTTCATGGCTTCTCTGGGTCAGGAATTCTAGAATAATGTGGCCAAACAGTTTTGGCTCAAAATTTTCATGATAGCTGAACAGTGCAGCATTCCAGGAGCCACTGGGAGCTGGTGAGACATCTCTCTTATTTCATGTAATCTCAGGGTTTCTCCATGTGGTGGTCTCTCTGTGCGGGCTAGTTTGGGCTTCTTAACAGCATGGTAGCCTAGACATCTTACATAGCAGCTCAAGGTTCTGAAGACAAGAATCCCAAGAAAGATCTGGATGGAAGCTATATCACTTTTTATGCCTAACCTCAGAATCACATAACATCATTTCCACTGTACTCACAATTTAAAAGGCCCAAGCAGATTCGGTGGAAAGGAGAAATTGTCTCCACTTCCTGATGGGGAAGTGTCAAGGTTCTGGAAGACCATGGGAGACCAAAAATATAGTTGCACACATTTTTGGAAAATACAATTTGCCATAAACTGCAAACAAATGGAAACAGAGGAAGAAGTCTTAATTTTCGTTCAACCATGAAGACTGGACATTTATACTACTGAGCTGAAACCATTTGTAGTAGGTAGGAGTTATCAAAAAAATGATCATGATCTCTAAATAAATTTTCAACAGGATCAGAGAAGATCTAGCTCCACTGAGCACATTTAAAGTAACAATGAGAGACAAAAATGAAGCTGTTTTCTGTTTACTCTCCTTGAATATTGCTTGATCAAGGTAATGATTACATAAAAATAGATCCATCAATAGACAAGAGATGGAAAAGGAAATGATAAACAGCCTATAAAACTATAATCAAAGTACTGCCACGTGTTTTTTTTTTTTTTTTTCCCTCTCTTTTGCCTAAGCTTGCACCTTAGGGCTCTGAGCTGGGCGTGGAGCTTGCTTGTGATTTTCTTTCCCTTTCTCTTTGCTCCGCCCCGCCCTACTCTCGCATGCCTGTGCTCTCTCTAAAAGATAAAAGATAAATTAAAAATAATGCTGAGCAAGTGGTAAAGGGATATGTTTTGTTATGAATTCTGACAAAATTTACATTGAAGGCTAATATTACAAAGTGGTGAAGCAAGAATTTGAACCCAGGCAGATCGGATTCTGGTATCTATGCTATTTTTTATCCTCACAACTTTATTGAGATAGAATAGACATGCAACATTGTGTAAGCTTAAAGTACAAATTTTGAGGATTAGATACATGTATATATTGTGAAACAATTACCACAATAAGGTTATTTAATATGTTCATGACATAATTATCATTTGTGTGTGTGTGTGTGTGTGTGTGTGGTGTGAACATTTAAGATCTATTCTCTTTGCAACTTTCAAATCGATAACACAGAATTTTTAACTATAGTCACCATGCTGTACATCAGACCCCCAGAATTTATCCCTCTTATAAGTGGAAGTTTTTACCCTTTGACCAACATCTCCCTGATTCCCACACCCTTCCAGGGTCCATGTTCTTAATCTCTATAATACCTTGCCAATGAGTCAATTAAGAAAAATTTCCAGGCAGCCCGGGTAGCTCAGCGGTTTAGCGCCACCTTCAGCCCAGGGTGTGATCCTGGAGACTCGGGATCAAGTCCCATGTCCGGCTCCCTGTATGGAGCCTGCTTCTCTACCTGTGTCGGTGCCTCTCTCTCTGTGTCTCTCATGAATAAATAAAACCTAAAAAAGAAAGTTTTCCCATTTCAAATATGATAACCTGGGATGGGTAGGCCTTGGGTTTTCTTTTAACTCAAAGGAGGATTTTTTTTTTTTTTTTTTTTTTTTTTTTAATAAAAAGCAGAGGGAGAGTCCTAGAAATTTACCCCAGATGGTTGCGGTTCATATTCTCCCAACAGTTCTGAGGATGCCTTGGGACCGCTTCTATTCCCCTGACTTTTTCTACTGGGGAGTAGCATGGAGCAGCAGGGGTTCCATGCTGCCAACCGAGGGCCCACCCCTGGCAGGTATTTTTATGTGCTTCCTGCTGCATCCACCAGCCTTCCTGGAGGGGATTTGTGGGTGTTGTGGCTGTTTGTCAGGACCGACTTTGGGCCTGACTTTAAGCCATGGTGCTAAGCCTTGGGGCAGCCAAGACTGTATGTCTCTTGAGGCCAAAGTAGCAGAATCCTGCGGCCCCCTGGAGGCTGGGATTGACGCCTAAAACTCCCTGGACTGGAATTAAAAGGACCATTTAAGTACACTTTATGAGTATCTCATTCTGTAGTTTCCCAGGAGTTCCACAGTTCATTTTTGGGTCGTTCATCCTTCATGCCAAGGGTTTCTTATCTCATCACCTCCCTCAAGAAGAACTTAAAATGACTTCACAATAATAGAAGCACCATCTCTCAAAACATGATTTTGTTCGTTTCCATAACTTTTTTCAACATCTAAGTGTTCAAACGTCTGACACTAATCAGGATTCCTCTAGAGAATTTTGGAATCACTACGTCCAGGAACTTTTCAAGCCTATCTGAGTAGACGTCATACAGACAATGCCCACCCAACCCAGTCAGAGCACTGCGCATGCGCTCAGGCTGACCACCGGTTGGGCAAATCACTGGGTCCATTGTGAAGCCTGCTCTGAAGCTGCCACACACTGAGGCCTGCAAGGAGATCCTGACCGGACCATCCAGAGAGGAGGCTGTGCACATGGCAACTATCCTGACAGTCTTCATATCTCTGGTGATGGCTGTGCTTGTCTGGGAGCAGGGGCCCCAGCCACCACACCCCAGGCACCCTGGTGGGGATGATAAGGCTGAGGTCAGAGCTGCCCTGCCAAGGTTGAAAGCTAAGTGTAAAAGGTATTTGTACAAGAACATGAACAGAGAGAGACTATCTTCCCTTTAATGGATTATAACCCTTGGTTTCTTTTTTTTTTTTAAGATTTTATTATTTTTTTATTATTTATTCATGAGAGACACAGAGAGAGAGGTAGAGACACAGGCAGAGGGAGAAGCAGGCTCCATGAAGCCTAATGTGGGACTCCATCCCTGGACTCCAGGATCACGCCCTGGGCCAAAGGCAGGTGCCAAACCGCTGAGCCACCCGGGGATCCCCTAACCTTTGGTTTCGTTTGATTTTGCTTTGTTTTGTTTGCATAAGGATGCCACCTTAGGCCTACATATTTGAAGACAGCATTACTTTGCCTCTAATACCAGCAGTTATTTTTTAAAAGATTTTATTTATTTATTTGAGAGAGAGAGAAAAAGCACAAGCAGGGGGAGAGGCAGAGGGAGAGGGAGAAGCAGGCTCGCTGCTGAGCAAGGGACGCTGAGATCATGACTTGAGCTGAAGGCAGTCACTTAACTGACTGAGCCACCCAGGTGCCCCCAATACCAGCAGTTTATGATCACAGGTCTGTAATCAGTGTAATACATGGAGACAAAAATTTTTTTAAATAAGACTTTTAGATTTGTCTGGGTTGCATTAAATTAGGAGATTAAAAGGAGCTCCAAAGAGCCATACAAAGCAAGCTATTTTATAGTCAAAAGCAAGCAGGAACAAGGACATTGTACTCGGTGGGGAAAAAAAATCAGATTGGTTATTGCAATGCAAGGTTATTTTCCTTTAGGGGATAGCAGGAGTGCATTAACATTACCTAATTAATGCTGATCAGGCAATTCCTGAATGGCTGGTTTAAGAATCCATTTCTAGCAGAGCTACACCCCTATCAGAATGGCTAAAATGTGACAACAGCAAATGGTGGTGAGGATGTGGAGAACTAGATCACTCACACATTGCAGTGAATATAATATACTAATACTGCACATCCACTCTTAGCAAATAATTTGGCAGTTTCTTATAACACTCACAATGTACTTACAGTATAATTCAGCAATGGAACTCTTATGCATTTATCCCAGATAATTAAAAACTATTTTCACACAAATCTGTACACAAATGTTCATACTAGCTTTATTATAGCCAAAATTTGGAAATAATTCAAATATCCTTAAGTGGAGGAATAGCTTTTTTTAAAATTGTAGCACACTAAAAAAACAGGGGTGCCTGGGTGGCTGAGTCAGTTAAGCAGCTGACTTCTACTCGGGTTGTGATCCTGGGGTCCTGAAATCAAGCACTGCATCAGGCTCCCTGTTCAGTGGGGAGCCTGCTTCTCCCTATCCCCAGCTTGTGCTCATCTCTCTCAAATAAATAAATAAAATCTTTCTTAAAAATAAAAAACAAAAACAAAGAAATTGTGGTATATTCACATCATGTAATACTACTCAACAATAAAAAGGAACAAACCATTGGTACTTGTAACTACTTGGATGGATTTTAAGGCAATTAAGCTGAGAAAAAAGAAAAAAAGCCACTCAAAATAGGTTAAATGTTCTATGACTCCATTTATATAGTATTCTTGAAATTTAAAAAAATTATTGAACTGGTAAAAATATTAATAATTGCTAGGGCTTAAGGATGTGGGGAGGGGTGGGCATGGCTATAAGGTGGTAGCATAAGGTAGCCTTGTGGTGATTAAACGGTTTTGTGTATTGTGGTGGTGGTGGCTACATGAAACTTACACAAATGATACTATTATATAGAACTGTTACATACAGAAATAAGTGCTTATAAAACTGGTAAAATCTAAAAAAAAAACTGGTAAAATCTTTTTTTAATATTGTACTATAGTTATGCAAAATATTAGCATTCGGGGTAACTGAGTGCCACAAACATGGCAGCTCCATTTATTTAGATCTTGTCACAGTTCTTTCGGCAACATTTGTAGTTTTCCATATAAAGGTCTTTCATACCTTTTATTACACTATTCCTAAGTATTTTATATTCTTTGATATTATTATAAATTGTATTTTTGTTTCATTTCATTGCTCATATAAAGTGTTGCTTTATTTATGGTCAATTGATTTTCGATAAAAGTGCCAAAGCACCTCAGCAGAGATGAAAATCTTTTTTTTTTTAAGATTTTATTATTTATTAAGCATCTGCCTTCAGCAAAGGTCATGATCCTAGAGTCCTGTAATCAAGTTCCACATAGGGCTCCCTGCTCAGTGAGGAGTCTGCTTCTCCCTCTTCCTCTGCCTGCCACTCCCCCTGCTTGTGCTCTCTATCAAATAAATTAATTAAATCTTTAAAAAGATTTTATTGAGAGAGAGCATATGAACAAGGCAGGTGGGTAAAGGGAAGGGGGAGACACTGACTTCCCACCGAGCAGGGAGCTCCATGCAGGACTCAATCCCAGGATCCTGGGATCCTTATCTGAGCCAAAGGCTCAACTGTTTGAGCCACCCAGGCACCCTTAAAGTTCTGGAACAACTGTGTGTCTATGTGAGGAAAAAATAAGTGAACTTTAATCTGTACTTTATCCCATACACAAATACTAATTCTAGGTGAAGCATATACCTAAAAATTAAAAGCTAAGACTATCAAGCATCTGGAAGAAAACAGGACTTTCTAGCTAATCTTTAATCATTGAGCTGCATTTAGTTCTAATATTAAAGAACATAATCTGTATGGTTAGTCTGTTGATAGTTGTTGAATCTTGTTTACGACCCAACATGTGGTCTATCATAGTGTTTCCTATATAATTGAAAAGCAAGCATGTTCTGTGGTAGAGAGTGTATAGAGATTATCATTAAATAAATATCAATTAGGTAAAGTTTGTTGATAGTATTGTTTAAATCTGTTGCATTGGGACACCTGGGTGGCTCAGAGATTGAGTGTCTCCCCACAGGGAGCCTGCTTCTTCCTCTGCCTCTCATGAATAAATAAATAAAATCTTTAAAAATAAATAAATAAATCTTTTGCATTCAGGGCTTTTCCAGATTTTAATCCATTCAGAAAGGCCTAAGTATCATCGTAGCTCTCATTTCTCTTTACTTCCACAGTCTCTTCATCTGTCCTCCTTCATCTCTGTCCCCATAAAATGCACTGAATTTAGCTATGGAGAGTCACACAGCGATCTGTTCACCTAAAAGAGGGCTTATTTATATCAGAAATTCAATTCAATGCTTATCTCCACCACTCTCCGCCCCATATAAAAGCATGATTTTTATCTTGTCAAGATTGTTCTTGCTGTCATGGAAGTGAAGGCTTTTCATATTCTTCTACACTCTAATTGCAATGAAAATTGAAATCCTGTGTTTAATAAGCTCCTTCTCACTTCCCACTACATCCTTATACTAATATGCATGGCAGTAATTGTATTCATTGGGTGTAATTTGAAGATTTGTCAAGCGAGAAGTAGGGTATAAATGGATGAATGCAGTGGTTTTGTAGCAGGTACATCTAGAAGGTATGGTGCTTGATAGTATATTTTCCTTATAGTGCTTTAGTTATTTTAACTCTAGAAATTCCATGTCAATTACCTTATGTTGTACTCCAAGAATTCCTTGCTGTCCCAATCCATTTGGGTCCTGACTTTCCAATACTAAGGGATACTATATTAACTAAATTAATCTGATTTTCAAGTTTCAGAAAGCAAACAGCAAGTTTGGATAAGAGCTTGTCAGAAACATTTTTTTTTCCTAAATTCAAATTGTGACATATTTATTTTTTCAACAGATTACTAGCTTTTAAAAAAATTATTTTATTTATTTATTCATGAGAGACAGAGAGAGAGAGAAGCAGACACACAGGCAGAGGGAGAAGCAGGCTCCACGCAGGGAGCTCAACGCGGGACTCAATCCCGGGACTCTAGGACCACGCGGCGGGCCAAAGGCAGGCGCCAAACCGCTTAGCCACCCAGGGATCCCCAGATTACTAGATTTTTAAAAAAAGATTTTATTTATTTATGAGAGACACACAGAAAGAAGCAGAGAGAGAAGCAGGCCCCCTGCAGGAGCCCGATGCAGGACTCAATCTCCTGACCGGGATCATGCCCTGAGTGGAAGGCAGGCGCTAAGCCACTAAGCCATCCAGGCGTCCCTCAATAGATTACTAGATTTGATTTGTGCATTTATAACATTGCATATTTTCATAACCAATTCTGGGCATATTATCCTTTTGTGTTTCTTTAGCAAGTTTTGACATTAGGATTATAAATTTATAGAAATAGATAACTTGCTTTCTCAGTCTGTGTCCTCAAAGAGTTCCTAAAACATTTCATAGATTTCATCTATTATATATATATATATAGTTTGGTATCTTCCTTATTATAGCTGTGTGATATTTAAAATAATTTTGGGGACAGCCCCGGTGGCGCAGCGGTTTAGCGCCGCCTGCAGCCCGGGGTGTGATCCTGGAGATCCAGGATCGAGTCCCACGTCGGGCTTCCTGCATGGAGCCTGCTTCTCCCTCTGCCTGTGTCTCTGCCTCTCTCTGAATGAATAAATAAACCAATCTTTAAAAAAATAAAATAAAATAAAATAATTTTGGTCTAATTTTAAAATGTTCGTTTTGGAGGGGAATCTATTAAGTCAATTCTGATGTCAATTCAGTTTCTTTATAAAAATCACATGCTTTGTCGAGATTTTCAGATATGGTATAAAAATATCTATAGTACTTTTACATTTTTAAATTAAGATAAAATCCATATACTATTATATATTCATTCATTTTTTAAAAATATTTTATTTATTAATGAGAGACACACAGAGAGAGAGAGGCAGAAACACAGGCAGAGGGAGAAGCAGGCTCCATGCAGGGAGCCTGACGTGGGACTCGATCCAGGGTCTCCAGGATCAGGCCCTGGGGCTGAAGGCAGCGCTAAACCGCAAAGCCACCTGGGCTGCCCTTCATTCTTTTAAAGTACATTGTTCAGTGGCTTTTAGTATATTCGCAAAGTTGTGTAACCTACACCACAAATCTCAGAACACTGTCATTACCTGAAAAAATAAAGGCCTTTTAAAATTAAATATGTAGTCAGGGCGCCTGGGTGGCTCAGCAGTTGAGTGATTGCCTTTGACTCAGGGAGCGATGCTGGAGTCCTAGGATCGAGTTCCACATCGGGCTTCCTGCATGGAGCCTGCTTCTCCCTCTGCCTGTGTCTCTGTCTCTCATGAATAAATAAATATGAATAAATAAATAAAATCTTTTAAAAATAATAAAATTAAATTAAATATGTAGTCATTTCAATTTCACAATGCTGTTTATCTATCATCCATACTTCCCTACATAATGGCTAAAGTTTGTCTATTTTTTTTCTGTCAAATTATCAGATTTTCTATTTGTTTGTACTTTTCTCATCTGTTTCTGCATAATAATGTCTTTCTCTACTCATATTTTAGACTTATTTTTGCTTAAATTCCTTGAGTTCTATACTGAGTTTATTAATGATCTCTCTAGTATTTTAATATATACATGCATATTGGTTTCTAAAACTTCCAGTGCAACCAATACAACCAACTTCCAGTACAATTCGCAGATTTTTCAATTTTGTTCACTTTCATTCACATTTAAATAATATATATATATGGGACGCCTGGGTGGCTCAGTAGTTAAGCATCTGCCTTTGGCTCAGGGAGTGATCCTGGTGTCCCGGGATTGAGTCCCCTATCAGGCTCCCTGCATGGAGCCTGCTTCTCCCTCTGCCTATGTCTCTGCCTCTTTCTGTGTTTCTCATGAATAATAAAATCGTAAAAAAATATATATATATTTACACACACACACACACACACACACACACACTAAAGGACTTAGTTCCCTAACCCATGTTAACCAATAGGGAGCACTTAGTTAAAATTCATATATTTAGGGATGCTTGGGTGGCTCAGTGGTTGAGCATCTGCCTTTGGCTCAGGGAGTAACCCCGGGGTCCTGGGATCAAGTCTCACATCAGGCTTCCCACAGGGAGCCTGCTTCCCCCTCTGCCTATGTCTCCATTCTCTGTGTCTCTCATGAATAAAGTCTTTTAAAAATAATAAAATAAAATTCAGATATTTGATGGCTATACTATTATTACCGTTTTATCCATTCTGGTCAAATAATGTGGCCTATAGGTTTTCTGCTTGGGGTGGGGAGACGACTAAATATTAGGAAAAATATTCTTACCTCTTCCTGTTTGATAGCTGTGCTTTCAACTACTCATCATTATATCCACAGGGTCTCTGACTGGCATTAATTTTTGTGCAAGCATAGAAGATGATGTCTGAAGGAAGACTATCCACAAATTCTTCTTTTTTTTCTTTTTAAAATTCCATGCTGAATAATGAGGGATGAGAAAAGCTTTCCTATACTAATTACATTCATTTCTCTTTTTTTCATTATGAATTCTTCGATTTAGACAAAGATAAGCAACATGGTTAAAATCCCTTCCACAAACAGGGGCACTTGGCTGGCTCAGTCAGAAGACTGTGTGACTCTTGATCTCACAGTCATGAGTTCAAACCTCACACAGGGTATAGAGATTACTTAAATAAACTTAAAAAAAATCCTTTCCACAAATAATAATGAAGGTAACTATGAAAATGAATGTATCAATAATAATAGTGGACAAGTTTTACTAAACATTTACTATGTAATAGGAATAGTTCTAAGCACTTTACATTTATTAATTCATTGAATCCTCACAACAAACCAATACATACAGCATGATTATCTTTAATAATACATAGGAAATAAAAATGCCACTAACATATATAAGTAAAAAGTAAAAACAAAACAAACAAAACTGGAAAGATAAACAACACTTGGATAACAGCAGTTAATTACCTATTTAGTAGGAGACTGAGGTGGATGAAAATGAACAAAACAGTTTACAGAGAGAAAAGGTGCATAGTTTCAGCAATTAAAATAGATCTTTTAAAAGACACAAACAAACATCCAAACATAAATTTTGGGTCATAGTAATCAGGGCAGATTTAATAACTGCAAATGCTTAGATGCAAACAAAACACAAGTAATAAAGTCATTTTAAAAAGCCATTAAGTATATAGAAGTCATTTTAAAAAATCTGTATTTACTGAAATGGCAACCATATATTTTGGCATGATCAAAACAGGCAAAGGAATAACATGCATACTATGACTTTGAAAACAAAGTCTGGTAGGATTTGCTCTACTAACTTAAGAGTAATCATTGATAGTTGCTATGATTACTGATAATCTTGGCTTTTTAGTTTCTGGTTTCCTGATTTTCTGAAAACACAAATTTGTGAAATGAAACAAAAAATTATTACTGACTTCAAAAACAAGGTTATAATTCTACAATTAAAAAAATACAAGGTTACACAATTTTAAACAGTGCAATATTGATGTAAGCACAAATATATAGATCAGAGAAGAAAAATACAAGCAAATATAAACAATAATATAATGTCTCACCAAAAAGGTAAAACAAACAAATGGGGAAGAAAAGAATTATTGAACAACGGCCCAAGACTGGGGAACAGGGGGTGGGCAAATGTCAACTTAGAATCTTAATTCATAACTTAGAGTGAAATACATTTGAATTAAAAAGAAATGTAAAATAAAATTTAAAAAGAAAAAATAGTGAAAGAGTAACTATCAAACGAATTATTTTTTTTGTTTAAAGGTGACAAAAGTAACTTTTATTATTCATCAGTATGAATTCCCTGATGACGAATGAGATCTGAGCCACTACTAAATGCCTTCCCACATTCCTTACAGTTATACGGTTTCTCACCAGTATGAATTCTCAGATGTCGTGTAAGGTTTGAGCATTTATTAAAGGCCTTTCCACATTCATTACATTCATATGGTTTTTCATCTGTATGAATTCTCTGATGTTGAAAAAGTTGTGAGTTCTGGGTAAAGGCCTTCCCACATTCAAGACATTCAAAGGGTTTCTCACCAGCATGGATTCTCTGATGTTGACGAAGTTGTGAGCTCTGAGTAAAAGCTTTCCCACATTCCTTACAATCATAGGGCTTCTCCCCAGTGTGAATTCTTTGATGATTAGTAAGTGCTGAGCCACTACTAAAAGCTTTGCCACATTCCTTGCACTCATAGGGTTTTTCACCAGTATGAATTCTCTGATGCTGAACAAGCTTTGAGCTCTGAGTAAAAGCTTTGCCACATTCTTTACATTCATAGGGTTTCTCACCTGTATGAATTCTCACATGTTGAAAAAGTTGTGAGCTCTTAGTAAAGGCTTTTCCACATACTTTACATTCGTAAGGTTTTTCACCAGTGTGAATTCTCTGATGGTCAATAAGATTTGAGCAATAACTAAAGGCTTTCCCACATTCCTTACATTCATAGGGTTTCTTACCAGTGTGAATTCTCTGATGTTGAGAAAGGTATGAGCTACAACTGAAGGCTTTGCCACATTCCTTACATTCAAAGGGTTTTTCACCAGTGTGAATTTTCAGATGTCGAGTAACATGGGAGCCACAACTAAAGAATTTCCCACACTCCTTACATTCATAAGATTTTTCACCAATATGAATTCTCTGATGTTGAATAAATTGTGCATTCTGACTAAAGACCTTTCCACATTTCTTACATTCATAGGGTTTCTCTTCATTGTTAATTATCTGATGCAAAGTAAAGAATGTCTGTTGAATAAATGTGGGCATGTATTCATGAGAGAATATTTCTTGGTTGAAATGCCCACTTTGATATCCCAGTTGTTTTTCAAAGTGGTTTCTATATTCCAAAATGTCTCTAAAACTGGAGTACTCAAGGCCATGCTTTGTAAGTCCCATTATCTCCCTCTGGCATGATTCTATTTCATAAACTTCCTTCTTCAGAGATAGTAACTTGGTTTCACACATTGATTCCAGATCTGAAAGAAAATAAAATGGTAAATATATTTTTTAAACATTTTATTTATTTATACATGAGAGACACAGAGAGGGTAAGACAGAGGCAGAGACACAGGCAGAGGGAGAAGGAGGCTCCATGCAGGGAGCCTGATGTGGACTCCATCCTGGGTCTCCAGGATCATGCCCTGGACTGAAGGCTGTGCTAAACCACTGAGCCACCGGGGACGCCCAAAATGGTAAATATTCTTACACCCCTCCACTCCCACCACCCATTTATGAAAAGTTAAACTTTTATATGAGAAATGGAAAAATTAAAGTGAAAATAATATCTGGTAGTAAATGACATATAGTTCTCAACTATATCTGTTTAATCTGAAAATGGACCCAAAAATGCACTGAAATTAATGAGATATAATGCAGAATGCAGAGGGAGGAGACTATAGAAAAAGGAAACCACAGTGATTTTCAAATACTGATGTGGATCAGAATCATAAGGAAAGGACAGTAAATATATAATACTTGGGCATATGAAAAGATTACAGGTTGTATATACATCTGTATAAGCATGCATGTGTGTACATGTAAGAAACCAAAGTGGACCATCATACCATATGTATTACAAAAAGTATTAAAGACCTTTAATAGAGGTCAGAAAATCATTCCACTCCCTGAGAGGAATAAATGCACACAGGGGAAGATTCTTGGGCTCTGTAGTATAATAAAAAATAAGTTTGGTCTTTGTCCCTTGTTTCTAACACAGAGCTTCAAAAACCCTTGGAATTTCCTGATAGGAGTGTTTTTTGCTATGAGGTGACTCATGGCAGATCCCTAGATAGCTACAGGATGGGGTTCACCAGAAAGATCTAGCATGTTGTTAGGAGATTGGGACTTTCGGCTACTGGACCTCTGGGGAAGAGAGAGAAGCCAGAGATTGAATGGCCAATGACACTCACTCAATCATGCCAATGTGATTGAACCTCAATAAAAATTCTGGACACCAAAGCTCAATGGAGCTTTCTGGTTGGTGAACACACTTGATGTGCCATGAAAATGACACACTTTCAAGGAGAGGACATGGAACCTCTACATCCGTAAACCTACTACTAGATGTTCCTTAAAATATATCCTTCAAAGTAAAATTGCAATTTTAAGTATACAACTTTCTGGAGTTCTGTGAATCATTCTAGCAAATAACTGAACTTGCAGGAGCTGTGAAAATCCCCAAATTTATGGCCAGTAGCTCAGACATGCAGGTGTCTAAGAACCCTGAGACTTGAA
This sequence comes from Canis lupus baileyi, assembly GCF_048164855.1. Taxonomy (NCBI): domain Eukaryota; kingdom Metazoa; phylum Chordata; class Mammalia; order Carnivora; family Canidae; genus Canis; species Canis lupus. The sequence goes on along the minus strand of NC_132838.1, from coordinate 115,743,274 downwards.
GCTGGCATCTACAGTGAGGGCAGTCTTGGGGCACCTGGATGGCTCAGTCAGTTAAGCGTCTGGCTTCAGGACATCTGGGTGACTCGGTGGTTGACCTTCTGCCTTCGGCTCAGGGTGTGATCCTGGAATCCCAGGATCGAGTCCTGTGGGATTGAGTCCCACATTGGGCTTCCTGCATGCAGCCTGCTTCTCCCTTTCCCTGTGTCTTTGCCTCTTTCTGTCTGTCATGAATAAATAGATAAAATCTTAAAAAAGAAAAGTGTCTGCCTTCAGTTCTGGTCATGATTCCAGGGTCTTGGAATACCAGGCCCACATTGGGCTCCCTGCTCAGTGAGGAGTCTGCTTCTCCCTCTTCTTTTCCCTCTGCCCCTTCTTCCATTCATGCTCATGCATGCACGCTCTCTCGTGCAAATAAATAAATAAGATCATTAAAAGAGTAAAATAAAAGTGAGGGCAGCCTTGTGTAAACTCTGTTAACCTGTGGGGTCTAGGTTAACTCTGGACAGTTAGTGTCAGAACTGCAGCACTCCCAGATGCAGTGGAAAATGAACAGAATCCAAAATAAGGATCTATTGGCCGAAATTTGAAAGAGATTACAGAAGGCTAGCCAAAAGGGGGGGCAGAGCCTGAAATAAATATAAGGTATTTAACTAAATTTTTAAAAAAGATTTTATTTATTTATGAGAGAGAGAGAGAAAGAGAAAGAGAAAGGCAGAGACACAGGCAGAGGGAGAAGCAGGCTCCATGCAGGAAACCTGATGTGGGACTCAATCCCAGGTCTCCAGGATCACACCCTGGGCTGAAGGGAGGCGCTAAACCACTGAGCCACCCAGGGATCCCCAGTACTGAACTAAATTGATGTGACTAGCAGATAGGGAAGACTCAGAGTATGTTATGTTTTGGTGGTTCAGTAAAAATACCATTTGCTTTGGAATTTTGTGGTGCTGATCTTGGGAGAAGAGAGAGACTTGCTCATGTACTACTGCAGGGGCTGAGAGAGGAGGCAGCTAAAGTTTAAGGCAGACACAAAGAAAATAAGACACAGTGTAAAATACTGTCATGGAAAGATAATAGAAAGTGAAAACAAGCTGACTAGCAAGGAATTCCAACTCTGATTCTTCTACCAGACTTTTACATTATTTGTTCCCTCACTTCCTGCAGGTCTTGGTTTGATATCACCTCATCAAAGAGGACTTCTCTAACTTCCCTTCATATCACATACCACCACCTGACATTATAACATATCTATTTTTCTTAAGGACTTTATTTGAGAGAGAAGTAGAGAGCACAAGCAAGGAGAGAGGCAGGAGAGGGAGAAACAGGCTCTCCACTGAGCAGGGAGCCTGATACGGGGCTCCATCTCAGGACCCTGGGATCATGACCTCAGCTGCAGGCAGACCCTTAACCAACTGAGCCACCCAGCTGCCCTCAAAATGTACCTTTTTTTTTTCTCTCTCACCCTCTAGAACACAGACTCCAGAAGAGCAAAATTCTGAATGTTTTGTTCAATGATATAATCCCAGCAGTGGGACCAATATTTACTATACAGTTATGCTCTTCTGGAGCATTTTGGATAAGGTAACACTTTATCCTAAATCTCCCCTTCTTGACACCTCTTCCTTCCTATTACAGGCCTTTTTGGTTTTCCCAACACTGTCATCATGGAAGATAACTACAATCACCTGCAAAACTCCGAACTATTATTTCAGTATGGATTTTCCACTTCTGCATATTTAGCCTCTGACTTTCTGCTATGCTCCCTGATTCTCTTTACTAGAGTCTACTTTGTGGAAATTCTTTATGGATATATTCTAGCACTACTTTTTGATGCCCAAGTTCTTAATAGCTGACATAATTAGCAAACTATAGCACCTGGCAGACTCCCTTGCACAAATCAGTAAATGAAAAACACTGGGTAAAGGAAAAATGTGCAACAAACTGATGAGTCACTGGCAAGTAATATCCATGAAGACATGGTGCACACACACACACATTATTTTGGGGGTGGTAACCAAAAAAACATTTAGACAAGTCTAAGAGGAAGAAAAGTTAGTAAGGAACTAAATCTAAAATATGGTTAAAAGTGTTTTATTGGAGGGGAAGTGAAGGGTACTTCCTACTTGAAATTATGAGGTGTGTTGGAGAAGAAAAGCAGAAGGAGTAATAAGTGAGAGAAGTAATGAAACAGCTCATTTGTAAACTCATGCCAAGAGGACTTGGTTATCCTCACAAGCCTAGATAATATCTCAAGGTGTTGAGTTTACCTGTAGTGCCTTGCTTCTGCCCAATCATTTCTCACTCACCTGAACACAGGCCTCTTGTCAGCTCTCTGCCAACCATCCAGGGCTCTTTTCCTTGTTCCAGTAAGGAGATAACTTGAGGCTTAGGAATGTAAAGTCCTGCTCACAAGAAAAGATATGGGACATAGTTATGCTGTGGGTAAACCAGATCTGGAAATCAGATCCAGTCCCTTGATGACCAAAGAGGAGATGCCACTACAGGAACAGCCAAAGAAAGAGGATGAAGCTTCTGCCACAGTCACTGGAGTTGCCCATTTCCAACTCTTCCTTTTCATTGCAGCTCAAACCACTTATTTGGGGATAGGGAGCAGAAATTCAGCCGGTAACTCGAAAAGCTGCTGGGAAATTCACTGTGGAAGGAACATTCCAGAGGAGAACTCTAAACTACTGGTATAGAAGCCCTTACCCATTGACAGCAGATTGCTATAGTTCTCCAACATCACATCTCTGTACAAGTCTCTCTGACCAGGGTCCAGGCACTCCCACTCCTCCTGTGAGAAGTCTATAGACACATCACTGAACATCACTGATCCCTGAAACAATAAACATATATATTATTTGTGTAATAAAAGTAATTCAGACATTACTGCACTTGTACCATGGGTTAAAGTAAATGAGTGACTGAATTGTTATCACTCAGAACCAGTATCTTAGGATCTTAAAAAGAGATGCAAGAGTAACTAGTTTATTTTATAATAAAATATCTAGAGGATACATGGCTAGCTCAGTTGGTAAAGCATGTTGACTCTTGATCTTGGGGTTTTAAGTTCAAGGCTCATGTTTGGTGTAGAGAGTACTTAAAAAAATAAATCTTTGGACAGCCCGGGTGGCTCAGCGGTTTAGCGCTGCCTTTAGCTCATGGCCTGATCCTGAAGACCTGGGATTGAGTCCCACATTGGGCTCCCTGCATGGAGCCTGCTTCTCTCTCTCTCTCTCTCTCTCTCTCTCTCTCTCTCTCAGTCTCTGTGTGTCTCTCATGAATAAATAAATAAAATCTTTTTTTTAAATAAATAAATAAATAAAAATAAGTCTTTAAAAAAAATCTATGAATAAACTTAAACAAAAATGTGAAAGATTCATGCTCTGAAAACTATAAAATACTGATGAAAGAAGTTAAAGACAACATAAACAAAAGGAGACATTCTGCGCTCATGGACTAGAAGAACAAGTACTATTAAAATGTCGATAATACCCAAAGGCAATCTACAGATTTAATGCAATCCCTATCAGGGATGCCTGGGTGGCTCAGCAGTTGAGCATCTCCCTTCGGCTCAGGGTGCGATCCTGGGGTGCCAGGATCAAGTTCCACATCAGGCTCCCTGCATGTAGCCTGCTTCTCCCTCTGCCTGTGTCTCTGCCTCTTTCTTACTGTGTCTCTCATGAATAAATAAATAAAATCTTTAAAAAAAATACAATAAAATAAAAATAATAATGCAATCCTTATCAAAATATCAACAGTATTTTTCACAGAAATAGAACAAACACTCCTAATGCTTGTATGGAACCACAAAGACCCGAATAGCCAAAGCACTCTTGAAAAGGAAAGAAAAAATGGAGGTACCACAATTCCAGGCTTCAAGTTAAGTTTTAAAGCTGTAGTAGTCAAAATAAAAATAAAAATAAAATAAAATTAAATTAAATTAAAAAATAAAGCTGTAGTAATCAAAACAGTATGGTACTGGCACAAAAATAGGCACATAAACCAAATGGAACAGAACACAAAGCCCAGAAATGAACCCAAAATTATATGATCAATTCATCTTTGACAAGAGGAAAGAATATACATTGGGAAAAAGACAGTCTCTTCAACAAATGGTATTGGGAAAACTCAACAGTTACATGCAAAAGAATGAAACTGGACCACATTCTTACACCATACATAAAAACAAACTCAAAATGAATTAAAAACCTAAGTGTAAGACCTGAAACCATAAAAGTCCTAGGAGAGATTACAGGGAGTAATTTCTCTGACATCAGCTGTAACATCTTTCTAGATATGTATCCTGAGATAAGAGAAATAAAAGCAATTTTAAAAAAAATATTTTATTTATTAATTCATGGGAGACACAGAGAGAGAGAGACAGAGACATAGGCAGAGGGAGGAGAAGCAGACTCCATGCAAAGAGCCCGATGCAAGACTCGATCCTGGGACTCTGGGATCATGCCTTGGGCCGAAGGCAGACACTCAACTACTGAGCCACCCAGGCATCCCAATAAAAGCGAAATTAAACTACTGGGACTACATCAGAATAAAAAGTTTCTCCAAAGCAAAGGAAACAATCAACAAAACTAAAAGACAACCTACTAAATAGGAAAAGATATTTACAAACATATTTGATAAAGGGTTAGTATCCAAAATACATACAGAACTAATAAACCTCAATACTCAAAAAACAAATAATCCAATGTAAAAGTGGGCAAAGGCCCTGAGCAGATATTCTTCTAAAGAAGACAGATGGCCAACAGACACATGAAAAGATGCTCAACATCATTCATTATCAGGGAAATACAAATCAAAATCACAATGAGATATTGCCTCACACCTGTCAGAATAGCTAAAATCAACAACACAAGAAACAACAGGTGTTGGCGAGGATGTGGAGAACAAGGAATCCTCTTCTACTGTTGGTGGGAATGCAAACTGGTGCAGCCACTTTGACAGTATGGAAGTTCCTCAAAAAATTAAAAATAGAACTATCTTATAATCCAGTAATTGCATTCTGGTATTTACTCAAAGAATACAAAAACACTAACTCGGGACGCCTGGGTGGCTCAGCGGTTTGGTGCCTGCCTTTGGCCCAGGTTGTGATCCTGGAGACCCAGGATCGAGTCCTGTGTCAGGCTCCCTGTGGAGCCTGCTTCTCCCTCTGCCTGTGTCTCTGCCTCTCTGTGTGTGTCTCTCATGAATAAATAAATAAAATATTAAAAAAAACACACTAATTCAAAGGGAGACATGCACCCCTATGTTTATAACAGCATTATTTATAATAGCCAAATTATGGAAGCAACCTAAGTGTTCACTGATAGATGAATGGATAAAGATGTGACACTAATACACAATGGAATATTATTTAGCCATAAAAAGAATGAAATCTTGCCATTGCAATAACATGGATGGATCTAGAGAATATAATGCTAAGTAAAAAAGCCAGTCAGAGAAAGAAAAATGCCATATAATTTCACTCATACGTCAAATTTAAGAAATAAAACAAACCACCAAAGGGAAAAAACAACAACTCTTAACTATAGAGAAAAAGCAAATGGTTACCAGAGTAGAGGTGGGCAGCAGGATAGGTGAAATAAATGAAGGGGATTAGGAGTACACTTATTTTGATGAGCACTAATATATGGAAATGTTGAATCACTATATTGTACACCTGAAACAAACATAACATTGTATGTTAACTAAAAAAGGGGGGTTAATCAGTTTATTTTATATTAAAAACAAACAAGTTCCTGACTCTATTTGAAAAGGCCTACAAATAATAATTAATCTAGTAGGAATAAGCACTTCTAGTATTGAGATTGTAGTCCTTAAGCATCATATTCAAATAAAAGATGACTTCAGGATTGAGTCAGAAATGCACAGGATGAATCTGAATATTCTCTTATATCAGAAAGCAATTTAAAAAAAAGTGTGAGCTACCAAAAATTATTAGAATCATGTTACAAAGACTTAGACACCAACTTGAGGAGTCTCTCAATGGCCAAAAATGGTATCATTTGAGGATCAAGTATAATGTACTGATACATAAAAAAATGTTTACATCATGAACTCATAATAGTGAATAAAAAACTACTGGCCACCTTTTTAGGAATCTAAGAAACCAAAATCATTGTTCAAATATTCTTTCCTAGACAGACTATCCTTCAGAGTAACCAAGCAGTTGATGAGAAGTTTGCTTTATAAAGAGTATTTCACCTAATCTATGAAGAATGAAAGAATTAAAATATCATTCTGCAACCTCTAACTTAGACAGTAATCATCAATAGTATATAACATTACAAAAAGAAAGAGAACCGATATAATGAGCCTCCTGATGGAATCACATATCACCATCTATAACATATTCATGACAAAAAAAAAAAAAATCCCAACTGAATCTGATCAATCATCTAGATTTAACTACTAATTTTCAGGAAACACTTAAACGATGCCATAGAGATGTAATCAGCAAAATTCAAATAGTGGACAAATGAGCCATTCCTTTTTGAAAAGAGAAGGGGTACCTACAAAGTAAGACTCAAAAGACATCAATCAACTGCAGTGCACAGTCCTTATTTGGATTCTAACCCAAATAAGTGATTAAAAAATTCAACAATTATGAAAATTTGAACACTTGCTGGATATTGATGATACTAACAAATTATTTCTAACTTTTCTAGATGCAATAATGGCATAATGGTTGTTTTCACAAAGAATCCTTATCTTTCAGAAATACATACCAATTTGTATTTGTTTCAAAATAATCCTGTGTGTAGAATAGAGGGTACGGTAGTGTGCAAGGTATCAGTACAAATGAAACAAAACTGACTTGGAGTTGAAGCTGAATGGTGAGTATACGGTATTTCGTAACTCCTCTAAATTTCCAATGTCTGAAATTTATTATTATCAAGTTTTTCAAAGGTTGTTGGTAGAGAATGGAATATCTGTAAGGCTCTAATTATATGTATAGCATTGATTTAAACAAAATTGTGATATAACTGTTGTGGGAAAAGGAAACAGAGTGTGATATGGCACATGTAAATCTACACATACCTTGTAAAAAAAAAAACCCTGCAAAATGTCTAAAAATTTAATTAATCAAGAAATAGCAATATAGGAATATTAATTAAAATATGGATATACTCTATTGGAATCAGCTAAAAAAGATGCAGGTATCTCCCTTTAGGGAGTATTTTTATTTCTGAGATAAAGAAAACTGGCGATTCATATAGAAGTTCCTCATGACCCACACTTCCTGTCCAACTTCAAATTGAACTTGGCTCCTTGCATGCCCTAATAGTCACAGAGATATATCAGGATCAGCTACCAACCCCACAATCTTCCAAGCTGCATAAACTGGGAGATCTTGCAACAGTTTAACATTTGGAGCTACCACCATCACTTCCTATCCTATCTCACTGGTAAATACCAATTTGTATTTACAAATTGATTATTTTTTTAATTTTTTTTAAATTTTTATTTATTTATGATAGTCACACAGAGAGAGAGAGAGAGAGAGAGAGAGAGGCAGAGACATAGGCAGAGGGAGAAGCAGGCTCCATGCACCGGGAGCCCGATGTGGGATTCGATCCCGGGTCTCCAGGATCGCGCCCTGGGCCAAAGGCAGGCGCCAAACCGCTGCGCCACCCAGGGATCCCTACAAATTGATTATTATTTAAAAGATTATCTGATTAGACTGAGGGGAAAAGGAAACCTAGGATTCTGAAGGGGAAACCTGAAAGGCAGAAATGTCAGGAGTAGGAAAACAAATACTTGTATGAGAATTTTAAAAAAAATAATTCTTTTTAAAATCTGAAACTATCAGGAAGGTAAGTGTTGGGGCCAGGCGGGAAGGGAAACTCCTCAAGATGGCGGATACCCCAAAATGGCTGAGGTTCCTGTCACCACCTCCACTTGGGACGCCAATGGACCAATGACCTGCTGACAGCTTGACGCAGACCCTTACACCTCTCCTTTGGACTTCCCCAACCGAACCCAATGCCCTTCAAACCCCAGAGGAGGAAGTCACCTTTGACTGGTCGAATTGCAATCCTTCCTTTGCATAGTGAGGGTCACTCTGACTGATTGGATTGCAATCCTTCCTTCGCATATGAGCCAACCAATAGGAAACCGTTCTGCCTTACAACGTTATGTAAACCCCCTACCACCTTGTCTTGGCGCGACTTCCCCGACTCACTCTCTTTCCCCTCCGTGAGTCATGGAACCTCGCTCGAGGGTGCCTGCAATAAAATCTGTTCTTGGACCCTCGTTTGCCTTGGCAGTCTCATTTCCATTTAGTTACTAAAAAACCTAACAGTAAGAAAAAGCATCAACTCACCTGGGCCATGGCTTTCAGTATTGCAGGAAATGATCAGTCCTCCTTGGGGCTGTTTTCCTGAGAAAGGAGAGTATTTTGAGAAAGCAGGACTGGGTAAGCAAGAAATGCTCTAGAAACCACACTGGCTTTACAGTATTCATTTGACCATTCTGGGTCTTATGATGTAACTGTGGTCAGTGGGAGTATGGGATAAATCCTACCTCTTCAACCCCAAAAGCCCCAGGCTAGCTGTAGTAAAACGGATTCTGGCTAGCGGATTCAAAGGAATAGACTCAGATTCCCTCTCCTTTTTCGGATTAACCCAGGTTCTTGCCTCAGCCAAAGAATTCAGGCCAGACCTTGTCTCACTTCAGTGATGTCGTTCTGAACCCAAGGCAGAGTTGCTATGACCTACCTGAGCAGATCCCTCCTCTGCAGCCCTCACTCAAGTCCTCACGCAAATTCACCCAAATGGTACTCTTTGGCCAGGAACGGAGTATGCTCTGATCAGGACTAAGACTTTCCTAATGAAGTCGTCTCACTTCCCAAGCCCAAGCCAGTCGGTCAACTCCCATCCCCCCAGAACCCCCACTGCGGCATACACAGAGGCACTCCTCATTCTTATGCTATAGGTCTGTTTTAAAACAAAATTAATTTTGCTTATAGGTTTTTGCCATGCAAAACAAAGTGTCAACTTTTATAGCTTTTGGGTAAGAAGATTTTTCTTATGTATATTTATATAAATTTCTCTGTTTAATGCTTTGTCATACTTAAGACTTCAATCAATTATTATTTTATTTTGGTATAATATTATTTAATAAAGATGACAGTATAAGATTATAAATTATAACTTTATTTCAGTATAATTTATGACTTAGGAATTCTACTTAATTTCTCTCACAGGAGGCCGACTACCCAAGTGTACCAAGGTCACATGTGAATAATATATCTTACTTAAAATGCACTATTATTTTATACACCACTAAGAAAGATAAAAAGTGTATTAGATATTACCTGACTTCAGATACATTGAAATGAGGGGGGCAGTGAGTCTTACAGTAGAGGACTACAGCATTGATTTAAATGCTATACCATTATCACAGATGGTACATGTTTGGATTTACTGTGGTTCTATTTTGGTTCAGTGTTTCATCTTTATTCTCTGGCCAGCATCACACTCACTGCTTCCATTACATACCAATTAGAATGTCCAAATTCAGAACACTGACAACACCAAAGGCTGGCAAAGAGCAACAGGACTCTCATTCATTGCTGGTGGAAATGCAAAATGATACAGCCACTTTGGAAGACAGTTTGACAGTTTCTAACAAAATAAAACATACTCTTGGGATGCTTGGGTGGCTCAGCCATTGAGCATCTGCCTTCGGCTCAGGGCATGATCCTGGAGTCCTGGAAGAGAGTCCCACATCGGGCTCCCTGCATGGAGCCTGCTTTCTCCCTCTGCCTGTGTTTCTGCCTCTCTCTCTCTCTCATGAATAAATAAATAAAATCTTAAAAAAAAAAAAAAACTAAACATAATCTTGGGGCACCTGGGTGGCTCAGTGGTTGAGCATCTGTCTTTGACTCAGTTTGTGATCTCGGGGTCCTGGGATCGAGTCCCACATGGGGCTCCCCTCAGGGAGCCTGCTTCTCCCTCTGCCTGTGTCTCTGCCTCTCTCTCTCTCACGAATAAATAAATAAAATCTTAAAAAAATAATAAAATAAATATACTCTTATATGATCCAGGAATCACACTTCTTAGCACTTACCCAAAGGAGCTGAAAAATTATGTCCACACCAAGACTTGCACAGCAGCTTTATTCCTAATTCCCAGACTTGGAACCTTTAGTAGGTTTGTGGTTAAATAAACTGGGGTACATCCAGAAAACAGAATGTCATTCAGGATAAAAAGAAGTGAGCTATGGAGCCATAAAAAGATATAAAAGAAGCTTAGATACATATTACTGTAAAAAAAAAGCCAATATATACTATATGGCTCAAACTATATAATACTCTGGAAAAGTAAAACTCTGAAGACAGTAATAAGATCAGTGGCTACCAGGGGCTTGGGAAAGGGGGGAGATGAATAAGTAGAACACAGAGGATTTTGGAGGCACTAAAACTACTCTGTATGATATACTATAATGATGGATACATGTCATTATACACTTGTCTTAACCTACAGAATGAACAAGAATGAACTACAATCTAAACTATGAACTTTGGATGATCATGAAGTGTCAATATAGGTTCATTGGTGTACCAAATGGGGGCACCTGGGTGGCTCAGTTGGTTAAGTGTCTGCCTTCAGGTTAGGTCATGATCCTGGGGTCCTCCCTACTCAGTGGGGAGTCTGCTTCCCCCATCTTTCTGCCCTTCCCCCCACCACTCATGCTCCTTCTCTCTCAAATAAATCAGATCTTTTTTAAAAATAGAAAAAAGGGATACCTGGGTGGCTCAGCAATTGAGTGTCTGCCTTGGCTCAGGGCGTGATCCTGGACTTCCGGGATCAGGTTCCCATATTGAGCTCCCCGCAAGGAGCCTGCTTCTCCCTCTGCCTATGTCTCTGCCCCTCTCTCTTTGTGTCTCTCATGAATAAATAAATAAAATATTTTAAAAAATAAAATAAAAAATAGAGAAAAAATTAAAAACCTTTTATAAAGAAAGTGTACCAAATGTACCTGGTGGGGGATATTGATAATGAATGAAGAGGCTATGGGTGTATGTGGGAAATCTCTGTACCTTCCCCTTGATTTTGCTATAAAACAAAGTCTTAAAAAAAAGTTCTGGCTCTGAAGCCAGACTGTCTAGCTTAAAAATAATAATAACCCCACACTACTCATTTTTTTCAAGTTTCCTGATACTGTGATTTCCCATATGAGCATAAATTGTTTAAAAAATATATTAGTATTTTTCTTGAGGCTGCATAAAATGAATATGTTAACTTAAGGAGTTCTGACACCTTTATGATGTTGAGATGCTCTCCTGGAACATGTATCTTTCTATTTATTCAAGTCAATGTTTGTGTCCTTCAGCATACTGAAAAGTTTTCCTCAAGTGTAACATGCTCATTTCTTTTTCATATTATTCCTATGTATCTTATAATAGTTTTGTGCCTATTATTAATTATATTTATAAATAATATGTAATTATATAATTATAAAAATTAATAAACATAATTATAAGTATATACTTATTATATGTAAATGTATTATATATTATTTACTTATAAATCTTATTATACTTTTCCCAGTGTATCTTCTATTTTGTTTTAAATATACAAAATTCTGGATATTGGCTGTGTACCTTTTTGAATTCTACTTTATTTGTAATAGTTTTCAGTCTATAACAGGATGTTAAACTTTGCCTTTCCCATTCTTGATTTAGAAGTTCTGAAGAAGAGCAAGTCAATAGGAGCCACAAAACTCTGCATTCCATAGTGAGAACCCTGGCCATTGTTTTTTTTGTTTTTTTTTTTTTTAAGATTTATTTGAGAAAGAGAGTACAAGTGGAGAGGAGGGGCAGATGGAGAGAGAGAAGCAGACTCCCCGCTGAGCAGGAAGCCTAATGTGGGGCTCATCCCAGGACTCTGGAATCATGACAGATGATTTGGCAGATGCTTAACCAAATGAGCCACCCTGGTGCCCCAAGAACCCTGGCCATCTTCTGAATCGTGCAAAAGAAACTGGCTGCAAATTGATTTTGTGCCCTCAGTTCAATTCGACATCTAAAGGTGTTTCAGAGATTGGAGAGTGCATAGGAGGAGGCTGTCCTTGAGATAAAAATCTGTTTTTGGAAAGCACCGGTGTGCTCTGTATTCCTCCTACCTCACAGGGACAGAAAAGAGGGACCTCAGTGCCGCAAGACTTTCAAGTGGAATGTGACAGGAGTTCTTGGGAAACTTTTCCTTGTGTTCGAGTTTAGAGGGCACAAAAGTCTGGGACCTCATTTCCTCTTGGAACTAGATATGGGCCCCACAGGAGGACCCGGCCTGGGTCTGGGTTTATTCTAGGCCTACCAAAAGGATTTCCAGCTCTACAGATGAGCTCCATGGAGGACAGATGCCCAAAGCCTGAATGAATGTAGGAACTGTAAGCAGCCATAGACTAGAGCCACTGCACTCTCCTGAGAAAGAGTTGCAAACATGCCCCAAGGCTATAGAGAACTAGGGTCCCTACAATTAAGATTTTTCTTTCCCTCTCTTTTCACTGCTCCCCACTTCAAGGAATTGTCTAGTGGAACAGAGAAGTTTAGGAGAAGGAAAAAGAGGGATGCCTGGGTGGCTCAGTGGTTGAGCATCCGCCTTAGGCTCAGGTCTGCCTTAGGCTCAGGTTGTGATCCCGGATCTGGGGATAAAATCCTCCCAGCAGGGAGGGAGCCTACTTCTCCAGCTGCCTATGTCTCTCCCTCTCTCTCTGTATCTCTCATGAATAAATAAATAAAATCTTAAAAAAAAAAAAAAAGAAAGGATAAGGAAAAAGAGAAGCAATCATCAAGCTTTCTCACTGGAAGCATCTAGCTCAAGGAACCAGGAGGTTAAATTTTTTTTTTTTTAAGATTTTATTTATTCATGAAAGACACAGAAAGAGACAGAGACACAGGCAGAGGGAGAAGCAGGCTCCTTGCAAGGGGCCTGATGTGGGACTGATCCCGGAATTCTGGGATCACACCCTGAGCCAAAGGCAGGCACCCAACCACTGAGCCACCCAGGCATCCTGGAGGTTAAACTTTTAAAAAGAAAGTTTATGGCATCAATTAGTAAAGTGAAAGACATTCTAATTACTGAAATGAGTCTGGTTTTGTGACTAAAAGAAACTAGAGGATTATTTTCTGTGACTGAAACATTTATTCACAGGCAGGAAATCAACTGGCCCAGAGAAGCTTGACAGAAGTTACCAGGGAAAAAATAAAGCAGTTGTTTTCTAGTTGTTTCCTATGGAGTGATGGTTTTATAATGGACTTAGGGGGAAAAAAAACAAAAAAGGTTCAATAATACTGCTGATGGTGCCTTCTCCCTAATTTTACTATGAATACTTCTGGTATTTCTCAATTAGGCATTAGGTTAGTTTTCTTTTCTTTTTTTTTTTTTAACGTTTTAATACTGAAATCCCCAGACACACACAAAAGTAGAGTTTAAATAGTATGAAAATCCTCCATGTACCATTAACTACTAGCTTCAATAATTATCAGGTCATGGCCAATATGGTTTTATCTAGACTCTTCACCACTATTTTTAGGTGGCTTTGATTTTTGTTTAAATAGCTTTATTGAGATATACTTAATATATTATATAAACCAGTCTTTTAAAATATATAAATTCTACATTTTTAGTATATCACCATGATCTAATTTTAGAACATTTTCATTTCCCCAAAAGCCCATTAACAAGCAATCTCCTTTCTTCCCACCTCCCTTAGCTTCAGCCCTAAGCAGACACAAATCTACTTGCTGCCTCTACGGACTTGTCTAACATTGCATATCAATGCATATAAATGGAATCATATGGTATGTGGCCTTTCGTGACTAGGTGTTTTTCATTTATCATGTTTTCAAGGTATATCCATATTGTGGCATGTTATCAGAACTTCATTCCCTTTTATTGCTGAATAATATTCCATTGGAATGGATCACATTTTGTTTATCTCTTCATCAGTTGGTAGACATCTAGATTATTTCTACTTTTGGCTACTGTGAATAATGCTGCTATGAACATTCATGGACAAGTTTTTGTGTGAATATTTGTTTTCAGTTCTCTCTCTCTCTCTCTTTTTTTTTGTTTTGTTTTTTTTTTTTTGGTTTGTTCTTGTTTTGTTTTTAGTTCTCTTGAATACATACCTAGAAATGGGACTCCTAAGTCAAATGGCAACATTTTGAAGAACTGCCAAACCGTTTTCTAAAGAGTTGAACCATGCTGCATCTCACCAGTAATTTATCAAAATATTTATCTTGTTACTAACTTTTTTATTTTTATTTTTTAAAATTTAAAAAATTTTTAATTTATTTATGATAGTCACACACACAGAGAAAGAGGCAGAGACACAGGCAGAGGGAGAAGCAGGCTCCATGCATCGGGAGCCCGACGTGGGACTCAATCCCGGGTCTCCAGGATCGCGCCCTGGGCCAAAGGCAGGCGCCAAACCGCTGGGCCACCCAGGGATCCCTACTATCTTTTTTTATCACAAGCATCCTACAAGATAGGAAGTGGTATCTCATTATGGTTTTATGGTTTAACTTACATTTTCCTTAAGACTAATGATGCTGAAATTAACTTTTAAGAACCCAATTCTTGGGATGCCTGGGTGGCTCAGTGGTTGAGCATCTGCCTTTGGCTCAGGTCGAGATCCCAGGGTCCAGGGATTGAGTCCTGCATGGGACTCCCTGCATGAAGCCTGGTTCTCCCTCTGCCTATGTCTCTGCCTCTCTCTCTCTCTCTGCCTCTCATGAATAAATAAATAAATAAAATCTTAAAAAAAAAAAAAAAGAACCCAAGTCTTTAGAATTCTTTTAAAGATTTTATTTATTTGAGGGATGCCTGAGAGGCTCGGTGGTTGGGTGCTTGCCTTCAGCTCAGGGTGAGATCCCGGAGTTCTGGGATCAAGTCTCACATCGGGCTTCCTGCATGGAGCCCTCTTCTCCCTCTGCCTGTGTCTCTGCCTCTCTCTATCATGAATGGATAAATAAAATCCAAAAAAAAAAATTGCTTTAAAAAAGATTTTATTTGAAAGTGAGCGTGCACACACACACACACACACACACACACACACATGCATGAGCAAGCAGAGGCGCAGAGGGAGATGCAGACTCCCCACTGAGTGGGGAGCTGGATCCTGGGACTCCTGGGTCTCTGGGATCATGACCTGAGGCCAAGGCAGACCCTTAACCAACTGAGCCACCCATGAGCTCCTTTAGAATTCTCTCCTAATGTAATTTCTACTACAGTCCATTACTTTTCTGAAAACATTCCCATTCCTATAGGAAGAGGCAATAACTCTTACTTCCTATTAAGGACAAGGAAATTGAGAGTGGGGTGAACGTTCTGAATGGCTAATGGGAGAGGGAAACCAGTACATCTTTGCATGGTTTTGGCCAGAAGAAAGGATGGTGGAGGTAATTAAGACAGAAAGAGTTTAGGCCCAATGAAAGTGGGGAGACTAATGCTCATCTTGACTCTCTTGAGGAAACTCCAAGATTTGTTTACTTTTTCATCCACACCACCCCAATTACTTTAATCTGGGGTGCTTTGGTGGCTCAGTCGGTTAAGCATCTGCCTTTGGTTGAGGTTATGATCCTGGAGTCCAGGCATCAAGTAATGTGGGGGTCCCTGCTCAGCAGAGAGCCTGCTTCTCACTCTCCCTCTGCCCTTCCCCACCCCACTGCTCATGCTTTTTCTCTCTCAAATAAATAAACTCTTTCTTAAAAAACTACTTTAATCTAGAGTAAACCTGCTCAAAACACTGAGTGCTAATCTGATAAAATACTATATGTATTCTAACTCTCCTACTCTTGTGCTTGCTAGTTTTTAGATAAATAGAGTCATAAGCAAATAGCCTTATGAAGTCAGAGTCACCATGGGAGTGTTCAATCACTGCATAATGAAGCTAATATTTAACAGCTGCATGTACCTGTCATTGCTCACAACCACTTTCCTGAGGAAGAAGATGCCCACCTGCATATATAATTTAAGTCTTGTTTGATCATTAAAAAAAGCAAATTTTGCTCATTGTTCCATAATAGATGTCTATTGCAGAAACATCTCAGATTTAATTACTCCCTCAATTAATTGCTAACTCCTCCCCTCAATAATCTATCCAAGTATGAGAAAATTTTGAAGGTTGAAAAAATGACTTATAAGAAAACCAAAAAAGAAAGAAGACAAGAAGATATGAACACTAAATCTTAAAAAGAAAACTTTTGAGCTGTGGTACCACTTAAAATAGTCCGACAATAGCAGCACATTTGTTCAACAGAAACTCTCAGGTATAACATAGTCATCTGTATTTGGTCTTTTATTCAATTCCAAGAAGGAAAGAAGAGAAGCGAGGAACAGATAAAAGAAAAGAGAGTTCCTAAATAATAGCTAACTCCACACCTTAGAACAAAAAATAATTTGCAACATTTTGCTGCTGTTGCCAAAAGATGATACTCTCAAAAGTATCAGAAGCTGTGCTGAAAGGATTCCTTGTAAGAATCTCCTAAGGGTTGCCTGGCTGGCTCAGTCATAGAGCACTTGACTCTTGACCTCAGGATGAGGAATATGAGCCCCACATTGGGTATAGGGATTACTTAATGTTTTTTTTAAAAAGTCTCCTAGTAGGGGCCCTCACTAGCAGTATAGTGAAACATTATTCAGCAATATACTATGAATATTTCCCCTGCCACTCCTCCTTGTACTATGATGGAGTCCATAACCACCATCAGTTAATTAAAATATTGAAAAATGCTTTAAGTCCATAATACCATGTGAGAAAAAAATATAAAGTGCACAAAAAAAGGTGAATAAAAATACCTTTTTTTTTACTGGCTATAATTAGTGAGTGATTATATGTGTGGTTTTTTTTCCTGTCTTACTAGTTATATTTCTGGTATAAGTGTTTGTTTCTACTTGTATAATCTGGAAAGTATAAACTCAAGGAACTTTGAAAAAGCTAATTAGCGTCAGAAATAGGGGTGCCTGAGTGGCTCAATCAGTTAAGTGTCTGCCTTTGGCTAAGGTCATGATCCCAGGGTCCTGGGATCCAGCTCCACATGGGGCTCTCTGCTCAGCAGCAAGTCTACTTCTCCCTCTCCCTGTGCCGCCCCTGACTTATGCTCGCTCGCTCTCTCTGTGTCAAATGAATTAAAAAAAAAAAAATCTTTAAAAAGAAAGAGAGGAAGGAAGGAAGCAAGGAAGGAAGGAAGGAAAAAACTGTACCAAAACCAGGTAGGACTCATCATACATGTGGCCTCACAAATAACCCTAGATAGAAAGGGTATTCCACAGTTAGTTGGCACAAGTGAGCACACACAAATCCAAGTAGAAATAGGGTACAATAAAATAATAAGCAAGCTGAATGTTCCAAATGAGAGCTCACTGCATACTCAATCCATTATCATCTAGGAAATTAACATTTTCTTGACAAAATTAAACCCTTAATAATTAAATAGCGATAGTAAGAAAATTTACGTTTCTTAAAAACTGCCTAGCCTAGCTCAGTATGACAGGATGATGAGTTGTGATGACATTGCAGACCATGCAAAGCTTTATGCACATACCACATCCAATAAAGAAAACTGAGTTACAAAAATAAAAATCTATATTAAAACCCAGAAATTGGGATCCCTGGGTGGCGCAGCGGTTTAGCGCCTGCCTTTGACCCAGGGCGCGATCCTGGAGACCCGGGATCGAATCCCACGTCAGGCTCCCGGTGCATGGAGCCTGCTTCTCTCTCTGCCTGTGTCTCTGCCTCTCTCTCTCTGTGTCTATCATGAATAAATAAATAAAATCTTTAAAAAAAAAATAAATAAATAAATAAATAAATAAAACCCAGAAATTTACATGTCTGATGACATATAAAAAGGGACTCAGCATAATGATCACAAGGCTCAGGTTCTTTTTTTTTTTTTTTTTTTTTTTTAGGATTTTACTTATTCATGAGAGACACAGGCAGAGGGAGAAGTAGGCTCCCTCTGGGGAGCACCATGTGGGACTCAATCCCAGGACCCTGGAATCACCACCTAAGCCAAAGGCAGATGCTCAACCACTGAGTCATCCAGATACCCCTTAGTATACTTTGTCTTAACATCCTGAGATGGGTGTGTGGGTGGCTCAGTCAGTAAACATCCGACTCTTGGTTTTAGCTCAGGTCATGGTCTCAGAGTCGTGGGATTGAGTCTCGCCTCAGGCTCCATGCTCAGTCCCTCTCCCTCTGCTGCTACTCCTATCTTAGCTCTCTTAAATAAATAAAAAAGGGTCTTAAAAAATCTTGAGATGGGGATGCCCGGGCGGCTCAGCAGTTGGGCGGTTGCCTCTGATTTGGGTTGTGATCCCGGGATCCGGGATCGAGTCCCGCATCAGGCTTGTGCGAAGAGCCTGCTTCTCCCTCTGCCTGTGTCTCTGCCTCTCTCTCTCTCTGTCTCTGTCTCTCGTGAATAAGTAAATAAACCTTAAAAAAAAAATTCTGAGATGAATACAGAGGTGATTAATTTTTCAACATTCTTCTTTACTAGTTTATGCATTTATAGCTATATTATTTCCCTCAGGTTCAACTTTAGCAACACCACACATTTTGATATGTGCATCTGAAGAGAATATACATTGTAGTTGGAAAGCACACTGTTCCACATATGTCAATTAGGTTAAGTTTGTCAATTATACTGTTTTGGTATTATACAGCTTTACTGGGTATATACCGTTTGTTCTAACAGTGAAAAGTGAGAAAAATGCTAAAATCCCCTACTTTGATTATGATTTGTCCACTCCATCTTTTATTTCTGTCAAATATATTTGAAACATTTTACAAAGGTAACCATTTAGGACTATAATATTTATTGGTAGACTAACCTTTTTATTATAAACTATTGTTCTTTCTGGCAATGCTTCTAATGTCTTTTCTGACACAATGAAATAGGATCTTAAGTTGATAAAATCATTTAGGAAAACCATGATTGTATATTAAAGCTGAATATATGCATAACCCACAACACAAATATTTTATTCCTAGGGATATACCCAACAGAATGCATTCATATGTGCACCAAAAGACATGAAGAATATTCAGGGTAGCTTTTTTCATAATGGCCCCAATTTAAAATCTTGAAAATTCAAATGCCAATCAATTATGGAATTGATAAATAAATTGTGTTATATTCATGCAATGGCATTTTAAACAGCAATAATAATGAATGATCCACAACAACATGGAACATGGATGAATCCTGTATATTCATGCTACATAATATTATTACATATTACATTTGTTCATATTACCTGTGAAGTATAATGTTAAACAAAAAGAGCCAAGCACAAATTGTGTGATACTATTTACATAAAATTCCAGAACAGATAAAATTACTCTATGGCTATATAAGACAGAGTGATGGTTATCTTTGGGAGAGGTGAGTAGTGTAATGGATGGATCAAGAACTGGGCTTCTAAAATGCTGGTAATGTTCTATTTCCTAATCTGATTTGAGATCTGGTTAAATGAATATGCTTACTTTAAAAAATTCATCAAGTCATATGCTTTGATTTCTGTATTTTTGGAATGTATGTCATACTTCATAAAAAATGTATCTTTGTATTAGCAAATAAAAAAATTAAAATACCAAGTGACCAAGTATTAGAGAGAATACAGATGACTATGCTGATAAACTGCTGGTAAGAATTTAACTGATACAGGGACACCTGGGTGGCTCAGTGATTGAGCATATGTCTTTGGCTCAGGGCATGATCCCAGGGTCCTGGGATCAAGTCCCACATCCGTCTCCCCTCTGGAAGCGTGCTTCTCCTTCTGCCTATGTCTCTGCCTCTCATGAATAAATAAATAAAATCTTTAAAAAAATCTAACTGGTCAACCATATTGAAAACCAGTTCAGCATTATCTAGGAAATTTGAAGATACATATAAATCCTACGGCCTGGCGATTCCATTTGCATGTTTATACCCTAGGAAAGCATACCTATGTGTAGCAGAGTACTTATAAAAACATCTTTACAGCAGCCCTTTCAAATAAGTCAAAAACAGAAAACAACCAATGTTCAAATATATAGCCTTAGTTTATGACCAAAAGGATAAGCCTAAGAAATAAAATATTGTTTAAAAAAGACTCAAAACAACATTACCCAGCACAATTTCATTTCTATAAAGATAAAAAGACAAAACCTAACTATATTACTCAGGAATGTGTACATATATGATAAATGGGTTGTTGTTTTTTTTTAACATCGAGAAAATACATTATCACCAAAGTCAGAATAAGGATTACCTAAAGAGGTGAAGAGAATAAGTTTATTCTGGGGGCAGGAAGAAGAGAGGCTTTTGGAGGGTGACACAAGTTTTTGTTATATAGAAGTTCCGCTATATAATTCTTAAATTGTATGTCTATATCTTAAGCACTTTTGTGGATGCATGCAATATTCAGTAATTTCTAACCAAGGAAAATTAATTAATAATAGCTATAAATTTTAGTGAAAACAAAAAAAATGTGAAATGATAAATGCTACGAGATTTTGATCTTGAACATAATGTATCTTGTATGTACACAGGAAATGTGTTGGAAGGAAATCAATTAAAATATTGACGATGGTTATATCTAGGTGGTAGGAGTTTACTTTTGTTCTGACTTCCTATTTTCCAAATTCTTTAAAATAATCGTGTGTGTGTGTGTGTGTGTGTGTGTGTGTGTTCAAAAAAGCAAAAGCTTAATACATTGGAGAAATTGAGATGTTTTCTCAATATGTGAACACTATGTAGAAGGAAATGATGGGAAATGCTGGGATCTGTGGGCCTACCCCTAGGGCTTCCCATTCTTTCCTTTTTTTTTTTTTAAAGATTTTATTTATTTATTCTTGAGAGACAGAGACACAGGCAGAAGGAGAAGCAGGCTCCAGGCAGGAAGCCCGATGTGGGACTCAATCCCGGGGATTCCTGGATCACACCCTGGGCCAAAGGCAGGTGCTAAACCGCTGAGCCACCCAGGCTGCCCCCATTCTTTCCTTCAATGGAGATTTTTCCAGCTCACATAGATGATTCTGAGTCAAACAAGGCCATCCAGAAGAAGAAAGGCTTAAAAAGGAAACCCCTTCTATTTGGCTTCTTAAACAGCCATTCCTCCTCCTTCCTTTGGGGACCTATCTGAGAAAAGCAGAGCTGAAGAAGGAGAAAGGAATCATGAGATAGATGCCAGACCCTTCTTGCGGCGAAGACTGACCAGGGAAGTGGCAGCTCTGGACTCACACCTACCATCCACAGAGAGAGGTCGGAGTCTAGGCTGTATGGAGCATTTCTGTCTGAGCATGTCAGAAGGGGAGAGGTCTCTGCTATTCAAGACCAAAATCTTGTCCTGACCTCACACAACTGGTGGGACAACACGTACTGCCACCCTGGCAACAGTTACAGACACCCTCCAACTGCACACACGGTGCCACAAAAAGTTACGGGATCACACTCCCACGTCCTCACAAAGTCACAGACATCCAGGAGGCTCAGTGTTGCTAACATTCATTCAACCCCAAACACACACACTCCTCAGATAACTCATGGCCGCACAATCAGGGATTCTGTACACTCCCACATCCTACACAAAATGTCACACAAAAGGAACGCACATACGAACAGACCCACGATGGGGACAGTCACACCTACACCCATTGAGCTGCACAGTCAGAACCACAAACCTACAACAGGGATACCCAGCTACACCTGCAAACAGAGGTCCGCGCATGGTCAGTCGCAATGACACACCCACCACAGGGGCCGACAATCACACCCCCACACGGAGCGCCGCAGAGTCACCTAAGGTCACAGTCGCACACATGGAATCCTGTTCCTCTGGTCCGTTCCCCCAATCCGACCAACTCAAAAGCGCCGGAGACTCCAGATTCGCCCAGAAGGCCCCTTTAGGCTGCTCCTCCCCAACCCAGAGACGCACCTGAGCAGCCTGGTCGAGCCCCCAAGATTTAGGCCTCTCACCTTGCAATTCCCCTTGCCGGGAGGCCGAGACTCAAGCAGGCGAGTGAAGGAACGGCCCTGCTCCCCCGGGGGCCTCTGGGAAATGTAGTCAGGAAGCAGGTCGGCCCAGACAAGATGGCGCCTGGCGCTTCGATTTCCTGCTGGCGTATAAACCTAAGCTGAGCCAGCCGATATCCCTGCTCCCTTCTCCAGATCGCTGCAGAGGGTCTTCTAGATCCAAGAGCAGTCTCCGAGTCAGGTTCCCACAGGAGACATCCCACACTCCCTGGAGATAAGCTTCCTCCATGGGCCCTGCCAGTCCCCGGGAGCCTCATGTTTCCTAAGAAATAGAAAAATGTTGCTGAGTTCCCACGGAAGTTGATTGAAGCCGCAAGAACTTCTGGGAAATGTAGTCTAGAGGTGGAAAGGGTAAGGCTACCTCCTGTGTGGATTGTTTCAGAGCAATGCACTGAGCTTGACCACAGTGAAGAGTGGAGCTTCACCCAAGACTCTTTTAGGACTTGTATCTGTTAACCTTAAAAATAAAACTTTCAGGGACGCCTGGGTGGCTCAGCGGTTGAGTCCGTCTGCCTTCCGCTTAGGGTATGATCCTGGAGTTCTGGAATCGAGTCCCGCATAGGGCTCCCTGCATGGAACCTGCTTCTCCCTCTGCCTGTGTCTCTGCCTCTCTCTCTCTGTCTCTCATGACTGAATACATAAAAATCTTAAAAAAGAAATAAAACTGTCAGTTATTTTACCACCAAAATGAGTTTGTTGGGAATAACAGAATTGCAATTTAGGAGGAAAAAGCTCTGCCAGAATACAAGTAACAGCAAACAAAGAAGAGCTCTTTCATGGAAAAGAAGGTGGGAGTTGGGAAGTTCTTTTGAAGGAAAATCCATTGGAGAAACCTAGGGTGATGTTGGTTTATCATTGGCTGAACTGCAGGGGTAGTCAATTGATTGTAGGTGATGCTCTGTACATCCTTTACCTTTGGGGCCGGTAATTTACATTCTTTCCTATTGAGAGTCCTTAATTGACTACTCTTCCTGTAACTGACAGTCCCTCTTCTAGCCTCCCAACTCTACTTTAGTGACATTTCCCCTTATTAATTTTTACATAACCCACTGAGACTACCCGGGACTGACTAAATTGCCATTTTTGCCTTCCTCAATGGATGAGTGTGGAGCAGGATCTGGATGCTGCTCAGGGAATAGAGACCTGGGAGTCTCAGACCCAAATCCCACAAGAGAAACCGAAGACGAGTAACCCAAAAGCCTGGAAAGGGGCTGATGGCAGGTTGTCTGGAGTGTCAGGCTATGTGTGTTGAAGATGATAGTGGTGACTCTGAGGATTGCCCCAATGTGTAAGGCAATATGTGAAATTGGAGGAGTTACCTCATTTTCTTCATCCGGAAACTAATGATAGCTGGAGTGCATGTTCTGGTGCCATCAATTTTACTTGACTTTTGGAGAATCAAAAAATAAACCAATTGGTCTGACATATAATTTCAAATATTATATATATATATATATATATATATATATATATATATATATATATACATAAAATCATATCTTTGTTCCTTGCATATGGCTGTGGATCCCACACCCTCCCATGATTTTAGGGATCTTGTTTTCATGTGTAGAAATTCAGTCTCCTACAGCATTTGTCTTCGATGGTTTGATCCCTGACACCCCTAATTAGGGGCGGAAAAGGATTTGTTAGTATGATCAATACAACAGCTTAGATATGAATCCTACCCCTTTAACCCCTTAGAAACAAAAGTTACAAAAGGGTACCAAAACAGAAAAATCCAGTTTCAGTGAGGTTCAAAGAAAAGCCAATGAGGGCACCTGGTTGGCTAAGTCAGTTGCGTGTGTCCACCTCTTGATTTCTGCCTAGGTCCTGAGGCTGGGCCCCACGCTCAGCCCCCTCAGCTTGGGATTCTTTCTCTCACTCTTTCTCTGTCCCTGCCTACCTCCCCAAACTCACTCTCTGTGTGTGTGTCACAAAAACCCAAAACCCAAAACAAAAACAAAAAACAAAGAAAAGCCCATGAACTCCAAAATACATGTGAGTACTTCTCAATACAGTTGACATTAGGTAGAAAAATGTCAGAGAATGAGAGCTGGTAAGCAGAGGTGAGAAGTAGTGCTTAGAGGCTGGTAAAAACCTATTAGAAAAGACTCCAGAAATAGCAGGAGCAGGAGGCAGAGTGGAATCACTTCAATAAGACTAGGAGTTTACTTTGAAGGGATTCACTTTGGAAAGGGAAATGCTGTGAAGAGAGTAGAGGTCAAGCAGAATGATATCAGGTGCAATGCATGTGCCAAGATCAAGACAATCATGTTTAAGGGAAAATTGATTTAGAAAACTATAATATGCCTGTAAGATAAAATAAAACTTGAGTGTCCAGAGAAAATCTCAAGTTGCTTAAAGGAGAGAAACATCACCTAGTGTCAAGCTTATACTCAATATTTAGCACCACAAAACAGTGGAATAAAACTAAAAGGATAATTAAAGGAGTGAAAGCCAAAGATTTTCATCTAGAGTTAAGCTGCAGTTTAAGTATAGGTATGATTTAGAGTCATCCTAAAATAAGTGAACTAACTTGACTTGACTCGAAAGGAAATATGAAGGTAATAATATAAAGGGTTTTTACTCATAGAAAAACCCAGAGGATAGCTATTAAAATGTGAAAATAGCTAAAAACAAACTAACTCCAAAGACACTAAAGTGTTGGCTGAGCATGGTATGAGTGGAAGAGAATGGAGGAAATAGAGTAGAATAAGTAGGACTTGATGGAAGAGAGTTTGCATGAGAATTCTTTCAGACAAGAAAGAAGAATATGGGGCAGCCCCAGTGGCTCAGCAGTTTAGCGCTGCCTTCAGCCCAGGGCGTGATCCTGGAGACTCAGGATTGAGTCCCATGTTGGGCTCCCTGCATGGAGCCTGATTCTTCCTCTGCCTGTGTCTCTGCCTCTCTCTCTCTCTCTCTCTCTCTCTCTCTCTCTCTCTGTCTTTCATGAATAAATAAATAAAATCTTCTTTAAAAAAAGAAAGAAGAATATGGATGCAGCTATTACAGAGATGAAAGTAGAAAAGAAGTATGAGGAAGAGAGTAAAATCTGAAACAAAATGGCTGGTTATAAAGATTGTATGCTTCTGATTATTACAATCTGAGATGCAAATCCCAGATGTGTGCTCTATGCACAACATATTCTACATCATCAAAAATCTTGATAACAGTATTTTTTTTCAAGAGCATCATATGGATCAAGGGAAACATGTGTAAAGCTTATACAAAATAAGTCCTCAAAAACTACTAAATTAAACACTTCCAAACTCATTCTTTGAGGCCAACATCCAACATAGAGTTACTGTATGACCCAGTATTTCCACTCCTATACATACACCCAGGAACATTAGAAATGTATATTTATGCCAAAACTTGCACACAATTGTTCATTACAGCATCATTCACAATAGCCAAAAGTGGAAACAACCCAAATGCCTATAAATAGATGAATTGAAAAAGAAAATGTGGTATATTCACACAATAGAATATTATTTGGCAATAAAAATACATGCCACAACACAGATGATCCTTAAAAACATTATGCTAAGTGAAAAAGCCAGTCACAGAAGACCATTTCATTTATAAGAAATGTACAGAATAGGCAAATCTATAGATAAAGAGAGTAGTTAGAGTTATTTAGGGCTGGCAGGGTTAGGACAAATGGGAGTGATTGCTGTTAGAAAGTTTCTTTTTGGGGTGATAAAAATGTTCTTCAATTAGATAATGAGGATAGACGTACAGTTGAAGGGTTATAATTTTTCTTTCCTTCTTTTTTTTTTTTTTAAGATTCTATCCATTTATTCATGAAAGACACAGAGAGAGGCAGAGGGAGAAGCAGGCTCCATGCAGGGAGCCCAACGTGGGACTCCATCCCTGGGCTCCAGGATCATGCCCTGGGCCACAGGTGGTGCTAAACCGCTGAGTCACCCTACAATTATTCTATATCCTTGAAAACAGCTGGGGGTTTATCCATTTGTTAAAATTATAGCCATTCTAGTGGCTGTGAAGTGATATATCATTGTAGTTTTGACTTGCTTTTCCCTGATCACTAATGATGTTTAGTGTCTTTTAATATAATTATTGGCCATTTACATACCTTCTTTGGAGAAATGTCTATTCAGATCCTTTGTCCATTTAAAAATGAGTTAGTTGCCTATTATCAAGTTGTCAGAGTGTATTTTAGATGGATGTTCTTTAATAGATACATGACTTGCAAATATTTTCTTTCCTCTGGTGTGATATCTTTCCCCTTCTTAGATGGTACCCTTTGAAGCACAGAATATTTAGTCATCTTGAAATGAAAATTATCTAATTCTTTGTGGGTCATGCTCTTGATGTTAATATCTAAGAATCCTTTGGCGATCTGAGACTATGATGATTTGCTTCTGTGTTTTCTTCAGAGTGTTTTACAGAAGTTTTAGCTCCTTCTGTTAGGCAAAGTGAAATGAAACAGAAAAAGACAGAAACCGTATGAGCTCACTCAAATGTAGAATTTAAGAAATAAAACAGATGAATATGTGGGAATGGGGGACGAACAAAGAGAGTGAAACAAGCCATAAGTGATTCAACAGTAGAGAACAAACAGGGTTATAGAAGTTGGTGAGTGGGGGTGGACTAGATGGGGGATGGGTATTAAGGAGAGCACTTGTGATGAGCACTGGGCGCTGTATATAAGTGATGAATCACTGAATTCTACTCCAGATATCAATATTACACTGTATGTTAACTAACAAAATTTAAATTAAAAAAAGTTTTAGCTCTTAAATTCAGCAGTTTGAACCATTTTGAGTTAATTTTTATAAATAATGAGAGATGAGGGCCCAACTTCATTCTTTGCAGGTGGATATGCTGTTGTTGCAGCATATTTGTTTAAAAGCCTACTCAAGGGGCACGTGGTTGGTTCAGGGGTTGAGTGTGTGCCTTTGGCTCAGGTCGTAATCCCAGGGTCCTTGGATCAAGTCCTGCATCTGGCTCCCCACAGGGAGCCTGCTTCTCCCTCTGCCTATGTCTCTGCCTCTCTCTCTGTCATGAATGTTTATTCATGAATGAATAAATAAAATCTTAAGAAAAAAATAAAAGCCAGCTCAAAATGGAAACATCAATATTTTTTGATATTATAGATGTATGGGTTTATTTCTGGACTCTCTATTCCATTGATCTGTGTTCCCATTCTTGTACCAATATAATAGCGTATGATAATTTTAAAATAGAGAAGTAGGAGTCTCCTACTTTGTTTCCTTTTTCAAGATTTTGGTTCTTTTGGGGCCCCTGCAATTGCATATGAATTTTAGAATTAGTTTGTCAGTTTTACAAATAAGTCATCTGGGATTCTGATGAAATTGTTTTGAATCTATAGATCAGCTTGGGGAGTACTACCATCTTAACAGTATTAAGTCTCCCTATCTATAAACTTGGGATGTTTTTCCATTTGCTTAAGTCTTGAAATTTTTTTTTGAAATTTATTTAATCAAATGTCTTGTAGTTTTCTACATTTTACACTTTTTTAAAAAAGATTTCATGTATTTATTCATGGGAGACACACACAGAGAGACAGGCAGAGACATAGGCAGAAGGAGAAGCAGGCTCCATGCGGGACCAGAGCCTGATGGGGGACCCAATCCCGGGTCTCCAGGATAGGTCCTGGGTTGACAGCAGTGCTAAACCTCTGAGCCACTCAGGCTGCCCTACATTTTACATTCTTTTGTTAAATTTATTCCTAAGTATATTATTATTTTGATGCTACTATACATGAAGCTGTGTTTTAAATTTCATTTTCAGATTGTACATTATAAGTATATATAAATAAAACTGATTTTTTCCTTTTCTTAAAATATTTTATTTATTTATTCATGGGAGACACCAAGGGAGAGGCAGAGACACAGGCAGAGGGAGAAGTAGGCTCCCTGCAAGGAGCCCAATGAGGGACTCGACCGGGTACCCTAGGATCATGCCCTGAGCCAAAGGCAAGCACTCAACCACTGAGCCACCCAGGCATCCCTCAATATTTGCTTATATTCTGAAATGATCACAGTAAGTCTACTTAACATCTATCACTACACATAGTTACAAATTTTTTTCTGGTGATAAGAATCTTTAAGATCTATCCTCTCAGCAATTCTCAAATATACAATATGATAGTACTAGCTATTGTCACCATGCTGTATATCACATCCTTAGAACTTATTTATAACAAACTTTGACCACCTTCACCCATTTATCCACCCCATACTCCTCATCTCTGGCAACCACCAATCTGTTTTGTACCTATGAGTTTGGGTTTTGTTTTGCTTTAGTTTCTATGTATAAGTGAGATCATACAGTATTTGTCTTTCTCTGTCTGACTGATGTCTTAGCATAATACCCTCAAGATTCATCCATGCTGTCGCAAATGGCATGATTTCCTTCTTTTCGTGGCTGAATAATATTCTACTTTCCAAATATACCATATTTTCTTTTTCCACTCATCCATTGATAAATATTTAGGCTGTTTCCATATCTTGGCTATTATAAATAGTGTTGCAATGAACATGGGATTCATATATCTTTGAGTTAGTCTTTTCATTTTCTTTTTTTTTTAAGATTTTATTTATTTATTCATAGAGACACAGAGAGAGAGAGAGAGATTGGCAGAGACACAGGCAGAGGGAGAAGCAGGCTCCATGCAGGGAGCCCGATGTGGGACTCGATCCTGGGTCTCCAGGATCACACCCCAGGCTGCGCTAACCCGCTGCACCACCAGGGCTGCCCAGTCTTTTCATTTTCTTTGGATAAATACCAAAAGTGGATTTGCTATATCATCTGGTAGTTCTACTTTTACTTTTTGTTTTAGAAACTCCATACTAGTTTCCTTTAAAAATTTTTTTTTAAATTTATTTGAAAGAGCAAGAAGAGTGAGAGAGGTGGGGCTTGACCCCAGGACCCTGGGATCATGACCTAAGCTAAAGGCTGAGCCACCCCAGTGCCCCTCCATACTGTTTTCCATACTGGTTAGATCAATTTACATTTCCACAAATGGTGCAAAAATTTCCCTTTTCTCCAGTTCATTGCCAATGCTTTTTTCTTGTCTTTTTGATAATGATCCTCTGTCAGGTATGAGGGGATATCTCACTGTGGTTTTGTTTTGCATTTCCTTGATATGGTGAGCACATTAACATATACTTATTGATATGTATGTCTGCTTTGGAAAAATATCTATTCAGGTCCTCTTGCCCATTTTTTTTTTTTAAATTTTTTATTTATTTATGATAGTCACAGAGAGAGAGAGAGGCAGAGACACAGGCAGAGGGAGAAGCAGGCTCCATGCAGGGAGCCTGATGTGGGATTCGATCCCGGGTCTCCAGGATCGCGCCCTGGGCCAAAGGCAGGCGCCAAACCGCTGCGCCACCCAGGGATCCCCTCTTGCCCATTTTTAAAAAAGATTTTATTTATTTATTCATGAGAGACACAGAGAGAGAGAGAGGCAGAGAGAGAAGCAGGCTCCATGTAGGGAGCCCGATGTGGAACTTGATCCTGATACTCCAGGATCATGCCCTGGGCCAAAGGCAGGTGCTCAACCACTGAGGCACCCAGGCGTCCTAATTTTTTTATTTTTAAATGTTTCCTGATTTCCATTATAATTGCTTTTTAATCTATGAAAAATATAAAATTGTTTTGGGTCTCCAAATATATGCATTCATTCACTCATTTATTTATTCTAATTTAATTACCTTGTAGTCCAGTAAATGGACTGTAGGATATTTAATCTTTGAAGTATGGGAAATTTCAGGGAAATATTCTGTTTCTGCTTGTAAAGAAGCTTAAAAAAGTATTTTTGCAGAGAAGGCTTCAAAATACAGCTTATAAATCAAGATAGTTGTGTTGTTAAATTTAAATATATTTTTAATGTTTCTAATTAATGTATCAATTTATGGACCTTTTATGTTAAAAAAAATCTATGACTGTAGATTTGTTCATTTTTCCTTGTAATTCCCTCAAGTTGTACCTTACATATTTTCAGACTATATCATTAGAGCCTTACAGGTTCTTCTCTGTTAAATCTTCACGGAGGATTTTTAAAATTATTATTATTTAGTGTCCATTCTTATCTCTATAAATGTGTTTGTTTTGAGTGGTATTACCATTGCTATTTTTATTTTGCTTAGAGTTGCATGGGACATTTTTTCCTTTATTTTAAGTCCTCTTTTTTTAAATCCTTTTTAGGGTTAATCTCTTATAAGCACCACATACCTGGACTTTGTTGACATCCAATCTATAATAAGTGAGATTAATATATTTATATTTATTGTAATTATTGGTATTTGAATTAATCCTGTTATCTTAAAAAAATCCTGTTATCTTTTTTATTTTCCCTTTGACACCTGTCTTCTTTCATTTATTCTCTTCCTATCTTCTATCAGTTGATAATATTTTCTCTTGTACACTTTTAAAAATCTACTCATTTATAAACTATTATTTCAAGTACAAATTCTCAATCATATTAGACACAAAGGCTCCTTTTCACACCAAATATTGAAGTACAAGTCTTTTGCTCTCCTAAAATTAACTTCACAGGTAGTATAATCCCTCACTATTCATAATTTTTTAAAACTCATTATAATGCCCTAACTTGACAAAAATAGGAACATTAAAGGAAAGAAAATTATAATATGAAAATGCCAAAAATGACTAAATATTATTAAACCTATATATACAGTTACCATAAACATGACAGCTACAAATGCAGACTTCCACACATACGTTGGTAATGCAAATGCTGTAAGCAGTGTTGCCACTGTTGATGTGATTTTCCAAAATGACAAAGCTCATGATAAAGTTCTGAATATAATGTGTAATTGTGCCTCAACTGCCTTGGTAGTTGCATACCTGGAAAATTTGGTACCTATTAAAACCATCTGGGGCAGCCCCGGTCGCTCAGTGGTTTAGCACCGCCTTCAGCCCAGGGTGTGACCCTGGAGACCTGGCATCAAGTCTCACGTCAGGCTCCCCAGGCTCCCCCTGAGGAGCCTGCTTCTCCCTCTGCTTGTGTCTCTGCCTCTCTTTCTCTCTGTGTCTCTCATGAATAAATAAATAAAATCTTCAAAAAAAAATTAAATCCATCTAAAAACACTTTGTGTTTATGTATAAAATATCAGGTAATCATTAGCAGGTTTTTCACCTATTTAAATATCCAGCACAATATTAAAAAATGTGATACTTCATTGTACCGGACTATTTTTTGCATTTCAGGACATCAGCACATATGTGTAGCCCCCACATATCTAACGCCAGCAGTTGTCTCACAAATGTCCAGCTCCTGACTCTCAGAGTGGTATCACTCTCATTGAGAAACCCTGACCTTGGGGATCCCTGGGTGGCTCAGCAGTTTAGTGCCTGCCTTCGGCTGGGGGTGTGGTCCTGGAGTCCCGGGAGATTGAGTCCCGCATTGGGCTCCCTGCATGGAGCCTGCTTCTCCCTCTGCCTATGTCTCATCGTCTCTCTGCGTGTCCCTCATGAATAAATAAGTAAAATCTTAAAAAAAAAAAAAAGTTAAAAGAAACAGGTGAAATATATTTTAATAATACACTTTAATACATGTCTAAAATATTATTTCAACATGTAATTAATGTAAAATTGTTAATAAGATTCTCTATTAAGTTTTCAATATCAGATATACTGTT
Source organism: Canis lupus baileyi (assembly GCF_048164855.1). Taxonomy (NCBI): domain Eukaryota; kingdom Metazoa; phylum Chordata; class Mammalia; order Carnivora; family Canidae; genus Canis; species Canis lupus. The sequence goes on along the minus strand of NC_132838.1, from coordinate 115,711,567 downwards.
TATACTTACAGGACATCTCAGTTTGGACTAGCCATGTTTTATTTTTTATTTTTATTTTTATTTTTATTTATTTATTTTTTTGTGAGGAAGTCCTTTAATAGAGACGGGCACACAGGGGACACAACTCGGCCCTGGGCCAGCGGATGCAGTGGCCCCTCCCCCCACCTGGCCTGGCCCAGGGGTGGACACCGGAGAGGCAGTTTTAAAAATACAGTGGGAGGGTAGCCCTGGTGGCTCAGCGGTTTAGCGCCGCCTACAGCCCGGGCGTGATCCTGGAGACTCCGGATCGAGTCCCACGTCAGGCTCCCTGCATGGAGCCTGCTTCTCCCCCTGCCTGTGTCTCTGCCTCTCTCTCTCTCCTCTCTGTGTAATCTAATGAATAAATAAATAAAATCTTTAAAAAAAAGTAAAATAAAAACACAGTGGGACTGATTCTTCATTTTTATGGAGAAGGGGACCCCAGAGGAGCAGCCCGCGGGAGCGTCTGCACTCAGAGAGGCGTCTGAGCGGCCACCCCCAGCTGTCGCACCCGGGAGGGGGCAGCGGCCCTCGGCGGCCCTGGCAGCACGGGAGGGACTAGCCATCTACAGCTCTTATGGTCCCCACTCTGCGTTCACGGTTGTGCTTTAGAACCCCCCGCCCTGCAGCCCTAGCCCGAAGCTCGGGGGGTGGGGGGACCCCCGCCCTCTGCGAGCTCAGGCTTGGGACAGAGCAGCCCTGCTCCTCGCCACGAGCCAAGAGGTCGCTGAAACAGAAGGTTCGACGCTGGACCAGATGCAGGCTGGCGGGAGCAGGCGGGGTTGGAAGGACGGGGGCGAGGCTCGAGGTCCGGTAGCAGGTGCTCATGGGCCGGGCAAAGTTAGGCTGGGGGCGGTGGACGGAGGGGAGCTGAGCATCTCCCGACACCATTCTGCAGCAGTGGGGGTTGGGGGCGAGGTGCCCACCCGGCGCGGCTGCCTCCAGTATCAGGGGCTGGGTGGCTGGGGCAGGCCCGGGCTCCAGGTACGCAGGTGGGGAGGGGCAGGGCATGGTGACGTCTGCGGGCGAGTCCCGCCGGCTGGAGGGGTCTACAGGTTCAGTTGTTCTCAAAGAGAGAGAGCAGGTCATCATTGTTGTTTGCGGGGAGGTCAGGTGGGCCCAGGTAGGATAGCAGTTCCTCGGGATTGGTCAGTTCTGGGAGTAGGTCCAGGGCCGGTTCCGGGGCCTCCCCCGCCCCAGGCATGGGGGGCCCCATCACGCCTGCGGCTGCGCTGAAGCTCAGCTCACCAAGGGAACCTGAGCTCACTGGGCCCAGGGTGGACTAGCCATGTTTCAGGTGTACAGTTACAATAGCCACATATTGCTAGTGGCCGCTATATTGGACCGCACAGATACAGAATGTTAGTCTTATCTTTAAAAAAAAAAAAAAAGACACGCATTAAATAGACATTATTTTTAAAAATATTTTATTTTATTTATTCATGAGAGAGAGAGAGAGAGAGAGAGAGAGAGAGAGAGAAGCAGAGGGAGAAGCAGGCTCCATGCAGGAAGCCCGACATGGGACTCGATTCTCCAGGATCAGGCCCGGGGATAAAGGCAGGGCTGAACCACTGAGCCACCCGAGCTGCCCTAGACAATATTTTCTAATCCCTAGTTAAACTTAATAAAATGTCTTGTAAATGTCTATGCTTATTATTTCTTACTAAAGTTCTTTCTGGTTTCTCTTGCTTACTATTCTTGCACTTATGGTTTCTTGATCATTCACACATGCCCTTCTACCCAGTAATATTCCTCACCCACAGTATCTTCATAACTTGGTCCCTCACAGTCAAGTTTCTGTTCTCACCTCCTCAAAATGGCTTTCTCAGGGTGCCTGGGTGGCATAGTCGGTTAAGTGTCTGAATCTTGGTTTCGGCTCAGGTCATGATCTCAGGGTTTTGAGATCCAGCCCTCAACTGGGCTCCATATTTGGCGTGGAGTCTGCTTAGGCTTCTCTCTCCCTCTCACTTTCTCTCTGTCCCTTCTACTTGTGCATTCTCTCAAATAAATAAATCTTTTTTTTTTTTAAAGAATGACTTTCTCTTGCTCAGTTATCAATTAATACTTTGATCAGGGATCCCTGGGTGGCGCAGCGGTTTGGAGCCTGCCTTTGGCCCAGGGTGCGATCCTGGAGACCCAGGATCGAATCACACGTTGGGCTCCCAGTGCATGGAGCCTGCTTCTCCCTCTGTCTGTGTCTCTGTCTCAGTCTCTGTCTCTCTCTCTCTCTGTGTGTGTGTGACTGTCATAAATAAATAAATTAATTAATTAAAAAAAAAAGAATACTTTGATCTGCTACAAACTATAAACAATGGTGACTTTTCTTATATAACAAAAAACCTGCAGACAGACACCCCAGGCTGGAGCAAAAAGACCATGATATCATCTGTGTCTCAGGCTCCACTGTTTCTGCTCTGCCATCCTTAGTGTGAAGTGTAATTTCTCTTATACCATGTCTCCTTACCCCAGGCAGTAATTGTGGCTTTTTTTTTGACTCTCCTTTGTTGGGCAACATCCCATCCTGTACTTCCACACAGAGTTTCCCTTTCATTTCCTATTGGGGCATGTGACGCCATGCTGAATTGATCCCTGTGAGACTGATAGAGAGGCTTTCAGCATTCAAGTGCAGCAGGCCTCTATGGTACCAGCTTCACACTGTGTACCCAACCCTAGCAGCACCAGCTGCCCTGCTTGTGCCCAACATCAGCAGCAATTATTCTCTCTGGAGGGGTTTAATGGTTTAATTCCTGACCACATAGCCTGCAAGCTTCATTTTCTGGTCTTCATACACAGAGTAAGTTATTCAATATCTTATAATAAATCTTTTTTTTTCCTTTTTTGCTTAAAATTAGCAAAAGCGGGTTGTTCTGTTTGTATCCAAGTACTGTGACTGGTACAAAGAAGTGGCATTGGATGTGGTTGCAAGCAGTGGCCCTTAAGGAAATAAGAATTTGGGACTGTTTCTGTGGTCTAGTTGGATTTACTTATTTTTAAAAATATTTTATTTATTTTTTCATGAGAGACACAGAGAGAGAGACAGAGACATAGACAGATGGGGACTTGATCCCAGGACTCCGGGATCACGCCATGAGCCAAAGGCAGATGGTCAGCCTCTGAGCCACCCAGGCATCCCTGTGGCCTGGTTGGATTGATTGATTGATTGATTTTTAAAGACTTTATTTACTTATTCATGAGAGACACAGAGACACAGGCAGAGACACAGGTAGAGGGAGAAGCAGGGTCCAGGCAGGGAGCCCAATGGCCTGGTTGGATTTAAAGGCTGAGTGAGGGCAGCCCCGGTGGCTCAGCAGTTTAGCACCATCTTCAACCCAGGGCATGATCCTGGAGACCCGGGATTGAGTCCCATGTCAGGCTCCCTGCAAGGAGCCTGCTTCTCCCTCTGTTTCTCTCTCGCTTGCTCTTTCTCTGTGTATGTGTGTGTCTCAAGCAAATAAAAAATCTTTTAAAAAAATAAAAATAAAGGCTGAGTGAGCATGCAGAGACCAAGGACAACCATTATCAGCTAGGAAAAAAGTGGTTACAGCTAAGGGTAGCAGGGCTCAAATGCTGATTAATGTTGATTAAGGCTAGGACTAGAATGAGGCAAGAGAGACACATGCCATGGGTGCAAAATGTAAAAGCACACCAAAAAACTCAATAACCAAAATAAATATTTCAGTGCAGTATTTTTGGGGATCCTGGATGGCTCAGACAGGTGAGTGTCCAACTCTTGATCTTAGCTCAGGCCTTGATCTCAGGGTGGTGGTAAGTTCAAGCCCCACACTGAAAATTTTTTTTATTTGATATTTTGTACCATACATATATGGTCATATATTTGACCCACAGGGACTATTAGCACTGAACAGACCACTGAGTCAACTTGACCTGTACAACAGTCAAAATCTAGATTTGATGGTAAAGGCTCTTTACAGCTTTATCTAGCCACCCCAATGCTTGCTCATTGGGCTCATGAGCTAGGTAGTTGCACACAGTATCAACAATGTGGATTTACCATTACTACAGATTACTTCACAATAGTTGGTACCCAAGCAGTTTGCCACAGTATCCAACCATGAGCAACAGGACTATGTCATCACCAGGTTGACCAGTTAGCTAGATTTCTTCTATTATGGAAGCAGTAATGATTTTTTTTTCCCTTACTGAGATAGATACTCCACAGGGATTAAAGTTGCCTGACATGCTTATGGCAGCAATACCAGTTATGGATGTTATCAACTCCTTATTCATAATCACGCTTTCCACATAAAATTGCTTTGGACTAAAGGATTTCATTTATAGTGAAAAAAGTAAAGCAATGAGTTGATGCTCTTGAGATTTGCTGGTCTTATTCTGTACCTCATCACCCACAAAGTTCAGACTCTATAGTGTTCTAAAACTTCTAAAAACCAAATGAGAGCACCATCTGGAAGACATACCTTGTAAAGCTGAGTATTGTCCTCACATCTAGTACATGGTCTCATCAAAACAAATATCTGGTAGTTTTTTAAGGTCTGGATACACAAAATAGAGACTGGGATAGAAACTATTAATATTATACCTAATGATCTACTACTAAAATATTTGTTCCCTCCTATTTAAAAAACTACCATCTCTGGGCTTTGCTGATTTGGAAGTCTTAATGTTCAGGGAGAAACTATTCCATCAAATTCATCCCACTGAATTAGAAGTTGAGAGTGCCACATAGACATTTTGGTATTCCTCAAATCACTGAATAACATGATATAAAGAGGCTTCTGTATTTAATAATTCTGATTTGACAAGGAAATAAGGTTCCTGCCATCCAAAGGCAGATAACAGATTTTCCAGGTGAAGTTTTATTTTCTTTTTTAAAGATTTTATTTATTTGGGAGGGGTGGGCAGAGGCAGGAGAGGAGAGAGAATTTCAAGTAGACTCCCTGAATGTGGAGCCCAAGCTGAGGGCTCAATCCCAGGACCCTAAGAACACAACCTGAGCTGAGACCAAAAACTGGTTGCCCAACTAACTGAGCCACCCAGGTGCCCCAGGTGGAGTTTTAAATGTTGTTGGCTCTATGTATATTTTCTTTCTTTTTCTTATATATATGCATAATATATTAGACATTTTAAAATTCTCTGTCACCCATCCCAATATTATTTTAAAAGGGGTATATTGTTCATAGATATCTTTACTAATTATTCTATAAGATACAGAACATCAAGATGGGCTTGTGACAGAACTTTTTGAATGAACATCACCTAGAAATTCTTTTTTTTTTTTTTAAGATTTTATTTATTTAATTCATGAGAGACACAGAGAAGCAGAGACACAGGCAGAGAGAGAAGCAGGCTCCATGCAGGGATCCTGATGTGGGACTCGATCCCGGGACTCTGGAATCATGCCCTGAGCCAAAGACAGACGCTCAACCGCTGAGTAACTCAGGCGTCCTCACTGAGAAATTCTAAATGTTAAGTTAGATGCATTCACTAATGTTACTTTGGATTCCCTCTTTTGGAGACGGCATATTTTGACTTGTGCAAGTTACAGTTGCATATTTCAGGGAGCATTTTTGTTTATTTGCTTGTTTGTTTTATGTTGGGAAGGAGAGTACATGCTGGCCAGCCAGGTATAGACTGTAGTGGGCATTTGTCATGCTTTCTGGCTTCATGGAATATTTTGCATACCTTATATTCAGGAGATTTGCTACATTAGGAGACTTATCTCCCAAAGTTCCTACCCAGAAACTCCCCTTAAAGTAAGGTATGATCAGAGAAGAATGATGTGGAGAATAAAGACACACATGGAATTGATTCTGATAAGTGTCAGAGATGCACTAGAGGCCATGATCCTAATTGCTACATCCTATATTTCTGTTAGCAGTAAAAGGTGTGGTACCTGTGCACAGTGGAGATAGAGGTGGCAGTAGGCAATGTGGGCCACTGCAGACTTGCCAAATGATCTTGCTTCAATTCTCACAAAGCAGCAAATGGGATCCTGTTAAAAAATAAGTAAGATGATGTCACTCCTCTTCTCAAAACCCTCCCATGGGTCTCACTCACACTCACAGTAAAAACTGATGTCTTGAGAATGGTCTACAAGGGGGGATCCCTGGGTGGCTCAGCGGTTTGGTGCCTGCCTTTGGCCCAGGGCACGATCACGGAGTCCCGGGATGGAGTCTCGTGTCGGGCTCCCTGCATGGAGCTTGCTTCTCCCTCCTCCTGTGTGTCTCTGCCTCTCTCTCTCTCTCTCTCTCTATGTCTATCATGAATAAATAAATAAATCTTAAAAAAAAAGAAATCTTTTGCCACAAAGTCTAAAAAATATTTGATTTTTTTATTAACAGTTTTATTAAAGTTATGTTTTGACATTTGAATCATTAATCCTTCTAGGGTTGGTTTTTGCACATGGTGCCAATTCCATTTCCTTTATGGTTTTTGGCCTATCCAGCTTTCCTTCATGTGGCAATTCACATTACTCAAAATAACCATAGAATTCTCTTGTCAATTTTTTTTATTTTATTTTTGGGGGGGGTGTTTTTTTTTTTTCAATTTTTTTTCAATTTTTATTTTTAGAGGAATGTCCCATTTTCTTTCTAATGTTTTTGTGTATCTCCTCTATTTCTTTCATCTTTATTAAAAAATGACTTCAGTTTTTTACAGAGAACTAGATCATGGTTTTATTATTACTACCAGTATTTTTTTTCCTACTTATTTTATTAATATCTATCACATTAATTTCTCCTTTCCAATTTCTTTGGCAGTATTTAATAGGACTTTAGTAGAATGTGATTGAATTAAAGCTTAATTAATTTGCTTTCACGCTTTCCAGTTTCCTAATTTTAGGTGAGATTTTATTCTGGGTATCACTTTGCCCCATCCCTTATTATTATTATTTTTTAAGATTTTATTTATTTATTCATGAGACACACAGGGAGAGGCAGAGATGTAGGCAGAGGAAGAAGCAGGCTCCCAGTGAGGAGTCTGATATTGGACTCAATCTAGGGACTCTGGGATCATGCCTTGAGCTGAAGGCAGATGCTCAACCACTGAGCCACCCAGGCATCCCTCTATTTTTATTTTTAAGTAGTGTTAGAGTATGGCATATGTGATATCAGTTTGGGGGCTTTATAATGTCTTTTATGGCCTACTTTTTGGAGAATTTTTATGAGTGTTCCAGGTAGATTTGAAAAAATGTTGTTTTTCTTGTTAAAAATAAAAACAAAATGTATATATCAAGCAAATTACCCAATGTAGCCTTATACCTACCTTTCTTCTATTTAATGTTTCTGAAAGACATTTTAGTTACTGTCATTGTGGGTTCCTCAAAAGTTCCCTATTTTATCAGCTTTTGCTGTATACATTTCAGAGCTGTATTGTTAGGTATTATTAGTGTTGTATGCTCTTGGTGGCTGCATCTTATTAAAATATGGAACATCTCTGAATATTGTTTGCTTTGAAGTCTGTATAATCTAATACTATCAACGCACCTGCTTTCTTCTTGATAATATTCCCTTATAAATGATTTTAAAATTCCTTTTTCAGTTAATTTTTTACTGTGAAATTTTCAAGCAAATACTAAAGAAAACATCATAATGAAGTTTATGTACCTATCATCTACCTTTAACATTTACCAATATTGTTACTGTTTCATTTATTCATCTACCTCTCCTCGGTGATGTTTTTTAAGCTAACATTTTGCTCGTTAGTATTTCTTTCTCTCTCTTTTTTTTTTTTTTTATGATAGTCATCACAGAGAGAGAGAGACATAGGCAGAGGGAGAAGCAGGCTCCATGCACCAGGAGCCCGATGTGGGATTCGATCCCGGGTCTCCAGGATCGCGCGCTGGGCCAAAGGCAGGCGCTAAACCGTTGCGCCACCCAGGGATCCCTCTCTCTCTCTCTCTTTTTTTTTAAAGACTATTTATTCAAGGGAGACAGAGAGAAAGAGGCAGAGACATAGGCAGAAGGAGAAGCAGGCTCCACGCAAGGAGACTGATGTGAGACTTGATCTGGACCCAGGATCATGCCCTGAGTCAATGGCAGACGCTCAACCGCTGAGCCACCCAGGCAGGCGTCCTTTGTTAGTATTTCTATATAAACCTCTAAAAGGTAAATCTTTCTAACATAATCACATTATCAACAAAATTAACGGTAATTCTTAGATCTTTGGTAAAAATGTGTGTTCACTAATAGATTTCTACAGATTTTTCCTACAACCAGGCTTTGGGAGGAGAACCTGGTGTAAGCATAGTCCAAACCTCTGGATGGCTCTTTTTTTTTTTTTTTTTTTGTTAAGATTTTTTTTTTTTAATTTATTCATGAGAGAGACAGAGACACAGGCAGAGGGAGAAGCAGGCTCCATGCAGGAAGCCCGATGTGGGACTCGATCCCAGTACTCCGGGATTATGCCCTGAGCCAAAGGCAGACGCTCAACCTCTGAGCCACTCAGGTGTCCCACCTATTTTTAAGCTGAATCTCAGAAAGGGATATAACTAGTCTCCAGGTACCCAGCAGGCCCACACCAGAGCCTAGGTCTGGTTCCCTCAAAACACGTTCCTCACTTCCAGGATTGACACAGACTTTCAGTAGATCATAGAACCTCCTACCACAGTCAGGTAGAAGAACTTCCTGGCAGAAGCAATATTTAGCGGGTTTTGAAGAATGTTTACGGGCTTACCAGGTGAAGGGAACTGTCTTTTCACCTGCTCCCCCATTTACTGCCCCCCCCCCCAACCCGACTCTAGGCTTTACTCATATACCAAGGACGTTTTATTACTTAGATTTTAATTTATAAATAAACAAAAATATCAGTTTACCTTAGGTGCTTTTTGTCACACGTTGACCACGTTAAAAACCATTATTATTTTTATAATTGTTGCCTGCTAATGGAGATTAATGGGGATTCAAGGCTCCACTTCCCTCCACCAGCTCCTCAGAAGGTGCCGTCTTGCCCTGGCGGTGTCTCTCAGAAGACTGGACCACCTTGATTTGTACCTTATTTTCCCAGGTGGTTTCTCCCATAAAAAGCTAAAAAAAACCCTTCTTGCAGTGGACTGGAGGTTTGGTCCAGGACGGGGCTCCCATCTGACCTCTCTTCACATTCTCCCTCAGCAGTTTGTCCAAAAAAGTAGATTGGACTGTCCAGATTTCTCCCCATGACTCCTCCCAAGATTCAGCCGTAACAGACAAGACGTTCGTCCTCCTTCCTTGGTGATTTTTCCTCCCTGGCTCCCTTCATCCCAGATCATTGCTCTCAGCTGTATGCCGTATCCCTAGAGGCAAATTAGCTTTTCTAAATATAACACAAAGCACCGGACTTCACCGCCAATATCTTCTCCCTCTCAGAAGCACACCTCGACCAGGGCCTCAAGTGGCAATCACGACCTCGCGCTGTGAAAACCCGCGGGTGGCCTAATCCTCCGCTGTACGGAATGGAGACGCCTCAAAGATGGCGGCTCACGCTCAGAGGCACCACTGGGCAAGGCCATGTTTTCGGCCAGACAGCGTCTCTTATGGGAACTGCGCCATGTTGATTGTTGGCACACGTAGCTTCCAAGGTAACTCAGAGCATGCGCACTACCAACAGTTCTTGAGGGGAGGAGTTAGAGGGCAGACCGGAAGCGGAAGTGGTCCTCCACGAAGGCTTTTTCTCTGCTGGTGTCTGGAGTTTCTCCCCGTATCAATTGCAAGAGGTCTCTGAGGTGATTTGGGTTGGTCGTGATTAGGGATTCTGTGGGGTCGGTGATGGGAGTGTTGTCTGTAGAGTGAGTGATGGCGGTTTCTGGGCTCAGTGGTGAAGATTGTGGCGTCCGTTGCTGTGATTGGAGTCTCTTGGGTCAGTGATGGGGATCTTTGAGATGAGTGTGGGGTTTGTGTGGACTCAGTGATGGGAGTCAGTGGTCAGTGAGCTGGGTTCGATGGGATCTATGATAAGCTTGCTTTCTAAACATTCATAAATTTTGGTGTGTAGCATTTTATTGTTCCAGTCAAAAAGTACTGGCTTTTAATTTTTTTTTTTTCTCTCATCCATGAGTTATTAGAAGTGTGTTGTCGATTTCAAATAATGCCTCTGGGTAATGCTCGAGTTTAAAGTTTGCTTTACGTCTAGTTCTTGGTCGGTTTTCATAAATGTCACATGTGTAACGTCAAAACAATGTGTTCTCTATTGTGTTGTTTCATAGATACACTCAGCTTATCTTGTCTGATTAAAGAAAATTAAAGAAAAAGGTAAATTGACTGGATTGGTAATTTGTCCACTTGACCTTCCTTTTGTCAGTATTTGCTTTTTATATTTGAAACTATTATTAGAAATAGTTGATTATTTTTAATTATAGATATGATTAACTCTAAAGATACCATAACAATTCTAGCTCCCACCAATAAGTTATAAAACGGGTCATTTTTCCAAATGCTTTCCAACACGGGATTTTTTTATTTTTATTTTTTATTTTTTTAAAGATTTTATCCATGAGAGACAGGCAGAGACCACCCAGGCATCCCTCCAACACTGCATTTTATTTATTTATTTATTTTAAAGATTTTTTACTTATTTATTCATGAGATTACACAGAGAGGAGAGAGAGGCAGAGACACAGGCAGAGGGAGAAGCAGGCTCCATGCAGGGAGCCCGACGTGGGACTCGATTCCGGGTCTCCAGGATCACGCCCTGGGCTGTAGGCGGCGCTAAACCGCTGAGCCACCGGGGCTGCCCACTGTATTTTTTTTAAATAAGTTTTTACTGGGCACCTTGGTGGGTCAGTCCGTTGGGCAACTGACTGTTGATCTTGGCTCAGGTCTAGATCTCTGGGTGGTGAGTTCAAGCCCTATGTTTTGGGCTCCATGTTGGGCATGAAGCCTACTTAAAAAATAAAATAAAATAAATTTTATTATTCTTAGGAGAAATTAGATCTAATTGCTGTAATGCACTTTCCTGTTAGTAAAATGGCATCTTTTTGCTTAATTACCACTTAAATTTCCTTTTCTGTGAATTTTTATATCCTTTGTTCGGTCTTTTTTTCTGGGCTTTTTCCCCCCATACTGGTTGCTAGATTTTTTTTTTTAATTTAAAGGTAACCTATTGTTACATATTGAAAATTTATTTTTTTTCATTTTTATTTTAAGGTGTATTTTAATATATAATTAAGAAATATCATCTACCCAGAAATGTGTTTTTCCTTTTATAGCATCTGGGTTTTCTCACATATGTAATAAAGATCTCTCTTACCCAACCACAATGTTAACACAAACATTTATTACTAAAATTTATTTAAATATCTTTTGGGATTTAAAAAATACATATGCTTAAATGTTTAGTCTTGCTAGAGTTCAGTCTAATTAATGTATAATGTGTGATGGGGATCTAGTTTGTTTTTTTCCAGGTGGATGATCAATTATGTCAGTGCCACTTACACAATAAATGTCCTGTGTACACTCAGTTGAATGCCATTTTTGTTACATATATGTCAATATGTATGTTTTGTTTTGTCTTTTTTATTACATTGGTTTTTATTAAGTTTTAATATCTAATAGAGAACATAATGGCTGATATTTTTTTATGCTTCTTGTGCGCCAGGGAGATGTTTAATACTTTATGAGCGTCACCTCATTTTAATTTGTGTAACTATGAAATAAGTACTTTCATCCTCATTTTTGAAACTAAAACAAAAGGTACTTCTTCCTGTTTTCATAACTGAAAGATAGCAGAGCTACAGTTCAAATCTTAAGTAATATTACTCCATATCTCATGGCCAATACCCATCATAGGTTCCATTAAGCTTTATATTTTCCACAGCACTGGTTCTCAAAGTGTCCTCAGACCCTCAGCATCGACATCACCTGGACACTGCTTAGAAATGTAAATTCTTAAAAAAAAAAAAAGTAAATTCTTGGGCTGAGTGTTTGTACCCCCAAAAGCTTTATGTTGAAATCCTGATCTCCAGAAATAATCGTGTTAGTTGGTGAGGCCTTTGGGAACCGATTAGGCCATGGAGGTGGGGTACTCATAAACGAATAGTGCTGTTACAAAACATCCCACATAGCTCCTGAGCCCCTTCTACCAAGTGAAGACACAATGAGAAGGTGCTGGCTATGAACCAGCAAGAGTCCCCTGACTAAAATGTGACCACACTGTCTCCTTGATTTTGGACTTTACAGCCTCCAAAACTGTGAGCAATAAATTTTTGTTGTTTATAAGCTACCCAGTCTGTTGTATTTTATTATAGCAGCCTGACTGAACTAAGACAACTGCTACCCTGGGCCTATTAAATCAGAACCTGGGAGTGAAGTTAGGATTTTTAACTGTATTCTAAGAGGCCCTCCAAGTGTTTTGAATCCACACTCAAGTTTGAGAGCCTCTGTTCTGTTTCTAGCTCTGGGAACTTCACCTTGGTGTTCACAGGAAATGTTTGTGTGATAAATATCGAGTATCTGACCATGTGGACATTGTCGTTCTAGGTTTTTTGGTGTCTCTGGGGAGCCCCTGGGTTAGATCTTTATCCAGACTCCAGCCTGCCTCTCTCCAGCAGCTCTGCTTGAGTTTACAGATGTCTACAAAGCTTTAGGCTCCTGAGAGATTAAAGTTTGAGACCTACCATGACTATGTCAGCTAATCGGACCTCTCCCCAGAAATCCCTGATCCTGGTTCCAGAGGAACATGACAATTCATTTGAGGTGAGAAGGAAGAGTCCCAACGGGTAGGAGTTCATTCTAGGAGTAGATACCTCTGATATGTCACCAGAGCCTCTGGGCAGCAGCAAATGGGTCACAGGAAGCAACCAGACTCTTTTATTGCCCTGAAGCAAACCTTGATTTTTCTGCCAAGAATGAGCAACACATGGGTGTCTCCATATCCAGAGGCCCGCTGTATAACAGTACAGAGATGGAATGTCAAAAACTCCCTTTTAGGGGTGCCTGGGTGGCTCAGTTGGTTAAGTGTCTGCCTTCAGCTTGGGTCATGATCTCAGGGTCCTGGGATCGAGCCCCAGAGTCAGGCTCCCTGCTCAGCGGGAGGCCTGCTTCTCCATCTCCCTCTGCTGCTCCCTCTGCTTATACTCTCCCTGTCAAAAAATTAATAAAACCTTAAAGAAACGAAAAACATTTCTTAAAAAAACAAAACAAAAAAAACCCCTGCCTGTTATTTTGTCCATGTGCTATATTGATCTTTGGCTGAGGATAAGATTCCCGATTAGAAGTTATTTTTGTGTGGAATTCTGAAAGTATTTCTTTTTTTTTTTTTTTTAAGATTTTTAATTTATTCATCCATGAGAGACACAGAGAGGGGCAGAGACACAGGCAGAGGGAGAAGCAGGCTCTTCCTAGGGAGCCTGATGTGGGACTCGATCCACAGACCCCAGGATCATGCCTTGAGCTAAAAGCAGATGCTCAACCACTGAGCCACCCAGGTGTCCCTCTCTATTTCTTCCTCTTCTTCTTCTTCTTCTTTTTTTTTTTTTTTTTTTTTAAAGATTTTGTTTATTTATTCATGAGAGACACACAGAGAGATAGAGGCAGAGACACAGGCAGAGGGAGAAGCAGGCTCCATGCAGGGAGCCCGACGTGGGACTCGATCCCGGATCTCCAGGATCACGCCCTGGGCTGAAGGCGGTGCTAAACTGCTGAGCCACCGGGGTTGCCCTCCATTAATCATTTTTATGAACTACTTCCAAAAATATTAATCCAGACAGGCAAAAAGTATGAAACTTTGCTATAATGTTGATTTTATTCCCTAACCAAAAGCATTAAATTAGAAATACAAAGTAAATGACTTTTGTACAACTTTGAGACTAGACAGTATCACTGAGCTGTACATTTTAAAATGGTAAATTTTATGTTATGTACATTTTACCACAATTAAAAAAAAATAGTTTTAAAAAGTAAAAGCCTAGCAAAAGAACCCCTCATATCTGAAAACTTTAAATTTTTTCTACTCAAATATTCTTTAAAGGGAAAACTGTAAAGGATCTTAGAAAATTCTTTTAAGTTTAATTTCAATTAAATAAATAGCTACGTTTTATGTATTCATGAGAGACACACAGAGAGAGGCAGAGACATAGGCAGAGGGAGGAGAAACAGGCTCCATTCAAGGAGCCTGATGTGGGTCCATCCTGGGACTCTGGGATCATGCCCTGAACCAAAGGCAGATGTTCAACCACTGAGCCACCCAGGTGTCCCAAGAACTACATTTTAAAGTTTCTGTGGCAAAGCTAAACTATCGATAGAGGGGAAAAATACAGATTTAAATGCCTTTTTATGGAATCCTGGAAGCTTGGGGGGAAAAGACCTAAGGTAAGAGTAACACTCAGAACTGAAGAAGTTAGAAAAGAATTCAGTAGATATGAAATAGTAATAAGGACTAGAAAATAATAAAAATAATAAAATAAGGGAAGAAATTAGTCACATAAGAGAACAATAATTGATGAAGATGTCTGACAGAGCGTAAGTGGCTTCTGAATGTGTGGGTGATCCATATCAGGGAGTAGAGATACAGTGAAAGTATGTATCCAAACAAGAGAGATGGTTATTGCTTTATCAACAATTAGAACAATCATGAATTAATATTATATAAAATCATACAAAAAATATGAAAACCTGAACAAAGGTATACAGTTTTATAAAAAATAAATGTCAAAATTGGTAAATACAGATGGTCCAGAAGCCTTTGAAGAAATTAAAATGTTTATCAAATGTTTCCTGCACAGTTGAAAGTGGTGAAAAACACGTGGATTAATAGTTGAGCTTTATGCCAAAGTATTGGGTAAAGATGGTATCTAAAATTATTCCCAACCTTGTTTGTGGTGTTTGTTACTACAGTAATCCTGATGCTTAAACCAGTCAAGAACATTAAAAGAACTGGAAATTTTGAACATAGTATCAGAAGTCATAAATGTATTAACTAAATTCACGAGCACATGAAAAAAATAATCAAATAGGGTTTATCATAGGTTCACATGTGAAGCAGACATTTGCTTACTCAGCAGTTCATTCCAAAGTTAAAATAATAAAATATCTTAAAAATAATAAAAATGCTGTATGTCAAAAGATAAAATATATAGCAAAACAGTGTTCAGAAATAATTTAGAAAAATAATTTGTCTTATGTAAATACAAAAAATCTAGGGATGGAATGGATGAATTTCTCGGAACATACTGAATTTCTCACCAAATCTTTAATTACTATTTACCACACTTTCACTTTTAGGTATTAAGATTTTTATTTAAGTTAATTTTTAAAAAATATTTATTTATTTGCACAAGCATGGGGAGTGGCAGAGAGAGGGAGAAGCAGGCTCCCTGCTGAGCAGAGAGCCCAACTTGGGGTCCAATCCCCGGACCCTGGGATTATGCCCTGAGCCAAAAGCAGACACTTAACTGACCAAGCTACCCAAGCACCCCAAGTTAATTCTACTTTTAATAGAATTGGAGCTTTAGATTTATTTGCACTCATTTTATTCTGCTTCTTGGAATGTTAGGTTTTATGTAAAGTGTGTATGCAAGTCTTATGTTTATTATTTCTGAATGTTACATAGGCACATGAATGTTTCAAGATACAGAATTTGCTGTCTTAAGCCATTTTGTATAGTTATAAGGTTTTCACAGTCTGTTTTGTTTTTACTTTATCTGTTGGAGCTGAGAAATACTAAGTTTCTCACCACAAATATATTTCTGTCTGTATTTATCTGTAGTTTCTGTTCATAAATTTTGATACTATGAAATTTGGTGTGGTGATGACATCTGAAATTAATTTTGGATTGTGTTCTTGTTATTTTTCATATTTTTTCCCTAAAATTCAGCTCTGATATTAAGGTGGAGGCTCTTGATTCCTTTTTGTTGGCATTTCCGGATATGTTTTTTTTTTTTCATCCTTTTACTGCCATTGTTTGGAGTCCTTGTGCACTTTTTCTGTACAGCAGTTCAGAAAGATGTATTTTATGTACATTTCTGATAAAAATATTTCTATATATCTTTCACCTTACACTCTTTACTCTTTGTTTCTGTGTCCCTTCTGGTAATTTGGAATTTTGGATTCTTTTCTATATGGTTGATTCTTTTAATATCTTTATCACATTAACATCTTGATCTCAGTCTTTTTTATTTTTAATATTTCAAGTTTTTATTTAAATTTTAGCTAGTTAACATATAGTGTAATATTAGTTTCAGGAGCTGAATTTATTGATCATCACTTATATATAGTACCCAGTGCTCATCACAAGTGCTTTTTTTTTTTTTTTTTTTAAGATTTTATTTATTTATTCATGTGAGACACACACACACAGAGAGAGAGAGGCAGAGACACAGGCAGAGGGAGGAGCAGGCTCCATTCAGGGAGCCCGACGTGGGACTCAATCCCAATCCCTGGTCTCCAGGATCACTCCCTGGGCTGAAGGCAGTGCTAAACCACCGAGCCACTGGGGCTGCCCTCACAAATTCCTCCTTAATCCCCTTCACCCATCTAGCCCATCCCCTGCTATCTCTCCTCCAGCAACCCTCATTTGTTCTCTATAGTTAAGAGTGTCTTATGGTTTGCCTCTTTTTTTTAACACTAAATCTTTTAATCTCTTGTTTTAGACAATATCTATTAAATTTATACTACGACCAATGATAAAAGTTCTGTGAATCCACTGCAAGGATTCTTTTGTTTGTTAGATGTTTTTTATTGAAATCTATTTTTTTCTCTTTTCCTTTAAAAATCTTTATTTCCATTTCACATTGCTCACTTGTCTTTTTTTTTTTTTTTAAGATTTTATTTATTTATTCATGAGAGACCGAGAGAGAGGCATAGACACAGGCAAAGTGAGAAGCAGGCTCCATGTAGGGAGCCCAATGTGGGACTCGATCCTGGGTCTCCAGGATCAGGCTCTGGGCTGAAGGCAGTGCTAAACCTCTGAGCCACCCAGGCTGCCCTGCTCACTTGTCTTACTGTGCTCCTTGCCAATTTTTGTGTTTTCACATGGTGTTTTATTGGTTTCAGAGAAACCTTTTTTGTGTTGCTTTTTCATTTTCACTTCTTCATTGAGTTCTGCCAATTTATTTTTTAAAAATTTACATAACCATTTTTTTTAGCCTCTTTGTCCATTATTTCTCCCTTGAACTCTTAGATTCCTATTCATTTTAGATAGTTAATTGTTTTAGTGCATTCCTTGAAATCATGGCGAATGTGTTTTCTTCTGTATTGTGGTAATTTATTTCTAGCATGTTCCTTTTAATTTCTTCTTTTTTTCTCTCATTCTTTTTGCTATAGTATCTTTGTACATCAGGAGATGTTTATTATTATCTTTGAATGAGGAGATTTTTTTCCTGGACAAACTATTTATAAGAAGCTCATTTGGTAAGGAGTCAAAGCTACTAATATGACGTCTTTATTCTCCATTAAATTCTGATGGCATTGGGTTTGGGGGGTGGGGTTTTGGTGTATGTAGGGTATCAGTATGCAAATGTGTGAAAGAGGAAAAATTGGAGCACATGTATTCTTTGCAAGTATATAGAACATTTTCAGAAATGAGAATGTTTTAAGCCCCGTAAACAGAATCAACACATCACAAAGCAAACTATAACTGCAATTAAATGAAGAAATTTTTAACAGTCATAATTTTAGACATTAAAAACAAAGATATCTAAGATATACTTTCCAGAGATACAGATACACTTTCTCGATCTTTGTTCTTCCTATATGCTCTTTCCCTCCCCTGAATTCAGTGGTATATGCAACTCCTAAATCCTTATCTACAAATTAGCTCTATTCAACTAGTTAGTATACATCTTTGTATGTTTTATCACCTACATTTCAGTATGTACAAAATTTAAATCATTATTTCTTGTCTTCCCCCAGCCTCCTCTTCTAGTCCTTAAGTCCATCTGTGGTACCAGCATCAACAGTTGCACTGAACTAATAAATGATAATTATTTGAGTTCCCTTTTCTCACCTTAGAGCTGATATCAGTTTCATCTCCTTAATATCAATCTCTTCTGTAGCTTTACTACTCCATCCTTAACTTTAGATGAGTAAGAAATTCATATTGTCTCACATGAATTTTGCAGAGGTCTCGTGACTGATTTTCTATTCTTGCCTATTCCGAAATGTTTTGTTTTGTGAATACACCTTCTTCAGTGTATTTTTAAAATCTTTTCATTTATTTTGAAACAATTATAGATTCTCAGAGGGCATTGCAAAATACAGTACAGTGGTGGTGCATGATTCTTTTTGTTCATTACCGGTTATAATTTGTTAATATTTTGTTGAGGATGTTTGTATCTAAGTTCATGAGACATATTGTCTTGTTTCTATTTTGTGCTTTGTCTAATTTTGGTATCAGGGTAATGCTGGCCTCACAAAATTGGGAAATATTTTTTATTTTCTGGATGAGACTATAAAAAAGAGACTATTTCTTCTTTAAATATTTAGTAGAATTCTCTGGCAAAACTATCTGGGCCTGGAGACTTATTTTTTCAGGAGCTTTTAAATTAAGAATTTAATTTAATGGTTGTAGAATCATCTTTTCTATTACATAATTCTGTACTTCTGGTAGTTTGTGGTTCTTGAAGAAGTAGTACATTTCTTCTAAATTTGGGGGTGTATTATTAGCACATAGTTTTTGTAGTCTCTTATTTTCCTTTAAAAGGCTGTGGGTCTGTATTTTTTTTTAATTTCATTTATTTATTTGAGAGAGAGAGCAAGCATGAGTGAGGGGGAGAGTATAAAGGGAGAGGGACAAGCAGACTCTGTTGAGTGTGGAGCCTGACGCAGAACTCAATCTCAGGAACCTGAGATCATGACCTGAGCCAAAACCAAGAGTCGTATGCTTATTCATCTGAGCCACCCAGGCGCCCCTGGATCTACATCGATAGGTCTTATTTCATTGCCGACATTGGTGATTTGTACCTTTTTATCTTTGCCAGTCTAGGTCAGTGAACAAAGTATCAATTTTACTGATTTTTTTTTCAAATAACTGTATTATGTTTTATTGATTTTTCTTGTGTTTTTCAGAAATTTTGTTTTTAATTTCATTGATACCTGCTTTTTATTATTTTCTTTCTTCTGTGTGCTTTGTGTCTGTTTTGCTTATTTTCTAGTTTCTTGAGGTAGGAATTTAGATTAGTGATTTAACAATTTTTCTCTTTCCTTTTTTTATTGGTTATGCTTGACATACAACATTGTTAGTTTCAGGTATATAACATAATATGACATTTGTATATATTGTTAAATGATTACCACAAGAAGTCTAGTTAACATCCATCACCATACATTGTTACAATTTTTTGTGTGTGTGATGAAAACTTTTAAGACTTATTCTTAGCAACTCTAAATATACATGACAGTGTTACTAACTATAGTTACCATGCTGTAACATATAACATAGCCCATGACATATTTTATAAATGGAATTTTACTTTTTAACTGCCTTCACCTGTTTTGCCAACTACCCATCACCTACCTCTGGTAACCACTAATCTGTTCCCTGAGTCTGTGACTTTTGTTTCTTTATTTTATTGTTTCACTTGATATTCACAAATAAATGAGATTATATCGTAATTGTACATCTCTGTCTTATTTCTCTTAGCATAATATCCTCAAGGTCCATCCATGCTATCACAAATGGCAAGACTTCTTTCCTTTCCTTATGGCTGAATAATATTCCACTGTGTGTATCACATTTTCTTTTTTTTTTTTTTAAATTTATTTTTTTATTTTTTTATTTATGATAGTCACAGAGAGAGAGAGAGAGAGAGAGAGAGAGAGGGAGAGAGGGGGGCAGAGACACAGGCAGAGGGAGAAGCAGGCTCCACGCACCAGGGAGCCCGACGTGGGATTCGATCCCGGGTCTCCAGGATCGCGCCCTGGGCCAAAGGCAGGCGCCAAACCGCTGCGCCACCCAGGGATCCCTTTCTTTTTTTTTTTTTTTTAAGTTTTTTTTTTTAATTTTTATTTATTTATGACAGTCACACACGGAGAGAGAGGCAGAGACATAGGCAGAGGGAGAAGCAGGCTCCATGCACCGGGAGCCTGACTTGGGACTCGATCCTGGGT
The DNA here is from genome assembly GCF_048164855.1 of Canis lupus baileyi. Taxonomy (NCBI): domain Eukaryota; kingdom Metazoa; phylum Chordata; class Mammalia; order Carnivora; family Canidae; genus Canis; species Canis lupus. The sequence continues at coordinate 115,691,555 of NC_132838.1, read as the reverse complement.
CTCCAGGATTGCGCCCTGGGCCAAAGGCAGGCGCTAAACCGCTGCGCCACCCAGGGATCCCTGTATCACATTTTCTTTAGACATTCATCCATTGATGGACATAGGTTACTTTCATGTCTTCGGTATTATAAACAGTGCTGGAGTAAACATGGGGGGATCCATGTATATAATTTTTTAAAGATTTATTTATTTTAGAGAGAGAGAAAGTGTGTGTATGTGTGAGTGGAGGGAGGGGCAGAGGAGAGAGAGAATCCCAAGCAGGTTCTGTGCCAAGCAGAGAGCCCAATATGGGGCTTGATCTCATAACCCAGGAGATCATGACTTGAGCCAAAACTAAGGGTCAGAGGCTTCACCAAATGAGCCACCCAGGAATCCTTGCGTATATATATGGATAAATACCTAGACGTGGAATTGCTGGATCAAATAGTAGTTCTAGATTTAATTTTTTGAAGAACCTCTATACTATTTGCTATAGTGGTTGCATTAATTTACTTTTTTTTTTTTTTTTAAGTAGTCTCCATGCCCAGCATGGAGCCCAATGTGGGGTTTGAACTTATGACCCTGTGATGAAGACTTGAGCTGAGGTCAAGAGTTTGAACACTTAACCAACTGAGACTCCAGTTGCCCCCCAATTTACATTTTTATTTTTATTTTTTTAACATTTTATTTATTCATGAGAGACACAGAGAGAGAGGCAGAGACACAGAGAGAGAGAGAGATTGGGGCAGAGACACAGGCAGAGGGAGAAGCAGGCTCCATGCAGGGAGCCTGATGTGGTACTCGATCCCGGGACTCTAGGACCATGCCCTGGGCCAAAGGCAGGCACTAAACCACTGAGCTATTCAGGGTTCCCCCAATTTACATTTTTACCTGCAGTGCACAGGCTTCCCTTTTTTCCACATCCTCGTCAGTACTTGTTTTTAGGTTTGTTTTGATAATAGTCATTCTGACAGGTGTAAGGTGTCTCATTATAGTTTTAATATGCATAAGTGATGTTGAGCACCTTTTCATGTACCTATTGGCCTTCTGTATGTTTTTGGGAAAATGTCTATTCAGATCTTCTGGCCATTTTTTAATTGGATTGGTTCCCATATTCTAACGTAAGCATTTAGTCCCTTAATTTCCCTTTCAGCATTGCTTTATCTGCATCCCACAGATTTTGATAAACTGTATTTTCACTTTCTTTCAGTTTTATGTATTTTCTGAATTTCTTTTGAGAATTCCTTTTTGACTTAAAGGTTATATAGAAATGTGTTGTTTAATTTCCAAATATTTTGTGGCTTTCCAGATAGCTTTTGTCATTATTTTGTAATACAATTCCTTTGCAGATTTTTCTGTTTTCTTTGTTAATTATTTTTAGTTTGATTCCATTATGGTCAGAGAGGCTATGTATTATTTTAATTCTTTTAAATTTGTTTTGCAGGCTAGAATATGGTCTATATCGGTCATTGTTCTATGGGTCGTTGAAAAAATGTGTTCACTGTTGAACAGTTGGAGTATTCTATAAATATCGATTAGATTCTAGTTCTTCTATATGAATGATTATTTCTTATCTATTGTTTCTGTAAATTGCTGAGTGTGGGTATTCAGTTTCCTAGAATCCTTTTTTTTTTTTTTTTTATTTTAGAAGGGGGGATGAGTGGGGAGAGGGGCAGAGGGAGAGAGCCCCCAGGCAGACTCCCTGCTGAAGTGTGGCTTCATCTCGTGACTACAAGATCATGACCTGAGCTGAAAGTAAGAGACACTCAACTGACTGAGCCACCCAGGTGCCCTTCCTGTAATCCTTTTTTCCCCCCCAAAAGTTTATGAGTCCAGGTAGAAATACCCATTCCTTCAATTATGCATTTACAGATTAAATTTTTTTAATATGGAAGATCATGTTCTTAAACATTTTGTTATGAAAAATACGTATACAAAGGTAAATAAAGTAGTATAAGGAGCCCTTGTATCTGTTGTTGTACTTATCACCTAGCTTTAGTAGTCATACTCTGTCATTCTGATTCCATCTAAAACTACCCTTCTGCCCCCTTAGCTGCTGGGTTATTTTAAAGCAAATCTCAAATACCTATCTTTTTTTAAAGATTTTATTTATTTATGAGAAAGAGAGAGAGAGAGAGGCACAGAGACACAGGCAGAGGGAGAAGCAGGCTCCATGCAGAGAGCTTGATGTGGGTGGGACTCGATCCCGGGTCTCCAGGATCACGCCCTGGGCTGAAGGTGGCGCTAAACTGCTGAGCCACCCAGGCTGCCCTCAAATACCTATTTTATCTGCAAATACTTGGACTTGTATCTCTAAGAGATGAGAATTGTTTTTTCTTTAACAAAACCAGTAAGTCGTTATTACAAACAACAGTAATTCCTAGATATGATCTAGTACCTGATTATTGTTTGAGTCTTTTTAAACATGTCATAAAAATCTTTCTAACATTAGTTTTAGTTAAGGGCCAAACAATGTCTACAAGTTGCATTTGGTTAGTATGACTCCTAAGTCTCTCTCTCTGTCTCTCTCTCTCTTTTTTTAAGATTTTTAAGTAATCTCTACTCTCAATGTGGGACTCAGACTCATTACCCTGAGATCAAGAATCACCTGCTCTACTAACTAAGCCAGCCAGGTACACCCCCTCAGACTCTTTTAATAAAAGATTCCCTTCCACTATTTTTTCTAATATAATTTATTTTTTGAAGAAATGGGCCATTTGTCACCTTCTGGATTTAGCTGATGTTTCAATCTTAATATAGTTCAGTATGTTCCTCTTTCTTTCACTTTATCTATGAATAATTTGTTAGACCCAGAGGCTTAATAGATTCAGGTGGCATTTTTCTTTTTCTTTGATAAGAATACTTAATGGATGGTATAATGAAATCAATTACCATATCAGTGTCAGGAGGCAGATAATTTTTGGTTATCTCTTTTTGAGTGTTAAAATTGATCATTGGATATAGATGTTATTAGCTGGTCCATCCATTGTAAACTTCTTTTCTGCCTTTCACCTGAAATAGTTAAGCAACCAATAATGATTACTGAATAAATTCACTATTTCATTAGGAATTATAAAATTATGATATTCTAACTTCCTTATTTATTAGCTAGAATCATTCTATAAGAAATTTTTCATCTTTTATTTAGTTATCCTCCAATAGGGATCTTATATGAAAAAAGTTAACATCAATCTAATTACCTTACTTTTAGTAAAAGTAAAAAATCCTTGTTCTGTGATCAGATTTTTTTTTCCATAACTACCTTTGTGACATATTATACAGACTTCTCTCCATTATATAGAGCTATTTAGTGTTCCCCAAACTTACCGTGTATTTTCCTATCTCCTCACCTTTACTTTTCTTCTCTGGGAAGTGACCTTTCCTGCTCTCCATTCTATATTATGCTTATCATCTTTCAAATTAAATTCAACTAATAAAAATGTACTGCCCCATATCAAATACACTTTCCTTTTGTAGGTACTCAGTGTATTTTACTTAAGAGATTTGTTTTTTGACACTTTAGTGAACTGTGTGTCTTCTTTTCCCCTTCTTTTAAATCTTAAGTGTTTTAAGTTGCTAGAGGATTAGAAATGTAAATCATTCATTTCTTTGTTCCCAGGAGGAGCATAATGGCTGGTCCTAAATTACTCAGGAACTGTATCACAGGTCATTCATCCATTTGCTAGAATACTAAAAGAGAGCCTATTTCATTCTTGAGTTTTGAAAAACAAGTAATTAACTGAAATATAGAACAAATGGCAGAAATTCTTTATTGGATTTCTTTCTTCCACAAAATATTGTGTAAAACTAGATATTCAATGTGCTTCCTGTATGAAATATTTTTTTAAAAGTTCCTGTATTACTCAGGTGTATGCATTTATCAAAACTTCAGATGGGACACTGTGGATTTGTACAGTTCATTTTGCATAAATTTTACTTAAGAAGGGTAAACAAATATACTCTACTTGATGATTTGCATTCTCAAGTATTTAGGACAAAGTGTACTGTAATTTACAGTTTATTCTCAACTGCATAAAAGTAAGGTGGACTGATGCTGGATAAAAGGATGGATAAATGTGTGATAGGGATGCCTGGGTGGTTCGGTGGTTATCTGCCTTCAGTTCAGGGTGTGATCCCAGGGTCCAGGGATTGAGTCCCACATCGGGCTCCCTGCGAGGAGCCTGCTTCTCCTTCTGCCTGTGTCTCTGCCTCTCTCTGTGTTTCTAATGAATAAATAAATAAAATCTTTAAAAAATAAAATAAATGTGTGATAAAATAGAGTAAAATGTTGATGATAGATCCTAAGTGGTGGGTATATAGGTTTTACTATGCTGATTCTTTTAAATTTTTTGTACATTTAAAATTTTGTATAATGTTAGGAAATGGGAGATGAGTTTATAAAAAGCAGAAGTAGTGGTGCATGGGTGGTGCAGTTGCCTGTGCATCCAACTCTTGGTGTCAGCTCAGATCATTATTCCAGGGTCATGAGGTTGAGCCCTGCTTTGGGCTCTGCACTCAGCATGGAATCTGCTTGAGATTCTCTCTCTCACTCTCTCTGCCCCTCTTGCTTGTGCTTGCTTTCTCTAAAATACATAAATCTTTTAAAATATTTTTTTAAAAAGAGGAAATAATGAAACAAAAAAAAAAATTGACAAAACCCATATTCCATATTCCTAAATATAGTCTCTCCATCTCCCAAAGCTATCTATTCACATTGAACAGCAATGTGCCCTTACAGGGATCGGTGTCCTTCAGGGATGTCGCTGTAGATTTCAGCAGAGAGGAGTGGCAGCATCTAGACCTTGCTCAGAGAAACCTGTACCGGGATGTGATGCTGGAGACCTATAGTCACCTGCTCTCTGTAGGTAAGCACAGTCAGTTGGGTCCACACGGAGTATTTCTATTCTTAGTTGCTAAATGCTATGGAATATCTGAAGTATGCTTGTTTTATCCTTGGTTTATCTAGGATTCTTTATCCCCTTGGGCATTCTGAATATTCTGTTCCCAGAAATATATGGTTACTTTCCTAAAGAACAAAACTTCATTGAACAAGACTTTTTTGTTTGCACTTTGAAACACAATTAGCTGGATCTAGTCCTTTATAATTTCTCACAAACAGGGTATGAAGTTCCCCAACCAGAAGTTTTCATGTTGGAGCAAGGAAAGGAGCCATGGGCATTGCAGGGTGAGAGCCCACATCAGAACTGTCCAGGTAAGTGAGCATGACCCAGACAGATGAGAGAAAGGAGAGCAAATCTCAGCTGTCTTGAGAAAGACTGGCATCTCTAAAATGCTATTAAGGGGACTCTTTTGGAAGGCCTTAGCATTTTTTTTTTTTTTTCTATTGCTTGAAGACCCTTGACATTGGCCTCTCAGATAACTAAATGCCTTTATCATGTCTAATCTTTTTCTTTGGCTTTTTGGAATCTTGATCACATGCTAATATCTTCCTCATTAAAGGTTTTCTTTTTTTTGTTTTTTGTTTTTTTTGGTTATGCTTCTTTTCTCAAACATTCTTTTTCTTTCTGCCTTCCCCATTGTCTGAGATTCTTTATGCTTTCAGGCATTGGTGGATCTGCTTTCTTTCAGTTACTGTGAGTCGCACATTCCTACTCCTGGTAGACCTCTGTCATTTCTTTTTTCCGCTATGAGATGCTTGAGAACATTAACCCCAACCAGGCTCTCTTCCTATTTTCTCTATAGGTACTGACATAAGATTTCTTACTTGCTCATTCCCCATGCCTTTCACCCAATTGATGACTTGGGGGTAATTGTCACTTAACCCTTAGGAGTACTTTTCTGTTATTTCCTTCCAGTCATTGTTGCTTGATTTCACACTAACTGGGACTTATGTGCCTTGTTGGCTGATTTTTGTATTTGCTTTATATCTGTACTTCACATGATGAAGTTTGAGTTTAATCATGGTCCTTATTCAGGGCACACTGTCATCAGTCTGGGTAAAGATTCTCTATTACAGTTGTTGGCCCTTATCTGCAGTTTCACTTTCTGCATTTTCAGTTACTCATAGTCAATCATGGTTTGGAAATAGTAAATGGAAAATCCTAGAAATAATTTATTAGTTTTAAGGTATGTGCCTTTCTGCATAACATGATGAAATCTCTTGCCATCCCACTCCATCTCGCCTGAGAGTTGAATCATCCATTAGTCCAGTATATCCATGGTCTAAATGCTACCTAACCATTAGTCACTTAGTAGACATTTTGGTTATCGATTGACTCTCATGATATTGCAGTGCTTCTGTTCAAGTAACCCTTATTATACTTAACAGTGCCCCCAAAGCACAAGAGTAGTGATAGTGGCAATTCTAGTATCCCAAAGAGAAGCCATAAAGTGCTTCCTTTAAGTGAAAAACTGAAAGCTCTTGACTTGACAAAAAAAATCATGTTCAGTACTGTCTGAGGATTCAGGCATCCAATGAGGGTCTTGGAACATGTCCCCTTCAGATAATGGTGGAACTCTTATATTTTATTTTTTGATTTATTACCATTTCTTTTTCCCCAACACCCATCTCACTTTTCACCATAGGCACTTGTTTTACATGATGGAAACATATTTTTTAATTCATGAATATTTTAAATTTGAAGGTGACTTGGGGTATGTATTATTAATTTATATAAATATTGCTATGCTGTATATCTTGTTCTTTGCCTTACTTTTTCCACTTCTGTTCATGGTGGATTATATTCATAAAGTTTATTTCCTCTAACCATTGAATTATATTCTAGAATGCTTCCTATTACCACTTTCATTAGCCTTTCCATTAAATGAGTTACTTTCACCCTTTTCTTTGCGTTCAACGTGGATGAGCCATATTTCCCCTCTAGCCTCTGCTAACTGGTCTTTGAGCTAAAAAAACATCATTCTCTTTTGAGGAGAGTTCAGGTTTCAAACCTCATAGCAGAGAATTTCTGAAAAAGCTTCTTTCTACATTGAGAAGGAAGGTGATGCTTCAAGTGATATTTTGTTGTATTTCATTCTAGAAGATTTGTGGCAGATTGGTGACCAGATAGAGAGCTATCAGCAAAAAGAAAACAAATCTTTAAGAGATGTTGCTTTCATCAAGAAAATTTTGACAACAAAGAAGGATTATGAATATAAGGACATTAGAAAAATAATTTATGTGAGCCAAAACATTCTTTCTCCAAAAAGATCCCATCAGTGTGACTCATTTGGAATTGCTTTCAAGCATGCTTTAGATTTACACAGTCATTATAGAAACAGTACCTCAAAGAACATTAATAAGATTACTGAATATAGTAAAATTTCTTACTATACTGACCCTGAGTGTTCTCCAACAGGAGAGAAGTTATGGGACCATAATCAATGTGGAAAAATTCTCAGCTATAAACAAGCACCCTCTCAACATCAGAAAATTCATACTGGGGAAAAACCTTATGAATGTGCTGAATTTGGAAAGATCTTCACCCAGAAGTCACAGCTCAGGGTACATCTGAAAGTTCATACAGGAGAAAAACTCTATGTGTGCATTGACTGTGGGAAGGCTTTTGTAAAGAAGCCAGAATTCATTACACATCAGAGAGCCCATACTAGAGAGAAGCCCTATAAGTGCAGTGAATGTGGAAAAGCTTTTTTCCAAGTGTCTTCTCTCTTAAGGCACCAGAGAATTCATACTGGAGAAAAACTTTATGAATGCAGTGAATGTGGAAAAGGCTTCTCTTATAACTCTGATCTCAGTATACATCAAAAAATTCATACTGGAGAGAGACACCATGAATGTAATGATTGCGGCAAAGCATTTACGCAAAAGTCTACACTCAAGATGCATCAAAAGATTCATACAGGTGAGCGATCCTATATATGTATTGAATGTGGACAGGCCTTCATCCAGAAGACACACTTGATTGCACACCGAAGGATTCATACTGGAGAAAAACCATATGAATGCGATAACTGTGGGAAGTCCTTCATTTCTAAATCACAGCTCCAGGTACATCAACGAATTCACACAAGAATGAAACCCTTTATATATACTGAATATGGGAAGATCTTCAACAATAGTTCCAACCTCATTACACATAAGAAAGTTCAAATTAGAGAGAAATCTTCCATATGCACTGAATGTGGTAAGGCCTTTACTTACAGATCAGAACTCATTATACATCAGAGAATTCACACTGGGGAAAAACCTTATGAATGTGGTGACTGTGGAAAAGCTTTTACTCAAAAGTCAGCACTCACAGTGCATCAGAGAATTCATACAGGAGAAAAATCATATGTATGCATGAAATGTGGACTAGCCTTCATCCAGAAGGCTCACTTGATTGCACATCAAATAATTCATACAGGAGAGAAACCTTATAAGTGTGGCCACTGTGGGAAATCCTTTACTTCCAAGTCACAACTCCATGTACATAAACGAATTCACACAGGAGAGAAACCTTATATGTGCACTAAATGTGGGAAGGCATTCACTAACAGGTCAAATCTCATTACACATCAGAAAACTCATACTGGAGAGAAGTCTTACATATGTCCTAAATGTGGAAAAGCCTTCACACAAAGGTCAGACTTGATTACACATCAGAGAATTCATACTGGAGAGAAACCTTATGAATGTGGTACCTGTGGGAAAGCCTTTACCCAAAAATCACACCTCAATATACATCAGAAAATTCATACTGGAGAAAGGCAGTATGAATGCCATGAATGTGGGAAAGCCTTTAACCAGAAATCAATACTCATTGTGCATCAGAAAATTCATACAGGAGAGAAACCTTATGTTTGCAGTGAGTGTGGAAGAGCTTTCATCCGGAAATCAAACTTCATTACTCATCAGAGAATTCATACTGGAGAGAAACCTTATGAATGCAATGATTGTGGGAAATCCTTTACCTCAAAATCTCAGCTCCTGGTACATCAACCAATTCATACAGGAGAAAAACCATATGTGTGTGCTGTTTGTGGGAAAGCCTTTAGTGGCAGGTCAAATCTCAGTAAACACCAGAAAACTCATACTGGAGAAAAGCCCTACATCTGTTCTGAATGTGGGAAGACCTTCAGACAGAAGTCAGAGTTGATTATACATCATAGAATTCACACTGGAGAGAAACCATATGAATGCAGTGACTGTGGCAAATCTTTCACTAAGAAATCACAACTTCAAGTGCATCAGCGAATTCACACAGGAGAAAAGCCTTATATATGTGCTGAGTGTGGGAAGGCTTTCACAGATAGGTCGAATTTGAATAAACACCAGACAACACACACTGGAGACAAACCCTATAAGTGTGTAGTCTGTGGGAAAGGCTTTGTCCAGAAATCTGTGCTCAATGTCCATCAGAGTATTCACACTTGAGGAACAGTATAAGAAAAACTCAGATCAGTTCTGATTGTATATCATTGAATTTTTCCAGGAGGAAAATATGCGTATTATCATAAGTAGAAATACCCTTTCAAAATGTTCCACATTACTGAACAGAAGAGGGCCCAGAATGAAGGGGACCCTTCCTACATTGTCACCACCTTCATTAAACCATGAGGCATTCATCCTGGAAAAAAAGGGATTTTGTCCATTTGACAGATTAAAGAAGGCTTCTCATGAAAAATATGATGGAACTGAGGCGCCTAGGTGGTTTTTCCGGTTGAGCATCAAATACTTGATCTTGGCTCAGGTCTTGATCTCATGGTTGTGAGTTCGAGCCCTGTGTTGGGCTCTGCACTGGGCATGGACCCTACTTACAAAAAATATGTATGAAGCAACATTGTTACCAAATTCTGCATAGGGAGGTTTGTTATGTTAATGATAATCCTGTTTACTATGGAATAGGTAAAGTGCTAACAAGCTAAATGGTAGAACAACATATAATACTGACAAACCCTAAGTTCTGTGAGATGTTTGCTGCAGAACACATCCACATCGTCTTAACAGTTTCAGGTGTTTTTTCATCCTTCTGTTGAATCTAACATGGTTGTGTATATCCAGCCCCCATTGAGTATTTCCGTCAAGGAAGAGATAACTCAGCAAAAAAGCTTCTTCTGTGTATGGACACAAACCTCAGAGTGTATGTTGACCCATTATCCTTTAGCATCATGACTTCTAACCCTCCTTTATCACCTATCAGTAAGGTGTCTTTGACTCTCCTCAGTCCCTAGCACAATGTCTTCTAAGCCCCATAAGTGCATTAGTGCTAAACACTGTGCTAACTGCCATTATCTCATTTAGCTCCTGGCATAGTGTTTTGTGAACCTCTACTAACCTCAAGAAAGCTGACCCTCATTTATCCTCCAACATAGTGTTTTGTGAACCACCACTACCCTCAGGAAAGTTTCTGAGGTAAGAATTTTTTTGTCATTTTGATCAACTTTCCATCTAGTCTCCCTTTTGCTGTCATAGTTCTTCCAGCTTAATGACATGACATTTATAATAATAACAAATCAGTAACTAATTTTAAAAACCTCAACATTTGTTCATGTCTTCTCTGTGTCCATCTTCATGCCATGGGCTCCACAAGCACCTTCTCCCCCATGTGCCTCAAACATACTAGTTCAGGTCCTGCCTCAGGGCCTGTGCTCTATCTACAGCACTCTCTTTGAAGAACAAAGTTCCTCATATCGCTGTGGTTAGCTCCTTCATGTCTTCCAGGGGCCCTCTTCATAGAGGATCCTCTGCTTTCTTTCCTGCCTGGCTTAAAATTTTGGTCCCCTTCCGACTATGTCTTTATCTATAGCACTTAATTCCATGATGCCCTGTGTATTTTAATTGTCAATGGCTGCCACACTAGAATGTTTTTCCCTATTTTGTTCACCACTGTGACCCTTGACCTTTGCCTGACAACAACTATTCCATAAATGCACATTTTGGAGTGTTGACCCAGCCCATCATAATTTCCCTTTGATCTTTTATGTATTGCAATTTAACCCTTTGATCTTCTCTGTATTGCAGCATAAGATGCTCCAATGGGGAGAACCAACTTGCCTAAAACACCAGGCTTTTTCATCTCTAGCTTTTACCTGGGCTGTGCCTCCTTCCTGGTCCTAAAGCTGAAACATTACCATAATCCTTTTGGCCTAATGCCAGCCAATTTAAAGAAGGGAAAACGGAGGCAGTGGGAATCCCATATAGATGCTTGGTGTTCCAGGATTTCTTACCATGATTCTGAAATGCCACAGTGAGCTCCAAAATCACTGCAGAATTGTCTGCTCAGTTTAGCATACACAACCATACCCCACCCCAGACCCTTACCTATAGACCCATTCCTCATGCCCTGACAGGCCCAAAGTAATAGAAGGTAGGGGCTGACAGCAAATAGTGCAGACCTTCCTTGGAAGTTAGGTGACTGACCCAAGACTGGCAGCAGTGATCTCTCAAATCTAGGCAGAAGGTTTGATTCAACACTTAGCTGCTGGGCAGCCAAATTGGAAGCCTCAGAATGGTTCCTCCAAGTCAGTCAACTGGTGATAACTGGGAGTGGGAAGTAGTAGAGTTGTGCAGATATAATGTTAATCCATTGGTAACCCCCTTTATTTCACCCAGTACTGTATCTGAGGCTTCTCTAAATGTCTTATAACCCAAAATTCTGCCTCAACTTAAGATGTTTGCTGACCCTTCAAGAAAGTGTGTGGAGACCTTGCCCCCTCCCCCCATTTTACTCCAGTACTGTCTTTACCACCCCTCCTAATTCCAGGAAATGGTGTCTAGAGGTCTTTTCATTACCTCCTCCACATTTACCTCCAGCATAATGTCTGTTACTTCACCTGTGTTAAAGTCTAGTAACCTTCATATTCCCCATGTATTCTTACTTTCATGTAGTAGTGGTTGATGGCACTTACTTCAGTTCTCAGATTAGAGAGCTGTGATATACCATTCCCCCCCATCCAACTATTAATATCTTCTGATACTTTCTCTTTACTTATAGTAGGATGGTTTGTGATCTCCCTCCATTACTTGTCCATCACAACAGTGGTGACTAATTACCATTTCCCCACCTAGCAGTGTCTGTAATGATCCCCAACCCAGCATGTGGTGATGTCCTCAGTACCTTCTCTGAAGACTGTTAAGTGCCATTAACCTGTTCCCCCCCCACAATTAAGGTTAAGACTGATAATGCACCATAAACTCCACATTATTCACCTGCATTTTGGAATCTTCATTATCACTCTTCCTGTAGGACCTCCATTAATAATCAGCAAAAAGTCTATAGATGCCCATTTCCCAGTAACACAGTATCTGTGACCCCTCCATTGAATCCTGGTAGTATTTGCTTTTCCCCTATTGATCCCTACTAACAATGCTGATTCCCCATTGCCCATGTTGCTTCATGAGTCCTTTCTTCTCCATATCACCACTGTTTGCATGGACAGGAAACCTGGAAGAGGGAGAAGGGTTGAGGATGAGATCCTGGCATCATAGACCCTCTGGGGAATTAGTGGCCCAGAGTGGGGTGGAGAGGATCTGAGGGCCCCAGGAGACCACAAACTGAGCTTCCCATGATGCAACCAGAATAGTGAAGCCTCTGAGTGTGGATTCAAGTCCTAGTGCCAATGCTGGGGGATTCTGGGCCAACCCAGCAAACTTTCCTCCTGGGCATTAATTGCCTCACCTATAAAATGGAATTATGGAGAATGAAGTGACTTAAGGTAAAGTCCGGGCTTACTAAGGTAGCGGGACTAGTGGAGACCAGTGTGGGTATCCTGTTATTGTTAATAACATTACTAGTTATAAATTGACACAAGCATCTGACCAACATCTACATGGCTGTGCCCAAACCTCACAGAGGGAAACGTTCTTTTGTTGTAAATTACTTTCAGCTATTTCTCTTTTATATGTATTATTATACTGTAGTACTGAGATATATTTTTAAAGTCACATTTATTGAGGTATTTATATAAAATAATATTCACCCTTTTTAGTATACAATTTTGAGTTTTGACAAATGCATACAATTATGTAATCACCACCACAATCAAGACAGAGCACATTTCCCTCACTTCCCAAAATTTCTTCCTGTCCCTTTTTAGGCAGTCTTGCTCCCTACTTCCAGCCTCTTACAGTCACTAGTTTGATCTGTTTCTTGTCTCTATAATTTTACTTTTTCCATAATATTATAGAAATATACATGTATCCATATGTATGTATGTACATATGTATGTATGTCCTCTTGAATCTGACCTCTCATTTTATGATGTATTTGGGATTCATCCACATGGTTGTATAAGATACAGATAGAAAATAAGCTGATGAAAAGATGCTCAACATCATTAGTCAGGAAAATGCAAATTAAGACTGTGATGAGATACTACTACACACTTACAAGAATGGCTTAAAAATTTTTTTTTAAATAGTACCAAAAGTTGTCAAGGATGTAAAACAGTGGAAACTTTCATGTGCTGCTCTTGGAAAGGTAAAGTAGTTTACCCACTCTGAACCAAAATTGGTAAGTTCTTATAAAATTAGCCATATTTAACCTAGGGAAATGAAAAGTTATGTATGGATTGAGTTCACAGAAACTATATTCAGTTGCCAAAAGATTGGGAACAACCCAAATGTCATCAGTGCCTGAGTAATTCAACAAACCATAGGACATCTATACAAGGGAATACTACTTACCACAAAAGGGAATGACTTACTGACACAAGCTACAACGTGGATGAATCTCAAACGTATTACATTTTACCATGTAATAATTTAAATTATATTTGATAAAAGATTATTAGATATTAGATTATAAATATAGATAGGTTTCTATAATTTTATATGTGCATATCATTACAAACTATAGTAATATTGTATATTTACAATATATAGCACACTATAATATTTATTGTATATTCCTTATAATAAAATGTTTATTTTATATATGTATTGTGCAATTATTGAATTATGTAATTTTTATATCAAACTTTCACATAACACTTCAATTATTTGTGTTTTTACATGTTTACATTTAATGTTTATAGTGTAAAATTATAACTATAATAAAAGGGAGCATATGGTCTGGAGAGCCTGCTGTTGTAGCTGGTCAGCATTTTTATTGTCAACAGCTAAACCCTGGGTTTTCTTAACGTCAAGGAATCTTGTTCTACTTTGCCCAGCTGTGTTCTGTGAGAGTACTCTGCTTCCCCAATGCCCATGCAGCTTGCAGTCCTTTCCATTCTTTGGACAACCCTCTGTGACACCCCCTCTAACCATTGTATGTGAAATAACACTTCTTGTGATCAACTTCCTATTTTGTACTGTATTTGTGTTGCAAGTACCACCATCTGACCTGATACTAAGTATTTCTGGGTTTGGTTTATCATTCATTACTCCCCACTGGACTGTCAATCTCATGATGCTCAGACTTTGTCTTGTTCCTGCTGTGTCCAAGGCACCCAACATAGCACTGGCACAAATTAGACACTTCGTATAATTTTTTTTTTAGATTTGTTCATTCATTTTAGAAAGCAAGCATGCTCAAGTGGGGGAGGGGCAGAGGGAAAGATTCTTCAAGCAGACTCCCCACTGAGCATGGAACCTGAGGTGGGGCTCGATCCCATGGCCTGAGCTGAAACCAAGAGTCAGATGCTCAACTGACTGAGCCACCTAGGAACCCCTCCATATAGTGAATGATAGTAATAGCAATAGCATCAAGGCTGACCAAATGCCCCACATGGAGTGAGCTAAACTCATGATGTGGCGGTGAGGGAGGGACAGTAGGTTGGTTACATGTCCTCTAATTCAAGAGTTAATGCCCCTCCCCATACCTCAGAACACTTAAGCCCTAATCCTTCCTCATCCAACCTCAACCACTCCATCCTTCCCCTCCCCAGTGTATCTGACCTATATCCTCCATTGTCCCCAATATCAATGATATGTTGTTTCCTTACTCAGCCTCCTAGTTGCAGTGGGCAGGCCATGTAGAGTGGAGAGGGACAATAGTAGGGAACTGACAGGCAGGGGCTGTCAATGTCTACCTCATCACTTCTGTACGCCATCATCCCATGGGTCTGCCCTACCTCCTCGAAGAACCACCACTGGATATGAAACCCTGGGGACAAGAGGAAGGTAGTAGGGCTAAGGCTTTCCAGCCCCAGGCACCGTGCTGGACAATAAATATGACACAATGTGGCAGGTGTTGACCCTAGGCAGGTGTGGGTTAAAGTCACGATTGCCATGGCCGCTTGCCCTAATAGGATAGGGCCCTCTACCCTCAGCCATCAATTGGGGTACTGGTGCTGGTGTGACTATTACCTAATTATATTATACCCCACCCCACTTCCTATGCCATACATCATACTATACTGTACGCAATACCATACCAGTTTTTAACCATTTACACAATTCCATAATTATATTGATTGTATTACTGAAGTATAATTAAATAATTTATATCAAAATTTGTCATTATTTATACTATACCTATAATTATTAAGATATAATGAATAACACAAACTCTGATGCTAGGGAAATCCTGTATCCCTTTTGCTTTCTGCCA
This sequence comes from Canis lupus baileyi, assembly GCF_048164855.1. Taxonomy (NCBI): domain Eukaryota; kingdom Metazoa; phylum Chordata; class Mammalia; order Carnivora; family Canidae; genus Canis; species Canis lupus. Next base: position 115,676,121 of record NC_132838.1, on the reverse strand, counting down.
CCTTCAGGTCTGTGTTTGCTATCATTGTGTTAATATAATGCAAACTTCACTTCTAAAGGTGAAGTTCTTTCCCCCCTCCATGAAATGAGCTCAATTAGGTTATTCCTTTAACAATATTATGACTGCTATTTTAATATTTATTATAATGGGCATTGCTATTAAAACAAAAACTGGTGTTCTGTTTCCTTCTGTGAAATAGGACAATGTAAGTACTACTTTAATACGATAATTTTAATTACATTAAGGTAATGACCATAATTGGGGTGCCTGGTTGGCACAGTTGGTAGAGAATATGACACTTCATCTCAGGGTCATGAGTTCCAGGTCCATGTTAAGTGGAGAAATTATGTAAAAAGATAAGACTATAATTAATGTCAATTCTGAGAACCGATGGTATGTTCCATTACACTCTGGAAAATGGCAGGTTTATAATGTGCTGCTGACTACATTATTTATCACTATGTAACAAGCTACCCAAAACCTAGGGCTTAAAACAACAATAAACATTTATTCTCTCAGTTTCTGAGGGCCAGAAATCTGGGAATAGCTTAGCTAGGTGGTTCTGGCTTAGGAACACTCATGAGGTTATAGTCAAGATATTGTCTAGAGTTGCAATCATCTGAAAGCTGATTGAGGCTTGCGGGATCTAATTCCAAGCCAACTCACATGACTTTTGGCAGGCCTTCATTCCTCATTACATGGGCATAGGGCTTTTCAGTGTATTCACAAATAATGGTGGCTGAATTTGTTATATATTTGATTTTTGGTCAATCCTATTCATTGTGGAAGAGGTAAATATCTGGAAGCAAGATATCATTAAGGGAAATCTTGGAGACTGGCTACCACACAAACATTGTGATTATTTGCATTTACATTATATTATCATTACAACTGATACTACTATTAGGAGTCATAACAATCTTGTAAACCAGAGGGGAAAGTCCATATATTACCAGGCTTAAATGACAGAACCCAGTACACAGTACTAATAGTGATTGATGATGATGATGATAATGATGGCAGCAATTTCATTAAACATCCAGGGGGATCCTGGCTCAGCGGTTTGGCGCCTGCCTTTGGCCCAAGGCGTGATCCTGGAGTCCCAGGATCAATTCCCACATCGGGCTCCCTGCATGGAGCCTGCTTCTCCCTCTGCCTGTGTCTCTGCCTCTCTCTCTCTCTCTCTGTCTCTCATGAATGAATAAATAAAATCTTTTTAAAAAAATTTTAAAATAAAAATAAAAAATAAAAAAAGCATCTGAATGCACCAGTCCCTATTCTAGGCACTTTATAACAAATCAATCCACACAACAATGCTTAAGATGAGCTGATTATTATTCCTATTTCACAGATGAAGAACATGAGTCCTAGAGAAGTAAAGGAACTTGCCCAAGGTAAAAAGCTAGTAAGCACAGGAGGATTCAAAGCCAAGTTATTTAGCTACAAGATACATTATATTAATCCCCATGCAATGCTGTCCTTCAAAGGCCATCATGAGTATAATCATTTATGGTCTTAATTATAGTCTATATAATTATACTTTGGTTTTTACTATAGTGTGGTTGTAATACTTCTCTCTGAATAGGCTGTTCATTCCTATAACCCTACTGCATCCCACAGAAATAATAAATCATTAACGTCATTATTATTATCTTAATATTATAACTATGCCTCTATAAGAGTGATTAACACTTCAGTCTTAAATGGTTTGGCTTCATTTCTTCATATACTGTGACCTGTGTGTCTTTCCCTATCTAAGCTTCATGTCAACATTTAGTGACCCATGAAGTCAACAGAAAGAGTAGTAGCTCTATGGGGTCCTATTAATCAAAGTCTCCTCTGTCTTAGCTCTGCCGGCTATAACAATATAACATAGACTGGGTGAGTGGATTAAACAATAGAAATTTATTTTCTCACAGTTCTAAAGCCTGGAAGGTCCAAAATCAGGGTGACCGCTTTAATGGGTTCTGATGAGGGCTCACTTCCTACCTGGCTGCCTTCTCATTGTGTCCTCATATGGTGTTTCCTTGGTGCATGTGCATGGAGAAAGAGTGATCCTGCCCCTCCTCCTCTTATAAGGCTACCTACCAATCCTATTGGGTTAGAACTCCATTCTTATGACCTCATTTAGCCATTATTGGCCTCCTAAAATCTCTGTGGCCAAAAACAGTCACTTTGCAGGTTAGAGCTTCAACATATGAATTTTAGAGGGACACAGTTCAGTCCATAACACTCTCCAAAGGACACTCCTTTTCTTTGAAATCTGTGGTGCTAAATATAACTATCAGGTGGTAGACAGTATTTCTGATTATATAGCTTTAGCATCAGAAAGATTGGTATTGCCTTTGGTTTAGGAAACCCTTGTATTTCCCACTTTGTAACTCAGTTCCCATTGGAAGAAGCACTCATTCCAACTGCAGAATAAATTATCTCCTTGGACAAGCTGGAAACTCCACAGAATCATTTTTATTCTTCTTAAGTATTTAAAACCAGGAGATACAGGGGCGCCTGGGTGACTGAGTTAAACATTTGTCTTTGGCTCAGGTCATGATCCTGGAGTACCGGCATCAAGCCACATGTCAGGCTCCCTGTTCAGTGGGGAATCTGCTTTTCCCTCTGCCCCTCCTCACCCTGCTCATGCTCTCTAAGGGCTCCACATCTGGCTTCCTGCTCAGCAGGAAACCTGCTTCTCCCTCTTCCACTCCCCTTGATTGTGCTCTCTCTGTCAAATATATAAATAAAATCCTTAAACACACACACACACACACACACACACACACACACACACACACACACACACGTCAGCCCCGGGTGGCTCAGCGGTTTAGTGCCGCCTTCAGTCCAGGGCGTGATCCTGGAGATGGAGTCCCACATCGGGCTCCCTACATGCTTCTCCCTCTGCCTGTGTCTCTGCCTCTCTCTCTCTCTCTCTCTCTTTGTCTCTCATGAATAAATAAAACCTTTATTAAAAAAAATAAACACAGGAGAGAGCTTTAAACTAGAGTAGCTAGCTGAGGATTGGGAGGCTTATCTTCTCTTCCTGACAATCAGGCCTTCCTTAGAATGACTACATTCTATAGTGAGCATCTTTTGCTAGCACTGCTGATTCCCAACACCATCAGTTCATCTTAATGCTCAGGAACTCCTCTACCTACTTTATACACAAACTAAGCAGAATCATTTTAACTTATTTTACCTCTTGTGGGTACAAGAAGGGGAGGTGCTAAAGTCATCCTAATGCTTTGCAAAGGAGATTCACAAGTATTCACACCCTGGAGAGAATGCAGTTCTGATTTGACCCATTATTCCTGAGGCAGGGAAGGCAGAAGGTCAAGGTCAGAAGCAGTTCAGAGATTAGGGGTAACACACACTGGAAAATAGCATTAACCTCCCATAGCGAGATGCTTCCTGATACTGTTTTGTTGGCACAACATGGACATGGTTGCTTTCTTGACATTGGTAATCATATGTTGCTCTGGAAGCTATAGAGATGAAAGGACATTTTCTGTTTCTTATCCTGTTGAGAATTCCCTCACCAGCAGTAGGAGGGCCTACAATTACTAAACTTGAAACACAGAAATTTCACAGTGAACGTTGAGGGCAAAAGGAACTCCCCAAGCTGTTTAAACTGTGAGATGGCATAAAGAGGATGCGCACAGGAAGAACCATATTATTTTGGGGTTCTCCAGGATATTTTAAAAAGTTATAGCTGAGAAAACTGATATTGGTCCTCACTACTCATATCCAAATTATCTGGATGACTTTTTAATACATAGATTTCTGGGCCCCACCACCGGTTTCTGATTCAGGAAATGTGGGCTGGGGACTAAGAATCTGAATTTCTTAGAGGTTCTCTCTCAAGTGATAGTGATACTGTAGGTACTCAGATGACACTGTAAGCAACACAGACCTAGGTCAGTGGTTCACTCAAAGTCACAGAGCTTAGTCAAAGGTAGAGATGGAAACTGAAGCCAGCAAGTTTGAGTCTAGAACCTAAGGAATATTTAAGAGAGGATGGATGGCAGAAGTTCAACAAATATCCTCCTACCCAGAGGCCTGGTTAAGATGATCCAAGAAATCTTTCCTGGTCCCGTGGACAACTCAGTGAAGTTGAAGAACATGTCTGGGGCAATCAGTTTTGAGGGGGTAGGAGGACACTGGAAAGAAACATAGTTGTATGTGGGAAAAAAAAAAACATGACTATGCTTAGAATAGATGGATGTAAATCTTTGCAACCTTCAATTAAGCAGCAGTTTCTTAGGTAACATCTAAAGCACATGCAAACAAAAAAATAGGTAAATTGGACTTCATTAAAAGTGAATACTTTTTTTGAGTCTAAGGACATGATCAAGAAGATAAAAAGACAATGGGAACAATATTTTCAAATCCTCTCTCTGATACTGAGTCTAGTGTCCAGAATATATAAAGAACACTTACAACTCAACAATAAAAAAACAACACAATCTAAAACCAAAGAATTTGAAGACATTTCTCTAAAGTAAATATACAAATGGGCAATAGCCCATGGAAAAATGCCCAACATCATTAGAGAAATGCAAATCAAAATCACAATGAAATACCAGCTTTGTAACCATTAGGATATCCATTTGAAAGATAAAGGAGTGGCACCTGGGTGGTTAAGTAGTTTGGCATGTGCCTTTGGCTCAGGTCATGATCCTGGGGTACTGGGATCAAGTCCTGCATCAGGCTCCCCACAGGGAGCCTGCTTCTCCCTCTGCCTATGTCTCTCCCTCTCTCTCTGTATCTCTCATGAATAAATAAAATCTTGAAAAAAAAAAAAAGAGAAAAAGGAAAATAGTGTTGATGAGTTTGTGGAAAAATTGGAACCCTCAACAGATTGCTGGCATGGATTTCATATACCTATTGGCTATTTTTATGTCTTCTTTGCAGAAATGTTTATTTAAAACTTAACCCATTTTTAAATAGAGGTATTTGATGGGTTTTGTTTCTTTGTTTTGCTATTAAGTTGTAGGATTTCCTTATATTTTTTTTCTTAGAGATGAACTCCTTATCTGATACGGTTTGCAAATATTTTCTTCCAGTGCATAGATTGCTTTTCACTCTGTGGATTATTTCTTTTGCTGTCGTAAACTTTTTTTTATTTTTTTAAAGATTTTATTTATTTATTCATGAGAGACAGAGAGAGAGAGACAGAGACATAGGGAGAGGGAGAAGCAGGCTCCGTGCATGGAGCCTTATGCAGGACTTAATCCCAGGACCCTGGGATCCCCACCTGCGCTGAAAGCAGATATTTAACCACTAAGCCACCCAGGTGCCTTGAAACTTAAATTTGATACAGTCTCACTGGTCTGTTTCTGCTTTTGTTGCCTATGCTTTTGGTATTGTATTCATGCTGTGAATCTTTTCCTCTATGATTTCTAGTTTTAGTTTCGGAACTTAATTTAAGTTTTTAATCCATTTTGGGTTGATATGTATGGTGTAATACATACGTCCAATTTCATTCTTATGTGGATATCCATTTTTCCTAACACAATTTATTGGAGACTGTCCTTTCCCCATTGTGTATTCTTGCCATCTTTGTTGAAGATCAACTGATCTTATATGTGTGGATTTAATTCTGGGCTTCCTGTTATGATCATTTGATGTATAAGGTCTGTCTATATGTCTTTTTACCAGCCCATACTGTTTTAATTAGTAAGGCTTTGAAATATATTTTGAAATCAGGAAGTGTAATATCTCCAGTTTTGTTCTTCTTTCCCAAGATTATTTTGGTTATTTGGAGTGAGTTTTAGAATTGTATTATAAGAAAGTAGTCCAGTGTCATTCTTTTGTGGGGAAGCCTAGTTTTCTCAACACCATTCATTGAAGAGACTGTCCTTTCCCCATTGTATATTCTTGGCTCCTTTGTTATAAATTAATTGACCGTTTACATGTAGATTTCTTTTTTTTTTTTAATTTTTATTTATTTATGATAGTCAGAGAGAGAGAGAGAGAGAGAGAGAGGCAGAGACACAGGCAGAGGGAGAAGCAGGCTCCATGCACCGGGAGCCCGACATGGGATTCGATCCCGGGTCTCCAGGATCACGCCCTGGGCCAAAGGCAGGCGCTAAACCGCTGCGCCACCCAGGGATCCCTACATGTAGATTTCTGGACTCTAATCTGTTCCATTGATCTATATGTCTTTTTGTATGCCAATACTATATACAGGTTTGATTACTATAGGTTTGTAATATAGTTTGGAATTAGGAACTGTGATGCCTCCAGTTTTCTTTTTCTTAAGATTGCTTTGGCTATTTGGGGTCTTTTGATTCCCTACAAATTTTAGGATCATTTGTTCTATTTCTATGAAAAATACCATTAGAATTTTGATAAGGACTGCACTCAATCTGTAGATTGCTTTGGGTAGTATGGAAATTTTAATATTAATTTTTCTAGTCCAAGAACATGGAATATCATTCTGTATATTTGAGTCTTTTTCATTTTCTTTAATCAATGTCTTACAGTTTTCACTATACAGGTCTTTCACTTCCTTGGTTAAATCTATTCCTAGGGTATTTTATTCTTTTTGATATCATTGTAATTGGGATTGTTTTCTTAATTTTTCTGATAGTGTATAGAAATGCAAATGATTTTTATAAATTGATATCGTGTCCTGCAACTTTACTAAATTCATTTATTCTAAAAGTTTTTGTGCCAAAATCTTTAGGGTTTTCTATATATAATCATGTCATCTGCAAATAGTGATAGTTTTATTTCTTCCTTTCCAATTGAATGTCTTTTATTTCTTTTCCCTAATTCCTTTGGCTGGGACTTCTAATATACTGAACAAAAGTGGTGAGTGTGGGCATCCTTGTCTCTCCCCTCAAATTCCTAAAGCCTATAGTGGAAAAACCTGAGTCATAGGGGAAAATGTGGTATCTTTTCAGGTTGGAGCCTAACTTTATAACCGCCTACCCTTTGTGTGCTTTCTTTGCTTATATTTTCTCACATTTCAAAAGGGGGAAAATACTTTTTTCCCTGATGATTACCCGCTAATCTGTATTTGTCCTTAGTTTTCAGTAGTTTGACTATGATGAATCTAGGCATGGTTTTTATATTTTTCCACTTGAGTTTCTTGGGGATTCCTGAATTATAAATTTGTGTTTTAATTTCTTATTAATTTTCATACAGATCTGTAAAATTTCACCTATTATTACTTCAAAACTTTTTTATATTATCCTACAGGTAATTGAGAATATTAATTTTTAAAAACTGTTTATTCTCTTTCCTTCAGTTTAGACAATTTAATTTATTTATATTTTTATTTTAAAAAGATTTTATTTATTTACTCATGAGAGACACAGAAAGAGGCAGAGACACAGGCAGAGGGAGAAGTAGGCTCCCTACAGGGAGAAGCAAGCTCCCCACAGGGAGCCCGCTGTGGGACTCGATCCCAGGACTCCAGGATCATGCCCTGAGCCAAAGGCAGACACCCATCTGCTGAGCCACCCAGATGTCCCAAGGGGCAAAATATCTTAAAAGGCTTCTGGGGGAAATAATGAAAAAAGATGGAGGAAAGAAAAGATTGATAATTTATATATTCTTTAGGATTTTCTATGAACACAACGATAATACTTTTTTTCTTTCAAGTCACTGCACCTTTTTTTCTTACCTTACTGAATTAGTAAGAATCTCAATTACAGTATTAAATAGAAAGCTTGATAGCAAGTATCTTTGTCTCATTCTCAGATACCAAGGGAGACCTTTTACCATTAAGAGCTGTTTTCTCTAGGAATTTAAGACACACCTTTATGGGACTGAGGAAGTTCCATTTTTGTTTTTGCTGAAAGGATAAATTCTATGAAATGTCTTTCCTCCATCTATTTGTGTGATAATATAAGATGATTCTATTTCATTACATTAATGTGCTAAGTTACGCTGATTTTCAAATGTTAAACCTACTCTGCATTCTGACAATATTCCCAACATAGTCATGATATATTATCCTTTTCATATATTGTAGGATTTTTTTTAAGACCTTATTTATTTATTCATGAGAGACACAGAGAGAGGCAGAGACACAGGCAGAGGGAGAAGCAGGCTCCATGCAGGGAGCCCAATGCAGGACTCGATCCCGGGTCTCCAGGATCACACCTTGGGCCGAAGGTGGCACTAAACTGCTGTGCCACCCGGGCTGCCCCTATTGTAGGATTTTTAAAAAAAGATTATTCATTCATTCATTCATTTGAAGAGATAGCACAAGTAGGCAGAGGGAGAAGCAGGCTCCCTGAGCAGAAAGCCTGATACATGGCTTGATTTTAGGACCCTGGGATTATGACCTGAACCAAAGGCAGACGCTTAACCCACCAAGCCACTTAGGCACCTCGGATTTAATTTATTATTTTGTTTTGTACATTCATTTTCATCAGTGAGGATGACCTATAAACTTCTTTTTTCTTGAATGTCTTTATAAAGTTAAAGTATCCATGCTTGTGTCACTTCATAAAATAAATTGGAGTGAGTTCCAACATTTATCAATTCTCTTGAGACTCCGTATGAGTGGGTTTTTTTCCTTAAAGCATTGGTAGAATGAAGTCACATGAGCTGGAACTGTCTATTGGAAAGGCTTGTAGCAATGGATTCAATTTCATTACTACGTAGGACTCTTCACATTGCCTATTAACCCCCAGCAAAGTTGGTTTACTGTATATTACTAGGAATTTGCCTGTTTCATATAAATTTTCAAATGTATTCATATAAACTGTATATGAAAGCCTTTCATTATCCTTTTAATGTCTGCAGGATTGAGAGTGACCCAATTTTCATTCTTATCTTTTCTCTTCTTATTCTCTCTGTTCATTTGACAGAAGTGAAAAGTAAATGTGACTTGTTATATATTTTGACACAAAAATGAATAAATGATGTGAGAATCAAAAGAAAAAAAAATAAAGTTCCTTGCTGCCTAAAGCCCATTGATAAGACCTTGAAACAGGTAGAGTGACCCTCCTCTAGGAGCTCAACTATCTGGATGTTGACATTTTGCTAAGGGCAAAAACACAATCTTAGTTCAACCCTCCAGGATCCTGTAAGTCTTATTTAATATTTAAAAATTCCTTTAAAAACTTCCTTTATCTCTACCCCCCAAGATATATGTTGGCAATCATCCCCCAAGCATATGGCCCACTAATATACATCTGAAGGGTTTCATGACTAAGGTTTTACTAGACAGTAATAAGGTACCTTTTCCTAGCAATAGCTAGCCTCCTCAAGGTTCTGAGAATCTTGCTTCCAAAATTCCTTAGAGACTTATGCTCTCCCTAACCACCCGCCAACTTGAAAGTATATAATCAGTCACTCCTCACAACTCCAGTGCAAGTCTTTCTGCCCATGGGTCCTGTTCCCATGCTTTAATAAAACCACCTTTTTATACTGAAGAGGTCTCAAGAATTCTTTCTTGGCTGTCAGCTCCAAACCCCAACATTTCCTGCATCAATAAATAACCTAGAACTACATGCAACAACATGCAACGGGTGAATCACACAATGCTGAGCAAGAGAATTCAGACATAAGAGTATATACTGTGGGGCGGCCCCGGTGGCTCAGTGGTTTAGTGCCTGCCTTTGGCTCAGGGCGTAATCCTGGAGATCCGGGATCGGGTCCCGCGTCCCATGTCAGGCTCCCTGCATGGAGCCTGCTTCTCCCTCTGCCTGTGTCTCTGCCTCTCTCTCTGTCTCTCATGAATAAATAAATAACTTAAAAAAGAGTATATACTGTGTAATTGCATTGATATAAAAAGATTGCCAAACCAATCTTTGCTGTTAGAAATTTGGATAGTGATCATTCTTGTAGAATGAAAAAGAAAACAGAAGAGAGCATGAAGACATATTTTGGGATGCTGGTAATATCCTTTCTTGACCTGGATATTAGTTAAATAAATGAATGTATTCAGTTTCTGAAAATCCATCCAGGGGTACTTAGACTATATGTGCTTTTAGGTATGTATACTACACATCAAAGAAGCTACTATTAAAAAATCAGAAGGACTTCTGCTTTTTTGCTCCAAAATGGAAAGAGCCTGTAAGTGATCACTACTATTGTCATAGCAAGAAAAGAGCTAAGCAAACTGAAAATTTGTAATTCTTATTTCCCACAGAGAATTGAGGTCCCTGGGCAGACAAATGATCTTGAGAACTGGAGAAAAGGGAAAGAGAAACACAGATAACCTGAAGAAGAAGCTGCTAGAGCCAGGGACTGGTAGGAATTGATGAGTTGTTAGAAACTGTTAGAAAACAGTGTGGACCAGCTTCAGACTTAAAAACTCTTACCGGCCCCCACTTTCTTGAGTTTGACCTCTAAGAACACCATCACTTTCTCAGGATAAAGATCAGAGGAGATTCCCCCAGCAGAGGGAGGGGAAACTAACCTTTTTGAAATATTTAGGTATTCTGTTGCTCACCTGCCCTCAAGGGGAACTAATTTACCAATGTTGTGCCCAATATTGCGAATCCCAGAAACCACCACCAAGGAGCCGACACCGATGCAAGCTCATGAGGGTTTGTTAACAAGCTCGAGCTTGGGTCCAAGTATACCTGTCACAGCGGAACAGGGACTTGGATCCCCGAGGTGGGTCACAGCTGGATTTTTATGGGCTGGTCTAGGGGATTTCCAGTAAGGGTCAGGGAGTTTCTCAAGCTCTTAGTTCTTCATTCTGATATGGAACTTTCCATTAAGGGCATGCTCTGAGGTTTTTCTTGGAACTGACTTGGGCTAGAGGCCGCAGTTGTTATTCATCTAGAGCCCGGGGTGGGGGACATTTTCTGAATTTCTTGGGTCCCACACCAGGGACCAACCAATGTGAAGAAAAGGAAATACCCAGCCCCTCTAGTCCTCCTGTGTCACCTAACTGGTTGAGGGAGGAAAGGATCGGAGAACTTGTGCAGATCACAGCTCAGGGTCACCAGCAAACCGAGAGACTAAGACCTAAAATTCTTCCCCACCTCTACACTTGCTCTACATCAACATGATTCTTGTATAAAAACAGGGTTAGAGCTGAAAGAAAAAAAAAAACAAAAACCCACGACTATCTCAATTGATCAGAAAATTATCTGACAAAATTCAACACCCTTTCGTCATAAAAACATTAAACAAAATCCTTGCAAGTTATTTTTGGATATCGACAGACTGATAGCAAATTTTTACATGGAGAGGCAAAGGAGAACACCCAACACACAATACTGAAGGAGAACTAAGTTGGGGTCTGACAAATGAGCATCCAGTCAAATCTTAATATTTATATAACATTTCTCTTTGGTTATGCTTGGAAAAGCTCTTCGTTTTGTTTTGTTTTCTTGGGGGGATTAAAGTTCATTTTATTTTTATTATTGTTACCAAGTTGATGATTTTCTAAAAAAGACACAAATATATCCAACGTACCTATCTTCAAGCGATAGAAACCACAATTTACATTGGCTTAGGCAAATTGGGATAATAAATACATATTTTGTGAAGGTACATTAACCGAATTTCAGGAAGAATCAGGGTAGAATTTGTCAGAGATGATCATCATAGAAATCTCTATCTCTCACATATTCTCCTTTATTTATATATTTTTCTTTATTTTTAATTGGAGTTCAATTTGCCAACATATAGCATAACACCCAGTGCTCATTCCGCCAAGTGCCCCCCTCAGTGCCCATCACCCAGTCACCCCATCCCCCCCCACTTCCCCTTCCACTACCCCTTGTTCATTTCCCAGAGTTAGGTGTCTCTCATGTTTTGTCACCCTCACTGATATTTCCACTCATTTTCTCTCCTTTCTCTTTATTCCCTTTCACTAATTTTTATATTCCCCAAATGAATGAGACCATATAATGTTTGTCCTTGGAAAAACTCTTCGTAAACCAATATTACGAAACAAAAGGAGATTATCACCAGATCACTTTTACATTATTCAGTTGGCGTTGACTATATCTGAACGTTAAGTATTAAAATTACCTCACTCGTACTCACCACTATTAAATGCAGCTGGTACACATGAAGAGTAGTACCTAGAGGTTCTTTCCCGTGTGTGACCACCAGGCTGCCGCTACTTAGGGGACACCGCACGGAGTCCCCGCACGGCCCTGGGGCCGCTCTACGGAGCCTACCTTGCGGCTCTGCACCCTCAGGCCCGCGGCTGCCGACGGCCGCCAGCTCCGGAGTGCCCTTGCCTGCCTTCTAGCCTGACCGCGCCGTCTTCTGTTTCCCTGCGGGCGTTACCAGCCCTCGGGTGGCGCACTCCTCAGACAATCTCCCCACGGGGCCCGCGCTGGGCGGTCCGGGCGCGACCTAGCGCTTCCGTGAGGCTTCTGGGATTCGGGCTGCTTTCCCCACAAGCCACCGCGGCCACGGACAGGCCGGCTCCAACATTTCCCAGAGGGCAGCGGGCCCAGCGGCTCTTTGGTTTCCTTTCCATTTTTTCGCGCGGTTCTCTCGCTGTGCGCTCGGTGAGTTGAGCTCATCTCGGGATGTAAGCGGCGCGGGGTGTCGACAGGCTGGGCTCTGGACAACCAAGTTAACCTGGGTTGGGGGAGGCAGGCTTTAAAGCGTGGAAGCCCGCGGTAGGGGCGGCCAGTTGTTAACCGTGACCGGAACCGCGGAGGAGGGTGCTGTGGGTCCGCAGGGGCAGATGGCGAGGGGGCGAGCGAGCGAGCGCGTGTGCTCCTGTCTGCGCACGCGCGCCCAGCGGTGCCTCCGTTACAGCAGGTGCGATTGTGAAGTGAGGGTGAGGCACGTGCGTGGCTGTGCACGTGTTGCGCCGTGGATTTGGTTGCGTGCTTTTTACCTGTGCGGCGATTGTTGTGGCTCTGTTGTGTCCTCGTCCCACGGCTCTGGGTTCCCGGCCGCTTCCTTCCGCTTCTCTCCTCACAGCTGCTTGTGGCTGCCATAGAGGAATGGCCATAAGAACGAAGTTGGAGGTCGGGAACGCCTTGGAAATCCTTTACATGGGAGCTCTGAGGGGCAGCCACGTGTCTCGGAACCACGGCGTTCCCAGAGATCAGGAACTTCCTGTAAACTTTACACAGATGACACGCTGTCCCATTTCCATCTGTGTGTGTGAGCAGGGCGGGCATGGACGTAGAGAATGTTGTACAACGAGGTCATTCTGTGCTCCTGGCATCCTGTGACTCCCTACTGCCTCCTGCCATTCTCCCAAAAGAAGGACCCCGATGAGGAGGAAAGAATTGGAGGAAAGAATTGTTGTGTCCAAAAAAAAAAAAAAAAAAAAAAATCACTGTTTGGGCTAGTCCCCCCACCCCCATAAAATTATTGGTTTTAGGACATTCTTTCCTTTTTCTGAAATGTCCCAATCATGATCTGCTTTCTTCCCAGTGGATATTGGGTGATATTGAAGTAAAACCTCATTAACATTCTCATGTTCATTCTGTGATCATTCACATCCTCCTGTGTATTGTTATTGTAAACAGAACCCCCCAGTATTCAGATTTTTTTTTGGGGGGGGTTAGAATCAAGGACAATTTTCCTGCTTCTGATGATGTGAAACATTTTGTTCAGGATTATGGAAATGTTTAATGATGAACCCATATGGTTGAATATGATGTAGCTGTTGATATCATATTTATATAGGGGTGCCTGGGTAGCTCAATGGGTTAAGCCTCCCACTCTTGGTTTTGGCTCAGGTCATGATCTAGGAGTGGTAAGATGGAGCCCCTAGTCCAGCTCAACACTCTGGAGTATGTGGGCTTGAGATTCCCTTCTTTTCCCTCTCCGTTTATCTCTCCCCCACTCATGCGCATGCTCTTTCTCTAAAATAAATGAATCTTTGAAAAAAGATTATGTTTATACAGAATTAGACTTAAGGAAAATATATACTCTATAATGTTTTTAAAAATATTTTATTTATTTATTTATTCATGAGAGACACAAGGAGAGAGAGGCAGACGCACAGGCAGAGGGAGAAGCAGCCTCCATCCAGGAAGCCCCACGTGGGACTCTATCCCGGGTCTCCAAGGATCATGCCCTGGGCTGAAGGTGGCGCTAAACCGCTGAGCCACCCCCCCACCCCCCCACCCCTGGCTGCCCTACACTCTATAATGTTAAGCAATATTCATATTTATCAACCGTATTCCCTGGGAAAATTTAAATTATATATGAATTATATATGAATCCCACTCAAAAAGGTATTAGTGTGAGAAGTTTTGCAAGGAGTGCATCATAAAGTAATACTTAATATTTAATATTTTAATTGTTCACTAAGGTAGGGTGGTGATGTAGCCACATTCATCAAGCATCTATTGTGTATCAAACACTCTCTACCTTTATTACATTCTCTGATGCAATTTACAAGTGCCATTTAACTGTATTGTGTTTGTTTTCAGTAGAATCTTGGTAATGAAAGTGTTTGTGTTGGGGAGATACAACCAAAGGATATGCAAGGACTGTAGGTATAATTTGTTTCCTTTGTAATACTTTCCCATGACATGCATAGGGTTCAGATGTTATAAATACAAGAATGAAAAAACTGTTGTTTTTTCTCTATGATTTTTAAAAATATTTTATTTATTGAGGGACACTTGGGTGGCTCAGTGTTTGAGTGTCTGCCTTTGGCTCAGGTAGTGATCTGGGATCCTGGGATTGAGTCCTGCATCAAGCTCACTGCAGGGAGCCCGCTTCTCCCTCTGCCTTTGTCTCTGCCTCTCTTTCTATGTCTCTCATGAATAAATAAATAAAAGGTTTTATTTCTTGAAAGAGACAGAGGGAGAGAGCAGGAGAGGAGCAGAGGGAGAGGAGAGAAAGAATCACAAGCAGGCTCCCCACTGCAGGCAGAGCCCTACACAGGGCTCAATTTCACCACTTAAGATCACCGAGCTACAATCTAGAGTTGGTTGCTCAACTGACTGAGCCACATAGGTGCCCCTCTATGATATTTTAAAATACATTTGTCATATGTTGAAATGTCATTGAAATATTTCGAAATATCTTATATTCTGGTGATGCCATTAATGAAGGCTTGTTGTAAAACATACATTATCCTAGGGAACATCTGATGAAGAAATATAAAATACTCTTATTCCCACCACCCAGAGATATGCTATTCATATTTTTTCCATTTAGTATATAAGTATTGTTTTATTTTGAAGAGTATGATCATATTAGTTAAGTATAAGAGTCAAACCAAAAAGAATTAACAATCTGAGTTTGCAAAGAGTCCATGAGTCTTATTATATGTGCATGTGAGTAGAAGACAGAAGTGACAATTTCTGGTTTGAAAAACTTTCCAAGGATGTCTGGGTGTCTCAGCATCTGCCTTTGGCTCAGGGCATGATCCTGTGGTCCTGGGATCAAGTCCCACATCGGGCTCCCTGCGTGGAGCTTGCGTCTCCCTTTGCCTATGTTTCTGCCTCTGTGTGTGTGTGTCATGAATAAATAAATAAAATCTTTAAGGAAAGAAGAAAAAAAAGCCTTTCTAGATATTTATACTTTTTAGGTAATAGAAATAACCCATTAATTAAATTAGTTACCAGGGCGCAAGTATCAAATAAGATAGTCTTTCAGAGTTAAGATTTTTCTTTAAAGATTTTTTTTTTTGTTTTTAAGAAATCTCTTATACCCAACATGGGGTTCAAATTCACAAACCTGAGATCAAGAGTCACAAGCTTGGGGTGCTTGGGTGGCTCAGTGAGTTAAGCACTGGACTCTTGATTTCAGCTCAGGTCATGATCTCAGGGTCATGAAACAGAACCCTGTGTGGGGTTCCACTCTGAATGTGGAGTCTGTTTGGGATTCTCTCTCCTTTCCCTATGCCCCTCCCTGAGTTCCTGCTCTCTTTTTTCTCTCTTCTCTCTCTTAAAAAACAAAACAAAACAAAAAAAACAGTGGCATGCTCTACCAACTGAGCTAGCCAGGTGCCCCCAGAGTTAGATTTTTATTTTTATTTTTTTTAAATTTGTATTTATTTATGTTAGTCACACACAGAGAGAGAGGCAGAGACACAGGCAGGAGGAGAAGCAGGCTCCATGTACCAGGAGCCCGCCGTGGGATTCAATACCGGGTCTCCAGGATCGCGCCCTGGGCCAAAGGCAGGCGCCAAACCGCTGCGCCACCCAGGGGTCCCTAGATTTTTAAAAAGAGATTTAAGATTGGTTTTACAAAACTTCACAGTAATAACTGATTTTTTTTTTTTAAGATTTTATTTGGGGAGTGAGGGGACCGAGGGGAGGGAGGGAGAGAAAAAAACTAAATTTATTTATTCATTATTTATTCATGAGACACACAGAGAGAGAGACAGGCAGAGACAGACACAAGAAGACTGAGAAGCAGGCTTCCCACAAGGAGCCCAGTGTAGGACTCCATCCCAGACCCTGGGATCACACCCTGAGCCAAAGGCAGATGCTCAACCACCGAACCACTCAGGTGTCCCTAATTAATTATTTTAGTGTCTTCCAAATAACATTTCCAAGTATGTATTGTAATAAGAGAAAATAACTAATAATGATTTTATTTATTCACATTTCTTTCACAGATTAAAGGTATTGAGCCTTTTATTAATGTTTTAATGTCTCACTTTATGAGACTCCTGATTAGTTTAGGTTCCTTGAGCAAATTATGATTCAAAAAAGTCTCTTTTCTTGCTGCTACAGTTGGCAGAAAGGCAAATTTCCTCCTCCACTTTCCTAGATATTCTTAGTATTTTATTAATAAAAAATGCATTCTCCAACCAAGGTCCTCAATTTTTTTTACGAGTGTTATAAGAGCAGAGCTGAGAAGTATAACTTTACTCTAAAAAGGAGATTTTAGAATTATTTCTTTTGTAATAATCAAAGAACATGAAATGTTCTTTAAACAGCTAACATTAATATAGTATTACAGCATAATATTAAGTTGTTTTTTGTTTTTTTTTTTTAAGATTTTACTCATTCAGGAGAGACAGAGGGAGGCAGAGACATAGGCAGAGAGAGAAGCAGGCTCCATACGGAGAGCCCGATGTAGGACTCGATCCTGGGACTCCAGGATCACCCTGGGCCGAAGGCAGCACTCAAACTGCTGAGCCACCCAGGCGTCCCAATATTAAATTTTTATAGAGATTATCTTTCTCCAAATATTCATATTTAGTAGGTGATCTTCATTCTCTGGATTTTACTGATGAAAAACCAAGGCAGTTAAATCTCATAGACTCTAAGAATATTTCCACATTTAGAAAATCTGAATATAGATTTTGTCTTAAATTCAATAGGATACCATTCTTGCATTATATATTTATTTGCCTGAACCAATATCATGATTAATAATGGTATATATGCCATCATATAGTAGAACCAAATTAATTAATGTTACTGTTAGATTTTTATGTAGATATTAACGTAAACTCTAAAGAGTAGAATTTGAGATAAAACAATCAGACTCTTCCAAAGTCCTTATGATATGCCTAACCATGCAATCTTAGTATTTGGGTTGATAAAAAGACTCAAGTGATGTGGTTGCTAGTTTTATGTTTCTTTTAGTAAGTAAGGTGAACATCAAATGGGAATAAATGCATCAGAGGCCACTAAATGCATATGCATTTAATTTAAGATTCAGATAATGCAGTTTGGGATTTTATAAGGCAGTGATGTTATTCTGACGGTAGCCACCACTGGCAGCTTACTATCAAATTATGCTGACCTAAAAAAGCACTATGATGGTAAGGAATATATGTGTAAATTTTTACTTTTTTAAATTCATATAATTCTTTACTATAAAACACACCTTTTTATTTATTTTTTAAAAGATTTATTTATTTATTCATGAGAGACGGATATAGAGAGAGAAGCAGAGACACAGGCAGAGGGAGACGCAGGCTCCTCACAGGGAGCCCCATGTGGGACTTGATCCTGGATCCCAGGATCACTCCCTGAGTCAAAGGCAGATGCTCAACCACTAAGCCACCTAGGTGTCCCTAAAACACACCTTTTTAAAGTGTATAATTCAGTAGTTTTTGTTTCTTTTTATTTTTTTAAGATTTTATTTATTAATGAGTGACACATAGAGAGGCAGAGACACAGGCAAAGGGAGAAGCAGGCTCCATGCAGGGAGCCCAATGTGGGACTTGATCCTGGGACCCCAGGACCACGCCCTGGGCTGAAGGCAGGTGCTAAACCACTGAGCCACCCAGGGATCCCATAGTTTTTAATGTAGTAGTCATAGGTTTGTATAACCAGTACCACTGTTAATGCACCACTATTAATTATGTATAAGTACTTCATTTGTTTTTTTATGTGGTGAAGTATATATAACAAAATTTGATATTTTATTTTTTTAAAGATTTTACTTATTTATTCTTAAGAGACACAGAGAGAGAGAGAGAGAGAGAGAGAGAGAGAGAGGCAGAGACAGGCAGAGGGAGAAGCAGGCTCCACGCAGGGAACCCGATTTGGGACTCCATCCCGGGATTCCAGGATCACGCCCCAGGCCAAAGGCAGGCGTTAAACCACTGAGCCACCCAGGGATCCACAAAGTTGACATTTTAACCTTTATTTTTTTAGGGAGTGGGGAGAGAATCTTAAGCAGGTTCCACACTGGGGCTTCATCTCACAATCCTGAGATCATGACTTGAGCCAAAATCAAGAGTTAGACATTTAACCAAACTGAGTCACCCAGGTGCCCCAACATGTTAATCATTTTTAAGTGTATAGTTCTGTAGCATTAAGTGTATCTACATTGTTCTGCTACCATCACTACCATTGATCTTCAGAACTTCTTCATCTTTCCCAACTGAAACTCTACCTATTAAACACTTCCCATCCCCTTCTCCCCCCAGTCCCTGGCATCTACTTTCTGTCTCTATGAATTTGATTATTCAAAGCATCTCATAGAAGAGGAGTCATACAGTATTTGTCCTTTTGTGCTTAGCTTATTTCACTTAGCATAATGTCTTTTTTTGAAAAAAAGATTATATTTATTCATGAGAGACTGAGACACACACACACACACACACACACACACACACACACACAGAGGCAGAGACACAGGCAAAGGGAGAAGCAGGCTCCATGCAGGGAGCCCCATGTAGGACTTGATCAGGTGTGCCCAGGATGAGGCCCTGGTCCGAAGGTGGCGCTAAACCGCTGAGCCACCCGGGCGGCCCTTAGCCTAATGTCTTAAAGATTCATCCATGTTGTAACTTGTATCAAAATAATCCTCATTTTTATGGCTGCATAATATACCCTTGCATGCATATGCATACGTTTTCTTTATCGGTTTATGGACATTTGGGTTTCTTCTACTTTTTGGCTGTTATAAATACAAACATTTGTATATGAGTGTTTTTGTGTTTGTTTTGGTGAATGTGTATTTTCTATTTTTGGGTATATACCTAAGGGTAGTTACCATGGATCACATGGTAACTCCTACATTGTCTGTTTTATTCTCCTGATGTTAGATGCTAAGTCAAACTAATAGAATAATTTAGCACCTTCCTGGAGGATGTGACTTAACATAATAGGAAATAGTTCCTGAAGAAAACTTGCAAAAGGGTATAGCGGTGAGACCAACATTAATATATTTAAGACTATTCTCAGAGACTTTACTCATATTTTAGGTTATAATCCAGCAGTGAGCATACATAAAAATCAGAGAACATCGTATTACTGGTAGCTGAAGAAAACAAGAAACTTTTAACAAAACAATCCAAATTTAATGTACTTCTCCAACACCAACTAAACACTAAAGGAATGAACTTTACACATTTTTTTTTTTAACTTTACACATTTTGGAAAACAACTTCCACTTAAAACAACAAATGTTCATATGCATATGCATTTTAATTTAAGACCTGGCCATTGAATCATTAACTTCATATACTTAAGTTCTCATCACGATCAAAAGAAAAATAAATAATGTGATACATACAAAGGGGAAAATTATTCAGCCATTAAAAAGAAGATTTTGCTATTTGCAACCACATGGATGGATGTTACCCTAAAAAGTCAGAGAAAGACAAGTAGCAATACTGTATGATTGCACTTTTTTGAGGAATCTAATTCTCCACCCCCTCAAAACAAAACAAAACAAAACAAAACAAAATTGGACTCAGAGGCAGAGAAAAGATTGGTGGTTGCCAGAGATGGTGGGTGGGGAGTAGGTGAAATGTATGAAGGTAGGCAAAAAGTATAAACTTTCAGTTACAAATGAATCGTGGGTATGTAATGTCCAGCATGGTGGCTATGGTTACTAATACTGTATTGTAATAATAATGCTGTAATAATGCTGTACTGTATTGTATATTTGAAAGTTAGTAAGAAAGTAAGTCTATAAGTTCTTATCACAAGAAAAAATGAAACTATGTATGATGATGGTTATTAACTAGACTTAACTGTGGTCATCATTTTGCAATATATACAAATACTAAATCATGCTATATATACCTGAAACTAATATAATGTTACATGTCTATTTTAACTCAAAAAAATGTAAGTTTTAGGTGAAAGTCTAATGCAACAATATAATATCTCTGAGAACTGGTTATTGAGGGGGTGTCTGGGTGGCTCAGTCAGTAAGCATCTGCCTTTGGCTCAGGTCATGATCTCCAGGTCCTGGGATAGAGCCCCATCCCTGCTGAGCAGGGACTCCTTCCTTCTCCCCCTCTGTTAACCGTCCCCTGCTCATGCTCTTTCTCTCAAATAAATAAATAAAATCTTAAAAAAAAAAAAAAAAAAAAAAAGAAAACTGGTTATTAAGGCATGACCTTCTTGAGTTTGCTTTAGGCATTTTCTGTCAGCTTTGTTTTCTCAGTATCTAGTTATTTGATCCCTGGTGAAATTTTGAGATTTTATGACTCAGTCCAACAATATTCTGGAACACAGACATGTGTACACATATGTATACGCATACACACACACACACTTTGGCAAGATTAGCCATGTGAGCTTCACCTTTCTTTTTTTATTCATCAGTACTAATGAAATGCCTATGTCAAAGGAGATTTCTTCAAATGTCATGTCATTGAAACAGCAAAGAAACCTGTCTCTTTGGAGGCAGTTATTACTTTCCAAGAAAAAAAATCAAGAGAAAAAGACAAGTACTGTTAATATATGAGTGTATATAGCTTTCTGGACTTTTTCTGTTTGCCGAAGCCTGATGGTCTATCAGCCTTTTACTATTGAGATATGCAGGGCAGCCCCAGTGGCTCAGCGTGGGGCAGCCTGGGTGGCTCAGCAGTTTAGCGCCCCCTTCAGCCCAGGGTATGATCCTAGAGACCGAGGATCGATTCCCACATCAGGCCCCCTGCATGGAGCTTGCTTTGCCCTCTGCCTCTGTCTCTGCCTCTGTGTGTGTGTGTGTGTGTGTGTGTGTGTGTGTGTGTGTGTATGTGTGTGTGTTTCTCATGAATAAATAAAATCTTTTTTTAAAAAAGATATGCATATATTTTACAAATAGTATAGTGTAAATATGGTTTCATAATCTGATTTTTCTGATAGTATTTCTGGAATATTTTCCATGTCTTCATTATTTTCCCTCACTTCACATTTTGTATGTAATGTATTTTGTAATGCATTTCAGCAGTTTTTCTGGAATCAGAATGTTGAACCCTGCCTGACCAATTCTATGTCTTTTCTAACCTGTACACCCTTTCTAATGCATTCATCCTAACCTTATCCCCAAACCAGGAAGTAAGGTGTGGTATGGATGGTGTAGGTCCTTTTCAGTCCTGAAAGCTGTGAATGAGAGGAGGGGAATGTGTTCAGGGCAGGACTGAGCAGCCCAGTCTCAGATGCAGAGCAGCTTCCCCAAAATGGAGACCTGGCCAGAAAGCTGTCTGCGGAAATATCTGCATTTCCTGGGGATTAGGGTAAAAGTTTCAATTTACCTAAAATCCTTCTAATCTTTTGCAATTTCGTGTGTTTGTATCTTAGGAGATATTAAGTAAAATGGAATGGAGAAGCAAAACATTTGATTTCCTATGTAGTAACACTAAAACATGGTACTCACAGGATCTCTTTTTCTTTCCCAGTTTCTGGATTCTCTGTTTTTCTCCAGTAGAAAGAAACCCCCCCCCCCCAAAAAAAGAAACCCCAAGGAGGACCGATCAATTTTTGCATATCAAACCATGACATATGGAAGTTGGTATTCCCTTCTTGTTGAAATAATATGATACAAATGTTTTCATTAATTATCCTGGAAACTTCCTACCAGAAAACAACCCCAATCAATTATTGGTTCCCTATACCAGTGAAAAATGGTTCTATTTTTAACTGTGAAAAGACCCTAGAAATATTCAACCTAACACATACAAACCTAAACATCTAAATATGATTAATTATAACTCAAGGTTGAGTGCTATGCCACCAGTCAAAATATTTGTTAAAACAGGAAACTGGGATGCCTGGGTGGCTCAGCGTTTTAGTACCTGCCTTTGGCCTGGGGCGTGATCCTGGAGTCCTGGGATTGAGTCCTGCATCAGGCTCCCTGAATGGAGTCTGCTTCTCCCTCTCCCTCTGCCTGTGTCTGTGTCTGTCTGTCTGTCTCTGTCTCTCTCTCTCTCTCTCTGTGTCTCTCTTGAATAAATAAATAAAATCTTAAAATATGTATATTCTAAACTATGAGAGTCTATTTAGAGTTAATATTGAACCAGTTCACATAAAATGTAAGAACTTTGCAAGGTGTGGGCCCATATATAGCCCCTAACTTCTATGTTACAGTTGTCATATGTACTGTATATATAGTATTATATACTTTAATACCATGTCTTTAAAAACATCTCTATTGACATGTAGTACATGGCACATATTTAAAATGTACATTGTCTTCCTCTGTGAGATTTCTCTTCATGTCTTTTGCCCATTTCATGATTGGATTGTTTGTTTCTTTGGTGTTGAGTTTAATAAGTTCTTTATAGATCTTGGAAACTAGCCCTTTATCTGATACATCATTTGCAAATATCTTCTCCCATTCTGTAGGTTGTCTTTTAGTTTTGTTGACTGCATCCTTTGCTGTGCAAAAGCTTCTTATCTTGATGAAATCCCAATAGTTCATTTTTGCTTTTGTTTCTTTTGCCTTCGTGGATGTATCTTGCAAGAAGTTACCGTGGCCGAGTTCAAAAAGGGTGTTGCCTGTGTTCTCCTCTAGGATTTTGATGGAATCTTGTCTCACATTTAGATCTTTCATCCATTTTGAGTTTATCTTTGTGTATGGTGAAAGAGAGTGGTCTAGTTTCATTCTTCTGCATGTGGATGTCCAATTTTCCCAGCACCATTTATTGAAGAGATTGTCTTTCTTCCAGTGGATAGTCTTTCCTCCTTTATCGAATATTAGTTGACCATAAAGTTCAGGGTCCACTTCTGGGTTCTCTATTCTGTTCCATTGATGTATGCGTCTGTTTTTGTGCCAGTACCACACTGTCTTGATGACCACAGCTTTGTAGTACAACCTGAAATCTGGCATTGTGATGCCCCCAGATATGGTTTTCTTTTTTAAAATTCCCCTGGCTATTCGGGGTCTTTTCTGCTTCCACACAAATCTTTTTTTTTTTTTAATTTTATTTATTTATTCATGAGAGACACAGACAGAGAGAGAGAGGCAGAGACACAGGCAGAGGGAGAAGCAGGCTCCATGCAGGGAGCCCGATGTGGGACTCGATCCCGGGTCTCCAGGATCACACCCTGGGCCGAAGGCAGGTGCCAAACCGCTGAGCCACCCAGGGATCCCATGATTCCACACAAATCTTAAAATAATTTGTTCTAACTCTCTGAAGAAAGTCCACGGTATTTTGATAGGGATTGCATTAAACGTGTAAATTGCCCTGGGTAACATTGACATTTTCACAATATTAATTCTGCCAATCCATGAGCATGGAATATTTTTCCATCTCTTTGTGTCTTCCTCAATTTCTTCCAGAAGTGTTCTATAGTTTTTAGGGTATAGATCCTTTACCTCTTTGGTTAGGTTTATTCCTAGGTATCTTATGCTTTTGGGTGCAATTGTAAATGGGATTGACTCCTAATTTCTCCTTCTTCAGTCTCATTGTTAGTGTATAGAAATACCACTGATTTCTGGGCATTGATTTTGTATCCTGCCACGCTACCAAATTGCTGTATGAGTTCTAGCAATCTTGGGGTGGAGGCTTTTGGGTTTTCTATGTAGAGTATCATGTCATCGGCGAAGAGGGAGAGTTTGACTTCTTCTTTGCCAATTTGAATGCCTTTAATGTCTTTTTGTTGTCTGATTGCTGAGGCTAGGACTTCTAGTACTATGTTGAATAGCAGTGGTGAGAGTGGACATCCCTGTCTTGTTCCTGATCTTAGGGGAAAGGCTCCCAGTGCTTCCCCATTGAGAATGATATTTGCTGTGGGCTTTTCGTAGATGGCTTTTAAGATGTTGAGGAATGTTCCCTCTATCCCTACACTCTGAAGAGTTTTGATCAGGAATGGATGCTGTGTTTTGTCAAATGCTTTCTCCGCATCTAATGAGAGGATCATATGGTTCTTGGTTTTTCTCTTGCTGATATGATGAATCACATTGATTGTTTTACGGGTGTTGAACCAGCCTTGTGTCCCGGGGATAAATCCTACTTGGTCATGGTGAATAATTTTCTTAATGTACTGTTGGATCCTATTGGCTAGAATCTTGTTGAGAATTTTTGCATCCATGTTCATCAGGGATATTGGTCTGTAATTCTCCTTTTTGGTGGGGTCTTTGTCTGGTTTTGGAATTAAGGTGATGCTGGCCTCATAGAACGAATTTGGAAGTACTCCATCTCTTTCTATCTTTCCAAACAGCTTTAGTAGAATAGGTATGGTTTCTTCTTTAAACGTTTGATAGAATTCCTCTGGGAAGCCATCTGGCCCAGGACTTTTGTGTCTTGGGAGGTTTTTGATGACTGCTTCAATTTCCTCCCTGGTTATTGGCCTGTTCAGGTTGGCCAACATGCACATGAGAAAATGCTCTGCATCACTTGCCATCAGGGAAATACAAATCAAAACCACAATGAGATACCACCTCACACCAGTGAGAGTGGGGAAAATTAACAAGGCAGGAAACCACAAATGTTGGAGAGGATGCAGAGAAAAGGGAACCCTCTTACACTGTTGGTGGGAATGTGAAATGGTGCAGCCACTCTGGAAAACTGTGTGGAGGTTCTTCAAAGAGTTAAAAATAGACCTGCCCTACGACCCAGCAATTGCACTGTTGGGGATTTACCCCAAAGATACCGCTTACCCGGTTAAATATTTAAATAAAAAATATTTATTTATTCATGAGAGACAGAGTGGCAGAGACATAGGCAGAGGGAGAAGCAGGCTCCTCGCAGGGAGCCTGATGCAGGACTCGATCCCGGACCCCAAGATCACGACCTGAGCTGAAGGCAGCCGCCCAACCCCTGAGCTACCCAGGTGTCCCAGGATTCAATTTTTTAAACTGAGACATAATTGACATATAACTTACAAATGGTTCCCAACTTAATTAATTGACTTTATGATGGCATGAAAGCAATACCCATACAAACATTTTGTCTTTCTTTCTTTCCTTCTTTTTTTTTAAGATTTTATTTATTTATTTGAGAGAGAGATAGAATGTGAGCAGAGATGAGGAGGCAGAGGGAGAGGGAGAAGCAGACTCCCCACTGAACAGGGAGCCCTACTCAGGGCTCTATCCCAAGACTCTGAAATCATGACCTGAGCTGAAAGCTGGCACTTAACCAACTGGGCCACCCAGGAGTCCCAACCATTCTGTTTTTCACTTTTAGTACAGTATTCAATAAATTATATGTAATATTTAACATTTTATTATAATGTAGGTTTTGTGTTAGATGATTTTGCTTAACTGTGAGCTAGTGTAACTGTTCTGAGCATGTTTAAGTTAGGCTAGGCTAACTGCAATGTTCAGTAGGTAGGTGTATTAAATACATTTTTGATTTATGATATTTTCAGCTTATGATGGGTTTATGTTGAGAAGCATCTGTATATTAGTTTCCGGTATACAGTATAATGATTTGATATTTGCTTACATTGTGAAATGATCACTCCAATAAGTCTGGTTAACATCCACCACCGCACATAAGTACAGATCAATTCATTGTGAAATGTGTATATTTCCATGAAACAACCACTACAATCAAAATAAGGAACAAATCCATCATCCCCCAAAGCCTTGATAATCCTTCCCTCCCAACCTTCACTGTCCTTTCCGACTCTGCCTCTAGGAATTACTGATCTGCTGTCTGGTTTTTTTTTTTTTTTGCTGTCTTTTTTTTTTTTAAGATTTTATTTATTTATTCATGAGAGACACACAGAGAGAGAGAGAGGCACAGAGACACAGGCAGAGGGAGAAGCAGGCTCCATGCAAGAAGCCCGATGTGGGACTCGATCCTGGGTCTCCAGGATCACACCCCGGGCTGCAGGCAGTGCTAAACCACTGCGCCACCGGGGCTGCCCTGCTGTCTGTTTTAATATAAATTAGTTTACGCTTTCTAGATTTGTATACAAATAGAATCAAAGAGTATGTACTCTGTCTTGTTTCTTCCTTTCAGCATAATTATTTTTAGAGTCATCCATGTTGTTGCATATATCAGTTCCAAACAAAATATAATTGAATAGTATTCCAATATATGGATCTATCATAATGTCATCCTTTCTCTTGTTAACATTTTGGTTGTTCCAGTTTTGTGTTATTATAATTAAAGCTGATAAGGGAATGTCTTTCTGGTATGCTAGAAAGAAAGTGCTCACAAAAGAATAGTGGCATATTGAGGACATAGGAACCAATCTGAAAGAAAGCAGAGGTTTCTATAATTGTCAATTAGGTGTCAATTAGGCTCAGTTTTTATTTCTCTTAGATAAACACTTAGGTGTGAAGTTGCTAGGTAGTATGATCGTTATGTGTTTGACTTTAGAATGAATTGTCAAGCTGTTTTCCAATTTTTAAAACTATTTTATAGTCTCCTATTAATGTATAACGCTTCCAATGAATCCACATCTCTGTTACCATTCTCATTTTCAGTCTTTTGAATTTTAGCTATTCCTTTTAAGTCCTTTTTTTTTTAGCTGAATGTCACAAATTTTGCTGTGTTCTATGTTCATTATTATCCAGGTGAATATATTTTTAAGCTCCACTTGAAATTTCTTCTTTGACTCCTGGATTATATAAATATGTAGTTCCTAACTTCTGAACATTTCCCAGATATTTCTGATTACTTTTAGTAATTGGGGTCTGAGAATATACTCCATTTGATTGAAAATTTCTAAATTTATTGAGATTATAATTTTATTTTCCAACATATGGTCTGTCCTGGTCAGTATTTCTTTTTTTTTTTAATAAATTTTTATTTATTTATGATAGTCACACACACACAGGGAGAGAGAGAGAGAGAGAGAGGCAGAGACACAGGCAGAGGGAGAAGCAGGCTCCATGCACCGGGAGCCCGATGTGGGATTCGATCCAGGGTCTTCAGGATCGCGCCCTGGGCCAAAGGCAGGTGCCAAACCGCTGCGCCACCCAGGGATCCCAGTCCTGGTCAGTATTTCATATGCACCTAAAGGAATAGATATTCTGTTAGGCAGAGGTTTCTATAATTGTCAATTAGGTCTATTTGGTTGGTAGTGTTGTCTTTTTTA
The DNA here is from genome assembly GCF_048164855.1 of Canis lupus baileyi. Taxonomy (NCBI): domain Eukaryota; kingdom Metazoa; phylum Chordata; class Mammalia; order Carnivora; family Canidae; genus Canis; species Canis lupus. Next base: position 115,648,576 of record NC_132838.1, on the reverse strand, counting down.
TAATTACTGATTTACTGTTTATTTACTGAGAGAAAGATGTTGAAGCCTCCTGAGTATAATTTTGTTTTTTCTTTTTTTTTAATTTTGTTTTTTTCTATTCTCTCCTCTGTTAGTTTTATTTCCTCTGTTTTGAAGCTTATTGTTTACATTCACATTTTTAAAAAATTTTTATTTATTTATGATAGTCACACAGAGAGAGAGAGAGAGAGAGAGAGGCAGAGACACAGGCAGAGGGAGAAGCAGGCTCCATGCACCGGGAGCCCGATGTGGGATTCGATCCCGGGTCTCCAGGATCGCGCCCTGGGCCAAAGGCAGGCGCCAAACCGCTGCGCCACCCAGGGATCCCCTACATTCACATTTTTTATGTGAGATTGAGTAATTGACTATTGTAATGAAAAACCTTTTTACCCTAGGAATATTCCTTGTTTTGAAGTCTACTTTATCTGATATTATCATAGCCACTACACTGTTTTAGTAATTTCTTTTTTTTTTTTTTTAAGATTTTATTTATTTATTCGTAGAGATGCAGAGAGAGAGAGAGAGAGAGAGGCAGAGACACAGGCAGAGGGAGAAGCAGGCTCCACGCAGAGAGCCTGACGCGGGACTCGATCCAGGGTCTCCAGATCACGCCCCGGGCTGCAGGCGGCACTAAACGGCTGCGCCACTGGGGCTACCCAGTAATTTCTTTTTTTTTTAAGACTTTATTTATTCATAGAGACAGAGAGAGAGAGAGAGAGAGAGAGAGAAGCAGAGACACAGGCAGAGGGAGAAGCAGGCACCATGCAGAGAGCCTGATGTGGGACTTGATCCAGGGTGTCCAGGATCACACCCTGGGCTGCAGGCGGTGCTAAACCACTGTGCCACCGGGGCTGCCCTGTTTTAGTAATTTCATGATACTCCCTGTCTATTCTCTTACTTTTGACCTTTCATATATATGTATATAATACATACTAAATATGTATATGAAATATATACATAAATAACAGAGAAATATGTAGGTATTTAAAATGAGTTTCTTATAGGAGCATCCAATATTGTTTTACTCTTTCTTTAAAAAGCCAGACTGGCAATCTTTCTCTTTTTTTTTTTTTTAAGATTTTATTTATTTATTCATGAGACACACAGAGAGAGAGGCTGAGACACAGACACAGGCAGACACAGGCTCCCTGCAGGGAGTCCGATATGGGACTTGACCCTGAGACTCCAGGATCATGCCCTGAGCCGAAGACAGGCGCCCAACCGCTGAGCTACCCAGCCGTCCCATGGCAATCTCTTTTAATTGTAATCATTAGACAATTTACAATTGATGTAATTATATCAGCAGTTCTAAAACTTTAACATATGGAACTTGATCCCAGGACCAGGGGATCAGGACCTGAGCCAAAGGCAGATGCTCAACCACTGAGCCACCCAGGTGCCCCTAGGCACCATCTATCCACCCACATGCTCCAATCCAGCACCTCTTTGGTGCTAGATTGGAGTTATCAATATGAACTCATGTTACATATAGATAGATACAGAAATACAGATGTGTGCATGGACCAGCATCCACACATATATTTCTCAGCTTTGTCTGTTGAGAGGGCCTAGAAGCAGTAATGGTTCAGTATCCGTGAGTACCCGTAGCACTCAGATTCTGTTTTCTAAATACTATTCTCCAATAAAAAGAACAAAGGCTCCTTGGAGTAATGACTGATTCTAGGACTGAAGCAGAGAAAAATACAAAATGAACCTGGAAGGTATAGTGTGAGAAAGAAAGTGCTCACAAAAGAATAGTGGCATATTGAGGACATAGGAACCAATCTGAAAGAGTTCCTAGTGACCAAACCTAGAACAATTTGAGCAAGAAAATAATGGCAGTACTGGATTAAAATCCACAGAATAAAATGTATGAGTCCATACTTATATACAAAAATATGACTGAATAAGTAACAGAGGCAGAAAGAACAAATCTTCCTTAGAGAACTATTACAAATAATTTATATGTGAAGTTTAATTTCCCTCCCCATAAATATAGGTGGAATTAGTGACTTGATGCCAAAGAAAAGAATATGGAAAGTGAGAAGTGGTACCCGACATTGGAGAAATCTGCAGATACCACCTTAACCAAATGGTCCAAGTCAGTATCACCAGTGACAAGTCATGTTGATGCGATTTGCTATGATCAGGGGTTTTCAGACTTTTACCATAAAGAGCTAGATAGTAAATACCTTCAGCTTTGTAGGTCATATGATCTGTTACAACCATTCAACTCTGCTATGGGAATATAAAAGCAGCCAGACAATACAGAAAGGAATGGATTACCACATGGCTGTGTTGCAATGAAGCTTACAAAAACAGAATGTATGAAGGATTTGGCTCACAGCGTGCAGATTCTTGTTCTGAATTTGTTTTTCCTTCCTTTAAGTCATAGAATCAAAAACTCTCCAAGACTTGCACGTCTTATGGATCCAAATATGAGTGCAGAGATTACATATGAAAGTGACTGATGGACCAAAATTGTTTTGTTGTTTAGGTTTTTTTGAGACAAAGCTGTAACTTATTCTTTTAAAGTTGTAAGACCACAGTGCTCCTTTGACTTCCTACTATTTTATTGTTGAGACCTACATTTCTAATATCATGTGGTTTCACTATCAGCCAAGATTTTCTTGTACACTGATAGTCTCAGTGAAAAAATGGAAGTGATTAGGAAAATAGAAAACAGGAATGCTGGGCAGTGTTAATATTCCATTTCTGGTTTATGGTCATGATTTTAATATGAGTCTAGTCTGCTTGTGGTTTTCTTTGACTATATCAGTTGCTTAAGATCAAGTGTAGAGTGAGAAAAGCTTGGGTTTAATTAAGGTGCTGACCTTTCAGCACATGTGAAGCAAAAGGAACTTGGAGATGAGGGTTTAAGCAAAAGAGTGGTTGTAATGAGGGCCTATACTGGGCAAGAAGGGAAGACAGAATGGGATTTGATGGTAAGGTGGTACATAGTCAATGAATGGTTTATTAGTCTATTAATTTTACACGGAGGAATTATCTTTTTTTTAAGCAACCGTTTAATCAGCTGTTTCCTTTGAGTGAAGATTCAATCAGAAATTCAATCAGACAATAGCTAAGTATCTATTTGAATCATTAAACCACGGAGTATGAATTCTTATGAGGTAATAATCTTTTTTTTTTTTTTTGGTAATAATCTTTGTAATATACACATTTCTCTGTGTGTGTAAGGAGAGGTGTCACTCAGAGCAGATTTTAGATACAGAGACTTGGAAGGCTTGGAAGGCAGGATAGTTATGAGGTGAAGGGGAAATCACAGGAATATTCATCCTTCTGCTGTAATTAATGAACACCTAATACAGAAAAGGCACTATTCTAGGTGATGGGAGCATAGTTATGGAAAAGTCTCTGCCTTCATGGGGCTCTGTTCCTGTGGTTTGTGGAGATAGTGTTTACAGTTGGGGGGAAGTCTTATTCTTAGGCATTTGTATAAACCTCAAGGGTAAAAGTTTGCCTTGATAACGTCAGAGTTTTGAGGAGTTATTTTGAATGAAGGGAAAAGGTGAGAATTGATTGTGACCCGTCCATTGAATTTAGAAACACCTAGGTTCTGATCTTTATCTCTCCTTACTGGTTTGATCTTAATGAAGTTATGTAGATCCTTTACTTTCTATTTTCCCATCTCCAGACTTGAGATATGATACCCATGTTCCAAGGGCCTCTTGACATTTTAAGAAGAGGGTATCTATAAATTGTTTGACATCCCTTTGTTGTCAGGTCATTGTATTGTCTGCCTTTACCATTGTATCTGAAGTTAAGAAGATACTATTTAATTCCCAGCTGTGCTCACTTAGTATTTGAGAGACTCCAAATATTTGAATTGATCTTCCTGAGCCTTGGTTTTCTTGTCACTGAAATGACATAAAAACAGCACCTAACTTGTAGTGCTATTGCTGTTTGTCAGTGGATGTTTGAGAAGCTCTAGATACATAGGAAGAATTAAGGGTCGGGCTGTGGTCTCCCAGTCATGGTTTCAAAAATGGATTCCAGGGCAGCCCTGGTGACTCAGCCGTTTGGCGCCGCCTTCAGCCCAGGGCGTAATCCTGGAGACCCAGGATTGAGTCCCACATCGGGCTCCATGCATATTCGGAATTAAAAATATGTTTCAAAAACGTTGTCAGGGTTCAATTGTACTCAGGCTGGGCTCTCACTGAGAGTACAGTAGCCACATCCCAGGTCCCTCCCACACCACCATGGCCAGATAGCACACCAAACGCAGCCTGAGTGTCTGAACACGTCTACATGGGGCTATAGGCTCAACAGTTTCCTTTGGCTTTCTGGAAGGACCAGCCCATTTACTACTGCAGCTCAGGCTGAAAATGTGAAGGCCAAGCTTGGCAACTCACTGCGGATACAGCTCATTTAGAGGCAGGTCCAAAATGCAGTAGAGCCATTTGAACAGTGGATCTCTCACAGCCAAGAAGTTCTTTTCTTAAAGGTCAGATTTCCCAGAGGTCATTTAGGCTGCATTAACCTGGCTTGGTGTTGGGGGGCGGGGGAGGGATCTGGTGTCCTGGGGATTATGGGCGCCATGTGATGAGATGGTGGTGTCAGAGGAACAAACCACTGCAGGACATCCTGCACCAGTAATCAGTGCCACACTTAAACCAGCAGTGAGATTAGAGGTTGATAAATTTAGGTGCTAGGTGAGGGGCCCAGCAGGTATACAGGATATATTACATTCGTAGGTGCCTAAGAAGCAGAAGAGAGATTGTGTGACAGGGTGACCAAGGGTGGGAGTGAGCATGTGGTGGACATGTCTGTGTGTATAACGGGCTGGGTGGGACTCTTGTGAAGGCCTATGCGATTGTGACCTCCAGAGTTGCGTCTGATTGTGTTCCTTTGACTAGGACGAATGGCCGTTATGTGAGTATAGGTTGTGGCCTCTGCATGTCACTGACCAGTGGCTCTTGATTATGTACTAGTTCTTCTAACCTCTCATCTCACAGCCACGTGCAGCTGCAACAAAGAAATGATCTCAAGAGAGGTAATGTTTTGCACTAGCATGAAGGTTTCCAGCAAGAAAGTGCACACATCGGGCAGCCCTGGTGGCTCAGTGGTTTAGCGCTGCCTTCAGCCCAGGGCGTGATCCTGGAGAACCTGGATCGAGTCTCCATGTCGGGCTCCCTGCATGGAGCCTGCTTCTCCCTCTGCCTGTGTCTCTGCCTCTCTCTCTCTCTCATGAATAAATTTAAAAAATCTTAAAAAAAAATGCACATATCAACTTAAGGTAGGAATTTTTAGAGCCCAAAGGAGTTTTTAAAGCCTTTTAAGCTTGTCTTTTGTAAAGACATTGGGGGGGGGGGGTGCACACACTGGTGGAAGCCCTGTCTTTGGAGCCTGTGGGAGCAGCTATGGGTCCAGAACCACAGCATTACCACAGCTCTGACTGCAGGAACCCTCTGTGAACTCAGATTTAGGTTTCTGCCCCTCTCCTGTTTCCTGGTTTTGTATATGAGGTCATGATCCACTTCTCCATTCTTGCCATTCTCCAAAAGAAGGAACCCAAGGAGTAGAAAAGAGTTGATGCATTACAAAAATAATGGATGTTAAGAAATATTGCCAATGCCAAAAACAGTCAAACTTCAGGTGAATTTTCTTGTTCACAGAATTTTCTTTTTTTTAATGATATAGTTTTTTTTTTAATTTTTTTTATTTATTTATGATAGTCACACAGAGAGAGAGAGAGAGGCAGAGACAGAAGCAGGCTCCATGCACCGGGAACCCGACGTGGGACTCGATCCCGGGTCTCCAGGATCACGCCCTGGGCCAAAGGCAGGCGCCAAACCGCTGCGCCACCCAGGGATCCCCTCACAGAATTTTTATTTGGACATGAGAACATTTGATTTTCTTTGCCTGAAGTGTATACTAGGTAGAGATCATCTTTATACGTTCCATCCCAAGTTGATGGATAGAAGTCATTGAGATAAATCTTCCTTCATGTGGCTCTTATTTTCTCTGTCTTCTCCAGATAATAGTCACATATTCAATTGGCAGATCACCTGAATTAGACAATTGGTCTTTATTTTAGATGGTGATTAGGCAAAGCAGCATAGGTTTATGTGGAATCATACATCACAGATCTCTGATATTCTGCAGAGGCCTAATAATCAACAAATAACAAACTCGTCTGCTTTGTGAAGCTTTTGGAAGTGGGACTGTAATTGGGTGTTTGAGGATAAAGATCTGTGTGAACAAGGGGAGGAATATGTTCAGGTGATCCTTAAGTTAAAATGAGTAGTACTACAGGTGTTATTTGTGGTCTGGTAGCCTGAGTTTTGTTCAGGTGTATATCCTTGTGTGGATTGTGAGAGGCAGTGTGGTATGATGTTGAAGAGGATGGGCCCTGGATATCCAATATTTGGTTTGAACCTTGGCCCTGCCACTTCCTAGCCGTATGAGCTTGGTGTATTCATACAGCATCCGTGTTCCACAGCACTCATACTTCATAGGGATATAACAAGGATAAAAATACAAAGCTCAGACAGCCCGGGTGGCTCAGCGGTTTACTGCCTGCCTTTGGCCCAAGGCCTAATCCTGGAGACCTAGGATTGAGTCCCATGTCGGGCTTCCTGCAGGGAGCCTGCTTCTCCCTCTGCCTGTGTCTCTGCCTCTCTCTATCCCTCTCTTTCTCTCAATCGGTGTCTCATGAATAAATAAATAAATAAAATATTTAAAAAAATAAAAAGCTCATGACAACAGAACTTGGAACATAGGAGTGCTCAATAAATATTAACTTGTGATTGTGGGCAGTTTTCCTTTAGGGTCCAATAGTAATGGAAATATGAAGGTAATTGATGGTTATTTGTAAGGTAAGAAAGTTATCCAGAGGCTCACCTGGTTAAAAACAAGAGTTCTTAATCATTAGTTCTTTGATTGCTCTTGTGAACTTCTACGAGTCCACAGATCATTTGAAACGGTATCCAGAAGTGTGTGTTTATTGATTATCAAAAGTGAATATGATCAAAAAAATCAGAAATATTGATTTGGAAACAAAATGGTAATAAGAGGTACAATCTTGTATAAAGTGTTCAAGATTACAAAAATGGTTTAGTAAATCCCACATACATGAGATAAAATAACATGCAGCCAGTGAAATTATGCTTATAAAGATTCTTCCTGGGGCACCTAGCTGGCTTAGTCAGTTAAGCATCCAACTCTTGGTTTCAATTCAACTCATGATCTCAGGGTCGTGGGATGGAGCTTCATGTCAGGCTCTACACTCACCAGGGAGTCAGCTTGAGATTCTCTCTCTCTCCCTCTTCCTTTGTCCCTCCCCACTACAGGCTCTCTCTCTCTCGCTCTCTCTGTTAAATAAATCAATCTTTAAAAGAAAATATTCTGGGAATCCCTGGGTGGCTCAGTGGTTTAGTGCCTGCCTTTGACCCAGGGTGTGATCCTGGAGTTCCGGGATCGAGTACCATATCAGGCTCCCTGCATAGAGCCTGCTTCTCCCTCTGCCTATGTGTCTCTGTCTCTCTCTCTCTCCTCTGTGTCTTTCATGAAAAAATAAAATCTTTAAAGAAAAAAAAAAGATTCTTCATAGGAAAATATGAAGTGCTTTATATGCTTTATATGAAATCTGTCATATAAAGCAATATTCATAGCTGTGAAAAGTATTATTCCAAAGCATTTTTTAAATTATTTAAGAATCTCATTTAACACTACAAGGTTATATAAGACATCTTAGAAGGTATGTATCCAAAATGTTATTTCAATTATATATGTGTGAAGAAGACATAGGTATGTACATTTATTGAGAATCTATTGTGTGCAGAACTTTGTCTGCTTTTTACATATTCAACCTACTAATTCCATTTACCCGAATTATGTTCATTCAAGAAAAATACTGGTAGTGAAACTTTTTCATTTATACTGATGATATTATTTAAGGATTGTCCAAGAAATGGTAGGTGAAATTTATTTCAATAACATTGTTTTTCCAATTCAGAGTTAGAATTCACAGTTTATAAGTGGAAAGATTCTCCCTAATTTTACTTCAAAATTATAATTTTACTTCAAAAATATTTTGGATAATATTGGTGCTATATTTTCAGGTAGGAATTATATCTCACCATTGCAAGAGAATCCAGTAACCTAAAGAATTAATGAATAAGAAAGATAAAATTACCCATAGTCTGTTGTTACCATGTCCTTCTCCTTCCCCACTCCCCACAGCATTAATCACCAATTATATTTTGATATAGATTTTTCCAGTTTTTATCTATAAGCATATATTTGTGGTCTTGATTCTGTAATATAAAATAACCTTATTTGATGATATAAAATGACAAAGGATTTCCAACTCTTAATTTATGAAAGAAATCCATGGGTTTCATTATGTCTCTGTGCATGTGAAGGCTCTTTATTTCTTGAAAAACCTTTCTCAATATTTTCACCTCGTAGGAGCATAGATTTGTCAGTTAAAATCAATTACCAGAAAATGTGGTTATCAGCTAACATAGCATTTTTAAATCATTTTTTAAGGGGTGCCTGGGTGGTATAGTTGGTTGGGTATTGGATTCTTAGTTTTGGCTTAGTTCGTGATCTCAGGATCATGGGATCCAGCCCTGCGTCAGGCTCTAATTTTTTTCCTCAACTGATGTTTAGATGCAGAATGAGACTAATAGGATGTTGATTTGGCAGTTGTCTGGAACACATTGTGCTAAATGTCAAGATAAAGCCTTCTTGGGGTCAAGAAGACTTTAGAGTACTCAGAGCTTTTTTTCTAAGCTCAAGAAGAGAATGTTTTTTTTTTTTTTAATTTATTTATGATAGTCACAGAGAGAGAGAGAGAGAGAGAGAGAGAGGCAGAGACACAGGCAGTGGGAGAAGCAGGCTCCATGCACCGGGAGCCCGATGTGGGATTCGATCCCGGGTCTCCAGGATCGCGCCCTGGGCCAAAGGCAGGCGCCAAACCGCTGCGCCACCCAGGGATCCCAGAGAATGTTTTAAAACTAAATGAAGTCTCTACTTTTTGGAGAATAGCTTCTTCTAACATATACATTTGTATACGTATAAATTTTTAAGTTAACATATGGCCACTGTTAAAATAATTATGAAATATATTTTAAAAAAACAACCAAGATTACACCTATTTAAAAAATCATGGTAGGGATCCCTGGGTGGCACAGCGGTTTGGCGCGTGCCTTTGGCCCAGGGCGCGATCCTGGAGACCCGGAATCGAATCCCACATCGGGCTCCCGGTGCATGAAGCCTGCTTCTCCCTCTGCCTGTGTCTCTGCCTCTCTCTCTCTCTCTCTCTGACTATCATAAATAAATAAAAATTTTTAAAAATCTGAAAAAAATCATGGTAACATAGGATTATATAATGTAACAAAATGTATAAATTACCAGACCTTTCAATCTATTGATATCCTATTCCCTGTCCCCCAGTGTCTATCTTTTTAATGATCTTATCATGTTGTGCAATTTTTTAAAAAAGATATTACTCATTCATTAATGAGAGACACACAGAGAGAGGCAGAGACATAGGCTGAGGGAGAAGCAGGCTCCCTGCAAGAAGCCCGATGTGGAACTCGATCCTGGACCACAGGATCACACCCTGAGCCAAAGGCAGATGTTCAACCACTGAGCCATCCAGGTGTCCCAGCTTCTATTTTTTTTTTAAGATTTTATTTATTTATTCATGAGAGACACAGAGAAGCAGAAATATAGGCAGAGGGAAAGGTAGGCCTGCTGCAGGTAGGCTGATGCAGGACTCCATCCTGGGACTCTGGGATCATGACCTGGCCAATGGCAGATGTTCAACCACTGAGCCACCCAGGGGCCAGCTGTGCTCCTATTTTTTTAATCTTTTTTTTTTTTTTAAGACTTTATTTATTCATGAGAGACACACACACAGAGAGGCAGAGACACAGGCAGAGGGAGAAGCAGGCTCCATGCAGGGAGCCCGACGTGGGACTCGATCCCAGGTCTCCAGGATCAGGCCCTGGGCTAAAGGCGGCACTAAACCGCTGAGCCACCCGGGCTGCCCTTACCTTATTTTTCTATTGATAGTATATCTGTAATATTTTCCATGTCCTTAAATATGTTTTCCTATTTAGCATTTAGTGGCCACTCTCTATTCTGTTGCCTGTATATTTAGTATTTAAGTAGTCAGCTTGGCTGGACTCAAAATACAGAACCTGGGCCTAGGCAATTCCTTGTGTTCATTTCCCACATATTGACCAACTTCAGTGGACCCTGTGGCCATTAAAGAACCTGTAGTTTATATGATGAGGCCTCTTTCAGCCTTGGAAGGTGGGAATTAAGGCAGGTGGATCCACTCATGGAAAGACTGAGCTTAAAAAAAAAAAAAAATACTAAGCAGTCCAATCTTAGGACTAGATCAGCCTTCCCAACATGGGAGCTTGTCTAGGAGAGCTCCTGCTCCTGTGTTTGGACCTAGCGTCAGTACCAGAAGTGACTTATTCTACACAACGACCTTTGTGTAGTCTGGTATCCTGGGACTTGGCAGAGACCATAGATCCATCTTCTACTTTTCCCTAAATTGTGTGTACAGTAGTGGGGGCTAATTTTAGAAGAAGGATGGGGGAACAAAAAGATTTTATTAAATTAAATCATATTAGGAACACTAACACTATTTTTTCTTTTCTCAGCTCTGGATTCTCTAGAATTTGAAATTTTTTTCAGTGGAAGAACACCAAGGAGCATTGATCCGGTCTTACATTTCTAAAACCATGACCTGTGTAAGTTGATTATTTTGATTATTCATGTCTTCCTGCGATATTATGATTTTAATCTATGTGGGTTTTTTGATTAATTAACCCAAAGCTGGGATCCCCGGGTGGCGCAGCGGTTTGGCGCCTGCCTTTGGCCCAGGGCGCGATCCTGGAGACCCGGGATCGAATCCCACGTCGGGCTCCCGGTGCATGGAGCCTGCTTCTCCCTCTGCCTGTGTCTCTGCCTCTCTCTCTCTCTCTCTATGTGACTATCATAAATAAATAAAATTTAATAAAAAAAAAAAAATTAACCCAAAGCTTCCTACTTAAGAGGGTCACATTCAGTTATCTGCTCTACAGTGTGTCCTAAAATAAAAAAAAAAAAAAGTGATACCAAATAGCTCAGTTTCCTTCTAATAGGTGTTTTGCTATCCAGTTTTTGTTTTTATTATCCAATTTACTCAATCCATTTCTATGCTTATTCTTCAATCAAAGGCTATGATGAAGCAGTAAAAGAATAAAGTCCCATAAACAAAATATTTGAGTTTCCTTTATAGGTCTCTGACTTGATGAATTAGAGGTGTTGGTCCCATTTAATTACCACAGGTAGACTTTAAAATTCTCCATAGACCTGAATTTTCTAAGCAGATGAGATGGATATTGGTATCAATTGGTCTCAGTCTTAGCATGTGATGGTATCTCTTCTTGAACATGTAGAATGCTTGGAAACATTTGGGTCATGCATCTTTTTAAGGAATTCTTGAGAGACAAATATATCTATTTTGTGATTGAATCTGATCTGTTGAATTTGGATGACATCTATTTAATTAAGGCTCATCCTTCAGCATACAGTTAAGAACAAGGAAAATATTGATTAACTGACAGAAGATGACAATGGATGAGAATATTATTCTAAGGAGGATAAATATGTTGATTTCTAGAATTGATGAAGACCTTTGAAATTTTGTCCAACCAAGTATATAAATGTCAGGGATGGATTAAGTCTGAGATATCTATAATAAAATGGATTGGGACACAGCCATAATTTATTTGTCAAAACAAAGAAAAATGCTTAAATGATATGTTCTGACAAAGGATGAATTCAATGCTTATAGAAATGTTAAACTGGGGGGCAGCCCCAGTGGCGCAGCAGTTTAGCTCCGCCTGCAGCCCAGGGCGTGATCCTGGAGACCTGGGATTGAGTCCCACATCCGGCTCCCTGCATGGTGCCTGCTTCTCCCTCTGCCTGTGTCTCTGCCTCTCCCTCTAGCTGTGTCTCTATGAATAAATAATAAATAAAATCTTAAAAAAAAAAGAAAAGAAAAGCCCTTTATTAAAAAAAAAAAAGAGAGAGAAAGAAAGAAATGTTAAACTGGGAAGCTTGGGTGGCTCTGGTTAAGTGTCTGCCTTCGGCTGCCTTTGGCTCAGGGCGTGATCCTGGAGTCCCAGGGTTGAGTCCCACATCAGGCTCCCTGCATGGAGCCTGCTTCTCCCTCTGCCTGTGTCTCTGTCTCTCTCTCCCTGTCTCTTGTGAATAAATAAAATCTTAAAAAAAAGAAAGAAAAAAATGTCAAACTTTTTTCAAAAGCTTTTATTTAATACAGAAATTTTTATGTTCAGTATGACAGGGAAATCCCATCTTTGTTTAAAGGGAAAGTAATTTAGAACCTCATTTTTTAAAAAGATTTATTTATTTATTTATTCATTCATTCATTCATTCATTCATTCATTCATGATAGACCCAGAGATTGAGAGAGAGGCAGAGACACAGAAGGAGGGAGAAGCGGGCTCCATGCCGGGAGCCCGATGTGGGACTCGATCCCGGGACTCCAGGATTGCGCCCTGGGCCAAAGGCAGGCGCCAAACCTCTGAGCCACCCAGGGATCCCCCTAATTTTTTTTTTTGAGAATTTATATCTCATGCAACTAGCTGACTATGTGATTGTGCATTATACTTTATTGACTAGGAAAAAAACTTTAATTTTATCCATTCCCTAGTAGGTCTGAGTTTTTGTTTTGTTTTGTTTTTTGTTTTTTAAGATTTTATTTAGTTATTCATGAGAGACAAAGAGAGAGAGAGAGAGAAAAGCAGAGAGAGAAGCAGGCTCCATGCAGGGAGCCTCACATGGGACTCGATCCTGGGTCTCCAGGATCATGCCCTGGGCTGAAGATGACGCTAAACCACTGAGCCACCTGGGCTGCCCCAGGTCTGAGTTTTGTGATAGCCCATAACTTACAAAGATTTGTCTGTAGCAATAGGATTCTGCAGGAATATGTAGACACTCAGCTTTGAGTTTCTAGTCCTCTTGTACTATATCACTCCTTTTTTTTTTAAAAGATTTTATTTATTTATTCATAAACACAGAGAGAGAGGGGCAGAGAACAGACAGAGGGAGAAGCAGGCTCCATGCAGGGAGCCCGACATGGGACTTGATCCCAGATCTCCAGGATCACACCCCAGGCTGCAGGCAGTGCCAAACCGCTGCGCCACCGGGACTGCCCTCACTCCTTTTCTTTAATTCAGTCCTGTAATCTCCTGTTTTTACTATCTTGAAAATGTTTTTTTCAATTTCATACTACATGGGTTTGCAGTTTCAGGAATTAGTGACATTCAGGGATGTGGCCATAGACTTCTCTCGGCAGGAGTGGGACTACCTGAACCCTATTCAGAGGGACTTATTCAGTACAAGTCCCTCTGAATGATGTTAGAGTGATGTTAGAGAACTATAGAAACTTGGTCTCACTGGGTAAGTTCATTTGCAATGAGAAATTTAGAATGTGCTTTGTTGTGTGTTAACCTTCAACACAGTGAATTTCAAGATGTAAGCTGAATTTTCTTTCTTTTGTTGTTCCCAGAGGAAGCCTTGAAAGCCTGTCAGTTTGTCACTGCCTCTGCCATTTACCATGGTCATTTTCTCTTTTAGTGATATGCACGTCTCCCTCTGGCTCTTCCTGTCTTTGCTTCTCCTTCTTACTTCCCAGGGGGCTAGACAAAAGTTCCTTCTATTTATTCTATATATAGCTATTGTCCAAGAAACCTGGTTTTCCATTGTGTTCAGGCTGAATATTGCTGTGGATTTGCTGTGTCCCTCTGATCCACCTGCCAAGCAATCGTTAGATGTAGATTTGTGATTGGCTGTGGCTCTATAACTTTCATATTGGTGGGCTGGATAAACAATATTCATTTAAAATGGAAGAGTACACATTTAACTTCCTGCAACTAATTTTATATGATTTATGGTTGAAAGTTACAATTCATGAGCTTGACATTTACAATTGAATGAATATTTTGTAAGTGAATCAGGATGCTTCTCATTTTCCTCTTAAGGAAATAGAATAATTATAACTGGTATTATGTCCCAATTATGACACTCTTCCTGGGAGGAGGTGGGGGGAGGGATGGATATATTATACAATATGTATATATAATATACATATAATATGAATATATGTATTCATACAAACTTAATCATAAAATAATCATGCAATAATAGTATTATCATACACACTTTACTTGCCAACATTGTGGAGCAGTGTGTTGAAATGGCTTCCTCAAAGTTACAAGGTTGATATTAGAGGAGAAAGATTTTGTGCACAGGCCCTTAGCTCCAGTGAATGTTCTCAAACATTGTTAACCTTTTCAATCACTTTGTTAAATATTCTCTTAAGAGAAAGAAACTCAAAAAAAAAAAAAAGAAAAAGAAAAAGAGAGAGAGAGAGAAAGAAACTCATCTATATGAGTTTAAATTAAAATAAAATTTGATCATACCTGCCTGATTCCTTAGATCATCTCATCCTTCTTTTATCTGAAGTGTGTATCAGTAACATTTAACTTTGATTTCATTACAAAGTTAAGCAAAACTAAAGATTTTGTGAGTTCTGTTTTTATTTCTATACCATGTGGCATTTTTTTTCTTGTAAGCAGGACATTCCATTTCTAAGCCAGCTGTGGTTGACTTATTGGAGCAAGGTAAAGCACCCTGGATGATTTTGAGGGAAGAAATACAAAGACAGTATACAGGTAAGGAAGGCAAGGAAGGCAAAGGGAAGCCATCAGGACTGGTAGCAGCCTATGTGGTAAGAGGGAGAGCACATCTCTATGTTGTTTGTAAGGCCCTCCAAGGCACCAAGACTTGAGGAGCATGGGCTTGTGACCTCGGGAGGAAATGAAGGTCTCAACAGGAGCTATAGGAGAAACTTCAACTTTACTCCATTTGCCCATCACCTATTTCTCTTATATTTCAAACCCCTTTCCAGTGACAGGGAATCTCATTTTTCATTAGCACAATATTTTACCTATATGTTGGATTCATCTGGCTCTCCAGTTCCCCTTTTGCATACACACATGTATATCAATGCAATGATAATAAAACTTATAAGTTCCTGCTCTCGTGGAATTTACATTGTACTAGAGTAAGGATAAACAGGAAAATACTTAATATTAGGCAATGGAATGAGCTTTGGTGGAAAGTAAGCAGAAATTGGGCCATTTTAGATAAGGTGGTTGCAGATGACTTTACTAAGGTGGTAACATTTCAGAGGAGACATGATATAAAAGAATATTCCAACCTAAATGAACAGCTAGGAAGGCTCAGGAGATGCCTGGGTGTGTGTGTGTGTGTGTGTGTGTGTGTGTGTGTGTAGACTGGAGGGAGGGGGCCAGAGAGAGCTTTGTGAGTTTGCAGAGGACCATCAGAGACCAGAATAGAAGGCCTAAGGGGTGAGTAATAAGTAATGAAGCTACACTGTTAGTTGGATTCAGATCATATGAGGTTTTATTAGATTTGAATTGCTATGAATAATAAATATTAGAATCCATTATATAATGTCTTTAAATTTTTAATTTTAAACCATTTTTTAAAAATGTTAGCCAAATATGGAGAACCACATTAAACAAATGTCTAGCTCAATGAGTTAAATGCAGTAAACATCCATGTCACTATATCCATGTCAGGAAATAAAACTTTTTTTTTTCTTAATTTCTTATATGAAATAATTTTAAGTCACAGAAAGATTGTAATAATGATACAAAAGATTCTTTTATACCTTTAAGCTGGCCTTTCCAAACGAGGAAAGTTTTTCTAGTCCACACTGAAGTTTTTCACTTGTCCACACCCCATCACTTAGCAAGGGGATACACCACTCCCCTTGCTAAGTGTAGCCACTCTTCCCACTCTTCTGATTTTAATGGAAATCAGTTCCTTCCCTTTTTTCTCCCTCCAATTTCTTTACATGCTTTTAAAATCTTCTTTAATCTTTAAGTTTCCTCTTTATCTTTTGTTCCTAGCCATTTATTTTCTGAAGGAACATCTTCCATTCTGTTATGCTGATGCCATTTTGAGATTTACTTAGACATGTTCTCTCACCTCTCTATATCCTCTAAATAAGTAGTGGGATCAAGAGGCATAATGAGATTTAGATTATATTATATATAACATATATTATATATACAGTATATATTTTGGCAAGACAGCTTCCTGGACAGTCTTGTATACATAATATGTTGACAGTATTGAATGCTGGCTCCCCATATATCAAACAGAACCGAACTTATTGCTTACTGTGCTAAAGGAAAACACTACCTCTAAAGAGCTTTGGTAGTGTCTCAGAGGAGGAAAGGGAAGGATGGATCTTACTTAACATTTGGAAGTTTGGTTTAATGACAGTCTTTCAATGTGATTAGGATTAGGTGTAGATAAAGATACAACAAGGGAAAATTCCATGGAAATTAGGTAAGAATTTTGAGGCTTACAGGATATCCGGTGATCCAACCCCTTAAGTGTCTTGCCTTCAGCTCAGGTCATTATCCCAGGGTCTTGAGATTAAGCCCCATGTCGGGCTCCCTGCTCAGCAGGGAGTCTGCTTCTCCCTCTCTCTCTCCCTCTGTCCCTCCCCATACTCGTGCTTTCTCTCTCTCTCTCTCTCTCTTCCCCCCCCAAATAAATAAAATCTTGGGGTGCCTGGGTGGTTCAGTCAGTTAAGCATCTGCCTTCAGCTCAAGTCATGATCCCAGAATCCTGGGATGGAGCCCCACATTGGGCTCCCTACTTGGCAAGGAGTCTGCTTCTCCCTCTCCCTCTGCTGCTCTCCCTTGCTTGTGTTTGCTCTCTCTCTCTCTCTCTCAAATAAATAAAAATATTTAAAGATTAGATAGATAGATAGATAGATAGATAGATAGATAGATAGAAGGAATCTTTTTTTTTTAAAAAGGGAAAAAAAGGATTTTGAGGCTCAGGATTCAAAGAATCCTAGAACACAAATTCTGTTGATGTTTTCATCAAAGCGTTGATGGATCTTTCAAGAACTTCTTGTAATGAACAATCAAGCCAATTGCCTGTATAAGAAACTCCAGGAAAGTAAAACTGCACTGTGAGAACAGTGGGATAGTTACAGTATGCTAATGTAGTAGACAGGAAGGTACATTGAATGACTGGTAGTTCCAGTTGCCTGTGTCTAGGCTGAGCTTCTCACAAGCACCCTGAAAAGTATGCCTAGAGAATCCTTACATCAGACCTAACCATCTGTGGAGCAGCCCACTTTTTAAGTCTGGGTAGTGTCTTAGAACTAAGACATGAAAGTGACTGCTGGACCCCACCCAAGGGCAAGGACTGGTTGCCAGGAGGACCAACCATATGATTGGACAGTTTCAGTCCTACCCTCAACCTCTCAGGAGGGGAGATGAGCTAGAGGTGGAATCGTCCAATGGCCAATGACTTAGTCAATCATGACTATGCAATAAAACCTCCAATAAAAACCCAGAAGAACTGGTTCTTTCAGGTTGGTAAATAAGTGTAGATACCGGGAGAGTGACACACCGGGAGAGGGCATGGAAGCTCTAGACACTTTCCCCATATCTTGCCCTATGTATTTTCATGTGGCTATTGATTCCTATCCTTTATCATATCCTTTAATAAATTAATAAACATAAGTACCCGTTTCCCTGAGTTCTATGAGCCACTCTAGCAAATTAAAAGAACCTAAGGAGGAGGTCATTGGACCCTCCAATTTGTAGCTGGTAAGAAGCACAGGTAACAGCCTGGGACTTGTGATTGGTGTCTGAGATGGGGGTGGGTGGAAAGCCATCTTGAGGGACTAGCCCTTAATCTGTAGAATCTGATGCTATTTCCAGGTAGATTGTGTCAGAATTGAGTTGAATTCTCAGACACCCTGCTGGTGTCAGAGAATTGCTTGGTGTTGGTGGGGGTGAGGGGATCCCCACCGCCGTGTTGGAATTGTGTCTGGGAAAGTAAAAGCGTTGGTGTTACTAAAACTATATATTGGCACCAGCTCTTATCTCATATGCTTCTACACATATGTTAACAGATACTTATATCTTAATGAGAGAAAATGTTAGTTGAAGGACGCATTGGGCTCAGTTTAGTTTTAGTGAGTTAAGCACAGGGCCATTCCAATATGCTTCTATGCATAAGTTTACAAACACCAACATTTTAATGAAGAGATTACTTGCAAAAGACCCACAACTACATATAAGTTAATATCCTTACAGCATTGTGAAAACCCTTGGGTGATGTCAGCAAAGGGTTAACAAAACACTTTCCCATTCTGCATGAGGATCTGGTCCTACATTAATTCTGCTTCCCTAAAAACAGATGAACTGGAATGTGTCAACTATGTTTATATGTCTCATTATTTATGGTAAAATCCACCCAGGTTGCTGAATTTCACCTGGCTAGACTGAAAGGACACCATATTCCGGGTTTCTCTAAAGACAGTATTACCAGAATGCACCCCCTCTCCCCCCCGTAGGGTTTTACCAGTTTGTGTTTCCACTAGCAGTGTATGAGAGTATCTCAAAGACAGTGAACATACCTATTGCTCAGATCATAAATAAATACTCTTGAATAAAAACTCAACAACCGAATGTATTATTATACTTTTCATTTTTTACAAATATGGTAGGTGAGAAATGGTATCCTGTTTCAATATGCATTTTCACTATGAATGAGTGAAAAATGTTTTAAAATGTTTAAGAGAAAAAAAAATAAAATGTTTAAGAGCCATTTCTCTCTATTCCATGAGTTATTGGGTTTGTGTCTCTCCCCCATCTTTCTATCTGGCATTTAATCCTTTGTCCCTCAAATTTTAAGAGTGTTTTTATATATTAGGAGTATTAGCCCTTTGTCTGAAGTGTATGTTGCAAATATGTTCTCCCAGTTTTTCAATTTTTTTTAATTTTGATTATGGCAGTTTATTTTTTAATATAGTCAAATTCATCAGTCTTATTATCTCTGAATTTCGTGTCTTGGTTAGAAGCTATCTCATAAATATACAGCTTTTCTTCTACCACTTGTACAATTTTATTTTTTACATTTAAAATCCCTAATCCGGGATCCCTGGGTGGCGCAGCGGTTTAGCGCCTGCCTTTGGCCCAGGGCGCGATCCTCGAGACCCGGGATCAAATCCCACATCGGGCTCCCGGTGCATGGAGCCTGCTTCTCCCTCTGCCTATGTCTCTGCCTCTCTCTCTCTCTCTCTCTCTCTCTCTGTGACTATCATAAGTAAATAAAAATGAAAAAAAAAGAACTTCTTTAAAAAAAAAATAAAAATAAAAAAAAATAAAATCCCTAATCCATTTGGAGTTCATTCTTGTGTATAAAATAAGGTATGGATCTAAAGAAATCTTTTTCCAGATGGCTACCCCAGTTGTCCCAATATCATTCATTTAAACATCCGTCTTTGCGCCCTTCATTTGAAATAACTCCTTCATCATATAATAAATTTCCATATATTCTGGGGTCTATTTCTGGGCTTTCTTTTCTGTTCTACTGTTTTATTTGTGTATCCATGCACCACTACCACCTTGCTTTTACTGTGGTTACGGTGTAGCACATTTTAATATTTGTTAGGGCTAGTCCCCGCCCCCCATTTAGGTTTTCAGTGTTTTCTGCCTGTTTTTGAATGTTTGTTTTTCCACGTGAACTCGATTATTAAGTTTTCTAACTCCATAAAAAGCTTGTTGGTATCTTATTTGAATTGCACTAAATTTACAAATTAAGAAGAATTGTGATCTTATAGATCCAATCCACTCTCTCTCAAATAAATAAATCTTTAAAAAATAAAGTGAACAAGTCAGTGTTTTTAATGTAATCACAAGTTTGTGTAACCATCACCAATATGTAATTCCATCACTCCAAAAAGAAATATGATAACCATTAGCAGTCACTCTCTATACCCTACTCTTAGCTTCTGCTAACCACTAATCTACTTTCTGTCTATAGATTTGAATGTCAGGAGTATTTATCTATATGGAATTATACAACACCTGGCCTTTTGCGAATGACTTCTTTGCTAGTGTTTTATATGTTTTCTCTTGATATTTATAAATTTTGGTCCATATTTTCAAGAGAAAACTTTCTAATTCTCTTATAATTTTTATGAAAAAATATTAATATCTAAACCTGTTAAGTTTTCATTCATTTTCTTTTTTCTTTTTCTTTTTTTTTTTTAAAGATTTTATTGGGCAGCCCGGGTGGCTCAGTGGTTTAGCACCACCTTCAGCCCAAGGGTGTGATCCTGGAGACTCAGGATCATGTCCCACGTCGGCTCCCTGCATGAAACCTGCTTCTCCCTCTGCCTGTGTCTCTGCTCTCTCTCTCTCTCTTTCTGTCTCTCATGAATAAATAAATAAAGTCTAAAAAATATTTAAAAAATAAAGATTTTATTTATTTATTCATGAGAGACAGAGAGTGGCAGAGACACAGGCAGAGGAAGAAGCAGGCTCCCCGCAGGGAGCCCATTGTGGGACTTGATTGCTGGACTCTGGGATCATGCCCTGAGCTGAGGGCACATGCTCAACTGCTGAGCCACCCAGGCGTCCCTTTATAAATTTTTTCTACTTCTTTAACTACATTAGATATAAATCGATGCAGACATTAAAATTTGGTTCAAAATAATTTCTATTTGGAAATTTAGAAAATACTGCCTTAGATTGACTGTTTTCTTTCTCCCAGTTTTTTGTTTTGAAAAATTATCAAGCCAAATGAGAATATTAAAAATATATATTTAGTTAATTACCCTTCACATAGATTTAACTTTGGTTATTAACATTTTATCTTTTCTCTCTGTATATGCACCTTTCTTCTTGGCTCACTTGATGGTAAGTAGTAGTTAATCACCTCTCAACCACTTCTGTTTGTCTCTCCTAAGAATAAAGACTTTCTTCTATATAGTCACACTATTATTATCATAGCAATTCAGCCTTAACCATCTAATATAGAATCCATTTTTAAGTTTTCGAACTTTTTCTAAAAAATACCATTTGTAAAATTTACTTCTAGAATCCATTCCAGATTCATACACTGCATTTAGGTGTTAGGCTTTTTATCTTACTGTTATTCTACCTTTTTTTTTCCCACTTCAAGTTTGATTATTTTATAGCATCTAGTTTAGTTTTCTTGTGGAATGTCTGTGTTCTAGGCTTCATGTTTTCTTCTTATAATTAGAATAAGGTTAAACATTTTTGCCCAGAATACTACAGAGGTAGTGTGTAATTATTATTTTTTTTAGTAAACTTTATTTTTTTTTAAAGATTTAGGGCAGCCCCGGTGGCGCAGCGGTTTAGCGCTGCCTGCAGCCCAGGGCGTGATCCTGGAGACCCTGGATCGAGTCCCACGTCAGGCTCTCTGTATGATGCCTGCTTCTCCCTCTGCCTGTGTCTCTGCCTCTCTCTCTCTCTCTCTCTCTCTCTCTCTGTCTCTATGAATAAATAAAATCTTTAAAAAATAAAGATTTATTTATTTATTCATGAGAAACACAGAGAGAGAGAGAGGCACAGGCACAGGCAGAGGGAGAAGCAGGCTCCATGCAGGGAGCCTGATGCGGGACTCAATCCTGGATCTCCAGGATCACACCCTGTGCTGAAGGCAGCGCTAAACCGCTGAGCCACCGGAGCTGCCCATAGTAAACTTTATTTTGTAATGATTACGGATTTACAGAAAATTACTAAGATAGTAGAGACTTACTGTATAGACCTCTCCTGATTTCTACTATCATTAAGATGCATTTGTCGAAACTAAGAAAATGACATTGGTATTAACTAAATTCTAGGCTCCATTTGTATATTTCACCAATTTTTCCATTAATGTCATCTTTCTGTTCCAGGATCCTTCCATTCAGGGTACCACATTGCATTAATTTGTCACATCTCCTGGTTTTTCCTGGTTTTTCAGTTTTTCGATCTTTTCTTGTTTTTCAGGGATTTGACTCTCTTGACAGACCCTACCAGGTATCCTTCAGAATATCCCTTAACCTGAGTCTGTTGTTTTTCTCATATGAGACTAGAGATAGGGATGTTTAGGAAGACTGCAAAGGAAGTGAGATGTCCTTTTCATCACATGATATGAGGGGTACATGATATCCATGGGAATTGACTGGTGATGTTAACTTTTCTCCACTTCAAAGTTACTATTTTTCCTTTTCCATATTCCACTCTTTAGAAGTAGCTCACTAAGGGTAGCTCACCCTGGAGGTAGGGGTGCAGGATTGGAAATTAAGCTTCTGTAAGGATAGGAAATCTATATATTTTATCTGGAATTCTGTATAAAAGATTTGTCTCTTTCCCCTTATTTCAGTGTGGACTCATTTATTTTACACTTTGAGTTCTAATTAAATGTTACGTTCTTCCTTTTGTTTTGGACATTGATGGCTCTTTTAGTTTGGTTCCTATGACCATTAATATCTCCATCCTTTTGGGGGTTTTTGAGGATTTCTTTCCTGATACTATTTTCACATTCATTTTGTTTTTTCCCTTTCCCTGGTCCTAGAATTGGCCATCTCTCTTAAGATCCCTGGTTCATTTTATTGAAAAGTAGTATTTAGGGGCACCTGGGTGGCTCAGTCGGTAAAGCATCTGCCTTTGGCTCCAGTTGTGATCTGGGGCCCTAGGATCCTGCCCCACATCAGGTTCCCTGCTTAGTGGGGAGTCTGCTTCTCCCTCTCTCTCTGCTGCTCCCCTTGCTTGTGCTCTCTCTCTGTCAAATAAATAAATAAAAACTTTTTTTAAAAAAAGGAAAATCGTATCTAGAAACCAAGATCGGGATGCTAGGTGTACTCGTTGCTGCTGGTATGCCAATGCTTCTCTATATGACCTGACTAAGCAATAATGTATGCATATTCACCCATGCCATATAGCTGTGTTTTATTATCTATCTGTCTATGTCTACATTAAGCTAAACATGAGTTCATATGATGAACTCCAATTCCCATCTAGTATTTCACAATGCATTATAGCCTTCTTGTCTTGTTTATCTGTTACTTTTGTCTCTAACAGTGAGAAAACTGGCTACCACCATCCATTATCCATCCCTGTAAGAAACAAATTTACTAACTTGGTAGTGCTTATGTGCAGTTCCTTTTGGCTTTACTTTTCAGTCAAAACGTGGTGGTTTTTTTTGTTGTTGTTGTTGTTTAAGATTTTATTTATTTATTCATGAGAGACACAGAGACAGAGACACAGGCAGAGAGAGAAAGAAGCAGGCCCCATGCAGGAAGCCTGACATGGGACTCGATCCCGGGTCTCCAGGATCACGCCCTGGGCCGAAGGTGGCGCTAAACTGCTGAGCCACCCAGGCTGCCCCAAAACATTGTTTTTTAATGTTTGTAATTATTATATCACGGGACACAGTTCATGTAGTGTATTGATCAACTATAAGCACTTCTTAAACTCCCAATATATGTTGATAATTGGTTGTTTTTGTAATATTGATTTCTAGCATAACTTGCGATCAGTCAACATAATCTGTATGATTTTGATCCTTTGAAATATGTCAAGACTTGCTTAGTAGCCCAGTTTATGGCCTGTTTTTATAAGTAATCTGTCTGTGACTGAAAAGGAACTGAACTCTGCAATATTTGGCTTATAGCCATGAAGTTCTAGATCTTTATTTATTAAATGTTCCACTCAATCTTTGGATTGTGTCGATATTTGGTTTATTTCATGCTGTGTTAATAGTTGAACACAAAATTAATAATCCTTATTAAGCAGTCCTCCATATACATTATAAAAAATTAGAAAATAGAGACAAAATTTTTTTCAAAACATTAAAATACCTTATTCCTACCACTGTAACACCTTAGTGGATATAATACACACATGCATATATATGCTTTTCTTTTTACCAAAGGGACACCATATTCTTACTGTTTTGTGACCTGATTTCTTCTTCTTTTTTTTTTAAGATTTATTTACTTATTCATGAGAGACACAGACTGAGAGAGAGAGGCAAAGACACAGGTAGAGGGAGGAACAGGCTCCCCAGAGGGAGCCCGATGCAGGACCCAATCCCAGATTCCAGAACCATGTCCTGAGCCGAAGGCAGGCGCCCAACCGCTGAACCACCCAGGTGTCCCTGACCTGATTTCTTTATCAGTGATTTTTCTATTTTATATTTCTATTATATTCTTTTATCTTATTGTATCTTCAATACCCAAATTCTACTCATATTACCTCATTTGGCCCAATTTCATTTGTTCAAATCAGCATCCTAATGCAAGACTGTGCATTCTATCTGTTTATCATACACTGAAATCCCTCTTAATTTAACACATTCTGTTTATTTATGATACTAACACTTTGAAGAGACAAGGCCACTTATATTGCAAAATTTGTCATCTTTTGAACTCGTCTCAATACTGTCCATGATACAATTTGTTTATTCTCTACCCTTCATATTTTTGTAGGTTGGAAATTATTTTCTGTCCTGAGGGATTCACGTTAAATATTTGTGACTGAAGTACATCACATAGGTGATTATGTGTATTCTATCAACAGACACAACATGTATTGAATTGTACTATTAGTTTTGGAATGTTAAAACTCTATTAAAAAGTTTGATTCCTCCATTATCTTTTATTTGCTTAATATATTTATATATATATAAATTATAATATAAAATTATGTTAATATTTAACATAATAAATTAAAATTATTATATATACATAATCCAACAATCATTTTTTTCCTGCCTTTTTTTCCCCCCACACTATTGGGCAAACACAGCTTAATACTCAGAAACATGTATTTTTTTTTAACAAAGCTATAAATCTTTTAAATTTTCCTTACTTGTTTGGCCTAAGATTTGTGAGAATTATCTTGTTTCTTCCCTGCCCCATTCTTGGAATTAATTCTTTCAGAATTCTCTGATCAGGGATGCCTGGGAGGCTCTGTGGTTTACTGCCTGCCTTTAACCTAGGGTGTGTACCTGGAGTCCCGGGATCTAGTCCCACATTGGGCTCCCTGCATGGAGCCTGCTTCTCCCTCTGCCTATGTCTCTGCCTCTCTCTCTCTCCCTCTCTCTCTCTCACTCACTGTGTCTCTTATGAATAAATAAATAAAATCTTAAAAAAAAAGAATTCTCATCATAATAGTAGATATTTAAAGATAGTAATGTAAATGATCAGGGTGCTTATTGCTACTTGCTTTTTGGTCATTTTTTTCTATTTCATGAAAATAAACCTATTTCAGATTTTTGTCTTTTGTAGGATTGTTTCTTTCTTTCTTTTTCTTTTTTTTTTAAGATTTTATTTATTCATTCATGAGAGACAGAGAAAGAGAGAGAGGCAGAGACACAGGCAGAGGGAGAAGCAAGCTCCATGCAGGGAGCCCGATGTGGGACTCGATCCCTGAACTCCAGGATCACACCCTGGGCCAAAGGCAGGCACTAAAACTGCTGAGCCACCCAGGTGTCCCTGGAGGATTGTTTCTGATCAATATGCTCCTATGGTTGTCTTTCACTTTTATAATATCTTGTTTGTTTATTCCCACCCCCTACCCCCGCCTTTATTGATTAGTTTAGCGAATGTACCATCATACATTGATTTTTTTTTCCAAGAGATACTTTTTTGGTTTTTTGTTTGTTTTCTTAGACTAAGGGGGGAGGTCCTGAGGGAGTGGGTGAGAGAATCTTTTTTTTTTTTTTTTAAGATTTTATTTATTTACCAGAGACAGAGAGAGAGAGAGGTAGAGGGAGAAGCAGGCTCCATGCAGGGAGCCTGACGTGGGACTCGATCCCAGGTCTCCAGGATCATGGCTGAAGGTGGCGCTAAACCGCTAAGCCACCGGGGCTGCCCGGTTGAGAGAATCTTAAGCAGGCTCCACGCCCAGCTCCAAGCCCAACACAGGACTTGATCTTACAACCCTGAGATCATGACCTGAGCTGAAATCAAGAGTTGGATGCTCACCAACTGAGCCACCAGGTACCCCGAAGAGATATCTTTTTGAATTTATGTGTTGATTTTCTTTCTAAACTCATTACATTCTGGGTTTTTTATCTTTATACTTTGTTTTCCTTTGGCTTACTTTGATGTTTTTTCTAAATGTTTTCATAAATTGTTTATTTGTGTTGAGGTGACAACTTTTCTCTGGACATTGTGGTTGGATATTGTACCTTCCAAAATATAGTATTTTCATTTTTTGTTTGGTTATATTTCTCTAGTTTCATTGTGTATTTCCTTAGTATAATAAAAATATTGACTCTGTTTTTGTTTTTGTTTTTGTTTTTTCTTTGGACTGCTGACAGCTTTCAAGCCCCACTTCTCTGCCTCACTTTTGGGCAAGCAGATTAAAACAAAACAAAACAAAACAAAACAAAACAAAAAACAACCCTGAGAGCTCCCTACTTTGGTGCCTTTGGGAAGCTCAAACCATGCAAACCCCACGTCCAGGAACCCTCAGCCCTGCACCATACCCTAACTCTCATAAAAAACCTTATTAAGTCATTCTCTTCCAAATCTTTAAGTCCTTTCAAACCTATTTGATAACCACTCTGCTTTCTCTAGGAAGTCTCATTATATAAGTAATAAATCTTTTCACACCTTCCTGATGTATATGTGTCATCTTTAGTCTTGATATGCAAGTCATAGTTTGTATGGGTATCCATCCTACCTCTGCCAGTTGTCCACTACATTTATTGACTTAGCATTTAATTAATAGAGAGCCTTCAGTTTTTCAGATGGAGTGCTTTTTGTTTTCTGATGCTGCTACTAGGTTTGGTGTTATTTTTTGAGGTCACAGAATATATCATTTCATGTGTTATACACATCCCACAATTGAGTCACATACTGTTTGCCCTTGACTCATGCCCCACTCATTCTACACTTACACTCCTGAGTCTTTTCCTGAATCTGGATTGCTTTTTTCCAGCTTATATCTGATATTCCATTTTAACAGTCCTAGGCCCTCTGGTATCTCAAAACTTTCCTCCACATTATAATTTCTTGATTCTCTCTAGCATCTCCAAATGGAAGGAATTTCTTATTTCATTTGAGTACGTATCTGTGAATTGTCTGAAAAGGCATCAAAATACTGGGAAGTACAAGGATGGCTGGCCATGAAAATAAAGAAAAGGAAGAGAGGATGTGAAAAATTATATGAACCAACACAGATTTAGCATACTTAGAATGGAGGAGGAATAACAGAACTCAATTGAAGATAAGTAAAAACAATTAATTACTTAGCACCTCTGATATATCAGAACCTTGTAATTCAGTGATGAAAAAGGAAAGATTGTGTCTGCTCTTGAGGAAGTTTAGAGAAATGTAAATAGAATAACGAGGAAACTAATTATATCATAATTGGAAACAAAAGGATGGTGGAAGGAATGAAGTACTAGAACATAAAAAGAGACACATGGACATACTTACATAGAGTTGGCAGGTGCAGCCTTTCTAAGCATAGGACGTTTATCCCAAGACTAAAGAATGAGAAGGATCAGCTTACAAAGTGCCCAGGTCCAAGGAGTCTTGTCAGATGAAACAGTCTATGGAAAGCATCAAGTCCTAGAGAAGGTTGTACCATATCCTAAGTGCTGAAAAGAGATATGAAAGGAGATAGGTGCAAAAGGGTCAGTGTTTGGACATGATGTCATATAAAAGGAGTCCTGGGGTCCTTGGAAAGGGGTTTGGATCATATTTCAAGAATAAAGAGAAACACTAGAGAAACTTAGGATAAATTCTTAACCTTTGATTTGCATTTAAATCTGTGGTAGATTCAAAATAAAGATGTCAAGGTTTTTTTTCCTCTCTCTTTTTTTAAGATTATTTATTTATTTATTCATAAGAGACACACACAGAGAGAGAGAGAGAGAGAGAGAGAGGCAGAGACACAGGCAGAGGGAGAAGCAGGCTCCATGCAGGGAGCCCAACCTGGTACTTGATCCTGGGTCTTCAGGATCACTCCCGGGCCGAAGGTGGTGCTAAACCATTGAGTTACCTGGGCTGCCCCTTTTTTCCTCTTAATCAAATTTGGTTGGTCTGGGACAGAACCAGGATATCAGATTTATAACAAGCTTGCCAAAGATTCTGGGCCACACCTACATTTCAGTAACTTCACTATCCTACGTAATGTTACATCCCTGAACTGTTGGCCTTTCAAAAATTTCATAACCATATTTTACAATTCAATAAGCCCTTCATTTGTTATGAGAGTTATTAGTTCATATTTCTTTCATAGAAGTTCCATATCCTCTAGCATAAGAAATATAAGTATTTTTTGTTTTCTTCTTTTGTTTCAGATTTGGATTTACATTGTGAGGTAATGAGCTATGTAGAAATGCCCACTTATGAAAAAGATATATCTTCCATACAATATCAGAGCACATATAACAGAGAGAAACTCTATGAACATAAGAAATGTCAGAAGAAATTTAGTAGTGGCTCTCCGTTTACTCTACATCACAGGTTTCATATTGGTAGAAGACTCTATGAATGCAAAGAATGTGGGAAAAATTTTTGTAATGGCTATCAACTTGTCCTACATCAGAGAGTTCATATTGGTGAGAAACCCTATGAATGTACAGAATGCGGGAAGAACTTTAAAAGTGGTTATCAACTTACTGTACATCAGAGATTTCATACTGGTGAGAAAACCTATGAATGTAGGATATGTGGGAAGGCCTTTATTTATGTTTCACATATTGTTCAGCATGAGCGAATCCACACTAGTGGGAGGCCTTATGAACGTCAGGAATGTGGGAAGGCCTTTAGTCAAGGTAGATACCTTAGAATTCATCAAAGAATTCATACTGGTGAGAAACCCTATAAATGTCAAGAACGTGGGAAGGCTTTTAGGAAGCGCTCAAACTTTGTTAAACATGGGCAAATCCATACTGATGAGAAACCTTATGTATGTGAGAAATGTGGGAAGGCCTTTAAAAGAAGTTACCAACTTAGTGTACATCAGAGTATACATACTGGTAAAAAAAAACTATATGAATGTAAAGAATGTGGAAAGGGCTATACCACTGCCTCACACTTTACATCAGAAAATTCATAAAAGTGGGAAACCATATGAATGTAAAGAATGTAAGAAAATCTTTACCTTGTATAGAAATCTTACTTGACATCAATGTATTCACACTGGTGAGGAACTTTTTGAATGTAGGCAGTGTGGGAAGGTTTATACTACTGGCTCAAAACTTTTTCAACATCAGAAAACTCACACTGGTGAGAAGCCCTATGAATGTCACGAATGTGGGAAGACCTTTAGCTTATATGGATACCTTCACCAGCATCAGAAAATTCATACTGGTGTGAAACACTTTGAATGTAAGGAGTGTAAAAAAACCCTTCACTTTGTATAGAAATCTTATTCGACATCAGAGTATTCATTCTGGTAGGAAACTTTTTGGATGTACGGAATGTTAGAAGACCTATAGTATTGGCTCAAACTTTGTTCAGCATCAGAAAATTCATACTGGTGGGAAGCCCTATGACTGTAGGGAATGTGGGAAGGCCTTTAGTCGGGCTTCAAACCTTGTTCAACATGAGAGAATTCATACTGAATGAATGGTTTACAAAAACCCTACATGTGTAAGAAGTGTGGGAAAGCCTTCAGATATGGTTCAACTCTTAAAGCACATCAGGGAATGCATACAGATACGAAACTCTAAGAACATAAGGAATGTGACAGTGCCATTAGGCATGACCCAGACTTTTTTCACATCAGGCAGTTCACAGTGGTGAGAAATTATTGAATGTTAGTCTTCATAGGTATCTTTTCACCAGCTGAGAGAATTCATAATGTAGTTTATATTACTTCATAAAGATTTCAGTGTTAGTCTTGTTTTAATGGAATGTTTGACTAAACAATAGCGAATTAAACCCCGAATAGCCAGAGCAATCTTGAAAATGAATAAAGCTGGAAGTATTATGATCCTAGATTTCAAGATATAATACAAAGCTGTAGTAATCAGTATGGAACTGGCATAAAAATAGGCACCTAGACCAATGGAATAGAATAGAGAGCCCAGAAATAAACCCACAACTATATGGTTAATTAATATTCAACAGAGGAGGCAAAAATACGCAACGGGAAAAAGTCTCTTCAACAAATGTTGGGAAAACTGGACCACCTTCTTACACCGTACACTAAAAATAAACTCAAAATGGAGTAAAGACCTAAATGTGAGACCCATACCATAAAAATCCAAGGAGAGAGCACAGGCAGTAATTTCTCCGACATCACCTGTAGCAACACTTTTCTAGATAGGTCCCCTGAGGGAAAAGAAACAAGCAAAAATAAACTACTGGGACTACATCATGATAAAAAAAAAAAAAAAAAGCTTCTGCACAGCAAAGGAAACATTCAACAAAACTAAAGGGCAACCTACAGAATTGGAGAATATATTTGCAAATGACATATCCAATAAAGGAATAGTATCCAAAAGGTAGAAAAAACTTCTACAACTCAACATACACACACAGGGGAATCCCTGGGTGGCTCAGCGGTTTAGCGCCTGCCTTTGGCCCAGGGCGCGAACCTAGAGTCCCGGGATCGAGTCCCACGTTGGGCTCCCGGCATGGAGCCTTCTTCTCCCTCCTCCTGTGTCTCTGCCTCTCTCTCTCTCTCTCTGTCTATCATGAATAAATAAATAAATCTTTAAAAAAATAAAAAACCATACACACAAAAAAATTCAATTTAAAAATGGGCAGAGGACCTGAACAAGCATTTCTCCAAAAAGACATAAGATGACCAGCAGACAGAAAAAGATGCTCAGCATCACTCATCATAAGGGAAATACAAATCAAAACCATGAGATATCACCTCACACCTGTCAGAATGGCTAAAATCAACAACACAAGAAACAATGTTGGCAAGGATGTGGAGAAAGACTCTGCACTGTTGGTGGGAATGCAAACTGGTGCAGCCACTGAAGAAAACAGTATGGAGGTTCCTGAGAAAATTAAAAGTAGAATTATCACAGGATTAAGTAATTCCACTCATGGATATTTACCCAAAGAATACAAAAACACTAATTTGAAAAGATGTATGCATCCCTGTATTTATTTTAGCATTATTACAAGAGCCAAATTATGGAAGTAGCCCAAGTGTTCATCAATAAGTGAATGGATAAAGGAGATGTGATATGAAGGAATATTATATGTAATATTCATATATATATACCTACATATATTTATATGTGTATATGAACTTGTATATATGAATGTATATATTCATATGCATATATAAATATTACTCAGCCAAAAAAAAGAAATCTTGCCATTTGCAACAACACGGATAGATCTAGAGGATATAATGCTGAGTGAAATAAGTCAGAGAAAGACGAATACCATATGATCTCACTAATACCTGGAATTTAAGAAACAAAACAAATAAAGAAAAAATAGACAAAAGAACAGACTCTTCTCTATAGAGAACACTGATGGTTACCATTCTGGGAGTTGGGGGTTGGTGAAATAGGTGAAGGGGATTAAGAGAACACTTATGATGAGCACTGAGTAATGTATTGTTGAATCACTACATTGTGCACCTGAAGCTAATATAACACTGTCGACTATACTGGAATTAAAATTTTTTAAAAAATAAAATAATGACAAATTAAGAAAAAAAATGGGAATCTTAATTTTTCATGCCTGCAACATTCATAGAATTTTCAATTAAATTTGTTAATTTACTGAACAGCTAAAAGCCTTCCATAATAATCAATGGTTGTGTTACAGATTACCCCAAATTTTAATTAATGGCTCATCACCAACAACAGCTCTCACAGTTTCTGTGGGTCAGAAATTCAAGAGTGACTTGGCTGAGGGCTTCTGGATTTTTTTTTTTTTAAGATTTTATTTTTTCATTCATGAGAGACACAAGAAAGGGGCAGAGGCATAGGCAGAGAGAAGCAGGCTCCTCCCAGGGAGCCTGATGTGGGATTTGTTCCTGGATCCTGGAATCACGCCCTGAGCCAAAGGCAGATGCTCAACTGCTGAGCCACCCAAGCATCCCCAGATTGGATTTTTCATGAGATTTCAGCCCTAGAAGGAAGGCTTGACCAGGGCTGAAGGATCTGGTCCAAGTGGCTCAATCATATTGACTGCTGGCACAGAGAGAGAATGTGTGAGAAGAAAGCCCTCCTCCTCCACAGTGGACCTGATTTACATGAGGAAATCCCGGACTTACAGTTGATGCTGTAAATGGGTGAGGCTTCTGGCACTTCTTTTTTTTTTTTTTTTTTTTTAAGATTTTATTTATTTATTCATAGACACAGAGAGAGAGAGGCAGACACAGGCAGAGGGAGAAGCAGGCTCCATGCAGGGAGCCCGATGACTCGATCCCGGGTCTCCAGGATCACACCCCAGGCTGCAGGCGGCGCCAAACTGCTGCGCCACCGGGGCTGCCAGGCTTCTGGCACTTCTTGAGTATATGTTGCATGTAGTAAGAATGTACACGGTTTATACTGAGGACTCGTGGTTCCATTTTAAAAAATATATCCACAATTTCCTTGAAACTGTGCCTATCTCTTGCTGCATCCCAGGCTACCTGAAAATATAAAATATATTCACGAATTCTTTGAAACTGTGCCTATCTCTTGCTGCATCCCAGGCTACCTGAAAATCTAAATAAGTGTGTATGCTTCTCACAGTTTCTATGGGTCAGGAATTTGGGAGCAAATAGATGTGCTAGGCAGTTCTGGTGCCAGGTATCTATTTTATCTCATGAGATAGCAGGTCTTGAAGGGATAGATGAGGGTTGGAGGATCTGCTTTCCAAGATGGCTTAGTTTTGTGGCTGATAGCTTCATCCTGGCAAGTTACTTCCTCTCCATGTGCTGCTTGAGTGTCCTTGTGACAGGATAATTGGCTTTTCTCAGAAGTGATCTTGCTGTAATCCAGCCTCGGCAGTCACTTTCGCTTCACCATTCTTATTACCAGTAAGTCAAGTCCAGCCCACATTCAACAGGAGAGGAGGAATCCAGCTTCACCTTTTGAAGGGGGAAATGTCAAATCATTTGCAGACATATTTCTTTTTTTTTTTTTTTGCAGACATATTTCTAAATCACCACACCTTCCAGCCACCAAAACGGTTACTCAGTCATTGTTCAACTCTCAAAAATTAATAATAAACATGTTCACTTCATGTATACAGAAATCCTTTAAGCCACAGCACATAACTTACCTGTCATCGTTGCCATTCTACTAACTTACAGCCTGTGTGTTATTCGCCAAGATATCTATCATCTATTATGGCATCATTTGCAAAATGCTAATAGTCTTATTATGGAAATTAATTAAAGTTATACTTGTTGAGGCACCTGAGTGGCTCAGTTGTGGAGATGATCCCGGGCTCCTGGGATCAAGTACCACATCAGCTTCCCCTCAGGGAGCCTGCTTCTCTGTGTGCCTATGTCTCTGCCTTTTTCTGTGTGTCTCTTATGAATAAATAAATAAAATCTTTTTAAAAAAAGTTGGGGAGGTGGGTAGGGGGATGGGGTTACTGGGTGACAGGCACTGAGAGGAGCACTTGATGGGATGAGCACTGGGTGTTACACTATATGTTGGCAAAGTGACTCTAATAAAAAATATACCAAAAAAAAGTCATACTTATAAAACCTTGGAAGAGTATCTGGCAATATAACCTGTGTTAAATAGATATGAGCTGGTACTCTCCTCACTACTTGTGTTGCTAATAGTTAATTTTTATGAATAAGATCTTAACAGTTTAATTAATTTCACACAGCTTCTTAAAGCCACTCATTAAATTTCACATAATTTTGGAAATAAGAGGGCAGCCCGAGTGGCTCAGCAGTTTAGTGCCCCCTTCCGCCCAGGGTGTGATCCTGGGGACTGGGGATCCAGTCCTGCATTGGGCTTCCTGCCATGGAGCCTGCTTCTCCCCTAGCCTGTGTCTGTGTCTCTCATGAATAAATAAAAAAATCTTAAAAAAAATTTTTTTGGAAATAAGCATATGATTTAGAGATGTAAAGATTATGATAATAGCAACACGTTTTTGGAAATAAGCATATGATTTAGAGATGTAGAGATTATGATAATAGCAACAATTCATATTCTCTATTCATAATTAAGTAGGAATTCATAATAGGCTAGTAAGAAGTAAATTTTTTTAGATTTTTCCTAAATTTGTAATGTAAATATTTCTTTTTTAATCAGTATCTATTCTAGTTAATATATTGCATTTGGATTTGTTTTTTGTTTTCTAAGGTAGTACTTTTTTATGTCTTTGATTTTTTTTTTTGTAACATGTCTACAGTGCCCACATTCTTGATTTATTCCCTCCTGATATGATTTGTTGATCTGTCCCTCATTTTTCCTTCAAATTGGAAATTATATCCAGACAATTCATTGAGTTGAGACCGCTGGGTGGCTCTGTCAGTTAAGCGTCCAACTCTTGGTGTCAGCTGAGGCCAGATCTCAGAGTCTAGCCCCATGTTAGGACTCTACTCATTGTGGAGTCTGCTTGAGATTATCTCTCCTCCCTTCCCCTTTGCCCTAATTGTGCTTGCCCTCTCTCTCAAAGAGGTAAATAAATCTCTTCTTTAAAAAAAGGAATGTTTGGGACGCCTGGGTAGCTCAGTGGTTGAATGTCTGCCTTTGCCCCAGGATGTGATCTTGGCGTCCTAGGATGGAGTCCCACATCAAGCTCCCTGCGTGGAGCCTGCTTCTCTCTGCCTATGTCTCTACCTCCCTCTTTGTGTCTCTCGTGAACAAATAAATAAAATCATAAAAAGTAATATTTTCCATTATTTTGGCATGTAGTTTTCAGTGTCTTGTTAAACTTTCCCTATTATTACTTACTTTTGACAGTTTAAGCTTTTTTTTTAGTTTAAGCTTTTAATGACTGAGATCTGATTTAAAGATCATGACTGTATGTCATAACTGTCCATTGACCCTCATAGATTAAATCATTTTTTATTTATGTCACTGGAATGTAAAATAAGATACATTCAATTTTAGAAGTCATATCTTCCTATAGAATTAAACTTTGTTAATATGTAGCATTTTTTTAGCCTACAGTCATCCTTTCAAATTAATCTTGTCTGCTCTAAAATTATATTAACTTTTTTTATAAGTATTTAACTGGGGGATCCCTGGGTGGCTCAGCGGTTTAGCGCCTGCCATTGGCCCGGGGCGTGATCCTGGAATGCGGGGATCGAGTCCCACATCGGGCTCCCTGCATGGAACCTGCTTATCCCTCTGCCTGTATCTCTGCCTCTCTGTGTGTGTGTGTCTCTCATGAATGAATAAATAAAATCTTTAAAAAATGTATTTAACTGGTATAGTTTTTATCATCTTTTTCATTGCCACCTCTTTTTCTCCTTAAGCTTCAGATATGACCCTTTTAACACCTACATCCGCATTTTTATTTTTTAAAGATTTTATTTTTTAAATAATCTCTGCACCCAAAGTAGGGCTTGGACTCACAACCCCAAGATCAAGAGTGGCACACTCCACCTACTGAGCCAGCTGAGTGCCACATTCTTATTTTTTTAACAGGAGAAAAAAAAACCCAAAGCTTTATTTTGTGCTCATGGAGACTCCATAGTGAAATTGAGACCTCCATAATTTTTAAATTGATGTTTAATAGAACTAATCAATTTAAATTACCTACGATTATTGATAAACATAAATCATTTTTAGTTGCCTAATGTTCTTTCTGTATCTTTCTCTGAATTTCTTGTTTTCTTTCATTTACTTATTCTTTCTCAATACATTTTTTTTTTATCTCTTTGGAAAATTTTCACTCTTGTTTGATTCTGTAGGCTATTAATATAGAACTATAACAAGCATTTTAACTTAAGAAAGTCCAGATTTAGTTGAAACACAGTTTTCCACACACCTGACATTTGTTAGAATTCTTTAATTTCAGGGGCACTTGGGTGGCTCAGTTGGTTAAGCTGGATTCTTGATTTTGACTCAGGCCATGATCAGGGTCCTAAGATAATCCTCAACTGGTTCTCCTCCCTGGGTGTGGAGTCTACTTAAGATTCTCTCCCTCGGGTGGCTCAGTGGTTTAGCCCAGCTTTCAGCCTAGGGTGTGATCCTAGAGACCCGAGATCGAGTCCCACGTCGGGCTCTCTGCATGGAGCCTGTTTCTCCCTGTGTCTGTGCTTCTCTCTGTGTGTCTCCCATGAATAAATAAAATCTTAAAAAAAAAAAAGATTCTCTCCCTCGCCCTCTACCTCTACCCACCCCCGCACCTGTGTGTGCTTTCTCTCTAAAAAAAAAAAAAAAAGAAAAATAATTTAAAAAAAAAAGTTTCAATTTCACCCTGGCACCTCCACTGTCTGCCGGGTGGTGGCTGTCTGTGCAACAGGCACCCTGACAGTGGTTCTAAGGCCCGTTTAGCTCCCCAGCCAGATGTCTGACTTCAACTGGGACCTGGGCAAGCCTGGGAGCAGAAGATGCTGCCATCAGTTCGGTATTGAAATAGATCAGCTCATGTCTGGACCACCTGGAGGAGAACCACTACTTCTACGTCTGTCTCCAGGAGCTGCCTGAGTCCAACTGGCAGACATGCCTGAGTTCAGCCCAGCTCAGGGAGGCCCCTAGGCTCTGCTAGCCCCAACCAGTCCCCAACCCTTCCTCCCTGGGCTAGGCTTTGGCCCTGAGCACTCAGCACCTGAGTTAGATACTTCTCAATATCTTGCATTCAGGTCCCCTGGTGGGTCTACCTTCCTGGGCCATCCTTCTGGTACTCCCCTTGGCCTGCCTGGGCCAGCCCCCACCACTTGGCATCCCCTCCTGGGGCCAGGTGTGAGCCTATGACCCACCCACCTTGCCTGCCTGCCCAATTCCCTGGCACTCCTCCCTCTGCCCAGGCCTTGAGTGTCCACATTAAGCAGATCACAAACACCAAGAATTAACTAATTAAAAAAAAAAGAATGCTTCCACTTCAATCCTCCCTTATAAGTTGCTATTATGTAGTTCCTTAATCTTTTTCCTTTTATTTTTAATCCAAGAAATTAGACATATTAGTGGTTCACACAGTAAATGATAATATATATATAGGATATACAGTAGGAATAGTTTGTACATTTTATCATAAATATTTCATTGATTTTTTAAAATATTTTATTTATTCATGAGCAACAGAGAGAGAGAGAGAGAGAGGTAAAGACACAGGCCGAGGGAGAAGCAGGCTCCATGCACGGAGCCCGATGTGGGACTCGATCCCCAGTCTCCATGATCACGCCCTGGGCTGAAGGCGGTGCTAAACCACTGAGACACCTGGGCTACCCAATTTTATTAATTTTTGTAATGAAATTTATTAGCCTATATTTCATGTTACATCCTTCTTTCTCTTGTATTGTAAGACTTTGATATCTTGGAATCTTACAAGACCCTAAAAGCTTAACCATGTGTTCCCCTCAGCTCACCAGATATGCCTGCTGCCCAAAAGGAAATTCTTTTATCCTTCTTTCTCTTGTATTGTGCTACTTTGATATCTTGGAATCTTACAAGACCCTAAAAGCTTAACCATGTGTTCCCCTCAGCTCACCAGATATGCCTGCTGCCCAAAAGGAAATTCTTTCAACCAGTTAGTTTCCATTTCAGCCAGACCATCTGCACTCTATCTGGTAATCAACCAAATGGGGTTCACCTCCCAGGGACCTACAAGATTAAAATAGCCAATTACATCCCCCCAAGGGAGTCAGGAGTCACTTCATCCTCTTGTTAGTATAAATCTTGCTCCCATAGCTGCTGCTGTTTTTACTCTGCTCCCCAAGTGACAACGTCCTATAGCATGCAGTATCCTATTCCCCTAGGATGTGAGGATATGAAACTAATAAACCGCTGTCAATCTCTGTGTGTAGTGTGTATTGTGTAGGTGTCCTGTGTTCAGACATCTCCAGAACCCTAGGACAGGACTCCTCCCTCACTAGTGGCTGACAGAACACCTTCCAACACATTTTCACCATCATTCCATGAGTTTTCAGCATCTACACTAAATAGGATTTTTATAAAGCTCAATTAACCTTCAAATAGAAGTGCTACATCATGTCAGCCTGGTTTTTATGGATTGTCAGCAGTTGAGCTACTAGAAGAATCTCAGAAATATGTCGGTGATTGAGATTGATTCTTGATTCTTCAGGTTGGGAAAGTGGAATATTGGAATAAGGACTGAGTTAAAATGAGAAATATTGGTGGCAGAAACAGACACTGTTTCATATATTACTATGAAAATGTAATGTTATAATCAAGATGAGAAATCTGTCGACCTGACAAGTTAAAATACAAACAGCAAATCCACTTTTGAGAATTTAATTTACATATAAGCCTATAAATATGTAAACTGAAATTTATGGAGGGATATTAATGGAAGATTGTAAGAAAAAATAGGAAAATTCTTAGTATCTATTTATAGAGTTAATTTTTTTTGGAAAGATTTTATTTATTAGGGAGCGAGCAAGCATGAGTTGGGGGGGAAGGGAGAGGGAGAAACAGACTCCCCACTGAACATGAAGCTGGATGTGGGGCTTCATCCCTGAACCTGTGACATCATGACCTGAGCCGAAGTCAGAGACTGAGCCACCCAGGCACCCCAAGTTTCAATTCGTAAAAAGCGTTCAGCTACACTACTGTGACCTACTTTGCAGCTGTTGAAAATAATGACATGCATATGTACTAATGGGAAGACATTTATGTGAACTAAAAGAAATACATATGCATATAGCACTCATAGGATTTGAAATTGCATATACATATGAGTGTATATAACATCTGCATATTTTATTTGAAAATAATTTATACAGAAGGATGCACATCAAAATGTGTGGACTCTAGGTTAGCTGATGTATGAAATATATGGGAGAAGAGTTTGCTCACATTTTTATTTAAACCTTCTATACCTTTTGAAATGTTAATCTATGCATGTTTTGCATGTTTAAGATATATTTTAATGTTGGGACACCTGGGTGGCTCAGCTGTTGGACGGCTGCCTTCAGCTCAGGTTGTGATCCGGAATCAGTGATACAGTCCTCATGGCACTCTTGTGAAGAGACTGCTTCTCCCTGTCTGTGTCTATGCCTCTCTCTGTCTTGAATGAATGAATGAATGAATGAATGAATGAATGAATCTTTAATATATATGTATATATATACTGATTACTAAAATGTGGGAATCCTGGGATGCCAGGGTGGCTCAGCCGTTGTCTGTCTTTGGCCTATGGTGTGATCCTGGAGTCCACTCCCAGCATGGAGCCTGCTTCTCTCTCAGCCTATGTCTCTGCCTCTCTCTCTCTGTCTCTCATGAATAAATAAATAAATCTTTTTTTTTTTTTTTAAAGGAAAGTCTAGGGATCCCTGGGTGGCGCAGCGGTTTGGTGCCTGCCTTTGGCCCAGGGAGCGATCCTGGAGACCTGGGATGGAATCCCACGTCGGGCTCCCGGTGCATGGAGCCTGCTTCTCCCTCTGCCTATGTCTCTGCCTCTCTCTCTCTCTCTCTCTCTCTGTGACTATCATTAAAAAAAAAAAAAAAAAAGGAAAGTCTTTAAAATAAAATAAAATATGGGAATCCTTTTATGAAAATTTTACATTTCTCATTTGTTGAACTTACTCCTGAATCTAAATACATAAAAACACAACTCTGATTCTTTTGATACCCCATTATTTCCAGATTTTGAGCATTGGGCCATAATTTATCTTCACTGTCCAAACAAATGAAAAGCAAATTATTTTTCAACAAGATCTCATGACCAGGCATTAAAATTAAAAGGTGTTTCCCAATCTATGGGTATTTATTTATTTATTTATTCATGATAGACACACAGAGAGAGGCAGAGACACAGGAGGAGGGAGAAGCAGGCTCCATGCCGGGAGCTCGAGGCGGGACTTGATCTCCGGATCGCGCCCTGGGCCAAAGGCAGGCGCTAAACCGCCAAGCCACCCAGGGATCCCCTCTATGGGCTTTTATTTTTTATTTTTTTGCTTTTTATTTTTATTTTTTTAATAAATATATTTTTTATTGGTGTTCAATTTGCCAACATACAGAATAACACCCAGTGCTCATCCCGTCAAGTGCCCCCTCAGTTCCCGCCACCCAGTCACCCCCACCCCCCGCCCTCCTCCCCTTCCACCACCCCTAGTTCATTTCCCAGAGTTAGGAGTCTTTATGTTCTGTCTCCCTTTCTGATATTTCCCACACATTTCTTCTCCCTTCCCTTATATTCCTTTTCACCATTATTTATATTCCCCAAATGAATGAGAACATATAATGTTTGTCCTTTTAAATGCAGTCAAGTCCACCAATTCATAATACAGCCGAGAGCGATAAAAAGATTTGCTTAACAGTCCATTTTGGGTGGACATAATATTGTAAAACACACTGCTTTATTGTGATAGTCTTCAGAGAACTGCAGTATTCTTGAAAAAGGGACTAAAATTCTCTTTCCCCTTTTCTACAATGAGAATATATGATGTGGTGAAGCTTCACTTTCTCCAGCTTTTCTCCCCGGGAAACACGGCTTTGCCAAAAAACAGTGTAACATTATATGGCTTATGTAATCCCAGCAACTTCAATTCTAAAATGGCAATAAGTACCTGTGGCATTTCGAGCGGAAGGGTACATTCACCTGCACGCTCCTCACGCACACACAGTCTGGATTATGAACCTACACCTTCAGGGACTGGTGCGGGACGACCCTCCGAGTCTCCTCACTGATTCTACAGGGCGGACCCTCACACACACGCCTGAAGCCTCCAAAGAGAGGAGCTCCGCAGTCCTCTTCTCAGAACTCCCGGGTATGGGACCGGTCGCACTCACCTCCTATCCGCCTGGACCACCGCCGCACTCGGCCCTCACCTCAGGTCCCCGCCCCTCACCTCAGGTCCCCGCCTCCCGCAGGTCGGTGCTCTGCGCTTGCGCACACCCCGGCCGCGCGGCCACTCCCAGAAGTCTCCGGGGCTCGGGCTGGTCGGGTCGCTTTGCTTCGGGGCTTTCGCGACCCTCCGGTCTGTGCCTCACGGTGACCGGGGCGGTGTTGCTTGTTGGGCGCCGCGCGTGAGTGGCCCCGTGTGAAGAAGACGTCCTCATGAGTCGCCGCGGAAAAGGCTGTGCGGACGTAGCGAGGAGCCCGCGTGGACTGCCAGTGGAGGTGAGTGAGGCTGCGCGAGGCTTTGTGAAGCGTGGGAGTCGGGAGCGCGGGTGGCCGCCCCGCTTCGGGCCTGTGGGTGCTCGAGCCGCGGAGGAGGGTGCTTGTGTCCCCATGAGAAAGACGGGAAGGGTATGTGTGTGCGAGAGGCCGTGCTGCGGGTGAGGGGCCAAAGGAAAGAAAATGCAAACCATTCAGTAAAACAGTCTGAATTGAAAATGCAAAGAACTTCCCGGAAACCTCCAACTTAATAAATTAAAAACAAAGTTTCAAGTTACTACGCAGTTGTTACAATGAATATGAAGTAAACATAAAGATCTAAGCGAAAAGATTAGGAATGTTGATGTCAAGTTCTGATCATGGCAAAGGAATATTTGATATGTTCACTAGTCTTGATTGTTTCATGTATTGACTAAAAACATTTGAATACACAGTGATTCGTGTCTAACAGCACACCCCCCAAAACGAAACATGACCACAAATATAAGAAGGGTTAGCATATGACCATGTAAATTTCCAGACCTTTTCTGTTTTTTTTTTTTCTTTTTAAGATTTTATTTTTCATGAGAGACACACAGAGGCAGAGACACAGGCAGAGGCAGAAGCAGGCTCTCCACAGTGAGCCCGATGTGGGAGTCGATCTTAGTACCCCGGGATCATGCCCTGAGCCAAAGGAGATGCCCAACCCCTGAGCCACCCAGGCATCCCTGTCTTCTGTTTAAAGATTATCTGTCAGGAAGTCTTCTTTGTATTGATTTTTTAAAAAGATTTTATTTATTCGTGAGAGACACAGAGAGGCAGACACAGGCAGAGGGAGAAGCAGGCTCCCTGCAAGGAGCCTGATGTGGGACTCCATCCCAGATTCTGGGATCATGCCCTGAGCCCAAGGCAGACTTCAACTGCTGAGCCACCCAGGTGTCCCTTCTTTGTATTAATAAATTCTTTTTTTTTCTCTTCTTTTTGAAAATTTTATTTTAAGTAAACTCTACACCCAACCTGGAGCTTGAACTCATACCTGAGATCAAGAGGAGGGCATACTCTTATCAACTGAGCCAGCCAGGTGCGCCTAATTAATATATTCTTATATTTTATATAAATAAATGTATTGCTCAGCCTGATTATTTTCTTTTTCTTTTTTTTGCCTGATTATTTTTTGTTGACATTTTCCGTGTAAATATTCTTCCTAACTTAACGACTGTTTCATATTGTAGTGCAATGTTGGTCTGTCTTATATTTAACTGGTAATAATTGTTAGACTCAGAATGCTGAATATTCTATGTCCATCTCTAATATTTTGAACAACTTCACCAAATTTCAAGGCCACAAAAGAGGTTCTCCTTTAGACGATGTGTCCTCTTCAGTCTTGAGGTAGAAGTGGAAAGAGGAGGATATTCTCACAGAGCTCAGGTCCACATTTTCCTTACCACATTCTGTCACATGGATCAGAAAATTTCCTTTGAAAGTGTCTGGTCTGGGTTCAATGCAGAAATGACTCTGCAGCAGAGACCCATGGGAATTGAATGAAGAAATGAATTTGTCTACAATCTAACTTACTAAATTGTGCATGATGTGAGGTAATTTAAAACCTAGAATACTAGAATATAATAATAAGGTTAACTGAAGTCCAGTGGATACACCCTAAAGCACAACTGGTCTCACAGTCCTTCTGTTCTCCCAGGTTTGGGTTTTCTAGACTCTACTTTTCTGGTAGAGGAACACAGAGGATCAGTCACCTCTTGCAGATCTAAAACAATGGCTCATGTAAGTTAATGTTTCTCTTCTTTCTAAAATATGTGTGTATTTTTTAGGTCATGTAAGTATTTTCATTAATTTTCTTGAAGGAAAGGTTCTTCAAATAACCTGCTTCCCAGCCTTTGTTCCAGTGAAATGGGATGCCAAATTGCCTAATGCCCTCTCTGTTGCCCACTTTAAACTAACTAATGTTTATGTAATTACTGACCAAATTATTCAAGATATTCTTAAGTGCCCATTCTTCATTTAAGGGCCTTAGAGAATAGTGAAGGAGTTAAGTTCTTTCAAGTAAAGGTTAGGTCTATTGTTTGATGAGAAGGGGACAGTGGTTCTTTATTCATGATAAGACTTTGAAATTTTCTACAAATCTGAGATTTCTAGGTAAATGAGGAGGAACTTGTCACCGAATGACCTGAATCTTAATGTAGGGTAAAATCTCATGCTTTGTATGGATTAGTATACGTTTGGGCCTTTGATAATGGAGATCGTGGCTTTGATAGGGAAGCCATGAGAAATAAATAGTAAGGCTCTTTTTTTGCTGAATGAAAAACGCCAAATTTGGGTGACACCTGTATAATTAACCAGCCTTCTTCAGAACCTTTTTTTTTTTTTTTAAGATTTTATTATTCATGAGAGACACAGAGAGAGAGTGAGAAGGAGAGGCAGAAAATAGAAGAGAAGCAGGCTCCCTGCAGGGAGCCCAATGTAGGCCTTAATCCTGAGACCCTGGGATCATGCCCTGAGCCAAAGGCAGACACTCAGCCCTGAGCCACCAAGGCGTACCTACAGATATCTTAAAACTAAGCTTTGAGTGGATCTGCACTCAAGTTCACTCACATGATTGTTTATAGGATACAGTTCTTCATGGACTTTTGAACTAGGGACCTTACTTCCTCAGTAACTTTTGGCTGGAGATTGCTCTTGGTTTATTGTATGTGGGCCTGTCCAGAAGGCAGCTCACAACATGGTAGCTGACTT
Organism: Canis lupus baileyi; assembly: GCF_048164855.1. Classification (NCBI taxonomy): domain Eukaryota; kingdom Metazoa; phylum Chordata; class Mammalia; order Carnivora; family Canidae; genus Canis; species Canis lupus. The sequence continues at coordinate 115,604,763 of NC_132838.1, read as the reverse complement.
TATCAGAGTGAGCAAGTAATACAACAATATAGGATGAGCAACAGAGAAATTATAGTCTTTTATAACCTAATGTTGGAAGTAACATTCCATCACTTTTACTGTATTTCATTTGTTAAAAAAAATTCACTTTGATTAGGTTTCAGCCCGTATTCAAAGGGAGGGGATTACACAAGGACATAAATAGTAGGAAATAGAGATCATTGGTAATTAGTAAAGTGACCTACCATACTTATTTTTTTTTAAGATTTATTTATTCATGAGAGACACAGAGAGAGAGAGAGAGGCAGAGACACAGGCAGAGAGAGAAGCAAGCTCCATGCAGGGAGCCTGACGTGGGACTTGATCCCGGGACTCCAGGATCATGCCCTGGGCCGAAGGCAGGCGCTAAACCGCTGAGCCACCCAGGGATCCCAACCTACCACACTTAAAATACAGAAAGTGTTGAGTGAGAATTTGTAGGTGGCAATAAAAATTAGCCAGTAACAGAATTTTAGAATTGTGGATGCAACCTATGTTATGCACCTAAGTGTATAAATGATTAAATCTGGCATATCCATAAAATATGTTCTGGTAGAGGAACCCAGAGGATCAGTCACCTCTTGCAGATCTAAAACAATGGCTCATGTAAGTTGATGTTTCTCTTCTTGCTAAGTATGTAAGTGATTAAATCTGATATACCCATAAAATGTAGTATCATGTGTCCAAAAAATACATGGATTTATTGAAACAGGTAAAAATACTTACGGTAAGATTTGAAATAGTGAAGTACTTGATGATTGAAGTAAGTCTTAATTTAATTCAACCCAGTTATCTAAAATTTGGAAAGAGGTATCCCATGATTAAATTTTTTCTTCCCTTAAAAAGAAAAATATTCCTTAGTAGCTCACATTTATTGAGAATATGAGGCACATACCATTTGGCTATTGATCTTATAATTTTTAATTATACTTTTTTAATTTAGTAGGTAGACATTATTATTTTGTTCATTTCCAAAAGGTTTAGACATTTAGAAGTATCCCAGAGCACAGAGGATTTTTTATCTATCAGCCAGCTTCAAAATATATATATGTTCTGTTTCGGTCCCCTTTTCCATCATAGATTTCTAGCCTACATGCTTCCTACGTTGCTCTTTTTCTGCATAGAAGTCCTTCATCTCTCTACTTTTAATTTCTTCAGTAATACATGTATTTACTGTTTCAGGGATCATTAACATTCAGTGATGTGGCCATAGGCTTCTCTCAGCAGGAGTGGGAATGTCTTGACCCTGTTCAGAAGTCTTTGTACCGAGATGTAATGATGGAGAACTATGGTAACTTGGTCTCACTGGGTATGTTTATTGGCGTCAGATAATTTGGATAAATTTAGAATCTGCTCTATAGGCTCAGAAAGTAACAGAATTTTAGAATTGTGTTAAATTTGCTTTTTTCTCTTCCCCCAAAAAGTATCTTGAGCTTTTGTCAGGTTGGAAATGGCAACTCCATTAAGCACCTTTGTTTTTCCTTAAGTGTTATTGAGAACCCCCTCTGGTCTTTTTTTGTATTTGCCTTTTTTTCATAATGATCAAGCTGGCAAATTAGAGTTCTGTGGCATATATTGTATGACCTTGTCAAAGGATCTAAATTTCTTATTCATTTGTGCTCCAGATTGCTGTTAATACCCCACTTTATTTTTTTATTTTTATTTATTCATAGAGACAGAGAGAGAGAGAGGCAGAGACACAGGCAGAGGGAGAAGCAGGCATCATACAGAGAGCCTGACGTGGGACTCGATCCAGGGTCTCCAGGATCACGCCCTGGGCTGCAGGCGGCGCTAAACCGCTGCGCCACCGGTGCTGCCCTACCCCACTTTATTTGATACAGTTTCAGGGATAGGAGCTTGACAGAGTCCTGAATTTCTCTTATTATCAAATGAGCCTCCACGATTTATATAGCGGTGGATTGGATAATTGAAATTCATTTAAAACTGTATGAAAAGCTGTCTGTTTCCTAAGACAAAGTTCATCTGCTTTATGACTGAAAGTTGTAATCCATGAAAATTACATTCAAAATGGGATGAATGTCTTATAGCTATCTCTTGTGTACTGTAGTAACCCTGAGGGCATAACAGCAATGATGTTAATAGCTAACATGATTAGTGTGTCAGTATTCTGTCAGAATTCTGAGCACATTATGTGATAAAAATAACTGAGTATTTTTTTTAAAATATGAGCACTTCACTCCTTAAGAAGGATATGCTTTTTTTTTTTAAGTTTATTTTTTTAGTAATCTCTGTACCCAACTCGGAGTTTGAACTAATGACCCCAAGTTCAAGAGTTATAGGTTCTTCCAACTTAGCCAGCCAGGTGCCCCTAAAGATAATTGAGAGTATTAACTGATATAATCCTCCCAACATTGCTGTTATTATCCCCATTATACAAGTGTGAATACTGAGGTATAGTGGGTTTAAGTGTTGTCCAAGGTTATACCCAGACTGGAAAGTGGAAAAGGCAGGAATTGATCCCAGGTTCCAGAGTGTGTTGTGTTTTCACCCACATTCTGCTTGTTCTCTTGAATTGGAACACATATGAATTTAAATTTTAAACAAACAGCAAAACAGAATTTTATATTACCTAACTAATCTCAGGTTCTTTAATTCTCTCACTCTTCTCTAAAATATTCAATATCTTTTTGACCTTTCAATTACTAATTTTAATTTTGATGTTCAAAGTTTATGTCTACAGCCTGTGGCATTTCTTTTCTTTATACTCAGGCTATTCCATTTCTAAGCCAGATGTAATTACCTTATTGGAGCAAGGAAAAGAACCCTGGATGGTTCTAAGGGAAGAAACCAAAAGATGGGATACAGGTAAGTAAGAACAAATCAGGCAAGGGAAGTCATTTATGAAAGTAATAGCCCGAGTGGTCAATGCACATGGTAAACACATCCTTGAAATGTTGGTTGGAAGATTCCTTTCTCAGTAAAGAAAAGGTTTATAATATTGAGCAGAAATTTTTCAGTATGAGCTACCCAGTAAACTTTACCTCATTAACCATTCAGTATGTAATTTTTCTCATTTTTCTCTCCCAATTCATTGCTAGACACTCCCTTCTGAAGTGTAGCCATTTTACCTGTGTTTTGGACCTAAATTTTTTCCAGATACTCTTTTTCAATGGGGCTCTGTTGTCTGAAATACATTAATTCCTGGGGTGCCTGGGTGGATCAGTCGCTTAAGCATCTGCCCCTGTTTTGGCTCAGGTCATGGCCTTGCTGTTTTGAGATTGAGCCCTGCATTGAGTTCTGTCTGCTTCAAATTCTTTCTCCCTCTCCTTCTCCCTCTGCCCTTTTCCCCACTCTTGAGTGCACATGTGCTCTCTCAAAATAAATATATAAAAATCTTTTTTAAAAAATACATTCATTCATGTATCTGGCATGTATTTGAATACTCAGTCTGGCACTGTACTTGGCACAGTCAATCCAGTAATACTCAGTAGGACAGATAATGTCCGTGCAATAATGCAGATTATACTGTATTAAAGAAGAGATAAGTACAAAAATAAATAGATAAGTAATATCAGATTGTGAAATATATGTTAGGACAGACACTAGCCAAGAACACAGCAAACTTCAGTAAGGTAGCATTGTAAGGAACCATTTTCAGAGGAGGTAACATTTTTGCGGAGACATGAAGTAAGGGCTCAGGGTCTCAAAGTGTATGAGCAAAAACATTCCAAAGAGAGTGAAACACAATGCAGAGACCATGAAGGGGGAATGAGGTTTGTGTGTTTGAGGAGCAGCATGTAGATCAGATTTAGTGAGTGGTGACTAATAGGACGTGAAGCCAGTATATTAGGAAGGATCAGATCCTATAAGATTTGTGGTTTATTATAAAGAATTAGAATTGTTTTTTAAGAGTCATTAGAATCCCTGATTAGAAAAAAAGACTTACACAGAAGTATAGATAGAACCATTATAGATTGATTTGTTATTCATTTTCACATTCTTTTCAAATATTTCTTTATTTGTATTAACATTTATCTGTTGGATTTATTCTCATATTTCTAGGTTGGTATTCATTTTTTATTTATATGAAATTTGCTTACAAATTCTATTATCTAATTCTGAATTTTTCTAAATTTCACTTAGGCTCTTTCATAATCTAAAATATTTACTTTTCTCTTAGCATGTTTCTAAATAGTATAATTTGGTTTTTCCCTGTTTTAGGTTTGTTTTAGCATTTGTTTTAGATGTATGTATATTGTTTCTATAACTGTCTTTAACTTTAGTCATAATACTTTCTATGGAACTTTTTTGGCTTCTTTTTTTGGCTACTTAGATGCAAATTAACTTTCCTCAATTTTGAGGAAGGAGTCAAACTCTGGATTTGTGGTTTTAGAGCTTCTTCTATTATTTTTTTTTTCAATTGTTCAGATTATCATGGTTTGGGGAAGGAATGGAGGTATTCAGGAACGTAGTTTTTTATAGTTATAATTAAGTTGATAGTAATTGGTTTATTTTATTTTATTTACTCATGAGAGACACAGAAAGAGACAGAAACATAGGCAGATGGAGAAGCAGGCTTCATGCAAGGAGCCTGATGTGGGACTCGATCCGAGGACTCCAGGATCATGCCCTGAGCTGAAGACAGATACTCAACCACTAAGCCCAGGCGTCCCAACCAACTAAGATCTTAATTGTAATTCTCAGGAACACCATTAAGAAAATAACTAAAAAATTATATAGCAACAAAACAAAACAAACAGTAAAAAGAGTGCCTGCGTGTCTCAGTTAGGCTTCTTATCTTGGTTTTGGCTCAGGTCATAATCTCAGTTTGTGAGATCAAGTCCTGCATAGGGCTCTGCACTTGTTGGGGAGTCTGCTTGAAGACTGCCCCTCCTCATCCCCATGCATGCATTCTCTCTCAAATAAATAAATCTTAAAAAAAAAAAAAAAAAAAAAAAGTAAAGAAATCAAATGGTACTCTAGAACATAATTTTTATCACAGGAGAAGGCAGTAATTAAGAGATAGGGAGAAAAGACATAAGACAAAGAAGCTAAGAAGTAAAATTTCAGATGTAAATTAAAAAAAATTTTTTTTTTGTGGGATCCCTGGGTGGCTCAGCGATTAGTGCCTGCCTTTGGCCCAGGGCGTGATCCTGGAGTCCTGGTTCAAGTCCCACGTCAGGCTCCCTGCATGGAGCCTGCTTCTCCTTCTGCCTATGTCTCTGCCTCTCTCTCTCTCTCTGTGTCACTTGTGAATAAATAAATAAATAAAATTAAAAAAAATAAATTAAAAAAAAACTTAAAAAAAAAAAAAGATTTTATTTATTTATTCACAAGAGACACACAGAAGAGAGGCCAAAGGAGAAGCAGGCTTCCTCTGGGGAGCCTCTGATATAGGACTCGATCCCAGGATCCGGGACCACAACCAGAGCCAAAGGCAGACGCTCAACCACTAAGCTACCCAGGTGCCCTCAGATGTAAATTCTATCAGTAATTACATTAAATGTAAATTGAGTACCCATTCCATTTAAAAGACCAACAGTGGCAGAATGGATTAAAAATAAAACATTCAACTGTGTGCTGTCTATAAGAAATACATTGTAGTGTCAAAAACACAAATAGGTTAAAATAAAGGATGGAAAAAAAGAGTATGCAAAATACAACCAAGAGAGAGCTGGAGTGGTTCTACTAGTATCAGAAAAAAAAGACTTAAAGTGAAAATTGTTAGTAGAGACAAACAAGAATATTTTGTAATAATAAAAGTGCCAATCTATCAATATGATATAAATACATATCACCTAACAACAGAGCCCTAAAATATGTGAAACAAAAACTCAACAGAATGAGGGAAAAAATAGAACATTCAACAATAATTTGTAGAGACCACAATGTCATTTTCAATAATGGATCGGACAACTAGAGGTACCTGGGTGGCTCAGTCTTCCTGGCCTTTGGCTCAGGTTGTGATCTCAGGGTCCTGGCATTGAGTCCTGAATCAGGTTCCCCACAGGGAGCCTGCTTCTCCCTCTCCTTATGTCACTGCTTCTCTCTATGTCTCTCATGAATAAATAAAATCTTAAAAAACAAAACAAAACAAAATACTTACTTGCAAATTTAACAAGAGAAATGCTAGATTATATACTGAAAACTACCCTATTAGAAAAGACATTTAAAGGCAGCCCCGGTGGCTTAGCGGTTTAGCGCCGCCTTCAGCCCAGGGCATGATCCTGGAGACTTGGGATAGAGTCCCATGTCAGGCTCCCTGCATGGAGCCTGCTTCTCCCTCTGCCTGTATCTCTCTCTCTCTCTCTCTCTCTCTCTAATAAATAAATAAAATCTTAAAAAAAAAAAAAGACATTTAAGTATATCTAAGTAAATTGAAATTAACCCATATTAATGAATCAGCATATTTAATACTGTTGATAGTTCCCCAGTTAATGTAAAGACTCACCACAATTCCTACCAGAATTATTTCAGCTAACTTGATTACAAGCTGATCGTAACATTTTTTGGAAATGCAAGGAAACCAGAATTGTTTACTATTATTTTTTAAAGATGTTATTTATTTATTCATGAGAGATGTAGACACAGGCAGAGGAAGAAGCAGGCTCCATGCAGGGAGCCTGACACAGGACTTGGTCCTGGGTCTCCAGGATCTCACCCTGCGCTGAAGGCAGCACTAAACCACTGAGCCCCCGGAGCTGCCTGAACACAGAATTGTTTTTTTTGTTTTTTGTTTTTTTTAAAAAAGCTTTAAAAAAAGGTTGTAAGAGCAATTATTCTTTCCAATTTCAAAACTTAGTAACGCAACAGTGTGGTCCTAGCATTTTTTCTGTGTCTCTGTATGTGTAAAATAAAAGTATCCTGAAATAAACCAATATTATCTTTTTATTCCTTCAAATTTCTATTTTAATTCAAGGTGCCTGGGTGGGTCAGTTAGTTAAGTGTCTACTTTCAGCTCAGGACATGATCCCAAGGTCCTGGGATCAAGCCCAGTGTCCCGCTCCCTGGTCAGTGGGGAATCTGCTTCTCCCTCTCCTTCCTGCTTATGCTCTCTCTTGCTATCTCTGTCACTATCTCTGTCTCTCTCAAAAAATAAATAATCTTCACATTTTTATTTAAATTCTAGTTATCAGATTGTGTAGTATTGATTTCAAGAGTAAAATTTAGTGATTCATCACTTATATATAATACCTAGTGCTCAACACAATCAGTGCCCTCCTTAATACTCAGCACCCATTTAGCTCATTTCCCACCTTCCTCCCCTCCATCAGGTTGTTCTCTTTATTTAAGAGTCTCTTGGGGAATCCTTGGGTGGCTCAGCGGTTTAGCATCTGCCTTTGGCCCAGGGTGTGATCCTGGAGTCCCAGGATCAAGTCCCACGTCAGGCTCCCTGCATGAAGCCTGCTTCTCCCACTGCCTGTGTCTCTGCCTCTCTCTCTCTGTCTTTCATGAATAAATAAATAAAATCTTAAAAAAAAAAAAAGAGTCTCTTATGGTTTGCTTCTCTCTTTTTCCCCCCTTCCCCATGTTCATCTGTTTTGTTTCTTAAATTCCCCATCTGAGTGAAATCATATGGTGTTTATCTTTCTCTGACTGACTTATATTACTCAACATAGTACACTCTAGCTCCATCCACATCATTGCAAATGGCAAGATTTCATTCTTTTTGATGGCCGAGTAATATTCCATTGTATATGTCTGTCACATTTTCTTTATCCCTTCATCAGTTGACGGACATCTGGGCTCTTTCCATAGTTCAGCTTATCGTTGATAATGCTGCTATAAACGTTGGGGTCCATATGCCCCTTTGAATTAGTATTTATGTATCCTTTCAGCAAGTACCTAGTAGTGCAATTACTGGGTTGTCAGGTAGTTCTACTTTTAACTTTTTGGGAACCTCCACACTGTTTTCCAGAGTGGCTGCACCAATTTGCATTCCCATCAGCAGTGTAAGAGGGTTCCCCTTTCTCCACATCCTCACCAACATCTGTTATTTCCTGTGTTAATTTTAGCTATTCTGGTAGGTGTGAGGTGGTATCTCTCATTGTGCTTTTGATTTGTATTTCCCTGATGATGAGTGATGTTGAACATCTTTTCATGTGTATGTTGGCTATCTGGATGTCTTTGAAAATATGCCTATTTATGTCTTCTGCCCATTCCTTAACTGAATTATTTGTTTCTTGGGTGTTGAGTTTAATAAATTCTTTATAGATTTTTGGATACTAACCCTTGTTAGATATATCATTTGCTAATATCTTCTTCCTTCTGTAGGCCTCCTTTTAGTTTTGTTGATTGTTTCCTTCACTGTACAGAATTTTTCTATCTTGATGAGGTCCCAGAAGTTCATTTTTGCTTTTGTTTTCCTTGTCTTGAGAGATGTGTCTAATAAGAGATTCCTACTGTTGAAGTCAAAGAGGTTGCTGCCTATGTTTTCCTCTAAGATTTTGATGGTTTCCTATCTCACATTTAGGTCTTTCATCCATTTTGAACTTATTTTTGCGTATGCTTTAAGAAAATGGTCCAATTTCATTCTTCTGCAAGTTGCTATTCAGTTTTCCCAACACCATTTGTTGAAGAGACTGTCGTCTTTGCATTGTGTGTTCCTGCTTTGTCAGAGATTAGTTGACCATATAGTTGTGTGTCCGTTTCTGGGTTTTCTTTTATTTTTTTAAAGATTTTTAATTAATTTATTAGAGAGCAGAACCAGGGGGAACAGCAGGCAGAGGGAGAGGGAGAAACAAACTTTCCGCTGAGCAGGGAGCCCAGTGCGGGCTCCATCCCAGGACCCTGAAATCATGACCTGAGCTGAAGGCAGACTCTTAACCAACTGAGCTACCCAGGCACCCATTTCTGGGTTTTCTGAGTAAACCAATAGATCTATGGCCATTGGATTTTCAGTAAGGATGTTGGTACAGTTCATTGGGAAGTGGGATGGGGATAGGAGAGGCTTTTCAACAAATGATTCTTTGTCAAATGTGCGTATATATGTGTGTGTATAGTATATATATGTGCGTGTGTGTGCGCGCGTAGATATATATATGTATGTATATATATGTATATATATATGTATACATGTATATATGTATATATGTGTGTATGTACTCCAGGATCACACCCTGGGCCAAAGGCAGGTGCTCGACTGCTGAGCCATCCAGGTGTCCCTGTCAAATGTATTTTTATAGGGGCGCCTGAGTGACCCATTCAGTTAAGTGTCTGTCTCTTGATTTCAGCTCAGGTGAGGGTTGTGAGATTAAGTCTTACATCAGGCTCTGTGCTGGATATGGAGCCTGCTTAGATTCTGTCTCCCTCTGCCCTTCACTTCCTTGCTCACTCTCTCAAAAAAAAAAAAAAAAAAAAAGATATTAACACGCAAAACGATGAAATTGCATCTCCACCTCACACCATCTACAAAAATTAACATAAAATAGATCAAATGTTAAGTGCTTAAACTATACTTTAGGGCACATAGGTGTAAATCTTTGTGACCTTCAATTGGATTTTTTAAAAGATGTATTTATTTTCAAAAGAGCATGAACAGGAAGGGCAGAGGGAGAGAGAATCTCATGAGCATGAGATCACGATCTGAGCTGAATCCAAGAGTTGGATGCTCAACTGACTATGCCACCCAGGTGCCCCTAGATTGTTTTTTAAATGTGCTACCAAGAGCTCAGGCAACCAAAGAAATAGATAAGTAGTGCTTCATAAAAAAATTTAAAAGTTTTGGGACACCTGGGTGGCTTGGCAGTTGAGCATCTGCCTTTGGCTTAGGGTGTGATCCTGGAGGCTGGGATTGTGTCCCACATTGGGCTCCCTGTGGGAGCCTGCTTCTCCCTCTGCCTATGTCTCTGCCTCTTTCTTGTGTGTGTCTCTCATGAATAAATACATAAAATCTTTAAAAGAAATTTTTTTTAAGTTTTGAGATTCGTAGGATACAGTCAAGAAGGTAAAAAGCCAAGATACAGAATGGGAGAATATACTTGTAAATCATTGGTCTACTAAGATTCTGGTATTCCAAATTTATAGAGATCTATAGCTAAACCACAGAAAGACAAACTAACCCCATAAAAAGTTGGGCAATGGATTTGAGTAGACATTTTTCCAAAGAAGACAGGAACATTACCACAAACCAGATGATTTCAAATGACAGGAATTTATTGTTTTACAGTTCTCTATCTCAGAAGTCTGAAATCCAGGTGTCAGCAGACACTGTAGGGGATAACCTATTCCTTGCTTTTTTATTTTTTAAGCTTTTGGCTGCTGTTAAATATTTATGGCTTGTGGCCATCATTCCAGTCTCTGCTTCCATGGTCATATTGTGTCCTTCCTTTCCTCAAAATGCTGTCTACTGCTCCCTAGTAAGAGTACCTATGATTGCATTTGGATCCCAACAGATAACCCAGGATCTTCTCAAATCCTTAACTGAGACATGGTTTTTGCTATATAAAATATTGTTCAATCACATAAGGTAATATTCAAATATATCTTGGGGGTGAGGAGTAACATGCTTTTAGCCTACTCTAATCCATAGAAGTTTCTGTGTGTCCCATTGTAATCCTTTCTCGTCTTCCTTCAACTTCCTTAGACAAGCACTGATACACTTTATACTTTTTGTCACAATGGAATTCTTATATTTTCTATAGTTCTCTATAAACAGAATAATAAAATCAGAAGTTTTCTTCAGAATTATGAGGGAGTTTCATCCAAGTTGTTATGTGCATTGATAGTTTCTTACTTTTTATTCCTCAGTATTATTCCAGTATTTTGTTATAGTCATTTGTTTGTCCATCCATTTGTCCATTTCTAAATGGACATTTGGGTTATTTCTAGTTTTGGTGAATAACAAAGATGCTAAGGACATTTGCTTATGTTTTTGTATGGATGTGTGCTTTTATTTCTTTTGGGCAAGTACCTAGGAGTTGAATACCTTGATTGGGTGGTAGGTATATGTTTAAATTTGTAAGATTTTAAACTTAGATTTAGATAAATAAAATTATAAATTTAAATTTATAAGAAACTGTTTTATAATGTTTTTGTACCATTTCATGTTCTCACGAATTGTAAGAGACCTCTGGATCTTCCATATCTTATGAACAATTGGTATGGACATCTTTTTAATTTTGGCCTTTCAAATAAAGATATAGGGGCATTTCATGGTGGTTTTAATTTGCTTTTCCATAATGACTAATAATGTTGAGTGTCTTCTTTGCTGTCTTTTTTGGCACAGTAGCTTTTTAAATCTTTTGTCTGTCCTATTAGGTTGTGTTCTTATTGAACTTGTGGTATATTTCTCATATTCTACATAAAAATACATTCTTTTTGACTATTGTCTACTGCTATTTTGTTTTCATTGTTATAGCAATATCTTTGGAAGAGCAGAAGTTTTTTAACTTTGACAGGATCCAGCTCATTAATTTATTCTTTATGAATCATGGTTTTTGGTGTTGTACCTAAGAATTTTTTGCTAAGCCCAGGGTCACAAGTATTTTTTCCTGTTTTCTTCTAGAAATTTTACAATTTTATGTTTTACATTCTGTCTGGTCTGTGATCCATTTTAAAGTTTATTTTTGTTCATCAGAGTATGGATTTTTTTTCTCTAATTGTTCCTGCATCATTTCTTGAAACGGCTACCCTTTGTTCGCTCTATTGCCTTTGCACACTGGTGAAAGTAACATTTCCATATATGTATGAATCTATTTCTGATTATTTATTCCATTAATTAGTGCATTTTGACATTAATACTAAACTTGCTGATTATTATGTCTTCATAGTAAGTCCCATAATTGTGTAGTGTTAGTCTTCTTACTGTGGTTTTTTTTTTTTTTTTGTAAGTTGTTGTTTTGATTATTCTAGGTCCCTTGCATTTCCCTGTAAACTTTAGGAGCAGCTTGTCAATTTCATCATCCTTGACAAAAAAAAAAAAAAAAAAAAAATCTGGAATTTTTATTTGAATTACATTGAATCTGTAAATCAATTCAACAATAATTATTTCATACATATTTTATCAGATTTATTCCTCAATATTTCCTGTTTTTGATGCTCTGTAAATTGCATTTCTAAAACTTGAATCTTTCTCTATTATCTAAATGTTGGTCTTATATGCTTCACCCTTGCTATTAATAATAAATACAGTTATTTTCTATTAGCTATTTTGTAGATTACATTTGACTTTTATTGTTCCTAATATGCAGTAAGCATTCATTCTCTCACCAATAGATCTGTTGTTTTTATCAAGTATAGGTGTTAGCTTTTGTTAACTTTTTTTATCTTCAGGGGCAGCTCTGGTGGCTCCGCGGTTTAGCGCCACCTTGAGCCCAGGTCCTGATCCTGGAAACCCGGATCGAGTCCCGTGTCAGGCTCCCTGCATGGAGCCTGCTTCTCCCTCTGCTTGTGTCTCTGCCTCTCTCTCTCTCTCTCTCTCTGTGTCTCTCATGAATAAATAAAATCTTTAAAAAAAAAAAACTTTTTATCTTTAGACGCAATCCATATGGGTTTTTTTCTTTTATTTTGCTAATATGGTGTATTATATTGATTGAATTTTCAGATATTAAACCAGTGTCTTCTTTTTTTTTCTTTTTAAGATTTTATTTATTTATATTTTGAGAGAGAGAGAGGACAAGCAGGGGGAGGAGCAGAGGGAGAAGGATAAGCAGACTCTGTTCTGAGTATGGAGTCCCATGTGGTGCTCAATCCCACGATCCTGAGATTATGACCTGAGCCACAATCAAGAGTCAGACACTTACCAGCTGAGCCACCCAGGTGCCCCACCAGTCTCTTTATTTCTGAAATTGTTCATTGTTATGGTCTGAATGTTTGTATTTCTCCAGCATTCATATGTTGAAATCCAAACCCCCAAAGATGATGGCATTAGGATGTTGGCATTTTGGGAGATGCTTAGGCTATGTGGACAGAGCCCTCTCAAATGGGATTAGTGTTCTTATAAGGAGATCCCACAGAGATCTCTTGCCCCTTCCACTATGGGAAGGCACAATGAGAAGGTAGTGGCTAAGGGTCTTCACTAGAATATGACCATGCTGGTGCTTTGATCTTGGACTTCCTGGTCTCCAGAACTGTGAGAAGTTAATTTCTGTTGTTTATAAGCTACCCAGTCTGGTATTTTGCTATGGTCACAAACAGTCTAAGACAGGCATGATGTATTTTCTTTTTTGAAATATTGGTGGATTCTGTTTGGTAACATATTGTTTAGTATTTTGCATATACGTTTACAGGGGGTTTTACTGTGTAATTTTCACTTCTTGTACTGTTTTTTTTTTTTTTTTTTTTTTCCTGTTTGATATTAGAGTAACTGGCTACATAGAGTGATTCCTCATCAATTTTCTGGAAGTTTGTTTAGAATTGGTTCTACTTTTTTATTATATTTGGAACAATTCACCGATGAACCAGCCTGGGCTTAGGATTTTCTTTATGGGAAGGTCTTCAAGTACCAGTTTAAATTGTTTACTAGATATAGTGTTACCACACTGATGTATATCCTTCTTATGCATATGTTGTTGGTAACGCTACATGTTGTACTGATCCACATACCCAAATACCAAATTGGGAAATTTTCTTCTCTGGCTGTTTCTCTATCAGGATTCTCTTCTCACTTTCCAGTTTGGCAGTGCTTCCTCCCATTGATCTTACAGCCAGAAATACATTAGAGGTTTTGTTGGAATTTTTGTAGCTCATGCTTGCCTCCATCATAACTTGGGACCAACCCTTGAGGCAAGGACATGAGAGTAAGTAAAATAGCAAGAAACTCAGCTCAATCTGGGTTACTCTGTAAAGTTTTGACTCCTTTTAAAAACCATACTACTTTTATTTATAGTCCTTATGTGGTTAATGTTTTTTGTCTTGTCAGGTATTTATAATTGAGATCAGTCAAGGTGAGGGGCATGTTGTAGGGACTTAATGCCACCATACTGGAACTACTTTTTCTTTTTCTTTGTTAAAGGATATTTATTTATTTATTTATTTATTTATTTATTCATTCATTCATTCATTCATGAGAGACACATAAAGAGAGAGAGAGAGAAAAAGAGAGGCAGAGACCTAGGCAGAGGGAGAAGCAGGCTCCATGCAAGGAGCCCAATATGGGACTCAATCCCAGATCCTGGGATCACACGTTGAGCCAAAGGCAAACACTCAACTTCTGAGCCACCCAGGCGTCCCTGGAACTACTTTTTCAACTATGGAATTATTTAATGGTGAGAATTTTTTTCCTCTTGTAAAATCTCATTGCTGATTGATGGCTTTTTATTGCATGGTTTATCTCTCACAATAATTTTTATGCTAGTAATTTTGAAGTTTTGGGATGTCATAGCTGTGAGTCTTTGAAGTCTTCCCTTTCTTCTGGAATAAGATCTCCAGGCTCACCTTTTTTGCTTGCTTCCTAAATCTACCCTTTATCCAAATATCCTAAATCTATAGTTTATTTATTTATTTATTTATTTATTTATTTATTTATTTATTTATTTATTTTTCTTAAGATTTTATTAATTTATTCATGAGAGATACAGAGAGAGAGGCAGAGACACAAGCAGAGGGAGAAGCAGGCTCCCTGCAAGGAGCCCGATGTGGGACTCAATCCCAGATCCCGGGATCATACCCTGAGCCAAAGACAGATGCCCAACCACTGAGCCACTTAGGCGACCCTAAATCCATAGTTTAGATTAGATATTGAGAAAGTATAATATAGGTCTTCAAGTCTGCTTATACAACTGTCTCCCTTCTTTTTTTTTTTCAATTTCATTTATTTATTCATGAAAGACACAGAGAGAGAGAGGCAGAGACACAGGCAGAGAGAGAAGCAGGCTCCATGCAGGGAGCCTGATGTGGGACTCGACCCTGGGTCTCCAGGATCAGGCCCCAGGCTGAAGGTGGCACTAAATCACTGAGCCACCCAGGCTGCCCACCTGTCTCCCTTCTACCTCCCCATATCTGACAACCATCAGTCTGTTCTCTGTAGCCATGAGCTTGGTTGTGTGTGTGTGTGTGTTTAAGATTTCACATATAAGAAAGAAAGATCACATAGTATTTGCCTTTCTCCATACTGTTTCCTGCAGTGGCTGTACCAGCTTTCATTCCCACCAACAGCACACTAGGGTTCCTTTTTTCCTATGTCCTTGCCAACACTTGATATTTCTTGTGTTTTTGATTTAGCTGTTCCAGCAAGTGTGAGGTGATACCTCATTATTTTTGTTTACATTTCCCTGATGGTTAGAGAATCTTTTCATGTGTCTGTTTGTTGTATGTATATCTTCTTTGGGAAAACGTTTATTCATGTTTTCAATTGGACTATTTTGGTCTTTTGCTGTTGAGTTGTGTAAGTTCTTTATGTATTTTGGATATTAACCCCTTATTGGATACATCATTTGGAAACATCTTCTCCCATTCAGTAGGTTGCCTTTTTGTTTTTTTTTTATTTCTTTGTTCACTGTGTAAAATTTATTTTGATATATTCCCAATATATTGGGATATATATGTGTATGTGTGTGTGTATATATATATATATATATATATATATATATATATATATATATTTCCAATAGTTTAATTTTGCTTTTGTTTGCCAAAGGAGACATATCTTGCCAAAGGAGACATATCTAGAAGAATGTTTTTATAGCTACGTCAGAGAGATTACTGCCTATGTTTACTTCTAGGAATTTTATGATTTCAGGTTTCATGTTTACATTTTCTTTTTTTTTTTTTTAAGATTTTATTTATTTATTCATGAGAGACACAGAGAGAGAGAGGCAAAGACACAGGCAGAGGGAGAAGCAGGCTCCATGCAGGGAGCCTTACATGGGACTCGATGTCCCAGTCTCCAGAATCACACCCTGGGCTGAAGGCAGCGCTAAACCACTGAGCCACCCAGGCTGCCCAGCACATTTAGGTCTTCAATGAATTTTGAATTTATTTTTGTGTATAGTGTAAGAAAGTGATCCAGTTTCATTCCTTTCCATGTAGCTGTCCAGTTTTCCCAATACAATTTGTTGAGGAGACTGTCTTTTTCCCATTGTAGATTTTTGCCTCTTTTGCTGTAGTTTGGCCATAAAAGTTTGGATTTATTTCTAGATTTTCTGTTCTCCTCTGTTGATCTATGTATGCCATACCATACTGTTTTAATTACTGTAATTTGGTAATATATCTTGAAATCTGAGATTGTGATACCTCTGGTTTTGTTCTTGTTTTTTAAGGTTGCTTTGGCTGTTCTGTGTCTTTTGTGGTTTTCATACAAATTTTAGTATTTATATTAGTTCTATGAAAAATGCTATTGGGGACAGCCTGGGTAGCTAGCAGTTTAGCGTCACCTTTAGCCTAGGGTGTGATCCTGGGGCCTTGGGATTGAGTCCCACATCGGGCTTCCTGCATGGAGCCTGCTTCTCCCTCTGCTTGTGTCTCTGTGTCTCTCATGAATAAATAAATAAAATCTTAAATAAAAAAAATAAAAATGCTATTGGTATTTTGATAGGGATTACATTAAATCTGTAGATTGCTTTGGGTAGTATGGGCATTTGAACAATATTGCTTCTCCCAATCCATGAGCATGGAACAACTTTCCTTTTTTTTTTTTTTTTTTTTTTGGTCATCTTCAATTTCTTTCATCACTGTTCTATAGTTTTTCAGAGTATAAATCTTTGACTTCCTTGGTTAACTTTATTCCTAGGTACCTCATTAATTTTGATGCAGTTGTACATAGGATGGTTGTCTTAATTTCTCTTTGTGCTACTTCATTATTAGTGTATGGAAATGCAACAGAGGGCAGCCCCAGTGGCGCAGTGGTTTAGCACCGCCTGCAGCCTAGGGTGTGATCCTGGAGACCCAGCATCGAGTCCCACATCGGGCTTCCTGCATGGAGCCTGCTTCTTCCTCTGCCTATGTCTCTGCCTCTCTGCCTGCTTGCCCCCCTCTCTCTCTCTCAATAAATGAATGAATGAATGAATGAATGAATAAATAAATAATCTTTAAAAAAGAAATACAACAGATTTATATATTAATTTTGTATTCTCTGACTTTACTGAATTCATTTATCAGTTGTAGTAGATTTTTGCTGGAGGCTTTAGGATTTTCTTTAGTATCATGTCATCTGCAAACAGTGAAATTTTTATGTCTTCCTTACCAATTTGGATGTCTTTTATTTCTTTTTGTTGTCTGATTGTTGTGGCTAGGACTTCCAGAACTATGTTGAATAAAAGTAGTGAGTGTGGGCATCCTTGTCTTATTCCTGATCTTAGAGGCTCTCAGTTTTAACCATTGAGTATATTAGCTATGGTAAACCCTCAGTATCTTTGAGGTATTCCTATAATGTAAGGTATTTACCTGGTATTTGTCAGAAAGTTGATTGATAGACTTTTCTTGGGATTATTACAGTGGTTGGCCTTGGTTAAAAGGGAAAGCCAGAGAGGATCTGAGGAAAGATATAAAGGAATAAAATAGATTGAACAGCTCTAAGGATAAGAAATAAAAAAATCTCAGGATAAGTAAAGACCCTTGAAATCTTAACTATTATGAAGAGCAAAGGAGAACGCACATGGCTATGCATAGGAGGGAATGAACCACAGTGGTGGAAATGTGTATTTTTAGGGGAGTTGTGACTGAGGAATGTTGACGTATAAGTAGTTGCCTTTTTCAATTTTATGCATGTATAAATTATATTTTAGATGGAATTATATGTTAGAGCTGGCTGGTACTGGCTCTTTAAGGACAAGATTTTCCTTTTTGTCCAGAGCCTAGGTTCCATTACATTATATTGATAGCCTGAAATTACCCATGGTGGGAGTATTTATACCATAGACATTGACAAACACTATAAATCAGTGCTGGATGTGGGTGCAGAGCTGGTTGTTGCACATTATCCAGCACTCTACTGCATAAATGTTATTTCCTGAATTCTCCTTGTATGTGTTCCAGTTGTTTAACTATTTTAGACATCTTTAAACCATCTCTAATGGGTATGATTTCCTATTTTTCTTAATTCTGTAGAACCTTTTCTGATTAGGAAAATAATTTTTTTCTTATTTGTTTTAGATTTGGAATCAAGATATGAAATAATCTGCTATGGAAAAATGTACATTTATACAAAACATTCATCCCTTAGCCTGCATTCCAGAAATTATAATGAAGAGAAACCATGTGAATGTAAGGAATGTGGGAAGGCCTTTTGTTGTCATACAGACCTTAGAGTACATCAAATAATTCATACTGGTAAAAAACCGTATGAATGTAAGGAATGTGGCAAAGCCTTTAGTCGTCTTACAGACTTTAGAATACATAAGAGAATTCATACTGGTAAGAAACCCTATGAATGTGAAGATTGTGGGAAGGCATTTAGTGATGTTGGGACATTTAGAATACACCAGAGAATTCATACTGGTGAGAAACCCTATGAATGTAAGCAATGTGGCAAAGCCTTTAGTCAAGCCTCAACCCTTATGCTACATGACAGAATTCATACTGGTGAAAAACCCTTTGCATGTAAAAATTGTGGGAAGGCCTTTCGTCAGGCCTCACATCTTGTTAGACATGAGAGAATTCATACAGGTGAGAAACCTTATGAATGTAAGGAATGTGGCAAATCCTTTAGTCGTCTTACAGATCTTAGAATACATAAGAGAATTCATACTGGTAAGAAACCCTATGAATGTGAAGATTGTAGGAAGGCCTTTAGTGATGTTGGGACACTTAGAATACACCAGAGAATTCATACTGGTGAGAAACCCTATGAATGTAAGCAGTGTGGCAAAACCTTTAGTCAAGCCTCAAACCTTATACAACACGACAGAATTCATACTGGTGAAAAACCCTTTGCATGTAAAAATTGTGGGAAGGCCTTTAGTCAGGCCTCACATCTTGTTAGACATGAGAGAATTCATACAGGTGAAAAACCTTATGAATGTAAATTGTGTGATAAGGCTTTTAGGAGCAGTTATCAACTTACTATACATCATAGATTTCATACTGGTGAGAAACCCTATGTGTGTAAGGAATGTGGCAAAGCCTTTAGTCGTCCTACAGACCTTAGAGTACATAAAAGAATTCATACTGGTGAGAAACCCTATGAATGTGAAGAATGTGGGAAGACCTTTCGTCGTGCCTCAAACCTTGCTCAACATGGAAGAGTTCATATTGGTGAGAAATCCTATGTATGCAAGGAATGTGAGAAGGCCTTTAGTGATGTTGGGACACTTAGAATACACCAGAGAATTCATACTGGTGAGAAACCCTATGAGTGTAAGGAATGTGGCAAAGCCTTTAGTCGTCGTACAGACCTTAGAGTACATAAGGGAATTCATACTGGTGAGAAACCCTATGAATGTAAGCAGTGTGGCAAAACCTTTAGTCAAGCCTCAAACCTTATGCAACATGACAGAATTCATACTGGTGAAAAACCCTTTGCATGTAAAAATTGTGGGAAGGCCTTTAGTCAGGCCTCACATCTTGTTAGACATGAGAGAATTCATACAGGTGAGAAACCTTATGAATGTAAATTGTGTGATAAGGCTTTTAGGAGCAGCCATCAACTTACTATACATCATAGATTTCATACTGGTGAGAAACCTTATGTGTGTAAGGAATGTGGCAAAGCCTTTATTCGTTTTACAGACCTTAGAGTACATAAAAGAATTCATACTGGTGAGAAACCCTATGAATGTGAAGAATGTGGGAAGGCCTTTAGTCGTGCCTCAAACCTTGCTCAACATGGAAGAGTTCATACTGGTGAGAAATCCTATGTATGTAAGGAATGTGAGAAGGCCTTTAGTGATGTTGGGACACTTAGAATACACCAGAGAATTCATACTGGTGAGAAACCCTATGAATGTAAGCAGTGTGGCAAAACCTTTAGTCAAGCCTCAAACCTTATACAACATGACAGAATTCATACTGGTGAAAAACCCTTTGCATGTAAAAATTGTGGGAAGGCCTTTAGTCAGGCCTCACATCTTGTTAGACATGAGAGAATTCATACAGGTGAAAAACCTTATGAATGTAAATTGTGTGATAAGGCTTTTAGGAGCAGCCATCAACTTACTATACATCATAGATTTCATACTGGTGAGAAACCCTATGAGTGTAAGGAATGTGGGAAGGCTTTTAGTGAATACGGACGGCTTACTCGTCATCAGAGTATTCACAGTGGTAAGAAACCATTTGAATGTAATAAATGTAGGAAGTCCTTTAGACTAATTTCAAACTTCAAAGTACATCAGAGTATTCATACTGGTGAGAAACCCTTTGAATGTAACTAATCTGAAAAGTCCTTTAGGCTTAGTTCAATGCTTAAAGTACAAACAATGTGAGAAGGCTTTTACATATGGTTCAATTCTTATAAGGTATAAATAATTTATATTGATATAAACTGCCTAGAATTTAAATAATCCTTGAAATTTTTCAGTTATGACCCCAGTGTTGTTCATATTCAGAGAATTTGTATTGTACTTTATATAAGAAAGTCTTATGGCATTCCTCTATGATTCACTATTGACCAGGAGGCTAGGCTGTCTGCAGATAAGTAGCACTCAGGGAAGAGACTACTGTGTGACTTGAGGTCATGGAGAACAGCAAACACCAGGATCAAGTAATAAAATGTTCACTTAGAGGAAGAAAGGAGATAGAGTACATAGGATCTAGCTTTTTATAATAGTATGTCAGTAACCCATGGCCAGCAAATCAACTCCACATTTGATAGGAGCAGTGTACCTGCACATAGTAACACACTTTGTGCTACACAGCAGATCAGCAACCCCTTGCCCAAGGGATTTGATATCCAGAAAACTGGGAGCATCCCTGAGGGTCCTTGACATCTGTGATTAAGCAGAACTAAGGAGTACACATTGAGTCTGACACAGGAAAAGATATTTCCACAGAAGGCAATAAGCCCAGTAGATGGCAGAGGCTATGAGGGCTCTTGATCTTTTGGTAAGGAAGTGTTATAGGCCCAATATGACCACTCTTTTTCTGTTAACCAGCTTTACTGAAAGTATAGTTGACAAAACTATAAACTTAAGTTTTACAAGTGATGCTCAGGGCGAAGTTTATAGCTATAAGAGTTTATATTTAAAAATAACAACCTAGGGGATCCCTGGGTGGCTCAGCGGTTTAGCGCCTGCCTTCAGCCCAGGACGTGGTCCTGGGGTCCCGGGATCGAGTCCCACATCGGGCTCCCTGCATGGAGCCTGCTTCTCCCTCTGCCTATGTCTCTGCCTCTCTCTCTCCTTCTCTGTGTCTCTCATGAATAAATAAAATCTTTAAAAAATAAAAAATTTAAAAAATTTAAAAAATAAAAATAACAACCTAACTCAAATCAACAACTTAACTTTACAACTTAAGGAAATAGAAAAAAGGACAAACTAAGGGCAAAGCTAGCAGAAAGAAGGAAATAATAAAGATTAGGACAATTAAGTGAAGTGAAATAGAGTTAACAGTAGAGAAAATCTTGAAGCCAAAAATTGTTTCTTTAAAAAGATCAACAAAGTAGATAAACTTATCTAGATGGATTAAGAAAAAAATTCAAATTGCTAAAACTAGAAATGAAGTGAGGACATTACTACGGACTCTGCAGAAATACAAGGATTATTGGAGAGTACTCTAAACAATTATATGCCAAATAATTAGATAGCCAAGACTTAATCATAAAGAAATAGAAAATCTGGGTAGACTCCTAACTAGTGTATAGCTAGTAAGGAAATTGACTCAGTAATAAAAAAATCTCCCAACAAAGAAAGACCTAGACCTGATGGATTCATTAGCAAATCAAACCAAATATTGGAAGAATTAATACAAATCTCTCTTAGATTTTTCTAACAAATGAAAGAAGAGGGAATGTTTCCTAACTTAGTCTATGAGGCCAGTATAACCCTGTTACCAAAGCCAGTCAAAAGCACTAGAAGAAACAGGACTACAGAACAGTATCCCTTTTGAACATTGGTGCAGAAATCTTCAGCAAAATACTAAACAACAGTTCAGTATATTAAGATTGTATACGATGAACAAACAGGATTTATTCCTGGAATGCAAGGATGGTTTAACATAAGAAAATTGACCAATGTAATATGTCTTGTCAAGAAAATGAAGAGAAGAAAAAAAAATGAAGAGAAAAACCCATATGATCATCTCAGTTGATGTGGAAAAAAGCATTTGACAAAATTCAATACCCTTTTGTGAAAAAAAAATTTTAACAAACATAGGAATAAAGAGAAACTATCTCCACATAATAAAAGCTGTATATGAAGAAAAGAGATATCCAGATGGTCCAAAAACATGAGAATGTGCTCACCCTCATGAGTTATCAGAGAAAGAAATATTGAAACCATAAAATAATACCCCCCCCCCCAACACACACACACCTGCCGAAATGGCCAAATATCTTATAGTACCAGGTGTTATTTGCTAGACTGTGGAGCAATCAGAACTTTTATGTGTGTTGGTGAAAATATAGTTTGGTACATCCAGTTTGGGAAACTTGCAATGTCCACTAAAGGTAAGCATATACATGCCCAATGACACAGAAGTTCCGTTTCTATTTACTTGCCAAGCAGAAATGTATACATGTGTTCACCCTGACATGAGCAAGGAAGTTCCTAGCAGTATAACGGATACATAAGAAGTGGTACATTCATGTGATTGGAGACTATACAGCAATGAAAAAGTTGCATTGCTAGACACAGAAACGTGTTGGAACCTGACAAACATAACATTGAGAGGAAAAAAGCCAGACATAAAAGAAAATGCTCTATAATTGTTAAAACCTTACAAACAGGCCATACTAATCTGTGTTGGCAGAGGTTGGAATACTGACTACCCCTGTGGGATAGGGATTAGTGACAAGAGGATACAAGCCATGTAGGTATTTTTCTATTTATTGATCTGGGTGAGTGTATACATTTATTGTTTATATAATTGTGATTTGTTCATTTTTCTGTATATTATACCTCAAAATAATTTAAAAAATAAAGATGTACATGATGATTTTGGTATAGACTGTGAAATGATAACCACAATAAAATAACATATATATATATTGTCCTTTAGTTACCATTTTCTTTGTGTGTGTGTGTTGAATACATTCTAAGATCTCAGCAAATTCCAAGATACAGAATTACTAACTGTAGTCGCTATGTGTATGTTAGATCTTAGATTGCTAGAACTTATTTAGCTTATAACTGAAAGTTTGTATCTTTTGACCATCATGTCCCTGTTCCCACCAGCCTCTGGCAACCACCTAACCATTATATTCTCTGTTTCAATGAGTTTGGCTTTTTTAGATTCCAGATAAAAAAGAAATCATACAATATTTGTTTTCCTGTTACTTATTTCATTTTTTAAAAAGATTTTACTTTTCGGACACCTGGGTGGCTCAGTGGTTGAGCATCTGCCTTTGGCTCAGAGCATGATCCCGGGGTCCTGGGATCGAGTCCCACATCTGGCTCCCTGTGGGGAGTACATGTGGGTAAGTCTACCATGGATTTTACTCTACCTCCCATCACTATCATCTCCAAGTGGGACAGATGAAATAGCCTCTTGAATGGTCTTCCCATTTCCCATCTTGTCCGTATTCAATCTGTTCTCCAGAGAGTGATAATTAGAAGATAAATCAGCTTAAATGTGATGCCCCTGCTCAGAAATTTCTGGGGGCTTTCACATTTGAAAGTCCCATGCCCTACCTTGGAATAATAATCCTAATCATCCTGGCCTTCTTGCTGTTCCTCAAACACACAAAACTTCCATCTCCCAAACCAAGGCTTTTGCATTTGCTGTTCTATCAGGATTGCTCTTGCTTTAGATACTCTTGTAACTAGATTATCCTATAGATATTCCTATAGCTGTTTTTTCAGGTCTCCGCTCAATATCCCCTCTTCAAAAAGCCCAGAGCACCCTAAAACAAATGTGTCTACCTGTCAACTTCTAGTCCCTGGTCTTCTCACTTTTCTTTCTTTTTTTTTTTTTTTTTAAGATTTTATTTATTGATTCCAGAGAGACACAGAGAGGCAGACAGAAACAGGCTCCATGCAGGGAGCCCGATTTGGGACTCGATCCCAGGACTCAGGGATCATGCCCTGAGGGGAAGGCAGACGCTCAACCACTGAGCCATCCAGGTGTCCCTCTTCTCACTTTTCTTAATAATACTTGTCACCACCTAACATTATTTATTCATTTACTTATTTACTTCATGTCCTTCTATTAAAATGTAAACATGGCTGCTGGAAACTAGCACTCTTGTTCACAATTGTTCTACTGGTGTCCAGCAGTGCATGGTTCAGATTGGGCATTCAATGGATGAATACATTTTTAGGCAACAAAAGACAAAAACTAATCAAAATAGAAGCCAGAAAGAAACTGGATCCTATATAGATAGATATTGCTATGGATTGAACTGTGTGTCCCTCCAAAATTAGACACTGAAGCTCTGACTACCCAATGTGACTATATTTGGGAATGGTGCTTTTAGAAGATAAAAAGGTTAAAAGAAGTCATAAGGCTCTTAGCCTGATAGGACTGGTGGCCTTATAAGAGGTCTGTCTCTGTCTCACTCCCTCTCCTTCTCTGCCATGTGAGGACAATGTGAGAAGGGAAGATCTGCAAGCTAGGAAGAGAGCCTTCATCAGAGCCCCCAAATGCTAATATCAGACTTCCAGCCTCCAGAACTATGGGAAAACAAATCTCTGTTATACCAGCCTATGGTATTTTGTTGATGCTGAGCATTATTCCATAGTATGGATGTACTCTTTACTCATTTTTTTAAAGATTTTATTTGTTTGTGGGGGGAGGAGGGAGAGAGAAAGAGAGAGAGAATGAGCGGGGGAAGGGCAGCGGGAGAAGCAGACTCCCCACTAAGCAGGGAGCCGGATATGGGGCTCAATCCCAGGACCCAAGATCATGACCTGGGCTGAAGGCAGACACTTGACCAACTGAGCGACCTAGGCGCCCCTACCCATTTTTAATTGTGTTATTAGTGTTAAGTTACAGTACATATCGGTCTCTGTTGGATATGTTTTGCTGCTGTTCTCTCTTGGTCTGTGACTTACTCATTTTTTATTGGTATATTTTGAACAAAGTTTTTAATTTGGATAAAGTCTGATTTATCAATTTTTATTTTATTTCTTTTTGTTGCTGAGCATTATTCCATAGTATGGATGTACCTTTTACTCATTTTTAAAAAGGTTTTATTTATTTATTTATTTGACAGCCAAGCAGGGGGAGCAGCAGGCAGAGGGAATGGGAGAAGCAGGCTCCCCTTGGAACTGTGGGCCCAACTCAGGGCTCAATCTTAGGACCCTGGAATCATGACCTGAGCTGAAGGCAGAAACTTAACTGACTGACCCACCCAAGTGTTCCATCTGTGACTTCATTTAGCAAAATGCCCTCAAAATTTTTCCATGTTGTTGCAAAGGGCAGGATTTTCATTTAAAGGCTGAATAGTCCATTGTATATATACAACACAGTTTGTTTACCCAGTCAGCAGTTGAGAGACATTTAGGTTGTTCCCATGTCTCGGCAATTGTGAATAATGCTGAACATGGGGGTGCGGCTGTGTCTTTTAAGATAGTGGTTTTTATTCTTGTGGGTATATAACCAGAAGTAGGATTGTTGGGTCATATGGTAATTCTATTTTTAATGTATTGAGGAACTTCCATATTGTTTTTAATAATGGCTGTGTCAATTTACATTCTCATCAATAGTGTGTGTTTTCCTTTTCTCCACATGCTAGCCAACACCTCTTGTCTTTTTGATAATACTCATTCTAAGAGGTGTGACCTGACAGTGTATTTTTGATTTGCATTTCCTTGATTAGTGATGTTGAGCACTTTTTCACTTCAGCCATTTATAAATCTTTTTTGGAAAAATATCTTCAAGTCCTTTGCATATTTTTAGATCAACTTTTTCTTCTTTTTGCTATTGATTTGTATTAGTTTCTTACATATTTTGGAGATTAACCCCTTATTAGATTTTGCTTTGCAAATATTTTCCCCCATTCTGGGTTGCTTTTTCATTTTATTGATTGCTGTACAGAAGCTTTTTAATTTGATGTATTTTCACTTTTATTTATTTTTTTAAGATTTTATTTATTTATTCATGAGAATACAGAGAGGAGAGAGAGAGAGAGAGAGGCAGAGACACAGGCAGAGGGAGAAGCAGGCCCCAGGCGGGAAGCCCGACATGGGACTCGATCCAGGGTCTGCAGGATCACACCCCGGGCTGCATGCGGCGTTAAACTGCTGAGCCACCAGGGCTGCCCCATGTATTTTCACTTTTATTGTGCGAATAGCAGGAACCTGGGTGACTCAGTGGTTGAGCATGTCTTTGGCTCAGGTCATGATCCCAGGGTCCTGGGATTGAGTTCCACATCAGGCTTCCTGAAGGAAGCCTGCTTCTCCCCTGCCTATGTCTCTGCCTCTCTCTGTGTGTATCTCATGAATAAATAAATAAAATGTTTAAGAACAAATCCCAATAGCAGGGGATTCAGAGAGCTTCCAGGTTGGTAAACCTGTGTTGTGGGAGGGTGGAACACACCAACTCCACAGGGACAAAAGATCCTGTGCTTAGGACCCTCCTAGACCTCTCCCTATGTATCCTTTCATCCGGCTGTTCATTTGTATCCTTTATCATCATATCCTTTAATAAACTGATAGATATATTTCCCTGAGTTCCTGTGAGCTGCTTGAGCAAACTAATGGAAACTGAGGAGGGGATAGTGAGAACCTCCAATTTGTAGCAAATTGGTTGGAAGTTGTGGGTATTCTGAGAGTTCACTACTTGCAATTGACATCTGAAGTAGGGTGTTAGCAGTCTTGTGGGACTGAGTTCTTAATGTGGAATCTCACATTATCTCCAGGTAAATGGTGTTTGAATTGAGTTAAATCGTGGGACACTAGCTGGTGTCTCAGAACTACTTGTGGAGGAAAGCTCACACACATATTTAGCAATCAGTAGATGAGTTTTCATGTAAGATGTAAAGGAGACACAGAAGGGAAGAATTGCATTTTACCCCACCTGGGAGGAAGACTGGATTAAGGTTTTTCCTTAGGTAATGATTATGAATTTGGGGTGCCTGGGTATCTCAGTCAGTTAAGTGTGTGCCTTCAGGTCAAGTCATAATCCCAGGGTCCTGGGATCCAGCCCTGCATTGGGATCCTCAGTGGGAAGCCTATTTCTCCCTCTCCTTCCCACTCATACTCTCTCTCCCTATCTCTTGTCACTATCTCTGTCTCGCTGTCTCAAATAAGTAAGTAAAATCCTTAAAAGATTATGGATTTAATAAATTAAGAAATGTTTCATGTAACTACTTAGCCCTTTTTGAATTTGAATTCTTTCTGGACAAACTCTGCTTAAATATTGAAAAAATGATGGCATCTTCATTCAGATCTCCTTAGGCGAGTCAAACATTTAATCCTTTCATGAAATTTAGTTTTATAGGCTTAGAAAGTATAAAAACTGTTTACTCAGTAATTTACATTCCTTGTTCACAATTCAAAATTGATGTGAAGTTAACAAAAGGATATCCATTTTGGGATTTTCCTATATTTTTAGTATGAAAAATTTATACATATACAAAGGTTATAACATCCATGAAATATTAATGTATTGTCATGTTAACTTTCTATTTCCTATACCTTTTGTAGTATAACTTGACAGTGTTATAAACATCAGTATAATACATCTCCTAAAAAAAGACTATTTCCTACTTACCCAGAATGTCATATAATCACATATAACAAAATTGATAATAATTACCTCTTCTAATGTCAACCCATATTCAAATTCTTGTGATTTTCCCCAAAATGTCTTTTAACTACTTATTTTCAAAATAGTATCCAGTCTAGGTTTATGTATTTATTATGACTAATTGCTTTTAATTAATTAATTTTATTTTTTTATAAAAATGTTATTTATTTATTCATGAGAGACAGAGAGAGAGAGAGAGAGAGGCGCAGAGACATAGGCAGAGTGAGAAGCAGGCTCCATGCAGGGAGCCCAATATGGGACTCGATCTCAGGACTCCAGGATCATGCCCTGAGCCAAAGGCAGATGCCCAACTGCTGAGCCACCCAGGCATCCCAATAGTCAAAAAATCTTGAAAAAAGTAGGACTCATATTTTCCAATTTGACAATTTACTATATACCAAAGGTTATGGGATGCATTGAAAGCAGTGCCAAAGAGGAAGCTTATGGCCATAAATGCTGTTAGGAAGAAAATTCTCAAATCAACAACCTAACTTTATACCTCAAGGAACTACATAAAAAAGAATGAACGAACCCCAAAGATAGCAGAAGGTAGAAAATAATAAAGAATAGAGCAGAGATAAACAAGAGATAAACATAGTAGAGAATATAAAAACAATAGGAAAAAAATCAGTGAAACTAAGAGTTGGTTCTTCAGAAAGATCAAAGTGAGAAAACATTAGCTAGATTGACTAAGAAAAAGGAGAGAAGACTGACTTAGCTAAAATCAGAAATGAAAGAACTATAAACAATTGTATGCCAACAAATAGGGTAACCTAATGAAATCCTGACCTAATAGAAAATCTAAACAGACTTACACCAGTACAGAGATTGAATCCGTAGTTAAAAACAAACAGACATGTTCAACATCACTCATCATCGGGGAAATAAAAACTATAATGAGATATCCCCTCACACCTGTCAGTTGGCTAAAATTAACACAGGAAACAGGAGGTGTTGGCAATGATGTGAAGAAAGGAGAACCCTCTCACACTGTTGATGGGAATGCAAACTGGTGCAGCCACTGTGGAAAACAGTATGGAGGTTCCTCAAAAGTTAAAAATAGAACTACCCTGTGATCTAACAATTGCACTACTAGGTATTTACCTAAAGGATACACACATACTAATTCAAAGGGATACATTCATCCCAATGTTTATAGTAGCATTATCAGCGATAGTCAAAATATGGAAAGGGCTCAAATGTCCATCAACTGATGAATGGATAAAGATGTGAGATATATATCTATATCTATATCTATAGAGATAAATATATAAATGGAATATTACTCAGCCATAAAAAAGAATGAAGTCTTGCCATTTGCAGTGATGTGGGTAGAGCTAGAGAGTATTATGCTAAGTGAAATACATCAGAGAAAGACATACCATATGATTTAATCATACATGGAATTTAAGATACAAAACAAAGGAACGTAGGGAGGAAAAGAAGGAAAACCAAAAAATAGACTCTTAACTATAGAGAACAAACTGACGGTTACCAGAGGGGAGGTGGTTGGGGGTGGATGGGTTAAATAGGTGGTAGGTATTAAGGAGGGCACTTGTGATGAGCCCTGGGTGTTGTATATACACGTTGAATCACTAAATTCTACACTGAAACTAATATTACTGTATGTTGAATAAGTGGAATTTATTTTTTAAAAGATTTTATTTATTTATTCATGAGAGATACAGAGAGAGGCAGAGACATAGGCAGAGGGAGAAGCAGGCTCCTCACAGGGAGGACTCAATCCCAGGACCCCAGGATCACAACCTGAGCCAAAGGCAGACTCTCAATCACAGAGCCACCCAGGTGCCCCAATTAAGTGGAATTTAGAAACTTAGAAAGAAAAAAATATCCTGTTAAACAACACCAGTTCGCCTCACATTCTTCCAAAATTTTCAAGAGGAAGGAACACTCCCAAACTTACTCTGTGAGGCCAGCATTACCCTGATACCACAGCCAGACAAATCCAGTGAAAGAGAAAACCACAGCTCAATGTTCCTGAAGCATATTGAGGCAGAAATTCTCAAAAAAATAGTAGGAAACTGAATTCAACACCACACGGAAAGGATTGTACACCATGACAAAATGGGATTCGTTTCTGGAATGCAACGGTGATGCAATATATAAAAATCAAGCAATGCAATACACATTAGCCGAATGAAGGGGGGAAAAACACATGATTATCTCAGTGTAGAAATACAATGTAATAGTTTTCATAACAAAATACTCAAGAAACCAGGAGTAGAAAGAAACTGCCTCACCATAATAAAGGCCATATATGTTAGTCTATAGCTAACCTCATACTCAGTGGTGAAAAACTGAAAACACTGGTTTTTTTGCATCCATAAGTTTGATATGTTCTGTTTTTTATTTTCACTTATCAAGATATTTTCTAATTTCCCTTTTAATTTCTTTGTTGTCCCATTGGCTACTTAAGTGTGTGTTAATTCCCATATGTTTGCATATTTTCTAGTTTTCCTTCTAGTTTTGTTCCTTTGTGATCAGAAAAGACACTCTCATTTCAATCTTTTAAATTTTATTAATAGTTGATTTGGGTCGAACATGGTCTATCTTGGAAGATGTTCCATGTGTATTTGAGAAGTATCCTGCTGTTGTGTGTGGAATACACAACATGTATGTCTCCTAAGTCTAGTTTGTTTAGAGTGTTGCTCAAGCCCTCTGTTTCCTTATTGATCTTCTGTGTTTTTTCTATCCATTATTGAAAGTAGAGTATTGTTATTATATTTTAGTAGTAATCAAAGCAATAAAACTTAGACTGTGCATTCTGTCCTGCTGTTTGTGGGCAGCAGTTTAATGCCCAGTTTAGTTCTCTAAGGCTTTGCTTACACTGCTTTGTGTCCTTCTCATGCATGCGTGATTCGGGTTTAGGCTAAACTTTGTACTGGTTTGTATGCAAAATTCGGGAATCTCTTTTTCAGAATGTTTCCCCTCAAGAGTTCTTCCCTTACTTTCCAATTTGGTAGTGTTTCTTGCCACGATTCTTGCAGCAAGAAATACGTCAGGGCTTTTACAGCCCATTTTTTTGCCCCAATATTACTGGGCCCCTCCCTTGTGGCAAGGTTGTGAGTGATAGAGAAAACAAGAAACTCACCCTAGTGTAGTTTACTTTTTAAGGTTTTCACTCCTCTCCACAGGCCTCTGTTTTTTTTTTTTTTTTATGATAGTCACAGAGAGAGAGAGAGAGAGAGGCAGAGACACAGGCAGAGAGAGAGGCAGGCTCCATGCACCGGGAGCCCGATGTGGGATTCGATCCTGGGTCTCCAGGATCGCGCCCTGGGCCAAAGGCAGGCGCCAAACCGCTGCGCCACGCAGGGATCCCCAGGCCTCTGTTTTAACTTAATTTTTTTAAAGTAGGCTCCACACCCAACATGGGACTTGAACTCACAACCCTGAGGTTAAGAGTCATATGCTTTATCTACTGAGCCAGCCAGGCCCCCCTACACAGTCCTCTTTTGTCTACTCTTTTTTTTTTTTAATTTTTATTTATTTATGATAGTCACACACAGAGAGAGAGAGAGGCAGAGACACAGGCAGAGGGAGAAGCAGGCTCCATGCACCGGGAGCCCGATGTGGGATTCGATCTAGGGTCTCCCGGATCGCGCCCTGGGCCAAAGGCAGGTGCCAAACCGCTGCGCCACCCAGGGATCCCTCTCTTTTGTCTACTCTTAATTACTGACCTCAAGTGTTTGGGTTTTTTTATTTTGTCAAGCATTTTTAGTTGATATCAGTAAAAGAGGAAGTTGACTATAAGGGATTTACAGCACAATAATGGAACTAGAACTTCTTCAATTAAGGAGTTATTTAATGGTGAAATTATTTTTCATTTCTTTTGTATCATTGTGGCCTCATTGCTTTTTATTGTTTATATTTATCACAGTCATTTTTATACTACTATTTTCATAGTGTTTGCCAGTCACGTTTTTGTAATTCTTTGACATTTTCATTTCTTTTTTGGCCTAAGATATCTAGGCTTACCTTTTTTGCCCTATTCAAAATTGTTTCTTTATCTAACCAGGCTGGATCCATATAAATGACATTGATATTTAGAAATGACAATTTAGAGCTTGTAAATAAACCCTCGTGTGTTTGCATCGGGAAAAAAAAAAAGAAATGACAAGTTAGGAGTTAAAGATTACTCAATACAACTATTTTTTTACAACATTTTCTATTTCTTCTATTGCAATTGGCCTATTTAAACTTTCTCTTCTTGGTGATTTTTGATGAATTTTTCTAGAAAATTATCTTTTCCATTAACTTCAGAAGTATTAATGATGTATTCAAAGTATTCATAATACTAATAAAATTCATTTTAGTTTTGCATTTCCCCCTTTAATCATTTCTTATTTTTAGTTTTTACTCTTTTTTGGTTGGTTTGGCTAACATTGACTTCTTGACTTTTAAAGCACCAGCTCCTTAGTTTGTTAATACTACACTTTTCTGACTCATTACATTGTACTTTTATCTAAATTTGTTTTTTCTGCTTTTCTTTACTTCAGTTGTTTTTTAAGTTTTGGAATTGGTTCCTTGACTCATTTATTTCTTCCATTTTAATGGTTATAATTACTTAAGTCTTTGAATTCTCTGAATACTCAAATGAATGCCCCAAATTCAGGTATTTGCTTTTTTTTCCTCTTATAGACTTTCCGTTTTGTGTGTGTGTGTGTGTGTTTCTTTTTCCATACTAACCTAGTATTTATTCTGGAGAGGATATTTCCATTTTCACATTAAACATGTTTTGGTTTTCTGATATTGTTACTAATTCCTATTGTTACTTATTTTTGGAGAGAAAATGTATTATCTTGGAGTTTAGCACATACCATATTCTACTCACAAGATGGTATTTCTTGCCCCCCAAATCTCTTCCCATTGGTTCAGCACATATAAATTTCATCAAGATAGTCTTTCATATTGGTTATTATTCTGCAGGCTACATCTGTTCATTCTTTTTCACATATTTTCTGAAACCCTTTTTCCAGATTCCTTTACTGTATAGTTCAGTTTCACTTTTCTTCAAAGTACCCAAATGCTCAGAATTCCATAAGACTTTCAGTAAAGTGTATACCTAGTCGCTGTCTGAAAATTCATTGACAGACTTGGAGTTAACACAGTGGTCACTCTTGCTTAAAAGGGAAAGAGAGAGGACCTGAGAAAAGATACGAAGGAATAAGACAGATGGAACATTTGTGGAATGAGTACTTAATAAGAAAAAGCTCAGTGGGGCAGCCCGGGTGGCTCAGTGGTTTAGCGCCACCTTCAGTCCAGGGCATGATCCTGGAGACTCGGGATCAATTCCCACATCAGGCATGGAGCCTGCCTCTCCCTCTGCCTGTGTCTCTGTGCCTCTCTCTCTCTCTCTCTTTCTATCTCTGCCTCTATCAATCAATAAATAAAATCTTAAAAAAAAAGAAAAAGCTCAGCAAAGATAAGCAAGCAAGAACTCTCATTTTACTTAAAATGAGAACAAGGAAATGCACACATGGCTATGCACTGGAGGAAATGACACAATATTTATATTTTCAAGGGAAAATATATTTGCAGAGATCTGGTACAATTAGTTGCTTTTAATATACTTTATATGGAAACTGATACTAGAGAGAGTGCATTAAATTATAGTAACATGTAATAAATGAATTATGGAGACATGTCAATAACTATTGCAAACTGTAGAGCTAATTTTAGAGTTCTCTAAAATATCTCTAGTGGGTAAAGTTTTTAATTTTTTTAATGTTTCCAATTTTTAAACAAATTTACTATAAAACATCCACTTATTTTGTCCAGGAAAACAAAATGTTTTTCTCCTTTCTCTTAGATTTGGAGTCAAGAAATGAAATAATCAGCTGTGACAAATTACACATTTGTAAAAAATTTTCATCTTTTACTCTGCATCAGAAAATTCATACACGAGAGAAACTATGAATGTGACAAATGTGGGAAGGCCTTTAGTCGGCCTACAGACCTTACAGCACATCAGAGAATTCATACTGGTGAGAAACCTTATGAATGTGAGTAATGCGGAATAACATTTAGTCATAGGATAGACCTTAGAGCTCATCAGAGAATTCATACTGGTGAGAAACCCTATGAAGGTGAAGAATGTGGGAAGGCCTTTAGTTGTGCTTCACATCTTACTCAACATAGGAGAGTTCATACTGGTGAGAAATCCTTTGTATGTAATGAATGTGGGAAGGCCTTTAGTCAGGGTGGAAGACTTAGAATACATCATAGAATTCATACTGGTGAGAAACCCTATGAATGTAAGGAATGTGGAAAAGCCTTTAGTCAAGCCTCTCATCTTGTGCAACATGACAATTCATACTGGTGAAAAACCATATGAATTTCATGGTGCAAGATGGCCTTTAGTTATGGTATAGATTTTAGAGTACATCATAGAATTCATACTGGGGAGAAACCCTACAAGTGTAAAGAATGTGGGAAGGCCTTTAGTCGTGCCTCAAATCTTGTTCAACATGAGAGAATTCATAGTGGGGAAAAGCCCTAAGGAATGTGGGATGATATTTAGTCATGATTATCAACTCATTCCACATCAGAGATTACATATTGGCCTAAAACCCTATGAATGTAATGAATGTGGGAAGGTCTTTTGTCATGCTTCAGCACTTACTCAACATGAGAGAATTCATACTGGTGAGAAACCCTATGAATGTAAAGAATGTGGGAAGGCCTTTAGTCGCACTTCAAACCTTGTTAGGCATGAGAGGATTCATACAGGTGAGAAACCATATGAATGTAAGGAATGTTGGAAGGCCTTTAGTCATATTGAAAGCCTTAGAGTGCATCATAGAATTCATACTGGTGAGAAACCCCATGAATGTAAAGAGTGTGGAAAGGCTTTTAGTAGTGGCCATCAACTAATTGTACATCATATATTTCATACTGGTGAAAAACCCTATGAATGTAAGGAAGTGTGTATGGTCGACTTTACTTGACACCAGTATTCCCAGTGGTGCGAAACCTTTTGGATGTACACATGTGGGAAGTCCTTTAGGCTTCGTTCAAGTCTTAAAGTACATCAGAGAATTCATATTAGAGAGAAGCCTTATGAATATAAGGACTGTGGAAAGGTGTATATATGCAGTAGAGAATGTATAGTAGTACATCAATGGATATATAACACTGAAAAACAGGGTGAATGAAAGGAATATGGGAATGCTTTTAGATATGGTTCAGTTCTTAAAAGGCATTAAATAATTTATACTAGTAAGAACCCCTCAAAATGTAAATAATGTTTGGAATTGTATCATTATGATCCAAATGTTGTTCATATTAAGAAATTTATAATATAACACAGGGAAGCCTTTATTAGCATTTCTCTATTTATGGATTGTCAGAATATTCATAGTGGAAGAAAATTCAGAGGATGTAGAAATGCTCTTTTTTCTAATATACTTTATTTGTAAAAGCTCTCCATCCCTAGTCAATTATTGTTAAATTTGAAGAAATTCATACCACAGAAAACCTGTTATTCTAACAAATATGCAAAAACCATAGTGATTGCCATTTGATTCTTTACAGCCTGTATGACATTGGGCAAGATAATTTATCCCTGTGGGAGTCATTTATAAATGGTGATAATAGTACTTGCATTATAGTGCTGTTTTTGGATTGTAGAAAATTAAGAAAGCTACCTTAGACATAGTGTCAGTTCAGTATTAGGTACTATTTTTTAGATACTATCTTTAATAATATATTTTGTATTATTATTAGTGAACTTAAAGAGGGCAAGTCAATATGGGTATAATGAGTTTAGAAAAGCTTTATTTCTTATGTAATTACTTCCACCTTTTTGAGTTTTAAGTAATTTTTTTCTGGCAGAA
Source organism: Canis lupus baileyi (assembly GCF_048164855.1). Lineage (NCBI taxonomy): Eukaryota > Metazoa > Chordata > Mammalia > Carnivora > Canidae > Canis > Canis lupus. The sequence continues at coordinate 115,569,205 of NC_132838.1, read as the reverse complement.
TATGAAAATCTTGAGGATTTAAAACATGAGTTTTGGGATCCCTGGGTGGTGCAGCGGTTTGGCACCTGCCTTTGGCCCAGGGCACGATCCTGGAGACCTGGGTTCGAATCCCAAGTCGGGCTCCCGGTGCATTGAGCCTGCTTCTCCCTCTGCCTGTGTCTCTGCCTCTCTCTCTCTCTCTGTGTGACTATCATAAATAAATAAAAATTAAAAAATTAAAAATATGGGGATCCCTGGGTGGTGCAGCGGTTTAGCGCCTGCCTTTGGCCCAGGGCGTGATCCTAGAGACCTGGGATCAAATCCCACATTGGGCTCCCGGTGCATGGACCCTGCTTCTCCCTCTGCCTGTGCCTCTGCCTCTCTCTCTTTCTCTCTCTGTGACTATCATAAATAAATAAATAAAAATTAAAAAAAGTTAAAAAATTAAAAATAAAAATAAAACATGAGTTCTATTGGAAGACTGACACATTCATTTACATACTTTCTATGGATGCCTTCATACTTCTCTGGCAGAGCTGGATAGTTGCAACAGAGTCTGTATGGCCCACAAAGACTAAAATATTTACTATCTGGTTCTTTACAATACAATTTGCCCACCATTTTAGAACAATATCCCTACCATTTTTTCATCACTTTGGATTTTTTTAAAAGATTTTATTTATTTATTCATGAGACACAGAGAGAGAGGCAGAGACATAGGCAGAGGGACAAGCAGGCTCCATGCAGGCAGCCCAATGCAGGACTTGACTTCAGAACACCAGGATCACGACTTGAGCCAAAGGCAGACTCAACCCCTGCACCACCCAGGTGCCTCTTACTTTCAGTTTTTGAAGAGTACAGGAAAGTTGTGTTACTGAATGGCCCCACCTTCTGGGTTTTTTTAATTATTTCCTTCTGAGTCATTTATCCTTCCATCTTTAATAGTTCTAGTAAATTCAAAGTTAAATGAAGTTTCTTTGAGACAATGTTGTGACTATTAAAAAGCATATAATGTTATGTTTTCCCTCTGTTAATGATGCTGGATGTTAATACCTGGTTATAGTGGTGACTGCTAGATAACTCCATTGTAGAGATCCATTTTATAGTTATTAATTTATATGGTAATATTTTATCACCTCCTTTTGTAAATTGATCATCTCTGTACAAGTTCTGAATTAAACAGAAAATTGAAATTAGGTCTTATTCAGAAAGGAATGGTTTATACACCATAACTTTGGGATGTTATCAGTGTTTATTCATGAGAGACACAGAGAGAGAGAGGCAGAGACAGGCAGAGGGAGAAGCAGGCTCCAGGCAGGGAGCCCGATCTGGAACTCAGTCCCGGGACTCCAGGATCACGCCCTCAGCCAAAGGAAGACGCTCAACTGCTGAGCCACGCAGGCATCCCAGGGATGTTATCAGTGTTATACTCATGGAAAACTTAATACTCGTTAGTACATACAGAAAAATAAAAATGAAAACTAGAACTTTTCTGTTCTCAGCTTTATCTCCAGATTGTATCTATTATCATTTAGTAGACATTAATAAAATTGATAAAATAATGAATGAGAGTTCTACAAAGCTAGAAATAAATGAACATAAATTCTAAGTCAGTATAAGAAAGCAATGAATAAAGCCAAAGTTACTAGAGCTCATTGGTTACTAATCAAAATTGTATTCTAACAGCTTTGAGTTTTTTTCTGGGAAAAGCAATGAATACATCTAAAAGTAGAGTTTAGTGATTTAGAGGTGAAGCTGCAATCTTGAAACAATGTTTTTTAACTTTAATTTTTTTCTGTTAGAAGTATACTAACATCAAATAAGCTTTGGTAAATCTGGTCAAGATAAAAATAAGAATGATTATATTATACTATCATTAATAAGAAAGGGGATATAATCATAAATACAGAAGAAAGAATTTGAATTATAAGTTTATTCAGTTTATTCCAGCATATTGGAAATCTAGAGAGAATATATTATGTTCCTAGGAAAAAATGTAATTTATGAAAGTCAACTTTAGATGATATCAGACACTATTTAAGTTAAATTTTTAAAAAATGAAAGGATAATAACCTCTTTGGTTTTTTTTTAAGATTTATTTATTTATGATAGACACACACAGAGAGAGAGAGAGAGAGAGAGAGGCAGAGACACAGGCAGAGGGAGAAGCAGGCTCCATGCCGGCAGCCCGACGCGGGACTCGATCCCCAGACTCCAGGATCGCGCCCTGGGCCAAAGGCAGGCGCCAAACCGCTGAACCACCCAGGGATCCCCAACCTCTTTGTTTTAAAAGCAGTACTATGGTACATACTCAGGTAAGAGGGAAGGAATTATTTCTAACAGTCTTTCTAGCTTATTGCCACATGGATTACATAATTATAACAAATCTCTATAGAATAGGTCCTAAAAATCAAAAGTGAAATGGGTTTTCCATGTGAAATTAAGCATAGAAAATCTAAATACATTATGTACCAACTGAAACTGAGGATCTACCAGAAGAAATGTGAAACTAAAAAGCATTTAGAATATCCAAGACTTAATTATTCTGTTTTTTTGTTTTGTTTTGTTTTTGTTTTTAACTATTCTGGGTTTTTTTTTTTAAGATTTTATTTATTTATTCATGAGCGACACAGAGAGAGAGAGACACAGGCAGAGGGAGAAGCAGGCTCCACACAGAGAGCCCAACGCAGGACTCGATCCCGGGTCCCCAGGATCACACCCCAGGTCGAAAGCAGCACTAAACCACCAAGCCACCAGGGCTGCCCACTATTATGGTTTAATTGTAAATCTTGGTGAATGACAAAATAATTGATCTGGTACTTTCAAGATTAGAAAGCAACAAATGACAGGTTGTGGGCCAACTACGTGTTTTTCCAAGTAAAGTTTTATTCAAACACAACCATACTTGTTCATTTCCCTATTATCTAATGCTTTTTCATTTCGACAGCAGAGTTGACTAGTTGTAACTACAGACTATTGTAGACCATATGCCCCATAAGCTGAGTATATTTACTATTTGCTCTTGGCTACTGGCCTTTTAAGAAAAAGTTGGCCAACCCATGATCTAGGTTCATTAGTTTTTCTAAACTTTATTTAACTTTAGGAATGAGTTGAATTATAGATAACAGATTTCTTCAATATTGATTGAAAACTCACTCCCCCCCATATTTTCTAAATCAGGATGCAGTTTACAATTGATAACTACTCTCAGTTCCTTTCAGCTATATAAATGTCTTAAGTTAGTCATTTAAAATAACTTCCTCTGTACTTTCTGGTATTGTCAAGAAAATGCCACCATCAAATCATATAAGTTTTGATGAAATACTGTATTTTTCCATAATTATATTCAATCCTATTAAAAAAAAAACAATACCTTTCAAATAAGAATGATCGTGGAAAACCACACAATTACCTAGTGTCAACTAACCAGCTATGATGTCACTTATAACCAATACTTCTGTGTCCATTTATTGCAGATGGAGAATCCAATATCCTATTTAGTCATTCACCATCTGACGTTTAACACCATTGCCCCATACAAGTTTAGGTTTGAGAATTAAATATAGCACAAGATAATAACTTGAGGTCTCTAGTAAAATGTCTTTACGGGCAGCCCTGGTGGCTCAGCGGTTTAGCGCTGCCTTCGGCCCAGGGCGTGATCCTGGAGACCCGGGATCGAGTCCCATATCAGGCTCCCTGGGTGGAGCCTGTTTCTCCCTCTGTCTGTGTCTCTGCCTCTCTCTCTCTCTCTCTGTGTCTCTCATGAATGAATAAATTTTTTAAAAAATCTTAAAAATATATATATATATGTCTTTGCAATAGGTCAGCATATTTCTCCAGGTTACTATATATCCCTGTTGAATATAGAGACATACCTTTACCCAACATTTAAAAAATTATGCCCTCAAGCATACCATGCACACCATTAGTATTTCATAGTACTTTTTAAAAAGTTATTGTGCTTAGATAAGTTAGTGAAATACTGAATACTAAATCTCTACCTTTGAGCAATGTAAAGCTTATATCCATCAAACATGGTTAGAGATCTGTGGTAATGAACATTTCAAAATGTTACTAGGGGGACACCTCTGTGGCACAGTCTGTTAAGCTTTTGTCTCTTGGTTTCGGTTCAGGCCCTGACCTCAGTGTCCTGAGATCAAAGCCCCACATCAGCCTCCCTTTGTCCTTCTGCCTCACCCCCATCCTTGTGCTGGAGCACACGCACTCTCACTCTCAGATAAATAAATAAATCTTAAATAAATAAATAAAATGTTACCAGGGAATCTCCATTCTTAATACATATTAACATCTCCAGGAAATGTTACCTAAGAGTCACTCCCATTGGAGTGGAAGGTTGGAATTGTCAGTCATTATTTCATGTCATTAGTGATGACTGGATGGCAGACAAACTCACATTATCATTGTTTTTCTGAATGTACAGCTCTCTTTTTCTACAACCTGAAATATCTTTTAGCCCAATCCTTATATACATACACTTCAATGAATTTAAATCTTGTCTTTTGATCATGATACAGTAGTTGACAATAGCTTTGCTCCTATATACGTATACATGAAGGGCAGTCTCTAATTACTCAGGCATACATTTTCAGCCTTGGTACAAATTGCTAATTGGTTTATTTTTGATGTCTGACATCTGACAACTCAATCAAAGATGAAATATATCTTATGTTTCTCCTTCTAGTTTGTGATTTAGTTTTTAAGGTTCTTTTTAAGATTTATTTATTTTAGGTAGAGTGTAGAGTGGGAGTAAAGGGAGAGAATCTTAAGCAGACTCTCCACTCAATGCAGAGCCCTATGCTGGGTTCAATTACACGATTCTGAGATCACGACTTTGGCCAAAATCCAGAGTCTGATGCTTAATCAACTGAGCCACCCAGGTGACTCAGTTTTTAGTTTTCTAATTACTGGTAAGTTGGATATTTTCCACATATTTTTATTGTGGAAAAAGTCACACTGCTTATTGTGACTTTTCTAGTTCTTTTACCCATTTATTTATTTTTTCCTCCTGACTTAATAGATGCCTTAAAAAATACTCAGTATCTTGGGCAGCCCAGGTGGCTCAGCAGTTTAACGCCGCCTTCAGCCCCGGGCATGATCCTGGAGACCCGGGATCGAGTCCCCCATCAGGCTCCCTGCGTGGAGACTCCTTCTCCCTCTGCCTGTGTCTCTGCCTCTCTATCACTCTCTCTCTCTGTTTCATGAATGAATAAATAAAATCTAAAAAAAAGAGACTCTTTAAAAAAAATACTCAGTATCTTAATCCTTTGCTTTTTTTCTAGACTTGTGTTAATTTATGCTGTTTTTTTACTATGTTCAGTACCCCTTATACAATTTTTTTCAATTTTGATGTAGTAAGTGTTTGGTCCTATCAAAAATATTCTTCTGCTAACAATTTTATTAGACAATTTGATTTTTAAAATCAGTTATCTGAAAGTCAAAATGAAAATTCCTTTTCTTAATATCTATATGGATTATTTACTTTCATTGAAAGCATATATAGCTTTGGCCAAATTGTATATTGGTAGCTGTGATGTCAATGTGATTGTCCTTTATTTTTTTTTAAAGATTTTATTTATTCATGAGAGACACAGAGAGAGAGGCAGAGACATAGACAGAGAGAGAAGCAGGTTACCCGCAAGAAGCTCAATGTGGGACTTGAATCTGGATCCAGGGATCACGTGCTGAGCCAAAGGCAGAGTCTCAACTGGGAGCCACCCAGGCATCCCATTGTGTGATTGTCTTTTATAACCAACACTCTATTTGTTGCAAATGGTGAATTCGATAATCTATTCATTTACCATCTGGTAGTTAAAACCTCTGTCCCACGTAAGTTTAAGTTTGACATTAAGTATAACACAAGACAGAATAATTAGAGTCACACTTTTTTCAGGCTTCTAGTCTTTTCCTCCAATTTAGTGCAAATTATATCAATTATTTTGTGGTGAATATACTGTTAGCTTTTGGTTATGAGTAGATCTGTGTTTTATGTTAAATAGTTTCCTACATAGGAAATGCCTCATTTTTTCCAAATGCTATTTCCTTATTTGTTGCTTTAATCATATACTGCTCTTCCTTAATTTACTGATAAATTCATTAATACTGATAGATTTCTTGTTTTTTAACCAACCCTGGGATAATCCTGACCAGCCATGGTATATTATTCTTTATACTGTTCAATATCATTTGTTAATATTTTATTTAGAATGTTTGCATCTGTATTTATATGTGAGCTTGTATTCTAATTTATTCTTCATGTTTGATATTGCACTTATCAGTTAATTTCAGTTTTAAAGCTTAAAGTTTAAAAGATATGATAGAACTTCTCTTTGGAAACTTATGGAACTTTCTATATATGTTAATTTGATTTCTTTTCAATGTTAGATCTTTAATGACCTTAAAAGCAGTATCCTTTTACATGAGACCCTCATGTATAAGTCAAGTAGAATGTGTTTTGGCAATACTAATTGGAACACTGGAGCTTCTCTGGAAGGGAATAAAATTCAGTTTGGCTCCTTTAAAAGGTTTGGATACTTTTCAGCAACCACACTAGCACTGATAGATTCTTTCATGTCTGGGATTTTATAAAGATTTTAAATAGAAATATTTACTAATTAGAAATATTAGAAATACTACTTTATAGTTACCAACTAGAAAATTACTAATTTAGGAATATTTAGTATTTAGAAATAGTCATTAATATTTGCCTTTGTTTAAAGCCAATTTCTACTCTTTTAATCTGTCAGCATTTCATTAAACATTTAGCATTTCTCTAAATACTTGCTCTATCTATATTGATAACAAACCAGATCTTAAAGATTTAACAAATGCAATGTCTTTATATAGTGATCAGTTGCATATATAAGTTGCATATATAAGATCAGTGCATAACAAATGCAATGTCTTTATATAGTGATCAGTTGCATATATAAGTACATCTGAAAATCATGAATTCGATGTTTTTCAAAATCACCCCAAATCTGTAAATTTTGAGACAACATTCACAGAAGATTGAAATAATCATGAAACTTATCAGTGGATTTACAGTAATTTGTATTTAAACATACTGCCATAGGTTCCACTTTTTCTCTATTCTTAATGCATTTTAATTTATGTTCTAATACCTTCTCAGTTTTTCTTCCTTGGTATTTTTTCCCCTTGGGAAAAGATTTATAGTTCATAGTTTCAATACTCTTACTTGACAGACAAAGTAGCAGGATCTGAGTGATCACATAGTTGTTTCTTGGTCAGATTACTGGGACTGGTGAGGGTCAATGTGATCTTGAACTCCTTTAGGTCTTTTTTCTCTCTTAATTTAATAACACATTTTCAAACTGTGGTAAAGTACACATAAAATTTGCTGTCTTAAATGTTTAAGTGTACAGTTCATTGGTATTAAGTACATTATTGTACAGTCATCACCACCATCTATCTCTAGAATTCATCATCTTGAAAAAGATGATACCTGTTAAACAATAACTCCTTATTCCCACCTCCCCCCAACCCCTGGCAGTCATCATTCTACTTTCTGTCTCAAGATTTGAACAACTCTGGCACCATATATAAATAGAATCATATACTATTTCTGTTTTTGTGACTAGTTTATTTCTTTTTTTTTTTAATTTTATTTATTTATTCATAGAGACAGAGAGAGAGAGAGAGGCAGAGACACAGGCAGGGGGAGAAGCAGGCATCATACCTGAGCCTGAGGTGGGACTCGATCCAGGGTCTCCAGGATCACGCCCTGGGCTGCAGGCGGTGCTAAACCGCTGTGCCACCGGGGCTGCCCGTTTTTGTGACTAGTTTATTTCTAGCATCCTGCTTTCTTTTGGTTACTGTTTGCATGGAATATTTTTTTCCAGCCTTACACATTCAACGTTTTTTTGTGTCTCTAGTGAGTCTAAAGTGAGTCTCTTGTCAACAGGGTATAGTTCAATAATTTCTTAAGTCCATTCTACTAAACTCTGTTTTTGATTGTAGAGTTTACTCCATTTACATTTAAAGTAATAAGTGATTTAAAAAAGGACTTATTTGTGTCATTTTGTGTGTGTGTGTCATTTTTCTATTTGTTTTCTATTTGCCTTATAGTTTGTCTCTCATTTCCTGTATTACTGTCTTCTTTTGTGTTTAATTGATATTTTGAAATGAAATGTTTTAATTCCTATGTCACTTATTTTTGTTTGTATTCTTTTTTTAAAATTTTTTTTTTTAATTTTTATTTATTTATGATAGTCACAGAGAGAGAGAGACAGGCGCAGAGACACAGGCAGAGGGAGAAGCAGGCTCCATGCACCGGGAGCCCGACGTGGGATTCGATCCCGGGTCTCCAGGATCGCGCCCCGGGCCAAAGGCAGGCGCCAAACCGCTGCGCCACCCAGGGATCCCTGTTTGTATTCTAAAGCTATTTTCTCTGTGATTACCATGGGGATAACATTTAATATCCTAACATTATAACATTGCAATTTGAATTTATACCAACTTAAAGTTTGAGTCTCTTTTAATAATAAAGATTGACAAATAAACTTGTAGGATATTTAAGGCATAATCAGTTTTTATTAACTAAAATTTTGTGTGATTTCCCCCCACTTAATAATATATAAATATGCCAGTTTGCTTTTTAAAATGTTTTGCTTCTTATTAAAATTTATAGTTCTTTAAAAATAATTGATAGATATTTCAACTCCTGAGAGATGAGTGATTTAGTCTTTTGTGGCAGTTTTTTCTTTTTGAAATACTGTTAAATTCTACATCTATTTGCTTATTGTTTGTGACATTCCTCATACTGATGACCTTTTGGACCCCTTCTGTGTGGTTATTCTGAGTGGTCATCGGTGCTGATCCACTTTTCCTTTTCTTAGTACAGTTCTTAATGCTTTCATGCCTGCTTGGAATTCCTGTATTTCCCTCCCTATTTACAGAGATAACAAAATTGGAAGTGGATATCTTCACCTTCTAAACAGACAACTGATGATGAGGCTGGCTCAGTCAGTAGAGCATGCAACTCTTGATCTCGGGGTCATGAGTTCAAGTCCCATGTTGGACATGGAGTCTACTTAAAAAAAAAAAAAAAACTAATCAAGGGGCTCCTGGGTGGCTCAGTCAGTTGAGCATCCGAGTCTTGGTTTCAGCTCTGGTCATGATCTCAAGAGTCATGGGATTAAATCCCATGTCCGGCTCTGCACTCAGCAGGGAGTCTGCTCAAGATTCTCTCTCTCCTTCTCCCTCTGCTACTCTCCGCACTCGCTCACGTGCTCTTTGTCTCTCAAATAAATAAATAAATCTTTTAAAAAATAAATCAAGTCTCTTGGCTAAACAAAACCAAATTAAACTTGCAGTCTGGGGCACTCAGTCCTCAGATATTAACTAATTATTAACAGACAACTGATGAGAGTGAAAAAGTACCTGTTTGTATTAACACTCTTTAACTTGTGAATAGTACAATGTGAATGATGTGAGTAGTATAATACATGTAACTTATTATACTCATACATGTTTATATCATAACTATTTTTGTACATTTTTATATTCTCTAACCATATCATTTTAACCTGATTGTCATTTTTTACCTGATTATTAAAATGTTATTGTCATTTCATACTTAAATGGAACTTCACCTTAGCAGTCCCATTACATTGACTTCTTTTTCTTTAGCACTGTCCATGACTTTCTTGAAAGCATTACATTTTTCTGAAAATGGATGTTTAGAACTGTCCTTTTGCCTGTTTGCTTTGAATTTTGTCCTGAGTCAGGGTATCAGCTTCCCTTCTTATGCTAGAGAACAACATTAGAAACCAAAGTTTGAGTGTTGTGTGATGACATGTGAAATTAGGGAGGGAAATGGAAGAAGATAACTAGGTTTTTCTCAGACACTCTGGAAGTGAACTTGTATGTCCTCAATTCCAGGATCTTGGTTGAATTCAGTAAGTCTTTCTATTAGTAATGGTCTCCAGGAAATACTGAGTCTCACTGTGCTTAGTTGTATTTAGTCAAAAGTAAAATTACATCTTTGGCTTCTGTAGTAAGCAGTCTTATTTATAACCTGTGTAGAATTCATTATATTCCTCTTTTGAGGTAATCCTCCAATTGTTAATTGGTGTAATGACATTCAGTTTAGGGACTTCATTTATTGCTGCTGGGTGTGGCCATAGAACAAATTACAGTCAATAGGCTGACATTGGAATTTTCTAGCAGTTTCTGGGTGACTTTCTTGAAAGCATCTTGCTCAGATCCTTTACTCCTTTTCTTCTTCCCTTTCTCAATGCTATTGCCTGCATATATACATATCCCTGAGGACATCACATATTTGTCACATTCATATAGTTTCTCCAGACTTTTATGCGATAGGGAAATTTACTACTGTCTGGATGGAGCCACTAGTTACTTTATGGAACAAAGTTAAATAGAAAGTCTCATGAAAGAAAATAAATGTTCCTAATTGTGTTAGTCTGCTTGGGCTACTATAACAAAATGCCAGGGCTGGCTTGAAACAACAGAAATTTATTTTCTCAGTTTTGGAGGCCAGCCAATTTCGTTTCTGGTTGCAGATGGCCACATTCTTGCTTGTTCTCACATAGCAGAGAGAGCAAGCTCTCTGGTGTCTCTTATGAGGGCACTAGTCCTATTATGAAGACCCCACCCTCATGACCTCATCTAATTCTAAGTACCCCTCAAAGGCCTCATCTCCAAATACCATCACATTGGAGTTGGGCTTCAACATATGAATTTGGGACTGGGGGCACAAACATTCCATCCATAACACCAGTCCTTGAAAAATATAAGTATAGCAGATTTGTAAAAGTAAAATCAGTAATTCACCTGATAATATAGCTTTCAAAATCATGATAGCTGATCATTCCTTAAAGTTTTTTCTTGTATAGATCTTTGAGGCAGGCAGACATGAGTTGCAGAAGTCCATGAAAGCATACATATATTTATCAAAAGTGATGTACTAGAATATTCATAGCAGCTTCTATAGAGTCTAAAGTTGGGAACTACCTGAATGCCCATCAGTGGTAGAATGGATAAAGTCTGATATATTTACGCAATAGAATAATATACAGCAATGAAAATGAATCATCTGAAACTACCATCAGCAATGTGTATGAATCCCCCAAAGAATGTTGTTGAGAAAAAGAAACCGGATACCAAGGACTACGTAATATATAATTTCAATTATGTTTTCTAACAGTACAGATTAGGAAACTAGTTTATGCTCTAAGAAATTAGGACAGAGGTTTCCTTCAAAGGTAGTGACTGGTGATGCCTGGGTGGCTCAGTGGTTGAGTGCCTGCCTTTGGTTCAGGGCGTGATCCTGGAGTCCTGGGATCGAGTCCCACATTGGGCTCCCTGCATGGAGCCTGCTTCTCTACCCTCTGCCTATGTCTCTGCCTCTCTCTGTGTGTCTCTTGCGAATAAATAAATAAAATATTTTTTTAAAAAAAGTAGCAACTGGAGGGAACCATGAAGTGGAAACTTGAAGGTGCTGGTATTAATGCTACTCTTTTTTTTTTAATTTTTATTTATTTATGATAGTCACAGAGAGAGAGAGAGAGGCAGAGACACAGACAGAGGGAGAAGCAGGCTCCATGCACCGGGAGCCCGACGTGGGATTCGATCCCGGGTCTCCAGGATCGCGCCCCGGGCCAAAGGCAGGCGCCAAACCGCTGCGCCACCCAGGGATCCCCAATGCTACTCTTAATCTGAGTGCTGGTTACAAAAGATTGTTTAGCTTAGGAAAATTCGTTGCAATGTTCCCATATATGTGCATGTTGAGTAAGAATCTCTGTCTTGAACCCTCAACAATTCTGCATATTATTGCTGAGTGTTTGGGGCTGAGTTGTGCTCCCCCTCTGCCAAAAAAATTTTGAGAAATCATGAAGCCCAACCCCCACTACCTTAGAAGGTGACTGTTTTTTGAGTTAAAGCCTTTAAATGAGTGATTAAGTTAAAATAAGGACCCTTAGGGTGAGTTCTTTTTTTTTTTCTTCCTTAGGGTGAGTTCTAACCCAATCTCTCTGATGTTTCTATAACAAGAGATTTGGACACAAAGACATAACCATGTGAACACACAAGAAGGCAGCCATCTCTGGCATCTTGATTTTGGACTTCTAGTTTTCAGAATTGTGAGAAAGTTAATCACCCAGTCACCCAGTCAGTGATATTTTGTTATGGCAGTGCTAGCAAACTAATACACTGGGTGTACCAAAACCACAAATCTCTAATCACATTTTATCTGGACATGTTCAGGGTTGTGCTTGCAGCAGGCAAATCTCAAACATGAGAAAAAAATCTCACTCTAGACAGAAGCTTGCTCACAGGCTCTACTATAAAGTAGCAACCTTCTCAGGTTCAATGTTTGTTACCTGTAACGTAATCCACCACCCTGTGTATAGGCATCTGCCTAGGCTCAGTCACCTGCTGCATGCCTCTGGGACTTTGGGGTATGGAGAACTGACACAAATATGAAGCTTACGGTTCTTGGTATGCCATGAGTAAAATCCTTTGTTTTCAACCAGAAATCTCATGTCTTCTGTCAGCTTCCATGAAATATTAATGGGCTAGCCCACTAGACATCACATAGGGTAAAATCTTAGCCTCTTCAGAAAACTTGACAGTGCATACTATAAAAATTATATACATTTTTAGGTTCATGAGAGAATAGTCTTGACTTTTGTCTCCCAAACTGACTTATTTTAAAAAGCCCCTCTACACTCCAGATATGTTGAGCAAATCTGGACAACAGCCACTCCTTCCTTCAGCACCAGGGATTTCCGTCTCTTTCTGGAGTGGAGACAGAAATTAGCCATGTTTTTTCCTTCATGCATTTGCCATATTCATTCTCCCTCAAAATTTTCACAGAGGAGACTCACAGCTTCCCTTACAACAAGGAAAGATTCTGGGGATCCACATCAGGACCAGGAATTTCCTGAACTTTCCTGAGCATAGCTTAGTCTGACTGAACAAAAGACTGAATTTACTTCTTTGGTATTCCAAGTATAAAAAATTTTGCTCTTACCTCTCTGCATATAATAATAGTGGCATTCCCTCATGGGCCTGAGGGGGCAGAAATCCACTCATATTTTCTACAGCTTTGTTATCCATTCATTTCCCAACACTTGCAAGCCATGCTTACTCCTGTGGGAAAACAGAACTACTGCTTGGATGTTATACTGTAAATCTCAAAAATTATACTATTGCTAAAGTGATAATAAAAATAGATATTAAAAAAACAACAGGGAAAGCAAATACTAAAAAATACTAGACAGGTTTGAAAAACGACAGACCTCAAAACAGTTAACTGATTTAATATACCTGGGTGGTGGGGGAGGATGAGTAATTTAGGAATTAGAGAAAAATAAAAAGATAATTTAGATGTACAGATAGTAACTATGAGAGGCCAAGAAGCAATATCAATGAATAAGAAGTCCTAACCTACTTGTAATCAGTGTTCCAGAGAATCAATAGAGTGAACAAGGGATAGGAGATAAGAATGTTAACTTTTGAGAATTTCCCAGTAGTGAAGAAACACGTGAATCCTCAAACAACACAATAAAAAAAAATTGTTGCCAAACATTTAAAGAACTAACACCTTCTCAAACTCTTCTAAAACATAGAAGAGGAGGGAATACGTCCAAGCTTATTTTTACAAGGCCAGAATTATTCTGATACCAAAATCAGACAAGGATTCTACAAGAAAAGAAAATTATAAGCCAATACCTATAATGAAGATGGATGCAAAAATCCTCAACACAATATTAGCAAATCAAATTCAACAATACATTGAAAGGATCCTACCCGCTCATCAAGTGGGATTTATTCCAGATTTAAGGATGGTTCACCATCTACAAATCAATGTGATACACCACATTAACAAAATGAATAATAAAAATCATATAATCATCTCAGTAGATCCAGAAAAAGCATTTGACAAAAGTCTACATTCATTCAAGATAAAAATTCTCAACAGAATGGGTATATAGGGAATGTACGTCAACCTAATAAAAGCCATACAAACCCACAGGTAATATCATACTGAACAGTGAAAAGCTGAAAAGATTAAAAAAAAAAAAGCAAGACAAAGGTGCCCACACCACTTTTATTCAACATTGATCTGGAAAACCTAGATAGAACCATTAAGCAAGAAAAATAAAAGTCATCCAAATTGGGAAGGAAGAAGTGAACCTGTCTCTATTTGCAAATGACATGTATGGCAAACCTTGAAGAGTCCACCAAAAATCTGTTAGAACTAAAAAATGAAATTAACAAAGTTGCAGGATATAAAATATAAAAAATCAGTTATGTTTGTATACATGAATAATGAACTGAAAGAAATTAAGAAAACAATTCCATTTGCAATTGCGTGAAAGAGAAAATACCTAGGAATAAATATAACCAAAGAGGTGAAAGACCTGTTTGTTGTAAAGTATAAAACAGTGATGAAAGACATTTAAAGCCATGAATGGAAAGGTATTCTGTGCTTATTTATTGGAAGAATTAATAGTGTTTAAATGTGCATACTACCCAGTCTGCAGATTCAGTGCAATCCCTTTCAAAATCCAAATGGCATTTCTCAAAGAAATAGAACAAAATCCTAAAATGTGTATTGAATCACAAAAGACGAATAGCCAAAGCAATCTTGAGAAAGCAGAACAAAGTTGGAGGTATCACACTTCCTGGTTTCAAACTATTATAAAATGATAGTCATCAAAACAGTATAGTATTGATACTAAAACAGACACATAGATGAATGGAATGGAATGGAATGGAATGGAATAGAGCCCAGAAATAATCCCATGCTATATGTTCAATTTATGACAAAGGAGCCAAGAATATACAGTGGGGAGTGGATGGTTTCTTTAATAAGTGGTGCTGGGGAAACTGGACAGCAAAATACAAAAGAATGAAGCTGAACCATGATCTTCTATTCTACACAAAAATCAACTCAAAATGGATGAAAGACTTGACATTAGACTTAAGCCATAAAACTCCTAGAAGAAAACATAAGAGATATGTTTCTTGATGTTAGTCTTGGTGATTTTTTGGATTTGACACAAAAGCAATGGCAACAAAAGCAAAACCAAACAAGTGGGACTACATCAAACAAAAAAGCTGCACAGCAAAGGAAATCAAAATGAAAAGACAATCTACGATTGGGAGGAAACATTTGCAAATTATATATCTGTTAAGGGATTAATATCCAAAATATACAAAGAACTCCTACAACTCAGTAGGAAAAAACAATTCAGTTTTTAAAAATGGACAGAGGAACTGAATAGACATTTTTCCAAAGAAGATATATAATTGGACAATAAGTGCATGGAAGGGTACTCAACATCATTAATCATTGGGGAATACAAATGAGAACTCTAATGAGATACCTTTCATACCTGTTAGAGCGGCTATTATCAAAAAGACAAGAAACAACAAGTGTTGGGGAAATAACTCATGAGTGTGGACTGTACACTGTTTTTGGAAATACAAATTGGTGAAGCCTCTATGGAAAACAGTAAAGAGATTCCTCAAAAAATTTAAAACTACCATAAAGTCCAGCAATTCCATTTCTGGGTATTTATCCAAAGGAAACAAAATCACTATCTTGAAAAGATAGTTGCACTCCCATGTTCACTGCAGTATTATTGTAGTAGCCAAGACATGGAAACAACCTGGGTGTCCATCCACAGATGAATGGATAAAGAAAATGTTAACACACACACTAAGGGATATTATTCAGCCATAAAGAAGGAAATACTGCCATGTGCAACAAATAGCACTGATTTGGTAGTCATTTTACAATATATACATAAATCATTGTGTATACATCTAAAACTAATACAATGCCAATTACACCTCAAATTTTACTTATTTAAAGATTTATATTTATACACATGCACAATATGTGGAGGGGCTGAGGAAGAGAATCTTTAAGCAGACTCCATGCCAAGCATGGAGCCCAACTCAGGGCTTGATCTCACGACCTAGGAGATCACAACCTGAGCTGAAACCAAGAGTCAGATACCTAACTGACTGAGTCACCCAGGGGCCCCTATATCTGAATTTTTAAAAAGTCCACAATGATGGGGGTGAGTCAAAAGAATATAGAAACTAAAGAAAAAGCTCCCAATAGCACTGAACAATTAAACAACAAAATACATGAATATATAACCGAACATATAAAGTAAATATGCATGATGCAAATAATTTGATAAATAAATGGGGGAGAATAACTCTCCCATGTGGTAGAATTCCAAATAATGTATGTGGTTACTCAACCCTCAAGGAGGTGCATTGTAACTCTCCAGTCCCTGCATGTGAGCTGTGCATAATGACTTCATTCCATTCATTCCAAAAAACACAGTATAGAAAGGGGGAAAAAGTAACTTTACAATAAAGAAGTCTGACACATACTACCTCAGCTAGGTGATCAAGTTAACTTCATCAGTGAAAATTTATGTTTGTAGTATTATACTTGATATGACTTGATAAGAATGGTGCTTTGCTTCTGTGGTCTTCCTCCCAAAAACCCATTAACCCGTAATTATGAGAAAAGTATCAGACAAATCAGGCCCTCATTTGAGGGACATTGTACAAAATTTCTAACTAGTATTCTTTAAAACTTCTGATGTCATCAAAGGAAGGAAAGTTTGATACTGTCACAGCCAGAGGATCCTAAGGGAATATGACAACTAAATATAACATGGTGTCCTAGATGGGATCCTGGAACAGAGGAAAAGACGTTAGGTAAAAATTGAGAAAATCTGAATATATTTATCAAATTAATAGTTTGATAACTAAATGGGGGAATCCCTGGGTGGCTCAGCGGTTTAGCGCCTGCCTTTGGCCCAGGGCGCGATCCTGGAGTCCCGGGATCGAGTCCGCATCGGGCTCCTAGCATGGAGCCTGCTTCTCCCTCCTCCTGTGTCTCTGTCTCTCTCTCTCTCTATGTCTATCATAAATAAATAAATAAATCTTTAAAAAATACTTTATAATGTATCAGCACTGGTTCATTAATTGAGAGTGTACCATAATAATGTAAGATAACAATAGAGAAAACCTGGTATGGGATTTATGGGAACAATCTGTGCGGTCTTAACAACTTTTCTGTTAATGTTTACCAACAAAAATTCATTCTCATAATAAAAATTTTCAGCATACTAAAAAAAAGAGAAGAGTTTCCTTAGGCTGATAAAAAGAATGTAGGAAAAACATGCATTTAATGGTGAAATTTTGAACACTTCCCCCCTAAGTTTGGGATGCCTATTCTCACCACTTGTATTCAACATTGTATTAGAGATCCTAGTCAGTGTGATATTGTAATAAAAAGAATAAATATGAGAAGAGATGAAGTAAAACTTTTTTAATAAAAAGAATAAATATGAGAAGAGATGAAGTAAAACTTTTTTAAAGCAATTACAAGTTGAAGAATTGAGGTCTTAAAAAGCTAAGTAGCTAAGTAAACAAAAGATAGGATAAGGGTATAAGACAAATCTCCAACTTAGTCTCTGCTTCAACTGATAACAGGTGTCCTCTGCTTACTGATACAAAACTTATTTGCAAATAGCATGTTTGCATTTGAAGAGAACTCTATGGAATATTTTTAGAATATTAGTGAGTTTATCAACTTCATAGGATATGAGATTAATACACAAAATTCAATTGAATTTCTGTATTCTACCAACAAACAGAAAGTGACATGAACAATACCACTCGTCATGACACAAAATCATCAATTTCTTAGCATTAAGTCTACCTAAAAGGTGTGCATGATCTCTGTTTTGAAAATGAATTGACTGTTAGGATAAATTAAGGCAGACTCAAACAAGTGGAGAGATGCCATGTTCATTGGAAGAATCAATATTCTTAAAATGTCCATTCTTTCTAAATAGATCTATAAAATACACCCCCTTTCAAAAATTCCAGCAGCCTTCCTTGAGGAAATTACTAGTTGATTTTTAAAAATTGTTTTAAGACTTTATTTATTTGAGAGAGAGAATGAGTGGGGAAAGGGATAGAAGGAGTGAGAGAAGCAGACTCCTCGCTGAGCAGGGAGCCTGTTGTGTCAATCTCAGGACCCTGAGATCATGACCTGAGCCGAAGGCAGATGCTTAACGACTGAGCCACCCAGGCACCCATTGCTTTTCTTTTAAATATTATTTTTTCTCTTTTAGGTCCTTTGTATTTCCATATAAATTTTCAAATTAAGGGGCAATATTGGGAAAATATTCCTTTTTTTAAAGATTTGTTTATCTAATAGAAAGAGTGAGGGGAGGGGCTCAGGGAGAGGAAGAGAAGCAGACTTCACACTGAGTGCAGAACCCAACTCAGGACTCAATCTCAGGACCCTGAGATTATGACCTGAGCCAAAATCAAGAGTCTATTGCTTATCTGACTGAGGCACCCAGTGCCCTTTGGGGAAATATTCTTAAAAACCTCAATTCCATCCTGAAGTAAGTACACAAGAGAAATGAAAACATATTCACAGTTTTGTCCAAGAATGTTCATAACAGCCTCATTCATAATATCTCTACCTGGAGATAATTCAAATATCGATCAAATCATACAATGATTAAAGGACAGACTACTGATACACACAATATAGATGCATCTCAAAAAAAAACCATATTGAGCAAATAAACCCAAAACAAGAGTCTGCATACTTCATTCCATTTATATGAAGTGCAAAAACAGGAAAAAATAATGTAATAAAAGAGTAGTTACCTTGAAGGAGGGAGTTGAAGAAGTGACTGGAAATTGGCACAAAAAACTGGAAAGGGCCATATGGAAATACTTTACCTTGGTCTGGGTAGTTGTTACAGGGATGTATACAATTGTCAAAACTCAGTGAACTAATAGGTTGATATTGGGATCCCTGGGTGGATCAGCAGTTTAGCACCTGCCTTCAGCCCAGGGTGTGATCCTGGAGTTCCAGGATTGAGTCCCACATCAGGCTCCCTGCGTGGAGCCTGCTTCTGCCTCTGCCTGTGTCTCTGCCTCTCTCTCTCTGTGTGTGTCTCTCATGAATAAATAAATAAAATCTTTTAAAAATAAATAAATAAATAAATAAATATGTTAATATCTGTACATTTTATTATATGTTAATTACACCTCAATGAAACAATTAAAATTTAAAATATACATAAGGAGCCTTATATTTTATTTCAAAATTTGTGAAACACAGATTTAGATCACTGCATAAACTCAGAAAACAATCGCTACAGTGAACCCTAATGGTATTTTTAAAATTATGCCAACTGACAATTCCTTTAAAAAAGTAAAAGAAGGGGACGCCTGGGTGGCTCAGTGGTTGAGCATCTGCCTTCGGCCCGGGGCGTGATCCTGGAGTCCCAGGATGGATTCCTGCATCAGGCTTCCTGCATGGAGCCTGCTTCTTTCTCTGCCTGTGTCTCTGCCTCTGTGTGTGTCTCTCATGAATAAATAAGTAAAATCTTAAAAAGAAAAAGTACCATATAAGCCAGCAATTCCACCTCTGGATGTATACCCAAAAAAATTTTTTAAAGATTTTGAAATGCATGTTCATAGCAGTATTACTCATAATAGCCAAAAAGTGGAAGCCACCCAAGTGCCCATCAACAGATAAATGGATAGATTAAATATGGTATATATGTACAATAGAATACCATTCCATCTTAAAAAGGAAGTACATTCTGACACATGCTACAACATAGATGAACTCTGAAGACATAGACACTGTGCTACATGAAACAAGCCACAAAGAAAAAATACTTTTTTCCACTCATATGAGGTACTTAGAGACAGAAAGTAGAATGGTAGGTGCCAGGAGTTGGGGGGTAGAGAAAATGGGGAATTACTGTAAACTGGCAACAGAGTTTTAGTTTTTCAAGATGAAAAATGTCTTCTGGAAAAATGGCTGGTGTTGGTTGCACAATGTGAACATACTAAACTGTACACTTGAAAATGGCCCAAATGGCAAATTTTGTTAAAAATAATTTTTAAAAATGTATCTGCTGATGTAAATAAATCAAATTCAGTTTCTTCTTTATGGTTCTTTTGTTTCTGGGATCATAAAAAGCTTGGCAAAACTCCCTAGTGTTAAAGAAAAACAAATTTCACCTTCCTGCTATAGCAGATCTTATTATAAACTATTAACAGTTTTCCTCAGACTAAACATGATTTAATACCTTTCATTTTATTTTTCCCTCTTCTGGAAATAGGATATTTGAGGAGATATTTGATGGGGGGAGGTGCCTAGGGAAAACTGATTGGATTTTCCTTTACTCACATTCACAACACTTTGACATCAGATGTGTGGTTGTTGTTTTTTTCCCCCACACAGACCAGTTCTCCAATATGAACCTGGTGTCCTGCAATCCAATTCAATTTTGACACTAACTAGAGTTAGCACAGATCCCACAGATTAAGGGCTCAGTCCCACAAGACTGCCCTCCATTTCAGACCCTAATCAGAGGTAGCTGGTATCCAGATTACCCAGAACTGTCTGACTGGGATAGAATATGCAGGCTCTCACAATCCCCTTCTTGGGTTCAATTATTTGCTATAACAGCCCACACAACCAAAGAAAACAGTTTACTTATTATTGCTGGTTTATTACAGATGATTTTTTAAATCATACAGATGAACAGCCAGAAAAAGACATACGTAGGGTGAGATGTGAAGGGGTCCTAAGTGCAGGAGCTTCTGTTCCATGGAATTGGAATGCATTACCCTCTGGCACATGAATGTGTTCACCAACCTGGAACCTCCCTGAACCCCAAACTTTTTTTTAGAGGTATTTTTTTATAGAAGCTTCATGTAGGCATGATTGATCATTAACTCAATCTCCAGCCCTTATTTAGAGGATGGGAGATGTGGCTGAAAGTTCCAAGCTTCTATGCATGGTTTATCTTTCTAGTGAGCAGCCCCTTTCTAGGAGTCTACCAAGAGTAACCTCATTAGAACAAAAGTCACTCATATCTCCCAAGAGATTCCAAGGGGTTTAGGAGTTCTGTATCAGAAACGGGTCAAAGACCAAATATTTGCAGGAACCAGAGGTAAAGACTATATAGATATATATACAATATACATTATATATGTGTATATATATATACAATATATATACAATATATATAATGTATAATATATATGATTGTATTATAATTGTATAATACAATAATTGTATAATAATATATAATGTATAATATATAATGTATAAATATATCATCTATTATTTTACATGAGGAAATTACCTCATATATAGCTATATGTTTTAATCTTTAGATTTATTCAACTTACTCTGACCTTGCAGACTGCTTCTCTGGATTCTAGCTCCTTCTCTGGAAACTTGGAGGCTTCTTTTTTCTCCTAAACCCTTCTACCTCGCACTCTGACTTCTCTCATGAGTTCTAGGCATCTCCCCTGAGCTCTGGTTCTTCCTTCAAGGGCTCCATGGCTCCTCTAACATCAAAATCTGCTTCTTCTACTCTTCTTTCTTATGCTTTGCTGGGCATGGGATTTGTTCCCAGAACTTATTAGCTTCTGTACATTGTCAACTTCATCTATTCCCTTTGGGGCTCATACCTCTCCCCTGAGATCTGTCTCCTGCTCCAGGGTTTCTTCCCAGTACTCAAGCTTCTGATCTCCTGGGCTCCCAAACTTTCTTCCTCAGAATTTGTCACCTCCCTCAGGAGTCTGATTTCTGATGCCCAAGATCTTCTCTTGGGCTTCCAAACACCTTCAAGCTCTAGCTCCTCTCTTGCTCTTGCAGACTCTCTCCTTGAGCTCTATAGCCCCTCTCTAGGTACCCTCAAACTCCCTTGAGGTGCCAGGCCCCTCCTCTATCCTTCAGTTCCTTTCCTGCGTTCCCAGTACACTAATATGGGCATACCCAGAATCTCATTCTAGCCTCCCAGTGAGCCTCATTTGCACATGATAAAGCTGAGAATTAGAATAAAGTAAACAATTGAAAAACTTAAAAAAAACAAAAACAACCCAATACCTGAGGCTAAGAGAGGTGAAATCACTGGCTCAAGACTACATGTCAAATTGAAAGGCAGGGATTCAAATATTCTTTGAGTCTTAGACCTCATATTTTCATCTCCACACTTCAAATAGCTACATCTAAAATAAATAAATAAATAAATAAATAAATAAATAAATAAATAAAACAAATAGTTACATCTGCCATTAAAATAGCTACCTATTAGAAAAAGAGAACTATATTCCAGTAATTGTGTTAAGAGTTTCACCGAGGTAGGCATTATTATCACCATTTTACTTTGAAGAAACTAAAAGCTAAGATTAAAGAGCTAATAAATGGCAGAAAAAGAACTAGAATGAGAGTTCTTCCAAATGCAAAGTTGGCTTTCTTTTTTTTTTTCCAAAGTTGGCATTCTTAATCATTTTTTCACTCTATTTCCCCATTATGTAGATGAGAACACTGAGATTTAGAGACATTCAGGAACTTCAGATCAAAGTTTATGAAGGGGCAAAATTATGGGTCTTCTCTGCTTCCTCTCAGATTAATGCTAAATAAATAAAAGCCCAACTGTGCCAGACACTCTCCCCCCTAGGGACCTTTGAAGAAGGAAATATTAACCAAAGGAAAGAGCTCAAGGACAGACTTTTCTATCAAAAGTTGATCAACTGGTACCTACCCTCCAAAGGATGTACCCAACTGACTGAAAAAACAATTGGTCCAGTTAGGATAAAAGTTACTTGTTTTCTATACCTACTTTCTATGGGGATTCTAGGCTTGGGGAGGAAGAGAAATAAGCCAAAATGTTTGTTACAAACGAGAAATGCCATTTTATTCAGTACAAGGCAAGCAGGTTTCTGGAGCTAAATAAGTACAAGTCCTTGTCTAGCCCCACCTTGAAGTGGGGAACAGGGAAGGAGGCTTAAAATCTATGGCCAGGGTTATTTCCCACTAAGACCCCAAAGTCCTAATATTAGGCCAAATCATAGAGTAGGAGTAGGGATGTTGGGCAGCCTCTCAATAAGGTAAGAATTGACTTGTGGTAGGTTTTTCCAGGCAAGTTCTAGGAACCCATACTGGGCAATGCCCACAGGTTGGATAGTATGCACTCTGCTTTTCCCAGGCAGTGGTACAACGTTCTGGAACTTGAGAGGACCTGCAGGGACATGGGAATGACCACAAAACAGGCCACAGAACAACCGTTCACCAGGGACTAGCTCCTGAGTTTTCAGGGCCTTTTGGTACATAATCTCTCGGGGTTGGAGTTCTTCTCTGTGCAGCAACTCTAAGAGAAGCCTCTGGATTTGAGGGGACTTAAATTGGTACAGATCCATGAGTCGGTAAAACTGTTCCATCCAAGCAGTGCTGTCTTTTGCATATCGTTGCTGCAACATCTGCAAAACATAATACAGTGCCACAAATGTCTCCCACTGAGGCACCTCTTCCTTTTTTTTAGAGGTGGTCTGTGCCTTCTTCAACTTAGGCAACATGAGGGGCCTGTCTTTTCCCTTAAAAGCCCCGAGATCCTTCTGAAACATCAGTGCTAGAGTTTGTTTGTCCACAGAGGCATGGGCACCTGTGAAAATCTCTCTTGCAGCAGGATAAAAGTGTTTCATTTCCATCTCTCTTAGAGCCTTGGATAACTGCTGTACCCGCGCACTCCTGTAAGGTTCTCCTAAGAGATGCCAGTGTAAATTGGCCTTTGGGACTCGAATCCTCTTAGTGGTTGATGGTAACACTGGTGAAGGGATGGGCAGTGCTTCCCTCTTTGCCATGTGAAATTTGGGGAGCCCTCCCTTATACCTCAAGGCCTGCAAGTCCTTCTGGAATATCAAGTCCAGGGATTTCTTACCCACAGAAGGATAGACAGTTGTGGGAATGTGTTTTCTGATTGGATAAAGGTGCGGTATCTCCTTCATAGCAGAGGATAACTGTTGTGCCTGCTTCTTCCTTTGGGACTCAGCTAAGAGATGCCAATTGAGAGCTTCTGGGGTTTGAGACCTCCTGGTAGCTGATGGTAACACTGGCTCAACAATAGATAATGGCTCTAGCCAGCTCTCTTTTTGTTTTCTTCTAATTGGAGGGATCACTTTTAAGTGCACTGGACTCCAAACATCCTTAGAGGGCTGTGATATGTCTGTGTGACTTACTTCTAGGTTCTGCCTGAGGTGTTTAGCAATGGCTTTAAGACTGCACCGATGCATCCATTTCAAATATCCCTTTGAAGTGAAGTCTCTGAGATGCTGGTGCAGTCTATGGAAACTGTCCCTGGAAAGCTGCTCTCCTGCTTCCAGTCTTATTAAGGCATTGGTAATCCAGTCCTCATCTGAGAAGCTTGCTTCTGAGTGGCATGGCCTTTTGGCTGGTATAGAAGTAAGGGATGGGGCTAGGGCTGGGGCTGGCCCTGGGACCTGACCTTCAGTTTTCCCCACTGGGGAATCCTGGTACTTAAAGAACCGCTTCCACTTCTTACCTTTGGACCTATGTTCACGTCTCTGTGGTTTCATGATATCAGATAAGTGGGACTCTAACCTGTGGAGGCCTTCTGGGATCTGTGTCTCTAAGCCTGTTCCCATACTCTTGGCTTTCTCCAAGAGCACATCCTCTTGTCTTCCCCAAGAACTTGTCATAGGGTGTGCTCCAAGAAGTGGACTTTCCTGTCCTTTCAAATCCAAATGAACCCCTAACACTTTCAGGGGCATTCTCTCTTTTTCTGGGGCTCCTGGGAGTGGTATTTTGAAGGGGCTCTTCAGAACTGTTGGCCACATGACCTTATCCCTTAGTGTGGGATATCTCTTTCCATCAAGCAATCTTTCTTTCGTAAAAGGCATTTCCCTTCTAGTTATACCCTCCCTTTTCTCAGCAAGAGCTTTATCTTCTATTGCTAGCTTTGATAAGCTCACTTCTTCCTTGGAGAGCTTTGTTTTCAGTACTCTCTCTTCTGAGCGTATCACCTTCATAAGTCTGCTCTCTGCATCCTTCTGCCTTTCCTCCTCCTCCTTCTCTCTTTTCTCTATCTTCTCCATTTCTGCCTCTTCCTCTTCCTCATCACTCAGGCTCTCCTCCTCCTCCTCCTCACTCAGGTGCTCCTCCTCCTCACTCAGGCTCTCCTCCTCCTCCTCCACCTCCTCCACCTCCTCACTCAGGCTCTCCTCCTCCTCCTCACTCAGACTCTCCTCCTCCTCCTCTTCCTCCTCACTCAGGCTCTCCTCCTCCTCCTCCTCCTCCTCCTCCTCACTCAGGCTCTCCTCCTCCTCCTCCTCCTCCTCCTCATTCAGGCTCTCCTTCTCCTCACTCAGGCTCTCCTCCTCCTCTTGTGGGCTCTCCTTTTTCTTCTTACTCAGCCTCTCTTTCTCTTCAGTTGACTTCTTTTCCTTTTTCTTTCTTTGGGTTGAACTCTCTTTTTTATGCTTCTTAGCCAAGTTCTCCTCCAATTCCTCTTCACTCAGGCTTGCCTTCTTTTTCTTCTTCCTAATCAGATACTTC
Source organism: Canis lupus baileyi (assembly GCF_048164855.1). Taxonomy (NCBI): domain Eukaryota; kingdom Metazoa; phylum Chordata; class Mammalia; order Carnivora; family Canidae; genus Canis; species Canis lupus. The sequence continues at coordinate 115,543,773 of NC_132838.1, read as the reverse complement.
CCTTTCTCTTCCCTGGGCAGAATCTCTTCCTCTTTTCCTTCCTCAGGGACACTCTCTTCCTCTTTCCCCTTCTTCTCTGGACCTTCCATTATTTCTTTTTCAGTCAAACTCTCAGATAAGCCTTCAAACAGGGTATCTCTGATATTCTCTAATAAGCACTTTAGTTGAGTTTTTTCTGGTTTATTCTTCTCAATTCTCCTCAGAAGTTTCTTTAGCTGCTTTTTTCCTAACAGATTTTGTTCCTGGACTTCCTTTAATATACTCTCTACCTGAACTTTATCTAATAGTATCTTTCCCAGGACCTTTTCTAATAACCTTTGGTTCTCCTGCAAGCTGTCTCCATCAGTCAGTGTTTTCTCTTTGGTGGCCAGTCTATCATCTACTTTTCTCTCTTCCTGATCCAGCTCCTTCTCTTGTTTCATTATTTCTCCCTGTTCCTTAAAAAATTCCCACCTCTGGCCTTCCATTTCCATTGTTTCCATCCACTTCCCCATCATGGATGATCTCTCTTCCTCAGATATTTCTGCCTTTTCCAGTGGCACTATGTTCATTTCTCTAACTATTTTAGCTAGGCTCCTCAACAGGTAACTCTCTCTCTTCCTTATATCTTTTAACCTGGAACTAGCCTCTTTGTCTTCAGAAGGAATCCCTTTCTCCATGTCCAGTTTCCTCATTGCCTGTATTCTCTCTTCTTTGGTTCGTTTTCTTTTTTCCTTGGCAACACCCATCTCCTTGGTCCTAGTGTCACAGACCAGTTCCCTCTCTTCCTGGGACAATTCCTCTTCCTTCATAACTTCTTTCTCTTCTTCACTTTTTTTCTTTCTCTTTGTTATGCCAATTCCCTTTCTGGCTATTGCCTTTTTTTTCTTACCAATATGACTCTCCCCCTTTGCCAGTTTACTATCTTTCTTGGTCAGTCTTTTCTCCAATGCTCTTTCCTCTTTTTCCTGGGACTTCTGCATTTCACCAGCGTGTTCCTCCTCTTCTACATACAGCTCCTCTTTTTCCCAGGCCCATTGTTTTCTTTGATCACTCTCTTTCTCTTTCTGACTCCATATCCTCTCTTCCTGGGATTGTTTCTGCTCTTGTGGGGCTAGTTGCTTTTTTGTGGGTGGCTTTTCTTTTTCATCAGTGGCTTTCTTATCTTTCCCAACCCATTTATCCTCTTTCTTGGCTTGTTTCTCTTTTTGGGGGGACACTTTTTCAATTTCTGCTATCTTTTTCTCCTTTTGTGGGATCAGTTTCATTTTTCTTCTGGCCCGTTGTTTTTTTCCCTTAGCCTGTTTCCCCACTTTTTGAGCCAATTTCTTCTCTTTCTGATCCCATCTCTTTTCTTCCCAGGTCTGTTTCTTTTCCTCCTGTGACCATTTCTCCTTTTCCCCAGCCTGTTCCTCCTCTCCTAAGTCTGCTCTCTTTTTTTCCCAGGCCCATTGCCTCTTTTTCTTGTTTTTTTCCTCCTCTTTCTGGGACCTTCTCTCCTTTTCCACAAGCTTTTCCTCTTCTTCTAGGCCCAGTTTCTTTCTTTTCTGGGCTAACCATCTGTCCTTGGCTTCTTTCTCCTCTTTCTTAGTCTGCCTTTCTTTTTGATCTTTCTCCTGTTTCCCAGCTTGTTTTTTCTTTTCTTGGATTTGTTTCTTTTTATGGGCCTCTTTTTTCTCCTTTTCTAACCATTTCTTCTTTTCTGGGGTCAATTTAATTTCTTGCTCTGTCAAGCTGCCCCTTTCTGATGCCTGTTTTCCCTCTTCCCCAGATAGTCCCTCCTCTTTGCTAGACAAATGTTCCTCTCCCTGGGCTAATTTTCCCCTTTTCTGGGCCTCTTCCTCAACATGTTTCTCCATATCTTGGACATCTTTCTTCTTTTTATGGGACTTTTCCTCCCTGCTCTTAACTTGTTTCTTTAAGTGCAATATTAGTTCCTCTTCATCCCAGGTCAGTTCCTCCTCTTTCACACCTGGCTCCTCCTCTTCCTCCCCCAGTTCCTCCTCTTCCTCACTCAGCTCCTCCTCTTCCTCACAAGGTTCCTCCTCTTCCTCACCAAGCTTCTCCTCTTCCTCTCCCAGTTCCTCCTCTTCCTCTCCCAGCTGCTCCTCTTCCTCTCCCAGTTCCTCCTCTTCCTCTCCCAGCCATTCCTCTTCCTCTCCCAGTCCCTCCTCTTCCTCACCTAGCTCCTCCTCTTCATCCCCCAGCTCCTCCTCTTCATCCCCCAGCTCCTCCTCCTCCTGGGACAATTTCCTCTCTCCCCAGGTAGGCAACCCCTCTTCTTGGCACCACATGCCTTCTTCATGGGCCATCATAATCTTCTCCCAGTCCCACTTTCCTCTTTTCAGGGCTGCCCTCCCCTTCTTTTGGGTAACTCTTTTTCTTTCCCTTAGTAGTTTTCCCCCTTTTCCAGTCTCTTTCTTTCCTCCTAAGACTAACTTCTGCTCTTCCTTGCTTGTTAATTTCTCTTGTGGAGAAGCCACTATTTTTTCATCCCAAGGTATTTTTTCTTTCTGGTGGGTCAGTTTCTTCCTATCCTGAGTCAGTTTCTCCTTTCTTTGCATTAATTTCTTCTCTGTTTTACTCAGTTTCCTTTCTTCCTCAGCTATTTTCCTTTCTTGCCTGCCCAGTTTCCTTGCTTCTTTTTTAAATTTCCTTTTCTCTAAGACTAGTTTGTCTAAGAAAGCATCTTTCTTTTTCTTGACTTGAGAAAATGCCTTGTCCTTTAATGCTTTTTTACCTCTCTGTCCTCCCAATTCTGTCCTCTCTTCCTCAACAACCTCTGTATCCACCTTTTCAGTTATAATGAATGGTTCTTCTACCACCTTTTCATGCAATTCTGATGAATCCTTTAAAAGGGGGCAGATCTCTTGAAAGAGATCCCAGCTGGGATCTTGGGGAGCAAGCATCACCTGAGCCAAGTCCACCAATTCTTGACCCAGATCCCTTAACATTCCTGGACAGGAACTTGCTATCCTTGAGGTAACAAGATAGCAAATGTCATCCCGCCAAGACCTGGTATCTAATCTACCAATGCGTCCAGGCATACCAGCCAAACCTCGGCCACTCTTTCCATGTTTCTTCCTTGTATCTATTTCTTCCTCAGTAATCTGCATGCCTTTTTCCTTGGTCTCTTCTACAATTGTCTCTGAAATATCCTTCAAGTCTTTTTCCTGTTTTAACTTTGCAGCTACTTTTTCATAGCCTCTTTTTACTGCCCTTTTCCAAAGCCTATTCATAAATTCATATTTTTCCATCTTAGGGAACACTTCCCCATAATCTTTATTGCCATGTTGACCCATGGCCTTCATAAACTCTGTGACCTCCATGTGGCCTCCTCCTTCTACTTCATGTCTTTCCACCTTAGGGAACACCTCTTCATAATCTTTCATGCCACATTGATCTATGGCCGTCATAATCTCTGTGATTGCCATGTGGCCTATTCCTTCTTCTGTGGCTTCCACCATGACCTCCTTTGATTCAGCATCCTCTTGATATTTGGCTGGGCTGAAAGTACTTAATGGTAATTCAGGCTCTAAGGCAACATGCTGGGTGTCAATCTGCTCTGATCGTCTTGCCTCTCTTTGTTCATCTTTATCCTCTGAAGGTACCAACACAGAGCTAAATTTTACAAACTTTGTCTGTATTGGCTTTCTGGAAACTCTCAGTTCCTTTTTAACTGCAGAGATATTGGGAGAAAATAGTTAAGAAAAAAAAGAGGCTCTGAGTAATATCCTTTATAACATCTAGTCCAATGAACTGCCATTAGAGGCACAATGGCAGGGCAGCACGGTTGGCTCAGCGGTTTAACGCCGCCTTCAGCCCAGGGCGTGATCCTGGAGATGTGGGATTGAGTCCCACGTCAGGCTCCCTGCATGGAGCCTGCTTCTCCCTCTACCTGTGTCTCTGTCTTTCTCTCTCTCTCTGTCTCTCGTAAATAAATAAATCTTAAAAAAACAAAAAGGCAAAGGGGACTGAGGCTTTATGGTACAGAAATGCTTGCCATTTTATCCCAGCTTCCATATCCTAAATAAATAAGACCTTGGTATTTGTTGTGGCATATGTGTTTCTTTCCCACAAAGACTATTTTCTGTGGAAAAGAATCTCTTTAGGTAATAATATTTCCCAATATCATTTTAAATACTTTGGCCTTATTGACTCTGACTTTTGGTACCCAAATATACCCCATATATTAACCCATACATACTAAGCTGTCTTCTCTTTGCTTGAACATGTGTCATTCTTTCCTTTGGTTTGGTGATCTTTTCAGGTACGACTATTCGTTTGACAAGCATCTCAGGTTCGCCAGCCATTGATATGTCTGAATGAAAAGTAGGTTGTTGGTCTCTATATGACAAGGTCAAGTTTTCATTTAGCCGCTGCTTTACCTGAGTAAGCAGGCACTGGATATCTTTAGCTTGGATCCCCAGTAGCTGGTCCAGAGAGGCTTCTCCAATAAATTCTTGCCTACAAAAGTCAAGAGGAAAGAAGAATGATACCCAGCCAGTGATAAAACATGATTTGAAAGAGGATGTGGAGGAGGGAAGGAAGGGAGAGAAGGAGGAAGAAAAGGAGAAATTACAATTGAACAGGCAGGGATAAAGTAGCCATTTAATCCAGAGTCATCTCAAGTAAAGGGCGGGTAAAGAAGAAAAAAATCAGGGACACCTGGGGGGCTCAGCAGTTGAGCATCTGCCTTTGGCTCAGAGCATGATCCCAGTCCCGGGATCGAGTCCTGCATCGGGCTCCCTGTGAGGAGCCTGCTTCTCTCTCTGCCTATGTCTCTGCCTCTCTCTGTGTGTTTCTCATGAATAAATAAAATATTTTTTAAAAAATCAAACATAGCAAGGAATAGAATTGTCAGATACAAGATGCTTTTTTGATTGGAAGATTTGTGGACTTGAGTCATGAGGAATCTTAAGGAAGTGAAGAAGTGAGAGAAGGGCAGACTAACTAATGGTCAGAGGAAGGGTAGGCATCAGGGAAAAAATGCAAATGGAAACAAAGAACATAGTGGGAGAAAAAGAAGAGAACAAGTTGTGTGAAAAGAGAATAAGCAATCATATTTTGGAGGTTAGGAGCTAGAAGAAACAGAAGAGGGAAAGCCACCAGCCAACTTACTGCATTTCTCGGAAGGTTTCTTCTTTGCTCAGCAGGCCTACCAGCATAGTCTTGGTTTGGATGCCTGTGACTCTTATCATAAGGTGTAAGGCCTTAGCCCGCACATTCTCATCACTGTCCATCAATCCTATAGCCAGTGGAACAGCAAAGAGATGGCTCAGGATGCCTAGCCTCTCCAATCCCTCCCAGGCTAGCTCACGGATGCATGGATTGGGATGGACTGTATCTTCCATTAGGCGACAGGCAGCCTCATAGCACAATCTTGAAGATACTTGATAAGTGGCAAAAATTTGTGCCAGTACAGTAATATATGTCTTATATTGATCTACAGAACAGTAAATTGTGAGGTTGAGGATGGCCTCAATTAAATGATTTATAAGCTCTTCATCAAATTTTCTTCCTGTCCAATTTTGGTTTATCATACTTACTAGAATATCATAGAAAGTTTTTTTCCATTTCTTGGATTTATCCTCTTTTTTCATTGAGACGTTCTCTTCTAGTAGAGTCACAGGTGACAGTGTCAGGGATCTGACAAGTTTGGTCATGTCCCAGTCCTTATCTTGGTACAGATCATAGCGTAAGAAGATTGGGGTACCATCAGGCCAAAGGCGGGCACGGATAACTGAGTTGGGGATGTAGCCATCAGGAGCGAAGGGCCATTGCTGCCCTTTACCAAAGAAGCAATGTAACATATGGTAAGAGTTCAATCCATCCCAGTCAGCAAGTTGTAACTGAGCAGGAACCATGTGTGGAGTACTATTATGCTTGGGGTCAAAAGCAATATTCTTATCCCCTGAAAAGTATAATTTGGGTTCCACTTGAATCACAGTGGACATATGTCTCTCTTCCTCTACAACATGGGGCACAGTGTTGTCAAAGGCAATGACCCGTTTGTTAAGAAGGGCTTCTAGACCCTGTAATTCCTGGAGCCCTTGTCCAAGGTAAACAAATTTGGGTACAAATATTCTTTCAAAAGAAAGGAAGAAACTAGGCAGAAAGGGTTTAGGGACTTCTTGTATATCATCTGCACTGCTTAGGTTAGCTAGGTGAATCAGCTGAGTAGGAGGGAGCAAATTTAAGCAGGATACCAGGTAAAGACTCTGGTTGAAAGTCAAAAGCAGGTCACCCCGATTATTGGCAAAGCAGAGTGGGCCAAAATCCAATGCTGAATCCAACTCAGTTATAAGCCTACCATGGAAATCCCAGATCCGGACTGAGCCATCAATGCCCCCTGTGACAAAAAGTTTCAGGGAATAGCAGACATCAAATGAAGTTATTGCACATTGGTGCAGGCATTTTGTTTCTTTAAACACAGAACTTTGTTTTGACTCTGAAGATTTCAGAAAATCTTGGTAGTGCCAGAGACGCCAGCAGTGGTTCTCAGTGATAGCACCCACTGAACCTGGCAAGAGTATCACATGTGTTAGGGCACAAGCACATAGAATTTTGTTTATGGGCTGCAGAATTACCTTGTTCTTCTGAAGCACAGCCTCTGTCAGGTATAAAGTATGATCCATGCCGTAGGAACAGAGTAAGGAGATTTCCTGGGGACCCTCCAGGGTAGACAGTGCCAAAACTGCCCCAGAGTGAACAGTCTTTTCTATTCGGGCATAGCTATAGTGGGAGAGGATTCTCACAATGCCACTGTCATGCCCACAGAACATCAGTCCTCCTAGGCCCATACCCAAATGGGACTGCCCATAGGCCAGGCATCTTACTCTATCCCTAGAGTTTACCGAAGTGCATACCAGGTACTTGGCTGTGCAAGGAGAGTGCGTTGCATCAAACACCAGCACCTCTGAACTGCCTGTTGCCACAAAGAGCTCTTCTTTGTCTGAGTCATAGGCCCAAGCCATGGCCTTATCCATGATAAGTAGAGGCCAGGTGATAACGAGGAGATCTCCTGTTACTGGAGACAAGAAGCGCAACAAACCATCCTTAGTGGCACACAGGATCCGAGTCCAATTATGGCCACAGCAAACCCGCTGCACCTTCTCAGGAGCAGAACCACAGACATTGAAGAGGCTATAAAAGTAGGGCAGGTGGTGCAATGAGAAAGTGTGGGTGGTCTGGCAGAAAAAAGTGGTGTTATCAATAAACTGCAGTCGCTGCAGATCTTCATCAATATTCAGCTGCCGCAGCAAGTTCCCAAAGGCAAGATTCCATTCCTTTACTACACCTTCTTGGCCTGCTGTTAGTAAAGTATAGGTCTCTGGCCGGCTATGAACACATATCACTGAAGAGGAATGGGCTTGGAAGCTGTGGAGGAAGTTACCCTGGTCTAGACCCCAAGCATGGATCTCTCCATCCTTGTTTCCAGCATAGAAAGAGCCCTGAGAGACACAAGTGAATGAGCAGGTTATGGAAGAGCCACTGGCTATGGGAGTGAACTTTTTAACCTCTTTCAGCTGGCCCTGACCCTGGTGGGTAAAGACCCTCACCATATTCTCACAGAAAGCCAGGAGGGAGCCATGGGGGCCATTCAGGGAAAAGCCCTGTACAAGCTCATGATCAGGCATGGGCATTATTTGTGCCATCTGGAGGCCCCTGCCGTTTGGTATGATAAGCCAGGTAACCACAGCTCCCAAGGTACCAGAGAGCAGTATATCAGTTTCTGAGTCATAGCAGAGGCAGCTGATGGAGAAACGACAGGGCACTGTGCCCAGAGATATGAATGCTCGATGATGATCTCCGAAGAGCCGCAGGCGCATGTCACCACAGTAAGCAATTAACATGTGGGAAGAACCTGTGTGGACCATTGTTTCAACGGGTGGCACTTGATCCATCACAGGAAAGTTCATCTTCTCTATGATTCCTCCCATTTCTGTATCTTTCTTCTGTACCCAAAGTACTGCCTAGAAGAGGAAGAAAGATGAAAGCCCTGACATGGAGGCAGATTATTTCCCAAGAGTGAGGCATACCAAGGGTTGAATGTTTAGATACTTGTCTCTTCCTGTCAGACCAAGGAAAGACTGCACAGCTTGATTTGGGGAATTTCCTGGTACTGGTATTCAGGTATGTAATAGAAACACGATGCTTAAAGCTCTTTCCTTGGCCTTCAGTCTGCTTTCTGGGGAATATGAATTCTCTGGACCTGATGACTAGAGGTGAAAAAGGATCACTGCATCTAGGTCAGATTGGGATATGGAGATGAATATTAAAATAAGCTAACTTAGAATCCACTCTCATCATTCTGACTATGAGGGCAGTTGAGGTATGATATATGTAAAGTGAATTAAGATGGAAGGAAAAAATGAGGTAGCTTTACCTGTATTTGTTTTGAATGTGGCTCCATCCAGTTTAAGGACACAAAATAGTTGACACTGATGGAGTAGAAGCAGATGAAAGGCTTGCTCTGGGGATGGTGAGGCTCCTGGTAGAGAGTCTCAGGCCAGTCACTCAATACAATCACATCATTCTTTGGTTTTTCATCAGCCTGAAAGAGAAGAGCAGCCTGAGCTAAAAGCCCGGAGTACCCAGTCACTCATTCATTTAATAAATATTTATTGAGGGCAGCCCCGGTGGTGCAGCAGTTTAGCGCCGCCTGCAGCCCAGGGTGTGATCCTGGAGACCCGGGATCGAGTCCCACATCGGGCTCCCTGCATGGAGCCTGCTTCTCTCTCTGCCTGTGTCTCTACCTCTGTGTTTGTGTGTGTGTGTGTGTGTGTGTGTGTGTGTGTGTGTGTTTCTCATAAATAAATAAATAAATCTTTAAAAAAAAATAAATATTTATTGAGGATTAGTGGACATTTGTTGTTTTTTAGCTAACCAACATTTATTCACCCTACCACTGGAAAGCACTATTTGGGGGAGTCATCCCTCCCTCACCCTCACCCATGTCTTGATTCAAAGTACCTTGATCACCACATCTTGATTGAAAGTACCAGCCTTTCTCAACCAAGTTTCCATAAGAAGTAAGCCCTAATGTCCTAAAGTATCCATTCTACATAAGGCATTAATTTCTTCCCTATGCATCTAGAATGCTAGTAGTTATGTACCATCCTTAAGGGTACTAAGAAAATAGCCCCTCAGATAATTTTGTTTTCCATGGTTTAGATGAGGAACATTTAAGAAAGGCTGGTACATTCTATGACAGACACTGGAGATATGATGCTGAGCAAAAGAGACACAGTCATAGCTTTCAGAAAATAAGAGTACAATGAGGGAAACATAAATTATAAATAATTTAAAAATCTCTGTCCAAAACAAAAAAAGTACTTCAAAAGAAAGGAATACAATCCTATATGAATATGACAAAGTAATCCAACCATGGCAAATATCCCTACCTGTCACAGTTTGAACAACTCTTCAAAGTTCCTCTCTATACCCAAAGGACCATTCCTGTCACCATCACACTCCAAGATACACTGCCTATGGGAAACTCATACTTTACAGACATAGAATTCCCACCACATGGGCATTAGAGCTAGACTCTTTGGCATGCACCTTTCTATTCTTATGTGCATCCAAGGAAAATGTGTGCTATTCACAACATGGGGTTAACTGTGCTTCAGCTCTAACATTCTGTGTTCTGAACCAGTGGGGTGTGTGTGTGTGTGTGTGTGTGTGTGTGTGTGTGCATATGTGTGTGTGGTATATTAAGAGAGATATATATCTTTTAACATGATACACAGTAGAATATGTACAACACACATGCTATCTTCCAGTGACATAATATATATCTAGGATTTAAATACATGAGCTCCTTATACTAATTAATTGAGGCTCATAAAATCTTTTAGGTCCCTCTTCTCAGCAGATGCCTGTACTATACTGCCTCTTGAACAATGTTCCATGAATCTAACTGTCTGAGTTTCTCTGCATCCACAAAAGATTTGAGAGTATACTAAGGCCATTATCAGCAACTTAAGAGTCTCTCTCTTCTCCTTATATTTCTCATATTCCAATTTTATGTATTCTGAGAGAATACAGAATACAGAGAGCTGGAGAGCTTCCACTGTCATTGCTGGTTCAGTGACAACAGGAGAGTTGAGAGAAAGGACCCTGGTATCTGAGCTCTTAGTCTCCCATTTCTCTTCATTGAACCTGAAAACTCATTTACGTACCCCTTATTCCATTAGTTAATCACCATTCTTCTCCTTTCCAGACTTTATGTACAAATAATTCGCTCACTCACTCAACAGTATTAATGCTTTTCTCAGGAAGACTCTAAAAGACTGAGAATATCTTAAACCCAAGCAATATATTTGTGCCTGTACGTACTATTGCCTACTCTATATCATTCCCCATCCTTCCTCATCCCCCTCCTTCCATCCCAATAAAACTCAGATCTTGTTTAAGGTAATCATGAACCCAGAAATTCTGGCAATATAGAGAGGCACTGTGGTACTCCAGGGCTGGCACAGCTCTGTACTTTCTGGCCTTCTTTCTTCTTGGAATTTAAAGCCAATGCCTGGAAGTGAAGGAACTAGCTCATAACCTTAAGATGATAAACTAAAATATTAAGGATAGTGTGAAAAAAAAGGAAAACAACATGGGTCCTTGACAACCTGTAACACAAAGGCACCTCCTGCTTGTTTAATCCATGTGAGTCCCTTTTCTGTTTTTTTTATTATTATTATTCAGCAGAATATGTTTTAATTATCACTGTTACCATCTTAATCTAGAAGAAGGAGTTGTTGAGGGGTATGGGAGGGTTCTTCCAAAGCTGCTCACATGTTGCCCATGCCACAGGCTGCCTTGTCAGGGATACTTAGTAAAAGCCCACTATGTGCATACCCCTTACACACATTACCTTTATATCTTCCAGGCTATGATTTATGAGGACTTTCAAGTCCTTCCACTGAGGAATAAGACTGGGTGAAGGTGACATCTTTGTAATGTTCCTGCTCTTTACAGACATCATGGATTACAGACCCTGTGGAAGGTAAAAATGACTTATCACAACATCTGACATTAGAATGGAAATCAAGGGAATTGAGAGAAGAGCAACAGGGAAAGAGAAAATATTAGAAAGAGGAGAAACTCTCTTATTTCAGAAAAATCAGAGTGACAATGAAATACTGACCCTTGCAACAACATGGATGAATCTCAAAAACATTATAAGGAGGAGAAGCCAGACACCAAAGAGCATATGCTATATGACTCCATTTTTATGAAATTCTAGAAAAGAGTCACCTAACCCATAAGAACAGAGCAAATCAGTCATTACCTGGGGCTGAGAGACTGGGAGATTCCTGAGAAGGGGTAAAAGGGAACTTTATTTAAAAAAAGATTTTTCATTTGTTTTAGAGAGAGAGAGAGAATGAGCAGGGGGAGGAACTGAAGAAGAGGCAGGCTCCCCACTAAGCAGGGAGCCCCAAACGGAGCTTGATCCCAGGACCCCAAGATCATGACCTGAGCTGAAGGCAGATGCTTAACCGACTAAGCCACCCAGTTGCCCCAAAAGGGGAGCTTTTTAAAGTAGTGATGGGAATGTTCAATATCTTGGCTGTGGTAGTGGTTATATGGGTACATAAATTTGTCAAAACTCATCCAAACATACACTTAAAATGGACGTACTTTATTACATGTAAGTTATACCTAATAAATTATATTATTAAAAGAAAAAAATAAAAATTAAAGAAGAAAGGAGTGAAGTAGGATCTTTAGAAATCTAGAAAGAGGGGATCCCTGGGTGGCGCAGCGGTTTGGCGCCTGCCTTTGGCCCAGGGCGCGATCCTGGAGACCCGGGATCGAATCCCACATCGGGCTCCCGGTGCATGGAGCCTGCTTCTCCCTCTGCCTGTGTCTCTGCGCCTCTCTCTCTCTGTGACTATCATAAATAAATAAAAATTTAAAAAAAAAGAAATCTAGAAACAGGAAAAACTGTCACAAAAGAAAGCTGTGAGGTGACCTTAGGTGAGTCCATTGCAGCATAGCTGGAAGAATACTGGAGCCTGGCTTTGCAGCCCTTCTTTCTCTTCATTGGGATGCTTATTTTTGTAAACATAATTTTTAGACTTAATTATATCTATTCTTCTTTCCTACTGAAGACTTCATGTTGTGAGTTACTTACATGTTCAACAAATATTTACTCAATATTCATTATATGCTAGGCTCTGTGCTGAGAGCTGAAGGTAAAGCAGTGAACAAGAATAATTGTCTGCCTTCCTGGAGTTTACTATCTAATACATAAGGCAGATACTGAGCAAGTTAAAATAGATGTCTAGTTCTGGTAAGATGCCAGACTAAAATAGCCTGAAATTCTCCCACTTAAAAACTCCTAGAAATTATGGATAAGATAACAAGAGACTGAATTCCAGGAACCAGAAATGAAGAGGGAGGGGAAAAAAGACACAGCAATAAGTACAAAATTGCCTCTGTGATAGTTCTGAGGAGGTATAGTTATTAGAACCAGAATTAGGGTAGTGTTGCCATAGCAGAGAGGAGATAGGACTAGGGTTCATAGGTGATAGAGAGCTAGAACTGAGACCCCTTCATTACCTTGGAAACAGATACTTAACATGGACAGAGCTGGCTCATGACCAGCTTTCTGAAAGCCTATATACCTTTAAACATTTTTCCAAGCATGAGTCAGGAACCTACATACCTCGAAATTCCAGGGGATACCCATCAAGTTCTCCAAATGATTTTCTGACATATACCTTACTTGGATTGAGAGGAAAAAGAAGAAGGAAGTGCTTCTCTCTCTCTCTCTCTCTCTCTCTCTCTCTCTCAGAAAAAAAAAATGCTAAGGAAGAGAGGCCCCTGGCTGCCTTAGTCAGTAGAGCATGGGGTTCTTAATCTCAAGGTTGTGAGTTCAAGCCCCACATTGGTCATAGAGCTTACTTAGAAAAAAAATGCTAAGGAAGAAAGCTTCTCTCTACTTGCTGGAAGGGATGCTGCTTGATTCATGAATTCCTTAACAGGCAAAATGGAAAAAAATCAAATATCACAAATATGACAAGAAGAAACAGAGGTGAGGAAAAAAGAAAAATTCAGTTAAAGAATACAGAATAAAAATGGATGGGAAAAACAAAGAAATAGGATTACTTAGAAAATAATATATATTTTCAAGAACTGTTGCTGGGACAACTGAATATCTACATGCAAACTAATGAATTTGGGTCCCTATCTCACACCATATATAAAAGTTAGCCCCAGAGTACCTAAAGGTAAGAGCTAAAAACTCTAAAACCTTTTAGAAAAAAAGACATAGGTATAAGTCTGACCTTGTAGTAAACAGTGGTTTTATAGAGATGACATTTAAACCACAAATAACCAAAGGAAAAAACAAATTGGACTTCATCAAAAAATGTGTACATGAGGGCAGCCCCGGTAGCTTAGTGGTTTAGCACCGCCTGCAGCCCAGGGCGTGATCCTGGAGACCTGGGATGGAGTCCCATGTTGGGCTCCCCGCATGGAGCCTGCTTCTCCCTCTGCCTGTGTCTCTGCCTCTCTCTCTCTCTCTCTCTCTCTCTGTGTGTGTCTCCATGAATAAATGAAGAATATCTTTTTTAAAAAATGTGTACATCAAAGGACACTATCAAAAAAGTACAAAGACAGGTGGCTGCTTCCTGGAGACCCCAGGTGTAGAAATGAGTGTGACCTCAAGACAGACAGGCTTCTGAAGCCAGCAGGCTATGTATGTCTTCTTACATATGGTGAAAGGGACACCCTTTGAGACCCCTGACCAAGGAAAGGCTTGGCTATTGACACACGGGGAACACATGGACTACAGGCTTCACTTTATCTCTTTCTGCAAATTCCTCAGCATCTCTCCTGTTGTACTCTGCCTCCTGGCCAGCTTCTACACCAGGTATGATGTTGCTCATTTCCTCATCAACACAGCCTCACTGTTCAGTGTAATGCTGGCTAAGATTCCATGGGGTTCATCTCTTTGGCATCAACAAATACTGAGAGATGGGGCTGGGGATGACACTGGACCTAAGGGCCATCCTTTCCTTCTCCATACTGTCTTTTGTATCTTGAAAGCCTGAGAATTATACAACCTTTCCCAAATTCCCAGGAAGTGAAGAGATTGGAAAATGGGGCTCCTAGACCTAGTCCTGCTAAGAGCAGATTTCTTTGAATCAGGAAATGTGGGAAAGATAACAGCCAAATAAATCACTCTCCTCCACAGCAGGAAGCTATGTTTAGGCAGCTTGTTTGGTGATTAACTTTTTCCAGTTCTTCCACCTCTACTACCTCCCAGTTCTGTTTTGCTATATATTTTCCTAGTAATAAAAAATTAAAAGACAACCTAAAAATTGGAGAAAATATTTGCAAATCATCTGTTTGGTAAGGATACAGTATCTAGAATATGTAAAGAACTGTTACAACTGAACAATAAAAAGACAAAAAAAGTCAATTAAAAATAGGCTAATAATCTGAAAAAACATTTCTCCAGAGAACATATACAAATGGCCAATACCTACATGAGAAGATGCTCAACAACATTAGTCATCAGGGTAATGCAATCAAAACTATAATGAGATACTTCTCCCTCTGCCTATGCCTCTGCCTTTCTCTATCTGTGCCTCTCATGAATAAATAAATAAAATCTTTAAAAAATGTTTATATATTCAAATGGACTAAAGAAGAGTAGGAGCCAGTATGGAGGAGCAAAGGTCAGTTTGATTTTGGATTTGTTGAAGTGGTTATGAAATATCTGATGACAACTAAATATGTGGGTCTGAAGATCAGGGAAAAGGTGTGGGTTGGAAACAAATATATGAAAATGACCAACCTACAGGAACAGCTGAAGCCAGGTATCTGGAACAGTAAGCCCACATGGGGGTATGCAGCATGAGGAGACTTGATAACCAGATAATTAAGGGGGCACACATGGAGAAAGAACAATGAGAGAGAGAGAGAGAGAGAGAGAAAGAGAGAGAGAGAGGATCTTTCAGAAACTACAGGAGAGTTTCATGAAGGTAGATCATCTGTAACAGAGAGGTCAAGAAAGACAGTGGATTTGGCAAATGATACTGGTGTCCATGAGAACAGTATCCGCAGAGTGGTTATTCCTGAAGTCAGACTGGAAGAAGCTGAGAAAATGAAAATAAGAACTTTTTCAAAAGTTTGGAGATGAAGGGAAGAGAGGGAGAGGAGGAGAAAGCAAGAGAGAGAGGGAGAGAGGTAGAAGAGTATATAGGGAAGATCTTTTTTAACTCTAGATTTTTCATGAAGTTCAATAGACAAGATTACTCTGTCAAATAGCTACAAAAGTTCCTAAAAGTTTATTCTGAATTTCTGCACTTACCTGGCTGAGGACCTAGGCAAAGAGCTCCCAAGCTGGCCCCAGAGTGCTCTGGAGGACCACCCTGGGGACTCCTATCCCTAGCTGAACAATTCCAAGCATTTTTCTTGATCTAACAATAGTTACTACCTCACTTCAATTTCCACCGCAAGTTTAAACCCTCCAGAATCCTGTATAGAGTTCTCAAGGACGTGCATGGGAAGACCAAAAGACTGGCCCCTGGAGAGAAGATTTTTTTTAATGAGATAATTAAACATATTTAAATGTCAGGAGGAAGAAACGATTAAGGAGAGAAAATACAGAAAAGAGAGAAAAGGCTGCTACATCAAGCTAATGTGAAGAGAAATGAGGGTTAGACACCACAATCTCAAAGACTCTAAAACTTCCTCTGGAAATTTAAGAGTAGGAGCTCTGATTGGAAATGGAAAATGCCTGACACTTCTGCCTAAATCCTGGGCTAGCACTCCATTCCACCAGGTTTGCAGAGAGACATTTCACTTTAATCAGTCTTGGCCTCAGAAAGGAATGCTCTTCTTTTTCCCTACTAAAGCCTTTAAAAAAATAAAGCAAAATAATAAAATTCAAAAGGCATTCTAATGAGGCGCCTGGGTGGCTCAGTGGTTGAATGTCTACCTTTGGCTCAGGGCGTGATCCCAGGGTCCTGGAATCGAGTTCTGCATGCAGCTCCTGCGGGAGCCTGCTTCTACCTCTGCCTATGTCTCTGCCTCTCTCTGTGTCTCTCATGAATGAATGGATGAATGAATGAATGAATGATTTTTTAAAAAGGCATTATAACGAAAAAGTGCAATATAAATTCAGGGCGCTATTATTGTTTGAGAAGTGAAGGGGCATGCTGACATTGGGGGAGTAGAGGACAGGCAAAAAGAGAAACTTCAGGATCAAATAGACTTACATTTACAATCCTAGATGCAGCCACTCCGATGTTTCCTTTTGCCCTTTAGACTCCTCAGACTGAACAGTCTTATCTCACATACAGCCACATGTCTTAATGAGCTCAGTGGGACCACTGCCATTCCATATACATTCTCTAAATTGGGAAAACCTATTACTAACACCATACAACATCATAGACTTCCTGATTCTCTCTCCATTCCATCCTAGCTCACACAGTGTTACCTTCCACAGAAGACAACATGCCCCTTATTCTGGAAGAAACAGACTCTTGTCAGTTTTCCACAGAGTGTCACTGGCTCCAACATCATAATAGTTCAGTAATGGTTCAGACTCCCCTCAATACCCGCCCCCATCATACACTCATGTCCAGTGATACAGCACCAACATTACGAAGAACCTGGAAATACGCACATGAATGTGCCAAGTGTGGGAGGCAGGGGGACCGCGGCTCTTCGTTATCCTAGAGCTGGGTCAATATCCTAGAGCGCCACTGGGGTGGAGAGGGCTTAAGAACTGACCTTGTAGGACAGAATGGCTTAGAGTGCTAGGCATTTCACCTATTACATCAGACGACTAGACACACTCCTGTGCGGGAGTGAGGGGGTGGAGGAGTGCCCGGTGGGAGGAGTTTGGCCTTTTTATATAAACACACATTGTTGCATGTTTGTGCCAGGAGCAGCTCTAGGGGCTGTTGCTGCATTATCTCCCATAAAGCCTTCAACCAGACTTACCAAATAAAATAATTAAATTTGAATTTGATTCCCAATTACATTTGAATTTCAGGTAAATAATATTTGGGATATACTTATGCTTAAAAAATGATCAGTTTTTTTAAGTGAAATTCAAACTTAACTGGACGTTCTGCATTTTTATTCACTGAGTGTAGCAGCGCTCCTTAAAAGAACTATTATAGCTTTCTCCCACCACACAGCCAGAACGTGGTAGGGCCGGGCCCACTCCAGCAGGTCCTTGGCTATAAAGCCAGTCACCAGCCATGCGGGCCTGTGTGCGTGAGGCCTTTATGACAGAGGCCCTGCATCAGCGGCCCGCATGCGCAGCTGGCTCTGTGTGCTTCTGAAGGGGTCCCCGGAACCCTGTACGAGGGCAGCGCCTGAGCCCCACCCCGCCTGGAGAAGCCACAAAGCAAAACTTATCATAAAACCAACAGTGGGGCAGCCCGGGTGGCTCAGCGGTTTAGCGCCGCCTTCGGCCCAGGGCGTGATCCTGAAGACCCGGGATCGAATCCCATGTTGGGCTCCCTGCATGGAGCCTGCTTCTCCCTCTGCCTGTGTCTCTGCCTCTCTCTCTCTCTGTGACTCTCATGAATAAACAAATAAGATCTTTAAAATAAAATAAAACCAGTGGTACAAGCAGTCAGTACTCAAATATTTCTCCGGCTTCTTTCTGCACCCCTCCTCATTGAGGCAAACAGGTGGACGGGGGTGGACGCAGAAAGGCAAACCTGAGAGCCCTTCTCCCCTCTGCCTTCGGTGTAGACGCCCGAGGAAACCGATGTCTGAGTGGGTTGGTGGGGAGCAGAGACGCTGCCCGAGCGCAAGCAATCGCTCCCTTGTCCCGCGCCCGCCCAGCCCCCTGAGAAGGCCTCACCTTCGCCTTGCTGGGGCTGGGAAATACCATTACCAAATTTTGGCGGGAAAGAAAGCACGCGAGACCCACCCGCCAGGCGTGCGTGCGGGCACCTGGGTGGAGCTAGGGCGCGCGGCGACCGGAGGCGGGGGATCCAGATGCGCATGCGCGCGCTGGCGAGGAGGGCTGCCGTCCCGGAGGCCCCGGAGCGGGCAGGACCCCACTTCCCGCCCCCGGAACCCGCAGGGCTCACCCCGCCTCCTCCCGGGAGCTCCACCCGCCGCCTGAGTCGCTCCCGCGCTCGTTGCCTTCTTTGGCTACAGGGTCGCCCCTCCCCTCCGGTTCTGAGATGGACCCGGACCCTCGGAGGGAGGGACTGGGAGAGCAGCGGGAAGAGGAGGCTCAGAGGGAGTAGTGCGGCATCTCTCTCCGGAACGACACTCAGAACGGCAGGTGGCTTCTACTCCAGTTTGGGCCACGTCCACGGTGCGGCGCTCCCTAGGCCATACTTTCTCCATCCATGCAGGGCACGGGAGAGCTGCCCACTGGATTTTGCAGGATGCAGCCACTGTCCTGCAAACTGGATCCCTCCCAAGTTCCATGAGTTTCACCTTTGCCTTCAACGACTGCCCCATTTCTAGAAAAACTCCTGGGATATATGATTGATATATCTTGCTTCCGGTTTCGTTTCCCTTGTTCTCTCCTGAACCCACCTAATCAGACTTTTTACACTCATCAGGTCAGCTGAAACTGCTCTTGTCAAAATTACGAATGATCTTCGTTTCGCTAAATCTAATGGTTGACTTTAAATTCTCACTCTACTTATTAGCAGCACTTGACACGATCATTACTTTCTGTGACATCCTACTGTCTTTTTAAAAAATATTTTATTTATTCATGAGAGATAGAGAGGCAGAGACACAGGCAGAGGGAGAAGCAGGCTCCACGCAGGGAGCCCGACGTGGGATGCAATTCCGGGAATCCAGGACCACACACTGGGCCAAAGGTGGCCCTAAACCGCTGAGCCACCCAGGCTGTCCAGTCTGGTAGGTTTTGTGTGTCTAGGAATTTGTCCAGTTCATCTAGGTTGTCCAGTTTGGGGTGTATAATTGTTCATACTGTCCTCTTATAATCCTTTATGTCTATTGTGTCTTTATTTGGCTTTGATATTAGAGTAATGCTGTCCTCATAAATGAGTTAGGAAGTATTCCCCTTCAGTTTTTTTGGAAAAGTTTGAGACAGGTTGGTATTGTTTTTTTTTTTTTTTTAAGATTTTATTTATTTATTCATGAGAGACACAGAGAAAGAGAGAAAGAGGCAGAGACACAGGCAGAGGGAGAAGCAGGCTCCATACAGGGAGCCCAATGTGGGACTCGATCCTGGGTTTCCAGGATCACGCCCTGGGCCGAAGGCAGGCACTAAACCGCTGAGCCATCCGGGCTGCCCGGTATTGTTCTTTAAATGTTTGGCAGAGCATTTAGTAATTTAGTAATGTCCCCATTTTCATTTCTGATTTTAGTAATTTGAGCCTTCTTCTTTTTTGGGTGGGGAGAGGCTTGGACTCACAATCCTGAGATCAAGAGTTGGACACAACCTGCTGAGCCACCAAGTGCCCCTCTCCTTTTCCTTAGTCCACATAGCTAAAGGGTTGTCAATTTTGTTGATCTTCGAAGAAACAACTTTTGGTTTCATTAATTTTCTCTGTTTTTCAATTTTCTATTCCATTTATCTCTGATCTAATATTTTCTTCCTTCTGTTTTGAGTTCAATTTGTTCTTTTTTTTCTAGTTCTTTAAATTGTAAAGTTATGTTGGCTAAATAGCTTTCTTATTTTTTTAAAGATTTATTTTTATTTATTTATGAGAGAGCGGGGGAGGGGGGGCAGAGACGCAGGAGGAGGGAGAAGCAGGCTCCATGCCAGGAGCCTGACGTGGGACTCGATCCCGGGACTCCAGGATCGCTCCCTGGGCCAAAGGCAGGCGCCAAACCGCTAAGCCACCCAGGGATCCCAGCTTTCTTATTTTTTTTATGTAAGAATTTACAATTATAAGTCTTCCCTTTAGTACCACTTTCACTGTATCTCATAAATTTTTGTTTTCCAGCTTAACTTCATTTCATTAACTAATTCATTTTCCCTTGTGGTTTCTTCTTTGATCCATTGGTTGTTTAAAAGTGTGTTGTTTTCCTTTTCTACTTTTGTGAATTTTCAGTTTTCCTTCTGATACTGATTTCTAACTTCATTCTATTGTGGTTGGAGAAGATACTCTGTATGACATCTATCTTTTAAAATCTATTGAGACAGGGTGCCTGGGTGGCTCAGTTGGTTAAGCATCTGTTTTTGGCTCAGGTCATGATCCCAGAGTCCTGGGATCAAGTCCTGCATCAGGCTTCCTGCTTCATGAGGAGCCTGCTTCTCCCTCTGCCTCTCTCTCTATTTCATGAATAAATAAAAATCTTAAAAAAAAAATCTATTGAGACTTAACTAGTGGCCTAACATATGGTCTATCTTGGAAAATATTTCATTTTTCACTGCAGAAGAATGTGTGTGCTGTTGTTGGGGAGAGTGTTCTGTATATATCTGTTAGATTAGTTGGTCTATTGTGTTAAGTCCTCTGTTTCCTTACTTATCTATCTAGTGGTTTATCCATTATTGTGAGTGGGCTATTGAAGTCTCCAACATGTAGAATTGTCTCTCCTTTCAGCTCTTTTTGCTTTATATATTTTAATGGGCTGTCATTAGGCATATAAATGTTTATAATTACTATATCTTTTTAGTGTATTAAAGCTTTTATTAATATATATAATGTCCTTTATCACTTGTGTTTTTTATTTAAAGTATATTTTGTCTGATATTAATATAGACACCCTTGCTCTGATATTAATATAGCCCCCATTGATTACTATTTGCATGGAATAGAATATCTTTTCCCATCCTTTCCCTTTCAGTCTATTTGTGTGTTTGGATTTAAAGCAAGTTTCTTGTAGACAGCATATAGTTGGGTCATGTTTTTTTTAAATCTGCCAGTCTCTGTGTTTTGATTGGAGAGTTTAATCTATTTGCTACATTTAATTACTGATAAGGTTGGACTTGTCATTATTTTCTCTATGCCTTATTGCTCTTTTATCTCCTATTTCCTGCATTACTGTTTTGTGTTCAGTCAATTTTTTTGTACTGAAATGTTTAAATTCCTTTTTCATTTCCTTTTGTATATATTCTATAGCTATTTCCTTTGTGGTTTCTATGGGAATTGCATTTTACACTCCAAAGTTACAAACCTCTAATTTGAATTTATACCAGCTTAACTTCAAGACCATACAAAAACTCTGTTCCCATACAGCTCTGTCCCTACAGCATAGCATGGAGCCTAACACAGGGCTTGAACTCAACAACTGTGAGATCAAGACCTGAGCTGAGATCAAGAGTCTGATGCTTAACTGACTGAGCTACTACCCAGGAGCCCCTCCCTCACTTTTAAGGACAGTTTTGCTAGATACAGGATTCTTAGTTGACAGTTTTTCTTTTAGCACTGAATATAGCATCCTACTGCCTCACTGTCTCAAAAGTTCCTAATGAGAAATCTGCTGATAATCTTATCATTCAGGGCAGGGGTGGGGGCAGGAGTCTCTTGTATGTGACGATTCGCTTCTCTCTTGCTTTTAAGATTCTTTGTCTTTGTCATTTAAAAGTTTGATTACAGTGTGTCTTGGTGTAAGTCTCTTTGGATTCATTTTACTTGGAGTTCATTGAACTTCTTGAACATTTATAATCATGTCTTTTATCAAATTTGGGAAGTTTTCAGCCATTATTTCTTCACATACTTTCTTTTTTTGAGAGTTAATTTCTCTTTATCTTCTCCAGCACTGCATTATGTTCGTCTACTTCATGGTGTCCCATAGGACCCATGGGTTCTGTTCACTTTTCTTCAATTCTATTTCTGTTCCTCAGACTCAATAATTGCCTTTGTCCTAACTTCAAGTTTGCTGATTCTTTCCTGCCTTCTCACATAGGCCATTTAATCTCTCTAGTAAATTTTTTTACATCAGCTATTATACTTTGCAGCCTTTCTTTTTAGTTTTCTCTTCATTGATATTTCCATTTGCTCATGTTATTTTACTTTCTTCACAGTATTGCTTAGCTCTTTGAGCTTTAAAGAAGTTACAATAAAGTTTTTGTCTAGTATAACTGCAATCAGATCTTTTGCAGGGATGGGTTCTGTTAATTGATTTTTTTTCCCTTTGAATGGTCCATACTTTTCTGTTCTTTGTAAGCCTTGTGGTTTTTTTGTTTTGTTTTGTTTTTGTTTTTTGTTTTTGCTGGACACTGAACATTTGAATCTAATAATATGACTATAAATGAAATTCTTCCCTTTCCCCTGGGTTTACTGGTTTTTGTTATTTATTTATTATAGTCATAGGCTGTCTCTGTGCTGAGGCTGACCCTAAACCTAAGGTCTTTATTTTTTTTTAAAGATTTTATTTATTCATGAGATACAGAGAGAGAGAGAGAGAGAGAGAGGCAGAGACACAGGTGGAGGGAGAAGCAGGCTCCATGCCGGGAGCCCGATGTGGGACTTGATCCCGGGACTCCAGGATCATGCCCTGGGCTGAAGGCAGGCTCTAAACTGCTGAGCCCCCCAGGGATCTCCGGTCTTTATTTTTTTAAAGATTTTATTTATTTATGACAGACACAGAGAGACAGAGAGAGAGAGTGGCAGAGACACAGGCAGAGGGAGAAGCAGGCTCCATGCAGGGAGCCCAACGTGGGACTCGATCCCAGGTCTCCAGGATCACACCCCAGGCTGAAGGCGGCACCAAACCACTGAGCCACTGGGGCTGCCCTAAACCTAAGGTCTTTAAAGATCTTTTTGAGCCTCTTCCTGGCATGTATGGTCACTTTCTGATTTTCTCTGTATATGCAGTGGTTTTCAAATGCCTACCATTTAATGCCTGGCTCTCAAAGGGGGAAAAATAGAAAAGTGAAGAGGGGAAATAAACACCTCTGTCCCTTTAAACCCCCTGGAAGACCTTTCAATCAGAAGGGAAGGGCTTCCAACAATGGAGGAGGTACATTGTTGAAATGGCTGCCCACTTCTTTGTCTGCACCTCTGTGATCAGAAGCAGCAATCGGAGGTGAGAGCACAGATACCTGATATTTGAAGGGTAGGGTCCTTTTTGCCTGTCCTGGCTGCTGGAATTTGTGTGCAAGCTGCTCCAAGAACGCAGGCATAGAGCTGCCTGCCCCTGGGCTGGGGCTGCGGCTGGGGCCTGGGTAGCTGCTACTGTGCAAAGAGCTGAAATTGACCCAAATTAATTGCAGTTTAGCTTCCAAGTATTCTCTGGAAGTTGCAAACCTCAGTAGACTCCAGAGTTCCAACATAGTACTATCAGATAGATTCAGCCAGTGCAATTGTTTTCTACCTGGGGAAACAAGGATGTTTCCTTATGTTTGGCAAAATGGGGCAGATGGTATATGGGAGAGAATAACCCTTCTCTGAGTGTACTTTTTATGTACTATTGACTTTTGAAAGTATGCTAATATATATATTTGAGCAAAAATAAATTTATAAGAATTGGAAAGTGTGAAAATCCTATAACTAAAAGCAAACTGACAGAAATGAAACTAATTGTATTTCAAAATGAATAACATAACTAAATGAAAAAAGGAAAGAATGGAAGGGCGAACTAGTCCATGTATCTTACGTGCATAGTATTTGAAAAATACTCTGTCTTGGGCAGGATAGGGTGTGTATGAGAAAAGCATCACAAATTCTGAATTGTTTTTAATAGGTTTATTTATTGTAGTGGTGTGGGCAAAGCAATTCTGAAAAACTATTTTTTTAAGATTGATTTATTTTAGAGAGTGTGTGTGAGCAGGAGAGAGGGAGAGGGAAAGTCTCAAGCAGACTCCATACTGATCAAGGAACCCAGTGTTGGCCTGGATCTCACAACTCTTGAGATCATGACGTAAGCTGAAACCAAGAGTCAGACAGCTAACCAACTGTGCCACCCAGGCACCCCTGAAACTATTTTAAATGCATCATAGATTTGAGGAAAAATGAATGTGTTTCTGGTGTTAGGAGTCAAGGTACTGACTATAGAAGAAAAGAAAGAAAAGACATAATAATACAAAATAGGGGCAGGCAACAATGACCCCTCTGGAGATGGATTGAAATTAAAGGTATTGATATAAACTCATGGTCTCTAAAATATGTACATGTAGATAAGCATATGTGGATACGCATATAGGTATATGTGTCCACATATATGTATTTATACATACACATATTTCCTAGCTTTGTCTGCTGAAGGGGCCACAGAGCAAGCAAAGTCACCCTAGTAGCAAATGAACACCCTTAGTGCCCAGATCTTGTTTCTTAGGGCCGCCATAATGAATTACTACAAACCAGGTGGCTTAAAACAAAAATTTATTCTCTCAGTTCAGGATGCCAGGTGTCCAAAGTGTCAGCCCATTTGGGTCCTTCTGGAGGCTCTCAGGGATAATCTGTTGGGGAACATCATCAAAAAGATGTGATGGCTGGGACAGCTGGGTGGCTTAGTGGTTGAGCATCTGCCTTTGGCTCAGGTTGTGATCCCGGTCACGGGATCAAGTCCCACATCAGGATCCCTGCGAGGAGTCTGTTTCTCCCTCTGTCTGTGTCTCTGCCTCTGTCTCTGTGTCTCTCATGAATAAATAAAATCTTAAAAAAAAAGATGTGATGGCTGATTGATCCATGAAATAGACCCAGGCACTCAGAGGTTCCTCACCCTCTCCTCTACCCTTGGAATGGAGAAGTTCTGCTTGCCTTTTTCAGCAGCTCCCAGGCTGCTCCAAGGACAAAGCCTAGAGATAATGTGGTGCTGAAAACACTGCATGGTATACATGACTGAGCTTGGTTAGGGCTTCTTTATAAACTTTTTAAGATTTGATAGGTGGGATCCATTCATCTTGCTGTGGCCAAAACAAATCTCATATAGAAGTTATTTCTTTCCATATTAAAATTGCCACCTACCAACCTGAAAGGCCTTACATCTTTCTTCTCTCTCTCCTTACCCTTGGTGTATAGGGACTAGTTTCAGATTATACCTGAGAAGCTCCCAAGAGGGTTGTGAACCAATGCTGTGAGATATAGTCCCTTGTTGGGTTGTGAATTGAGCCTATTTAAGATTCTCTCTCCCTCTCTTAAAACAAAACAAAACAAAACAAAAGAATGCCTAACTTTGATCTGTTCATGAAGAAACACCAGACAAACCCAAAACAAGAAATGTTCAACTAGGGGCACCTGGGTGGCTCAGTCGGTTAAGCAGCTGACTCTTGATTTCCACTTGGGTCGTGGTCTCACGGTTGTGGTATTGAGTCCTGCAGTGGACTCTGTGCTCAGCACAGAGTCTGTTTAGGATTCTCTCTCTCCCTTTCCCTCTGCCCCTCTCCCTGCTCACTCTAAAATAAATCAATCTTTTTTTTAAAAAAGTGTGTGTGTGTATATTTTTTTAAAATGGCAATGTTGTAGTCAAAATCCTAGATACAGAAAGTAAAATGGTGGTTGCTGGAGACTGAGGAGATGGGGAATAGGAGTTAGTGTTTAATGAGTACAGAGTTTCAGTTGGGAAAGATGAGAAAGTTCTGGAGGGAGGATGGTGATGGTTGCACAAGAATGTGAATGTACGTAATGCCACAGAGGTGTACATTGAAAAGTAGTTAAAATAATAAATTTTATGTTATGTGTATTTTACCACAAGTATCAATATTATTAGAGGCAAATAAAGGCTATAGAAATGTTCCATATTAAGGACATTAAAGAGACATGACAACTAAATGCAAAATGTTACTGCAGACTGGAACAGGAAAGAAACTACAAAGGACCCTAAGTCAAGGGACAACATTGAAATTGGAAAATGGATGGCAGAGGGAGAGAATGAAAAAGCAAATGAGGTAAATGCTAATAGTTGAATCTAAATGAGGGTATACCTGTTTATTGCATTATTTTAATTTTGCAATTTTTTTGAACTTGAAATTATTTCCAAGTAAAAAGTGAAAAAAAAATCCAATGAGCTCATTCCTTTCATTCCATTCTCTCTTAAACCCACTCTATTCAGGCTGTCTATCCCACAACCCCACTAAAATACATTTGTCAAGATTACCAATTATGTCTAATTTACCAACTCCAATGGTCAATTCTTGGTCTTTCTCTTACTTGACCCATCACTAACATATGACACAGTTTATCACTTCCCTCTTCTTAAAATGTATTCTCTTGAATTTTGGACACCACTTTTTTGTGTTTCTTCTCTCACATTCCTGGTTGCTTCTCAATGTCCTTGACAGTTCCCTGTTATGTCTCCCTCTTCTTTTTTTTTAAGATTTTATTTATTTATTCATGACAGACACAGAGAGAGAGAGAGTGGCAGAGACACAGGCAGAGGGAGAAGCAGGCTCCATGCAGGGAGCCTGACGTGAGACTCGATCCTGGGTCTCCAGGATCACACCCCAGGCTGAAGGCAGCGCTAAACCGCTGGGCCACTGGGGCTGCCCGTGTCTCCCTTTTCTAAACATTGGAGTGCCCCGGGACTCAGTGCTCAGAGATAAGCCATCTAGGAGTTCTTTTGTGCTGTCAGGATCCATTTCACAATCTCAGTCTGATGTCTATAGTCAGTCACTTGAATTTGAGCATATAGTAATCTTCCAGGAAATGTAAGGTCCTCTTCCCTTTCAGGTCTTACCCAAGTTCAACTCCCTATTACCTATTTCCTGGTTCAGAGCAGTTGCTAGCTGTGCAAAATAGGGAAAATCTTTCACACTATCCTGAGCACATATTCTAGGAGAAAGATGTGGGGCTGGAAACCCTTTTTAAAATCCCAGAGAGGTCTGAAATGTAATTGTCCCATCAAAAATGAAAAATCTAGGGCCCAGGAAAGGGAGGGTACTTGTTATAGGTCATTCAACTGATTACTGGCAGTATTTGAGCTAAAGCCCAGGTTTCTTCAGTTCTTTCCTTACGTGGTGATTTAACATGTTTGTTTCAGGGACTGGAGAATCTGATGAAAGCTACAGACTCTTTCCAATGGCCAGAGAGTTGGGGGTGAGGGGGGCGACCTAGTACATTCTTTTCCATCTAATTTCAGGAGCTTTGGGGACCCTTGAGCACATCCAGACCTCAGGTTTCAAACCTCTGCTCTATCAGAAAAACCCCAAACATGGAGAAATCTACAGGATAACTGATTGTCTTCAACAATCAATGGTATGAAAAACCGGGGAAGGGGTAGTATTAGTGTTTAAGATTAAAAGAGTCTTAGGAAGCATAATAGTCAAATTCAGTATGTAGACCTTGTTTGAATTCTGATTCAAACAAAGTATAAAAGGACGTTTTAGGGGACAACCAGGAAATTTACATAGAGTATTGAATGACTTCAAGGAATTATTAATTTTGTTAGATGTGAAATCATTATGTAAGAGAATTTTTTTTTTTAATTTTTATTTATTTATGATAGTAACAGAGGGAGAGAGAGAGGCAGAGACACAGGCAGAGGGAGAAGCAGGCTCCATGCACCGAGAGCCCGACATGGGATTCGATCCGGGGTCTCCAGGATCGCGCCCTGGGCCAAAGGCAGGCGCCAAACCGCAGCGCCACCCAGGGATCCCGAATTTTTTTTTTTTTTAGGGAGGAGTATCAGAATATTTAGGGTTGAAATATGTCTGGGATTTATTTTAAAATACAAAGAAAAAATAGATGAAACAATTTTTGGAAGATGTTTACAATTAAATCTAGGAGATGGGGATCTGGAGGTTTGTTTTAATACTGTTCTACTTTTGTGATTGAAATTTTTTATAGTAAAAAAAGAATAAAGGGATGTCTGGGTGGCTCAGTGGTTGAGTGTCTGCCTTCCGCTCAGGGCGTGATCTCAGGATCTGGGATTGAGTCCCACATCGGGCTCCTTGCCGGAAGCCTGCTTCTCCCTATGCCTGTGTCTTTGCCTCTCTCTCTCTCTCTCTCTCTCCTCTCTCTCTCTCTCTCTCTGTGTGTGTGTGTGTGTGTCTTTCTCATGAATAAATAAAATCTTTTAAAAAAAATAAAAAAGAATATACAAACAAGTTCTGCTCTCTGCCATTCTGGCAGAGACAAGAGGATATCTAGAGTATCACAGCCAGTACCAAGGTTTTAAGGCTCCTCTGAAGAGCCATCCATAGAATTCCTGACTCTAGGACCACAACAGCTAGACTAGTTTTCTTCGTTGTTCTGTTTGTCACAGATTCTTGTTTGTTTTTCACCAGGGGACCCACTGATATCCTGCAAAATGAGTTAGGTATTCTGGGAGTTTTAATGAATTTGTCCATTTCATCTACATTGTCAAAATTATGGGCATAGAGCTATCCATAGTATACAGTCCTTATCCTTTTAATGCCTGTAGGGTCTTTAGTGATGTTCATGACTCTTTCATTCCTGATCTTTGTAATTTGTGCACTGTTCTTTTTTTGACCTAGACAGAGGCCAAAAAGGAGAAATGATTTAAGTCAAGGCTGCAGAGCCAACTGGGCCATCCTTATTTCTGTTGCCTTGCCCAACTGTTGGGTCAGTCATCCTTTTTGATTGTAGGCTTATACTGCTTGGCATCTGAGATGACTCCCAACTTTTCAGAATTTTATCTTGCCCTCTATCTGTGACTTCTCCCAAAAAAAACCAAACTCAGATAAAGGGAATAGAATAACAAAGGAGACATCATGATGAAGGATGGCAAATGGCATAGACAGGCTCTTTGGTAGAAGCTAATAGAAGGCTCAGCTTACCTGGAGAAAGGCAACTCTGAAGTTTTCATGGTGGGGAGAGGAGATCAGGGAAGGAACACAGTTACTGGCAGGGCCAACTTCTTTCACTTTACTACTCCTTCCCTCTAACCCTTGTCTTCTTCGTTGGTAGAGGGAAGTAACTCATGAGACACTCTCAGGGTCCCCTCAACACCCACCATACCTGCTGTTTGGGACTCCAGTCATCAGCATGAACAGGGAAATAAAGTCTGCCTCCACTGTGAACCTCTAAAAACTATGCCAGGTCCTCTGATTCTAAATTCCATTTTCTTTCTACTATGTCAGTGCCTCTTATATTCATGCCAAATATTCATTTTTGTGCCAGGTGCTTTCTTTCCCATAGTCTTTAGGGAAGGTTGGAGGAAGGCAAGGAAGGAAGAGGACAGGAAAGATTCTTCTGCCTAACGACCTCCAGAGTGTGAGCACCCACTGGCTTTTGGGATGTTTTCCCATTCTCAGGAGTATATATATATATATAGTCTCCCTGGCCACTCCTCTGGAGAAGCAATGTCCGAGGAACAGGGACACATTACAGGGCTGCTGAAAATGAGAACTTCCTCTTTATTCCACATATGGAAGCTGGTTTCTGCAGCTAGGTAGGGAAAGGGCTTTGGCCTGGCCCTACCTCTGTGTGGGTCCTAGAGATAAGGGTCTAGATTATGGTGACAAGGCCTTCCTCCAGGTGGGAATGAAAAGTCCTGACCTCCAGTCAGTCTCAAATTAGGGGGTGGGGGCAACAATATGGGGCAATTCCTTGGTAAGGTGAATATCAGCTTGGGGCAGGCTCTTCCAAGCGAGTTCTAAGATCCCATACTGAGCAATGCCCCTGGGAAGCATGGTACGGACGTTATTCTGACCTGGGAGGGACACCACTTCCTGGAACTCCAGAGGACCTTTAGGTTTTTGAGAGCCACTACAAAACAGATGATAGAACAACCGCTCCCCAGGAGCTAGCTCTGTGGCATTTAGGGCCTCCATGGAGGTGATCTCTTGGGACTGGGGTTCCTCTCTCAGTAATAGCTCCTGTAGCAGCATCTGGATTCGAGGTGACTTAAGTTGGTACAGGTCCATGAGTTGGTAGAACTGTTCCATCCAAGCAGCATGGTCTTTTGCATATCGTTGCTGCAACATCCGCAAGACATAGTACAGAGCCACAAATGTCTCCCAGAGAGGCACCTCTTCCTTTTTCTTAGAGACGGGCTGTACCTTCTTCTCCAGCTTGGGCAATTTGGGAAACCTGCCTTTGTCCTTAAAAACCCAGAAGTCCTTTTGAAACATCAGTGCTAGGGTTTGTTTTTCCACAGAGGCATGGGCACCTGTGAAAATGTCTCTTGTGGCAGGATAGAAGTGTTGCATCTCCATCTCCTTGAGAGCAGCAGATACCTGCTCTGCCCGTGCACTCCGGTAAGGCTCTCCTAGAAGATGCCAATTTACACCCTTTGGGGTCAGAATCTGTTGGGTATCTAATGGGGACGTTGGTGTGGGGACAGCCAAAGGTTTTAACCAGCCTTCCTTTTCCTTTCTTTTTATAGGTGGGATCACTTTCAGGTACTTTGGATCCATGGGCTCCTTACTGGGTTTTGAGATCCGTGTACTTCGTGACTCCAGGACCTGCTTGTGACGGTTTACAATAGCTTTAAGTTGAGCCAGATGTATCCAACCTAAGTTTCCCTTTGAGGTGAGGTCTTTGAGAAGCTGGCACAATCTGTGGAAACTATCCCTAGAAAGCTGTTCTCCTGCCTCCATCTGTTCTAGGACATGGTGGATCCACTCGATATCTGAGAGTCTTACCTGAGCACCCTTGTCCCAAATTTGGGGCACAGGTAATTGTACCTCAGTCATTCCTTTCAGATATGGATGATGCTGCAAAATCCACTTCCACTTAGGCTCTAGTGGTTTGCCTTGGAGTTTGTGAGCTTCTATGGTCTTCCTCAATATTTGAAATAAATATGGAGTCTTTAAGCCTGGCTCTGGGGACTCCAAAACTGTATCCAAAAGTTGTAGAGGTCTGGGCTTATATTTCTCCAGCAGTTCTCCTTGTTTATCCCTAAACCTTGACTCTGGAAGTATCCTGGATGTCTCAAGTGCTCTGGCCTTGTCTTCCCAGGATACTTGTTTCATAGACACTGGCACTACTATCTTCTCTTGCTTGCCCAGAGCTACGGAGATCACTTTCTTGGAAGGGATTTTCAGAACTTTCAGCTGTAGAGCAGTGTCTTTGATATCAGGGATTCTTTTTCCAATAGAGGGGATTATTTTTCTTCCTTTTTGGTCCTTTTGTTTTTCTACTGGTGACTTAAATAACTTTTCTTTTCTTATGATCTCTTTTTCCCATGATCTTTTCTCCTCTTCTTTCTCACTCGGACTTTCCAACTCTTCCTCACTCAGACTTTCTGACTCTTCCTCACTGATGCTTTCCTCCTCCTCCTCTTCAAACACTTCCTCTTCCTCCTCCCCTTCTTCCTTCTCCCCTTCCTTCTTCTCTTCCCCTTCCTCCTTTTCCTCCCCTTCTTCCTTCTCCCCCTTCTGCACCTTCTTCTTTTTCTTCTTCTTTTTCTTCTCCTTCTTCTCTTTCTCCTTCTCTGCCTCCCTCTTCTTTCCCTCCTCTTCCTCCTCCTCTACCACCTCCCCTTGCTCCTCTACCACCTCCCCTTTGTTTTCTTCCTCTTCCTCTTCCTCCTCCTCCTCCTCCTCTTCTTCCTCTTCCTCTTCCTCAGACAAACTCTCTTGTTCTACTTCACCTACTAAGCTTTCCATTTCTTCAGAAAGGCTCTCTCTGCTTTCCTCATGACCAGGAACTTCTTTCTGTGGTATATCCATGGTCTTTAGCTTTCTTCCTTTTTTCTGTCCCAGCAGTGGAATTACCTCCTCATCCTCTGTTAGTTCCTCCTCCTCCTCTTCCTGTATGACCTCTCTCTGTTGCCTGGCCAACCTGCTTTCTTTCTCCGTTATTTTCTTCTCTTTCTTTATCATTCTTTTCATTTCCTTGGCCAGTTTTCTCTGTTTCTTAGCCAGTTTCTTCTCGTCTTTGCTTATTTCTGGTTGTTCCTCAGAAAAATCCCACTCTTTGGCATCAAGTTTGTTTTGTTCCTTGCTCAATTTCCTTTCCTTAGCAAAGAAGTTCCTCTTCATCTTTGTCAACTCTATTTCCTCCTGAGTCAGTTTCATTTCTTCTTTGGTAAGGTCTTGAAGTGCCTTTAAGATTTTGCTGCTCACTTTTGACTGTGGCTTGGCAGCAACCTCCTTTTCTTTAGCCAACTTCCTCATTGCTTTTGCTAGCTTCCTCTCTTCCTGGGCGTATACTCTCCCTCCTCTGGTAAGTTCCAGTTTTTCCTTGGCAATGTCCCTTTGCTCTGTGGCCAATATCCTATCCTCATACCTCAGTATCTTCTCCTCTAGTGACAATTTTTTCTTGATTAGTTCTAGTTCATTCTTAGTCAGTCTTCTCTGTTTTAAGGTTTCATCAGTCTCTCCGGTGGAGAGAATTTGCTTTCCCTCAGCCAGCCTTATCTTCTCCTGGGCCAGTCTCTTAATTTCTGTGCCCAGTGCCTTTTCTTCCTTGGTTCTGTCCCAGTCTCCTCTGAGCAGTTTTAGTTCTTGAAATACTGTCCTCTTCTCCTTAGCTACTTCCATCTTGTCCTGGGCTAGATTGTGCTGCTTCTCGGCCAGACTCTCCTCTAATTGGGTCAGCTTTTTCTCTGCTTCAGCCAGCTTCTGCTTCTTCTGCAAAACTTTTTCCTTTTCTTCTATCAGCCTCTTCTCTACCTGAGCAAGTTTATTCTTATACATGTCCAGTTTCTCCTTTGCTTGAACTAATTTATTTCTGTTCTGGGTGAGGTTTTCTTTGACCCAGAGGAAGTTCTCTTTCTTCTGAGCCAATTTCACTTTCTCCTGAAGCAGATTCTCCTTCTCCTGAGCCAAAGACTTCTCCCTCCAGGCTACTATATTCTTGTTCTTTGTGAGTTTCTCCTTGCTCTGGGCCAGTTTTTCTTTTTCCTGGGCCAGTTTTAACTTGTTCTCCATCAGTTTCTTCCTTTTCTGGGCCAGCCTTTCCTCTTCCGCAGGAAGTTTCTCCTTGTCCTCAGCCAGTTTCTTCTCTTCCTGGATCAGCAGTTCTTCTTCCAGGGCCAGTGTTTTCTCTTCCTTAATCAGTTTCTGCTCTTGCCAGGCCAGTGTCTTCTCTTCCTGAGCCAGACCCTCCTCTTCCTCAGCGAGCTCCTTCAATTCCTGATTCAGTTCCTCTTCTTTCCGAGCCAGTTCCTCCTCTTCCCATGTCAGCTCCTCCAATTCCTGGGCTATTTCCTTTTCTTGCAGTGCCAGGTCTTGCTCCTTTTGGGTCAGTTTTTCGATCTTCTTGACCAATATATTTTTTATCTCAGCCAGCTTCTCTCCTTTCTTTGCTATTTTCTCTTCTTCTTGAGCCAGTTCCTCAAATTTCTTAGCCAGTTTCTTCTTTCTCTGGGCCAGTTTTTCTGCTTCCTGGCTTAGCTTTTCTTCTCTTTGGGCCAGTTTTTCCTCTTTGTAGACAAACTTCTTCTCTGCCTGGACCATTGTCCTGTCCCTCTGAGCCAGCTTCCCATATTCCTTGGCCAGTTTTCTTTCTTCCTGGGCCAGTTTTCTCTCTTCCTGGGCTAGCTTCTCTTCTTCTTGTGCCAGCTTCCTTTCTTCTTGGGCTCGTTTCCTTTCGGCCTGGGCTCGTTTCCTCTCGACCCAGGCCTGTTTATACTCTTTTTGGATCTGTCTCTGCTCTTTTGACATTGGCTCTTTTTGTTCTCCCTGTTCCTGAGACAATTCTTCTCCTTCTAGGGCCAATTTCTCCTCATCCTCTCTGGGCTTGGCTTTTACCTTTTCCCAGATCTCTGCCCACTCATCCCATATCTGCTTCTTGTCCTCATCGAGCTTTTCCTCCTCTGAGAGTGGTTTCTTTTCATCCATTTGTGGTTTCTCCTCTTCCCCAAGACTCCTCCTGTCCCAAGCTTTCTTCCATTCATCCCACGACATCTTTGTCTCACCATGGCCCTGTTTCCACTCATCCCAGGACTTCTTCCACTCCTGCCAGGACAGCTTCCTCTCATCTGTAACTGGCCTTTCTTCCTGCTTAGCTACTTCCTCCTTTGGTTTGGCCACTTCCTTTACTGCCTGACTCACATCCCTCTCTTCTTTGCTCACTTTCCTCTCTTTTTTATCCCCTTTTATTTCCTGCTGAACTTCTTTCCTCTCTTGCTTAAAGGGTTTCTTAAATTTCTTCTCTTCTTTCTTTGGTATTTGTTGTCCCTTAGTTAGGCCATCGGATTTTAAAAAGATAGCTTTCTTTTTCTTGCCTTTTTTGAGAATCACCTGGGTTTCCTGCAAGTACGGCATGTCCCTTGTTTCCTCTTGCACCTGCTCTTGCACCTCTGGTATCTCATCCTCCCTTTCGGTCATTATGTCTTCTCTAATTGCCCCTTCATGAATAAAAATTGGTTTCTCCTCTGGCCAGGCTACATCCCAGTCTAGGTCCTCAAGCAGAATGTCACTTTTTTTCTCCAACAAAGGGCAGATCTCCTGAAAAAGTTCCCAACTGGGCCGCTTATCTGCCAGTACCTCCTGAGCCATGGTCACTAGTTCCATGTTTAGAGCCTCTGACATTTCTGTTTGGGAACCAGATATTCTCAGGGTCATAAGACGACATAGATTATCTCGCCATGATGCGCCATCTTCAGTGGTGGCCTTGCGGCCAGGCGCTCCAGAGGCACCCCGCCCTTTGGCTTTCAGCTGCTTCACGACTCGCTCTTCCTTTACAGCAGCCAGAGATTCATTGATTGTAAACTTAGCTTCTTTTGTCTTCTTCTTGCCCCTCATTATGGGTTTCTGAACTGTTCTTTTCTTGCCTTTTCTGTCATGTATTTTCCTCAGCAGCTTCAGGGTCAATGCAAAATGGTCCTTTGAGGTGTCTTTCTCTGGAGGTTGTTCACCATCTTTTGAAATCTTTACTAAACTGATGGTTGAAGACACTCTAGAATGGGCGGCTGTATCTTCCACCAAAACTGGTGCAGCTTCACTCTGGTCAGTTTCACCCTCTAAGGGACCCGGCTCTTTGCCAGCCTCTTTTATCTTCTTGAGGGTCCGCCACAATTTTCGGGCTGCAGGGAAGACCAGGAAATGGAGATAAGGAAGGCATGGGGGTGCCTAGATCACATTTTTCCCACTAATGGTATGAGCTAAGAGGAATTGTCATTTTAAAAAAGTAGCAACAGAAGGGGGTAAGGCCTTTAAAGAAAAAGGACTCCCCTTACTGTATTCCAGTGCGCCCCCCCCTTCCAAATCCTACGGAGATAAGCCTTGGAGTGTCCCTGAGTTTGGGTAGATTCTTCCTAGGAAGTTTCTTTCTATGAAAAGATCTACTTATCTCTAGTCCTACATGGTTGATATCTCTTCACCTGTGTTAGCCCTAACTACGTTGCCTCTCAGGGACCCTTAGGCATGAGCCAGATCACTCCATACGTACTCTGCTTTTTGCCCCCTGCTCGGCCCCGTCTTTGGCCTTTGCCAGGCTTGATGGCAACTTCAGATTCTTGGGGAATTCTGTCAGATTTCTTGGAAAGGGATAAATGTGAAGAAGTCTTTGAGACCTCTAAAGAAAAAGCAGGCTTTTTGTGTCCCTCTGACAAGGTCAGGTTTTCATTCAATCGCTGTTCCACTTGATTATGAAGGATTTGGAGATCTGTGGCCCGCATCCCCAGCAGATGATCTAGGGATTCCTCTCCAATCATTTCCTGCCTTTGAAAGTCAAAGAGAGGAAAGACCATGGTGAATCAAGGACAACAAGAAAGAGACGGAAGGAACTGCTGTGCAACAGGCAAGGGGGCCTGGCATAGTGGCCAAAAAAAGACAGTATATGTCAAGGTAAAGGATGGCGAAGAAGAAAGAAGTCTAGAAAGCCAGGTGGCAATGAATGGTGTGTATGGGGACAAGAGGGGTAGGAGAAAAGGATGAAAAGGGGAACTCAAAAGGTAGGGGACAGACAGGAGCAAGAGAAGAAATGGAGACAAAGGAGCAATCAGGATTGTCAGGATGGTCTAGGAATGGAAAAAGACTATGAAAGATAAAAAGGACAGGAAGAGTTAATGGACAAGTATGAAGAGATAGTGAAGGAAGGGTAAGGGAGAAGAAAAGTAGAGACTAGTCAGAAACTGCAGAAGGCACAAAGAACTTACTGCATCTTCCGGAAGGTCTCTCGGTTCTGGATCAGGTGTAGGAGTGAGGACTTAGAGTGGACTCCAGTGTCAGTCATGAGGCTCAGGGCCTTACTCCTCACTCTTTCATCCTTATCCATCAGTCCTTGGGCCAGTGGCATGGCAAAGAGATGAGTAATCATTCCTAGACGCTTTAGCCCTTCCCAGGCTAGCTCTCGGATCAGTGGGTTGGAATTGGTGGTATCATCCAGTAGACGATGGGCTGTTTCAGAGCGCAAGGATGAAGACACTTCGTAAGAAGCAAAGATTTGCCCCAATGCACCAATACAGCACTGGTACTTCAGTGGAGAAGCGTGAATCATGATGCAGAGGATTGTCTCCACCAGACTATTAATAGCTATTTCACTCATCTTTCTCCCTAGCCAACTGCGATTTGCTGAGTCTGTAAGGACACTGTAGGTTATATCCTTGGACATTCTCATTTCTAGGAAGCTTTCGTCTTCCTTTTCCTGTGTATATGGTTTGAAATCACTGAGAGCTCTTACCTTTCTGTGCCAGAAGAAGAATTGTTGGGTCTTGTCCCATTCCATCTCCTGCATGGGTGAATGCAGGTTGCACTGTAGGTATATTGGACTACCCTCTGGCCAAAGACGGGCACGAATTACTGAGTTGGGGATGTAGCAATCAGGGGCTAAGAGCCATTTCCTCCCATGACCAAAGTAGCATTGCAATGTTTGGTAAGGGTTGAGTCCATCCCAAGAAGTCAGCTGTAGTTGGGGAGGAACCACGTAATGAGGAGGTTTGCTCACATCTGTCTGACTGGTTTCCTCTTCATACAAGGAGTCATATCTGAAGGCAGACAGTAACACAGTGCTCCCCTGCTCATCTTCTTCTATGACGTGTGGCACTGTATGGTCAAAGGCAATGGCCCGCTTATTGACAAGTTTCTCCAGACCCACTAATTCCTGTTGCCCTTTTCCAAGGTAGATATACTTGGGCACAAACATGGTCTCAAAGGAGAAGAAGAAGCTCGGTGTGAAAGGCTTAGGGGCCTCTAGCACGTCATCTGTCATGCTCATAAAGGAAAGGCGAGCCAGCAGGCTTGGGTGAAGCAGTTTTAGACAGGACACCAGATAAAGACTCTGGTTAAAAGTCACAAGCAAGTCACCCCGGTCATTTGCAAAGCAGAGTGGGCCAAAGTGCAGTGATGAGTCCAGCATAGCTACAAGTCTACCATGGAAGTTCCAGACCCGGACAGACCCATCAATACCACCCGTGACAAAAAGACTCAAGGACAGGCAGACATCAAAGGATGTGATGGTGCACTGGTGCAGAGGCAATGTCTCTATAAACGATGAGCCTTCCTGTGACTCAGAGGACAGAAAATCATGGAACTTCCAGAGACGCAGGCAGTTAGTCTCCGTAATGGCACCTACAGACTTGGGCAAGAGTATCAGGTGTCTTAGGTGACAGCTGCTGAGAATGCTGGCAAGCGGTTTCAAATGGACTTTCCTCCCCTCAAGCACAGCCTCTGATAGGTGCACGTAATTATCCATTCCATAGGAACAGAGCAAAGCATTTTCTCGGCTACCAAGAAGCCCTCCAGATAGTGTAGTGAGTGCCAGGATAGGTCCGAAGTGCATGAATTTCTCTATTCGGGCACAGTGGTGCTGGGAAAGCACTCTTACCATACCACTCTGGTGTCCAGAGAACATAAGTCCCTGTAGACCCCGACCCAGGTGAAAATCCCCATAAGCCAGGCATTGCACCCAGTCTTGAGAATCCGGTGAAGTGCACAAGAGATACTTGGCTGGGCAAGGGCAGCGGGTCGTGTCAAACACCAGCACCTCTGCATTGCCTGTCGCTACAAAGAGCTCCTCTTTTTCTGGGTCGTAAGCCCAATCCACAGCCTGGTCCAGGATCGAGAAGGGCCAGGTAAGAACCAGAAGATCCCCGGTTAGTGGGGACACAAAGTGCAATAAGCCATCTGCGGTAGTGCACAGGATCCGGAACCAGTTATCACCACAGCGGACCCGACGCAGCTGCTGGGCAGCAGAGCTGAGGACGT
This sequence comes from Canis lupus baileyi, assembly GCF_048164855.1. Lineage (NCBI taxonomy): Eukaryota > Metazoa > Chordata > Mammalia > Carnivora > Canidae > Canis > Canis lupus. The sequence goes on along the minus strand of NC_132838.1, from coordinate 115,505,927 downwards.
TGAAGAGGCTATAGAAGCAAGGCAGACGGCGCAAGGAGAAAGTATGGGTAGTCTGGCAGAAGAACGTCGTGTTGTCAATAAACTGGAGCCTGTACAGTTCCTCATCAAGTTCTAGCCGCCGCAGCATGTTCCCCGAGGTCAGGCTCCACTCCTTGATTAAGCCTTCCTTGCCAGCTGTTAGCAGGGTGTGGGCCTCTGGCCGGCTGCGGATACAGATCACTGTTGACACGTGCGCCTTGAAACTGTGGAGGTAGTTTCCCCGCATGAGGCCCCATACTTGGATTTCCCCAGTCTTATTTCCGGCATAGAGGAAGTCCTGGTCAAAACAGGTGAAGCAGCAGGTGATAGAGGAGCCACTGGTGGTGGAAGTGAACCTCTGAACCTCTCCAAGCTGGCCTTGGCCTTGGCGCTCAAGGACCCTGACCACCGTCTCACACAGCGCTAGCAGAGAGCCATTGGGGCCATTCAGCCTGATGTCCTGGACAAGCTCGTCACCAGGCATGGGAACCGTGTAGGCTATCTGGAGGCCCTTGCCACTCCTCTCGATGCTCCAGGTGACTACTGCCCCCAGGATGCCCGACAGAAGCATTTTCATTTCTGGGTCATAGCAAAGGCAGTTGATGTTGAAGTGACAGGGCACTATACCCAGGGGTTTGAATGACCAAAAGTGGTCCCCAAAGAGCCGCAGGAGCAGGTCACCACAGTAGACCACGAGGATATGAAAGGAACCTGTGTGGACCATGGATTGGATGGGCGGCAGTCGTTCACTCATGGAGAATGTTCTCTTCTCGACCAGGTCCTCAGATTTGCTCTTCATCCATACTACGGCCTACAAAAAATAAGATGGACAATGCCTTAAAAAGTTAGTAGAAGGGGAAAGGGCAAAATATTCAGCTATTTTCCTCTGTGCTTGTGCTGAAGAGGACTTGGACGGCTCTCATGTGTTTTTACCCCTTGGTTATGGGAATTGGAAATCTGTAGAAGCAGGAAGCCTGCGACCCTTTCTCTAATGTTGGCCTACTTTAGGGGACCCAAAAAATCTATTCAGGGAGAGACTGTAATTGGGAGAAGTGAGGAGAGGGAACCCTAGATCTAGGCAATTCTCATTCAAGAGGTAGATTTCCCTTTGTCAGTTGGGTGAGAGCTTAAGTGGGCACAGCCCCCTGTTGAATGAGCTAAGAAGGAGAAGAAAGGCTCGGCAGTTTTACCTGTATTTCTTTGGAGCTTGTCACCCAAGAGAGGGAGGCAAAGAAGTTGGCCTCACTGAAGTAATGGCATATAAGCGGCATGTTTTGAGGATGGCGAGACTCTCTGAACAGTATCTGGGACTGGTCGCTCAGCACAACCACCTCATTCTTTGGGTCTTCTGACGTTTGCTGGAGAGAGGCATGGCATGAAACAAAGAGACCAGGACACACGTGTGCTAAATATATTCTCACACAAGTCACAACTGAAGCATTTCCTGAGGTCATGCCTCATGCCTGTTATACCCACACACGCACAACTTATCACTTGTAGGATACTAACACCTCACAAGCAAGTAACACATGCCCAACACAAGAGAGAACCAAACCGTTACAGGGCCTAAATGGGCAAATTTCACAGTGTGGGAAAACAGATATTCTTCTCAACATGTCTGTTCACTAACACTCCCCCCTCTATCTCTACAAGGTACATAGGTCATAAAAGACACATTTTGCACATTACCCAGGCAAGTGCGCCACCGCAGACCTACATGCACTGTAACAGAGCGTGACAAAAGTCAGCGCCACTTTAAAGTCTTTGGCACTTAAATGTGCACAAAGTTAAGACTTTAACACCCTACCTGGCCTTTAAACTTGACAGAGGAAGATATTTTATATGCAGTATGTATTATTCCGCAGTGATAGAGCAGGTGCTAGGACACACGTGCCTGGGATGGTTTACACAGAGCGAACCAGAGTGAAACTGAGGTTGGCAGATGTCCTGTCGGTGCCTTCTCCCTTCTCTTTTAGAAAAATATCTCTCCCCAAAAGGTTGGCTCCTCTGACAATGCTCTAAAGTGTTCACCTTCCACTATCAAAATGTACTCACAAGAGATCCCTAGGCCATTCATTTGAAAATGGATGGCCCACTTCCTACTAAGGTGACAAGTGTCTTATAGTCTACTGTGCCTGCTTCCTGTATCCCTGGAAAACCTATGCTCCTCTGAAGCGCTCATAACTATCAAGATAGATAGAGGCCAATAACATGTTTATGTCCTACATATGTATTACCTTGCTTTTATGTATGATGTCATTTATGAGATATTTAAAATCCTTCCACAGGGGAATGAGTCTCGTGGAAGACATCACATTGATTATTCCCTGGTCCTCCTCAGGACCGTTGCTTAAAAACCTGTGGGAATCCAAAAGAGGCCAGCTTAGCCATTACTACTCTTTGAGGAATTAGGACTCAGGAGTCAAGATCCATGAACTCTTGTGTATGGAACACTTTTTTGAACGTCAGGAACTAACACAAGACACACATTCTCATTTAATTCTCACTGAGGCCCAGTGAGGTAGGTATAACCCCATTTAATAGATGAGGAAATTGAGGCTTGGGGAGGGTGAATAAAAGAGTTGAGGATTGAATCTTAACACTGGCTGTTATAACCCCACAGGATATTATGGGTGAAGGAAGCAGGGAGGGGGTCTAGAAAGGAATACTGTCACGAACAAATAGCATTTCTTTGCTACTGGTGGTGTGTCAAGAGAGCATTTGCAAGGGCTTGGAGTTCCCAGAGTGTGGTCTCTGGACCTCATGTACCAGGATTCCTAGGGAAAGAGTCTTTCCTAAAATACAAATCCCTAGGTTCTGTCCTAGACCTACTGACACAGAACCATGGCGGTGGGACCCACAGGCCTTCACTTCTAACAAGTCCCCTAGGTGATTCTATGGACATTCATGTCTGACTACTGAAATAGGAAATTGAAATGAGAGGGCCTCTAGGACTAAGAGTCAGACCCTACCTTGTACTACTGGAGAAAGGATTTAGCCCTCTGGCTTTGCAGGCTTGCCCAGGCTTGTGGAATCAAGTAGCTATCCTACACATGATGCATCGGCTGTTCATCATCATCTTCCCCCTTTCCGTCTCCTTGGCCTTCATGAAGACAAACCTCTACTTTTCCTTCTTGGGTTGAGAATGTTACTTATATAAGCCCCCCTCTGTCAGGGGGCATTCCTGGTCTGATGATGGGCTTGTGTTCTTTATTTGTAAAATGTTTGCCAGCCTTGCCTGCTTCACAGGATTGTTGCAAAGATCAAAAAGGATAATTCCTGTGAATTCATTTTTAAGTATACTCTGAAACAACAAACAGTGATTCCCGCTGTTTTTAGGCTGGTTTGGTTCTCAGACAATTATTTATCTTTCCAACCCATACTTGGTACTTTTCAGTTGCTCTGGAAACATGACAGCTAAATTTATAGTCTGGCCAGCAGAGGGCAATGGAGGCCACCCTTGTGCCTGCCAGATGAAGGAAAACTGATGAACTTTAGGTTTGAAGTAGCTCCTGCTAGGGTGAGACCCTAGGCCAGCACTAGGAACTTGTTAGAAATGCAAATTATTGGGCTCCACACCAGACCTACTGAATTGGTAACTCTGACGGTAGGGCCCCCAAGTCAGTTTTACAATCTCTCTGATCTTAAATGCACTCAAATCTGAGAACCACTTACCTGGAGTAATTGGGAGTTCAGATCAGTTTGGCCTGGACCTCCTGAGGTAAGGTCAGCAGAACCCACCCTCTGGCACTGCTAAGCCCAGGCCCTCTGTTACCACAGAGACTTGGTGGCTGGATTTAGGGGAAGTAGCAGGCAAAACGTGTCGTCCTCTCGTGTATAGAGTGGGTTAGATCCACCCTCCCAAAAAAGTTTTCACATCACTTCATTTCGTCTCAAAAGAATCCCGACAGGCAGAGAGTATTATCTGCATTATAAATTATAAGGAATATGAATTCAGGAGGGGAAAGGGATGTGTTCAGGCTACACGGGACAGATTCAAGACTATGATTCAATCCATTGTTCAGGATTCCACTACCATATCAGAGGAGGAAGAGGCTCTGGCAGCTGATGCCAAGGAAGCTCTCTGACCCACAGACCCACTAATGGGAACTGGTGGCTGGCTGTCAGACACTAACATCCCCTCTGCCTCTTTCTACTCTCCCCAAGGCTGCATGCTGCCCCCCTGCCATACCTTTTCCCATTCTATTCCCCTGTACCACTCCACTTGCTGCTCCTTTGGACATTTCTGGAGCCAGTGTGAGCTGCTTCATTCCAATCTTGCACATTAGTGGATGGCCCAGTGGGCCAGGCCCTTCAGCTCACATTTACCCCACTGGCTCCTCCTTGAAGCCCCAGAGCTGCTCAGAGAGTAGTCATTTGTAACACATTTGTGGTCATTGCCATCAGTTTGCATTGTTTCTAACATCTCCTCTGGATCCAACATTCTCTTGGCTAGCCTGCAAAAAGTAAGCGGTTAGGAAGGACCCTTTGGGGGCACATTCCTTCAGAGTTAGTAAGAAAGAAGGTCTTCAAACCCCAAGCCTCTGTGTTTGTTTGTTTGTTTGTTTGCCATTCTCTCATTCCCTATATACTAGCTTCCTCAGGTCACCCTCAGAGGAAACCTCTCTCCTAAAGTTTCCTCACATTTGACTCTCCAATCCCATTATCTGTCCCTAAAAGCTGGAGTGAGCTCCAGATGCCTTAATTCCAATAGTCTTGACATTTTAATATCTTGATAACCCAAAGATGATCTAATGGGAGAATTCAAACCCTGCAGTCAATTTAGGGGAGTTAGTATTTGGGGCCAAGGTTTGGTATGTCCTACTGACTATGGAGGCCAACCAGGTCTATGACTGGGCACTGCACTACATCCTTTTCTTAGCTGCACTCTCCAATGTGATGAGATGGAAGGCCAGATTCCAGCAAGTCCTGCCTTTGTAATAAAGAGAATTGGCTCTAGGGGGCACTGCACTCCATGAGACTCTTGGGCTCCTGGGCTCCCTTAGGGTCACTGTGTGGCTAGGTGTATGACCTGGAGGGCATACAGTTCTTGCCCCAGAGAGCTTATAGTTCAGCAAGGAAGGCAGACATCAAAGAGTAGTCATAAAATTGATTACAATGAGAAATTCTGAGTGATGGGTTATATTATTTGAACTTTTCTGCAACTTTTAATCTTCTCAAGGTTAAAACAGATTATGCTATAGATTTGCTTTTAAGAAGGAAAGGAACAAAGCCCTGTGAGTACATATAACAAGGAGACTTGGCCACCCAGAAGGAGGGTGATGTGTGCTCCACACATTGAGATATGTCCTGCATGAACCCCATGGCCTCATAGGCGGCTCTCACATTATAGGACAAGGTTACAGAGAACTGGCATCAGAAGGGCCTAATTAGGGATCCCTGGGTGGTGCAGCGGTTTGGCGCCTGCCTTTGGCCCAGGGCACGATCCTGGAGACCCGGGATCGAGTCCCACGTCGGGCTCCCGGTGCATGGAGCCCGCTTGTCCCTCTGCCTGTGTCTCTGCCTCTCTCTCTCTCTCTGTGACTATCATAAATAAATAAAAAAAAAAAAAAAAAAAAAAAAAAAAAAAAAAAAAAAAAAGAAGGGCCTAATTAGTCAGGGGGGCTGTAATGCCAGAGGCAATCTTGGGAACTGATTGGGCATTTTAAATATATTGTTTCATTTAATTCTTTTTTTTTTTTTTTAAAGATTTTATCTATTTATTCATGAGAAAGAGAGAGGCAGACACAGGCAGAGGGAGAAGCAGACTCCATGCAGGGAGCCTGATGTGGGACTCGATCCCAGAACCCCAGGATTACACCCTGGGCCCTGGTCTCAACCGCTGAGTCACCCAGGCATCTTTGTTTCATTTAATTCTTATGATGATTCTATGACTTAGCTAGCATCCTCCATTTAAACAACTTTTTTAAATGGACATGGTAAAAAATATTCAAAAGATAACCAAGGAGCGTATAATGAAAAAGTCACACATGAGAACCTATCCCTGCTTCCCCTTCACAAAGATAGCCCTGGCTGTGTCTTTCTACAGGTGTTCTGTACATACTCAAGCATATATGTAAAAGGTATCCTTCAAATGGTAATGCACTATATATACTGTTCTGCAGTGTTCTCTCTCATCTAATATATCATAGAGATTAACTCATATTAATACATATAGCTTGGTCTCATTTTTCAGCAGTTGCCAGCAGCATGGTATTGATCATTTATTTATCCAAACTTAATAATTAATGGACATCGGACAGTTTCCAACCTTTTGCCACGACAGCCCACACCACAAATGAGTATCTTTGTTAATGCCTCAGTTTTAATTTTATTTCATTTTAAATGAAATTTTAAAATTGAAGCAATGTAAACATAACTATTTGGGATATATTGGGTTAAATAAAATATTAAAATTGATTTCACCCGTTTCTTTAATTTTTTAATGTAATAATGAAAATGGCATATGTGGTTGCATTATAATTCTGTTGGATACTCCTGTTTAAGATTGTCCCTGTCTGGGAGTGGTCTGATAACCCCACTGGTCTTAGGTCCCTCCGTTTAGGAACCCAGTTTGTCCTGACTTCCCGGTGTCCCCATAATCACCCAACCTGGCAGGAAGTAAGCGCTTAACACATTTCTGTTGAATGAATGACCCTCTGCCCTCTCCCAGGAAGAATATATATTTCCCAGCTTCAAGTCTTAACGGAGCATCTTCTTGGAAGAATGAATGAAGTGGGAATGGTATTGAGTGGATTTTCTTGATAGAGGACCTTGCACTTGAGCCAATTTCCTCTTTAATCCCAATGGAGTTGGAGTGGTTAACATCTGTTTTTTTTTTTTTTTTTTTTTTTTTTTAAAGGTTCGGATTCTTGATTATGTCAGTAGGTGGACTAAATCTGAACACAATTCCCAGGCGGTCGGTACTCAACAAGCAGTAGACACCCTCAGAATGTGTGATCAACGGAGGGTGGCTAACAGGGCCTCCGGGCAGCCTTCTGGGTGGTGGTCCTGAGGCTCCCGTGGAAGCAAGAGCTCTGGGGCTGCCGGGGCCGGTGAGGCCACCACACCCGAGGCCCCTACACACTCGGCCGCCCGGCCCTCGGCGTGGGCAGGGAGGGCGCGCCCGCCTCTTCAAGGCTGGGGCCATCCATGCCTGTTACCTGCGACGACAGGAATCCGGACAAGGGACGGGTACGGCGCGTGTGGCGACACCCGAGAGCTCCTATGTGAAGGAGCAGACCTAGAAGGAGCGCCTGGCTAGCGACCTTGGGGATGCTGCGGGAAGACTCCGCGGACGGAGCGGTTAGCCCCCCAACCCCGCGCGGCGCAGAGTGACCGAGGCGAAGGGAGGGAGCGCGCGTGCGCACTGGCGCGTGCCCGGTAGGAAGCAGCCCAGAGCGCGATTCCGCGCGCGCGCGCGTTCGAATGAGAAAAAAAAAGTCTCCCCGCGGGGGCCCGCGGCATTTAGGCCCGTGTTGGCCAGCGAGCGCGCGTGCGCGAGCGCGCAAAGACGCCCTCCTCGGCCGCTCCCCTCCGTTGGGGGTCTAGCGCACAGCTCCGCTGTCCCCGCCTCTCCCGAGGCTCGCGCCCTCGGGGTAAGTGCCTCGCGCCCGGCGGAGAAGGGCGGGTGAGTCAGCCGGAGGAAGGTTGGAGGTGGACAGGACTGGGAGAAAGGGAAAAACCGCCCTCGCGGAGCCTAGAGCTCGGCTACCGGGCTGAGAGTCTGCAGAAGACACGCCTCCATCCCTCACGCCCCTCGGGGCTGCGGAAGTGCTCTGGAGACTGGAGCGGCAGCGAGGCGACAGGTGGACTACCATTCCCAGAAGGCGGTGCGGGGCTGCGCCTACTGCTCCCGGCAGTACCTGCGCGTCAGGCCTCTCTTTTTTTTTTTTTTTTTTTTTTTTTCAGTTTGCTGCCGCCTAGGGCGAAACTACAGTTCCCAGGAGGCTTCGCGCGAAGCGGCTTGGAAGTGGGCAGCCTGGAAGTCACTCGGGCCACTGGAGCTGGCGGCGTCTCCAGCGAGCAGCGCGGGGCCGGACGCCGGGTTCGTGGGGCCCGCGGGGCGGGCAGCTAGGACGCCCAGGTATGTGGCTTCGGGTGCAGGGGCGGCCTCACGCAAGGGTGGCGGGGGGAATCGATGTCCGCTCGGACCCCGAGGTCAGCGCGGGCTGGAGACCCGGCGGACGGCCGGGTGTGGGCACCGGTTGTTGGGGGCGGGGGCGCCGGACTCACGCCCTCCGGACCTGGCCGGACCTGTGCCCGCATGGCTCAACTTTCGGGACCTGCTCCCCGGCACTGTATGGTGGAGCATGGAGTGGGAGTCGGGTAGCGGTGGGTTCGCGTCCTGCCTCTGCCACTCGGGAGCTGCCATCTAGGGAAACCGCACCGAACCTCAGTTCTCCCTTAGATAAAACGGAAGGAAGAGTGCCTTTTGCTGGGCATTCTATTGAGATGTTGAGATATGGCGAATAAAGCATTTGGCACATGGAAGGCATTTACTACATGTTTGCGCTATTGTTGGCTCCCAAGAAATAGGGTGAAGGTATTATCTGTAGCATAGGATTAGTTGAGGGTGTGCGTGTATGGGGCCAAGTCCATACTTAGCACTCAGTGCAGGATGGCTGCTGTTAACTGAAATTATTTTGTGAGCTTTGGTTTGGAAGGAAGAGACCCAAATTCAAATTTAGGCTCTGCCATTTATCAGCCGTGTGACCTTGGGCAGCTGACTTCACCTCTCGCTGGCTCGGTTTCCCTGTCTGTAAAATGGGGGTTTTGATAGCAGCCACCTCATGGAGTTGTTTTGAGGATGCGGTGAGAACATTGTGTGTAAAGTGCTTAGAACAGCAGTTGGCGCATAGTCGGCATTCAATAAATGTTATCATTTATTCAGCATTTTCCCTGCGTCCCAGAGACCCTCTGAGGGTGGGGCTCTGACTGTAGTCTCCGTCAGGCCTCCTGGGGAGACCTCCCATCTAGTTGATTTCCTCTCCTGCAGCCTCAGGTTCCTCATTTGTAAAATGGGATGACAGCATCAGCCTCATAGGGTTGTAAGCATTTGCTGAGATTGTATTCCTAGTCCAGAGCCATCTCTTACTAAGTAGCAGCTCTCATGTATTATAATTGTTCTTCAGTGTTCTCCATCTGGCCTAGAGACTGTCTCACTGTGGGCTGTGACATGACAGCCCTGAGCTCCCCCACACGTTCACTCCCAGCCTCAGTGTCCCATCTGTGAAATGGTAGTCACAGGATTTTGTGCCAGGGTTGTTTTGATGATTCCAGGAGATAATTCATGTTTAGCGTTTAGCACAGGGCAGGGTGCATAGTAAGCACTTAATAAACATATCTTGTTTCTCTTAATAGGTCTTGGCTGCTTTTGTTTATTTACAGAGCAGAGCAGGAATGAGATTAGTGCCCTCCCCCCTAATTTTTATTCACCAAAGATTGAATTGTGGAACATTCATAGTATAAGAGCCGGAGGAGAGATGGCACTGGCCTGCTGTCAGCAGCCCTCTGCTCACCTCTCCCACACTCCTCCCCCCAAGCCAGCACGTTCACCCCAGTTCTTTATGTATCACCCCAGGGCTGCAAGTATGTGACTCTGTCTCAAGGCTATATTAGCCCCCTGAGTTCCAGCTCTAGATGCGGAGCCTCTGCTTCCTTGATGTCCCCTGATAACTGTCCCCTGGGCACCATGAACTCAGCATGTTCAACCGAAACTTCTCTTCTCAGACCCAGTAGTCACAACCATCTCCGCAAATGGGCCAACAGTGACCTAGTTGCCCAAGCCAGAAACTTGGGAGTCACTCTTTTCCCCCAGCCTTCCCAGGTCTAGCTGATTGGCAAGAAGGATGGCGCTGCCATTTCATAGAAACGCCATATTCATTGGCCCATCATGGTCTCCCATCTCATGGGCACCCAAAGTCCATTTTGGGGACTGGAGATGGTCTTTCCCGACGAGGTTGAGATGTTTCTTTTAGATCATCAAGGATTAATGCATGTAAAACATTAGTAAGGGGTGGAGAAGACAATATGGACTTGGCCTGATTATGGTGGCCCCAGCTGTGGCATAAAGATTTGATTTCCAGGGGGCCCATCCCTCCTCTCCCCCCCACGTTTTGGGCGAGTCATTAATTTCTTTCTCAAAAGTTATACTCTGTCAGTGAGTTAGAATATTCTGTATGGGAAGGCAGCCATCCCGGGCATTTGGGGAGGCAGCGCACATGCCGTTGAAGAGGCTGGGAAGGGAATTTATTATATCCCTGTGTAGGTTTAAGTCTGTTGGCAGAAACCTGTCATTGTGATTTCATTTGATGATGGGAACCCGTGATCTGAGTAACATTTGTGATGGCCACCAAATTTACCTATTTTTTTTTAATCCGAGGATATAAAGCAGTGACTTTTAAAGAAATCTTGGTCTTCGTTGTTAGTGACAACAGCACATGGCTTTTTAGCAGTCTGTGTGGAATGGTCTAAGAGTTAAATGTGAGCCTGTTTTTCAGACATTGCAGTTGTCAGGTGGTAAATCAAAAATGGAATTTAGAATGTGCAGTAATTGGCGCCTTTTTTCCCCCCTGTAAAACCTATTTAGCTGATAGATTTCAAACTTAGATTTAAAAAAATGATGCTAGTTATGGTAATAGCTTAACCTTGTTATGGGTTTAACTCGCAAAATCTAAATTAAATGTATTTATGTTTTAATAAGAGAATTAAGCCATCATCTCCTTCAAAGCGTCTGTTTCTAGCTTTTAGAATGAGAGGCTACTGGCCCAATTCATGCGTCTGTGCTTTCTTTAAGACTGTTACTGCTCCCGTTGCTCAGGAGGGCTCTGGTCATGGACTTGATTTGTGTGTGTGAGAATGGGTTGGATTTGGCTTTAAAAAGGTTATGCACGCTCCTTGTAACATTTCAAACAACACAGAGAAGTAAGGAAAATAGTAGGTACCGCCCTCCACTCTAAAATCCCCTCCCCAGGGATCCCTGGGTGGCTCAGCGATTTGGTGCCTGCCTTTGGCCCAGGGCGTGATCCTGGGGTCCCAGGATTGAGTTCCACATTGGGCTTCCTGCGTGGAGCCTGCTTCCCTCTGCCTGTGTCTCTGCCTCTCTCTGTGTGTCTCTCATGAATAAATAAATACAATCTTAAAAAAATAAGATAAAATAAAATCCCCTCCCTGGAAGGTAATCATTTACTCAGGCAGGGAGTATTTATTAAGTATCTGCTGTCAGGATTGGAGATACAGTAGTGAACACAACGTATATGCTTTCTGCCCTTGGCAAGTTTGGTAGATGCGCTCTCCCTTGCCTTTTTCTGTGCTTGTAAGGATCTGTGTATGCATCTATTGATTGTTTTCTTCTTTCTGCCTCACCACTCCCGCAAAAGGGGATCAAGACACACATATTTGTGACTTGATTTTTTCAATTAATAAGGGGGCATATTCCTTCAAGTCATTGCATACAGATCTGACTCATTTTTTTCTAAAGATTTTATTTTTAGGGGATCCCTGGGTGGCTCAGTGGTTTAGCGCCTGTCTTTGGCCCAGGGCGCGATCCTGGAGTCCCGGGATCGAGTCCCACATCGGGCTCCCGGCGTGGAGCCTGCTTCTCCCTCCTCCTGTGTCTCTGCCTCTCTCTCTCTCTCTCTCTCACTCTCTCACTCTCCCTGTGTCTATCATAAATAAATAAATCTTAAAAAAAAAAAGATTTTATTTTTAAGTCATCTCTGTGCCTATCGTGGGGCTCGAATTTAGAAGCCCGAGATCAACAGTCGTACACTCTACCAACGGAGCCAGCTGGGTGCCCCTGACTCATTCTCCTTAACAGCTAGACCCACATCCTTCAGTATGAAGAGACCACGTTTTAGTGCACCTTTCCGCTGTCGCTGGACATTTAGGTTGTTTCTGGGATTTCTTTTAGCTTTGCAAAGACACATCCAGTAAGCAATCTAGTATGTAGGCAGTAGAGCATAGAGGCTAAAGGAGCTTGGACAGTGAACAAGACAGGAAGATCCTCATTGTCCTAGGGTTTACGTTCTAGCTGGGGAGACCCGTGATAGACCAGGTAATTTTAGATGGTTTAAGTATCATAGAGGAAATAACAGGGTGAGGGGATGGAGTGGCTGATGGGGCAGGCTGGTGGGCGGGGAAGGGCTGGTTACTGTAACTCGGATGGTACAACCTGCATGAGCAAGAGGTACCAGCTGTGCCAAGAGCTGGGGGAAGAACATTCCAGGCAGCAGGAACAGCCAATACAAAGGCCTGGCGGTGGGAGTGAGTTGGCTACAAAACAGGATCATTGTGGCTGGAGAAAGGCGAAATCCCATTTTTCGAGTTCACACTGCTTTAATTTCTGTGAAGTAACGATAATGATAATAATAGCATCTAACATTTCTCAGTGCTTACTCTGTACTAGTCGCCTTCCTAAGCATTCCACACTTTTCCCTAGTGAATTCCTCACAAGACTCCCATGAAGTAGATAAGTGTATGGGACTCAGTTGACAAACGAGGAGCCGATCCCAGACCTCAGACTCTGCCCACACGCCAAAGTGCCCCTCGTCCTTGGCCATCCTCATGAGGCCCAGGCGAGTTTACGGAGTGGATGCAGCATTTCCTGCCCAGTTGCCTGCCATACAGAGCGCTGCAGGCTGTGTTTAGTACCTCCATGTGGCAGCACGAGTGGTCTGGGGATGTTGTGGCATCGTCTCCACTGATGGATTCACAGGGGTCAGTTTCTGGTGGGGTGTGGGGTTGGTTTCAGAATTGAAGGCCTTTTAGCAGAGCCTGTCCTCAAAAAAACAAGGTTTCCCGCCTGAGGCATGGAGAGTGGATAAGGTGAGTGTCCCATCTGGGTGAGCTCTGAAAAGGAGGACTTGGGCTGGCAGGGGAGAGAGTGTTTCCAAGCACCAGGCCTACATTTTTGAGTGTCAGTGTATCAAAATACTGTCTAGCAACTGCAGAGCTACCAGGTCCTGCAGGGGCCCCAGTACCCTGCTCTTGCCACCGTGACTCTGTCCATTTCGATTTGCTAAAGCCTGGGCCTTATGGGTTGCATGAATGAAGGGCAGGCCTGGCGAGGTGTGAAGACAGTAGCGGGCCCTTTTCAGACCAGGAGAAGTGTGGAGAGCCTCTTTTATCCAGCCATCTAGGAAACCTTTTTTGTCTACCTAGCCTGCATGCCAGGCACCATGCCAGACGCTGACAGTATGAAGTCGGATGAGAAGACACTGGCTTTCAAGGGTTTGCAGCAGTATTGTCCATTAGAAGTATAACATGAGCCACTGATGTGGATGGACCATACACAGAACTTGAAATTTTGTAAGGGCAACATTTAAAAGAAGAACACGAAGTGTAAGAAATAAGTTTTAATAATGTATTTCATGTGGTCTAAAACATTATCATTTCACATGTCATCAGTGGAAAAATTATTGATATGTTTTAGTTTTTTTTTTTTCATGTTAAGTCTTCAAAATGCGGGCAGCCCCGGTGGCACAGCGGTTTAGCGCCGCCTGCAGCCCAGGGCGTGATCCTGGAGACCCTGGATTGAGTCCCACGTCAGGCTCTCTGCATGGAGCCTGCTTCTCCCTCTGCCTGTGTCTCTGCCTCTCTTTCTCTCCCTGCATCTCTATGAATAAATAAATAAAATCTTAAAAAAAAAAAAAAAAGTCTTGAAAATGCAGTGCATGTCTTACGCCTTCAGCACATCTCTGTTTGCGCCAGGCATGTTTCACGTGCTCGTAGCTGCACGTCTTAGACAGTGTGAGCAGAGGGCACGAGACTCACCTGTAAATCAAGGGTGGTAGTTCACGGTGCTAGACCGAAGATGCGTTTTATCTTGGTGAATAAAGGCTGGTGCTGGATGAAAAGCATATTTAACCAGAGGTGGGTATAGCTAACCTCACAGCTGTCCTCCATCAAAGGTGCCTTCTGGGCCTGGCACTGTGCTTAGTGCTTGACAGGTGTGACACACATTCTGAGGTGGCAGGGACCGTGACTCTCCCTGTCGTATGCATGAGGAAGCTGAGGTCTGGCAACATGAGGCCCCTCGCTCGAGGTTAGGAAGTGGCGGAGGCAGAATTTGAACTCCGGTCTGGAGACCAGACTCTTAAATCTGTGTCGTATCTGCTATATTAGTGTTTGAGGGGAATGGGCTCTGAGTTTGGGGCAGTAAAAACTACAGGAAGGATTCATCCTATAAAATGGATTCACAGAGTTTGTCAGCATCGATCCTCGAGTCTTTGTTGTTGCTGGGGTAGACCTGAGTGACTGTCTCTCTTCACTTTAAGCTCTAGGTTTGGTGGAAACAGGAAAGAGGGGACTTTGGGGCCTGAGGAGGAGTGTGGCCTGGGACAGTGAGGGAGGCAAGAAAAGGACCCCAGCCTATTGAAAGCCCATCCTAATGCACTGCTTCTTTGGGGGTGCCTACGGGGGTGTTCAGTGGTTAAGCGTCCGCCTTTGGCTCAGGGCATGATCTTGGGGTTGTGGGGTTGAGCCCCATATTGGGCTCTTGGCTTTCTCTTGGAGAGAGCCTGCTTCTCTTCCCCCCGTCCCACCCATGTTCTCTCTCTCCTCTCTCTCTTAAATAAATAACATCTTAAATAAAATAAAATAAACTACTCTTTGGGAATGAAGCCTCTTTTCTCTTTCTGCCACTGACTCTTGTCCCTCGAGGCTGTGGCCCTCTGTGGGAGCCTGGTGGCATATCCCAGGGAGCCCAGCCACAGGGGCACTTACCCTGGCCTTTGCCCTGATCCAAAGAGGTATTGCTTGATGGGGGAGAGGGGAGGGAGGGATGCCACAGTGCTTTCCTCTTTCATCTGTGAGAATCATTGTTCTAGACTTCTAATTACTGTCCCCAGGATTCAGGGTTCCCCATCTCAGGGGCAGGATTAATCTGGGCCTCCTACCCAAACAAGGCAGGTACTGGAGCTTCTCAGTTTGCTCATGTCCCCAGGTAGTGGCCTGGTACCAGTCCCTGTCCCCATTTGGTGACTCAGGAGGGTTTTAACCTCTTCACCACTGTCTTCTCCTGCTGCTTGACAGTGCCTGGTTTGTAAAAGATGCTCAATAAAGTGTCTCTTGGCTGACCTAATGACAACTAGCCAGCCTTCACCGAGCTTTTACTGCGTATAAACATGCTGCTTTTCATGTAATTTTATGTAATTTCTCATTTAATCCTCATCATGACTCCATGGGTACTGTTATTCTTCCCCTTTCCCATGTAAGGAAACAGGTCCTGAGAGGTGCAGGTCTTAAAGCTGCCTAGAGTCCAAGCCAAGATTCAAACCCAAACCACTGGATCCAGAGTCCAGGCTCTTAACACTCACTCTGCAGTCCCTTGTGGAAGGACAGATGGATGAATGGGGTGGGTAGGCAGGACCAGACTGACCAGTTCCAGCCTCTCTGCTCCACGTGCGAACTCTGTCTTCCTGTTCTGGGATAGCCCTGTGTCAGGTCTCAGGCTCCTATGGGACTGGAGGCTTGATCAACACTCTGGGCATGAAATTTTTCTAGGATTCTGGAACGTGCACTCCCCATTTCTTTAACAAAAACTAACTGGTTATTTGATATTATTAAAGAGTTCTTATTTTTTAGGTGCCATAACAATACTGTGGTTCTGCTTAAGACAAAAGTCCTTATCTTTGAGACCTATGTTCTGAAATACTTGTGAACTGTAAAGGTGTCCAGGATTTGCTTCAAAATAATATGGACGGGCTGGGAGTGAAGGGACAGTGTGTATGGGTGAATAAAGATGAAGTAAGATTGGCCCTGAGCTGGCAACTGTTGAAGCTGGCGGATGGGGGATTATTATAGTCTTTTTTTTTTTTTTTTAACCTTTCTGAGTTTGAAATGTCTCACCATGAAAAGTTAGAAACAAGCACAACAAATTTCCCTCGGAATTTGTGTATTTTGAGCTCAAGTGTAGGTATGGGGGAGCTTCCTGGTTCTGCCCAGTTATCTTGTGTAACAAAAACAGGGTTTTTGTTTTGTTTTGTTTTGTTTTGTTTTGTTTTGTTTTGTTGTTGTCATTTACGTTCTGGGAGTCAATACTTGTCTGGGGGCCTTGGAAACCCCTTTGGAAAAGCAGTGCCCGGGAGCAATGAGGACATTGGGAAAGGTTCCAGCAGCCCCATGCTCCCCCCCTGCTCGGGGCACTGGTGGTGGTGGCACTGGCCCTCGGAGCCGCTCTCAGAGGTCCCACTTCCCGAGATCCGCTTCCCTCGGGCACCTGACTGCGGGGCGCCGCCCACATTTTTTCCAAAGACGGGTTTCAACAGGAGGCCTCCGCTCCTCCCCCGGCCTCCCCTCAGGACAGCAGAGCACAGATCCTTCCTTTGATGGGTCTGTTAAGGCCCCACACAGAACCAGAAGCCAGCATTAGGTTTGCCTCTAGCACTGCAGCAGGAGGCAGGGAAGGTGCCCCCTTTCAGGTCTGCCTTTTTTTTTTTTTTTTTTTAAGATTTTATTTATTGGGGCAACGCCGGTGGCTCAGCGTTTTAGTGCCGCCTTCAGCCTAGGTCGTGATCCTGGAGACCCGGGATCGAGTCCCACATTGGGCTCTCTGTGTGGAGCCTGCTTCTCCCTCTGCCTATGTCTCTGTCTCTGTCTCTGTCTCTCTCTCTCTTTCTCTCTGTGTGTGTATCTCTCATGAATAAATAAATAAAATCTTAAAAAAAAAGATTTTATTTATTTATTCATGAGAGACCCAGAGAGAGAGAGAGAGAGAGAGAGAGAGAGAGAGAGGCAGAGAAAGAAGCAGGCTCCCTGCGGGGAGCCCAATGCAAGACTCGATCCCAGGACCCTGGGATCATGCCCTGAGCCAAAGGCAAATGCTCAACCACCAAGCCATCCATGTGTCCCTCAGTTCTGACTTTTGACAACAGGAGGGGCAAGATGCAGCCTGTGACAGACAGACAGAGGGTGGTGCCTCGGACCTGATGCTGTTCCTGGTCAAGCCAGCAGTTAAAACTCATTTACCACATATATGCACCCCTACACACGTGTGGAGGCTCCCATTGCATTTGTTCTTTTGGGAACTATCCCTCAACAGTGAATGGGGGACAGAAATCCCTGTTGTGGAAACGGCAGGAAAAGAAGACCCCCCTCATTTGGGGTCTCTGCTTATCGTCTGCCAGCCAGGGAGGTAGAGATGGCTGGCGGGAGCAGGAGCTCTGGTCTGATCCTGCTAGATAGAGGCCGGTGTTTTTTCCCTGTCATGATAAGTTCCTCTTTCCAATGCCCTGTGTCTACACCACACTCTTCGTTTGTGGGCAGGAACGCAGAACTCCCTCAGCCCCTCTGGCTTCCTCAGACTTCAGCCCCCCTCACCCTCTTCAGTTCTGTCTTCCTTTTTTCAGAGGCCCTGAGGTGAGTCCAGGGTGGAGAAAATGTTAGGAACACTGTCCCAAGCTTAGCTTGATTCCCCCATGTTTCTGGCATAGACCTGCACTGTGGGGTCTGAGGGTAGCGCACCCTAAATAGTGGCTCTGCATCTGCTTTACTCAGCTTAGCCATTCAGTGGGTATTCACGGAGCCGAGCACTCTTCCAGGCACCAGAGAGACAGCAGGGAACAAGACAGAGAAGCTTCTCCCCTCCTGGGGCTCTCTTTTGGGCAGGGATCCAGACAGTAAACAAGTAAGGAAGATGTGTGCTGTGTCACATGGTAAAAAACACTAAGCCGAGGAAACCAAACAGGGAAAGGGGATCTGAAGTATTGGGGGGAAGGGGAGGCTGAAGTTTCAGACAGGGTGGTCTGAAGAAGGGGAGGCAGTGTGAGCAGTGAGGGTGTCTAGGCAGAGGCAGCAGCCAGTGTAAAGGCCTGGGGGACAGGGGCCTTGTGAGGATTGAGGACCTCACAAGGAGGCCCTTGTGGCTGGAGCAGGGGATGAGGGCACAGAAGTGACAGCCCTACTGACCTCTTAGGATCAAACTTTTCTTTGAGATGGGAAGTTTTGCAGAGTTGATTGGTTTATTGTTTCATTAAATTGTGAAAACATGCATGGAACCAAAGGACCAAAAATAAGGCACTCACCTCCCTTGCGCAGAGGCCACCACCATTCCAGCTTGCTGGCGAGCAACTTCTTGATGCTGCACTGAGTGAATTTTCTGGCTTGTATTAAGTTGAGCCATATGAAATTACCTTTTTGCAGGTTAACAGTTTTTGAATATTAGCAGTTTTCTGAGGTTCAGCCAATAGCTTCCTCCGCAGAGCCCAACAGACCGGACCAATGCTTTCTTGCTGCGGGGGTTAAGGGGTCAGAAGTTAGGACCTCCTCGCCCTTTCTGCATCCCACATTGCTCTTTCAGTGACTGCAGTGAGTACAGAACCCCTGCCCCACCCATAGCCCCATACCCAGTCTTGCTGGTAAGCCCAGCAAGAGGCAGCCTCTTCCTGCAGGGACCTTCCCTGGGGGTGGCGTTAGTCATTCTTCGGCTTTCTGCATCTTGGTGCTACTAGTTTTGAAATCACAGCTAGCTCCCAGAGGGAAGGGCACTCCTGGACTCTTGCCGGAGGCTTGGCATGACTCACATGGTGGGGGTGCTCTCTGGGGCCCAGCAGAACTTCTGGGCCTTCTGGATCAGTAACTGGGCAGAGGAGCTGGCAGGGTGCCCAGCGTGGAGTGTCCGCGGGGTATCTCCTGGGATCCCAGAGGCTCAGGCTATGGGAGGAGGTCCGAGGAGAGACGGATAAAGGCCATCAACCCCTTGTGTGTGTCACACCCCTGCACTGACCAGTCTCATGTCTCTAGAAGCCCAAGGCACTAGGCTGGGTTCTGGGTGTAAAATAGAGGTAAAGGAGTTCTGGATCCAGCTTTGGAGGAGCTTGGTCAGGAAGTTGTGTCAGTTGTATGTCTTTGGTTGCAAACAATAGTAGTAGCAACAGCAGCAAATAGATCATTTATATAACATCTACCTTATGCTAGGCACTGTGCTAGGCGCTTCCCACAAAGTGACTCATCCAAGCCTCCCAACAACCCTGTAAGGTAAGTACTCTTATTATTTCCCTTTTTGCAGGTGAGGCAATTAAATGACTTGCCCAAAGTCACACAAGCTGGCAAATGTAGTGGCCAGATTTGGACTCAGGGAGTATGACTCCAGAGGCCTCACTCCGAACTTTTTTTTAAGATTTTATTTACTTGAGAGAGAGAGAGATCACAAACAGAGGGGAAGGGCAGAGGGAGAAGCAGAATCCTGCTGAGCGGGGAGCCTGATGTGGGACTTGATCCCAGGACCCCCCGGGATTGACCTGAGCCGAAGGCAGCTGCTTAACCAACTGAGCCACCCAGACACCCTTACTCAAGCTCTTAATCACTGTGTGTTTCTGCAGTGGTTCTCAAACCTGAGCAGACCTCAGAATCCCCTGAATGCTTGTTAAAACACAGATTGCCAGACCCCACCCTGAGTTTCTAATTCAGTAGGTCTGGCTTGAGAATCTTCATTTTTAACAAGTTACCCAAGTGCTACTAGTGCTCCTGGACCCGAGAGCACATTTTGAGAATTACTGATCTACTGGAATAGGAAACCCAGATAATATTGGCCTGAAGTCAGATTTATGATCTCACATGACAAAGAAGCCTGTAGATTGGCAGTACCAGGACTGACTGATTAAGCACTTCCGCAATGCCTGTAAGCAAGCCCTTGGTGTTGTGCCACTCCGCCATCCTTGGTTTGTCTCCTGTGTCCTCGGACTCTCCTCATGGCCACAAGACGATTGCCACAGCTCCAGTGGTCACACCCTGATAAGGTTATATCTTGCAGCAGAAAGACAGCATCTATCTATTACTCACCATTTATCTCTAACAAGTGAGGAAACCTCGCCTAGACACACCGCCTCTCACATTTCCCTCAGATTTCATTGGCCAGCGTTGTGGCATGTGACCATGTCTGGGTAAATCATAGGTAAAAGCTGATTAGGATTTACTCTCAGGGCAGAGGCTGGAGGCATCCTTACCTGAAGCACATGACTGGTGGGACGAGAGTGGCTAGAGGAATAACACTGGAGTCCTATTTAGGAAAGGACTTGGAGAGGGGCTCGGAATTGGTAGGCAAATGAGTGGATCTGCTGCAGAAGTCAGTAAAACAAAAGTGGAAGCCTGATACCCATACATTTTCATGTCAGTGTATTTACTTTGTTTTATAATTACCTGACTCAGGACATTGCTTTTGTTCTCTACTCATGTCCACCTTCGAGAAGGTATACTCAGTCCCTGTACCATAGGAGATGTTGGTCTTGTTGAGAAATCCAATATTTTGTCTGAGGATCCAGGCAAATCCAAACTAAGTGATGAGGCAGCAGCCTCAGGGGCAGTGTGCAGGTTTGAGAGCATTTGCTTTGCCCAGAAGCACTTGGCTCTCCCTTCTCTCTCTGCTCTTGACCAATTGTTCAAGGTGGTCCTTGCAGAGGCTCAGTTTCCCCTCCTGAGGACTGGTTCCTAAGGTGGTTGGGTGGATGAAAGGAGAGGATACAGGTCAAGTCTTTACCTGTAGTCGCTGGTACGTGGTAAGTGCTCACAAGTATGACCTCTGCTATTAACAAATAGGACTTTATTTCTTTAAAGATTTTATTTATCTGAGGAGGGAGAGAGAGAGAATATGCCTGAGTTGTAGGGGTGGGGAGCATGGGGAGGAGAGGCAGACACCCCACTGAGTAGAGAGCCTGACAATAACACAGGGTTCTATCCCAGGACCCCGAGATCCCCACCTGAGCCAAAGGCATATGCTTAACTGAGCCTCCCAGGTGCCCCAACAAATGGGACTTAAGTAAGTTACCATTTAATAAGCCTGCCCTCCCCTTCCAACAGTATTTGAAAGTGACCATTCATTTTGTAGACTGAAGTTTTCTGTGGATGCCTGTTGCTCCTGCTTATGGACACAGTGTAAAGTTACTGCCCTGCAAGACTGCAGAGGGACTTGGAATAAGTGTGGGCTCTGGAGCTAAAGTGGGGCTAGTAGTGATCCTAGCTTCTAGGTTTGTTGATTGGATTCAGCGCACTCAAGTATGCAAAGCACTGAGAACACTGCAGTGTCTGGCCTACAGTGAGCACCTAAGACACACTGTACAGTTGACCCTTGAACAACTTGGGGGCCAGGGGCACCGACCCCCGTGCAGTAAAATCTGTGTGTAACTTTTGACTCACCCCCCACAAACTTGACTACTAATAGCCTACTGTTGACCCGAAGCCTTACGGATCGGATCACGTATTCACATTTTGTATGTTATGTGTATCGTATACTGTATTTTTAGAATAAAGTAAGCTGGAGAAAATGTTATTGAGAAAATCATAAAGAAGAGAAAATGCATTTACAGTACTGTACACAAGAACTGTATGAGTGGTCCTGTGCAATTCAAGCCCATGTTCTAGGACCCACGGTATTTTTTTTTTTTTTTTACGGAAAAGAAGGGCAGTAAGGATCTTAATTTTTTCCCCCTTTAGTTTAGCTGCCCGTGATTTAACGCCATGACCACAATTAACCCTTATTTTCAAGGTAGAGGCTGAATCTGATTGAATCTGAGGGCAGCATGTCCTAACGCTAAGCTGATAGTTGTTGAGCATTTTTTGTGTGAGTTAGGCTAAGCCCTCACCCTACAGACCTCCCTAACTCTCACACTCACCCCATTTTACAGATGCGGCAACTAGGGCCCAGTGTGTGTATGTGTGTGTGTGTGGGGGGGGGCGCGTGTCTCCTCTTGAAACTAGACCTGGTGCAGCAGCGGTTAGAACTGGAAACCCAGAACCGCTCTCCTGGGGTTACCTCGCCACCCCACCGCTTTCTTGCTGTGTGCCCTCCAGCCCGCGACGTCTCTGTTCCTGAACTTTCTCACCGGCGAAATAGGAATGATCATAGGGGACGCCAGGAGGGTGGCCGCGAGGGCCGGCGGGGGCACTGCGGCGAGGGGCTGAGCGGGGCGCGGGTGCCGGGGCAGCGCTCGGGCTCTAGCTGCGTCGGGCAGAGCCGCGGGGCTGTGCTCCCAGGGCTGGCGGAGGGGCCGGCGCGGTGCTTAATCATTAAGCTGCGCAGCCTCCGCGGGGGAGCGCGGCGGAGCCCGGCCGGGGAGGGAGCCCACCTCGGACCGGGAGCCTGCGGGCGGGCACGGGTGCAGCCCCGCGCGGCCGGCGAACAGGTGGCCGCTCCCGGCCGGCGCGCACCGGCGAGCCGCCTTTGTTACCTTTGAGCTGTCCCCGAGCCCATTCAGACCACGTGTCTGGTGAGTAAGGAGCCCTTTTTTCCCCCTTCTTCTTCCCCTGCCTCCCCGCCGCGGGACTGTGGGCGAGACGGGCGCCCTGCGGAGCGCGCCTGCTGGCGGGAGCGGGCCCGCGCGGGGAAGCGGGGACCCCCGGCGGCGGGCGGCCGCGCAGGAAGCCGCCGGTGGGAGCTGGCGCGGCCGGTTCCCGTTTCCGCATTCCAGACGCCCGCAGCGGCCCGCAGGCCCCGCCCCGCGCCCCCCGGCCGCCCGCCGCGCTGGGGCAGGTGGCCTTGCCCTTGCGGGAGGAGAGCCGGCCCCGCGGCGCCCCCGGCCACCTGCCCCGGCACCTGCCCGGCACCTGCCGGCCCTGAGCTCGGGGCTCCCTCCCGCCGGCTCCGGGGTGAGTGACGCGCGCTAAGTTTGCTGGTAACTTGTGGAGCAGAGAAAGGTAATAATGTGTTTCTTGGTTTCGGGAATTCGACTGGTGGCTTTTTTGTTTTCTGTCCCCCGTGTCTCCCCCCCCGCCGCCCCCCGCATGAGATGTTTACCTGTCTGCTCCTAACTGTGAAGAAAGGTGGGCGGAGTGTTGAGGGAGTGAGAAGAAAGTGGAGGCTGTTGGTCTCCCCACCGCCCCCCAGCCCCAAGGAGTCCGGCGGTGCCTGCCGAGCTGCGGGGTGCGGACCTCTGCGCCCGCCGGCGGGCATCCCAGGAGCTGTGCCATCTCGGGCTGGTTCCCTTTCCTCTCTGGGCCTCCGGGTCCTCATCTGATGAAACGGCAAATAAGAGCAGTACCCACTCATCTTTCCAGTGAATCTTAGAACATAAAGTGCTCACAGCCTGGGCCCCGAGCCGTGTTGAGCGTCAGCTGTCCTTGGGTCCCCACCCCAACCTGCAGTCCCCCAAATTCCCTGGCCTTATCTGTGACTTCTCAACTGCTGCTGGCTGTACTCCAGCAACTGGGGCCTCCTCCTGTTCCTCCTCCTGTTCCTCCCTCAGGGCCTTTGCCCTGGCTGTTCCCTCTGTCCAGAACACTTCCCCCAGTATCCCCAAAACTCCCTCCCCTTTCGGGTCTCTGCTCAGATGTCCCCCTTTCGGCGGGGCCTCTGTCCTTACTAAATAGCACCTTCTCCACGACTCTTAGTCCTTTATTGTGCTTAATTTTTCTTCATAGCATTTATTACCACTTGACATACTGTTGATTATCTACCCCCACCCCCAACCCAGCTGTAAGCTCCACAAAGCACAGGGACTTCTGTCTCTATCCTTGTAGGCCAGTTCCTGGCATGGGGTAGATGTGGGATAAATTATTTTATGATTGAATTTATGATATCAGGAGCGTGATTGTCCAAGGATGGACAACTGTCCCCATTTGGGGTTTGAGTCAGAACATCGCCAACCCTGCAGCTGTGGGGGAGATGGCATACCCACACCTTCCCTTTCATCCTCCTTGGGTCTCCCTCTCTAGCTTCCTGTCCCTCAGCCCCTTCAGGCTGTACAGCCTTGGCCCTGCCGGTGGCTCATCCCCAAAGCCTAGGTTCTTGTGGCAGGGAACCGATGGCCTTGGCCTTGGCCTTGGCCTTGGTGAGTGTGCAGGATGTGTGCGTGTTAATCCAGGTGGGGCAGGCTTCATCGAAGACACACATCCCCATGTATATGGAAAGCCCACTTTATCGCCAGGTCCTGCTCTGTGTTCCTGCAGTAAGGTCAGGGAATGCCTTGGAAATAAGAATTAACCGCCGGGTACAGTTTATTGGTCTTCCCTGCTTTAACGGGCAATAATTCTCGTTCTGGGGCTGAACAGATTTTAATTAAACGGTGAACTCGAAGAGTCTTTGTGGTAGCTGACACCTCTTCATCGGTCCTCTGGCTCCTGGTGTCAGCAATTGGTTCTGTAAAAATATGCTGGGCAGGGCTTCCCCAAGCTCGGTGGAGCCAGGTCAGCAGCCCTCTCGAATTTCTCCCAACAGCATGAAACACGGAGGGATTGAGGTGCTGATGGACTTCCTGCTGCATCACACATCATTACACCTCTGGGCCTGCCGCTATATTAAGAATGTGCAAAGTGTCAGAGGAGCTGCTCCCACAGCATTTAATTCTGCCCTTCAAGCTCCAAGTACGGTGGTTTTGGAGTTGGGTTGAGGCCCCTCCTGAGAGGCCATTGCTCAGGTCCCAGTGCTGCCCACGCTCTGGGCACAGTGCGTACCTTCTCTGGGCCTCTGCTTCCTTATCTGGAAAAGGGGAATAATTAACAGTTCCTGCCTGAAATGAGAAGTTGAAGTGAGATCAGGTGACCCAGTTAGCACTGTGCCTAATGCATAGAGAGCACTCACTAAATGGGGGTGATCATTTATGAATTAATTCCACGCCTCTTGTAAATTTTTTTCTGTCCCTATACTGTGGACTCCTCTCTGTGCTACCTCCATGTCACCATCCTCCCACAATCCTTCACTCATAGTAACAATCAAGTACTATACAGACCTTTCTATACTTTCCCCCATGGTTATGTAATCCTGTAGAGAGAAATGTTACACTGTAAGGGACAGTATTACCCTCATCTTCCTGCATTTTACATTTCTAACATGGCAATACCATGTAGAAATGCTTCAAGTTCTCAAGCAGCACTTGCATTTGCTCTTTATAATAGCTGCGTAAAACACAGTGGTGTGGGTGTACCATAATTTTGGCCAGGCCATTGCTGATGCGCATTCCCTTTGTTTCTGTGTTTTTTCCCCCCAAATTACTATTTTTATTGATAGCCTTCTTTAATTAGATTGCAGGTATCCAACCTGCTTCGCTACCTTGTTAACTTAAGCTCTAAGCCTTTGCAAATGAATATGAAGTAGCATTAGCATAATGACACCTCTGGCCCAGAAAGGAGATGCATTTTCTGAGGGTTCTCACTGGGTTGGCACAATGTTGAACTGTCTACCTTAAATGCCTTTTGATTATAAAAGTGATTAATAGATTCATCACCCTCAATATAGATCAATATAGATCAGTTGTGCTTCATGAGTACCCTTTACAAAATAAGAGAGAAGTTTCATGTTTTTTCATTTTAAGGATCTTTGTTGTCAGCATGTGAGAGTTTTTGTGGGGCTCTTGGATCCATTGGCCCGTTTCTTTTTCAGGTGGTACTTTAATTACAGAATATATTTGGCTCTGTGAAACTTACAGTGGTATACCTAGATTGAGGTTTGTCTACTTCTCTATTGCTGCATAACAAGCCACTCTAAACATAATGCCTTAAAATGACAAACTAGTTTACTGAAGCTCATGTGAATGGCTCTCCTGCCAGTCTTTTTTTTTTTTTTTTTTAAGATTTTGTTTATTTATGAGAGACAGAGAGAGAGAGAGAGGCAGAGACATAGGCAAAAGGAGAAGCAGGCTCTCTGCAGGGATCCCAAAGTGGGACTTGATCCTGGGACTCCAGGATCACTCCCTGAGCCAAAGGCAGAAGATCAAATGTTAAGCCATCCAGGCATCCCACCTTCCCTGATACCTTTAGCTGACTTCTACTTGTGGTACTTTGGCTAGAGAACTCCATGGTCTGACCGCCTGTCCAGAGAAGTCTTGGAAATGCAGTTTTTATTTTTTAATTCTTAAAAAAAGATTTTAAAGAATTTATTTATTCATGAGAGACACAGAGAGAGAGGCAGAGACATAGGCAGAGGGAGAAGCAGGCTCCCCCACAGGGAGCCTGATGTAGGACTCGATCCCAGGACCCTAGGATCACCACCTGAACCAAAGGCAGGCACTGAATCGCTGAGCCACCCAGGTGCCCAGAAATACAGTTTTTAAAGCCGAGCTTCACTCACCACCCTGAGTGAAGGATCAGTACTGAAGAAGGGAGAATGGACACACAAGTAGGCATCTAGATGCAGTCTGTTCAGCCAGCCTAAGAAGCAGTGAAGCAGTTTGTACTCATTTACCATCTGCTTAGTAAGTACTTGGGATAGGCAACAGACCTGGCCGCCTACAGAGGCTTCAAGTGTTGGGGAAGGAAGCACATCTGGGGGTTAAAACTGATCATTTACAGACCTTGACTAGATCATTGCTCAGCTCACACTTCCCATGTAGATGTTTGAAGTTAGACTAAAATGATAATAGTAATAAGGGCTTACCTTGTGTAGAGGACTATGAATCAACCCACTGGACCTCCACAATGGCCCCCTGAAGCAGGCACCATTACCACCCTCCTGGCCTCCCTCCCTCCTGCTCTTAGGGAGTAGTGCGGTCGACGTGCGTCTGGTGGTCTGGCTCTGGAGTCCATGAACCGCGGCACTGTACTTCTTGAGTTTATTACAGGAGACATTTCTTGTGGAAATGAATATGTAAGTGACAGCAGCACAAAACATGAAGCAGAAACCACCTACTACTTCATCCCCTCCACTCCTACTTCCTGCCTCATTGGCCCCATCTGTCAGTAACTTGGTGTACATCCTTCTGCACCTCTTTCTAAATGTATTCCATTTTTTAAAGATGGCCTTTGGGCACACAGCATCAGATTAATCAGAATCCCTCCTTGGTGCACGGTACACTGGTGTTCTGGGTTCCTGCAAAAGTGCCTCTCTATTGTAACGAACAGCCATTGGCCTGTTGCCTACCCAGGAATTAGAACATCAGCAATAACATGTGAACCTGTGTTGTGGTCCCGTTCCATCCTCTATCTTCTCTCCCAGGGGTCATCACCATTTTGAACTTTTTATCCTTTATTTAAAAAGATTTATTAAAAAAAAAAAAAGATTTATTTTTGAACTTTATACACATGGTATTGTACTGTATATAGTCTTGTGGGACTTGCACTTTTCACATGATACTGTGATTCTAAGATTGATCTGGACTGTTTTTTTTTCTTTTTTTTTAAAGATTTTATTTATTCATGAGAGACACACAGACAGAAAGAGGCAGAGACACAGGCAGAAGGAGAAGCAGGCTCCATGCAGGGAGCCCAACATGGGACTCGATTCCGGGTCTCCAGGATAAGGCCCTGGGCTAAAGGCGGTGCTAAACCACCGAGCCACCCAGGCTGCCCCCAGACTGGTTTTTGCTGCTATGTGATATTCCATTGGTTGAATATACCACATTTTTGTGTCAGTTATTTGCATGCCAATGAACAGTTCATAAGTTTCTAGATTCTTGGCTATTCGTGGGCTGCTGTGAATGTTGTTCCCCACATTTCCTCATATGCATCGATAAGAATTTCTTTTGGGTTTGTACTAGGCATGAGATTGATGGGTTGGGGGATGTGAGCATCTTTGACTTCCATCAGATATTGTCAGACTGTTCTCTGAACATTGTCGCCAAGGCTTGGTTTGGTAAAGCTTTTTTATTTTTTACCACACATGAGATGGGATCTCATTGTGATTTCAGTTGTGCCTCTCTGAAGACTAATAAGCCTGAATATCTTTTTCTTCTGGATGAAGCTTGCTCATCACTTTTGCTGCTTTTTCATACCGATTTGTAGGTGTTCTTTATGTACACTTGATCCTTAAACAATGTGAGGGTTAGGGGCGCATATCTACCCGTGTAGTTGAAAATCCATGTATAACTTTTCACTCCCCAGAAACTTAACTACTAATTAATTGCATACCGTTGACTTGGAAGCCTTGCCAATAACATAAACAGTCGATCGACATGTGTTTTGTGTGTCCTGTGTATTATATAGTGTATTCTTAAAGAAAGCCGGAAAAAAGAAAACATTACTGAAAGAAATCAGAAGAAGAGAAAGTGCGTTTATAGTTAGAACTATATAGACGGACTTGCATAGTTCAAACCCATGTCATTTCGGGGTCACCTGTACTCTGGTTACTGGGGCAGCAGCCTACTTAACCTAATTGAAAATCTTGTGATTCTCATGTCATCATTTCCTTGGTTGTTCCCTTTACCGTGTTCACCCTCTCACCAACTCCACGATAGCTCTTGGTGTATTATCTGCAGCTCACAGTGATTCTTCTTTGGAATAGTCCTCAATTTGTGGGCGTTTTTATACAGTTATATAGATATAGGACCCATTCACTCTCTGTAGAGCTTTTTGAGCTTAGTGTATCAGTTTGATTAGGTTCAACTGCACATAATAGAAAACTGCATATAAAACAAAATGGCAATGGCCTAAGCGAGATAGAAGTTTATTTCTCTATCACATAAAGGAGCCCAGTGATAAGCAGGCCAAGGCTGCATTCTTACCATAGAGCCATGCTGCTCCTACCTCTTTTTTTTTTTTTTTAATTTTTTTAATTTATTTATGATAGGCACACAGTGAGAGAGAGAGAGGCAGAGACACAGGCAGAGGGAGAAGCAGGCTCCATGCACCGGAAGCCCGACGTGGGATTCGATCCCGGGTCTCCAGGATTGCGCCCTGGGCCAAAGGCAGGCGCTAAACCGCTGCGCCACCCAGGGATCCCTGCTCCTACCTCTTTGATCCATCATCCTTTTCCTACCACCTCATGATGTAAGATGGCTGCTCAGGCTCCAGCCATTGCATCCTAGCAAGCAGGAAAGAAGGGATGAAGATGGGCACTCAGTCTCTCTGAAAAGACTTAATGGGGGTAGCACACAAATATTCTACTAACAGACTTGCTGAGAACTCAGTTGCAGTACCATATATGGCTTCAAGGGGTCTGGGAAATGTATTCTTTATTTCACATGGCCTTGTTCTGAGCTAAAAATCCGATTCTGCTAAGTTAAACAGGGAGACTCCCCTTTTGTATTGGATTAGGCAGCCAGTAGCTTTACTAGTTCTGAAGTATTCCCTAAAACTGGCTTTTAAAGGAGTTGCTGGACACAAGGATGGTGCTTCAAGATGATGCCCCTTTTGATTCTTTGATTTATTACACAAATATTTTGTGAGCATCTGTTTTGTACAGGCACTGTTCTGAGAGTTGGAAGACAGTAATGAACAAAACAAATGAGATTTCCACCCTCGTGCAGCTTATGTTGTTAAAGGGAAGATAGATAATAAAGAAAGAAGGAATATAGAGTGAGTCCAAAAGAGATAATAGGTGTGAAAATCAATAAAGAAGGCTACGCACAATGAGAGTAAGTAGCACATGGTGTTCCCTAATTAATTTTTGAAGACACGCGGTGCTGTTTTAGAGAGTGGGGTTAGGGCAGACTGTTTTCAGATGACATTGGAGCAGAGGTGAAGAAGGGGAGTGGGGGGAAAAAAAGGGGGGGAGTGGGGGAGTCATGTGGGTTTCTGGGGGTAGAGCATTTGGGGCAAGATAAGGATGGGGAGTGAGGGAGGGAGCAGAGGTGGGGGGTGAGGATGAGAGAGGCCGGTAGTGCTGGGCCCAGGGGGCCACAGTGATGACTCTGGCTTTACCCAGACTGACACAAAGTCCCAGGAGGAAGACGTCATCTGATTGTTAGCCCTGGGGAGTGACAGTGGACACGAGTCTTCTTCCCAGATTCAGGCTCTCTATTTAATTGCCTCTAGATACCTTGTGAAAAAAAAATAGCTTCAACTCTTCTTAACCAGGACCACTCTGGTTTTATTTGTTCAAGCCTACCTTACCCTACGGGATGATTTTAAAGTTAAATAGTTCAGTTTTAATCTATAAAAGAAGGATTTTTTTTAAAGGGCACAATGACAATACTATGGCCCTGATTAAAATAACTAGCAATAATTGCTTGACGTCATCTAGAATCCAGTTAGTGCTAACATTTCCGGTCATCTCATAAATGTCTTTTTAGAATTGATTTGTTCCAATCAAGGTCCACTGTGGGATTTGGTTCACATGCCTGTTAAGTGTCATTTAATCTGTGGGTCCCCCAGTTTTCCCTCCCCTTTTTTTGTATTGTTTATTTGTTGAGAAAAGCCCTATAATTTGTTGTGTAGATCTCCCACAATCTGTGTCTGGGATAGTATTTCTGTGGTGGTGGCAAACTAGTCCTTCTGTCCCTGCTGTGTTTTCTGAAAACGGGTGGTTGGGTTTGGAGACTGGATCAGATTCAGGTTTGAGATGTACACACACACACGTGCGCGCACACACATGCATGCACATATTTGTGTGTGTTTCGGGGGCAGGGATGGCAGTACATTCTCTTGGCTGTCGCTGCGTGTTCTGTCCATCAGCAGGTGGGTAAAGCCCGTGGCCTCTCTTGTGTCATGTTCTGTAGAGTTAATGGCTGTAAATCACCATTTCCTAGACCCATGATTTCACTTGGGGTTTGCAAAAATTCTGACATTTGTAATTCTGCCCTTCTCTTCATTTATTAGCTGGAATATTCCTCCAGAGAGAAACCTCTCTCATCTATTATTTAGGTATCCTGAGGGTATTAACTCTTTTGAACTTTTGTTTACATTAGGAATGAGTATCGAACAACTGGGCTGGTGGCTTCTGAGCTGGCGATTTTTCCTTCAGTGATTCAGATCTTCTTTGTTTTTGTGCTCATTCATTCCGCGTGTCCTGGTCTCTGCTACTGGCACGCCTGGTCTTGGATTCAGGAATAAACTGATGAACCATCACAGATAGCTCATTGTTTAGGCACAGGTGCTTCAGGCCTTACCTTCGGCCAGGTGGAGCTGTGTGTGTGTGTGTGTGTGTGTGTGTGTGTGTGTTACCCTGTGTAACCAGGAAGAGATGACTTGAAGCTGTTGTTGACATTTCCAGTTTTGTTCTCTCTCCCTGGCCATGTATCTTCAGACCTACAGCCTCTAGAGAGTTCTTGCTCCACACCAGGGGATTAAAACCCTTATGCTTAGGGCAAGAGGTTTTTCTGAGCATCTGCATTTCTTCTGATCTGAAACTCCATTCCTAGACAAAAGAACAAAAAAGGGCTCTGCCTCCTTGGAGAGTCTCTCCTTCTAGTAGCCTGGCCAGGGGCAAGCTCTGACCCCAGGCACTGTTGTCTGGGTCATAAATTCTTTAGAGCACTAGCACGCATGAAATCATTTGGATGCCTTGGGATCAGTTACGCATTATATTGCATGCTACCTAAGGGCTTTCTTTTCTTCTGGAGATTACAACACATTTACCTCCTCTAGGGGGGAAAAGATTTGATGTGGAATGATGTCGAATTCATTAATTCAGTCACTGACTTGTTCCTTTGGCAGATATTTAGTGAGCATCATAGGCATTCTGAGGGCTGGGGTCTAAGCCTGAGAACGCCTGTCCTCCTGGCGTGGAGGCTCATGTTAAAGGACACAGAAGATAAAGTAGTAAACAAATTAATAAGATATTTCAGGTGGGGATAAACAGTGCTCCGAAGTGATTAAAGCAGAGTGATGAGAGTCACACCTGGAAGGTGGAGGTGGCTGTGGGAGGCTGAAGAGCTGGGGAGCTCGGCTGAAGAGCTGGGGAGCTCGGGGGAGAGCTTTGCTGGGGGTGAGGGGGGGTGACACAGCTGAGACTGGGGCGGTACAAAGGTGCCAGCCTTGTGAGAGATCTAGGAGAAGAGGCGTCCTGGCAGAAAGAACAGCAAGTGCAGAGGTGCTGAGGCAGAAATGAGTTAGGTGTGTGGACGAACAGTAGTATAGCCCATGTGGCTGGAGTGTCATGGGGGGTGGCGAGGTTGGAGCCTGGTAGAGGGTTCAGACTTTCATTCTGAGTGTTCTCGCTGTCATCATCTTGGACACTAGATGGAGGAGTGGCAGTGGCACAAGGAGGGAGGCAGCCTTTCCTGGAGGGAGGAGTGGGGTGCGGTAACAACCTCAGTGGTGGCATTGGGGCTTAAGAGAAGTGCATGGGCTTGACAGCTGCTAAGGTCAGTGGGTGACCAGTGGGGTGAGAGATTTTCCAGGGGTTTCAGGCTTTGTTCTGCAGGTTCAGATGGATGGCAGTAATGACAGTCCCTAGTCCCCTTTAACAGGGGCTGAGGAGTCTTACACACACGTCTCATTTAACCTTCTTTATGGTAGACTCTTATTCCCAATTTTGCAGATGAGGAAACTGAGGCCTGGGAAAATTAAGCACTTGATCCTTGTCACTCAGCGAATGGACACTGGGTTGGAACCTGGGTAGGCTGACCTGCATTCTTTTTTTTTTTTTGGCTGACCTGCATTCTGACCATGCTGCCCTTTCTCTCCAGCCGCAGCTAGTTGCTTTTTTTTGTTTTTTTTTTTTTTTTATTCATGAGAGAGAGAGAGAGAGAGAGTGGCAGAGAGATAGGCAGAGGGAGAAGCAGGCTCCATGCAGGGAGTCCGATGTGGGACTCAATCCCAGATCCCTGGATCACGCCCTGCTCAACAACTCAGCCACCCAGGCGTCCCAGCTTCAGCTGTTAATTCATGAAGCTGACCCAGCCTGTGCCCAGGAGGAACTGATGCCGAAGTCCCCCATTTATGAAATCAGGAGGTCCACATAGGTGGCTCTTCCACCATCCCCACTAACCTAGATCTTGACATGTCTTTTATTACAGTATTTATTACAGGGCAGAAAACAGGGACCTTCTGGGTGCTGACGCAGACATCACTTGACACGAGGGCCAGATCGGGTGTAGATAGGCCCCTGGACTTTGAGCTCCTGAGCCTAACTGATTGGGCTGAAAGTGTCCTTGCCATCAGACCCTTCTTATCTCCTCCTCCAGCAATCCACATGGACAAGGAGCTCACCCTTATGCTACTCAGCCATATGGCTTTACTTAGTGTCCTCTAGGAGAGAGGTGCACCCCCCCCCATCTCTGTCTTTACATAGGGGAGGTGAAACAAGCTTCTCAGTTTGGTCCTGCTTGCTGCTCAGCTCTCAGGGGGCACGGGTAGATGCTGATCACTTCTCCTTTTTGTATTTAGGTTGCATGGCAGAAATTTCATATTGATCGATTTTTTTTTAATTGATTTAAAACTTACAGAAGCCATCTGCTGACTGTAAACATTTCAAGCCAGAGAGCAGTATGTAAAGCAAAGCATGGCAATTCCTTGTTCTGTTGACCCTCTCTCACCTGCTGGCAGTGACATTAAGTGTGCCCTTCTTGCTGTGTGTGTAGTACATTGCATTTAAGAACTTGGGCTCTGGGGCCACAGTGCTTGGGTTCAAACCCCAGTTTTGTTGTGTACTGACTTGGGCCTTAATCATTCAGTGCCTCACTTTCCCCATCTGTAAAATGGCAGTGATGGTCTTAACCCCTTGGCTTGTAAGGATTCATTGTGTCAATATATGTAAAAGTTAGAGTGGCACCTGGCATGTGATAAGCACTCACATATTAGCTATTTTTATTACAGACATGTGTGCTGATAGTTGTTTGTTTTACAAAAATACTCTCTAGGTATGTTGTTCTACAGATTGCACTTTCTTTTAAGGATCTGCCTTCGAGAGCCTACCGAGGCAGTGGGTCAAGGTCAGCCATGTTCTTTTTTTCCTTTTTTCATATTTTATTTACTTATCAGAGAGAGAGAGAGAGCGCGCACACACACACACACACACACACACACACACGCATGCATGAGCAAGGGGGAGGGGCAGAGGGCGAGGGAGAAGCAAACTCCCAGCTAAGCAGGGAGCCCCGACAAAGACTACTACTTGGGGGCTTGATCCCAGGACTTGGAGATCATGACCTGATGAGCTGAAGGCAAGCAAGCACCTAACCGATTGAGCCACCCAGGCGTCCCAGCCGCATTCTTTTTAATAACTTCATAATGTGCCATCCCCTGCCCTAGTGCTGGACATTCTGTTCATTTCTACCTTTCCTTGTGATTATGACTCTGAACATCTCCACACAGAAACCTTTGTTTGATTCTTAGATTTTTGTTAGGACAAAGCCCTGGAGTTGCAATTACTGAAACAAAGTGTATAAAAATGTTTAAAGACTTGTGCTGTTCCTTTGCTGACTTGTCTTGTTTCTGAGCCATCTGCATTTCCTCCTTTGTTGCCTGTTTTTCTAGGGGGTAGGTTTTAATTTTTACTGATTTGTAGGGGATCTTCATATTACTGAAGGTAGAAATCAAGTGTTAGAGGTTGCAGATTTACATCTCTAGTGAGTTGTTTACCTTTTAATTTTGTTGTTATTAACATCATACTGAGGTTTATTGATATTGATGATGTTTGCTTTTATGCTTTGGCCTTTAAGATGAGATAAACACTCATCTTTTTTTTTTTTTTTTAACACTCATCTTAACTAGATATTTTTTCCTAGTTACTTTATAGCTTCTTCTTCTTCTTTTTTTTTTTTTTTTTAATTTTATTTTTGAGTAATCTCTGCCCCCAACACAGGGCTCGAACTCTCCACCCTACACCAAGAATCACATGTAGAGCTTCATCATTTCCATCCAACATCTGGAATTTTTTTTCTTCTGGTGTTAGGTGTGGGATAAACATCTTAAACCTCCCTCCTGCCAATAGTTAACCGGTTGCCTCTTGTGGCTTTGATCGAATAATACACCCTTTCCCACTGACCTGAAAAGCCAAGTACAAGCCCGGGCCCGGTCTGTGTATTTTGAGCATTCACCTCTCAGTGCCCTGCCATCGCTCAGTGAAGCCAGTTGGTGACAGACAGCTCTTCCTGCCGTTCCTTGGCAGACCTTCCCTGTGTCCACCAGTGGTAGTCATTGTGATTGCTTTTGTGCTGTGGTTGCTTGTGTCCAGCCTTCTCCCCACCTCGGCCAGGACATCCCTGACGGTGTTAAATGCCAGTGGAGGCCACAGGCAGGTGTGGGTGCCCTGAGATGTTTTATCCTGCAGGGCCCTCCTTAATGGGGGCCTGGTGAGGCAGGGCCCAGAGTTTTTCTGGGAACTCTTAAGAAGCCCATGGTGGCCACTAAGTGGCAGTGTCAATGAAGGACCCCTCTGTCCCTGCTGCTGGGCCAGACCAGGGAAAAAAGCTGGCATCAAGGGTGACGACTTGAGTATAAGCAGCAGCAGGCAACATTCGGGAGCTTTGATTAATTGGGAAAAGAAAAAGGAAGAAAGAAAAAAGTCTTAGCTGCAGTGTTATGGAAGCTCAAGAAGAAACTAGCATAGAAAAAAAAAAGAAGCTAGCTAGTGTAGCAGACTCAGATGTGGAGAGGACAGCCTCAGAGTTGACTGCTGGGTCTATGGAATTAGCTGCCTGCCTGGATGTCATGAGGCCTGATGTCAGATGGCCAGCTTTTACAGCTCAGCTTTGCCTTGTCTTGGCTGGGTGTCCTTGGGCAAGGAACTTAACCTCTCTGTGCCTTAGCTTCTGCATAATGGAATAATGCTCCTACTCTAGGTTTTTGTGAGGCTTAAATGATCCATGCAAAGTGCTTAGAACTGTGGCTGGCACATAGTAAATAAACAAGTAAATGTTAGTCATAATTTCTTTCTCTGTAACCCCCACGGCCCCCTTCTGTGTTTTGGAAGTGAGGATGAAGGTCCCAGGAGATGTACTAAAGCATATGGGGGGAGATATCATCACTTAGGTATTTCCTGAACACCTACAATGTGGCACACAGTGCTAGGGCCACAGCAGGGCCCAGGATAGACACAGTCCCATGTCTGACGCTGACAATATGGTTGGAACTAGACCCTAAACAGATACAAAATGTAACGTAAGTAGTGAGATGTCCTGTGACTCAAACAGACTTGGGGACAGACAGAGTGGCAGAGGTGATCTGGACAGACCCCTGAAGAGGTGACTCTGATCAAAACCTGAATATAAGGAGCCAGCCATGGAAACATCTGGGAAAGAGCATTCCAGACAGCATAGCAAATGCAAAGGCCCTGAGGCAGGAGCTTGCAGAGCATGTTCTAAGTACAAGGAGGCCACTGTGGCCAGAGGGCTATTAGGGCTGGGAAGGTGAAAATGGCTGAAGATGAGAGCAGAGAGGGAGCCAGGTAGGAAGTTCTTAGCCTAGGTTCTCTGGGTTGAAAAATAACAGAAGCCCATGTCTGTTCCATCCAGGACTAAAAGATTTCCGAGACGCCTAATGGAGCTTGGGACAGGCATTGTCTGCTGGTGTCATGATCAACAAGCTCAGGGCCCTGACAATATTTCCTCTCCATTTTCCATTTCTACCTGTGTGCTCTCTTTGCTTCCTTCCTTCTCTAGTCTTTTCAGGCGTGTGGGTGTTCCAGAGCTCCTTCTCTGGGTCTCCAGTTCCCAGCCATGGGGAAAGATTTAACTGTCTCCATTTTGGGACAGCGGTCTCATTGGCCCAGCTTTGGTCAGTTGGCTACCTCTCATCCAGTGAGCTCTGGCAAGGCAATGAGTATGACACACACCTCTTGTAAACTGAAGACTTTCTTTGCCCTCTTGGTCTAGGGCATCATTCCTCTTGTATATGAAGCATTAATATGTTGTGGTTAAGCACGGGCCAGATGGCCTGGATTCAGAGCTCAGCTGCTTGCTAGCTGTGTGACCTTGGATTTATCACTTCACCTCTCTGGGCCTCCATTTCATAACCTGTAAAATGTGGATAATAAAGGTTTCTACCTCAAGAGGCCATTCAGAGCATTAAATAAGTTTGCATAAAGAATTTAGTTTGAGCCTGGTGCATAATAGGCACTCAGAAAGTACTATTTATCATCATCCTTCTTTTTGCTCCTGGACAGTGCTGGATAGGTTAAGCTAGGATTTGGGATTAGAAAGTGTGGAATTAGAAACCAAAAATCCAATCATGAAATGGGCAGAAGACATGAACAGAAATTTCACCGAAGAAGACATACACATGGCCAACAAGCACATGAAAAAATGCCCTGCATCACTTGCCATAAGGGAAATACAAATCAAAACTACAATGAGATACCACCTTACACCATTGAGAATGGCTAAAATTAACGAGACAGGAAACAACAAATGTTGGAGAGGATGTGGAGAAGGGGAAACTGTTGGTGGGAATACAAGCTGGTGTAGCCACTCTGGAAAACAGTGTGGAGGCTCCTCAAAAAGTTAAAAATAGAGCTACCCTACGACCCAGCAATTGCACTACTGGGTATTTACCCCAAAGATACAGATGTAGTGAAACACCGGGCGGGACACCTGCACCCCAATAGCAGCAATAACAGCAATGTCCACAATAGCCAAACTGTGGAAGGAGCCTCAATGTCCTTCGACAGATGAGTGGATAAAGAAGATGTGGTGTATTTATACAATGGAATATTACTCAGCCATCAGAAAGGACAAATACCCACCATTTGCTTCGATTCTGGATGGAACTGGAGGGTATTATGCTGAGTGAAATAAGTCGGAGGAGGACAATCATCATATGTTCACTCATACGGGGAATATAAGAAGTAGTAAAAAGGATTATAAGGGAAAAGAGGGAAACTGAGTAGGGAAAAATTAGAGAGGGAGACAAACCATGAGAGACTCCTTACTCTAGGAAACAAAGGGTTGCGGAAAGGGAGGTGGGCGAGGAGTTGGGGTATGGGTGACAAGCACTGAGGAGGCCCCTTGATGGGATGAGCACTGGGTGTTATATGTTGGCAAATTGAACTTCAATAAAAACAAAAAGACAAAAAAAAAAAGAGTCTGGAATTGATCCCAGCTCTACCACCAACTAGTGATTTTAGCAAGTAACTTTTTTCTGCGGAGTAGGGAAAATAACAAGCCAGCAGGACTCATTCACTAGATGTGTGTGTGTTGGCTAAGGGTTAGAGTTACTGTGGAAATTCAGGTGATCCCAGGTGTCTGGGGCCCGTGCAGCTCCGACTCCTGACCTCACTCCCTGAGTGTGAACTGACGGCGAGGGTAGTGTTAGGACCTGCCTTGCCTCTTTCACAATGGCTTGTGCAGGGCAGAGCACCACACTGCTCCCTCTGAGCACATCTGTCGCCTCCTAGGACCTCCTAGGACCTCCTAGGGCCTCCTAGGCTGTGAGCTCTGTGAGAGCAGGACCCAGGTCTGACCCCACCCCCCGTCCCCAAGGCCCTTGGGCCTGCAGTGCCGAGCGGGACCCGGTGCAAGAATTCATTCACCTTCTTCAGGTTTCTCCTCTTGTGAAAGATCTGAAACACAGCTTCTCAAGAAATGTTGCCTTTGTGTCCGATCACCCCTATTCCCTGGACGGTATGACTGAAACCTGGCTGGGAATCGGCACCTCCTAGGGAAGCTTATTAACAGTTGGGATTCTCTGGCTTTATTCCTAGAGCATCTGTGTGGGCAGGTGCAGTGGATATTGTCTGCTGGTTTGGCCCAGCAACCATTCATGGTTCTTTTGTGGTTTTTCTTTTGAGGATTGCTCCTCCACCATCCAGTTCATTCATTTGCTGAGCCCAACTGTGTGTATGACACTACCTACTCTGGGTCCTGGGAGAGGTGTGTGTGTGTGTGTGTGTGTGTGTGTGTGTGTGTGAGTCAATGAATCAGACAGAAGCCCTGCCCTGGAAAATGGAAGGAGGTAACTATCTTATAAGTTATAAATTATAAGTTATATAATAGATAACTGTACATTAGCTAACAGGATTATAGCACTGGCACTTTCTGATTTCAATAATTACCCTGTAATTGAGAGAATATCTTTGTTCTTAGTAGACACCCACTGACTTCTGTAGAGCTTAAAAGCAAGAACAAATTCATGGAAAAAGGGAGGCAAACCAGTATCGGCTGAACTACATAAAAATGTCTAAAATATTTTTTTCTTTTTTTCAGGGTGGGGGTATTGTCATGAAGACTCAGCCATAATGAAATGCTCTGTTGTACAGAATAGGTTTCTGCTCAACCAATCAATGCTTATATGCACAATTTTGAGTTTAAAGATTCTAAAAACTTCAATAGGTAGGATGTTTGTAGATTATTTTCTTTTTTTTTTTTTTTTTTTTTTTTTGTATTTTGCATATTTTGGGGGAAAGAACTTTTAGAAACTGGAGTAAAAACAACTTTTAAAAAGCACCCTCCTCTTCCCCTGCCTCGTGGAACATTCTGGCCTATGTGGTTTGGATGTGGAACTGGAGCAGTCAGGGGCCTTTCACATTGTTCCGCTCCTCTCTGCCCCAGTGATTGGCTTGGGAAAGGGCTCATGAGTCACGTTAGCCTGTTCAGAATTTATACACATCTCTTGCTAGAGCTGCCAGGAAAGAGGTGCTTTCTTTCTACTGGGGTGCTAAGTTGTTGGGTGGGCATAAGTCTAATGTTGCGAGTGGCCACATTTGCCCAGAGTCAGATAGAAAGGACATTGGGAATGATTGATCAGTTCTTTGGATAACTGAAAATCACAATAACCCCTTAACTTTTTGGTAACATGAGCCAAAGAAATTGCTTTTCCTTTTTTTTTCTCGAGCCAGTTTGAGTTGGGTCTCTGCCACTTGTAGCCAAGAGTCCTATAAGTAATATGGTAATTCTCGTGGGCTCTACAACCCGTATTTTAAAATTCTCCACAAATAGTCTGTATGAAATCGGCTGTTTGAGAAACACTTTGCTAGACTTTTCTGAGTGGTGGTCCTCAGACTTCAGTGAGCAACAGACTTGGTCTGGGGAACTTGTTAAAAATATAGAAGCTCTCTTCCACACTGACAGTGATTCTGGGGCTTGGGTTTATCTGAGTTTTGAGCAACATCCTGGGTGATTGGACAT
This sequence comes from Canis lupus baileyi, assembly GCF_048164855.1. Classification (NCBI taxonomy): domain Eukaryota; kingdom Metazoa; phylum Chordata; class Mammalia; order Carnivora; family Canidae; genus Canis; species Canis lupus. The sequence continues at coordinate 115,466,322 of NC_132838.1, read as the reverse complement.
ACATCAGAGTTTGAGAACCCCTCTGATATGGTGCAGGGATCATGCCTAGCCTAGGGCCTTACCCACAGAGGAGGCCCAGGGTCTTTTTCAAATGAGGGAAAGTAGTGTGAGTCTGGACCTTCTTTGGAAAATCATTCCTTTCCTGCCTGTTACCAGGCTTGCAGCTCCCATCGTGATTTAGGGGAAATTTGGTTAAATATGTGAGCTTTATTAACATAATGGTTTTATTAGTGTGTAGCTCCACAGGTAACTTTGGAAAGGGCTGGATATAGTGCATGTTGAAATGTTGCTTCAGATCCAGAACAGAGCCATCTCTTGAAGAAGAGTTTTTGGTAATAGTGGAAACTATTCAAAAGGGTAATTACTCACTGCCTTAGTCCCAAGTAATTTATGGTGAATATTTCCCTCCTCTGTGTGTGTGTGTGTGTGTGTGTGTGTGTACGTGTACACACTTATACCCGTACTTACTTGAAGGTGAAGGAAGGGCCACAGCTCTTTTACTTGGGTGAAAGGGAATCTTTTGAGTTGACCCATTGGGCCAGAAAATCCCTTTTCAAACACTGTCTTGTAGCAGCTTTGCCTTTGAGGCCCCTGAGAGCAGAGAGGAAGGGGGTGTGGAGCCTGACTGGCTGCCCTGTTTGGCTCTAACCCCAGGCACGTGTGACTTTGCCATTGTCTGAAGTCTTTTCCCCCCAGGATTTGTACCCCATGCTGAGTTCCTGTAGCTCAGCCACCAGGAATGAGGGAGTGGGCTGGCTAGGATTATTCAAATTTAAACCGATCATCTTCAAATATTTTTGTTGGTGTTCCCTCAAAAGAATTTTGATAAACCGAACCTCCTTGTGCAATCTTAGGGCAACTTTAACATGTCATCATTTGTGGGAGCAAGAAAGTAGTACATACCTTGTAAGATGAGATAAGATGGGGATTGACTACAGTTGAAATAAATATTTGACAATATGGTTAGGTAAAATACATTTGCCACCACTTTATTGTATAAAGCACACAGAATCTGAAAGAAATCACATACACTTTCCCCTGGGAATTTTTTCTAGGGGACTTAGAATTTTGATGGCTCTGTAAAACATTCCATTTAAGCAAATCGGGGCCACTAACCTATACAACTTTGAGTGTTTGGAATTTAGGGGATCCTAGCTTGGGCCAGAATATCCTGTTTTTAAAGCCAAGATTCATATTTCACAGAAGGATGTGTAAGTCAGAGAAGGACAGGCAAGCCTGGGGGCTTAAGGAGCTTTATTATTCATTAAAGACAACTTCCTTCCAACCAATATTTTGATGTTTTGTGTTGTTTGGAGTCCTAGAGGCTTATATGCACCCTGTGCAGTGCTCCTTGGGATGAGGCAGGCAGCTGTACAGTAGAGGATGGACAGCTGGGAAGGCAGGCTGGTTTGCAGTCAGATCAGTTTTGGCAAGGGGAACTTGGGGCCGTTGAGGGTCTAAACATTGCTTCCCTTAAAAACATTTGTGGGGCAGCCCGGGTGGCTCAGCAGTTTAGCGCTGCCTTTACCCCAGGGTGTGGTCCTGGAGACCCGGGGTCGAGTCCCATGTCAGGCTCTGCATGGAGCCTGCTTCTCCTTCTGCCTGTGTCTCTGCCTCTCTCTCTCATGAATAAATAGATGGAATCTTTAAAAAAAAAAAAATTGTGCCCTTGGGTCCATTAAGTCTCCATAAGGGCACCTGGGTGGCTTACTTAGTCCGTTTAAACATCCGACTCTTGATTTCAGCTCGGGTCATGATCTCAGGATTGTGAGATGGAACCCCATGTCAGGATCCCCATTTAGCGTGGAGTCTGCTTGAGATTCTCTCTCTCGCTGCCCCTTCCCGTCCTTTGCACTCTCTTTCTAATTAATTAATTAATTAATTATCTTTTAAAAAAACAAAAGTCTCCATAAACTCCTAGGAATAAGCACATTCAAGCCTGAGGACTATCAGTTTAAAAAAATCTGGGTGTTTCTTATCTCGTAGAGGAGGAAGTCCAAAGGTTACAGAGATGGTTGATTGGTTCACCACCACTACCACCACCACCACCACCACCACCACAGACCCAGTTTATCTCATTTCCTGATTCTGGAGACTTCTTCCTGTGTGTAGCCCTAGCCTGATCCCCGGAGCACTCAGGCAGTGTTGGGCATCCTAGCCAGACAAGAGAGTGTCTAATTTTAGTGTATGTGCTCCTGAAGCAAACACTGTGAAAAGAGAGCGTCTAAAGCAGTAGGGAGCTGGACACCTGTCTCCGGAAACCCTGGCAACTCTCTCCATATATCTCATTGGCCCAACTCATTTAGGCTAGCCTATCTCCTAGAGGTGAGTAACTAATATGTTAAGATGTAAAATGCTTCAAAAAAATTACTTTCTGAGCACTGAACAGTTAACATGGTGGCAAAAAAATCAGCTTGCACAGCCTTCACACCACCATTCCCCTCTGGTCAATAGCATCTTGAACTTTATCGCCTCTGTTGACCTAAGTCAGCCTTTTCATGTACTCACATGGTTTTGACCTTCGACTAAATTGTATTTAAAATGTAATCTTGAGACATCCTGCTTATCTTTGTGTTAAAAATGTTATATTGAGTTTCGAGAGTATGCAGTTTTCCCAGACAAAAATTAGATGAAGAATATGCAGAGAATTATATACATTCCACAGAGCTTGACATTAAAACCAAAAAGACATTTTACTGGGGAAAAAAAATGTTAACCTGGAAGACATTCTTTGCAATGGCCCCTGACCCATTGTAAGCCCCCAATAAATGTTGCTGTTGAATGAATTAGATGGTGAGTGAATTAGGAGGTAGTACAGGATAGTGATTGAATTGACAACTTTTAAGAGCCCTGGAATCAGACCTAAGTTCTAATCCTGCCTCTGCCACCTTCCAACTGTGTGTCCTTGAACAAATCATTTAACTTGTCTGAGCCTCAGTTAATATCCTAGGAAAAAGAGGATTAACCCAAAGGATACTGAATCAGTAAGGATAACTTAGGTTCTGCTGCTTTAACAAATAACCATCATAGCTCAGTGGCTTAAAAGACTTCTCATTAAGTTTCCCTAATACCATATGTTTTTCATGGTTTGGTGATGGTCTCTGCTCTATATCATTTTCATTTGGGGATCCAGGTTCCACCATCTGGACCAGGCTCATCTATGCAATAAGGGGAAGATAGGGGTTCGTACATCAGCTCTCAAATGACCCCACATGGAACCTGACCCCCATTGCTTCTGCTCATGTTTCACTGGCAAAAGCAAATCTTATAGCCAACTTCAGGGTGGTAAGAAAGTGCAATTCTACTCCGTGCCTGAAAAGTGAATCAGGAATAATAGTAAGAATACTATCATCTACCACAATTGCCCTAAAGTTTAAATAAGGTAAATTGTATGAAGCAGTCATCATTAAGTCACAAATAAAAAGTAGGAAATGTAAGTGCTAGTTTGTTATGGTTGACAGTGATGATAGGAGAATAAGTGGTTACTACTTTCATCCTGCAAATTGCAGTGGGGGCCAGAGTCACCAAGCTCATGACTAAGGTTCCAGTCTCAGTTCCTACTTACTAACCCTGTTAATAATAAGAGTGGTTACAGTAGTGAACTCCTGATGATTTGATGTTCACGCATGGAAGGGATCAGTCCAGAGCCTGAGCTGGACACAATCAAAAGTGAGTTGTTACTCAAAAATAATAAAATGCTCAGGTTAAGCTTATTGCTTAACCAAGGAAGTGGAAGACACATACTCTGAAAACTATAAAACATTGATGAAAGAAATTGAAGATGACACAAACAAATGGAAAGATATTCCGTGCTCATGGATTGAGAGAACAGATATTGTTAAAATGTCCATACTACCCAAAGTAATCAATAGATTTCACGAAATCTATCAAAATACCAATAGCATTTTTCACAGAACTAGAACAAATAATACTTTAATTTGTTTGGAACCACAAAAGACCCAGAATAGCCAAAGCAGTCCTGAAAAGGAACAAAGCTGGAGGCATCATGGTTCCAGACTTCAAGTTATATTAGAAAGGTGTAGTAATCAAATCAGTATAGTACTGACACAAAAAGAGACACAGATCAGTGAAACAAAATAGCCCAGAAATAAACCCACAATGATATGGCCAATTAGTCTTTGACAAAGGAGGCAAGAATATGCAATGAGAAAAAGACAATCTCTTCAACAAATGGTGTTGGGAAAACTGGACAGCTACATGCAAAAGAATGAAGTTGGACTACTTTCTTGCACTCTACACAGAAATAAACTCAAAATGGATTAAAGACTTAAATGTGAAACTTAAAACCATCAACATTCTAGAATGGAGCACAAATAATTTCTTTGACATTGGCCATAGCAACATTTTTCTAGATATTTCTCCTAAGACAAGAGAAACAAAAGCAAAAATAAGCTACTGAGACTATATCAAAACAAAAAGCTTTGGCACAGCAAAGGAACAATCAACTAAAGATATTTGTAGGGACGCCTGGGTGGCTTAGTGGTTGGGTGTCTGCCTTTGGCTCAGGGTATGATCCCGGAGTCCCGGGATCAAGTCCCACATCAGGTTCCTCACAGGGAGCCTGCTTCTCCCTCTGCCTATGTCTCTGCCTCTCTCTGTGTATCTCATGAATAAATAAATAAAATCTAAAAAAAAAAAAAAAAAAGCATTAAAAAATTAAAGATATTTGTTTTTTTTTTTTAAATTAAAGATATTTGTAAAGGACATATCCAATAAAGGGTTAGTATCCAAAATACATAAAGAACTTCTACAACTCAACACCAAAACCCCCAAATAATCCAATTACACAATGGGCAGAAGACATGAACAAACATTTCTCCAAAGACATACAAATGGCCAACAGACACATAAAGAGATTTTCAACATCACTCTTCAGGGAAGTGCAAATCAAAACCACAACATGATATCACCTCACACCTGTCAGAATGGCTAAAATCAACAACACAAGAAACAACAGGTGTTGGCAAGTATGTGGAGAAAAAGGAACCTTTGTGCAAACTGTTGGTGGAAATGCAACCTGGTACGGCCACTGTGGAAAGCAGTAGAGAGGCTCTTCAAAAAATTGAAAATAGTATTATCATAGGATCTAGTAATTCCAATACTGGATATTTACCCAAAGAATACAAAAAACACTAATTCGAAAGGATAAGCACCCCTATGTTGCTTGCAGCATTATTTAGAATAGTCAAATTATGAATGATGTGGCATATATATATATTTATATATATATATATTTCATATATATGTATGGTTGCCAGAGGGGATATGGGTGAGGGAATGGGTGAAAGAGGTAAAGAAGATTAAGAGTACATTTACCGGGATAAGCACTGCGTAACGTATCTTGTTGAATCACTGTTCAGTGTACCCCTGAAATTAACACTGTATTTCATTATACTGGAATTGAAAAATTAAATTAATAAAAATACCTTAACCTAGGGAAAAACAGTTATTACTATTGTTGTCACTAATATTGCTTCACTAGGTGACCTTGAAATACCCTACATCAAGTAAATTTAAAATTACTTAGTTATTTCTCTCTTGCTTCTTTCCCTCCACACTCCATTTACTCCTTACACATACCCTATAGGTTTTGATGTGTCATTTCTCGTGAGTCCTTCATTTCAAAATTATTTGCAATTTTTATTTTTTTATTTTTATTTTTTAAAGATTTTATTTATTTATTCATAGAGACACACACACACACACAGAGAGGCAGAGACACAGGCAGAGGGACAAGCAGGCTCCATGCAGAGAGCCTGATGTGGGACTCGATCCAGGGTCTCCAGGATCACGCCCCGGGCTGCAGGCTGTGCTAAACCGCTGCGCCACCGGGGCTGCCCCTAATTGCAATTTTTAAACTTTCTTTTTTTTAGAGGTGGTGGGGAGGAGCACAGGGAGGAGAGATAGAATCTCAAGCAGGCTCCATCTCAAGCATGAGACTTGAACCCACAACCTTGAGATCATGAACTGAGCCAAAATCAAGAGTTGGACACTTTACCAACTGAGCTACTCAGGCACCCCAGTTTTTTTAAATGTAAAAATTTACACCCCAGTGGGGGTGTAGAACTCAGAACCCCAGGGTCAAAAGTCATGTGTTTTACCGATCAAGCCAGCTAGGTGTCCCTAAATGATTTGTGATTTTTTTTAAAGATTTTATTTATTTATTCATGAGAGACACACACAGAGAGAGAGGCAGAGACACAGGCACAGAGGGAGAAGCAGGCTCCACAATGGGAGCCTGACGTGGGACTCGATCCCGGGTCTCCAGGATCGTATCCTGGCCCTAAACTGCTGAGCTACCTGGGCTAACCTGATTTGCGATTTTTAAACATCTTTATTGAGGTAGGACTTTTTGCATCTGGCCACTGTCACTTTGCATAATGGTTTTGAAATTTTCCATGTTGTAGCATGTATCAGTATTTCATTCCTTTTTATTGCTGAGTAATACTCTATTGTATGGATATATCCTGTTTTGTTTATCCCTTCACCAATTGATGGATGTTTGGATTGTGTCCAGTGCTGGGCTATTATGAGTAATATGGTTGTAGACATTTAGGTACAAGTCTTTGAGTGCATATATGTTTTGTTTCTACCTAGGAATAAAATTGCTGGATCATTTGGTAATTCTGCTATTTAACTTTTTAAAAAACTGCAAAATTATTTTCTAAAGTGACCACTCCATTTTATAGTTCTACTAGCAATGCATTGAAGAAGATTCCAGTTTTTCCATATTCTCACCAACACTTGTTCTTATAGCTGTCCTAGTGGATGTGCAGTGATGTCTTACTGCACATTTCCCTGATGACTAATGATGTTGATCACAATCCTTTTATGTGCTTATTGGCCATATGTATGTCTTCTTTGATGAAATATCTCTTTGAATCTTTTGTTCATTTCTTACTGAGTTTTAAGAGTTCTTCATATGTTCTAGAGAACAGTCATTCATCACGTATGTAATTTGCAAATATTTCTCCTAGTCTGTGACTTTCATTTTCTTTCTTTTTATCTGGTTGCTTGGAGTTTATTTCCCAACTGGTACAAAGCACACCTTAGGTTGTCAGGAAGGCTCATGTGTATATCTTGTAAAGAGTGGGGTTCTCTTCCTTTTTGGTGTTTTGCTGCTTTAATGTAAAAGAACCCAACTACTTCTGCTTGCTATGCCTATCTAGTCTCCTGAGTGGGGCCGGGAGGGCCCTGATGAGCCTAGTGCCTCCTGAAGTCTGGTGGCTGGTGGTGGCTATTCAGGACTGAGGGCCCAGTGTTGGTTTGCCAGGCTGGCCACCAGGCTGCTTCTTCATGGCTTCCCAAGCCAAACAGATGATTATGCCGCTTGAGTCCTGGGGGATTCCCGAGAGTTCTGGGGACTCCAACACTATGACCACGAACTAAAGAGTGGATTTCCTGAGAAAGAAGCTTGCCACCCACCAGTGGCCTGAGTGGACCTTGGGGAGACTAGGGTGGTGTGGAATGGCTTCCCCAGGGTACTCTGCACTTCTGTCAGCACTGTTGCTGGAAGTGCAACCCAGGCGGTGCTAGTGTAGTAGCCATGGGTGGCCACAAGGGAACCACTGGAGGGGGTGGCTGCCTTGCTGTTGCTTGTGGGCTGGCAGAGACCTGGGTCGCACCTCCCACAGCCTCAGCGTACTGGGATGGGGGAGCTAGGCCATGAAACCCATTTGCAGAGATGACCACAGGAGCTGCTCCACGACTAGGTGGGAGATGTCTTAATGATGTCTTCCGAAGTGCAAAAAGTTTTAATTGCAGTAAAATCTAGTTTATCCTTTTATGGATCCTGTTTCTGATGTCACATTTAGGAATTCTTTGCCTAATTCAGGGTCACAAAGCTTTTTTATGTTTTTTTTTTCCCTAGCAGTTTTATTTATTTTATTTTTTTTAATTTTTATTTATTTATGATAGTCACACAGAGAGAGAGAGAGGCAGAGACACAGGCAGAGGGAGAAGCAGGCTCTATGCACCGGGAGCCCGACATGGGATTCGATCCCGGGTCTCCAGGATTGCGCCCTGGGCCAAAGGCAGGCGCCAGACCGGTGTGCCACCCAGGGATCCATCCCTAGCAGTTTTATAATGTTCAGCTCTTACCTTTAGGTCTGTAATCCATATGACAATTTTTGTGTGAGGTTAAGGGTCTCAGTTTATCTGCTTACATGTGACTTTCCAATTGTCCCAGCACCATTTGTTGAAATAAGACCACATTACTACATGGAATGGTTTAAGCACTTTTGTTGAAAATCAATTGACTGTTAATATAAGGGTGCATTTCTAGACTCTCAATTACGACCCATTGATCTAAATTTCTTTCCTATTGCCAGTACCATACTGTCTTCATTAATTGTAAATATTTTTTATAGTCTATTGAGAAATTGGGAAGCATAAGTCCTTAATTTATTCTCTATCAAAATTGTTTTGGCTCTTCCGGCCTTCTGCATTTCCTTGTAAATTTTAGGATGGTCTTGTCAATTTTTAAATAAAAGCTTACTTGGATTTGATAGAGTTCGTGTTCTATATATAAATTTGTTGAGAATTCCCATATTAACCGTAGTCTCCCACTCTATGAACATGGGATGCTTCTCCATTTATTTAGATTTCCTTCCATTTCTCTCAGCACATTTATTTTAAAATTTTCAGTGTACAAGTCCTAACACTTTTTGTTAAATTTAGTTCTATTTTCTTATGTTATTTCTTCTTGTCAGTTGTCATCTGAAAGGACTTCTGTAGTATATCTTGTAAATCAAAATTTGGTAGCAGTGAATTCTCTGGAAATGCCTTTATTTCACCTTGCTTTTTAAAATATAGTTTTGCTGGATATAGAATTCTTGTTTGATAAAATTTTTTTTCCTTTCAGCTTTTTGAATATGTTACCCTATTGCCTTTTGGCCTCCATTGTTTTTGGTGGGAAATAAGCCAGTTGCATTGATGGCTTCCTGTGCATCTTTCTATTTTTATGTGTATATTAAACAATGTATTTATATATATCTTTTTACCTTCTTCCTCCTCCAGGACTTCCATTATTTTCGTGTTGATGTCCTTGATGGGCATGTCCCACATGGCTTTGAGGGGCTGTTTATTTTTATTCATTTTTTTCTTGTTTTTTTGTTTCATATTGGATATGTTTTATTGACCTTTCTTTAATTTAAGCTCAGTGGTTCTTTCTTCTGCCATTTCAGATCTACTGTTGAGCCTACTGAATTTTTCATTTCAGTTATTGTCATTTTTAATTTTAGAATTTCCCTTTTAAAAACACTTGTTTCTTTATTGTCTCTGCTTTAATTCTTTAGACATGATTTCCTTCAGTTTGTGCACATGTTTACGGTACCTGTTTGAAGACTTTGCCTGCTAAGTTGGACTTTCTGGCCCTCTCAAAGATAATTTCTAATAACTACTGCTTTTCCTATAGTATGGGTCACCCTTTACTATTTCTTTGTGTGTCAAAATTTTGTTAAGGTCATATATTGCAGCAGCTCTGGATTCAGGTCCCTTCCGTCCCAGGTCTTTGTTTGTTGTTGCTTTTAAAAAAATTTTTTTAAGATCTGGCTTTGTTTAATCACTTTCCTGGGCCAGCGCTTCTTTGGAATCTTTCTCTCTTGATGCCTCTGCCATTTTCTTTTTAAAAAATTCTTGTCTGATTTTTAAGTGTAAGTTACTGTGCGTTGCCCTGTTTTGGTATGGTTTAGTGGTCAGCTAGCACTTGATCAGAGGTTGTGCTGAAAAACCTTGAGCCAATAAGACTTCTACTCTTGGCCAGTGGATCTGTGTATGGATTGGGGAATATTTTTGAAGTTCAAGCAGTTTATGAATCTACCTCGCCATTTCTTTCTGCTGGGCTGTCCAGTGTCTTCTCTGCACACTCTCAAAGCCTCACATCACACCAGGGATGTGTGGATAGGTAGGGCCCTCTGTAGTCTCTCCAGAGTTTGTATACAGCCTTGTATGTACATACATTCTTCCAAAGAGCAGGGATACAGAGGAACGAACTTACTAAGGCCCAGTGTGGCTGTCTCATTCTCTGGATTTTCTGTTAAATTTCTGATCTGTCTGCAGCTCTGCTACTTGATCCACCCAGATTGTAACTACAGTCTAGATGAAAAGGTGGTCTTTCCCATTTGTTTGCCACTGAGATTGCTGCTATTTCAGCAATGCCCAGCAGTGTGGGGTTTTTCCTTGCCCTGCTTCCCCAACAAGTGGGAAGTTTTCATGGGTTGCTCTGCTTTGGTCCAACTCTAGCACTGATGGAGTGTGTGACAGGAGCCTGTGACGGGGCATGTGACAATCATGCAATGGAAACAAGCGAAGTTAAACACTACATACCTCCACTGTTTGTACTTGAAGTTCAGTGGTTTTCCTTGAATAAATGTTTCTCAGGTTATTGTATGCCTTAGACTTCTAGAGTCCTCAGATGGTTGTATTTTACAGTTTTGTTCAGTTTTATTATTGGTTTTTAGAAGAAAGAATTTTCTGAGCTCCTCATCTTGCCATTCTAGAGGTCTGGCTGTCAGTTTTGACTTTTGATTTCCTCTTTCTCTTAAGATGTACCCAGGAGTATTTACAGATTTCAGATATATAAAACCCTGGCTGCAAAAAACCAAAACAAAAAAAAAAACCCTGGCTGCACATTGTAATCCATTAGGGAACTTCTAAATTTTTTTGTTTTTTACATTTTACTTTTTCTTACCAACAATTACAAACATAAGAAATAGAGCGTATATTACCTTGTTGTGACCAGTCTTGTCACATATATATTCTGACTTTACCTACACCGCCCCCCACCCCCGACCTGCTCATTATTTTGCAACACACATTATGTATTTCATATCCTTTTGCCCACCAGTATTTCAGCATGTAGTTCTAAAAGGAGGTGGTCTCTTTTTAAAACATAACCACAATACCATTATTACAGCTCAAAAAATTAGTAGTAATTCCTTAGTATTATCAAGTAAACTTGGGGAACTTTAGAAAATAAGATGCCCAGTCCAGTGAGATCAGATTCTGAGGGGAAGGTCCAGGCATCCAAATAGATTAAACTTTCCCAGTAATTGTGACATACAGCAAAGTTGAGAACTATTCTGTTAGATTTCTCTGTCTCTTTCCAAGATTATCTTTCTTTTCTAGTTTAAATGCATTAGAGTCAGAGTATGGTGATAGGAAAAATTCTCTTTTGAGGGGGGATTTGAGGGTTTTTTTTTCTTTGCCTAACATAGAATCAGTTTTTATGAACATTCAGTAGATATTTTATAAAGACTGAATCTCATCTGTGTTCTGGTAAAAGAGCTTTATATAAGCCTTTAAAACCAAGTTGCTAGTTTGTGTTATTTGAATTTCTCTAGCCTTATTTTTGGCCAAGTTTATCTGTTACTCTCCTAAAAGAAGTGTGTTCTCACAGGGATTATGGTTTTGTCAGTTCTTACATTTCTGAATGTTTTAAACATTTAGATTATTTCCTTCATAACTTTATGCCATGTAAAGTGAAGGAAGACAGCAGCAGACTGTCTTCTCCCCCACCCTCCCCCGACCCCATTGTTTGCATATTCTAATCCTTAGTTGCACTTGGAAGGTTTTCTGATGTTGGTGCCATCCACTAACTGCGTTTGGGTGACGTTAAAGGTCATTTCAGCCCTTCTGCCATAGGCCCTGTCTCTGCAGGGTTCTTGTTAGGGACCCAGCCTTCGACTCTGTCTTCAGTATGTCAGGGCGTTGCCACTTCCTGCCCACCTCAAAAGTACCTGCTGCATTTCTGATCATCATGTATGGTGGGCACTTTGAGGAAATGTGCACGTTAGAAGCAGCAAGCTGTGATTTCACACTTGATTTCCCATGGCCCGGGTGTGTGCTGGGCTAGTTCTCCACTCACTCTGTCTGTACCATTTGGGCGAGACACAGAGTCTTCCCACTCCCCTGCTGTGTGATATATGGCTCACTGTTTTTCCCAAAGTAAGTGCTAATAAATTGTTTTCAATTCCTCTTGGATTTTAATGCTGTCCTTTGCACCTTGGTCCAAAAACATTGATCTGTTTGAAGGAAAGTTCCTCAGGAGGGAAGATCAGCATCATAGGGATCCAGCAGGCCCTGCCCTTCCCCGCTTGTCACAGTAGCCCTGGGCTTCTGCCAGCCTCAGGTGCCACCTGCTTGGGCTCAGCAAGGAATGCTTTGCAGCGACTTGGTTCTGATGGCAAGGACAGGTTTGGACAGAGCTCCCTTTCCTCAAGGGAGAGTGACAGGACCTTGATTCATGAGGGCCGGTGGGATGTCATGTGGCCAGCTTGGAATGGTGGGTGGTGGACTCCTGAGCTGGGATTCAGGGGCATTCCTGTGTCTCCTGGATGACTCCTGCCATAGGCCTCCCACCCTTTGTGTGCTCAGCGGGGGCCGCTCTGTTCTCTAGTCTGCTGCAGGAGGAAGAGGCTGGATCACATCGTGCCAGCCACTTGGGGCAGGGAGGCGATTTTGCTTTGCCTCCACCCTCCTTTCCAGTGTTTTCTTCTGCTCAGAATACCGTCCGAGATTGTCTTCCTTCCTTGCTGCCTCCAGAGGCCTGCACCTCCGCAGCCTCAGCCATTCATTCATTCTCCTCACCTGCTAGGCGGAGGGGGAGGGCAGATGTCAGTCATGTGGATGGAACACAGGGGTGGACCCAACACAGGGGCGCATGGAGGGCCCAGGACTTTTGTAGATCCCACAAAGCCAGAGGCACAGCATAGTGGTTGGAAACATGGCTTCCCAAGGTGGGTGGACCCAGCACTTAGACTGTTGACTGGGGGATTTGGCACAAGTTACCCTACCCTTCTGGGTCTCCGTTTCCTCTTTGCAATTTTGTTTGCTAGGGCTGCCATAGCCAAGTACTACAGCCTGGGTGGCTTAAACAGCAGAAATATATTGCCCTGTAGTTCTAGAGGTTGGAAGTCCAAGATCACAGATTTGATCGGGGTTGATTACTTTTGAGAGCCTGTGGGGAATAATCAGCTCCACACCCTAACTACTAGCTTCTGGTGGTTTGCTGATAATATTTGGCTTTCTTTGGCTTCTACTGAATCACTTTTTTTTTTTTTTAAGATTCTATTTATTATTTTTTTATTTTTATTTTTTTAGATTCTATTTATTATTTATTCATGAGAGACACACAGACAGAGACAGAGACATAGGCAAAGGGAGAAGCAGGCTTCCTGCAGAGAGCCTGATGCAGGACTCGATCCCAGGGTCACACCCTGAGCCAAAGGCAGATGCTCAACCATTGAGCCACTCAGGTAACCCTGCATCACCTTAATCTCTGCCTTCGTCTTCACCTGCCAGTCTCCCTGTGTGTATGTCTGGTTCCAAATTTCCCCTTCTTATGAGAATACCAGATTTACTAGGTGAGAGGCCCACCCTGTTCCACTGCATCTTCTCTCTAACTCAACTAACTACATCTGCAGCAACCCTGTCTCCAAATAAGGTCAAATTCTAAAGTACCAGAGGTTAAGGCTTCAACACAAATTTTGGGGAGGACCCAGTTCAACCTATATCAGAAAAAAAGTAGCACTGATATTACCACCCATGTACCAGGATTGTTAGGTTATTAGTTCACACCAGTAAAGCACTGGGTTCACTTCCTGTCACACGGTAATTGCTCAGTAATGTTAGTCTTGTTATGGGGCTTTGATGACCTCCTCTCAGTGGGACTGTCCTCCTGATGGACTCGCTGCTTCTCTTCCTGCTTTTTCTGTTCCATTCTCCAGAGACAGAAATGAAGTCATGTCAGACTCCCTGCGTAAACACTGCAGTGATTTCCTATTTCTAGCAGTTGGTATCTTAGGGCTGCAAGTAACAGAAAACCCAACCCAAACTGGTTTAGGAAATTGAGAGATTATTTGGTTTAACATAATTGAAGTCCAGGGGGTAATCTGCTTTAGGTGGAGCTTGATCCAGAGCTCAAACAATGTAACTACCAATACTGAGGTTTTTCTCTTGGTCTCTCAGTTGGTCCCTCTGAGCTGTTTTTACTGGTAATGCTTATGACACCAAATATATGGCGTTTTTCCTCCTACTGACTGATTCCCCAGCTCTCTGGATGCTACCTGGGTGTATGACCATTCAGTGTAATTCTGACACTAACGACCTGGACTCAGCACAGACCCTGCAAGTTAGGGACTCAGTCCCACAAGACTGTGCCCACTTCAGACACCAGTAACAGATCCCAAACTGCCACCTGTACCCCTGACCAACTGGCTATAAATTGGAGGCTCCAGCGACCCTCATCTCAGATTTGATGATTTGCTGCTAGAATGGCTCACAGAATTTAGGAAGACACTTCCCTTGTACTTACTGCTTTATTAGAAAAGATTTGACTCAGAAACAGCCAAATGGAAGAGATGTGTAGGGCAAGGTATAGGGGAAGAGGCACAGAGCTTCCATGACTTTTCCAGGCACAGTACAGCCGTGCGTTCACCAACCTGGGAGCTCTCCAGTCCTGTTGTTAAGAATTTTTTATGGGGATTTCATTATGCAGGCATGACTGATTAAATCACTGATTCAGGGATCCCTGGGTGGCGCAGTGGTTTGGCGCTGGGCTTTGGCCCAGGGCGATCCTGGAGACCCGGGATCGAGTCCCACGTCGGGCTCCCGGTGCATGGAGCCTGCCTATGTCTCTGCCTCTCTCTCTCTCTCTCTCTCTCTCTGTGATTATCATAAATAAATTTTAAAAATAAATAAATAAATAAAAATTAAAAAAAAAATCATTGATTCACCAGCCCTTCTCCCTCCCTGTAGGTTGAGGGGTGGGACTGCCAGTTCCAACCGTTTTATTGTGCCCTGGTCTTTCTAGTAACCAGCCCCCATCCAGAATCTATCTCAGGACCTCTCAGCCAGGAGTCACTTTATTAGCAGAGACTCAGGTTGAAAGAGGCTTGTTAGGAATAACACAGAGTGTTCCTATCACCCCAGTCATTCAGGAAGTTCCAAGGGTTTCCAAAGCTCTGTGTCCGCAACCAGGGACAAAGGCCAACTGTGTATATCACAGTTTTAGTCTCAAGTTGGTTGTTCTGTGATAGTTACAAGATGATTGCAACAAACTCCAGCCTTGAATCAGGAGACACAAGTCCAGTGGGAAACGAGGGTGAAAGACCTTTTTTGTGGGACCTTCTACAAAAGTTCTGAAATTCACTGTGAGCCAGCTTAGGTCACATGCCACAACTATTACCATCACTCTGACGAGGGGAAGGCAGGATGCCTTGATGGACTTTGTTAGGGCTGGGCCAGGGCCGGAGCTCCCTGGATATCTCGTGGCCTGAAAGCTGGGGCCATCTGAGTTCCACGTGAAAATAGGGTGCTTTGTGGGAAAAAGTCCTTGTCGTGGCATACTGCACCATGATGCAGCCCCTGCCAGTCTTGCTTACAGCACACCAGCTATGCTTTCATGTAGTTTTTCAAAGAAGCCAAGCTATTTTCCTACCTCAGGGCCTTTGAATGTGCTCTCCCTTGTCCTTAAAATACTATTCCTGTTGGCTTTTCACCTGTCCTTGTCCTTCTCATCCTTCAGACTGCAGCTGAAATGCCAGTCTTCCAAGAGCCTCTCCTTAGACCATCCTGAATCCAAACCAGGGCCCCTATTATTCTCACCTGGCAAACCTTCAGAGCACTTAAAATATTTAATGACACATTACGCTCACATGTTTAATGTCTGTCTTCCCCACGGGAAAGTCAAGCCCAGGCCTATTTATATTTTCTCCCATTGCATCCCCAGTACATACTAGGTGCTCAAAAAAATAAAAATCTTTATTAAGTGAATGTGGTTGAATTGGGATAGTTTACTCATTTAAAATAATAGCTGGCCTGACATCGAACTGGAGCAGGGAATAATGACTCGCCAGAAGTATGAAAAAGCCTGGCAGCGAAATTTCAAAGGGAAAGCTTTTACGAGTTGATTAACTGAACTGCATGCTTCAGCCATGTTTTTGTAGGCTTGTTGGCATTAATGATGCCCAGACCCTCCTTTGAGAATCTTGGGGCCAGCTGATCTCTCATCTGCATCTCCTAACAGTAAAAACTTTACCACATTAACTAGAGTAGG
This sequence comes from Canis lupus baileyi, assembly GCF_048164855.1. Taxonomy (NCBI): domain Eukaryota; kingdom Metazoa; phylum Chordata; class Mammalia; order Carnivora; family Canidae; genus Canis; species Canis lupus. Next base: position 115,450,244 of record NC_132838.1, on the reverse strand, counting down.
ACAATTAACACGTGTTTTTAATTAGCCTGTTGGTCATCTTGTATCTGAGGAGGCCAGGGAGTGGAAGGCTAAGATCAAGTGTTTTAACACTCGGCTACTCAGATACCTCCAAGGAACCACGCTGCTGATGCTTCAGAATCTCTGCAGTCCCATCAAGGGTGGAATTCTTGTTCCTAGAGTCACGGTTAGCTTCCTACGCCGAGTGAGTGGTCATCACCCCGGTCTAACAGCAAAGGTGGCTGAATTGTCTCCTCTGGTGGGAGGCAGGTGCGGAGACACTCGAGGGTGTGGGGGTGCATCTCATGAAAGAATTGACTTCGGCAGTCACCAGGTAAAGCAAAAATGTGGTAAAGTGAGATCACCTCTAAACTTCCCTTAAGATACTGAGTATTGGTTGAATATGGCTTTGGCTTCAGTAGGAGACCCAGAATAGCAGCGGTGTAAATGAGAGAGCCGTTGATTCATTTCTCACGTAACAGTTTGAGCATGAGCAGCCCAGGGCTGCTGACAAGGCAGCTCCGCAGTGTTGGGGGCCTGCCAATTTGTCACTCCCCATTACTGCGATGTTGCCCTCATCAGCATGGTCCAGAATGACTCCCCACCCTGATGTGCATTCCAGCCTGTGAAAGGGAAGATGTAAGCAAGGACAGAGTGAAATTTCCTGCCTTCTTCTTAAGGCAGGAAAATTTTTTTGACCTAAAATTCACATAAAATCTGCCCTTTTAAGTGTACATATGATTCAGTGGTTCTTAGCATATTCACAGGGTTGTACAACTGTCATCACAGTCTAACTGCAGAACATTTTCGTGACCCCAAAAAGAAACTCAGACCTGTTCACTCCCTCTTTCCCCTTCCTCCCAACCCCTGACGGCTAATCTCCTTTTTCTCTCTATGGATTTGCCTGTTCTGGACATGTCATGTAAATTGAGTAATGCATCATAGGGCATTTGTGTCTGACTTCTTTCACTCAGCATAATGATGGCCAGTACTTAATTTCTTTTTTGGCTGGACATTCTTTTGTATGGGTCTACCACATTTTGCTTATCCATTTATCAGTTGATGGACCTTTGGATTCTTTCTACTTTTTGGCTATTCTGAACACAGTGTGAATGTTCATTTATGTACAGATTTTTCTGTGAACATATCTTTTAATTTTCTTTGTTATATAACTAAGTGTGGAATTGATGGGCCATGTTTTAACTTTTTGAAGAACACACAGGTTCTTGACATTGGTGCACCACAAGCTTTTTGACATCTACTTCTCAAAATCTTGCTTTTAAATCCATAAAACACATAGGATTACAAAGTAAACCAATTGTGTTGAAATGCAGTTTTTGAAATGTGAAGATAACACATCTGATATCTAGAATGGCAAAATCCAGTGATGGGTAGAATAACTACATAATTTCAAAGTACCAAAGGGCATGAATGTTATTTTGAGAAGTGTATAGAACTAATGTGATTTTTAAAAATACCTGTGATTTCTATTGTTGGCAAATTCACTGGCGTGAAAACCACTGTGGTTTGCCTGCGTTCATAATTGAAGGAAACGCTGAATTTCAGTTATAGGCTAGTGAAAATAGAGAGGTCATTTCCCCCTACTCTAGATTACTGGAGCTCCTGAGTTGCATCACACTTCAAAGGGGTGACCCAGAAGTCATATACACCTCTTCCACTCCCATCTCATTGGTCTGAATTTAGTCAGGTAACCATGCCTTGCTGCAAGAGAGCCTGGGAGTTGTAGCCTTCATTCACATCAGCCATGTGCCTGGCTGAATGTAGGAGTTCAGTTGTTAAAGGAAAGGGGAGAATGAGTATTAGGAGACAAGAAGTCAATATTGCACTACACCTCATACAGCCAGTTTCTTCCCTGGGTTCAAAACACGTTCTTTCTTCTGAGAAGCACCTGCCAAAGGGGTTTGCCCTTTAGAGACCATGTTGTAAGAACAGTGTCCGTCCGTCCTTCCTTCCTTCATTTTATTTATTTATTTGAAACGAGAGAAAAGCACACAAACATGGGGGAGGGGCAGAGGCAGAGGGAGAAGCAGACTCCCTGCTGAACAGGGAGCCTGTCACAGACCTCAATCCCAGGACCCTGAGATCATGATCTGAACTGAAGGCAGACACCCAACTGACTGAGCTACCCAGGTCCCCCTGCAATGTACTTCTTTAAACACTAGATGCTATTCAGAGTGGTGAGCTGCTCCATGCTGAACTGAGCTTGCCTGAGGGAATAGCATATGCTTGCCTCTCATCTCACATTCACACCAGAGCAAATGCTCATGAAGTGGAATGGTGGACATCTGTGCTATTTAAATTATTTGTCCTTTTTAGGGGAGCGAGAGGATCGAGGGGGTCAAGTGCATCATTGAGTTTTGTGTGGTAAACATTTGATACAACATCTTTGTACCTTTTTACTGTGCCATGAGACGTGTGGTTGGCTTCTTAAATGACTGGATGTTGGTGTGATATTGAAATCCTTGATTCAAATTGTCAGAACTCTTGGATCATCCGAAGCAGATGAAGGACTGATTTACTGGCTCAGAATCCAAGAAGGTCAGCAACAAAGAGAGTGGCAGTTTAGGTGTCAGGAGTAGGAAATCACAGGACCATGTATGGCCCATTGGCAATGTGGCCTCCCCATGGTCTTGGTTGTGTGTGGGGGTTGAAGAGTAATGATACTTAAAAAAAAAACAAAAAACAATTTATTTATTCATGAGAGACACAGAGAGAGAAGCAGAGACACAGGCAGAGGGAGAAGCAGGCTCCATGCAGGGAGCCCAATATGGGACTTGATCCTGGTACCTCGGGATCACACCCTGAGCCAAAGGCAGACACTCAACCACTGAGCCACCTAGGCATTCCTCCCCAGTATTTATTTTTAACAATAACTTAGGAGTTTCCATAATTGTTCCATCAATGGTCCCCCTCCTTCTGCTCTTGCACCCAGTGGTACCTGCCCCCTCCTTTGTGCCACCAAGTAAATGCTCAAATTGACTACCGATCTCTTTCTCCCTTGATTCTAGGCCAGCGTCAGCCTGGTTTCAGGTTTTAAGAGCCACTGTTTAGCTGTCCTAGTTTTAAACATGAATTAAAAAAAAAAAAAAAGGAGTTGATGTGTTACTTAGCAAATATTTACAGTGCCCACCTGGTGCCAGATCTGGGTCACCAGACACAGGGACATCATTAACAAGCCCTTGCCCTCATGGAATTGACAGTCTGGAGGGGAAGCAGGGATTCAGACTATTAACGAATAACTTCATGAACGTTGATTGCCGCTGTGATAAATAGCATAAAGGGAAAATACAGGGAGCTTGGAGAGCATATTAATGTGTGGCACAGAGGGCCTAACCCAGGGATCCGGGGAGCTGGTGAGCCAGGGGCGAAGGAGGCACATGTCTGTGCCAAGCCCTAAGGCTGAATGGTGGCTTGAGGGCAGTGTCAGGGCAGAGGGGAAACAGACCACCTCTGGGGTGAAGTTAAAGGCCCTAGGGGTACTGGTCAGAACCCTTCTGAGGAGACTCCCTGATATTAAGGCTCCCTCACCTGCTAGCAAGTCAGTTTCCTCATTGTTAAGATGGGTGCAACACTGGTCATGGTGCCCACTTCATTGGTGGCTGTGAGAGTTAAACGAGTGCATAAGGCCCCTAGAACTGCCCTGGCATGTAGCAAGGGCTCTATGGCTGTTAATAAGGAATTAAGCCTTTTATGTTGGGGGACTTAAACAGCTAATAGAAAACCGGAATCCACATTAGGAAAGTGCTTGATAGGGGCTACCAGACATGGAAACTTGGTGTGGGGGGTTGGGGTACAACCATCGGTACCACCCCAGGAGGCATTCAGAAATGTGTGGGGTGGTTTGGCACACAATGACCTGGGGGCAAGAATGCTGAATTTCCTGCAATGCAGAATATTGGTGTTACAAAGGATCATCCCCTCCCCCCCCCAAGTGCCAGCAGTAACCTGCTGGGGACAGCATCTGCCAATGTATGTCCTTGGCTCTCCCTCCTGCTCCTGTTGTATTTCCTTCCCCAGGTGGAAGAATGGCTGCTTTTGCAGGTGGAGGCCGCCCCTAAATGCCCTGTCAGTTCCACCTGCTGAAATGTTCATGAGCTACCCCTCCCCTGCAGCACTCGGGAGCACAGCCGGCTCTTTGGCAAAACGTGTGAAACCAAGTAAACAGTACTGGTCTATCAGTTAGGTTATTGGGTTGCAAGCAACAGAAACCGCCTGGATACCTGCTGTAAAAACAAGACTGGGGTCAGGCAGCTCTGGGGCATCTTGAGCCACATTCAGGGCTGTCCTGGCAGAGGAGGAGGCAGTGAGGTGGCAGGAAGACCTCTGACGGTCGCTGGCCTCCTGGGCGTGATTCCCAGCGTCACCACCACTGCACAAGTTTTCCAGCCTTCCCATGCCTGGGTCTGTCAGCTGTAAGACAGGGATAAACAGGAGAGTTGCAGTGAGGAGCCCACAAGGTGATACTTGGACCTTTAAAGTTCCTAGTATAGAGTGTATGTGGCTAGATAAATTTAGCCACTATTTTTATTGTTCTCATTTGGTTATTTGTGGCATTACTATATTTTTAGCATTAGCCATGGTTTTATCAACAGTTTGGGATTCAAATTCCTGAGGAGGAGCAGCTGATTGGCCCAGTCTTGGGTCATGTGGCTGGATGGGGCCTATGATTGGCCATCTCCCACACACACACACCCACCTCCCTCAGCAACTAGGAGGCACTGGGGAGGCTGGGTTATCCCCAGAAAAAGTGGCCTGCAACCATTGGGAGTTAGGGCAGAGACACCAGTCAAGCCCAGACTCCACATGTCCTCCATCCTGTCATTTGACCTAATAAATGTTGATTTGTCTGCTTTGTGCCATGGCTGGTGCTGAACACAGAGGAGACGGTGATATGCAAGGTATCTTCCTGACAGGTCTCAAAGTTCAGAGGAGACCGCTGGAGAAAGAGGAGCCTGGTTAAGACCAAGTGCTTGGAACAATGCTTGGCCCTTAGGTCAGTAAATATTTCTTGAATGAATAAATACACTGGGAAATGCAAGAGGTTTATGGGAGCACACAACCAAAGCATTTACTCTCAAGTCCCACCAACAATTTCAAAAGAAGCTCATGGATGCACCTGCAGCCTCCAAGTGAGGTGCAGATGGCCATATGCCTGCATGTCCTTGCACACAGTAGGTGTTTAATAAGTGGCCACAGAATGATCTAGGCGCATAGCTCCACAGCCAACCCTGTGCGACATTTGGTGGCAGACCTGGAGTTGGGGAGCTGGCTGCCTTCTCCACGGAACAGGATGTGCAGACGTGGCTGCAGGGATACATCTCTGTGGAATGCGGTTGCTAATACAAATGAGCTCCCTCACGTCACAAGGCATCTATTATATGAACAGTTGGACGACTCGCTGTGGGACTGGGCGGGCTCTCGGGGAAATCCAGAGCCACAGTTATGCTTCAGGATTCCCTTCAGAGAAGGCCTTTTCTCCACAAAGGACTCTTAATAAGCAAGATAATAATAGCCAGCACTTTCCAGGTGCCTGACACTGTGCAAAAGGATTAGCCCATGGAATCCTTACAACATCCCGTGAGGTCAGTATTAACATTATCCCCATGGTGTGAGGCTCAGGGAGGAAAAATAACCTGCCTTGTGGGTTCACAGCCAAGTGAGGAAGCAAGTTGGGATTTTGGCCATGGTCTCTTCACTCCACTTGAACTCTTCACTCCATACACAGTCTCCTTTCTCTCTGTAGTGCCAACTTTAAAATGGTATTTTATTAATTTGCATGTAGTATGTTGTTTAAAAATAGTCAACTTTCTTCCTTCCCCTGAACCCTCCACCGGGACCCATCTCCTTTGGCCCACTGCCTGTTTCTGTATGACTTGGGCGTTTATTTTACATTTTGCACAGCTGAAAAAAAAAGTCAAAAGAACATTTCATGACATGAGAAGCAACATGACCTTTGGGTTTCCACATCCATGAATAAAGTTTTACTGGAGCACAGCCATGCTCATTCGATTATGTATTGTCTGTGGCTGCTTCCACACTGTCACAGCAGAGTTGAGTTGTTGGAACAGAGACCATTTTAAGTTTAAGACCAAACTTAAAAGTATTCAAAGTATTCACTGTATGGCCCTTTGCAGAAAAGGTTTGCCAACCTTTGCACTATGCAGTTTCCTTCAAGGGTGTCTTAAATCACTTTTCTTGCAAGGTGACTCACCCATTTATTTCATAGAAAACAGCCGGGCTGCAAGCTGTGGGCCAAGCCCAGGTGTGCGCCTGGAAGTGGGTTGGTTAGCGCCTCCACTCATGCTCACTCAAAGTATTTCTTGGGCACCAGCTGTATGGCAAGCCCCCGGCTGGCAGTCACAGCAGGTCCAGGCCTGCCCTCAGGAATCCACAGGGCAGTGGGGGAGTCAGACATTATCAGGACGTATTTAGGTGCTTTCTCTGACCCTCTGCCCATTATGCCTGCTGTGTTTTATTTGTGACCCTTTTAAAAAAAAATAGGTCGTGCATTTATTTGCTTGAAAAATCAATTTGTGTGTGTGTGTGTGTGTGTGTGTGTGTGTAGACATACACATTGACAGGTCTTGATCTACTATCCCTTGCCTGCCTTGTTCCTCCACCCTGTAAGCAACCATTTGTATTAGTTTTTTTGCATATCCTTCTAGAGTTTTTTTTTTAAGCAAATACTTCCATCTATTTATATCTTCCCTTCCTTATGCAAAATGTAGCATACACCCTGTCCTACACTTTGCTTTATTTTATTTTTTTTTAAATCTCTCTTAGCCGTTGAACAGTGAAGGATGGGTAGGAGTTAATTCAGGGGAAGAGAAAGGTGTGTATTGAGCAAGAGCATTCCAGGCAGAGAAGATAGCCTGAACAGCATGTGTGGAGGTCCTGGAGAGCAAGGCTTCCTCCAGGGTCGAGGGAGGGCCTGGGAGGCTACAGTAGAGGAGGAGGGGCCTGTTGCGGCTGCCAGGGCCTGAAGGCCAAGGGAGGGACTGTGGCCTTGATTCTAGGAGCACCTGGGTGTGGAGTTCTGCTCTGTTTCCTTCCATGCCCTGCTTTTCTCTGTGGCCAAGTACATGTGGCCTTTATCACGTGCGGCAAAGGAGAGGCCAAGAATGTCCTTGAGAGCCAGCTATTGACTGTGGTTAATAATGAAAGAAAATTTCTCTTGTGAGCTATTCTCAGGAGGTGTGATCCAGTGTCTAGAGGTTTGCAGGCCCGTACCTCTGGCCTCCATGGCCCATACCTCTCGTGTGACACAGGACAAGTCCATCACCGCTCATCTTTTCAATTGACACAGTGCAGTGCCAAGCACAGGGGTTTTTGGAGAGTAACACACACAGTGTTCTCAGTCCCAAGGTAGCCACATAGTAAGTACTCATTATCTGGTGGTGATGGCAGCTTCCATTTATTTTTACAGGCCTGGCTGGGGCTCATACTTTGTTAGCATAGCTCACGGTGAAAATTTTTTATTCGACAGCCTCATCACCTGGGTACTGGTAACTCCTCTGTGGGTTACGGTCTACACTGGGCAAGTAACTTATCCCCTGTGCCCTTTATTATTTCCACTTATAAATGGAAATAATAATAATATCTGCCTCTTGGTCCGGTGCTGAGGAGGAAATGAGTTAACATTTGTGTTGCACTTAAAATAGTGTGTGACAAGTGGTGACATCAGTGGACACCGGCTATTATTGGTACTGTTATTGCACACTCTGTGTTCCCTCAGGAAGTCTACGTTACACTCGGGAGAACTCGATGGCAGTGATGACAGTGCCACCGTCTTTCCAGGGGAACAATGCCCTTTGTTACCAGGGACACTTCACCTCTTCGGGAAGACACTTAACTGCAAGGAGGACTGGGAAATCTAGAATTTTCCTAATTGACTCTCCCAGTAGAAGAGAAATACATAATCACAGGGGTGCCCGGTAAATTTTGGTGAGCATGTGAATCCATTTACCAGTCTATCCATCACAAGGGGCCCTCCTCCCAGCACATTACACATGTCCATGTTGCTGGGGTCGATTTGCAGAAAGTGATGTGGCAAAACTGCTGGCCTCCAACCTGAGGTGCTGGAAGAAAGCTTGTGAGGGACTCTAAAGTCTCTTGAGTTGTATCTGTCTAATCAGGGAAACAATTATACCTCCTAGATCAAAGTTGAGAGGCAGGCTCTGGGAAGAGTGCCTAGAGCAGCCAGAGAAAGGCTGCAGAACCGGTTTTTTCTAGGCAAGTCTTATTTACCTACTTGTCTGATTGCCTAGAGGACAACCCCATTGGCTCTTAGAGGCCTTCCAGGTCACCTCCTCCCTTGGGCTGGGCCTCTCTCTGTAGATGGTTGGCCGCCCACTGGCCAGGGAGCACCTACTGTGTGTCAGGGTACTGTCCAGGGTGCTGGAGATAGTAATAGATAACACTCTGCCCTCACTCTTTGCCAGGCATTGCAGGTGCTTGGGTTAACTCATTTAACCCTCTCATTGTCCCCAAGAGATGGGTCTGCATCAGATCTATTGCAGATGTGTGAAAAATCAAGTTTTTTTTTTTTTAAGATTTTTTTATTAATTTATTCATGAGAAACACAGAGAGGAGAGAGCGAGAGGCAGAGACACAGACAGAGGGAGAAGCAGGAGCCATGCAGGGAGCCCGACACGGGACTCGATCCCAGGTGTTCAGGATCACACTCTGGGCCAAAGGCAGCGCTAAACCGCAGAGCCACCCAGGTTGCCCTCAAGTATTAATTAAAAAAGAAACAAACTGATTTTTTTATAATGTTCAGTTCAAACAATTTTTTAAATTATGGATATCTGATATCTCAGAATAACATGAATCTTTTCATTGATGGCTTATTTTGATAGCCTGATTTTGTTGTTAAATAGACTCTACTTCTTTTTTTTTTTAAGAGTTTATTTATTTGTTCATGAGAGAGACAGAGAGAAGGCGGAGACATTAGGCAGAGGGAGAAGCAGGCTCCCAGCAGGGAGCTTGATGTGGGACTTGATCCTGGATTTCCGGGATCATGCCCTGAGCTGAAGGCAGTGGCTCAACCACTGAGCCCTAGGTGTCCCTAGACTCTACTTTTTATTTTTATTTTTTTTTTAAAGATTTTTATCTATTCATGATAGAGAGCGGCAGAGACACAGGCAGAGGGAGAAGCAGGCTCCATGCCGGGAGCCCGACACAGGACTCGATCCCGGGACTCCAGGATCACACCCTGGGCCAAAGGCAGGTGCTGAACCGCTGAGCCACCCAGGGATCCCCTAGACTCTACTTTTTAGGGCAATTTCAGATTCATAGCAAAATGGAGAGTACCCTCTACCCCACTCATGCACAGCCTCTCTGATCATCAACATCACCCACCAGAGTAGTACATTTATTATAGTTGATGTACCTGCACTAACACATTGCTGTCACCCAGATTTTATAGTTTACACACTCTTGCTGTACATTCTTTGAGTTTGGACAAACATATAATGACACGTATCTACCATTGTAGGATCGTACCGCGTAGTTTCACTGCCGTAAAAATCCTGTGTGCTCCAGGAGTTCATCCTTCCCTCCCCCCTAACCCCTGGCAATCATCAATCTCTTCACTGTCTCCATAGTTTTGCCTTAGGATATTATATGACTGGGAAGATACAGTGTGTAGCCTTTTCAGATTGGCTTCTTTAATTTAGTAATTACACTTAAAGTTTGTCCATATCTTTTTGTGGCTTGAATAATATTCCATTGTTTGGATGTATCAGACTTTATCCATTCATCTACTAAAGGATGTCTTGATTACTTTCAGGTTTTGGCAATTATGAATAAAGTTGCTGTAAACATCTGTATGCAAGTGTTTGTGTGAACAGGAGTTTTCAACTCCTTCGGTAAATACCAAGGAACATGATTGCTGGATCAAATGGTATAAGTATGTTTACTTTAGTAAGAAACTGCCAAATTATCTCCCAAAGTGGCTGTACCATTTTTGCATTACTACCAGCAATGAGTGGGAGTTCTTGTTTTTCCACATCTTTACCATCATTTGGTGTCAGTGTTCTGGATTTGATCATACTAATAGTATGTGATGGCATCTCCTTGTTGTGTTGTTTGTTTTTATGTAAGCTCTACACCCATTGTGGGGCTTGAACTCATGGGCCCAAGATCAGGAGTCACGTGTTCTATAGACTGAACCAGCCAGACACCCCTCTCATTTTATTTATTTTTTTTTAAGATTTTTTATTCTATTTTATTTTATTTTATTTTTTATTTTATTTTTTATCTTATTTTGTTTTATTTATTTTATTTACTTTATTTTATATTTTATTTTATTTTATTTTACTCATGGAGAGAGAGAGAGAGACAGAGGCAGAGACACAGGCAGAGGGAGAAGCAGGCTCCATGCAGGGAGCCCGATGTAGGACTTGATTCCTGGTCTCCAGGATCACGCCCTGGACTGAAGGCGGTGCTAAACCGCTGAGCCACCTGGGCTTCCCACCCCTCTCATTTTACTTTATATTTCCCTAATGACTTATAATGTGAAGCATCTTTTCAAAAGCTTATTTATCATCTGTGTGTCTTCTTTGGTGAGGTGTCTGTTAAGATCTTTGGTCACTAAAATCTTTCAATTTTAGTGAAATCCAGCTTGTCAGCTCTTTTTTTCATGGATTATGCCTTTGGTGTTATATCTAAAAAATGATTACTATATCCAAAGGCACCTAGGTTTTCTTCTAGGAGTAATATAATTTTTTGTTTTACCTTTAGGTTTGTGATCCATTTTGAGTTAACTTTTGTGAAAGGTGTAAAGTATGTGTCTAGATTCATTTTCTTGCATATGAATGTTCAGTTCCAGCACCATTTGTTAGAACGATTATTTTTGTTCCATTCTATTGTCTTTGCTTCTGTGTCAAAGATCAATTGACTACTTATGTGGGTCTATTTCTGGGCTGTCATTCAGTTCCATTAATCTGTTTATTCTTTCACCAATACTACACTTTCTTAACTACTGTAGCTTTGTAGTAAGTCTGTTCCTCTCTTCCAGTATTTTGTTGGCTATTCTGGTCTTTGGCTCTCCATATAAACTTTTTTTTTTTTATGATTTATTTATTTAGAGAGAGAGAGTGGGGCGAAGGCAGAGGGAGAAGGAGAGAGAGAATCTCAAACAGAGCCCCCACTGAATGCAAAGCCTAATGGTTCGATCTCATGACCCTGAGATCATGACCTGAGCCAAAATCAAGAGTGGAGCTTAAGCAACTAAGCCAACCCATATGCCCCTCTCCAGTATTAAGAATTACTTGGATTACATTGAATCTACAGATTTAAGTTGGAAAGAACTGCTATCTTTTTATTGTTTTGTTTTCTATTTTTTGAGATGGGGTTTCACTGTGGTACCCAGGTAGAAGTGTACTGGCATTCATAGTCACGAGCCCACTACTGATCAGCATAGGAGTTTTGATCTGCATTTCTGCCCTGGGCCAATTTACGCCTCCTTAGGCAACGTGGTGGCTCCCCTGCTCCTGAGAGGTTACCATATTGATGCTGAACTTAGTGCATATACCTGAAGGGCCTCCTCACACCTCAGCCTCCCAAGTAGCTGGGACTACAGGCACATGTCACAATGCCTGGCTAGAAAGAACAGATATCTTGACAACATTGAATCTAACTATTTATGAACATAGAATATCTCTGTTTATTTAGTTCTTTGATGTCTTTCATCAGAACTTTCCTCATATAATTCTTGTACATGTTAGATTTATACCTAAATATTTCATTTTGGGGGATGCTTACGTACATGACATTGAGTTTTTAATTTCAAATTGCACTTTTTCATTGCTGGTATATAGGACAACAGTTGACTTTTTAAAAGATTTTTATTTATTTATTTGAGAGAGAGAGTGTGTACCAGCAAGAGAGAGCATGAGTGGAGGGAGGGACAGAGGGAGAAGCAGACTTCCCACTGAGCAGGGAAACCCCATGCCAGGCTTAATTCCAGGATCCTGGGATCATGACCTGAGCCAAAGGCAGCCTCTCAACTGACTGAGCCATCCAGACACCACAGCAATTGATTTTTTATATTAATCTTGTATCCTACAACCTTATTATAATCATTTACTCATTCCAGGAGCTTTGTGTTTTCTTTGTTTTTATTTGATTTTTAGGTTTTCTACACATCTACACATATGATCCTGTCATCTGTGAACAATGACGGTTTTCTTTCTAATCTGTATACATCTTACTTCCTTTTCTTGTCTTCCTGCATTAGCTAGGTCTGCCAGCTTGATGTTGAAAAATAGTGGTGAGAAAGGACATCTCTGCCTTGTTCCTGATCTTAGTGGAAAAGCTTTGAACCTCTCAGATTAACTATGATGATATGAAATTGTCTTTTCAGTCATTAGTTCACCTAAGCCAAATGTTTGGAAGGTGGGAACCTTGCATCCACTTCCCTTAGCCAAATTCTGACCATGTGAAAGGTTTTAAAAACATGCCTGGAAAAAAAAAAAAAAAAAAAAAACATGCCTGAATGAGTGAGTGAATGACTCTTGTGATACAGTGAACTGCTAATCAGAACTTACATGCAATGTCTTCTGAGCAAATGTCAACTCAGGCTTAGGGAGGTAGTGGAGGGCAGTGATTGAAAGCAAACCCGAGCCAGCGGTTGAGGTTCAAATCTTGTTCTGCTGCTTACCTGCTGGGTGATCTCAGGCAAGAGACTGCCCCACTTGGGACCTCATCTTTAAAGTAGAGATAGTAATAGGATGCACCCCCACGAGGTGGTTGTGAGGGTTAAATGAGTTGAAATTCTAAAGTGTCTGGCACAGAGGCACACGTATAAAAGGTATTTAGTGCTATTAGGTCTCATGCAGTAGTTTTGAACATGAAGAGTAATTGCGTCTTGGCTTTAAATACATCAAGTAATCAGCTCAATTCCAGGTGAAGTGAAGCCCAGTTTGACCAGTGACTTAAGCTAAAAATGACTGCACAGCAGTGATTTTATATTTTACATATAAAACAAAATTTGGGTGCACCTGGGTGGCTCAGTTGATTGAACGTCTGCCTTCGGCTCAGGTTGTGATCTTAGGGTCCTAGGATTGAGCCCTTACATTGGGCTCCCTGCCCAGCTGAGAGCCTGCTTTTTCCGACCCCACTTCCCCTGCTCGTGCTCTCTCTCTTTTTCAAATAAATAAATAAAATCTTAAAAATAAGCTTACTTAGTACAGATACGATTATAGAGTTGGAATTTTGGGAGTTGTGAGCGACTATGAGTTCTTTGTGGGACAAAGACATAGCTGGGCTGAATCTCCTGAGAATAACAAGTCACTTTCCCAGATGCCTTAACATTCCAGTCTCAGGGAGCACCGCCATAAGCCCTGTGCAGCATGAGGGCTGGGCAGTGGTGAAGGGCCTCCTGCTGTATTTGATCCTTACTAAACTGTGAACTTAAGGCAAGTGACATGGCTTTCTCAAGCCTTGGTGTCTGTCTGTAAAGTGAAAATGAGCTCATTACAGGCTTAATTAATGAGCTTTGAGCTAGTAAAGCACCTTGTACAGTTCCTGGCACATAGCACATGTGTGCTAAATATTAGCCGCATTAATATTATTGTAATTGTTTTTGTTGTTTTTATTCTTCTTTAGTTGCTATGGAATACGGCCGGTCTGGTACTCCACAAATAGTGTGTCAGCTCTGGCAAACTAGAGCCTGTTGTTCTGGTGAACCCTCAAGAAGATAATCATCATTTCATTAACCTGACTAGAAATAAAGATTCATGTATCCATTCAACAAATATTTAGAAGGCTTCTCTCCTCTGTGCCAGGTACTTAACTAAAACAGGATACTGTGTGATAAGAGCAGTTGGTGAGAGGGATACTAGTGTGGTCAGGAAGGGCTTGTCTGAGGAAGTGACATTTGATCTGAGACTTGAAGGATGAAAAGGAGCCAGCCATGCAAAGAGTCGAACAAAGACGGTTCCTGGCAGAGAGGACTGCGGGTGCAAAGGCCCTGAGGTCAGAACAAGTTCGGCAAGTTGGAGGAACAGAGAGGAGGCTGGCATGGTTTGAGTTGGGTGAACGAGGTTCAGAATTTGCTGGGAGGGATTCATAGGCCTTGGGTTTGTTCCCTGAAGCCTCTGCTTTCTTCCATCCCTGGGAGTGTTTGGAGAAAAGGGCTGTTGGGGGGCCGATCTGGCATCTAGAAAGATGTGAGAGGACCAGAGGCCTGGCACCTGCCTCGCTCCAACCTTCTGAAGGCCTTTACCCAGGGGCTCAGGTCCACGAGGAAGAGGCCCTTCACCCCACAGCTAGGTTCTCTGATTTCTCAGACTAGAACGTGGTTCACATTTTTGTCCCAAAGGTGGCCCAGCTGTGCTTTGATGCTCTGTGCCTGAAGCCTACTTTCTTCTTCTCCAAAGTAGGACAACCGAAAGCTAGCTGCCCTGGAGAAGTGCCAGAAAACAGCCCAGCCAAATGGAGTCTGTTTCTTGGGAGTGTGGGGGATTATTGAGCTCTTTCCTTTGTGCCAAAGGTAAAGACGGTATTAAAACACCAGGGCTTGGTGGAATAGAGCAGCAGGTGGGAGCCTGGACTTAGGTGTCAGCTCTGACTGCACCACTTCCTCATCTTTGTGACCTTGTGACCCTAACCTGTACCTTACCTTTGCTTTCTCATCTGTAGAATGGGGATGGAAGTTCCCAAGCTCAGAATATTGCACACAGGAAATGCTAGCTATCATTATCATCACCTTCTGATTTTAAGTCACTGTGAGATGAAGTCCTCTTTCCTCTAGTTTTTTGTCAACAGTTAAGATGGTCAAATTTGGTGATTCCCATTTCTTCACACATCAGCCAGATTCTTGCCCAGAAGCTTGGTGTCTGGTAGCCAGCCAGGCCTCAGGTTCCAAAAGCAGCTCTGCTCCTGGGGGTGGGGACAGGTTACTTGATGCCAAGAAGCTGAGAGTTGACAGGATATGTGTCACCAGAGATCTGTGAACTGTGTGCAACCTCCACAGTGGTGACTGTTCCTGCCAAACGGATGAAGACCTAGGAATGGAGATTTTTTTCAGAACTCCCTAATTTCCATTCACTGAATGTACCTGGGAATCACCTAGGAATCTTGTGAGAATACAGATTCTGATTCATAGGATCTGGACAAGAGCTAAGGGTCTGCATTTCAAGGAGCTCCCAGGGGATATGGATGCTACTGAATGCCACTGTTCCCACCTGGACTGCTTTTTCAGACCATGGCATCTTGGGTCCTGCTCACTGAATCTGGTCTGCATTTTCACCAGATCCCTTGATGATTCACTGTTTTTTATAGTTTTAGAGCCTAGACCCAGGGTTTCTCAGCCATAACACCATTGACTTTTTGGGTGGGATCGTTCTTTGTTGTGGGGGCTGTCCTGTGCATTACGGGGGCATTTTGCAGCACCTCTCACCACAAACTGCCAGATGCCCGTAGTAGCAGCACCCCGCCCCCAGTCATGACCGAAACTGTGCAAATGTTCTCTGGGGTAGGGGTGGCAAATCATCCCCCACTGAGAACCAGTGGCCTAAAGCCCTCAAGCTCAGCTGTGCCCACAGAGGTACAAACGCTGCAGCATTTGGGTAGGGTCAGGATCCATACCAGGCCTTCCTACTCAAGATGCGTTTAACTCGTTGCATCACTGCTTATTGGCGCAGCACATCCAGATTGCACCTTGGAATTCCACCCACCAGGTGGGGGTGCATGGGCCTGATTGAGCCAGCCTTCAAGAAGAGAGGATTTGGGGTTCACTGCTGAGTTTGTTGATGTTGCTTAGAAAGACAACCATGTAGGCCACCCACCTGGCCTTTTGTTTGGCCTGGTGTTGTCTGCACAAGGGGAGCTCATATGTTTACTTAGGGTTCTGTATGGTAGGGTCAGGGAGGCACCTTCTCTAGTGTATACTCTGCAGAATTCTGGAGTGGTGTCGGCTCCTGTTTCTGACCCTCCCCTTGCCCCTCCTCTCTTTTGGCTGCTGAGCCACCCTGGAGTGTTTCGGAGTCATTTTATACCACATCTTGATCTCTGCGACCAGATGGACTAGATCACTGGCTGCCTGGGATCAGGGAGAGAGGCATCTTTTTTGGTCTCTTAGGCCTGGTAGGTGGTAGGTGCTCTTGTTAAATAGATCCGAGAACCTCATTCAGTCACTGGATATCTCTTCTAGGGCCTCTTGTGTGGTGGGCACTGCCTTGGGCCTGGCATGTGAGGGGAAAGTAGCAAATTGAGACAGTCGGTGCTGGGGGAGCAGGGGTAGGGGTGGTGAGTGGGATTCACTTCACAGAAGACCCTGGTCATGGAGGGAACATTTATTGAATTCCATTTCTTGCTAAGTCATGGGGGTCTGGAAACACTAGCTTGCCTTCCTGGCACTTTCTGTTCTGATTGGGGGTGGGAATGAAAAATAAACATACACACAGCCAAACAAGCCAAATAATTGCAAGTGGACTCTAATTACTGCTGTCTCACCACTGGTCAGCAGGAACCAAGAACCCTGCACCAAATGTAGGCTGCTGTGCCCTTTGCCATTGGCAAGCCTGCAGGTCTTTTAAGAGAGTCTGCTCTCCTTTGATATGTAGCTGGTGGGTGATTGCAGGGTCTTAGAGGCCCAGGGACATCTCTGCCCACCGAAGGAGGAGTGGGAGTATGTTTTATTGGGTCATGCACACTAACACATTTACATAGCTCTGAGTGCCAGGCCCTATTCTAAGTGTTTTAAATTCCCACAACCACGCTATAACCTTGATATATTGTTATCCCCCTTTTCCAGATGAGGCACAGAGAGGGGAGATAACTTATCTGAGATCCTAAATGGCAAAGCTGAGATTCGAACCTGGGCTGTCGTGTCTTTAGGGTTTTCACTTTTACGCACTCTGTGAACACATCAGGCATTTGGACACGACCAAGGTTGCTCTCCGGTTGATCTGTCTGAGACCAGAGAGGAAGGCAGCCCTGCTGGTTCAGGAAGGCGAAGAGTCCCAGTGGGACACCTTCAAGGAAGAAGTACCTCCTCACACCCCCAGAGCTAAGGCCGTAGAGAAACACCTAACAGCAGGACTAGGAGGAGAGAGTGTCTCTGGTCAGTTATCATTACCCTGGAAAGACCTGGCCTGGCTCCTGGAGCCCCCCTGCCCATGAGTTCAGTGGGTTCATTGCTGAGAAGGGGGAGGTACTAGCAGCTTCCTGGGGACTGTGCAGAGCAGTATTACGAGGAGGAGTGCAGCTGCTGAGCTCTGTCCTATACTCTGATACCCTGTTACTGAGAGGATGGTCTTCCCTGTTTTCTGGGAGCTAGAGATTGATTTCTCTGAGGACCTAGCTGCAAATAGGGAGATTTAGGGCCAAGTTTGGGTCTGAGGCTATGGAGCCTTACAGCTAATGGCTGTGGAGTCACACTGTAGTTAGGAACCGTGTCCTGGCTGTACCCTGGGCTATAGCTGTGTGACCTTGGGCAGGTGACTTCACCTCTCTTGGGCTTCAGGCGCTTTGTTTTTAAAATACCTACTTCATCGAGGTATACGTGTATGGGAGTGGTGGTGTTAATTCACTGAGGTCATTTTATGTAAAGTGTTTAGTCCAGAACTTGGCATCCCGTGAGTACTCAGTACACGGGAAAGATTATGTTGTGGGAGGTAGTGTCACCAAGTGGATAAGGCAGGGCCTCTGGAACCACCAGTCCCACCCAGCTCATTGGCCTTGGGCCACTGGAGTTAGACTCTATGCGGCTGCATTTCCTGATCCTAAAATAAAGATACTATTAGTCCCCTCCTTGTAAGGATGCTGCCGGCATTCAGTGAGTCAGTACTTGTGAAGCATCTAGCACACGTTAGCACATGGCCGGACACTCCTGGTAAGCCCCATAAGCATTGACTGTCATGATGATGGTCATTAAGAATGTGGGGATGAGGCCAGCAGCCAGGTGAGGAGAAACCTTCCACACAGAATAATGTCATGAATGGGTTGGTTTTAGAAAACTACTTTTAGAAACTGTTTGGTCAGCCAGCCCCGCCTCTGGACGTGAGGGATGGTGACGTGAGGCTCTGAGCGTATCAAGGACTCTTTTCCTCTTCAGAGGAGAGTTGGCCTCTCAGACCTGAGTAACGTGAACTCAGAGGGGACAGTGAGGAAGCCAGGGGATGGAGGTGTACCATGATGTCCAGGAGTAAAGGAAGGTTCCATTCAGGCTGTGCTATAAGCAGGCTCCGTGGGCAGTTTTGCAGGGTGAGAGTGAGCATGAGAATTGGCAGACCTGTGTCCAGGTGTCCCCAGCTACTTGACTTTAGGTGAGTTCCTCAGACTCGCTCACTCTCAGTGTTCGTCAGCACTGAGCTTGGTCGTGCTGGCTGTTGTAGGGACAGCAGAGTAGCAAAGAGTCAGTCACCTGGATTTCACCCTGGCGTGTCACATCCGAATGATGGGACCTTGAGCAAGTGACTTAATTCCATCTGAGCCTCAGTTCCCTTATCTATGAAGTGGGGGTTATACCACCTGCTTCACTTGGTACCATTTGAAGATCATGAAGATCATGTTAATCTATGTAAAGCCCTTCAAGTGGCACCCAGCGCAGAGAAAGTTTCATGTTGGCTTTACTGCTGTTATCATTAACCCTTCCTAGAAGACAATGTAGGTAGCAAGTATAAACCATGGATATGTTCCAGGGGAGCAGAGCCCTGATGAGGGAGTTGGGGAGAGATCTCAGCCTCTGGAAGGGTTATTTAGAGCTGGCATTCAAGCTTTTGTGTTTCTAGAACGTAAATGAAAGAATGTGCAGAGGAAGGGGGTAGGAAGAGCATGCTGACTAGGAATGATGTCTTACTGCCACAGGGGCAGGTTTCCCAAGGTCAGATCATACCACTAGATAATTTGAGGTGGTGTATGAATAAACACTTTAATAGTTGTACTTTTATTTTAATGCGTAACAGGAAAAGAATTTCAATAGCACATCAAATCCAGTGCTCCGTGGCTATTTCTGCTTTGGGTGAGGCTAACACTGGTATGTAAGCCAAAATAAAAGTGAATACAGTTAAAGAAAAATGCAAAGTAAGTAAGAGTACAGGTGGTCTGGGGATAGACATGGCAAAAATGGTACCAGTACGTATAGATCCTAGCAGCTGAGACACGTGATGGTAGGAAAAAAACAGGGCTGAGCTGGGCTTTACTCTCCTTGTTTGGCAGTGGAAAGGCTGCATGCAGCTCCCTGGAGAGGTTGCTGAGCCGTTGGTCCCCCCCTTTGCCCATCTCCGAGGCTCTGCTCTTTCACCCCCCTGTAGACCAGCTGTGGCCACCCCAGAGTGGAGCACCAGCTCTGGCAGCTGTGATCCCTTCTGTCAGGGGACAGGGCAGGGGATAAAACGTGCCAAGTATTTGATGCTGGCACCTTCTCTCTCTGCAGTGGGTGTAGACACTGTGGAATGGCCTTAAGCCGCTAACCTTGATAGTGTCAACAATCTTTAACCAACACTGAGTGAGTGCCAACAACATGCTAGGCACTCAGCGTGCCCGATGGCATTGAACCCCCCTTACTCTGTGAGATGATCTGCTGGTTGGGACGCATTGGGCTGCAGGTAACAAGATGCCGAGTGATTCTTGGCTAAGCGATGGAAACTACAAATTCTCTCACTGCAGAGTGTGAAGGAAACAAGCTGCATGGTCAGTATAGAGGCTCAGTGACACCTTTGAGAACTGGATGCTTTCTCTATCTCACTGCCCTCGTGTGCATCCGTTTCATCCCGATGGTCGGTCATTGTGTAGTCATAGGATGGCTGCCCTAGCTTTATGGTCACATCCTTACACACAGCATGCCCGGCAGGGGAGAGTGGCAGGGGAAAAGGCTTTCTCTTCCTGTGTCTTTCCTTTCCAAAGGGAACATGTTCTCATAAACATTCCTAACCCCAGCAGACCTCGCTTTATCTTTTATTGGCCATAAAGGAGCCAGTGATTGCCCCTGGTTACGAGGGAGGCTGGGAAAGTGGGTGTCTCTGTAGTTAGAAGCAGCAAGTGACAAGGGTCAGGAGTGACCATAAGCTACACAACTAAGTGCTGTCGGGGGGATACTATTACTACCTCCCTCTGTATATGAAGAAAATCAAGGATCAGAGTGCTAAGAAGATGGCTTTACTAGGTCTTGTAGTGGCAGAGCAAGGATGTGAACTCACATCTTTCCTCCTGCGGAGCCTGCAGCATTAACCCTTGTCCAGTACTGCCTTCCTGGCAGGGGACACCCAGACAGCCACAATGCAGGGCAAAGAGAGGCGAGCACCAAGTGCTGTGGCAACACAGAGGACAGAGATCCTGCTCAGGCACGGTCGGGGAGAGTGAGCTGGAGAGGAGAGAAAAGAGTGTAGAGAATCACGCTCAGCTATTGTGCTGGCCTTTGAAGGGTAAGTAGGACTTCTGGCAGGTACAGGGAAGTTGCATGAGGAGGGTGGCTCCAGAATGAATGAAAGCGGGCAGTGGGACAGTGCATGCTGGGTAGACTAATCAAGGCTCTTTGGGATGTAAGATGAATTCGTCTTATGTCACTGAGAAGCCTGGAGGAGGGGAGCTTCAGTCCGAGCCCCGGTAGGAGGCTCAAACATGTCACTGGGTCTGTGTTTCTCTCTGTTGCTCCAGTTGGCTTCACTGTCCAGACAGGGAGGGTTAAAGTGCAAATCCTCCTGATTTATAAACTCAGAGGAAAGAGGATTTCTTGTCTTCAGCATCTTCTTTTTTTTTTTTTAATTTTTATTTATTTATGATAGTCACAGAGAGAGAGAGAGAGAGAGAGAGAGAGAGGCAGAGACACGGGCAGAGGGAGAAGCAGGCTCCATGCACTGGGAGCCCGACGTGGGATTTGATCCTGGGTCTCCAGGATCGCGCCCTGGGCCAAAGGCAGATGCCAAAGCACTGCACCACCCAGGGATCCCGTCTTCAGCATCTTTATACAAGCCCTACGGAAGACTGGTTGGGTGTCTCAGTCCATTCAGCCTGCTCTAACAAACTTACCATAAATTGGGTAGCTTATAAACCTAGAAATCTCTTACTCAGTATCTTGGAACCTGGGGAGTCCAGGATCAAGATGTCGACAGAATTGTTGTCTGGTCAGGGCCAGCTTCTCCGGGTTCATGGATGACTGTCTTTCTGCTGTGTCCTCACACATGGCAGAAGGGGCAAGGGAGCTCTCTGGGACCTCCTTTATAAGGGCATGAATGAGATTGACCGAGTCACTTTCTGAAGGTCCCACATCATAATACCATCACATTGGAGATTAATTTCCCACATAGAAGTTTTGTGGGGGACACAAACATTCAGTCTGTAGCAGTAGGTCACGTTCCCATCCCTGAAGGTGGTGTCTGTGGTGTCTGAAGGTGGGTGAAGGATGAACACAGAGAACCACAGCCTTGCCAGGATGGTGGAGCAGCATGGTGGAGACATACCTCCTGAACAATAAAGTAGAGATGCTAGGCACACAACACCCGTCCACCAGCACGTACCTGGTGGTACCTGCCTTCAACCTCTGTACTTTAGTTTCCTAATCTGAAAAATGGGGCCACTGTGGTCATCCCCACATCATACATAGGGTCTGGGGCAGATTGCACATAATAAGCATTCACCAGGGTGGGTAGAGAGTGCTCCCTGGAACATAGAGCAATGGCCTCCCATGTGGAAGGCCTAAGATGCTACTTTGCCCAGGACCTGGTATTGCCACTTAAAGCGAGATGGCTCGGGTTCGGATATCAGCTCTGGCACATCAGAGTGGTATGACCCTGGGCAAACAGCTTTACCTCTCTGTGCATCCATTTTCACAACTGAACCAGGGAGCAAAGTGCTCAGGACACTGCCAGCTACATGGTAGACATCAGCATATATATATATATATATATATATATATATATATATATATATATATATATATATATATAGGATGAGTTCACGAATGGAAAAGCTGAGTCAGAAGGCACACAGAGGTTGTTAAACGTTTTTGGGTTTGTATTGCCAGGTGGCCCTCCAGAAAGCCATCACTCCCATCGGTAGAAGGTAATATGACCCATTTCCTCCCTACTCCTTTGTCACTACTTCTCGAGGGTCTTATTTCTCGGGAAAAAAGAAATCCATTTTTCTCTTGCTCAGTTAAGACACATAAGAAAATGTCCATATTTTTCAGAGTTGCTAACTGACACATGTAAAATGCCATGATGTCTGGGATATACTTCAGCAAGAAGGAAGAGGGGAGGAATAGATAAGGAATAGAAGAAGCTGGTGTGGCAAGATCTTGAAAATTACTGAATCTGGGTTGGAATACATGGGAGTTCACTGTACCTTTCCCTCTACCCTTTTCTTTGAATGTTAACAAAACCAACCCAGCCCCACTCAGTCTCTCAACACACATGCGCTCGTGCGCGCGTGCGGGGACACACACACACACACACACACACACACACACACACACAAAACATAGAGCCTAAAATTCAGTAGTGGTAAACAGCTACTTAATTCCTGCTGCACATAGGTAGTTGGAGGGCCCATTGGATAAACAGTCTTGTAGCCCCCCAAGTGCATACCCCCCGCCATGGAACCCCCTTGTGGGGAGATCTTTGGGCTCAGCCGCTAGAAGGATAGTGGCTTTCAGGCCCAGAGCAGCAGTTTCTCATCTGAACTGGACATGCGGTGACCTTTTTCTGAAATAGACGTTTTCTCTTCCATCCCTGGAGGGGAGACAGACTCCCTAGTGATTAACTCCTGGAAACCACCCCCCACTCCTCCCACCCCCGCCCCAGGCGGGTGTGGTTCTGCCACTGGGTGGAGGGAGTCACGAGCTGCTTTTGTCCCAAGGATCTGTGTGCTGGTGGCAAAAAACAGAACTGGCTGAGCCTCCGCAGTAACTGGATATTGATTCTAGCCCCACTAGGCCTCTGAACACACAAGAGCAGGCCTTGCCCAGCCCTGCCAAACAGGCTTTGCCCCCAGCCCCTTCTCCAGATTGACTCAGGCTGTGAGTTTTCCAGCTAGATTTGTTCTCCATCCCGCTGGCGACTGGGAAGTTAGGGAGGGGCCTTCACATCCCATCTGGTGCTGGGTGGGGTCTCAGCATTGGAGGGTGAATGACCCCGGAACTGACCCTGGACTCTCAAGAAAGGTCATCATTTAAGAATGTTTCTTATGCAGCCCCACAGGAGACCCACATGTGGATGTGGTCAACTATAGCTTCCGGCCGTCTCACTTATGCTGAATTTCAGCAATTTCTCATTTCCTTTAGGAAACAAAATTAGTCTGGAGAGAAGTGTGAATAATCATGATGACACATTTGGCAATAGGGACATTGGGAACCTTGCCCTGAAGCTCATAGTTGGTGTCATTGTTGCCAAGGTCTTGAGCAGTGTGGACCAGGGAAAGGGGGACACCTGGAGCCATATGTGGCCTGGGTTCAAATCCCATCATTACCATGTAACAGCCAGGTGACCTTGGGGGAAGTCACATAACTTTTTTTTTTTTTTTTTAAGATTTTATCTATTTGAGAGAGAGCGGGGAGCACACAGGCAATGGGGAGGGGCAAAAGGAGAGGGAGAAGCAGATTCCCTGCTGAGTAAGGAACCCAACCTGGGACTTGATCCCAGGGCCCTAGGATCATGACTTGAGCCAAAGACAGATGCTTAACCTTAAGACTGAGCCACCCAGGTGCCCCAGTCACTTATCCTTTTTTGTCTCAGTTTCCTCATCTGTAACATGATGATACCTGCCTTGTAGGATTGTAAGGATTAAATTAGAGAAAGTTTGTCAGATATTTTAAATGGCCTCTTCCATGAAAGTAGCTAATTTAATCCTGACCATGGCAGTGACTGTCATGGTCAGGCCCAGCTAGGATGGAAAACTGCTGGTCTGCAGTAGGGTTCAGGTGGAAACAGAAATTGGAAGAGAGGAACAGCAAAGGCTCCTTCCTCCCCAAGTCTGTAGTTTAGGGAGATAGGTATAACTGCCATTTAAAAATATTATTTTTCGGGATCCCTGGGTGGCGCAGCGGTTTGGCGCCTGCCTTTGGCCCAGGGCGCGATCCTGGAGACCCGGGATCGAATCCCACATCGGGCTCCCTGCATGGAGCCCGCTTCTCTCTCTGCCTGTGTCTCTGCCTCTCTCTCTCTCTCTCTGTGACTATCATGAATAAATAAATAAAATCTTTAAAAAAATAAAATAAAATAAAATAAAAATAAAAATATTATTTTTCATTTGATGTTTTAAAATCTCATAGTTAAAGCAGGTGGGAGACTTTTTTTTTTTAAGATTTTATTTATTTATTCATGAGAGACACACAGAGAGAGAGGCAGAGACAGGCAGAGAGAGAAGCAGGCTCCATGCAGGGAGCCTGATGCGGGACTCGATCCCGGGTCTCCAGGATCACACCCTGGGCCAAAGGTGGCACTAAACCACTGAGCCACCAGGACCGCTGATGGGAGACTTCAAAGAGAAAAAAATCTCTCCACTTCTCTTACACACACCACTCACACTAGAAAAAAAGACTGGAAGGAAATAAACCAACATCTTTACAGTAGGGAGATTTATCCTTTGGTGGGGAGATTATGGATAACTATATTCTTTTTTGCACATTTCTTTATTTTCCAAGTTTTTCAATATGCTTATATATACATAAACATATACTCCTTTCATAAACAGAAAAAATATGTTAAAAATTAAGGAATCACAGGGCACTTGGGTAACTCAGCTAGGTGGCCATCTCTTGGTTTCAGTTCAGGTCATGATCTCAGGGTCCTGGGATCAAGCTCTGAATAGGGCTCCACGCTGAGCAGAAAGTCTGCTTGAGATTCTCTCCCTCTTCCTATGCCCCTTCCCCTTCTCCCCCTCCGCATCTCTCTCTCTCTCTCTCTCTAAAATCTTAAAAAAAAAAAAAAAAAATAGGGAATCGTGTGAGCTGTGGTTTCTGGGGAGGTTGGATAGAATTCTCCCAGAATGCAGCCATCTGTTTAATGTTTGTGTCCCAAGAAGCCTGTGTTCCGAACTTCCTTGATGAGGTATATTTCCAGCTCTATAAAATTTCTACCCAAAAAGTTCTTAGTATCAAAGCCGATTACTAATTATCCATCCCTCCACCTGCCTAGCCCTGCTCATAGTATTCACACTGCCTTGCATCCTTCTCTCGAGTTGAAAGAACTCGTTACTTTTGTGACTCTGACCTTGAGAAGGAACCTCATTTTTACAACCAACATAAGAGTAGTAAGTACCTCATGAGGTGTCACACATCTCAGTTCACTGCCATGAACATATGGGTGCTTACGTGTCAGCTGAAGTTATGAATAGCAACAAAATTGAGAACAAAACATTTGATTTATTTATTCAGTAAACATGGATTAGAGACCTGTTCTGGACCAGGTACCAGTGAGCAAGGCAGACACAAGGCAGTCTGTCTCTCCAGAGAGAGAGGGAGAAGACACAAGAACAGCCCTGTGTTCCAAATGTTCAGAAGGACAGGATTTTTTTTTTTTTTTTTTGAGCCATAGAACAGGGGCTTCCCGGAGGCTCCCCAAGGAAGTGAAGTGCAAGTAACATACTCCGGGTGCAAATGGAAAAAGTGAATTTGGTGGACATCTCTAGATAAGCCTCGCTTCTGAATGTTTCCAGCTGCGGGCAGGGAGCTCCAGATGGGCGTTGCTATGGAAGCATCTTCCAGTTCTCACTTCCTGACTGAATTTATTTCCGAGTTTCCCGTGCCTGTGCCAGTTCCCAGCTGTAAATACAGACGTGCTGGGGTCCCTTCTTCCTGCAGCCTCGTAGCTGTGCAGAGAGCGGATGTGGCTGGAAGCCAGCCCGGGAGCCTCCTCCCGACAGAGTTAGTTGTGGAACCTGCCGTGTCGCGGCTTCTCTTCCATCCAGGCTCTTTTCTCTTTTCTTTGTCCTCTTGTGGGACGGTGCCAGCGTGCCCCAGCCTGTGTTTTGAAACTTTAGACCTCAGATTGTATTTGATGGAGAAATGAGCTCATGAGGGCTTCCTCCACCACCCAGCTAACCCGGAGAAGTTGCGTCAAATCTCTTTCATTCCGATCCCCCACTGAGGCTAGATTTGCCATCCTCCTGACAGAAACTGGGCTGGCTCTTCTTTGGGACTGTTTGCAAAGAAAGAACTTGCTGACCTGAACAAAGAAACAGCAAACAAGATAGGGGAGGGGTGCAGCTAATTGCTTACTGAGATTGAGACCTTTCAGTTACCCTTCAGTGCTTTAGAATAATAATTGGTAATGTGCTGAGAATTTACAATGCACGAGGTATTCTTTATATCATTTTAATCCTCTTAACAACCTAGTGAAGTGTTTATCATTCTTATCCCCATTTAACAGCTGGGGAAACTGTGGCAGGGGCAAGTTCAAGTCATTGGCCAAATTGCTGTACTGCTTTAGAGCACCTGAAGGCTACAGGTGAAAAAGAATGTAACCAGAGGGTGCTGGATGGCCCAGAAGAACGAAAGCAAAGCCTCAGGAAGGACTGTGTACTAGGCAGTTACTTGGTCGCAAGTAACAGAAACACCATCAGCCCTCGGGGAAGGATCGGCTCAGGCAACTGGAAAGCCCAGCGGTGGGGTCAGCTTCTGGGCCGGTTGGGCCGGGAGCTCAGGGCCATCACCAGTGACCCACTTTCTGTCCCTCCATCCCTCTCTCCGATAAGGGTCATCCTCAAACCTGGCTGCCCTGGAGGCTGCAGACCGGCTGTCAGCACTGGTCCAGGTTTAAGACTGCCTGTTGGGGGTGGGGTGGGGGGGCGGAATCTGCCCCCCACCTTTATGTAGGGCATCAGAGCTGCGCGCTCATTGGGCTAGCGCGGGTCACGTGACCTCCCCTGACCCAATCACTGGCCAGGGTGGGCTCACCGAGCCGGCTGTCCCCGCCCAGAAGCTCCGAGGATGGGCTGAACCGGAGGGAGGGCTGGGCTGGGCGGCACCAGCCCGAGGATGGGAGCGGAACACGAATGCCACTGTCAGGATTCTTTCCTCACGGCTCCCCCCCCCCCCCCCCCCCGTGTCTGCTGTATTCCACTCCCTTATATTAGTGTCTCTCTCTGCCTTTCCTCCCACCGGGTGGGAAAGCTGGCCGTCCACAGCCCAAGTTGTCCACCTGCACACGCTCCCAAAGAGAACGGCCCTGTGTTCTCTAGGCCCAAGCCCACCACAACCCCAGAAAGAGAAGATCCCTCCCTGTGGCTCCCTTGGCTCATTCATCAGGACCAGGAAGGGGTTCCCAGGACAGGCCCAGCTGAAGCAGGTGCTCTCCCTGGGGTGATCGGCTGTAGGCAGGGATGGGGTCATTGCTCACCCTGTCCTCTCCTGGGTACTTACTCTGTCCTCTTCCCAGGACCTCTAAGCTGGGAGTCATCTAAGCAAGACCCTGAGGATGGTGATTGGGCCGTAGGGACACTAAAATGTCATTTCAGTCCTAGGCCACTGGAGGATGAGGTGTGTCCCATGCAGTGTCCATGTTTCTGAAGCAGCACCCTATGGAACTGCCAACCCACCAGGCCACAGCCCCCGCCTGGTGCCTGCCCCGGCCTTATCCTGCACATCTCTCTGCATCTGCCTTCCAGCCACCTGGCCAGCTTTCAGTTCCTCAGCTCGTGGCACTTGTTCCCTGCCCCCAGGAGTGCTTCCTCTTCTCCCTGTTCCCCCCCGCACCCCCCCCCGGAACCCCCTCCCCACCCAATTCTGACCTGCCCATGCTGACCCTTCTTTCAGAGCTCTCCTTAAACATCACTTCCCTGACTGTGTACTGCACTTCTTCCCGGAACTCCCCAGTTGGTATATTTGGGGCCTGTCATCCTCTCCATGGTATCAGCTCCATAAAGGCAGGCACTGCATCCATTTTGTTAAGGGTGTGACCCCTTCCACCAGATACACACTTCACTGACTCTTGCCGAGGAAATAGACAAAATTATAATAATATAATAAAAAACAGTAGCTACTTCATAATAGGCATACTACTAAGTGCTTTTTACATGCAAAGCTTTTAAGTGATGATTCCCACTTAACAAACATAATAATGACAGTAAGTATATCAAGCAGTGAGTACCAGCCATTATTCTAAGTCCCTTACCTGTGTCATTTCATTGAATCTTAACAGCAGCCTTCTGAGGCCAGCATTGCTCTCATCCTGCCTTCACAAGGCCAAGGCATGTAGTGAACATAGTGACAGGATGTTGGGCTCTAGTCCTTTTCCTTCTCTCTCTTTTTTTTTGGGGGGCGGGGGGAGGTATATGTGCTGCTGATGCAAGCACAATCCTTTTCCCTTCTACTGCATGTGGAGGGAAGGAGAGAAAGGGCAGGAAAGGTAGGAGGCTTTGGAACACTGGCCAGGGAGATGACATGTTCGCCACACTGCCATGGGCAGCATCTGTAGAAATAGGTGCCTTTCAGATGTAGGAAAAGATACTTGATTGACCTGGTGGATAAGATTTGTCCACTGTTGCCGGGAGAGAAGATGAAACCCTCACTTTGGAGGGGACTTTGGCAGGATCTGTCATTGTGAGCCTTGCTCACACCTTTGCTTTGCCCCAGCAGGTCCGTGTCTAGGAATTTTTGTCTACAGGTATTCCCAAGTGAGGGAAGTCATCTGTGTCCGTGGGGTTCATGACAGCACTGTATGTCAGAGCAAAGATGGCAGCCGCCCTCCATGCCCATCCTTGGGGGACTGGATGGATTAGGGTGCCTGTACTGTGGGGTGCTGCTGGGACAACAGGGAATAAGTCCTAATAGGGAGCGCCTTCTTGTCGTTATCAAGCATGAAAGAGGAAAGAAAAAGGAACACCTTTTACTAGTAATTCTCATATTGGAATCTGAGGGAAGAGTGTAGGTTTTATGAAGATGCCAATCCCATTCAGCCCTACAGCACTCTTAACGATCAAACTCGATCACTTTAGGTTTCCATAGCAGGCACTGTGGTCCCCGCTCTGGGTGTGTATGTACTTTATATACAGACAGACGTATCCAAAATTACATACACGTATGCACGCACATATAATTTCGTTACTTTATTCAAGTCTCTGCTTGAATGGCTGAGACACTGCCTCCAGCAGGCCTTGCTGAACACCCTGTCTAAAACGGTCCCTCCTGTCGTCTTCTGTCCCCTGCTATATTTTTCTTTACAGTACTTACCATCTGACCTTATATGTTCATTTGTTTTTTGCACCATTCTCCTGAGCATGTGAGCTCTGAGCACAGAGATCTTTTTTTTTTTATCACTGGCTATCATCTCAGCATCTAGAGCAGCGTCTGGCTCCTTGTAGCTCTGTGCTGAATGAATGTGAACAAGCCTGAATGATTTTCCTCTTGTTATGGATGTGGGCCCGAAGCCTCCAGAGGCCTGGCCCTCCTTGCCTGGAACAAAGTGGAGCTCACCACTGTTCTGACTGGAGAAGAGGCAAGAATTGCCCTGTACCACCATCTATGCTGTCTTTTATACTTCTCCACTTACTAACACTTCATTGAGAGAGGTGGGTATGGGCCAGGGTCTCTTCTGCTGAGGCTTCTGCTCGTGGAGCATGGAGAAGCCTGCACAGATAGCTTGGACAGTGCTTGTTCTGGGCAGTTATTCCCCAGAGAATAGGCAGAGGGAGAAAGAAACTTCCATTCTGAAGGCCTCCATCCTCAGGAGGACCCTGTACTTCAGCCCCGTGCTTAATATCAGAGTCCAGGGGATCCCTGGGTGGCTCAGCGGTTTGGCGCCTACCTTTGGCCCAGAGCGTGATCCTGGAGTCCCGGGATCGAGTCCTGCGTCGAGCTCCTGGCATGGAGCCTGCTTCTCCCTCTGCCTGTGTCTCTGCCTCTCTCTCGCTCTCTATCATAAATAAATAAATAAATAAATCTTAAAAAAAAAAAATAAGAGTCCAGTTTGCCCAAGGGCCACCTCAGACTTCATTCCGTATTTCAGTTACCAGGACAGCTTTGCTAACAGCTTTTAGGCCTCCCTCTTTGCCAGGCACTTTGCCAATCACTTGATACTTGTTCACTAATTTAATCCTTCCAACAGCCCTATTGAGGGTAGAAATTACTCCCTCTCTTGCTCCCCTGTGGACTGATAAGGAAGCCTGGGACTCAAGCCCCGTGAGGAATGGGGCACACAGGTGCCGAGAAGCGGGGTGGGGGGCTTGATGGTAGCTCTCGCTGGCTGTGGAGATGGTGTTCCACTGGCCACGTGGCCTTGCTGCTTCTACATCCGCTTTTGAGATTCTCCCGGTGACCAGAGGAGGAGGGTCTGGTTTCCTCTAATGTGATGTGGATTGTTCATCATGTTGCAAAGCCCTGCTGAGCAGCACAAAGCCTTGACAGGTGGGAGGAAGTGGGTGGAGAGCTTTTGCTGGTTTGTTTCGCGTAGACATTTGCCACACAAATGACCAAACTTCTCTTTCTCCTTGGGACTGGTTTCCATCTTGGGCAGGGGAGAGAGTTGGATAGCGGCCAGAGGAACTCTGTTATCACCTAGTCAAGTCTGATCCTCCCTTGAGAGCCCTCCCAAGTGGCTCCATCTTACTCAGAGTAAAAGCTGAAGTCCTCACCATGGCCAACCAGGCCCCACATGATCTGTGCCCGTTACCTGTGGCTTCATCTCTACCTTCTGTTCCCTCACTTGCCCTGCTCCAGGCACCTGGGCCTCCTCAGTGCTCCACAGACACCCAGCTGTGTGCCTGCCTCAGGGCCCTTGCACTGACTCTTCCTGCTACCAGAAAAGCTCTTCTCTCATACCCATATCCCCCCGAACATCCTAAAAGCCTTTGTTCATATGTTGCCTCCTTAGGGAGGTCCTCATCTCCCTTTTCTGTTTTTCTCTGTGCCACTTTTCTAACCTATCTTTTACTTATTTTTTAAAGATTATATATGTATGTATTTAAGCTTGCGGGTACACATGCATGAGCCAGAGCGGTGGGGGGAAGGGGGTAGAGGGAGAAGGAGAAGCAGGCTCCCTGCTGAGTAAAGAGCTGATGCAGGGCTCATTCCCAGGACTCTGAGATCATGACCTGAGCCAAAGGCAGACGCTCAACCAACTGAGCCACCCAGGTGCCCCTCTTTTACTTATTTTATTGTTCATCTTCCCCACTAGAATCATCAGCTCCAGGGTTCTGTTCACTTGGATCTCTAGTGCCTAGAACAGTGCCTGGCACTGAATGGGCACTCAGTAAACCTTTCTTGAATGAATAATGGGCTCCCACGTACAGAATGGTCCAATCATGTACTATTGTGCTGGGAAAGGAAATAGATGTGGGGAGTTCATGTTTCTGCTCCTCAAGCCTCAATGAGCTCCTCTCGTGCCAAGCCATGGCTCTGGGCTCCCAACACCAAGGTAAATGAGCCCTGATTCTCCAGGCTGATTTAAGCCAAGGAGGGAGGGTGCATCTGCTGAGAACACAGATTTGCACCCCTGGACTAGCTGTGGGGGAGGCTGTGAGAGCCAGTCCCTGGCCTTGGTAATATTTGATAATGGGAGGTAGGCCCAGCCTTCTACTGTGGCTTCTAGGTGGGAAATTCCCAAATCATAAGAAAGATTATGATTTACAAAGATTATACAGCCAAAAATGTTTTAATTCCTTAAACATTTTATTAAACCATTGTGTATATGTATGTATCTATGTATGTGTGTGTGTGTGTATGTATATCTAAAAGCAAGAGCACTTGCTAAAAATACGTAGTTAGATGAACTTTCACAAACTGAACACACTCATGTAATCAGCTCTAAGAGCAATACTTCTAGCCTCCAGAAGTCCTTTTCCTGTTCTCTCCCAGTCACTCCTCCCTTCCAAGCAAAACCAGTCTCTTAATGTCTCTTGACACCTGACTTTGGAGTTTATGTAAATGCTTCCCTGTGTCTGGCCTTTCTAGTCCATATTACATCCATGAGACATCCATGTCATTGCATGTAGTTAGATTTCATGCTTACTCCTGTACACAGTCACAGGAAGACCTGACTGGCAGGAAGAAGTTGAAAATAGCTAGAGCAAAATGTGCAAAGGCCCTGGGATAGGGTAAGCTTTGGAGGGAAAGGGGGCCAGTGTGATGGGAGCATTTGAGCAATGGGATGGGTAAAATGGAAGGAGATGAAGTTTGAGGAATTTTTAAGCAGGAAAGCAATGTGATATAGTCTATTTAATTTGATTGCTCTGGCTATGTGTGGAGATTAGAATCTAGGAAGGCAAGAGTGGACTCTGGGACACCAGCAGGGAGTCTGATGGAGTTGTGAGGGTGGTAACTTGGCCTAGGAAAGAGGAGAAAAGAACTGGATTCAGGATATATTTTGGAGACAGTGGCAACAGAACCTGCCAATGAACTTGCCATGGAGGATGAGGGAGAAAGAAACGTAAGATTCCATTGTGTGTCTGCATCATACTTTGTCACTCATTCCTGCTGGTGGCCGCTCAGGTTGTCTCCCATTTTCCTCACTCACAGAGCCAACACCCACATGCACACATCCTTGCTGAGCTGGCCGTCAAGGATCAGGGACAAGGGCATCCCAGGCAGAGGGAACCGCTGAAGCAAAGGCAGGGGCCTCCCCTGAGCCAAGCCCAGCTCAGGCCCGAGTGTAGGCTGCAGAATGGGGAGCACACGACCTGAATCTACTGCTTGCATCGAGTGGACCAGCTGCCTGTCTTGAGATGCTTTTTCATGCCCCCCATCCCCCACCTTCCCCAGAGCTGCTTTTTCCTCCCATCCCCTCCCCTCTGCAGGTTAGTCTGGAGCTTCCATCAGCAATGGAGCAGCAGGTGCTTATGTTGGAGTTGCTGCCCTATGCGGGGGCCCTTGCTCTCTGCAGTCAGTTTTGTTCTCCTGTCTCAAGAGTCATGGTGGGGCTTAAATAAGCATTGGCTGGCGAGGCCGTTGGTTGGGGGCCAGCCGGAGAGGATGTCTGGCCTGTAGGAAGTGAATTAGAAGGCCTCTCATTTGTATGAGCCTGATTCTTTTGTGTCCTTTGTCCCATTCACTCCTGTTTCTTGTCTCTGGCCTTGTTCTTGAGAGTGTGGGTCCCTCGGGCAGCAGCAGCTGCTGCCGGCCTCCTTTGCCCTTTTGGAGAGACTTGGGGCATTTGGGGGACTGTAGGCCGCTCAGTTAGGGGAGGGCAACTCAGTCAGCATGAGTTTAAAACAGTGTGACCTGCAAGCATCTGAAGAGAGAGAGCCATTGGTGCCCTCAGGTCCTGGGGGTCTGGGTCCCACCCTGGCTTGGGCTTCTCTCTCTTATGCTATTGGGAGGGGCTGGCCATGCTGACTTGTCAAAATTAGCATCTCTGGGAGTCTGCTTCCTTGCCTGCCCAAGGGCTGTAGAATAGGAGGAATTGTGTGGATCACAGGAAGGTAAAATCTGACATGTTTCAGCTCATACTAGGTCAAAAAAAAGGGGGGGGAGGTGGGAGGGCAGAGAGGGACAGTCTTGAAGGAGAAAAATATAGGGCATTAATGAGCTCAGCTAAGTACTCTCCCAAGCTGCCGGAGAACCTGTGAATCATTGCAACCTCATTAGAAGGCAGCCTGAAAAAGAATTTTTATTTATTTTTTGAGTGAGTAATATATGCACGTGATAAAACATTCAAGTGGCACCCAAAAAGATATGTTAGTGGTTCCCCCTCCCCCATCCCATCCACTGTAACCTAGTTCCCCTCCCATGAGGACACCCATTTCAGGTATGTATTTAGAGATACTCCATACGAAAACAAGTGCATACTATACATTTAGTTCTACACCTTGATCTTGGAACCCATCCCATAAGATGACTATATAATACTCCATAAAGAGTCTTCAGTGCAACACTCCCACTCCTGAGAATCTACCCTATAGGGACACCTGGGTGGCTCAGTGATTGAGTGTCTGCCTTCGGCTCAGGGAGTGATCCTGGGGTTCTGGGATCAAGTCCCGCCTCAGGCTTCCCACAGGGAGCCTGCTTCTCCCTCTGCCTGTGTCTCTGCCTCTCTCTGTCCCTCATAAAGAAATAAAATCTTTACAAAAAAAGAATCTACCCTACGGAAAGAAGTGGCCCCAGTACCAAAAGATGTTTATAACAGAATGGTTTGCAGTGGCAAATAAGCAAACAACCCTGTAAATAAGATAAATACCCATTTTTCAGGGAATGATTGAGTGAAACATAGCACATCCATGCCATGGAATATCAACTGCTAAAAGCACTACTAGTCAATTTGGAGGCATTATTGTGATATATTTAAAGGAAAGTAAGATTCAGAGAAGTAAGATGATATGATCGCATTTATGGAAAATACAGTGACAAAAGTTGACATGTCTGTGTTGTGTTTGAGCGATGGTGCCGTACCTCCATTCTCTTCCATGCCACATGGCCTGCTTAGCTCAGCATTCTGTGTAAAAGGTGCTGCAGTGTCCTTAACTGTGGTCAAATCAGACTTTGTATGTTGGTCAACATTAGAGACTTGTTGGGAGGGTGCTCCAGCCTGCAGGTGGGGGGCTGGTGAACCTCACCTGGACCTCTGTCAGACCAGGAGAGGCTAAGGTGGGTGCCTCATGAGTACTTGGAACTGACCATGACAAGCACTTAGACCTCCTTCCCAGTCTCCTAGAATGAAATATGAAGAGTTTGGTCAGCTGTTTGAAGTGTTCATATCTGCCTCTCATAAGAATAACACGGGAGAATTATAGAAATGCTAGAGTTGAGGCATCGGGTCCCTGGCTGTGGGGCAGGCAGTACAGGCAGCGGTCTTCCTTACGTCCACAACATAGCCCACCACCCAAGAACCACCCAGTGAAATGTTTCTCATGCCCTCCTCTTAAACCAGATAAGCCCGGTTGCTGAGGAGAGTAGAACTGGAAGGAAGTTTCTAGGTGGGCACACTCCCACCAGACCATTGCATTGCACCCCTCCAGGGCCACTGTGTGTGCTGTGGTCTGTGATCGTGGTGACCATGGAGATGTTCTCTGCGGGACTCTGCATGCCTTCCCCTTTCCTACTTCTAGTTCCAGGGTGAGGATGCATTCTTCCAGAATTCTGGTATGTCCCTCAGAATGGATGTGGTTGGCAGTGGGTTGGGGCTGGTGACCCGTTTGGGTTATAACTTGTCTTCTGCTGGGCTTCACTTATAGTGGCAGGGAAAGCTAGAAGGGCCAAATTGAGGCTTCCTGCCCTGACTAGACCATTTGTGTTCACAGTGCTTTCTCCCCCTCTTGACCCTATCCCTTACCCCTGCCCACCCTCGCTAACAAGACAGAGGACACTTCCTGCCTCTGTCCTCTCCTACAGGCTGTTCATCAGAAGTAAGAGCTCACTTCTTGCTGGCTTATCTCCTCTGCCCCGCCTCCGAGATGGAAGGACCTTATTGCTCCTGACTTAGCAGCTTTTATCCTGCATAGGGTGTGTGTATATATATATAAAGGACAACCTTCAAGTTTCTGGTTTGAGCAGATGGGTAGTTGAGGGTGTCTAGTGGTCCACTCTCTACCAGTGGATGGGAAAGAAACAAGTATGGGTGAGGATATTATGTTGAGGGTAAGGATACATATATGTTCCTATATGTATATGTGTGTGGGGAAAGAGAGAGAGAATTTAATATCTTTATTGAAAGGACAAAAACGTGTCTCCCACAAAAAGCCAGGCAGTGATTTTGTTCATTTATTCAGCTCATTTAACAGGCGTTTGGTGACTGCTCTTGTTCTGTGCACAATCTGAATCTGGCAGAAAATCACTCTGGAAAAACTCAGGAGATGGGACGCCTGGGTGGCTCAGTGGTTTAGCGCCGCCTTCAGCCCAGGGCGTGATCCTGGAGACCCGGGATCGAGTCCCACATCAGGCTCCCTGCATGGAACCTGCTTCTCCCTCTGCCTGTGTCTCTGACTCTCTCTCTCTCTCTATCTGTCTCTCATTAATTAATAAATAAAATCTTTTAAACATTTTTTTTTTATGATAGTCACACACAGAGAGAGAGAGAGAGGCAGAGACACAGGGAGAGGGAGAAGCAGACTCCATGCACCGGGAGCCCGACGTGGGATTCGATCCCGGGTCTCCAGTATCGCACCCTGGGCCAAAGGCAGGCGCCAAACCGCTGCACCACCCAGGGATCCCTAAATAAAATATTTTTTAAAAATCATTTTAAAAAAAGAAAGAAAAACTCAGGAGATCTGCATGTCTTCCTTCTCTGCCTCACCCTCATGGCCACCCCATCAGCAGGGCCTGTGTGTCCTTGATTCTAAATTCACAACTCTCCCAGCCTCCTCCTTTCCATCCCTCTGCCCTCACACTCGTCCCGGCAACCACCAACTCTCCTTGGGCATGGCAGTGACCACTTCATGGTTTACCCTGCTTCTTTTTAACAGTCTCTTTGTAACAACCAGAGGGATCTTTCAGGAATGTAGATCAGAAAACACATTCCTGCTCCCCATCATACTTAGAATGGAAAGCATATGTCTGACCATGGCCCCCCAGCCCCGTCAGTGTCTGCCCCATACCGGAGCACTCTGACCTGGGCCTCAACCATCTAGTCACACAGGCCTCCTGTGAGTTCCCTTGAACAGACTCACAAGTTCTCCTCCATCTCCTGGGATACTTGTTATTTTGTTGTTTTTTAACTTTCACTAGAGACTTTATTATCAACACAGTCATTGAATCAGGGTAGCCGTTTGAGTGTCTTTTAATTGAGGTATAATTCACATGCCATGAAATTCACCCCTCTTAAAGTACACGATCCAGTGGGTTTTGGTGTATTCACAAGGTTGTGCAGCCTTCACTAGTATCTAATTCCAGAACGTTCTAATTGCCACCCAATCCCCTGCCAAAAACTGTACTCATCAGCTGTCCCTCCCCCTCCTCCCAGGCCACCACTAATCTACTTTCTGTGTCTATGGATTTGCCTCTCCTGGACATTTCATGTAAACAGAATCATATAATACATAGTCTTTTGTGACTGGCTTCTTTCACTTAGCATAATGTTTCCTGTGTTCATCCACGTCGTGCATGAGTCAGTACTTCATTCTTTTTATGGTTGAATAATATTCCGTTGTGTGGATGGTGCCACGTTTCATTTATCTATTCTTCAGTTGATGGACATTCTGATGTATTCTTACTTCCACTTTTCAAATGACTTCTCCTTTCTCTTTAGTTCTGGGCTAAAATTCACCTTGGTTTCCCGAATGGTGCTTCTCATCATTTGTGCTTAAAAATGTATTTGTTTGCCTCTTTATTTCTGTCCTTCGTTCTGGACTTCAGGTTTGTAAGGATAGGAACTGTGCCTGCTTTGGTCTGTGTCCCACCCTACACCACGCATAGTGCCCAGCATATGGTAATGCTTAATAATTGCTGAATAAAAGACTCAGTAGACCTCCTATAATTCTTTTAAGGTTTTATTTATTTGAGAGAGAGAGTGAGTGAGAGCAGAGCACGAACTGGGGGAAGAGCAGACTTCCTGCCTGAGTAGGGAACCCGACACGGGACTTGATCCCAAGACCCTGGGATCGACCCTAGCCAAAGGCAGACTTAGCCACCCAGACCCTAGCCAAAGGCTTAATCAGCTGAGCCACCCAGGCTCCCCTATCTCTTATAATTCCTATTTTGCCTCCTTGTAAGGCAAAAATGGTGGTAACCCTGTTCTGTAGGAAATTCTACATCTAGCTTTCTGCCTGGTTTTGAGGAGAGATCAAGGGTCCTCTAAAGCCTGAGGGCACTTTGGTAACAGACTTCTAGAGGGATTTCTCTGGTATAGAGGCTGTCCCATTGGCCATCTGCTGTGTAAGACAACAGTATCTTTTGAAAGTACACTTGGCTGCCCGTAGCAGAGACTAGAAATAACACCAGTATAAACTCCATGGAAGATGGTTTCTATCCTGAGTAAAATGTCCGCAGGTTGGCAGCCCAGGGCCAGTATGACAGCTCCAGAGGATCCTTCTATCTTTCTGCTTCACCATCCCTAGCAGAAGGCTTTCATCCTTAAAGTGGCATCATGGTCCACTATGATCCCTGGAGTCAAGCCAATGAGTCTAGACCAGGTGGGAATTAGGGTGGGGGAATGGGCACAGAAGTGTAATCCAGCTCCAAGTCTCTGGTGAGGAAGTTTCCTTCAGGCCCCACAACAACTTCTGCTTACTCTTGTTGGCCACCCCCAGCTGCCAGGCAAGTCAGGACGCGTAGTACTAATTGAGCACCTGAAGAAGAAAGGGAAGAATGGCTTTTGGGTGAGCAGCTAGCACCCAGTAGTAGGTCCATTTCCTGCCCACAGGACCCTGAGTCCTGGAGCCAGCTTCTCCTCACTGGCCTGGACCTTCAGGTTACCTTCCTTCCCTAAGTGGCCAGAATCAGAATCATGCCTTTCTCTGCAGAGAGGGGGGTTTTAAAGCTTTCACGGGCTAGTTTAAAAATTCACTATGTCACCAGCAATAAGAATAATTTTATCTCACCTATATTGAACACTCACCACGTGGATAAGTTCTGCTGTTCACAGAGTAATTTTTGCAGTGCTCACAACACCCCTATTATCATCATCCCCATTTTAAAGGTAAGCAAACTAAGGCACAGATAGGTTGAGTAATAACCCTACATGTTCTTGCTGCTAATAATGTTTTTTTTTTTTTCATTCTCCCCTTTCAGTATGTTATGAATAAGAGGATTAAAAAATAAAGCTTGACCTATTTTGGTAGATTGACCACTGTGCTATCTTCCATCTGATTAGCTGAGATCTAGGGAGTGCTTTGTGGAAAAGCACCCGGCAGTCAACCACATTGATGGGCTGTTTTTATGGAGTGCAGGAAGGGGCTTAACTGTTGGCACATCCAGCAAATGGCTGGTGACAGGAGGAAAAAGGATCCACAAGCTAGGCAGGATTTCCCTAGCCCATGAGCCGGGGCCAGCAGAGCACAGTGCTGTTGTGCCAGTGGGCTGGGCTTGGCCCTTAGAATCACAGTCACCCCCACTGCTCTTAGAAGTCCATCAGGATAAAGAAGGCTGTTTGAAATTCAGGTCCTCTGAGGATTAATTGAGACACCAAGTCCTCTCTAGATGCCTGTGATCAGTCATGCCTAGTGGAAATCTCTGATTCCTGAAGTTCATCTCTGAGCCCAGTCCTTTTGAGACACCTTAAATGCATGTGAGTGACTGTTCTCACTCTCCAGGGTGATGGCACAGCACAAGGCTGTCAGAGCCTGGCTGCGGCAAGGTGTTTTAGTTAGGTGAGCATGTGGCTGCAAGTACCAGTCTAAGTGGCGTTGTCATTTCAATACAAATGACATTGTGTCAGGGGTGCCTGGGTGGCTCAGTGGTTGAGCATCTGTCTTCTGCTCAGGTCGTGATTCCAGGGTCCTGGGATCAAGTCCCACATCAGGCTCCCCACAGGGAACCTGCTTCTCCCTCTGCCTAGGTCTCTCTCTCTCTCTCATGAATAAATAAATATCTTTTAAAAAAAAAAAGAATTTGTGTCAAATGATATGTGATTCAATGGCTTGGCTGAGGGCAGAGCACTGCTCTGACTCTCTTGCCCCCCTCATGGCCACAGATGTCTGCTGCACCCACCTTCCCCAAAGGGGCCAGGGCACCCAGAGAGCAAGTCCTTCTCTTTTGGAAGAGTAGTGTTCTGGGGACAAGAAGGACTCTCTCCGATCCAAGTATCACATCCACATTCCACTCTGGAACGAGGCAGACTAGGGAAGGGATAGAGGATTGTGTGAATGAGGCTCACTCTTTTGGTGAGGAGAATACTACTCTCCTAGAACCCCTGCAGGAGAAACCTTCACCTACACCAACATGAAGATAACGCTCCTGTGTTATCTTCTAGACACTTCTGTCTTTCCTTTTTTTTTTTTTTTTGTCTTTTTTTTTTTTTTTGTCTTTCCTTTTGCAGGCAGTCTTTGAGCCATCTGAAATGGACATCTGAATGTGGACTCAGATGGCTTTCAAGGCTGAGCCCGTTCTCTCAGCTGCTGTGCTTGGGAAGTGGCATTGGTGGTGGCCCTGGAGCCAGACCCACGGGGCTCAAATCCCAGTGGATTTGTGCTATCTACTTGCTGCAGGATCTTGGGCAGGTTACCTCTCTGTGCCTTAGTTTGCTGGTCGGTTAAAAATGGGGATGCTAGCAGACCCCCTTCTCAGGGCTGTTAGGAGGGTAAATGAGTTGATGGTTAACTGAAAGCAATGCCTGGTGTGTGGGCACATCAAAGCAGATCCCTGGTGCTTCCAGCCAGAGTGAGAATTTGCAAGGCCACATTGGTCTGGGAACTCAGCAGGGAATCCCAGACCCGTCAGTGAGGAAGTGAAGTGTGTCACTGAGGTTACCGTCTCTTCCTCTTTACAAGAAATTGCCACCCACTCTCTCAAAATGTCTGATCCTATGTACGCTCCCACCCGCAGTGACGGAGAGCTCCCCTTAGTCTACAACTTAAGTACATCTGGTCATGTCAAAGCCTGCCATACTGGCAGGTCAGCTGTGCGGGAAATGGCCACGCACTGTGGCTTTTCCTCGGTACTTTCTCTGCAGTGGGTTTGTCTTGTGCCATTCTTCTGCAGAGTCACTTCAGCTAGGCTGGAGGCAGGACAGCCATGCGGCCCCTGGGACAGTGAAATCCTGCATCATGATGCTTACCCTCTGGTGGCAGGTGGGGGATGTGAGACCCTTTAAGTCAGTGCCCCAGCCTTAGATCTGTGGACTGAATCAGTCAATGAAAGAACTAGGGCTAAGTCATTAGGGTGTTATTAATAGAATATAGGTCATAGGAGAAAACATGATTAATTGCAAGATGATCTTAGCGGCTGCCATACAGTATAGCTAGTTGAGGACCTAGATTTTCCCAAAGCAAAGTCTTTTCACATAGCAGCGTTTCTTTGTTGGCAGATGGGTAGAGGCAGTTGAATGAAGAGATATTTTCCTAAAGCACTCTTTCAAAGATGGGTTGAGGATGGGTGTAATGGGAATCTTCTCTAAATGAAGGATGATTGAACCACTTTATTAATAGGCGGGTAGGTCCCTGATGCCCCAGTGTGAAGCTGTGGTAAGGTCTAGAAAGGGGAAGGCAGCTTGTAGCAAAAGGCCCCAGTGAGCTGGATTCTCCTATCAGCCACTTACATGATGGGCTGCATGGAGGAGAAAGGTCTGGCTGCCCCTGTCAGTGCTTGGTCAGGAGGGGCGCGTGTAGGTGGGCCCTCTTAGAGGTTGGATGAACACTGCCCAGAGTGTGTGTCCTACTCCAAGACAGAAAACGTAACAGAAAGCTGCCATCTCTGGACACAGGGAGAGAAGAGTTGATAGGTGTGGTGCTAGCCTTTGGGGCTAGTGATCCTGTCCGCTGGAAGAGCAGGTGCCAGTAGGCATAATCTCTGACCCGTCTAATTAGTGGCCACTTCTTTACTTGGTCATTAGGGAGGAGGTGTAAGTGGATAATCCGTTCCATATGAGCTGAGATTGAAATATAAGGAAAGAGGACCTCCTGGGTGACTCGGTTGGTTAAGCATCCGACTCCTGGTTTTGGTTCAGGTCTTGATCTCAGGGTCATGAGATTGAGTCCCAAGATGGCTCCAAACTCAGCGTGGTGTCCACTTGAGATTCTTTTACCTCCACCCTCTCCCCTCCTCTCTGCTCCTTACTATCTGCATGCTCTTGCTCTCTCATAAATAAATAAATAAATAAATAAATAATCAATCATTTTCTAAAAAAGAGAGAAAGACAAGGAAAGGATAGAAATGTGAGGCCCAGGAGTACAGGAACAGAAAGGCCCAGGTGTGCCAGCTGCTTTGGGGTCAGGGGAACAGCACCCTGGCTGGTCGTCCCACAGAAGCACCTCCCACGGAGCCAAGGCAGTAATGCCTGCTTCGTAATGAGGATCAAAACCAAGGTCAGTAACGTGTAAATACTTTGAAATGTGATATGAGGCTGGTTTTCCATATGTTATTTTGGAAGGGAAAACTTGTCAGATGCTCCCCTGACAGCCCAATTTTTAAAGCAGAAGAGAGTGGAGCCGCTATTGGAATGGGGTGTGGGGGGCCTGCAGCCTTCCCCACTGCCTCCCCTTCTCTCTGTAGTGCCCTCCTGGGGCTCTAGAGGGGCCTGGCTCTGCCTCCAGCTAGCCCTGAGCCCCAAACAAGTCATGTAAGCATTCTGAGCCTCAGTTTCCTGATCCATCAAGTGGACACTTCAAAGGAGATCAGTGTTCTTCACCCAGTTCCTACGGACAGGGGCTTCAGAGGCCTTTGACAGTTTTGAAACACAGTATTGTTTGTTTTTTTGTTTTGTTTTGTTTTGTTTTCTGGAGAAACATGACACAGTTTTGTTTTGTCAGCTTCTTAGGAAGGATCATGTTCACCGAAACATGAAGGAATGCGTATTGATTCCTGAGATCCCTTCCGGTTCCATCAGTCCGTTATTTCTGTTGTAAATGACAGGATCTTGCAGCTCAAACTGGCTTAAACTGCAAAGGGAAGTTAATGGCTTTGGGACCTGAAAGTCCCAGAGCTGGCCTGACTGGAGGCAATACTCAGGTATTGTCAGGAATGCACCCTTCTCCACTTCTGGGCTCTACCTGCTCAGCCTCGACCTCTTCTCCGGTGCCCCCCACCTCCAGGTGGCCGAGAGCCCTCAGCAGCCCCTGCCTTCCATCCCATGCTCTCCCCCAGTACTTCAAGCAAACTTTCCAGGGCCTACTCTGATTGGCCCTGCTTGGACCATGTGTCTCTCCCAGAGCCATCGCTGTGGCTAAGGGGAGGATCCATGGTCACGCTGGGAAGTCAGGCCAGGATACCCTCTCACCCCCAGGTTATGTCATCTGGGATTCTCTTTCTTGGTGTAAATCCTGGGAAGTGAGATCCATGGCCCTGTGAGTGTAGCCTTGTGTGACACACAGGTGGGCCAGCTGCGCTGTTGCTCTGGCTTGGGTGCTGGGATTACTAAGGCAACTCCAAGGCCATCCTCCTCACCCAGGTGGTGTGAGGAGGGGCTCTGGGAGCTCTGGGGTCCTGGCTGGACTGCTGGCCCTGTAGTCCACCTTTGCTGTTGTTTCCCCAACCCCTCAGCATCCTCCTCTCTGCTGTGGCCCTTCCCATGTATGAGGGACCCAGTACTCATGGACTTGACAGCTCCCCCCAGTAGGAGAGACGTGGCACTGCTGCACATCCTGGCTGATGTGCCTTTAAAGAGCCATATACATCACTCTAGAGAAAGGGGGAAGGGGGAGGAATGAGAGTGGCAAAAAAGCAATTTCCACTGTCATTTAAAAGGTAGCTATTAAAATTTTACAGGAGTTTTATTGCAGGGGCTTCCTGATGATCCCAGGACATTTTTTTTTAATGGAAAATCTGGTGATAGAGGAAAATATTCTGGGTGCTTCTGATTCCCTCCTGCCCTACCAAGCATCTTGAAAACCACAATTGTCAGGGCTTCATAGACTAGTGTAGGGAAAGCAACTACCCAAGAGACTATTTCTGAGTTTTTAAAGAATATGTGTTTTTCTGTGTTTGGTGTTTCTATGTATAGCAACTGTGTCTAATTTTACTTTGTGCTTTCCGAAATGGCTTGGTAGTGAGCTATGGGAATTGTCAAGAACTGCATTCAACTCTGCCCTTCTGTGTTAATCGAGTCATTGGTTTTGTGAACAAATGGAAATTCAGGTCAGCCTGCTTAAGTATCAAAGGAAGTGTTTGAACTCAAGGCCTGGGACATTCTGTACTGAATGGCTTCAGGTGTGGCTAGATCCAGAGCCTCACAGGAGGTAGCCAGGACCCCGTTTTCTTCTACTTCCTGGCTCTACATTTCTCTGTATTGGTTTTGTCATCAGATGGGCTCTGAGGCAGCTCCACGTATATATCCAACCAGCTAAGCTGGGCCCCAAGAGAAACAAGCCATCTCTTTCCCTGTAGTCCCAGGATGTGTCCTGAGGCTGCTGTTTGTTGAACCTGATCACCCTGGTTTCAACACCAGAGCCACCCTGAGTCATCTCTGAGGCCAGGAGCAGGGAAGAGGAGGTTCAGTGGCTTTACTGCCAGGCCTGGATCATATGACCAGCCTTCCCCTACCCTTACCAACTCATGGTAGAATAGGGTCATTCCCACAGGAATTCCAGCTGCTGAGTGGGAAAGATACGGTTCTGTTCAGGGGACTCAAGGAGGGAGATGGATGCAGGGTGGGCTGAAACTGCCAGTGCTCAGGACCCCTTCCCATACAGCTCAC
Source organism: Canis lupus baileyi (assembly GCF_048164855.1). Classification (NCBI taxonomy): domain Eukaryota; kingdom Metazoa; phylum Chordata; class Mammalia; order Carnivora; family Canidae; genus Canis; species Canis lupus. The sequence continues at coordinate 115,406,133 of NC_132838.1, read as the reverse complement.
CGCTTCCCATGCACACCAGTTGTTACCATCCCTGGGAACCTGCTCCACCTTTATTTTACCCTATCTCGAGTCTGGCTTTAGCATTTTTTTTTAAGATTTTATTTATTTATTCATGAGAGACACAGAGAGGCAGAGACATAGGCAGAGGGAGAAACAGGCTACCTGTAGGGAGCCCAGTGCGGGACTTGATCCTGTGACTCTGGGAGCATGTCCTGAGCCGAAAGCAGACACCCAACGGTTGAGCCACCCAGGCATCCCTGGCTTTGGCATTCTTGATCTCAGGTCCATGGACCCTTCCATCCAAGGATGGAATTCAGAGGATCATAAAGTTGGCTGGGGAAAAAAGTTACATCTTTATTTCCTCTGCCATCTGAAATTTAACGTTTCCTTTCCTTCCGAATGAGGGCTGCAAGCCACACTCTATTGGCAATACCTGTGACTGTGTCACCACTAGAAAGTAAAACTGTTTCCATATCACATTATAATTGTTGCAGATACTGCAAAAGATCATTTACATTCATCTATTTCTAAATTACTCTAGTTATTAAACCCACACTAGGATCTTGTAATTTAAAGCATTCATAAAGAAGCAGGAATATTACCATATCTCAGATTAGGTTTTATTTTACACACACTTTGATATCTTAATATAATTGGTTTCCTTTATAACCTTGTGTATTGTATTTTGTTTACTTAAAAACATGATTCTGAGGGGGCACTGGGTGGCTCAGTAGTTGGCTCAGGTCATGATCCCAGGGTCCTAGGATCTAATCCTGCATCAGGCTCTCTACAGGGAGCCTGCTTCTCCCTCTGCCTATGTCTCTGCCTCTCTGTGTCTCTCATGAATAAATAAATAAAGTCTTTTAAAGAAGAAAATAATAAAAACATCATTCTGAGAAGGAATCCACACTCTTCTTTAGCAGGCTGCCCTCAGGGGTCTGTGGCTAAGAACCCCTTTTGGCTTCTCTAGGAACCCCTAGGGGCAAGATTATTGAAGATATCCTGATTCCTAGATTCTGGAATGTTGGCTAGCTGCTTGTTAGGTTTTCTTCCTGGGAGCTTCTTGAAGGCGCTGGCTGGAATTTGAACTCAGCCTTGGTGTTTGGGTAGCATTTGGACATTGTGGTATTGGGGAAGTGGGGCAGAGAGGCATCGCCAGCCTGTAGTTAGCTGTCTTTTCATTGACCTCCTTGACCGTTGGCCTAGCCATGTGGTCAGGAGCGAGGTCTAGGACCAGGCTGCCCGGTTTCATCCCAGCTGTAATACACTTCTGACTGGCTGGGCAGTGTGTGCCTCACTTCCCTCTTCCATAAAATAGTTGAAATCGTAGTGTCTATTTCTTAAGGTTATTCAGAGAATGAAATGAGTCGGCATGTGTCTACTAGGACAGAGCCTTGGCACATAGGGAACAAGAATCTAACTTAATGGCCATTCCTTATAAAAGGGTTCTAGATTATCCCCTCAGATCTCATCTCCCTGCCTTAAGTACCTGATCTAAACTGAAATGTGAGGGTGAACAGTACAGACAATGGCCACTCGGCCTGGAGACATTCACTCATCATAAAATATCCGTATAGAACAACTCTACTAAATATTCAAAAACATAACCATATAAAGTTTTCATGAAATATCCATTCATACATGAACAACCATTCTAAATATTTTAAGACATAAATTAATAATATAAAATTACAGGTCAGAACAAGTGCTATTTCTCCACTGCTCCTCTGCTCACAGTTATCTGAAGGAAATATCCTCATGATAGCCTTCCACACGCCCCTGTCACCTCCCTGCCCTCACCTCCCTCCACTTGTCCCGTCACTGACCTGGTGTCAGGCACACGGGCCTCCTGCTGCTCCTAAAATGCCCCACACACATGCTTTGCCTCAGGTCCTTTGCAATGGCCATTCCTGTGGCCTGGAAGGGTCTTGCCCAGATAGCCACACAGTCTGTGTTCCTCCCACAATGAAGTGTCACTTCTCATCTCAGGCTGGGAAGCAGCAGGCCCATCACTACGCTCACCCCACTTACTTTCATCAAGACACCACTACTCCCTGGCTCCACATCGTGTATTTGTTTATTGTCTTCCTCCCCCACTGGATTGTCTACTCTCTGAAGACAGTGACTTTGTCCTGGTCGCTGACATACCCTTGGGTGCCGAGCACAAAGCAGGTATTCAGTGAGTATCTGTCACGGGAGTGAATTTGTGAATGACAGAAACTGCGGCAAGAAGGTTCAGGTTGGCCAAAGACATAACCTCATGTTGTTCTTCTCCATAGATGCACAGTCTTTGACATCAGATCCCCTGGGACCCTCAAGGAGTACTAGTGCCCGGAACACACTGAAGGTGAGTACATTGTGGCTGTTTGTTGGCTTCAGTTGTGCGGCTAGTGCACGTAGGCCTCTCTTATTTTTAAAAGTCACTTAAAAATGCATCGAGGGAAAAATGGAGGTCTCCTTCACTGTCCTGCCTGCCACCCGCAAATGTGACATCCTCCCTTGGAGGTAATTACATCACTGGTCTGGGGCATTCCTGCCAGAGCTTTTCTGACTCATGGCCGTCCCTACTTCCACTTGTGCACATGTCCCCAGTTTGCAGAGTAAAGGCAGAAGAACCTGTGCTGCATGCGGCTGCTTCTCCTGCAGGTTTCCCACTGTCCGCAGTAGCGGTGCATCCTGGAGATCTTTGCTCATAGCAGACATCAGTGTAGCACTTTTTTTTTTTAATTCGATTTTAATTTCAATTTGAATTCAATGTACTTTTTAAAATGTACCTGGAATGAAATTCACTGTTTGGTGTACATTTCTTGGAGTTTAAGCAGATGCATTCAGTTGTGTAACTACCAATCCCATAAGATACAGAATGACCCTCTCACTGCCCTTTGCAGATGTGCTGCTTCCCTACAGGCTGAATTCCCTACGTAATTAAAATGTATACGTACAGTGAATACTGGTGATGTAAAGATTTTGAGTATGTTATAATTAGGTTTCTGGGGTTTTTTGCTAGTGAGCATCCTCCTTTGTTTCTTTGGCATAGACTAAACAGTGGCGTTCCAGTTGATAGTGGGGCATTCCTAAGTGAGGACATTGACCTTCGTTGGCAGGCTGCAGTGACGGTGCTTGGGAGCAGTGGGAGTAAGGGCATTGTCTGATTCTTGAAGCACCAGATGACCCTAATAGTGTGGAAAATGGAGACAGAAGATTCTGGCATCCAGACTCTGCACACAGGGAGTGCTGTTGGCTGAGTTGGAGGGAGTCAAACTTTGGGAACTGAGTGAATCTGGATAGCAGCTTCTCTCTTGGCTGTTTGTAGGGTCTCTTCACATTCCTTCCTCCTGGCCTAAGGCTCTGCTCACATACCTAGAGTACATGTTTGTGGGACAGTCTCAAGGGGCCGCATTTTCACCAAAGAATGCTTCTTAGCACAATTTTTTATTAACTTTTTTATTTTGGGGGTGCCTGGGTGGCTCAGTCAGTTGAGTGTCTGCCTTTGGCTCGGGTCATGATCTCAGGGCCCTGGGATCAAGCCCTACATCAGGCTCCCTGCTCAGTAGGAAGTCTGCTTCTCCTTCTTCCCCTGTGCTCATGCGCTTTCTTTCTCTCTCTCTCTCTCTTGCTCTCAAATAAATAAATAAAATCTTTAAAAAAACAAACTTTATTTTGAAGGAATTTTAGATTATAATAAAGTTACAGAAAGTATACAGAAAATTCACGCATCCACCCTTCATCCAGTGTCCCCTACACATCGTTACCATCTTACCCACCTTGGCATAACCACCAGAACCAGACAGTGAGCACTGGTCCAGTATGATGAACTAAATCAAAGGATTCAGTCACGTTTTGCTACTTTGCTACCAATGACTTTCTTCTATCCCAGGATGCCATGCTGTGTTCAGTTGTCCTGTCTCCTCCATCTCCTCCAAGCCGCAGTGGTTCCTCAGTCTTCCCTTGTGTTTCTGACCACAACAACCAATAGGCATTTAAACACCTTCTGTTATGTTCTGTGTACTGGGACCCTCAGGAATGAACTGAACAGAAGCCTTTCCCTCCGGGAACCGACATTCTGCTAGAGAAGAAAACAGCAGACAGACAAACAAGTGAATGGGGTGGGGATGAGAGCTACAGAGAAGAGTGATGCAGGAAAAGGGGGCTGCCTGGGAGGAACAAGCGATTGTAGGCGAGGTAATCCAGGAAGGCCTCTCTGAGGAGGGCCCCGAATGGAAGTAGCCAGGCAGGTGCCCAGCCTCACTTATCCCTGGCCGGCCGGGGGAGATAGAAACATATTATCTCACTTCATAACACAGTTTCGGAATCCTGGCAAGTAGGACAATGTGTTCCCTTTCTGTGGGGCAGCCCCTACTTCGCTCTCGCCCTTTGTCCCCCTGTGAAAATGCCAAGTGTTGCCAGATCTTCTGATAATCTTTTCCCCAATAGAAGGCAGAAATGAAGAATTCTTGCTAGTCCCATAAACCCAAATTATGTTACATCAGATGATTTTTAGTGATTTGTGTGGATGAACATATTTTGTTTACATTGTATTTGCTATTATTAGTTTTTAACTTTTGCAGCAAAAGATGCCAACTTTCATTTCGGTAGTAATGTAGATTCCTTTTTAAATATATGTGTATGTATATACATACATACACATATATAAGTTAAAAATGAACTGGTTTACTAGGGCATCTGGCTGGCTCAGTCGGTGGCGCACACGTGACTCTTGATCTTGGGGTCATCAGGTCAAGCCCCACACTGGGTGCCAAGATTACTTAAAAAGAAAATTTTTTAAATAAAAATGAATTGGTTTAGAGAAAATATCAAGTAAATAGTGGCACAGATGGGACTAGATGCAACTGAAAAGGAAGAGCAGAATATGGTGATGGAGGCTTGGGAAGCACTGTTCCAGCCCAGTCTCCCACTCTTTCTCTCTAGGTCAGGGGTTCTCACCCAGGGACCTAAACGAAGGTTGGCAAACTATCACTGTGGATGTGTGCCCTGAGCCATTTGTGTTACGGTGGGTGCATCAGCCAGGAATGCTTTTAGCTGCAAGAACAGAAGACCCAACTCACAGTAGCTTAAACAAATGAAGATTGATTCCTCTCCCATAATAACCAACTCAAAAGTACTTGGCTATGAGATTAGTTCAGGGGCTGAGTGGTGTCCGGCCTAGAGCTTCTTGGATTCACTTGGCCTTCCCCTTGTGGTTGCAAGGTTGCTGCTGTGGCTCCAGCCAGAACCAGGAGGAGAAAGTCAACCCCAGCAGCATGAGTTTTCTGGTCGTGAACTGCTTGAGCACTCTCCCCAAAATCCCCCAGAAGATTCCACTTATATCTTACTGGCTGAAATGTGTCACCATGGCCTCCCCTAGCTCCAAGGAGGGTGGGAAATTTCATTTAGGCTTTCAGCCTCTCCTGGGGAAGAAGCCAGGGGAAAAAGGACTTGAGAATGTCAGTTGGGTTAGCCAACCAACAATGTCTGGCTCCACAGGGAAAGAAAAACAATAATCATTAATGTTAATAGGGACTGACTCTGTGCCCGGCCCTTCCTTGAGCACTTGACGTGAGTGATCTCATTCAACCCCTGCACTGGCCCTATGAAGTCGCTGCTGTGATCTCCCCACAGTAGTGACTTGGAAACTGAGACACAGAGTGGTGATGAAGCCACTTACCAAGTAGAGGAGCCAGGGTGGGGACCTTTGCAGTCTGTCTCCAGAGCTTTTGCTCTTGGCGCTGTACTGTGTTGCCTCATAAGAGGCCCTGGGGCCCCAGACTGCTGGCTGTATGACCTGAGTTTAAATTCTTCCAGCCCGGGAAGAATGGGACAGCAGAATCTTGCTTTGGGCAAGTTTCAGTCATTGCAAAGCTTTCTTGTGAATCACATTCCCTCCATGTGACCACCTCACCTCTCCCTGGTTCTGCTCTAGTCCTGGTGAGTAGCACCAACTACATGTCTTCTTCCTGGCTTGCAGATAGATGGCTTTCTCCTTTGGCCTCCCCTTTCCAAACAAATGGTACTTTGGTGCTTTTAATTCATCTTCCTGGAATGAGGCTCTGGCCTTGTTTTCTTTCTTGGGGTTCTGCTGGGCCGATTCAGCACACATTTAACAGGTTCCTTCTCTATGCCCATCCCTGCAATATAGTGGCACGGGGAGGCAGGCCTTCAGTGACAGTGACAGCCCAGAGCCATCAGGGCTGTATGGGGGAAGCCCAGGGGCTGGTGGACCACCAGAGGAGGTGCCTGGCCAGCCTGTAGGTCAGGTGGGCCTCCTGGAAGCAGCTTTTTGGGCCTTAGAGGAGGAAGAGATTCATCAAAGAGCAGTTTCTCCTTCTCCGTCATGTCCCCTTTCTTCAGTGAAACTGCCACTAAAGCTCTTCGAGAGAGAAGAATCTTCCACCCCCTTCCTCTGTAAAATGAGGGGTTTGGACTCACACATTGGGCACTTCCCATTTCCTGGTCCCATGCTGGGTGCTAGGCTTACAGGGATGCCTTCCTGGAGAGACAGTGTTTTGGGAGAGCTCTGTAGGTCAACTGCCTGGAGTGATGAGAGTTCTAATGTGGGAAGCCACAGGGCTGAAGAAACTTGGAGAGGACACCAAACCCTGACTTGGGGTTTCAGAGCAAGCTTCTTGAAATCAGAATGGCAAAATAAAAAATGGTTTGACATGGCAGAGGGCACAGGCTCCATCCAGAATCCACCTAGGTCCAGGGTAGGGAGGGCAACCCGGGAGCCTTCTAACCCTTCCCAAGTGACTGTGGATCTCAAATACTTAGGCCAGTGCCTGGCACAAAATAGTTACATAATAGACAAGATCATGGTCATCGTGGTGGGTGGTGGCTTATACGCGTTAGCCTTTATTGTGTGTCAGAGGGTGGGCAGCTGAATCTCCAGCCTATAAGGTAAGAAGCCCTCACTGGTCCCGTTATGATTATTTATTTACCAAATATGAGTGTTTACCCTGTGCTGGCGTGGTGCCGGAATATAGCCGTGCCTGGGAACAGGACTCGTCCATCCGAGCCTGGGCCAGAAATCTTGTGGGAGCAGAGCAGAGCTTCTCTGGTGTGTGTGTTGGAAACCCACTGCTATTGGCTTCCCAGCCCTTTTCCAACTCTCTAGTCCCAGGGCCTTTCAGCACTGGCCACTAGTGTGCAGGCTGCCCTTGACCTCTGTGGCCAGAACGCATGGATGCTCTGCTCAGCCCATCAGCGGAATCCCAAATTAGACCTGACAGTGTGATTTATTCTCTGGGATGGAGCCGGGAGGGCAGAGCCCCAGTGGGTGATTCCGCGGGAAGGTTGTCAACCCGAATTAGCCCAGGTCCTTTCCTGCAGCCTTGCTGCTTCAGCTTCCTCTAGCTAATCGGGTTTTCCAGGCTGTTGCTGGCTTCTGGGCAGCCTCCTCCCGTCCCCAGGGGCTGAGACTTGGCCATGATCCCTAAGGAGCTGTGTTTGATGAGGACCCCGAGGCAGGCTCTGTCTGGAGGGAGTGGGCTCTCTGGGTCCTTTCATCCCTCACATTAGGAATTGAAAGTGGCGATTCCCCAGGGACTAGTTGTTCTGTCCCCTTCTTCTCTTTTCCCCTCACTGAGATTCAGTTCTGGCCAGAGACGGCATCGCCTTCCTCCTTGCCTCCCATCTGTGGTCACGATTCTCTTCGTCTAGCTACCTGCCTTCATTCCCAGGAATGCTAGTGATAGGCAAGATTCTGCTGCAGTAACAGGTTGATCCTGAAATCCTAGAAGTTGGACACAACAGATGTCATTTTCTTACTTGTGACACAAGGCAGGTCAGGTAGGGGGTTCTTTATGTTGTACCTCAGGACACAGGTTGATGGAGGCTCCTTTCTTGAAGTCTCAGGACTACAACACGTGGCCTCCAGGGTCACCACGTCAGGACAGGGAACTAGAGAGTCACATAGCAGCTATCAGATGCCAAGGCCCTGGGGTGACACTGTTCACTTCCGCTCACACCTGGAACTGGTCACATGGCCCTGCCTAACAGCAGGGGGCTGGAAACAGGGTGGTAGGTGGTATTCAGTGAACAGAAGTGTCCTGGCCACAATAGTCAGGTGTGGCATTTATTCAGCACCTTCTGTGTGCCAGGCTCTCCAGGGGCTTGGAAATACAAAGAGGTCCCCACCTTCCTGGAACTCATAGTTGAGGCGGGGAGGGAGGGGGACCAGAATCTAAGTAGGTAATTACAGAAACAGCTGTGTGATTGCATCTGCGCTGAGTGCCCTGACACAGAAACCGGGAGGGCATATCCCAGGGGGGTGATGTTTGGAGAGGCCCCGAGGCCTTGAGGGGAGACCAGGGGGATAAGACCTTGGTGGAATGTGAGGGAACCTTCCCAGCAGAGGGAACAGCATGAGTGAAGTTCTGGACTGGGAAGAGCTTGGTTCTGCGAAGGAGCTGGAAGGCCAGTCTAAGTGCAGGTCAGGACGGGAGAGGTTGGGAGGAGCTGGGGATTTGGAACACCTGCCTTTTGGAGCTGTTGCAAGAACTGAGCTCAGTTGTTTCAGCAAATACCGAGTTCCTGCTCTTTGGCAGGCAGCATTTCAGATACGAGAAACAGAGCAGTGGACAGGACACACGAACGTCCCTACTGTTGGAGAGCTGGCAAGAAAAAGAAATGAGGTGGTTTTGCCCGGTAAAAAAAAGCCTAACCAATAAACAGGGTCCTTTAACACCAAGGGCAGAGCATGGGTGCTTTTGGCTGCAAATAACAGAAAAGCCCGTTGGTGCTGCGTAAGCTGTCAGGGAATGGATGGGCCCCCCAACTCCCAAGTCCAGGGATTTTTCTGGGCCTGAGATTTGGCAGCTCAACAGTAATATCAAGGACCCAGTTCATTCTTCCACAGCTCTGCTGTCCCTGATGCTGCCTTCACGTTAAGGCAGGCCCTGACCACAGTCCTAGTGTGGCACTTAGGGACACTGGGCAGTCTCAGTTGGGAGCAGAAGCTTTTTCAAACTCCTGTGTGCCCCAGGGACCTCCACTAGCTCACTTTTGTGGGTAATGAATTGTAAGGTGGTGGGAGGGCAGGGAGGAGGATGGAGGCTGCTAATCCAGATGAGAGACCGGAGAGAACAGAGCCAAGGTGAGAACATTGGCAGGCAGGTGAGGAGGTGCAGTGCACAAGGCTTGCTGATGGCAAGGCTGCTCGAAAGAAGGAATGCAGAGCAACAGACGTGGACTCATACAGATGTCCACCTTGCACTGTGGCTTCTTCCCGTAAAAATCATGGTCCACATTTGCATTTTACAGGCTCAGAAATCTTGCAGGAAAGAATCCTGCTTCTTTGGCTTTGGGACCTTTTATTTTCTAAAAGACACCTAATAACACATTCTACCAAAAAATTGGAAAAATTTTGCTTTATGCTTCTCATTCTCCTCGCTGCATATTAGAGTCCTGTGGAGAGTCTTAAGAAACCCCAAGGCCTAGACCCCACCCTAGACCAGTTCGTTAGAATCACAGAGGGTGGGACTGGGTGTGGGATGTTTTTTTTTTTAAAGCTCCCCAGATGTTTCCAGGGTGCGGCCAAGGGTGAGGACTACTACTTTATCGGGTCCTTGGGTGAGCTTCACATTCACAAAGCTGTATTGTTTGCATCTCTAATTACCAAAGTAATACTTGAATGTTGTTTAAAAAAAAGAAATGAAAGGACCCAGATTCCTCCAAGATGATCACATTTGCAAACTAATATGTTCCCCGTTTTTTGTTTTTGTTTTTTAAGATTTATTTATTCATAAGAGAGGCAGAGACACAGGCAGAGGGAGGAGCAGGCTCTGCACAGGGAGCCAATGCAGGACTGGATCCTGGACTCTGGGATCATGACCTGAGCCAAAGGCACATATATGCTCAACCACTGAGCCACCCAGGTGCCCCTCTTCCCAGGTTTTTTTTAAATACTTAAAAAACCACCCATGCCTTAAAATAAGGTGTTCTCCATTCTCTTTTTTAAGAGACTTAAAAAAGTCTCTTTGAAAAGTCACTGAGGGCAGCCCCGGTGGTTCAGTGGTTTAGCGCTGCCTTCAGCCCAGGGCCTGATCCTGGAGACCCCGGATCGAGTCCCATGTCAGGCTCCCTGCATGGAGCCTGCTTCTCCCTCTGCCTGTGTCTCTGCCCCCCACACCCATGAATAAATAAATAAAATCTTAAATAAATAAATAAATAAATAAATAAATAAATAAATAAATAAAAAGTTTTAGAGCCTACTTGAACTGTGTAGGGATTATAGATGACATCAGCTGTCTACTTATATTTTGAAGTTTCTTAACACATTTAGAATCATGATATAAAAGATGCTGAAATCTAAGTATTGCTTATTTCTTCTCACATATCACAAAACACTGTTTTACTCTTTACAGGCATCCTTATCACAAGAGTCACTTTTCAGGCCATTTATACATATTTCCAACATCCATTATTTCCATCTGAAAGTGTGATATGGTACTTCTTGAACTTATGTATTATGTTTTCACCGGAAACTATATCTCAGGTCTCAGGAACCCAGTCCTATATCAGACTTATGATTTTTAAAAAATTCTTTTAGTTGTGCATTGGTGGTCTCTAAAGTATAGCCACTAACTTATATGTTACATTTAAAAAAATTTTTTTAAGATATTTATTTATTCATGAGAGACACAGAAGGCGAGAGGCAGAGACTTAGGCAGAGGGAGAAGCAGGCTCCATGCAGGGAGCCTGATGCGAGACTCAATCCAGTGACTTCAGAATCCAGGATCATGCCCTAAGCAGAAGGCAGTTGCCCAAACGCTGAGCCACCCGGGCGTCCCACGTTTAAAAAGTTTAAAAAACATGGGATGCCTGGGTGGCTCAGCAGTTGAGCTTCTGCCTTCAGCTCAGGTCGTGATCCTGGAGTTGCTGGATCGAGTCCTGCATCGGGCTCCCTCCAGGGAGCCTGTTTCTCCTCTGCCTATGTCTCTGCCTCTCTCTTTGTATGTCTCTCATGAATAAATAAATAAAATCTTTTAAAAATAATAATAAATAATAAAATAAAAATAAAATAATAATAATACTAAAATAAAAAATTTTTAAAAACAAACAAAACCCTAGGGGTGCCTGGCTGGCTTAATTGATAGAGTGTGTTGACTCTTGATCTTGGGTTAGTGGGTTCAAGTCCCATGTTGGGTGTAGAGATTACTTTTGAGTAAATAAAATCTTTAGAGAAAAAAAGACTAATATTTTTAAGTAGTTACTTAAAATGAATAAATGAATGTTTGTGAACACATAAAAGTGGTTACATAAGCACTTGTTTTTGAGTCAATCAGACTAATCATTCCAGTATGAATAAAAAATGTCCACTGAGAATTCAATTTCATCCAGCCCAGTGGCACTCTGCATCAAGACAAGTTTCGGCATTACCTTACACACAGTTTTTTCAGTTTCCAAAATTCTAGTTTAATGCCTTTCTTTATATTGTAAGACTTTTATATCAATTAGCTTGTTTAAAATAAATGAATGTTGTTTACAATTATTTGTCCCTATTCCTTTGTAAAAGAATCTTTAAAAAGCCTGTTTAAGTGACTTACAGCTCTTGGAATTACCAGGTCAAGCCCTTGGGAATATTTTCTGTTGTAACATATGCCTCCTATATGTCATTACAGAAACCAGCATTGTTAAAGTCTTTAGGTGCTAATGGGGCTTTCCCAAATAGCGCTCTGTTCAAAATAAGGTAATATGAAAACTCTAAAACACAACTCTTATTTCTGAGGATCATTTTTGGGAGAAAATCTTGCTTTCTATCTGGGCAGATCTTGGATTCAAAGTAAGTTGGTTAGGTTAAACATACAGAATTAGCTCAATGCATTTGACTTTCCTGCCACAAACAATGATTAGCTGGAGAGCCTGAGTTCTCTGACTTTCCCAGCTTTTAATCCCATTTATTTATTTATTTATTTATTCATTCATTCGTTCATTCATTCACCCATTCAAGCATTGATTAATTTCCTGTCAGCGACCCTAAGAACTGGCATAGAAGATTATAGTAAAAATGGCCTGTGTTGGGATCCTAGCCCTCCAGTACTACCTGTGTGACTGCGGCCAAAGCATTAACCTTCCTGTGCCTCAACTTCCCCCCATCCATAAACCAGAGGTGGTTATACTACATATCTCAGGAGTCGGATTTCATACAGATCCGCGATCCCAGGTGGAAAATGATCTAAACTGACAGGTTATCATTGCTGCAGAAATAGCCATGTAAATAGATGCTTCCCCAGACCTTGCCAGGGCACACACAGGTTCTTTTGCCTGTCTAAAATCCAAATTATCCAGAATTCCAAAACCCATCTGGCCTAAGAGGTTTGGAAAGGCACTTAACTTAGCATGGTGCCTGGCACATACTAAATGCTGTGTTAATGGTACTCATTTATTATTATTGTTATTTTAAAGTGCACACCTCTCCTTCCTTGGTCATCATCATGGAAATGCAAATGATAACCACAATGAGACACCTTTACACACCCCCTCAATGGCTAAAGTAAAAGACAGCACAAGAGGAGATGAGATGAGGTCAGAGAATTCTGTAGAAAGCCTTGTAGGGACTGAGGCTTTCTCCTAAATGTATAGTGGGAAGGTTCTGTGCACAAGACAGACGTGATCTGAGTCATGTTAGGAGTCCCTCTGGCTGTGTGTGGGAGCAGGGGTGGGAGCCAGGAAACCAGGGAGGAAGCTCCTGCCAAGTCCATGGTCCAGGCAGGAGATGCTGTGTGGCAAAATAGGCAGATCCTAGTATTTTCAAGGTGGGGCTGACAGTAAGCCCAAACGGACTGAGGGTGGGGGTTGGGGGGCCAGGGAAGGATGGCACTACAATTATGGCTCCGATACCAGGTGAATAGTGAAGACATTGGATTGGGTACCATATGAGTGGAGGTTTGCAAGGAGAAGGCGAAGGTGGCATGAAGAATTGAGAATACACCTTTAGGTCTATTAAAGATAAGATGCCTTTTAGGCAGCTGTGCAAGCTGGCAAGGAAGCAGTTGGATGTTCAGGTCTGGAGTTGAGGGGAAAGGTCCGGCCTGCAGAAGGAAATGTAGGAGTCCTCGGCAAAGAGACAGTATTTAAAGCTAGAAGACCAGACGGGATCACCAAGGGAGGGATGTTGATAGAGAAAAGAAAAGCTGTCTGGAGTCATGGTGAAGAATCAGCAGAGGAGGCTGGGAAGAGGGTGTTGGAGGAAGGGGAAACCAAGGGATCACAGAGCCCCTGAGACCAGGTGAGGGTAGGTGACATGAGGGACAAGTGGCTGATGGGAACAAGTTCAAGAGAGGGCTTTGAGGGGCTTAGGGGTTTTTTTTTGTTTTTAAAGAACAGTTTCACATTTATAGAAAATTGACAGGGGCACCTCAGTTGTTGAGCATCTGCCTTCGGCTCTGGTCATGACCCCAGGGTCCTGGGATCGAGTCCCCACATCAGGCTCCCTACAGGGAGCCTGCTTCTCTCTGTCTATGTCTCTGCCTCTCTGTGTCTCTCATGAATAAATAAATAAAATCTTTCAAAAAAAGAAAATTTATCACAGAGTCATCCCCACCTCACAATTTCCCCTGGTCTTTACATCTCGTTTGAGTCTGGTGCATTTGTCACAACTGATGAACTAATGTTCATTATCATTAGCTGAAATCCCTCATTTGCATTAGGGTTCACTTCACATTCCCCGCACTGTGTGACATGGATCCACCATCACAGTACAGGACAGGCTAGCTTCACGCTCCACCTGTTTGTTCCTCTTGCTCTCCCCTTCTCCCTGCAACACTGATCTTTCTCTGAGACCAGGCCTTGTGTCCACCTCCCCAGCAGATGTGAGCTGTGTGAACATGTAGCCCCGTGCGTTCTGTTTGTTGCTCTGTCTCTCATGCTCAGGCCACCACAGCAGACACAGTAGTTGCACACTAAAAGGTGTGAAATTAGTGTCTTCTCCAACTGGGGAAGGGTTAGAACTTGAAGGGCCCTTGGAATCAGTGGCTATCACTCCAGTGTGGCAAAAATGTGTCCTACGGGCCTGAGCTTCTGTACCTGGTGGGCATCTTCCCTCTTCCCCCGCCATGGGTGTTAGGGGGAAGGAATGATCGGGAACATCACCTGGTCAGGTGCCCCCAGACTGGCTATTTACTAAGTGCCTGATCCCATGGCAGGACTCACATGGCTTCCCTGCCTGTAAAATGGGATGATAGTATTGACCCCAGAGAGCTGTTGTACGGAGTCAATGAAAGAATGCCATAGGACACTGTAGGTGTTAATAAATGTGAACCGTTGCTAAAAGTAACATCATTACCATTCTTCTGACGTCATGGCACTCACCATCTAGTGGGGGATATAGATATCAAATAATCACTCAGATGACCATCATTTAACTGGTAATTAAACTCTAAGGAAAAGCCAGGGTGCCTCAAGAGAGTAGCAGGGCAAGAGATGAGGGTCTTATGCGAAGCAGGGGGATGGGTTTGGGAGAGTCCGAGAATACTTTCCTGAAAAAGCGAATACTTCGCTGAAAAAGCGACCCACCAGCCTAGACTTGAAGGATTACTAGGAACTCACAGGGGTGAGGCATCTTGGGGAAGAGAGAAGAGCTTGTATGGAGGAACATACAAACATGTTGGAGGAACCCTGTGTGCCCCAAATGAGGAGAGGGGGCTGAGTCAGCAGGTCTGTCATCTTGAGCCTGGTGATCAAGATTTGGACTTTCTTTCCACAGCCCCTGGGAGCCACGGAAAGGTTTTAAGGAGAGCAGTGATACTGTTTGGTTTGGTTTGGTTTTTTAACTCCTCTGTGTCCTTTAAAGGCTCAGTGTCCTGATTCTTTCCCCTAGGACAGTTTGTACCGGCTGTTACCAGCCAGAGGTCAGGGTCAGACGCCCCAGCCCTCCCCAGGCATGCAGCCCCATGAAGCATGCTATCCTCTGGCCACTCAGTGTGTAAAGTTGAACGGAGGTTTATGTAAGGAGAAGGTGCCCTGGTTCCAGACTCATGGGTCCCTAGGAAGGAAGCAGCTGGCCAGCCTGTGCCAGGCCACAGGGAGAGCTACGGCACAGCTCCCAGCAGCACTGTAGCCTCTGTCCCGGAAGGGCTCTGGGCCTTGCCTTCTCAAGTGAACTCTTCCTCTGAGAGAAGGGACCCAGCCTACTCCCCACAAAGATTACCTCGTTTCCTCCCCAGACCCGGAGCTGCCAACAGCACTCTCCCTCCCCGGTTCCCTGTTTCTCTTACAAGATGCCAACCAATATGTTGTCTCAGTTCTCTCTTCTAGGCCAGGCTCCAGAAAGAGGCAGGACAGGACGGGGAGGGGAGTTTCCAAATTACCTTTGTCTCTCCAGTACTGCGCAGGAAATAGCTATTTTGTGGGCCAGTTGTTTGGGGAGGCCCTAGGCCAATGACCCCGCCCTGTAGTGAGGGCCCAGATGAGTCTACCAGCACCCCCTCCCACCTGGGAATGGTGTCCGGTTTCTGAGGTGGGGAGGGGCCCAGGTACCCTGAGCAGCCACTGTGCTGGTTGCTCAGTAAGTGGAAGGCCTTGCTATCTCTTCTGCTGTGCCTGTGACTGCCTGCTTCCAGAGCAAGGGGGATTCTGACCTCCCTCCAGAACAGTTGGGTGCCTTGTGTCTTAGGAAATCCACAAAGCTTGCAAGTGTGGCTCCTTGGCTCTGCCACCCACGTAGTTGAGAGACTCTTACAGAAACTCTTAAACAGATGGGTTCCCCATCTAGGCCTGGTCCTTGATCTTAAGTGTGTTATGGGTATTGACTCCTTTGATCCTCCCAACAGCCCTAAGAGGTAGATACTGTTAGTTTTATAGATGAGGAAACTGAGGCACAGATAAGCAGGTCACTTGTCTGAGCCATACAGCTAGAAAGTGGCAGAGCAGGATTCAAACCCAGGCCATCTGGCTCTCTAATCACTGTGTCGTGACTGCCTGCCCGCACTCCCGACACCTGCACACACTCTCCTTATCACATCACTCTGTTGATTTTCTCCTTAGCACTTAATCATAATCAGTTTGTTGACTTTCGTGTTGCCTGTCTACACCATTCGGCATGTACGATCCTATGGTGATATATGGTGATACAAATTACGTGTCTTTTTTGTTACTGTAAACCCAGAATAGTATCTAGGATAGTACAGCACACAGGAGCTGCTCAGCCAGTATAGGTTGAACGAATGAACCAGAGTTGCCAGTGGAAAGGATGTGGAGAAACTGGATCTCTCATACTCTGCTGGTGGGACTACCAAGTAGTACAGCCACTTGCCAACACAGATGGGGAATTTCTTAAAAATTAATTGTGCAACTATCCTATGACCCAGCCATTGCGTTCTTGGGTATTTATCTGTTCCAGAGGAATAAGATTAACGTTCACACAAAAACCTGCACGCGGTTGTTCACAGCAACTAGAAACTGCCTAGCTGTCCTTCTACCGATGAACGGTCAAACTCTGGTATGTCCATAACATGATATCCTACTCAGCAGGAAAAGGAAACAAACTATTCATAACATGCATCAATCTGGATGAACCCAAGGAAGAAAGTCAATCTTGAGTGTTTACATACAGTAACCATTATACAGATGTCATCTAGAACTTTCATAGCTAGAGAGGAGAAGTCAATGCCTGGCTTTCAAGCTCTGAAGGACATGCTGACTCAGGTAATGCAGCTGGTGGCTTTAGGTTGAAGCCAGTGCTCAAGCACCACTCTGAAGATCCTAAGGCCCTGAAAAATTACGCTGCATCTACTCTGCCTGCGCTCTATAAAAGGAACTACAAAGCCTGGATGACAGCACATCTGTTTACAACATGGTCTATGGAATATTTTAAGCCCACTGCTGAGACCTACTACTCAGAAAAAAGATTCCTTTCAAAATATTACTGTTCACAGACAATGTACCTAGTCACCCAAGAGCTCTGGAAGAGATGTGCAGTGAGAATCATGCTGCTTTCATGTCTGCTGACAAAACATCAGTTCTGCAGCCCATGGATCTAGGAGTCATTTTGACTTTTTTTTTAAGATTTTATTTTATTTATTCATGAGAGACACACAGAGAGAGGCAGAGACACAGGCAGAGGGAGAAGCAGGCTCCCCATGGGGAGCCAGATGTGGGACTCGATCCCAGGACCCTGGGATGTCGACCTGAGCCAAAGGCAGACACTCAACCATGGAGCCACCCAGGTGCCCCTTGTTTTGACTTTCAAGCCTTATTACTTAAGAAATATATTTTCTTGGGGGTGCCTGCATGGCTTAGTCAGTAGTGTCTGACTCTTGGTTTTTGAGGGGTTCAGGACTTCCATAGAGCAAGTTCCTACAAATGTGGTGGAAACAGCACGAGAACTAGAATTAGAAGTGGAGCCTGAAGATAGGATTGGATTGCTACAATCTTGTGATCACACTTTAATGGGCAAGGAGCTGCTTCTCATGGATGAGGAAAGGAAGCGGTTCTCGAGACGGAGTCTACTCCAGGAGAAGATGTTGTGAAGATTGTTGAGAGGACAACAAAGGATTTAGAATATGACATAGACTTAGTTGATAAAGTACCAACAGGCTTTGAGAGGATTGACCTTTTATTTAAAGCAGTTCTCCTGTGGGTGAAATGGCTGTGCAACAGCATCACGTGCTAACAGTAATCATCTGTGAAAGGAAGAGTCAGTCAATGTGGCAAACTTCACTGTTGTCTTTTTAAAAAATGACCCCAACCTTGGGCAGTCACCACCTCGATCATCATCAGCCACTGACATCAAGGCGAGAGCCTCCACCAGCAAAGATTCTGGACTCACTGGAAGCTCAGAGATGATGATCAGCATTTTGTTTTTAGCAATAATGTATTTGTAAATTAAGATATGTACATTGGGGATTTTTTTTTCGATATAATGCTGTTTTTCACTTAAAAGAGTACAGTATAGTATAAACATACTTTTATATGCCCTGGGAAACAAAATTCATTTGACTCACTTTATTGAAACAGTATTGTGGTCTGGAACTGAACCCACAAATCTCTGCAAGGTCTGCCTATATATAGCATCTCACAGTATCTTACAAGTATGTGTGTATCTTACAAGTATGTGTGTATCTAAAAATTTCTGTTTAAAAAAGTTGCCATGGGGGCACCTGATTGGCTCATTTGGTTAAGCATCTGCCTTCAACTCAAGTTTTGATCCCGGGGTCCTAGGACCAAGTCCCAAGTCAGGCTCCTTGCTCATCGGGGAGCTTGCTTCTCCCTTTGCCTGCTGCTCTGCTCCTCCGGCTCCTGCTGCTGCTGTTGCTGCTGCTGCTTCTTCCTCTCTCTCTCTCTATCTATCTATCTATCTATCTATCTCTCTCTCTCATAAAAAATAAATAAATAATCTTTTAAGAAAAAGTTGTCAGTGAGACTGAAGGAGAGAGGAAGTGGGAGTGGAGGGTGGCTCTGGTCAGAGAGGAGTGGCCGTGGAGTGGAGAGGTTATCCGTTTATCCTGAGAAGCCTCAGAAGGGGTCCAGGTGGGGGAGGGACCTGGCCAGGTGTGCATTTATGAATTAACCTGGCTGCTGCAAGAGAGATGGAGGTGAAAGAATCTGCTAAGAGAGAGCTGCTGCGAGGGAACCTGAACGTGAAGACAAGTGAACCTGCTGTGAGCCTTTTGGGGTGCAGCAGCCTGGCGTCCCAGGGCCAGGAGGAGGGCCAGCTCCCCCATCCTTACTGCCCGTCCTCCTCCCATGTTTGGCTGCACAAATCTGGAAAGGGACTTTGTGTGCAAGGAAGGTGTCCTGGCTCCAGCCTCATCATTCGTGTGGGGAAAATAGCTTTATAATCACCTGTGGCCCACCATAAGTCCCTAAGGATGCATGTCCCTGTGGGACCCCCTCCCTGAGATTGAGAACTCTGGGGAAGAGAAAGGTACCCCTTAATATGTGTCACCGGCCAGGCCCTAAGTCTTGTGTGGGGTGTGGATTACACAGGTGCAGACATGTGTCAGGATTCACTAACCTGTGCATTCAGAACGGGCCCATGTAGGTAATTATACTTCAGTAATTAAATATCTTCCATCAAATAATAACCGTAAGAAGAAAGCTCGTATTTACTGAGCCTCTGCTCCGTGCTGGGCTCCATCTAAACATTTTACATGTGTTAATTCATTTTCTCACCACGACAGTTCTGTGAAATGTGCACTTCTGTTTGTATTTTATGGATGAGACAACTCGGGTGCGACCTCTGGTCTGTGGTCAGAGGACCGCCTCGTGGCTGAGCGGTGATGGGGTGATGGGCGCCCAGCACAGGCTGACGCCCCAGCTCAGGTTCTTTTGAGTTGCCAGTGGTTTCTCCGGGCCCTTCCCTTGATTCCGATGGAACAATGCTACACCGCAGCTAGTGGGGTCACCTCACGGAGGGCCCCAGCCACATGCTGTCTCCCAGAGCCCCGCTGTAGCCAGATCTTGGGGAGCCCAAATCGCGAAGTCCGATCTCTGATTCGGGAACAGAGCCTTGGCAGGAGAGCCCGGCTGGGCTTTCTGGTCCTCCCTCACCTGCTCATCCAGCCAGCTGGGGATTAACCCCCTGCTGTTATCAGGAGAAAGAGACCCTGAGAAACTGGCTGCAGCTCTGCTCCTATGATGGATGAGGGCAGCCGAGTAGTGGTGGGAGGTTCCTGAGCCCTTGCGCACAAAGGAGGGCACAACTGGCTCTTTCTGTGGCCTCACGTGGGATGCCGACGGGGTGGGCGGGGCACGTGTAGCTTGAGGCCTGTAAAGAGTCTCCTTAGGGTGGGATTCAGGGGGTCTCTGAAGCCCCCATTTCCCTATTGCAGAGATGTTTCCTTGTTAACAGTCAGAAAACGGCTGCCTAGCTCAAGGGTCTCTGTTAAGGTGCTTTTAATTGCAGTAACAAAACCCCAACATCATTTGGCCAGATAACAAAGAAATGTAATGTGTCCTAGATGTCCATCGGGTGGTGGCCATCAGGTGGGGTAGGATCAGCAGCTCAAATGTCTCTCATCAAGGACTCAGGTTCTCAGCGCCAGCTTCATCCTAGTATGGCGAAATACAGATACAGATACAAATATGTGTGCCTCTTTATGCCAAGATGACTGCAGTGACAGTCAGGGCCACTTGCTTTCTTGTCCACAGATATTAGGAGAGAGGGAGTAGAAAAAGCCCATCCCTCGTGGGTTATAAATATTTCCTTTAGTCTGTCCCCCGTCCAGCCTAGGTCATGTACCATCCCCTCGCCACTCGCCAGGCCAGTCAGATCACCTGAGGAATGCCACACCCTGATTGCCTTTGACCAGTTGGGTCCTCTATTCAAGAGAAGAGGAAAGTGGGTACGGAGCAGACAACTAAATGCCTGCCACAACTGGAAAGGGCCTCCAGACTCCATCCCTAACCCAGGTTTAGTAAGTTAAAAAAAAAAAACTGTCAGGCCCAACGAATGGTGGCATTTGAGAACACAGAAATATGGTTTTCTTTGGAAGAAGTAAAGTGATTTATGTCCTGTTTCTGCCTTCCGCCTGTTCATCCACCCTCACAGAACCCACAAACGGGGTGCAAATAGAGTTTGTCTCCCATAGTCCACTTGTGTGTTGGCAGAAACTGGTGTGCTGCTTCCTTTCTCAGCGGGTAACTTGTTCGTTCTTTTTCCTTCATTCTCTGTCCTTCATCCTTCCCCCACTCTGAGGTGTGTGTGGTGTGTCTATAGCTATGTGCCTATCCTTGTAAAATACATAGTGAGATTTGAATAAGAGCTTCCAGAAGCGGTTTTGGGCTCCATATCTCCATCTATTTCTTCTCGTTTTCCCCA
Organism: Canis lupus baileyi; assembly: GCF_048164855.1. NCBI lineage: Eukaryota > Metazoa > Chordata > Mammalia > Carnivora > Canidae > Canis > Canis lupus. The sequence continues at coordinate 115,385,375 of NC_132838.1, read as the reverse complement.
AACAGCATGTTTTTGAGATTAGCCATGTCACTCTGTGAGCTCCAGTGTGTTGTGTCCACACGCTGAGCAGCCGTACATGATGTATCACCACCAGGTCCACACCACCACAGACAGTTCACAGACAGTGAACACCCACATACCTGTGTCCTTCTCAGTCCCTGGGGTCTATATCCAGGGGTCATGTTGTGGCAGAGACAGGAGACAGGCATCTCTCTTCCCCTCGGGGAATGGCAAGGTTCTTCTCTGGGAGGTGGTTCTGGCTGACGACCCCCCAGAGCATAGCAGAGTCCAGCTTTCCCCATTGATTGGTCACCATTTGCTTCTATTCTGCTTCCTAATTTGTGCCAAGCCAGTGAAGTCTAGGGTTTTAATGCTCTGATCCCTAGTCCGGCTGAGTGCTATGTCCTGCCTCCTCCTGCACCTGTTACCCTACCCACCCTACGCTCCCTCAGCATGAATGGCCCATCCAGAGATGAAGCAAGGCAGGAAGGGCACGGTCATCGGGGTCACACTCTGGAACCAGCTGGCCTAGGCTCACATCCTGATCCTGCCACCTTAACCTGGCAAGTTACTCAACCTCTCTGAGCCTGAGTTTCCTTAAATAGGAAATGGAAATGACAATAGTATCTATATCCTAAAACATTTTGAGGATTTAATTAGATAATATACAAAGCATTGTGGACAGTATCTAGCGTACATGTGATGTGAAATCAGCAATTATTGTCGCTGTCATCATCATTATTGAGGGTTGTAAAGTGTCTGAACATTCAGATGTTTTACCCTCTCTTTTCTTTTAATTTCACCTCCGATTGTCTGCCTGTGGAGGCATTTCTGGCTTCTCTCTGCTGGCTTTTTAGGAAGCCTGAGATTTCACTTATAGTGAAATTTGTAAAAAGACAAATCGGGCCTGGATATATTCCTCTCTCCCACATTTGGGTGGGTGGTATATATTCATTTGCATGTATGTGATCTTATTTTTAATTTTTTAAAATGTGACATTTGAATTTTTAAAAATTGTCAACATTATAAAAGTATGTAAGGTAAACATTGAAAATCTTGCTCCTCCTTTCCCTGCACCCCCCTCCAGTCTTACTTCCTGGAGATAAAGCAGTCACTGTGACCAGTTTGCAGGTTGACTCCCTACTGTTAAAGGGTGAGGACCCTGGAGCAGAGGGACCCAGGCCTCCAACTTGGTTCCAGCGCTGACTGGCTGTGTGACCTAGTGTATCAGCTTGCTGTTGCTGTCATAACAAAGTATCACAGCCTGGGTAGCTTAAATAACAGAAATTGATTTTCTCTGACTCTCAGATTTCCAGTCCAAGACCAAGGTGCCAGCAGAGTTGGTTTCCTCCAAGGCCTCCTTCCTTGGCTTGCAGGCAGCGGCCCTACTGCTCTTGTTCCTTTATGCAAGGGGCGCCCACCCACTGGCTCCCTGTGCCCTGATCCCTCCTTATAAGGTCACTAGTCTGGTTGGATTAGGACACACCCTACTGGTCTCTTTTTAGTGTATCTCTTTAAAGGCCTTAATCTCCAAACACTGTCACATTCCAAGGTACTAGGGTTGGGACTTCAGCTTCTGACTTTGACATTCTGTGCCTCAGTTTCCTCATCTGTAAAATGGAGACAGTAACTGTATTTACCCCAGTGGGTTTTATGAACATAGGATATATAACGTGTATAAAGTGCTGGCACCTGGTAAGTGCTATATTCATATCTGTGCTTGCCTTGATGTTAGAGCCCCTGGGTCCACGGGTGTGCATGTTTTTCATGTAATAACTGACAAATTGCCTTCAAAGAAACTTCGCCAGTTAGTACCCCCACCAACAGAACAGGGACCAGTTTTTTCTTGCCTGTTGGTTTTGTTTTAATAATGGAAAATTTCAAACATTTACAGAGGTAGAAAGAAGAGCGCACAGAGCCGCAGGTACAGGCTTGTCACGAGAGCCTGTTGTTACTGGCACACGGCCAAGCGTGCTTCATCCGTCCCCCTGCCTTTGGATTATTTTGAAGCAGTTCTTGAACATTAGATTGTTTTGTTTGGGAGGGGTTTAAACTCCACACTCACCATGTGCCTGTATGTTAGGGAAGCGAGGAGGACATTCCCATAAAATAATCCCTGATTTGTGCGGTGCTTCCCACTTTCCCGCTGTATCTTCTCCCTTCGTTCTCAGATGCCCCTAAAGTGCAAACAAGACTGGTGTATCTGTCGGGAAACAGCATCTCGGTATTTCTAGGTATTACTCTGAAGTATTTCAGGCCGAGGGAATTCAACACAGAATTTGGTTAAATGAGTGATGGAGGGACAGAGGAGCCAAACAAGGACAGGGAGGCAGTCCTGAGATTGGACCCAGAGCTGGAGGGACACCAGGGGTGGGGGTGGGGGTATCACTGGAGCCCAGGGCAGGGGGGTGGGGAGGGTGAGAGGGAGAAGCACCGCCCTTGGCTGACGTAACCGGGAATCCTGGGAAATGTAGTCCCCTGTGATTCAGAGCAGGGCGGGAGCTGGACGGGCAGTGGATCAATCAGGGAAATTGACACCCACTTTCTAGATGAGAAAACCAGAATGACTAAATGGCCTGGTCGGGGGTGCGTTGCCTGGTGATGAGCACCATCCTGGACACTGGAGTCCTTGGTCTCCTGAGAAACCTGAGTCAGCTCTCTGGGCACTGCCTGCCAGCTGCTCATCACTGCTGCCCCGGTCGCGCCTCCCTCTCCCTCGGGAGGCTTGAGCCATTTGCCTATGGTTACAGTCTCTTCTTTTGCTGGAGGAATCCTCTCCAAGCTCCCCGCGCCTTGTGTTCAGACAAGACACTCCCTTTTGCTCCTGTCGGAGGACTGGGTCATGCCCTGACCTAAGGAAAGGCTTCCCCAGGAGGTCGTGTCTACAAGCAGAGCAGCGCTGCTTGCCTGGAGGGTGCCGGGTGGTGGGATGCAGGGAGCCCCTGCGTGAGGCCCCAGTGTGCCCAGCCGGGAGAGAGGCCAAGGGAACACTGCACACACAGCCAGCCAGGCACTCACACATGGGGGTGAGAGGTGTACCGTGCACGATCCTGGAGCTGCTAGCTTTCTGAAGGTGGGGGAAGCCTAGGGCACCACGGTGGTGCCAGATTCACAGGCAGGGGAGGTAAACAACAGCCGGGGAATTAAATAAAAGTGGGGACAGTCTGTCCTACAAGAGAACCCCGGAGTAGAGCTGATGAGGATTGCTAACATTAACTGGGCGCTTCTCGTAAAGCGGGCCTGTTTCAAGTACTTCACTCACATAGCTTAACTTCTTTAATTCTCACAATAATCCCATGAGGTTGGTAGGACTAGCGATCTTGGAGAAGAGAAAGAGTTAAGTAACTTCCCTGAGGTCACACAAGCTAACATTCCTGGTGATCTCCTGTCCCACGCGCTATTCTAGAGCTTTACATATTAACTTTTCTTTTTTTTAAGATTTGATTTATTGATTTTGAGAGAGAAAGAGCATGAACAGGGAGGGACAGGGGCCAAGGGAGAGGGAGAGAGAGAATCCCAAGCAGATCGACACGGGGCTCAATCCCACAACCCTGAGATCATGACCTGAGCCAAAATCAAGAGTTGGATGCTCAACCCACTGAGCCACCCAGGCGCCCCCCTACGTATTAACTCATTTAATGCTCACATCAGCCCTGTGAAGGAGGTACTTCTCTTATTTCCATTTTACAGATGATATAACTGAGGCAGAGGGGGGTTAAGTGACTTGCTAATAAGGTCATGTGGCAGAGCTAGGATTCAGACTCAGGCACCCTGAGCCTTAAACTCCATGCCCTTAGCTGCTATGCCACACCAAGTCAAAGATAAAAATTGTCGTTTACTTCCAGGGTGCTTTCTCCTGTACTTTTTCAGATTCTGTCTCCTTAAAGGAGAGACAGATCATGGTATCCATTTGATGGGCAAGGAAACAGGCAGGGTGAAAGAGGCGGATGGTGATCGCAGCTAGCATACGTCCCCGGCATCACATCAAGTCCTGTCCAAGTGCGGCACGGCTTATCAAAGTTTCCTCCCAAACCCTGTGAGGTAAATACAGATAAGGGACCTGAAGCTGGGGGAGATGAAGCAGCCTTGTTCAGAGCTGGGAGGTATGCAGCGGTACTAGGTCCTGGTGCGTCAGACTGTAGTGCCTGTGCTCTCAACAACCATCTATGGATCTCCAGGGAACTCAGTCAGCATCATTCACCAGACATTGACTGCGTGCCGAGCACTGTGCTGGTGCTAAGAGACAAGTGAACAAAATTGGCATTAATACTCATCCTCAAGGAGGCACTCACATGTCTTTGGATTCAAGCAGGGCTGGCGTACAGCAGCTGCCATCCATTTTGATTGCCTTACCTGCGCCATGCTGGATTGTAAATATTTTGTATCTTGGTCTGGAATATAAGTAACAGATACTCAGCAGTTCTGGGATGCTTCAACAGCTCCACATGTCAGAAGCCCAAGTGTGTGCTTCTGAAATCATTTTTGCCTTTCCTTGTGGTTGTAAGATGGTTGCTGTGGCTCCAGATATCACATCTTGTCATAGCCATGAGGCAGGAAGCAGGGAGCCAGTCAGGACCATGTTTCTGCTCTTCTCTTAGGCCTAAGGAAAAGGAAGGTTGACATGCAAAGTACAGGGTAGTTATTGCAGGCAAAACCCAAGGCTGGGGCAGGGGTGCCGCTCCAGTTACACATGGTTGAGAATTAGTTGGGAGTCCTGGAGGTGTTTGGCCTGTGAGTTGTCTTTGAATCCAAGCTTTAAAAAATTTTTAAAAAATCATCTAGAGTTGGTAAAACCTTTTGGTCATGGGGAGAGTTCTTTGGAAGAGGAGATGCACAGCCTCCGTTTTGGTAATAATGGAATCAATTATTAGGCACTAAGTTGGACACCATGCCCTTTGCTTTATATTTATTCCTCAGTGAGCCCTCGCAGCCTCCTGTGAAGGTAAGGGGCCATTCCTGTTTTCCAGAAGAGTCACTCGACCTTCGCATGCATTCAGTCATTGCCTCTTTAGCATGTGTGTGTTGAACACCTGGCACCAGCCCGCTGCTGTTGTGTGGTGGGCAGTGAGCAGCAGAGAGTCCACATTTTGTGGAGCTCATCCTTCTGGTGTGAGGGATGGAGAAGCAAACTACTAAGTGGAGAAGCAAATTGAAGCCAAGCTTTCTACCAAGCCAGTACTCTTGACTAAGATTCAGGATACTGCTATAAAGTGGTTAGGGACACAGGCTCACATCCAGCCTTAACTCTTCCTGGCTCTGTGTAACCTTTTGCTAGTGATCTCCCCTCATAGAGCTTCAGTTTCCTTATATATAAAATGAGGATCTGGGTAGGACTTCTATTAGTCAAGATTGTATTCTGCTATAAGGAACAGGAAACCAGTAAGTAGTCACTTAAATAAGGCAACAGCTTTTCTCTTGCACATAGGAGGGAAAAGAAGTATGGGTAGACCGAGGCAGGGCCACTGGCTCGGGGAGTGGGCTCCACGGACTCCTAGCTCTGCCATCCTCAGCATGTAGGCTTTCAGCCTCATGATCACAAGATGGCTGCCCCACCTCCAGCTATCATAGCCACATTCCAGGAAGGAGAAGGGTGGAAGGGGTTGCTGGTTGAGGTTACTCCTTTCTTTTGGAAAACAGTAGCTCTACCAGAAGACCCCTCGCCCACCCCCAGCGGACTTCCACTTAACCTGTCATTGGCCAGAATGGGATGCATAGTGAGCCATATCGTCAGGGGAACCTTGGAGAGTGGATTTTTCGGATGGGCATCCTGCTGCTCCAAACAAGTTCAGACTTCTCTCGAGGAAGGAGAGTGGGTTTGGATTTGAACAACACTGGAGTCCGTGCAGCCACAAGTGTGAAGCCTTCAGCATCCGGATTAGCGCCCCGGTGGAGGGTAACTAGTCCCGTACTGAGGGCCTGAGTTCTTGTTGTCTAGAAATGACGCTGCCTTGTGCCCAGTCTCCTCATCTGCCCATTGGGAGTGAGGTTCCTTGCCTTCGGGCCTCCTGAGCAGCACCTGTGAGTCTATGAAACCTGGATGGGAAGGACTTCGAGGTACATCCCACCCCATAGGAGGCCTGGGGCCAACTTTTGTTCAGAAAGTTGTCAGTTTTTCTTAAAGCTGAGCCCAGCCAGCCCTGGCCGCTGATGGTTGGCCCAAACATACTGGCCTGAAATGGCTCGTTTATTCATCTCTGTCCTGCTCTGGTCTGAATAGCATGGGTGCAAGAGCAGGAGCAGCAGCCTGCAGCTCTGTGCCCAGATCTGGCACAGCGCCCGGTACCCGCCTGGTGTTCAGTTTAGGATTGAATGCCATGGAGCTCCACTTGGTGTGAAGAAATGGCCAAATCCTCTCTGGTCTGTCCCCATCTGTGTCAGCACTGTCCCTGTTCTGGGCCACGCCGCTCCTGCCCCTCCTCACCCCACCCCATCCCAAGGATGGCTGTCCTGCCTCCTGATGGGACTCTGTTCCCTGTCGGGTTCATTATCCACATGAGATTCAGTTTGGGTGGCTGCCTCCAAACACACTAGGGCCTTTGCACCTGCTGCATCTGTGCCCCTCACCTACCACCACCCCTTTCAGGAAGCCTTCCTTGACCACCCACTCTGCAGCACCCCTTTCTTCCCTTTATCCTCTCCTTGGCTTGCTTTCTGCTGATCCGTGTACTTGGTATAGGCTCTCAATTCACGTGTGGCTCCCTTCTCCAGCCAAGGGGCAGAGAAGGGTCCACCTTGTTCACTGCCTTAGGACATAGGGGGCTCTCTGGAAATACTCATCTAGTGAATGGAAATAAGTTACATGAATGAAAACTTTGTGCTTTGTTTCCCTGATTTTGAAAACACATTCATTAAAGGTAGTTTGGGAGAATAGAGGAACGTACAAAAAGCACATTTTCAAAAAATCACTAGTAGTCCCAACACCAAGAACTAACCCCAGGTAACATTTTTGAGTATTTGTTTTGAGTCTTTTTTCTGTGACCGTGTGCAGACACGTAATAAACATTTAATGTCATTAGGTTATGTGATAAGACGTGCAGCAGTTTATTTAGCCATTATCCTGTCCTTGGACAGTGGGGTTGGTTCTGTTTTTTTGTTTTATAACCCATGCCATAAGTTTTTTTCCTTCATTTCCATTGTTTCTTTGGGATCAATTCCCAGAAGTAGCATTACAGGTTCATAGGGTAAGAACATTTTTAAAAGCCGTTGCCAGATTGCCTCTAGAAAGGTTCCATCAACTGTGAACATTAAAAAACAAAAAAATTGTGCTAAGAATGAGTGGCTGATTTCCTGGTGTCCCGGGCTTCTGGAGAGCCATTGTTTCAGGCTCCTGAGGGCCTAGTGCCCCCTTCCAGCCCTTCTGCCTTGGTCTCGGTCCCTGGGCAGGATGTTTGATTACGATGTTGTGCAAACAGAGCGGCAGGCTTTTGCCATCTGCCAGCTGGTCCTCAGGCTGACAAGAGGCTTTGCACCTCAAGGGTCAAGACTGGAGTCTTTCTAGAGCTCACTGTGAGCTCACCGCAGGACAGAGCTAGGATACACATTAGCCTGGCCCTGCAGCCCCTATGTCCTGTAAGTCCTCCTCCAGGTGAATACGAGTCCCTGACCCTTGGTCCCCAGCTGTCAGGTGGTGAGTTGTCCCAAAACCACTGCTGTGAGTGTAGCCCTGCTCTCCCCACCTCCCCTGAAGCTAGGATGAAGTGCATACTCCCCCAGCAGGCCCAGGATGTTTGTTGGGGAGGGAGGGGGTGGTGTGAAGTGGTTCTGCCAGTTCTGGGGAGTGGAAACCTTTCTTATAGGAGAGAAAGTGAATTTTGAGCCAGAGGGACCAAGAGTGACTAGGATGGCTCTGTGTGTGTACAAACACACAGGTCTTCAAAAAGGGTCTTATCTTTTTTTTTTTTTTTTTTTTTTAAGATCTTTATTTATTTATTTAGAGAGAGGGGAGAGAGAGAGAGACAGTGCTTACACATGAGCCAGGGGAGGGTATCAGGTAGTGGGGGAGAGGCAGAGGGAGAATCTCAAGCAGACGGTGGGCTTGATTCCATGGCCCTGAGATCGTGACCTGAGCCAAAACCAAGAGTCGGATGCTTAACCTACTGAGCCACCCAGGTACTCCTCAAAGAGGGTCTTTTTTATTTTATTTTATTTTATTTTATTTTATTTTATTTTATTTACTTATTTGTTTGTTTATTTATTTATTTATTTTATCTTTTTTTAAAATTACACATGTAATGGGCAGCCTGGGTGGCTCAGCGGTTTAGCGCCGCCTTTGGCCCAGGGCGTGACCCTGGAGACCCATGATCGAGTCCCACATTGGGCTCCCTGCATGGAGCCTGCTTCTCCCTCTGCCTGTGTCTCTGCCTCTCTTTCTCTCTGTATCTCCCATGTATAAATAAATAAAATCTCTAAAACAAAAAAAAATTACACACGTAATACAAGAGTACAATCTCACTGTTTAACATGAACCGATACAATGCAGAAGACTTTAAAACGTGGTTATTATGAAATATAACATTTGCACTGAAAAACATGTAAAATGTAAATATACAGTTTAGTGAACAATTCTAAAGCACTCGTGTAAACCCCCATATCAAGAAAGAATTTTGCCAGTACCCCAGAACCCTCTATGTACCCCTGCATCAGAACCCACTCTCTCCCCCAGAAGCCACTACTCTAGACTTCCGTGATCACCATTTCTTGCTTTTTGAAGGTTTGTTCACCTACGACAGTAACCCTAAGTAACGTGGTCTCGTTTTGCCTGTTTTTTGAACTTTATATAAATGAAATCATGTATTACACACATTGTTCTGTGTCTGCCTCTTTTGCTCAGAATCACATCTGAAAGCCGCATTCTGGTTTTGATGTCAGCACATGTCTGGTACCAAAGCTCATTTCCATTGATACACAGACAGGCTTTACAAATGTTCGTATTTGTGCGTTTTGTTTGATGAGTATTAGAAAAAAATATAATGAATCTAATGCTGGTACTATTATTATTAAGGTTTTAGTAAGTGAGATGGTTGAAAGGATTATCTAAAGTAAATATTAGTACAGGTGGTCTGCGGCTGTGCCAAAGTAGAGGCACATGACTTTGGGGAGTTTTGGAGCTTCAACGCTGAGGATGGGAAGATCACACGCACACATACTGTCACTCCCCTCCCTGGGGTAACCACTTACAGGTAGAGATTGTCCTTACAGATCTTTACTCTGCATCAACATAGGTGGTTATATAGCTATAAAATATGTAGCATGGAGATTGTTTTAATACTAATTTTTTTTAATTGTAAGAGAGAATATGCCATTCTTCTGAACTCCTGAATTCATTCTTCTTGGAGTTTCTGAGTTTATTCTCTGAATAAAGCAGCCAATTTCCTTGTATAAGATTCCACTTCAGGGTGGGGGTGAGACTGGACAAGGCCGACGTAAATCCTCCCTGGAATATGAGAAATTAGGGGCCCAAACAATGCCACACATGCTGGTGGTTCTTTCACTAGCAGACAGTTTGGGATCTGCCTCCTGAATTTTTTTTCTCTTTTTAAATAATCTTGGCCAATGTCTTAGCTTCTCTACCTTCCTGTGGATGCTGGGAACTTGGGATATGGGAGAAAGTTAAGAAGGACCAGGTGGAGGCTGCCTGGCCTGGGACACATCCTCAGTGGTGGGTTAACATGGGATTATAACTCAGGGCCCAGAAATATTGCAGAGCCGTGGTCATCTGTGTGTGTTCATGTGTGTGAGAGAGACACACACCCACACACAGGGACATGGACAGGTGTGGACAGGGACGCGGAGAGTTGGTGCAGGGAGACCTGGGATAGCCATGCAGGGAGATGTAGAGATGTAAATAAATAGGGTCAAGGACACAGAAACAAGAGACCAGTTGGCTGGTTAACTGGCCGGTTGGCTTGCTGGCTAGTGGGTTGATTAACTGAATGATTGGTTGGTTAGTTGATTATCTGGTTGGCTGGCTGATTGGTTATCTGGTGGGTGACTGGTTTGTTTGGGTTTTCCTTCCTTCTTCCGACTCAGAAAACACATAGGAAGGACTCCCCTGATCTCAGTACTGCTTTGGACCTGGGGAAGGAGTAGTGAACAGTGGCTGCAGGCATTTGGGTGTCTGACCACTGCTCCCCAGCCCTCCCCCCATGAGGGTGTTGTGAGTGCAGCTGGCGAGTCATTCTTACTGTTGTTTTAAAAATCCTAGGTAAGAATGAATGTGCACTTATATATGCCGTTACCATGGGGAGTGGTGTCGTAGGGGGACCATCTCGGGCTCCTCTGGCAGTGCGACAGAGTAGCACTGCTGTCCACTCTGGTCTGCGTTGGAGTCAGGATTTGATCCCAGGATCCCAGCATGAGCCTGATTTCTGTCTTAAATCACTGAGGGATGAAGAGTGGATATTTATCGAGGCCCATCATATTCACAGCTCTATCCTTGCTTTTTAGGGTGGCTTTGGTGGCCACAGAGTCACCTACCCGGTTCCAGTCCTACCTCTGCCTTTTACCTCATGAGTAGCCTGCCTCTCTAAGTCTCAGTGTTCCCTTCTGTAAATTGGAGAGAATAGTAGGGCCCTCACCCCGGGATGCTGCATGGGCTGAGTAGGGCCAAGAGTGAGGCCTGTGCGTCTCAGTGGGGCCGCCATTATTAGGTGTAGCTTCGGGAACTGGACTGTTGGAACAGGCCTCCAGTCTGGGTTCCTGGTGACATAAGTGCCAGTTTTTGCTCTTACTTTTGACAGCTTGTCTCTCAAGTTGGTCACAGGGCACACCCTGAAGTCAGCTAGACCCAGGTGTAGACCCCCATTCCTCCTCTCATTCTCTCTGTGGGGAAGCAGTGTCCCCTCCCAGAAGCTCAGTTTCCTGATTTTGAAATGGAGGTGACGAGAGCACTGCCTCAGTGGACTATTAGAAGTCAGGTTCGGGGACAAGCACTCTACCCCCAGCTGTGGGCTGGCCCTCAGCTGCCTGGGGGCTCAGGGGCAGGTATGGGGATTACAGCGGCAGATGGTGCCCCCAGGATAACAAGGTTTACTCCCTCCACTCTCACCACAGGGAGCCTTTCTGTTTCTGTGTCCTCTCTGTCCCCCTTCCCCCTGCCCCCAGCCCTCCACAGAGCTCCTCAGGTGAGGAGAAGCAGAGCCCGAGGTGCCCCTGCGGCCCCCAAGAGCAGGAGGGAAAGAACAGGGCTTTAACAGATGTTCTTTGACAAGGATTCCCTGGCTGTATTTAATCAAGATTGTCAAATATTGATTTAATCTCCGAGCCCAACAGATGTGATCTTAGCAGGTTTCGGTGGCAATTAGCTGGGATTAGTTTGCAAGTCAGGCTCCATGCTGACAAGACACCATCTTCTAAAAGAGGCTCAGCCTGGTCACAGGAGTGAGCCCGTTGGGGGACACACTGAACATTTAACCACCACTCCTACCTGGGCGGCAACAGCCCTGGGAGCAGACCCCGGAGAGGTGCCCCACGCAGTGGTAACGGGGGCTCTCGGGGTTCCAGGCGGCAGCTGTTTATCAAAAAGTTGCAGTATCAAAATAAAGGTCACAACTACACCAGTGCATATGGCCTGACAGTGGGCCTGGTTAGAGCCAGGGAGATCCTCAGGGACGTCTGGCCACTCAGAGCAGTGGTTGTGGCCCCGCGTAAGTCTCCCCAGAAGGGGCTTCCTGACCACAGACCCCTCATCCAGCCTCCAGCCAGCACAGGGCTGTCACCTCCGAGGAGTGCCCAAGCTCTGCTGCGGCTCGGGGCGGCTCCGGGGTGGGCCTGGCACGCGTGCCCATCCTCCGGGAGGCATCCTTTTTTAATTTTGCATTTCAAAGTCCCATTTGAAGTGAGTAGGACTATGCCCAGAATTGGAACAAGATGCTTAATCCACATGTACTTCAGGGGAGGTAGCAACACTGTCGTCTAACCCACTCGACCCCACAGGGACTCAGAAGGGGCACCTCCCTGTGGCCCTGGCTCTGGGCCCCCCGGGAGGAGGGGCTTGTCCAGCTTCTGGTTCAAGGCAGGCCGCCCTGGGAGACCTGGCTCCTGAGCCCAGAGCAACCAGGGTTCATGCCAAGGCCACATTTGGTTCAGTGAGTTTGCTTGAGGTTTCGTTTTTATTATTATATACGTAAAATGCTACCGGTTTCGTTTTTATTATTATATACGTAAAATGTTACCAGTTAATACTTGTATATCCCTGTGTGCCAGGGATATTCCAAGTCTCTATAGTCATTACCCACGTCAGCGCTAAGAGTTAAGTACTATTATTATCTCATTTTACAGATGGGAAAACCGAGATGTAGGGTGGCCAAGTGACCTGCCCCAGGTCCAGGTAATTAAGTGGTGGAGCTGGGACTTGAACCCTAGTGGTCTTGGTTTCTAAACACTATTCTACAGCAGCCACATCAGGAAATCCCCAAGATCTGATAATAAGTAAGAAAAGCAAAACTATGAAGCCTGTTTATTTTTTTTTAATTCATTTCTCTATATAGGCATGTAATTATACAAGCATTTAACCCACGGGACTCCCAACTGTACTGGCTTGCAAGCTAAAACAAAAGAAGACCAGATTGCTGCTGGAGCATTTAAGTACAGCCTCTGTTTCCCCAAGGAGCATGTGGACACAAGATGGGGTGCCCCTTCCTTCCCTCAGTGGGTCTGGGTGCAGGCATCTTGCCAAGCCACAGAGGAAGCTCCACTTGGAAAGATGCGAAGTTTGCAGACTCCTCAGGCCCTGCTGGAGCTCGAGTGGGGAGGAGGTGCCTCTCATCTGTTCTAACTTTGCTTCCCAACAGGTCAGGGCTCCCCAGGGGGGTGGCTTTCCCTGTGCCCACAGTTCCTCTCACATGCTCACTTTCAAAACTGAAATCCTAAAGCCAGAGACACCCGTGCCCTATGCAGTTGTGAGCATTTCCTTGGAGACACCTTCTCAGGGCAGGCTTCACAGGGGGCCTGAAGGGGGCCTTGAACTTACATGTTGATAAGAATTCAAGCACAGACACGTAAAATTAAAAAAAAAAAAGTCCTTTCATCTCCATCCCCAGTTTTATTCCTTAGGAGTAGCCACTATTAACAGCTGGGGGGTATGCCCCCAGATCCTTACTTTATAGACATTTGTGTTCTCTCTCTCTCTCTCTTTCTCTCTTTCTCCCCCCCCCCCCCGTGAAATCCATCCCCTTTGGGTTAAGCCAAATTATTTTGGGTTTTGGTTTTATTCTGCAGCTTGCCTCTTGCCCTTGGCAGGTGGCACCCTAGAGTACGACGGGAGAAACTCTAAAGCTGGGTTGCCTGGCTTCAAATCCCAGGGCCACTGCCCTCCTGCTGAGTGACCTTGGGTGAGTTACTCATCCTCTCTGGACTCGATTGCATTGACTTTAAAATGAGGCTGGTGATAGCCCCTCCCTCACAGGGTGTCAGAAGGATTAAATGAGTTAACGTGTGTAAAACACTTGGTACTCAAGTGAGCTCTCAGAAGTACTAGCTGTCCTCACTGGCTTCAGGCCCTGTGGGCCTCTTGCATATGGACAGGACGCATACCAGGTGACGCTACCTCCACCTCACTATTGATTACAGCTACACCCTGGAGTAGAGGCACCCAGATGCGCTTAGCCCTCCTCTGCTGATGGGTGGGCCTGCCGCTCTACCCTCCTCTTCCATATTACAACAGCGTGCACTGGTGTCAGTATCTGAGGGACAGATCCCCAGAAACCGAATTGCTGGATTAAAATAAAATAGCGAGCACACCTAAAATTTCAGCACATAATTACAATTCTTTCTCCCTGCTCCCCCAAGGAAGGTGGGGAGAAGCTCTACTGATGTCCATACTTGGGGGAAAACTCTGGCCTCTCGGGAACCCGGTTTGAGTGTCGTGGCTGTCAGATTTAAACCAGAAACACCCATTCTCTGGTTCTCTGACCTTACATATGAAAATGCAAGTTTTCAGGGTGCAAATGAAAAATACATATTTGGTCTTTGTCCCCAGTCCCTGGCCCAAGAGCTTCTAAAACCTTTAGAATTTTCTCTTGATGTGGGTGATAGGAGCCTCTTTTGTTCTTTAGAATCAGCCCCTTTCAACCTACCTGAGTTGATGCTAATGAGAAGATTCTTGGTGGACTCCTAGATAGCTTCGGGATAGGGGCTGGTTGCCAGGGAAACCAACCGTGTGATTAGAAGGTTGGACCTTTCAGCCCCACCCCCCTGACCTCTGCAGAGGAGGGGGTGCTGGAGATTGCTCGAGCCGCCAGTGGCTGGTGATGTAATCAATCGTGCCCACATAATGCAGCCTCCACAAAACCCTAGAGGACAGAGTTCAGAGAGCTTCTAGGCTGATGAGTGTATCCACGTACTGGGAAGGTGGTGCACCCCAAATTCCGTGGGAGCAGAAGCTCCTGCAGCTCGAGACCCTTCTGGACTTCATCTTGACTATCTCTTCATTTGACCGTTCGCTTGTATCTTTTATAAAAAACCAGCAATAGTAGGTAAAGTTATCTCAGTTCTGTGAGCTGCTACAGCAAATGACCAAACCTGAGGAGGGAGTCCTAGGAACCCCAATTTGTAGCCAAGTCAGACAGTGCGGGTAACCTGGGGACCCCTGACTTGTGATTAGCATCTGATGTGGGGAGCAGTCTGGTGGAACTGAGCCCTGAACCCGTGGCGTCTGTGCCAACTCCAGGTAGTGTCGGGATTGAATTAAAGTGTAGGATACCCAGTTGGTGTCTGCGGAGAACTAGAGAGTTGCCTGGTGTGGGAAATCCACACATCCCGTGTCAGAAGCATGGAGAGTAAAACAGATCAGAGTAGCAGGCAGCCAGGGAGGCCATGGTCAGGGCCCTGCTCCTCGTTTTTTTTTAGGCCGATGGAGCCGTCTCTGCCTCGGGGCTTCCTAATGAGATGTCGGGAAGTTCCATCCATTTTGTTTCCTGAGGGAGCCCTAAAGTGGTCCTGTGTATGCTTGAATTTCCAATAAGTGAAGGAAGACTAGAGGGGAGAAAACAGATCCTTAACCTGAAATCTGCCGAGCTTTTGCCAACTTTCTAGAGTTTTGTCCTTATGAATTGGTTTTTGAAGATGCAGTCATTTGTGTATTCACACAACACGCTCATCCGGGCTTCTGCCTCTTGTTTCGAGTGTAGTGGTGAAGGTGTGGAAGCCAAACTGATGAGGTTTGGGGCCTAGCTGCTGCACCTACCTACCCACCGTGTGACCTGGCCATGTGACCTTTGCCTCATCTGTAAAATGGGCATGCCAGAAGGTTATTCATACGGTTATTATAACGCACGATAGTACATGCCAAGTGTTACTACTGCCACCACTACATTATCACCCCCTACCCTGCCTGTGGGGCAGGAACACGTGTGGTAGACCCCAGTCCCCTGCAGACTTGGAGCTGCTCAAAGTCCAAGGAGGACCAAAGATACGCAGAGGCTTAAAAATCTAGTGAACTTCTTCTGTAGTATAGGGTGTGTGCAGACCCCTGGGAACTCAGCAAAGGAGGATGGGAGCCATAGTGTCTAGTGTCCGGTAGGAAGAAGACAGGGTAGGCCGGCAGCAGGGGGGACAAGGGGTGTGACAGGCGTCCCAGAGCAGCAGTTCCCCTGAAATACCTCCTGCTGTGGTCACCAGTGCCCTTCAGACCAGTAACTGTCACTGTATGTGAACCTCTCAGCAGCCTCCAGCCCGGTGGACCACCTGCTCCTCCCCAGACCACACCCTCTGCCGGGGCCTCCTGGACACCTGCTCTCCTGCCTCTCTGCGTGGGCCCGCTCTGGCTGATGGGCTTGCCCTCTCGTGTTTGCAGCAAATCGGGGCTTGGTGTCAGGCCCTCCTTTCTTTGCTCTCTGTTCCTCTGTCCTCAGCCCTGGTGGTATAGTAGAATCAGCTGCAGAGCTTTGGAAAAGGCTCTCTGGCCTGGTCCCCACCCCAGACCAGCTGATTCAGACTCTCCGGGGGTGGAGTGTGAACACCTATATTTTTACAAAGCTCCCCTGGTGCCTCTAATGGACAGTGGGGGAGAACTACTGCCTTGGACAAGCCCACGGGGCCTCGTACACTGGCCACTCCCAGCTTTCCTGCCCGTGCATGTCGGGCTCGTTCATCAGCATACTGGGTGTGGGGCAGGCGCCCTCTCTTTGGATCAGATGGCACCCCACAATGAGCCCTCCCGACTGCCCTCGCCCCCTGTTGAGAGTAGTGCCCAGCGCCACCTGTATCAACGTTTTATTCCTTTAAACTGTTGACCACCCTTTGAAGTCACCTTGTTTTCTGTCTCTGTTGACTGATTGACTGATTTCAGTGGCGTCCCTCTCCTGGAAGTTCAGGAGGGGGGGTGTGGACTGTCCTGCTCAGGCCTATATCTTCAGCACCTGCGGTAGCACATAGTAGGTGCCTGAGAAATCTGTTGAAAAAATGATCTGATTTTAAGTGCTTGGTGTTTGTGAAATGAATGGATTATACATGCCTGGTCAATGTTCAATAAAAAAAAGAAGGTATTAGCACTCTTTTGATTTTTTTTTTTTTTGCACTCTTTTGATTGAATGAATTTTCTGGACTAAATGATTTGTAAGAATGTGATAGGTGTTTGTTGTATGAATGAATAAGCTGGAAGGACTAGTTCTTACTGGACAAATGAATAACTTGTACGTGCCCAGAAACTACTGAATTGCCAGGTGCATGCAGTCGGGTCACCATTTCCCCCCAGGCCCAAGAGCAGCCCTCAGGCTTGGTGCCACAACCCTAAACTGACCAGTTCTTAGGTCCTCCCGGGTCCCCACTGCAGTGACTGGATCACACGTCCATGAAGGGTAGCACTTGGAGCAGGTGGGGACACCCTTGGACACGGAAGGCTGTCTAGGAAGGAAGCTTTGGATACCTACCCCCTCCCCCATCCAGAAACCTATGAAGGGGCAGTGTACACACACAACACACACACACACTCCATGCATTACTTTCAGCTTTCTGAACCTGCTTCTTCCCAGGGGCAGACACAGTGGGTCACCAGGCAAGTGGCACCCCCGCTCAGGTCACAGATCCTGCCTGAGCCAGTGTTCTTCCTGGACTGAGTGAGGTTGTGATCCGTCCTCTCATGTATTTAGCAGATATTTACTAATGGCCTCTTGTGTGTCAGGCCTATGCCAGAGATACAGGCAGTAATAAAGACATTTCAGTGCCTCACAAACCTTACATGTGGCAAACAGTTCATTACATGGTAAATTACAGACATACATTGATGCAGGCAATCCCAAAGAGAAATGCTCTGAGAGCTCAGGTTGGGGATTAAACAAGGTTCATGAGAAGGGAAAGTCATGTGGAGAAAGTGATGTTTGTCCTGAGTCCTAAGAAAGAACAATAGGCAAGGGCAACCAGAATGGCCTGTGCAAAGGCCCTGAGGCAACAAGCAGGAGAAGCAGTAAGTAGAACTGAAAAAAGGATGTTGTGGCCTGGGTTCCCACAGCAAGGAGAAGAGGAAGGTAGCCTTGAGGGCCGAGGTAAGGATTTTGAACTTTATCCTAAGATTTGAATTTATACTAAGATTCAAATGTGAATATGAATCCTACTGCATGGAAAAAGGCACTTAGGTAGGGGAGCAGAAGCAGAGGTAACAGAGTGTGGTGTATAGTCACCCAGCTCAGACCAGGGGAAGTGATGGGAGGGAAGGATGGAGTCGGAGCTGCTGTGGGAGAGTCAGCAGGACGTGGTTTAGTGGATTGGACACGTGAGGTGAGTTTCCAGTGGGGCCCTTGGATGCAAGAAAGTGCTTTTCACTGAGATGGGGAAGAAGAAGGTGGCATTCCTGTTCTGACAGATATTCTGGTGTACCACTCTGTCGGCACCAGTCTCCGATGGATGACTGGATTTAGCCAATGAGATGCAAGAGAAGTGGTATGTGTCATTACTGAGCAGGAACTTTGAGGGCTGTCCTGTGGTTTAGGCATGTCCCTTACCTGTGAAGTTGGCTGGGTCTCATGGAAGGACTGGTCTGTCAACTGGGTGTAAAGCTGGCATGAGAAGGCCCTTGGCCCACCCGTGCTGGATATACAGTATGAACAAGAAACTAATCTTGGGGTGCCCGGGTGGCTCAGTCGGTTAAGTGTGTGCCTTCAGCTCAGGTCATGAGCCTGTGGTCCTGGGATCGAGCTCCAAGTCTGGCTCCCTGCTCAGCAGGGAATCTGCTTCTCCCTCTGACCCCCACCACCACCTTGTCCTCTCTCTGTCTCTCTCTTCTCTTTCTCTCTCCCAAATAAAATCTTAGAAGAAAAGACACAGACCTTTGTTGTGTAAGCCCTTAGTACTCGGGGTCCTCTGTTACTGTGGCATAACTTAGCCCACCTGCTTCTGAGAAGGAAGAAGTTTTGTGGATGGGGACAGATTGGAGGTTCCGGTTGGGAGTGGTTAGTTTGCAGTGCATCTTGACCTAACATACGTGGTGATGTCGAGCAAGCTGGTGGCTACCGGAGTCTGGAGCTCAGAGAAGCAGTTGGATCTGGAGATACTTTATGGTGTGTCACCAGTGAGGAAAAGGAGAATCGGAGGTCCAGGACTTTGCCCACTGGACAACCAGAGGGCTGGTGCTTGAACTAAGGACTGCCTGACTTCAGGCATGAAGCTTCTGGATCATTCCCAACTCTGCCACCTTGTGGCCGTCTGGCCTTGGGCACAGTACTTCATCTGTTGGTTTCCTTAAGTTAAAATGGAGATACCTCCCTCACAGAGTAGTTGTGGAGTTAAGAGAGATAACAAACGTAAAGCACTTAGAGAAGGACCAGGACTATAGAAGGATCACATTCATGGTAGCTGCTGCTATAAATGTCGTTTTGTTGTGTAACTAAAACATCTAATGGTGGGAAGAATAGTGGTGGCTTCGGGTCCACGATGACTCAGATTAAAGTGATGACAACAGCCCCCAAATGCCCCGCATTTCAGCCCCCCTCACAATGGCTCTTCCCTCATGGTCTCAAGATGGCTGCAGTGATTCCATCCCTCATATCCTCCCAGACTCCAGGTAAGAAGAAAAAGCACAGCCTTCAGCCCCAGGACTCTTGGCAACAATGTCACTGGGTGTCACTGGTCCTAATCAGGTTACATAGTTTGTTTCGGAGCTCAGGAAGGAGCTCCTCCTCTAGCCCACTGGGTGGGAGTCAGAGAAGACAGATTCCCAAAGGGAAATCTAGGCTGTTTCTGGAAAAAGGAGTCATAGAAGACAGGAAGCAAACCCCGAGTGTCTACCACCTGAAGGCTCGTGTTTTTCCCTCTGCTCTGGGAGGTTCTGGGAGACATCGTGGCTTCTTCACGGAAGAACAAGGCCCTTCAGAGCCAGAACATTGCAGCTGTGGTGCTCACCTACATGTTTGCTGTTCCAGCCTCCCAGGCCTGGGGGGCCTGAAAAGGGAGCACCCCTCAGCTCAGACTTCCTCATCTTCTTCACAAGTGACAGTCTGGGAGCATTTATACAGATACGCTATTGGGTGCCTGGTCCTCTAACAGACTGACAATTTTTTTAGGGAGCCAGTGTGGCCAGCCCCAGAGGTAAGTCCTCACTGGCCCAAGGGCAACCCGGATAATCCCAGATTCTTGGCTTTCCCAGCTTTCCTTGCACCTGGAACTGCCATATGTGACCACATTCTGGCCAATTAGGCATAAAAGAAAGTCTGGTGAGGTAGGGGGAATGTTCTGGCAAACACGGTCCTTCCTGATTAGGGTCAGATGGGTAAGAAGTAAGAATAGTCTTATGTCATCCCTTTCTTTCCCCCTGCCCATGGTTCAGTGAGAAGCATGGCTGTGGCTGCCAGCTTGCTATTCTGAGGCCAAAAGCCAAAGATGTAAGCCAGCAGCTCACTCAGGGAAGCAGAGGATGATGGGGTGGGAGGAGAGACAGTCCCTGACGTCATTCCAGAGTGGAGTCACCATGTCTGGCCTCCTTGTTACATAGGATAATGAAATGTTGTCATTGCCCGAGCCACCAGTGGACAGGATTTTGTTACTTGCAGCCACATGCATCCCACCTGACTCTCCCACTGCCACTTGCCCCTCGCTTTGCTGCCGTCTCCCAGTTTTTCCCATTCACCATCCCCGCTGCCTTCCTTACACACGGCACTATGTATTAGTCGGGGTCCTCCAGGGCCAGTGGCAGAAGCCACGCTGGACAGTCTTGGGCAGAAGCCCCATTTATCAGGGGCTTACAGATCACCAGGAGGCCAGAGGAGCAGTCTAGAGAAGAGGCAGGAGCCAAGGAATACTGGAGACAGAACTTGTGCAGAGAGATCCAGCAGAGAACACTCAGCCGCAGAGCCCACCCCTAGCTGTGTTTCTGTAATTGGGGGAAGGAGAAGATTCATGAAGGAAGGAACCCTGCTAATAGTAGTGGCCATGAGGGGGCGCCTGGGTGGCTCAGTGGTTGAGCATCTGCCTTCAGGTCAGGCCGTGATCCCGTGATCCTGGGGTCCTGGGATCCAGTCCTGCATCAGGCTCCCCTCAGGGAGTCTGCTTCTCCCTCTGCCTGTGTCTCTGCCTCTCTGTCATGAATAAATAAATAAAATCTTAAAAAAAAAAAAAGTAGTGGCCATGAGATAGGTGGTACTGTCCCCATTTTACAGACTGAAACTGAGTCACAGTTTTCGTAACCAGTCCATGGCATACCAGGATCAGAACCCAGGCATTCTGGCCCTCATAGTGGGCAGTTTCCCATCAGGAAGATGGGAGAGCTCTTCGGTGGGGGGAGCTCCACAGCAGGCAGCTGGAAAGGGACCAGTGTGCACCAGTCCCTGAATCCCACAGAGACTGAGTATCAGTCAGCCTCTGAGCATCACAGGGAGACTTGGCTACACCTGCTCCAGGAAGGGATCTATGGAAAGACCCCAGGACCTCAGAAACATCTGTGTGTTTTCACAGAAGGGAACAAAACAGATTGGGGGTTTCTGACTGAGCTGGAAACAAAATGCCGTGAGCAGAGCCCATCTGTCAGGAGGTGCTTGCATAAGCAAGTCAGGGTCGCATCTGGGCCACTGGTTTTCCCAGCCAGCCCAAACGTGGCCTCAAAGGGCTAATCCTCTGTGCTCTATCAAGCTGACCCAAAGGTGAGAGTGGGCTGCCAAGCACAAGAAGTGCCCCTGGCCAATCCGGACATCCCAGTTTGGCCTGGGATCCAGGGCCCAGTAACCTATAGGGCAAGCCTCAGGCACTCGTCTCGGGCAAAGCTGCTGCACTGACCGATCACCAGAGGTCACAACCCGGCATCCCCTGCCCAGATTTGGCCCGAATACTTGTTTCGTTCACCCTTCTTTGGTTTTTGTTGGTAATGGTCTTAAGTATGTATTTATTGACTAGAAGTACGTACAAGTAATTCAAAAGGTATAGCCAGTGGTGTACAATGAAAGCTAAGGTTCCTTCCTTCCCCTACTTTCAAGACAAAAGTTAGATCCTAGTATCTCACATTCTTATGGGGTAGAGATCAGGAATAAATAAGAGAAATAAGTGAGTATATTCTTAAGTACTAAAGAGCAAAGTGAAGCAGAAGGGGCTGGGAATGGGGGTAAAGAGACCTAGTTCCCCTTCAGAGGCAACCACCGTTAGCAGTTTCTTGAAAATCCTTGTAGAGATCTTCTCTGCTTGGTAGTCGGTTGTTGTTGCTGCTGTTATTTTTGTTTTTCAAACTGGGAGAAATTGCATCCAATTCAAGATTCCTGGTTTCAGTTCACAAATCCAATGATGCGGCATCCACATTCCTGAAAACCTGGGTCACTGGAGCTGAGGCCCACCTGCCTCTGTAGAAATGTCTCTGCTGTGCTGCTCACCCAGCCTCACCTGGCCTTGCTCCTGTCTCCCTTAACCAACCTGACCCTGGGGGCTTTCCATTTCCCTTCCCTGCGTGCCTCCCTGCAACAGCTTCAGGAATGCTCCCTTGGGAGTAGGAAGAGGAGTATACTCCCGCTCCACACTACCCCCCACCACCACCCCTTTCTGATTCTCACTTTCTCAGATGTTACAAGCTTGCCTCACTGTTTTGCTCCATGAATCTGCTTCATGCTGCCCCCTGGTTCTTTCTCTGCTAGCTTGCTCCATACTTAGGGGCACAAGTTAGGAAATATCCCCTACACACACACATGGCCTTCCCTTTCCTCAGGGAAACACCATTAGTCACTGGTGGGCTTCTCTTTGTAGGGAAGGCTTCATTGAAGAGTTGACATCATGCAAGGGAGCCAGCCTGGTGAAGAACCAAGGAAGGCTATGCAGAGCTCCTGGGTGGGGTTTGGTCTATCAGCAGAACAGAAAAGAGGGCCAGTGCAATGGGATCTTAGGGATGGGGAGAGGCATCAGGAGGACTGGCAAGGGTCAGAGGCCGTGGGGCTTGTGGGCCAGCAGAGGATTTGGACTGGATTCTAATGCAGTAAGGAGCCACTGGGCTCCCCTCAGCAAAGAAGTGCAGGAGCTGATTTTCTGGCTCATGGTATCTATTAATCATGTAGGGTTCCAGAGACCTCCCCTCCCCCAAATCTTCCAGTGTTCATGGTGACTTATCTATCATTTTTACTTCCTTTCTGGTGGGGTGGCTGGTCAGGAAGACTGCAGGACAGATAGACAACAGGCCAGCTTCTACCTGCAGAACCCACGGAGGGCGGAGGAACATGTTTCATGACACCACAAGGGAAAAGTCAGCCAGATTCTGAAAGTGGGAAACTCCATGGGACAGTGACCTCATTCCTTCTGCAGATGAATAGTGTCAAAATAAAGGGAGACATCATGGAATAGAAGAGACTTAAGAAATATATCTGCCAGAATAGAGTAGGGATCTTGTTTGGATCCTGATTTGAATAAACCAACCCTAAAATACACCTTTGAGACAAGGGGATAAATGCAATGCAGATATATGGAGGTATTACATGACATTAAAGAATTCTTGTTAATCTAGATGGGTGTGATAAAGGTAGTGAGGTTAATTTTTTAAAGGCCTTAACTGCTAGATATACAAGCTTAAGTTTTTACAAGTGAAATGAGCTGATACTTGGGATATACTCTAAAATATTCTGTCAAATTAAAAAAAAAAAAACAACGTAGGGTATGAGTGGATAGATGAAACAGGAATGGGGAATGGTTAACTGTTGTTGAAGCTGGTTGGGTACTCATGGTCCTCTTCTCTGCTTTGAGTATGTTTGAAATTTTCCATAATCAACAAGTTTTTTTAAAATGAGTATAAAGCGGTCACACAGAAGTCTTTCTCTGGGAACGGTAACATCACCTCTCACCTTTGCCTTCTCTCCTTTTTCAGCATGGCAGGGAGGACAGCCCTGCAGCCTGCCGGCCCTCACCCACATCGGCTGCTAGCTCTGTCCTGCTGAGCCACTCCGTCTGGAGACCCCAGGACAGCACCTGCCTCCTGAGGTTGTCCTGGCACAGTCGTCCACAGCGATGGTGGAGAACTGGACTCCACAGACTCACAACCTTCCCGTCAGGCTTCAGGGGCCAGCATCCTTCATCCTGGGACTGGCGGCCCTGAACAATGGCTGAGGGCCAGGGGACCCCATAAAATCACACCACAGCTCACGGGGGCCAGTAGCGTTCCAGTGCCCGTGGACTATGACCACCTATCGGCCCATTCCCAATGATGGTGTGGACCTGGCAGCCAGTTGTGGGGCCAGGGGGGCCGACGTCCTCCCCGGGCCCCACGCAGGGGACTATGCTCCCATGGGATTCTGGGTTCAGAACGGCGGGGTGCCCCAGCCCATGGGGGAGAGCCCCGTCGGCGCCACCACCCGCCCCAGCCCCACCACCCCCGCAGTGCCCAAGATGGGTGTGCGCGCGCGAGTGGCCGACTGGCCGCCCAAGCGGGAGGCCCTGCGGGAGCAGAACAACCCCAGCCCCTCCCAGGACGCCGACGGCGCCAAGGCCACGAAGGTGGCCCATCCCATGAGGAGCGTACAGAACGGACAGCCCCCGGCCAGCGCCCCGGCTTCCTCGGGGCCCAAAGCCTTCCACCGACTCTCCAGGAGAAGGTCCAAAGACGTGGAATTCCAGGACGGGTGGCCGCGGTCCCCCGGCAGGGCCTTCCTGCCCCTGCGGCACCGCAGCAGCAGCGAGATCACCCTGAGCGAGTGTGACGCGGAGGACGCGGGGGAGCCTCGGGGGCCGCGGCACACGGGGGCCCTGCCCCTGTTCCGGGAGTACGGGAGCACGTCCTCCATCGACGTGCAGGCCGTGCCGGAGCAGAGCTTCTTCGACATTCTCAACGAGTTCCGCAGCGAGCAGCCCGAGGCCGCGGGCCCGCAGAGCCTCCGCGAGCTGCTGCAGGCCGAGCCCGGGCCCCACGCGCCGGGGGGCAGCGGCGGGGCCAGGGGGGACCCCCGCAACGGGCAGCCGGCCAAGGAGAAGGAGAAGGCCCGGAAGAAGGCGGCGCGCGGCCTGGGCGGCGACGCCGCGGACTCCTCCATCTTCCGGAAGCTGCGCAGCGCGAAGGCGGACGGCGAGGCGGGCCGGGCCCCGGGGGAGGCGGAGGAGGGCCGCAGCCCGCCCGAGGCCGGCCGCCCGTGGGTCTGCCAGAAGAGCTTCGCGCACTTCGACGTGCAGAGCATGCTGTTCGACCTCAACGAGGCGGCGGCCAACAGGGTGGCCACGGCGCAGCGGCGCAACACCACCACGGGCGCCTCGGCCGCCTCCGCCACGGCGGCGCTGTCGGCGGCGCGGGCCCACGGCCTGGGCGGCCTGGACGCCGCCTTCCCCAGCACGGAGGACCTGAACTGCAAGGAGAACCTGGAGCAGGACCTGGGCGACGACAACAGCAACGAGCTGCTGCTCAGCTGCCCGCACTTCCGCAACGAGATCGGCGGCGAGTGCGAGCGCAACGTGAGCTTCTCGCGGGCGGCCGTGGGCTCCCCGGGCGGCGGCGGCGGCGGCGGCGGCGGCGAGGGTCGCCCGTCAGAGCCCGCGCTCAGCGCGCACCGCACCAACGCCAGCATCTCGGTGCTGGAGGTGCCCAAGGAGCAGCAGAGGACGCAGAGCCGCCCGCGGCAGTACAGCATCGAGCACGTGGACCTGGGCGCCCGCTACTACCAGGACCACTTCGTGGGCAGAGGTGACGTGGCGCGCCGGCCGCAGCGTGGCCCCGGGGCACAGGGAGGGGAGTGCGGGTGCAGCGAGCGGAGCCGCGGGGGGTGGGGGGGGTGGGGGGGGGCTAGCTTGGTGCCTGACGCAGGACTGAGCTCGCCAAGGCCTGGAGCCGCCAGGAGACCATAGAGCGTGTTTAGTTAGCGACTGTGTGCTGCGTTCAGCCGTGTGCCAGGCACTTCGTAGGACCTGGGGATACAGACCAGCGTAAAACTAAGATCTTGTCTTCCGAGCACTTAAAGGGGGGCGGGGGTGTAAGACAAAACTAGATTAAGGTGTAAATTATATAAGGTGTCATAGGGTGGCAAGGGCTATGGAGAAAAGTAGAGCAGAGGAGAGGGAAATAGTGTCCCGTCAGAGGCTGCATGTGCGGTAGGGAAAGCACTGGGAGGGCCTCCGAGGTAGATGCCATCTCATTACTGGGCTGGAGGGAGCTGTGTGGAGACCCGGCACAGTGTTTTTGGTGCAGGGAAGAGCGAGTGCAGTAGTTCTAAAACACTAAAGGAGGAGTAAGGAGGCCACTGTTGCTGGAACGGAGTGACTGAGGGGATTTGGACAGAGCCAAGGCAGAGAGGTGACAGGGGCAGATTGGGACTTCGTGGGCCACGGTGAGGACTCTCACCTGTACCCCAAGTGAAATGGAGCCACAAGAGAACTCTGAGCAGTCGAGGGCCCTCATCTGACTTGGATGTTCATACCTCCCTCTGGGGCACAGATGTGGAGGATCTGGAAAGTGGGGAAACCAAGGAGGAGGGTGCAGCCCTGGTCCAGGCAGATGATGGACAAGGCTAGGTTGGGAACCCATGCATCAGGGAAGAAGGAAGAAGCAGGCAGGCTCCGGATCCCCTTTGGAGATAGAGCTGGTGATGTTGAGAAGGTGTTAATAGCAGGCCAATATGGCTTCCTACGTCACTAGGTTCGTTGGTGTCCATGGGGCAATCACAGGAGGCCATATAGCATAGTGCAGACCCCACAAGGACAGGCAGGGACTGAGCAAAGGGCAGTTCCTGCTCAGCTCCACCTCACTGTCATCAGGCAGAAAATGCAGGCTATGCAGTGTTGCCAGCCTTTCTGGTTGGTTTTTTTTTTTTTTTTTTTTTTTTTTCCCCTCAAGATTCTCCTGAAGGGCATCCCCGGTGGCGCAGCGGTTTAGCGCCACCTGCAGTCCGGGGCGTGATCCTGGGGACCCAGGATCAAGTCCCACATCGGGCTCCCCGCATGGAGCCTGCTTCTCCCTCTGCCTGTGTCTCTGCCTCTGTCTCTCTCTGTGTGTCTCTATGAATAAATAAAATCTTTAAAAAAAAAAAAAAGATTCACCTAAACTTAAGTTTTGTGGGCTTTTTTTTTAATTTTTAAAAAGATTTTATTTATTCATGGGAGACACACAGAGAGAGAAAGAGAGGCAGAGACAATGGCAGAGGGAGAAGTAAGCTCCATGCAGGGAGCCCGATGCGGGACTCAGTCCTGGTACTCCAGGATCATGCCGAGCCGGAAGCAGCTGCTTAACCGCTGAGCCACCCAAGGATCCTTGTTTTTTGTTTTGTTTTTTGTTTTTGTTTTTTCAATTTTTTTTAAAAATGTGATTTATCCTAATATTTAATTCTGGCAGCTGTATTGATTTAAAAATGCTTATAACTGCCAGTGACAGGCTTGAAGGACACAAAAGTTTATTTCTCTGATAAAAAAAAGTCTGGAGATCAACAGCCCCGAGCTGGTATAGTTATTCCTCAGCATCAGTGGTATGCCAGCCTTAGTGCATGGCCTCCAGCGCCCCCCCACCAGAGTAATCTCCTGGTCCAAGATAGCTGCTGCAGCTCCTGCTGTCGCATCCATGATTCCAGGCAAAGAAAAAGAGGACAAGGAAAGAGCAAAAACGTAGATCTCCTGTAAAGTCAGTCCCCTTTAAAGAGCTTCTCATAAGCCCTATCCAACCACAGCTGCTTACTGACCACCCCTATCTACAAGGCAGGCTGGGAACTAAAGATTTTTAGCTAGACAAATCGCCTCTCTTTTCCTTCCCTAAAAGTAGAGTGTTTTTCTTGAAAAGGAGGAAGGGAAAAATACAATGGGTAGGCAGGTACTCCACAGCAACTAGTTAAAAAAACTTTTTTAAACCAGTGTCTTAGTCAAACCTAACAAAATGTCACCCAAGTCATTCTATGGGGCTCAGAGCGAATGCAGTCTCTGGAGCTCCAGCCTTGCAAGTCAGACAGCCTGGGTTTTGGGGCCATCTGTTTTATATCTTACTGGCTATGTGACACGTTTCAGTTGTTGGATTCTGTATCTTCATGTGAGGAATGGGGATGATTGTGGCAGCATCACATACCCCCAAAACAGAAAAACACAGAAATTGGAAATAAAAGAATGAGGGGGAAAAGTTCCAGACAGTTGTTAACCCGGAGAAAAGAAACTGGAATAGTCGTGAGCCTTTGTGCACCTGGCACCCTGGGTTCAGGTATATATAAATTAAAAACTGACAAGGCAACAGTTAGAAGAGTGAACAAATCCACAGGCAGCAGGAGACACTGACAGAGGCTCTGAAATTGACAGACCTAGTAGTCAAAAAATAAGGCTGTCGAGGATTTGAATAACCCAATCAAAACCTGGTTCTGCGTTTTTTGTTGTTGTTGTTGTTGTTGTTATAAAATTTGTACCTAACCCAATAGAGAACAAACACATCTTTTTGACTCACACATGGAAACACCACCATGAAAGACTGTGGTGAGGGAAAAAAAAAAAAAAAAAAAAGACTGTGGTGAGGATCATCTAAGACTGTACGTTAAAACACCTAGTTCTTCATCAGGAAGGTAGTAAGTACTCATCATGGAGCTTAAAAAAAGCCATTTTCTTTCAAAAGTGGATTTCTTTGGAGCCATGGAAGCTTATAAATAAATTACTCATTGGTCATTGTTTATTGAGTGTCTGCAGTGTTGGCAAGGCTGCAAGGTGCTGGGTCTGCATTGGTGCAAAACAAGACAACCCCTACAGCTGTTTCAGAAATGCACTAATAGCTGAAGAGCAGATCATCCTTCTGTTCTCTGACCAACTGCTGGGGAGATGGTTTAACCCAGTGCAGGTGCTGGTCTGACTGGTGGTGGTCATGAACATACCTGATTGGGCCTTAGATAAGTCTTTGACTCACTGAGAACAGGAGAACAGGAACCATCAGTTAAATATTCAGAGCACTGGGACGGGAAGAATTCCTGGCCATGATTAGATGTTGACCTCGTGGACTTGGGTTAAGACACACTGCTGTTGGGTATCCACCACAAGCAGGAAATATTTGGGTTATACATCAGGGAAAACTGTTTGGCTGGAAGGATTAGCAAACAGCAGCATGTTTAGAGAAGAGGGGGAGACAGCTGTGATTTAGAGAAGAGAACAGGAGGCTTGCTCTGTGATTCAAAGGTTCTATCCCCCCCCCATAAGGATAGAGTAGTTTAAGTGTCCGAGGTGTATAGAAACGTGGCTAGATAAAGGTGATACTCAGAGGCTTGAATCATGGGCCCTTTTCCCTGACAAACATCATGCCCTGGGATGATGATAACATGTCTTTTGTGCTTACTGTGTACTGGGCTCTGCACTAAGTACTTCACGCTTACTGACCTATTTAATCCTCACAACAGCGCCGGAAGGTGGGTCTGTCCTTACTGATCCCGTTTTACTGATGAGAGTGCTGTGGAGCACCTTGGCCTGCACCGTCCATCTAACCTAGTGGTGCAGCCCTGAAAGTGACTCTCTAGAATAGAATCTTAGCCACTTCTTAGGGCTAATCGGCAGCTAAGCTAATGGTGAACATTTGCAAATCTGGGATAATCATAATGAGGCGGGGTGTTTTACATGCCAGACACTGCGCTAAGCGTTTAACATTTTGTAGCTGCATTTCACCCTCCCATCAAGTCAGTGACTTACGGGTAGCGTCAGGGCCCCCCACTTCTCAGATGAGGGAACGGAGGCTCAGAAAAGTTCTGTTACTTGACAGGGGTGGCACAGGTCAGGTGTTGGGATCCGTCTCTCTTTCAAGCGTGGCCATGACCAGGCAGGAGGTTTGTGTGAGCAGGATCCCATGGGTCACACAGGAACCTGCCCCGGGTGTGGCACATCACCCCTCCTTCCCAAAGAGCTTACTCTGAACTCAGTCTGCTCTTCCCTCTCAGAACATGCCAATTACTTTGGTGTGGATGAGAAGCTGGGACCAGTGGCTGTGAGCATCAAACGGGAGAAGTTGGAGGACCACAAGGATCATGGGCCTCAGTACCAGTACAGGATCATCTTCCGGACCCGTGAGGTAGGTCTTGTCACTGTTGTTAATTTACATCAATTACAGCTGCTCACCTCTGTGGGCTCTTAGTCTGTGCCATGTTCTGTGGGCAAGTGCTTCCCCAGCTACATGTCTCGTAATCCTCCCAATAACCTCCTGAGGGCAGTCTTGGCAGTCCCTCCATTTTACAGAAGAGAAAACTAAGTCTCAGAGAAATTAAATGACTTAATTGGGGTCAGTGAATAAGGGGCCAGGCCAGGATTGGAATCTTGGAGAGCCCAAGATTCTTACATGTGCAGGAGAGTCACTCTGGTTAGCATAAGAAATAAAAGGGAGAGCTATAAGGGATTCTTTCAGGATCATGAGATGTCCTGCAGAATGGAAAGAGTTAAGGCAGCAAGCCTCCGGCAGGGCGGAATTGGGGAATCTCAGCCACAGAGGGTGCCTCTGTCAATGCTGTTCAGCTCAAAACGCTCCCAGTGCTTTCAAGTCTGAGTAGAGAAACCCGTTGTCCTGGTTTGGTCATAGGTCTTTGCCTAGATTAAATATCAGCTGTGGTTAGGGAACAAGACCTGCTGGGGGCACCCTGCTCAATTAGGACTCTGAATTGTAATTGACAGAAAACTAGTTCTAACTGGTTGAAGCCAGAAATAGAATTCATTGGTTCACATCATTGCAAATCCAGGGTAGGTCTAGCTTCAGGCATAGCTGGATCCAGGCACCTAGATGATGTCAACAGAATTCTGCCCCCTGACCGCTCTGCTCCTCTAAGCTCTGCTTCTTGTTTTGCATTGTGAATGTCATTCTCTTCTCTTCTGCCACAACAAGCTGTCTCCATGTCATAGGAAACTGGAGACTGGCGGCGGTTCAGCTCTTCTACATCTTTAGATGTTCTCCTCCACAGGGAAGAGACACTTGCTGCCAAATCTGTGGGGGAGGACTCTGATTGGCTCTGCTTGGATCATATGTGCTCCACTGGCTCCAGGGGCAGGACAGGACACTGTGATTGACAGTTCCATCAAAGCCACATAGAAGAGGCAGCCAGGGAGTTCTGCAAAAAGAGGGAAGCAAGGCCAGAAAAAAAGAGTAGAGATTTCCAAAAGACCCAAGTAACAATGACCTTTACAAGAAAGGGGTGGTAGTCAGCTGGGCAGGCCCCCCACAGTGGGTCTCCCTGAGCTCTGCATTGCCCCATCCCCCTTGTTCCTGGCTTTTGCCCAGACATGGGAACCCAGCAGGCTGCCACCACCGCCACCACCGGGGACTTTGGGTGTGGGGCCAGCCGAGCCTGGACGTCATCCAGACTGGCAGATGCTGTACCAGGGGCTCCAGCCCCATCCCCTCATGAAGACCCTGTCACTGAGGAGGAATGGGATGACACAGAGGCTTTGTGGCAGCTCAGAGGAGACACAGCCCCAAAACCCCATGTCCCAGACCACAGGTGGTCACTAGCCCCTCTCGTCTTCCAGCCGCCTCCTCCCTCTCCTCACCTTTATGGGCAGATGAGCACCAGGGCAGAATGTGAGGGGACAGCTCACAGTGCATCAGATTGTACCGTGACATCCGAGGAGCTGCTGGGTGAAATGACAACAATCAAACACTAATAAATAATATTTGTTATAATTGCTGTTCTGTTGCAGAGCTCCTTACCACCAGGTCACATGTTCGCTTCACCCTCTATGTATATTCATGCACTTAGATGTCATGACAGTTACACGATGGAGACACTGTTATCCTCACTTCCAGATGACGAAACAGGCTCCAAGAGGTTAAGGGACGTGTCCAGAGCACCCTCCAGTAGGCTGCAGGGCCAAGAGTCTGCCTGTTCTCTAGCCACTGCTCCACGGCCCCTGGGATTCCACTAACTCAGCTCAGACTGCACGGCAGACCCAAGCTCACCTCAGTGTCAGCGCTTTTGTGTTGTTGTTTTCTTTTTTTAAGATTTACTTTATTTATTCATAAGAGACACAGAGAGGCAGAGACACAGGCAGAGGGAGAAGCAGGCTCCCTGCAGGGAGCCCGATGGGGGACTGGATCCCGGGACTCCAGGATCACGACCTGAGCTGAAGGCTGATGCTCAACCACTGAGCCACCCAGGTGCCCCTGTTGTTGTTTTTTCATTAATAAAAGTAGACTATGTAGAAGGAATTTTTAAAATACCAGCCTGCGTTGCACATACTGGGAGTCCTGAGGCTTAGGCGAAGTGATGCTGGCTTAGGGTGGAGTATTTCTGTCATGATTCCTATTCAATAAGTGTGAAACAAGCTTAATGCTGCTCCTGTCTTGTGCCTGCTCCCATCCACTTCCCAGCCCCCACACCCACAAAACCAGCCTCCAGTCCTCCCCAGGATGGGCAGGAGGCTCCTGATGCTCAGGGACACAGGTCTGGGGATACACATCTGCCCCTCTCCAGAGACTCACTCAGCACCGCTGTCTGCACCTGGCACCAGGCACCTTAGGCACCACAGTGAATAAGGCAGCAAAGATGCATGTGGGACTGCACTCTGGTAGAGGAGGCCTCAGGCAACACACATGTACTTCAGTAAATCATACAGTGTAGTGAGCCTGACAAGGTAGTTAGTAAACCAGGGAAGAGCTAAGAAGCATGAAGAGTGATGGTTCAGTTTTTAGGCAGAATGATCCAGGGAGGTATCACCAGGAAGATAACATTTGAGTCATGACCTGAAGGAGATGAAAGAAGGAGCCATGTGGACACCTAGATGAGAGCATTCCAAGCAGAGGGAACAGCCAGTACAAAGGTCCTGAGGCAGGACCACATCTGGCACATTGGAGACCTGGTATGAATTCCTAGTTTGGCCACTCACTAGCTGTGAAAGTGGGCACCTGGCTTCTCCTCTCAGAGACTCAGTTTCTCCCTTGGGAATCCCTGTTTCACAGGACCGGGCCCTCTGAGGTTATACATCTAGGCGACGCGAGGCCTGGCACTTGGGAAGAGCCCAGTGAAGTTAGTTGACGGGGTCTCAGTCTGCTGTCCCTTTGTCACATTCTAGGTGGTCCTGTGAATTTGCCCGCCCCCCCCCGCCCTCGTGTGGGGTTCACAGGCACAACCGGGCCTCCTTCTGCTCCCCGCCCCCCATGCATGCAGGCCACACGCAGACTCGGCCTTGAAGGGAGGGCAGTGGCAAACAAGATTGACCTTGCCTCTTCCTCATGCCCTCCCTATCCCACGGGCAGGGTGGACAGTCAGGCGGCCCACGGTAGTAACAACAGTAGCAGTACTAATCGCCAACACTCTCAGCACGTGTTCTTGCCAGATACTGTCCTAAGTGTTCTATATGCCTGGAGCCTTCAGATCCTCTCCATATCTCATGATGTGGGTCCCGTTGTTCCCACTGTGCAGATGAGGGTGGGAGGTTGAGGCTTCCTGGGAGATAATCATTTGCCAGGGTCCCCAGTGGCAGAGCCAGGATATGGACCCAAGCTACCTGGAGCCCGAGCCCATGCTCTTTACTCAGCACCCTACCTATTGGGTCCAGTTTGGGTTCTGGCTCTGGGAACAGATAGCCCTGGGTTCGGTCCAGCTCTGCCACTCCCTGGCTGTGACTTTGGACAGATGGCTTTACCTCTGGGCTCCTCAGTTTCTTCATCTGTAAATAGGCTTTGTGCTGGTTGCTCCTTGTCTCCCGGAGCAGCAGGAAGGTTCTCCTGGATGGCACATGTGAGGTAGCCCGAGGCTGCAGGGCAGTGAGTTCATGGTCAGAGTCTGTCCTTTCCACGTGCACATATATCAGGCTCCCGTCAGCTAGGGTGTGGGGTCCAGAGTGAGGGGCTCAGGCTGTTTTCCAAGCCAGCAGGCTGGCCTGCCCCAGATGGCCACCCCCAGCCGCCAAGCAGACAGTCATGTGGGCCCCCATCTCCCGGCAGATGGGATGTGAGCATTGGCAGCACTGAGCTTCCCGCCAGGGCAGGAACAGGCTTGGAGCTGGGCTTTGGCACCACACCCCTGAACGTCAGCCCCACGCCACCCCCAGCCTGGACAGGACAAGCCCCGGGCCAGGGCTGCCCTGTCCTGAGCCCCTTGCTGACCTCTCTACTTCTCCCGGGACACAGGGCACCTCAGCCAGCCAGGGATGGTCTAGCCTCCTGACCCAGCAGCTTCCCCTTTGCCCAGCAAACACAAGTTTGTTTGTTTCTTTTTTCAAACACAAGTTTTTGACAGACCTTGGTTTTGTTAGGGTTAGAGGTTTGGATTTGTCTTTTCTTTTTAACTTAAAAAGTAACAGTCACTCATGAAGAATTTAAGTATGTAAGTGTGCAAAGTGAAAAGGGAGAGTCTCTCCTATTAAGTGAAAAAAGCAAAGAATAACAGCATATTGACTAGGGCCTCATTTGTGTTGAGTAGGTACATGATTGTGTGTGTTTATAGAAATAACCTCCGAAGCATATTGTTAAATGGGGAGAAAAGCCAACTGTACCTTCTTACTAAAGGTTAAATTTAAATTCTTAACTATGCATATGGCTTTGTACAAATACATTTGACACGTGTGTGTACATAATAATGGCTACCACATACTGAGCGCTCACTGTGTGCCAGATACAATGCTGAGCACTGCACGTGGATTAGCTTACTGAATCTTTACGACTCTTTGAAGTAGTTGCCATTATCCCCATTCTATACATGAGGAAACAGGCACAGAGAAATTTTTTTTTTAAGATTTTATTTATTCGGGACGCCCAGGTGGCTCATGGGACGCCCAGGTGGCTCAGCGGTTGAGCGCCTGCCTTTGGCCCAGGGCATGATCCTGTAGACTCAGGATCGAGTCCTGCATCAGGCTTCCCGCATGGGCCTGCTTCTTCCTCTGCCTCTCTCTCTCTCTCTCTCTCTCTCTCTCTCTGTGTGTCTCTCATGAAGAAATAAAATCTTAAAAAAAAAAAAAAAGATTTTATTTATTCGAGAGAGAGGCAGAGACATAGGCAAGAGGGGAGAAGCAGGCTTCCTTTGGGGAGCCCAATGCAGGACTCAATCCCCCTGCATCACCCTGAGCCAAAGGCAGACGCTTAACCGCTGAGCCACCCAGGCATCCAGGTACAGAGAAATTAAGCAACTTATCAGGGTCACACAGGGAAGGAGTAGAGTTAGGATTTGAACCCAGGCAGACTCCTCAAGGACCTGCCAGGAAACATTCCTAAAGGGTGTGCCCACTGCCCAGTAGAGAAAGGGATGCGTCTGAATCAGGAGCCAACATAGAGCAACCTGTGTCAATCGAAACCTCCCTGCATACGTGGCCTTGAGACTTCTTACAGCTCACTTGACCAGTTACCCTCAGTGAGATGACAGGTGTCATCGAGGGTAAGACCATGCAAGACCTTGGGGACTGAGCAGGGTGTATAGATTTTATTTGAAGAGAGTTGGGAAGCCACTAGCCCCTTCTGCGCAGAGGAGAGGCATGGTCTGGCTCCAGCTGCTGCGGGAAGAATGGACCGGGCAGGGGTGGCAGTGGGGCTGGAGCAGGGAGACCAGGCGGAAGGCTAGCATCATAGGCCAGGTAGGTGATGACAATGGACAGGACCAGGTGGCGGTTAGAGATGGCCAGTCGTTGCACCCTGCCAGTGCCCTACTTATTATCCTCAGCAGAGAAGGAAAAGCTGGGAGCTTTTCAAGTCGTGGCTTTTGGTCAAGTCTTCTGAGCCAGAATGTAAGCAAAGGCCACCTGTCTCTTGCGTGAGAGAATGAGAGGCAGGACCATGCTTCCCCTTGACCCCAGCAGAGGGCGCTGCGGGCCAGTGTCAGCAGGATGCAAAAACACTGATTCTGGTGGTGCATTAACTGAAACCCACAATCCCAGGGCAAAGCATCCGTCATCGTTGCTTTTCATGATCTATTTCAAGACTCTGGTTCTTAGGATAAGAGAGACTTGTTTATTAATTTCTGGGGCCAGAACTAGGAACTCCCAAACATTCCATTCCTTCCATTCATGCCTCTTGCCAGGTCCTGTGTGGCAAGAGTGGGCTGTATGGTTGGAGGCCATATCATGACATATTGTTTTTGCCACCTTCTGTGTCTGTTGACTTAGGGCAAGCATGTTTTTCCAGTTAACACTGATCCTCCATAGTCTTCAAACCGTAGCCTCAAGTGTATTCTGGGCTCTGGTAATAGTCCTCTCAGGGAGGGAAGTTTTTCCTGGTATTGCTGCAGACCTGCCCCCCACCCCCACCCCACCAAGTGTGCTCAGTGGGGCTGGAGCTCCAGGGCCTGGCTCTGCGCAAGGCATCACCCAATGGCCAGCTCACATTGTGCACAGAAGCCAAAGCTGGTGCAACGGGGACCTGAAGCAACCAGGGCTCCCAGGGCCAGCAGGGTGTAAATTGGGACCATCACTTGGAAAACTTTGGCAGTTCAGTAAAATTAAAGATGAACATGCGGGGTGACTCAGCAGTTCTTCTCCTAGGTACAAACCCAAAAGAAAATGTGTTTGTGTGTACTAAGAGGTGCTTCCATGAGTGTTGCTAACAGCCGTGTTCATAGTTGTCAAACACTGGAAGCAGTTTCTGTGCTGAGCAGTAGAAGGGATTCAATCCGTTGTGGCAAAATGTCAGCTTCTCGCAGCAGCGTGGTCGAGTCCCGTATCCAGAACATTGAGAGAAATAAGCCAGAGATAAAAGAATACAAAGTGCATTGAAGCTCAAAAATAGGCAGAAATAAATTATGGAGTTAGAAGTCAGGATAGGGTTGCCTTGGGGAGGGCAAGAGCTCGGTGGGGCTGAAAATATTCATTTTTTGATTCAGTGGCGATTACCTAGGTGTTCACTCTGTGTTAATTCCTTTAGTTATGCTTACATATGTTGTGTGCTTTTCTGTATGTAGATTATTCCTCACAATAAAGAAAAAATTTTTTAACTTTCAAAGAAAAAGGTCATGAGTTTTGGAAAAGTCAGGGCTGCATTAGAATCCTGGTTCAGTCACTTAGCTCTGGTGACCTTGGAGAAGGCACCTAACTTCTCAGAGCTTCAGTTTTCTTTCCTTTTTTTATTTTTTTATTTTTTATTTTGTGTGTTTATCTCTTCAGAGAGAGAGGGAGAGTGAGCGAGCACAGGGGGTGGGGCAGAGGGAGAGTCTCTCCAGCAGACTCCCCACTGAGTGTAGAGCCCAACGTGGGGCTCGATCCCACGACCCTGAGATCCTAACCTGAGCTGAAATCAAGAATCAGAAGGATGCTCAACCAACTAAGCCACCCAGGCACCCCAGAACTTCAGTTTTCTTATCTGTAAAATAGAGATGATAAAACCTCCCCTGAACAGACCTGTATACTTAACTAAGTAATTACTCTTGTACCTGGAAGATAGCATAGTCAACTGCACCTTCACAAATGTGACTTTGTTATAAAGTTCTGTCAGTTGGAAACTGCTTTGTCTGGAAACCTGACTAATCATAGCTAAAACAAATAGAAGGTGGTTTTAATTCTCCAAGGAGAAGTCTGGAGGTAGGCAACTGCAGAAATTGACTTCTCTGTGGTTTTCTTGTCTCTTTCCTCATGATTACAAGATGGCTGCCACAGCTCCAAGCACCTCATTCTCATACCAGTGTCCTTAACAAGAAGAAATGGGCAGGTGGAAAGGGGCTTTCCTTTAACCTAAGGGAGGCAGATGTGCGCAGAGGTCCTTCCCAAGCCTCACATTTGGCCTCACATTTCATTACCTGGACCTAGTCACGTGACCAGCTATTGGAGAAACTTGGAAAACACCATCTGGGAAAGAGGAATGAGATGGCCGTAATTGGTTTGACTCAAGGTTTTCAGTCTTGGCTACATATCAGAATCACCTGAGTGGCACTGAGAAGCTTGTGTGTGTGTGCTAGTATATTTTCATACATACGGTAATGAAGGCAGAGTGTTCGTTGAGGGCTCACCTTCTGGAAGCTGTTTTATTTGCTATTCTTCTTACTACCTGATGAAACCTGTCTCTCCACGTAAATGCCAGCTGGGCAAGTCCTGTACACACACCTAGAACAGGGCTGTGCTTCAGGGGCACTCAGTTGGTAGTTGTTGAATGGACAAAGGTCTGCTTCATTGTCTCAAAATCTCATCAGCTTAGTCCTCCCAGCACCCTCTGGGCTGTGATACCATCACTGTATTCATTCCACAAAAGAGAAACTGAGGCCCAGAAGTTTGGAGGCACTTGCTCAAGATCACACAAGGGGGAGGCAGCAAGTACAAGTCCTGGTCCAAACCCAGGGCTGGCCTTGGGGCCCGAGCTGCTGACCATCGCACAGGTTGCTCGGAGCATTGGACACCGGCATGGGCTCTGATCCCGTCCTGGGTCCTGAGAGCCTTTTCACCTTCCCTTCTCTCCTCCAACAGCTCATCACCCTGCGGGGCTCCATCCTGGAGGATGCCACACCCACTGCCACGAAGCACGGGACAGGCCGGGGCCTGCCCCTGAAGGATGCCCTGGAGTACGTCATCCCCGAGCTCAACATCCACTGCCTGCGGCTGGCTCTCAACACTCCCAAGGTGACCGAGCAGCTGCTGAAGCTCGACGAGCAAGGGGTGAGCAGGGGGCCAGCATCCGGGGCGGGTGGGGGAATGGCACCGGGACGCTAGCCTGCAACCCCATCCTGCGACCTCCTTCTGTCTTGGTCTTTTTTTCTTTTTCAGAGTAGAAACCCACCTAAGCTGGTTTAAGTGAAAGGAGGGATCTATTACCAAATTGCAAGGGTGCCAAGAGCAGGAATGTGACTGGGTCTCAGGAGAAAAATGGTCTAGGGATGAGATAGCCACTGGGTTTTGCCTGCCTCTCCCTCTCTGCACATTGGTTCCCTCTGCTTCTCTGTCCTCCC
This sequence comes from Canis lupus baileyi, assembly GCF_048164855.1. NCBI lineage: Eukaryota > Metazoa > Chordata > Mammalia > Carnivora > Canidae > Canis > Canis lupus. The sequence goes on along the minus strand of NC_132838.1, from coordinate 115,347,231 downwards.
ACAGTTCCCAGAGTTTCTGTGAGAACGACAGCCCCGCGCAGACCCCAGCTAGCTAACTCTCAGGCCCACACTTGGGTCAGGTGTCTGTCTAGGGTCCGGTCACCAGTGACCAGGAGAATGAGCAACAAACATGGGAATTGGGGGCCCACCCCCTAAAAACAGTGCCAACTGTACTGAGCCCCGAGCCCGTGAGAATTTGTTTTTGCAGAATCTTAGCCAGTTCCGGTCCACCTACTGTGGGCAGCCTGCCAAGACCACATTGTCTCATTCTCGAGAGAGTGGCCTGGCCCTCTGTGGAGAGCACAGAGCCGGCTGCAGGGACCCCTCGTTGCGCCTCTGTGGAACGGGAAGGAGGGAGGGGGACAACCGGGCTGTGCTCCCCCCCCCCCCCCGCACCCCTTTCCTTCCTCCCTGGCTGCAGAGTTGCAATCCTGTGTGGCCTCAGTGGCAGCTCCCAGGCGCCGCTCCTGAGAGCCCCCCTGTCCCACTCCCTCCGCCACCCCTGCAGCTCGCTTCACAGCACCCTCTTGCCCCTGCAGCTATGCCGGAAGCACAAAGTGGGCATCCTCTACTGCAAGGCCGGCCAGAGCTCAGAGGAGGAGATGTACAACAACGAGGAAGCCGGCCCTGCCTTTGAGGAGTTCCTGTCCCTGATTGGGGAGAAGGTCTGCCTGAAGGGCTTCACCAAGTACGCTGCCCAGCTGGATGTCAAGAGTAAGTGGCCACGGGGCCCTCCTCGTGGGGTGCCGGTTAGGTGGCCTGGTGGTAGCAGGCCGAGGGCAGGGATGCTGATAGTGCGACCGCTTGGGAAGACACTATGGCATATTCTAGTAAAGTCTGAAGGTGCACCTACTGTGTGAGTCAGCAGTCACACTCTGAGACACGTGCTCTGAGAGCTCATGCACGTGTGCACTAAGAGGTGTCCTGAATACTCATACCCACTGGTGCCTGCACGGTGCCCCGCGTGCATGGGCAGGGTCATGGTATTTTGTGCAGCAGGGTGCTGCGTGGCAATGACAATGACAGCTGGAGCCACAAGCATCAGCCTGGACCAGGGCCACATGCTTGATGTTGAGTGTAGAGAGCGGGCCTCACAAGAACGGGTGTTGAATGATGCCTTTTACACAACAGTTATTTTTACAGCACACTCACTGGTGTGTTGTCTGGCGGGGGCGGGGGGGGGTTGCTCTCCCACAGTAAAACTCTAAAGGGGGGCAGCCCAGGTGGCTCAGCGGTTTAGCGCCGCCTTCAGCCCAGGGCCTGATCTTGGAGACCCGAGATCGAGTCCCACATCGGGCTCCCTGTAGAGCCGCCTCCTCCCTCTCCCTGTGTCTCTCCCTCTTCCCCTCTCTCTCTCTCTCTCTCTCTGATGAATAAATAAATAAAATCTTAAAAAAAAAAAAAAACACCTCTAAAGGGAAGCAAAGCAGTGACAGAGCAGGCCATCCCCGGTAGGTTGCCCCTGGGGAGAGGCTGGGTCTAACTGGAAAACGATGCATCGTCATGGAGTATTGGTGGTGGTCTGCTTCTTAAGACAGATGCGAGGTACAACGTGATCGTCCTAGCATTTCCACATACACACGCACATATATACGTAGCGTGTGGATTAAAGTGTTCCGTGGCAGTTTGGGGGAGATGGAAGAGCGATGTTGTGACCTCCCATCACAGCGCCCTGGGGAGAAGGCTGACTGCCCACTGTCCCTGGAGGAGGACCGTTGTTGGATTAGTTGCTCAGGTGGAGTTGGAACACCCAGTGGTGGGGCCCTGGCCTGATCACTGGCTCTTCCCCTGGCCTCGCTAAGCCTGTTTCCTCATCTGGAAGAGGGAGCCCGGGTTAAGAGACAAGTTTAGAGAGATGACTGAAGTGTCCACAGGTGCCACAGGAGCATGAAGTGGCTGTCGTCTGTTGAGGGAGGCCATAGGATGAATACAATCATTGTGCCGTTGCTGGTGTAGGGATCCTGGGCCACTGGCCTTGCCTCCCTTTGCCTCAGCTTCCTCATCTGTCAGGTGAAGCTGATAGTTGGCTTATTTCAGGAGCCCAGTGTTGAACCTGACGTACTGAGCGCTCACTCTGTGCTGGACCGTGGACCTGTGCAGCCTCCTAGGGCTGCCCGCACCCACTCCACATCTGGCTCGGGGGAAGCCACAGCAGGCGTGAGCGTTAGTATCGTGGTTGTGTTGCTGATTCCTTCACCGCTGAAGGAGCAGCACACACAGGAAAAAGAACAGGAGACTAACTATCCCCCTTCTCAGACAGAGGCTGGCTCTGGCTCCTCGGGGCTCAGCATCCTGCACAAAGTGACAGCTGTAATTGTGTCCCCTTCCCAGAGTTGCTGTGAGGATCAGATGCCCGCACAGCACTACAGAGAATTAGCGGTCTAGGGAACATCAGCTGCTGCCACGTGGCTTCTGTGGCAAGTGGATTTTCCTCAGAGAACCCTGAGAGCACAGTGCTCCTGGCCAGTGTCCCAGCTACCAGACTGGGATGCCCCGGGCTCGAGGCCATCTGGAGGTCACCTGGCTCCAGGCCTGCCTCTGGCACCAGCCAGCTGTGTCTTAAGTGCTCTCACCTGTCACAGCTTCTCCCCCCTCCAATGTGAGGCCACAGGAATGGGGATTCTTCAGTCTGTTCTTCCTCTGTCTCCCCAGCATAAAGCTTGGTGGACCTGAATGCCCCAAAGGGCCAACGAATGGGCCTCCTGAGCTGAATGTGACGTCCCAGAGTTCCTTGCAGCATGGCTTATGGGTTCACTCCTGCCTTGACACAAACCTCCCAGCCTTCCTCCCTGGGCAGGAAGGAACAATCCAAAATGATAGGAGCATGACTGGGCAACCTGATCTTATGTCTGAGTACGGAAGGGCTCCTTGAGAACGTGGCATGTGGCCTGAGAGGGCTGAGGTGGAATAGAAGGCAACAAGGGCACAGGCAAAGCATTCTAGGAGAAAGGAACAGCACGCACAAAAGCCCTGAGGTCTGAGGGCTGTCATCCAGGGAATTAATGTAGAGCATGAAGTGAGGAAGGAAGGCAGGACCCACCCTGCAGGGCCTTTCAGGCTCAAGTTTAGGGATTGGATCTGTATTCTAAGAAGACTGTGAAACTTGTAAGAGCAGCACCGAGTCCTGTTAATAAAACACTGTGGAGTCAGACAGCCTGAGTCCCAATCCAGACTCCACTGTGGCCTTGGGTAAGTCATTCCCTCCCTGCTCAGTTTCCCGTCTTGGAAACACAGAGCTGATAATCAGATGGGCTCCCTGGTCATAACCCCCTCCCAGTAGAGGTAACCAGGATCCTGACTCTCGGGATTATCATTCATAGTTTTGCTACCTACATATGCATCTCTAAATAGAGTTTGTTTTGCTTGTTTTTGAACATACTGTGAATGGAATTGTACAGTATGTGCTCCTTTTGTGTCTGGCATCTTTCATTCAACGTTATATATGTGGGATTCACCCGCGTGCTGACTACGGCTCATTTTGTGGTTTTGTACTTTTCCACAGTATGAGCATACCAGCTTGTTTATTCATCTTTTTGACTGACATTTGAAGGCACTTTTTACCCATATCCCAGAGCACACGTATGCGATTTCTCTAGGTTGTGATGCTGGGAGCCAAAGTGCTGGGTCATTAGTTAAGCCGCTCTTCAGGCTCACTAGATACTACTAAGAAGTTTTCCAAAGTGGTTGTACCAATTTACACACCTAACCAGCCACATAAAAGGACTCGGCCGTTTTCATCCTCCCAACCCTCGGTACGGTCAGACTTTTAAATTTTTACCAGTGTGTTGGGTGTATAACATAAGGTTTCCCTTTTACCTAAATTTATTTAATTTTAAAGAGTGAAGTTAAGTGCAAACATCAAGCTAAAAACTTAACACAGATGGCATGTGGGATGTGGCACAAACCCAGAGGTTTGGGAAACGTGGTGCTAACTGGTGTTTCTGTTGCAGCTGACTCCACGGGCACCCACTCCCTCTACACGACATACCAGGACTACGAGATCATGTTCCATGTCTCCACCCTGCTCCCGTACACCCCCAACAACAGGCAGCAGGTGAGTGGGGCCCCACATGATTTCCAGTTGAGGCACAGCTGAACCCCAAATAATTCCCCTTCCTTGTGGCTGTTAGCTGGCTGTCTAGAGGGCATTGGCTCTCCTGCTGCCATCCCGTGCAGCAGATGGCAGTTGGGGTGCTGTGGCCTTGGAGACCCTCTGCACTACGGTCACGTCACCTGGGGGATGGAGGCTAGGTCAAGTGTCGTTTGATACCATTTTTTTTTTTCTAGCCGTTCCTTGGCCATCCCACTTGCCTCTAGCTACCCCAACTCAACAGTGTCTTGAGTCATCAGGAATCCTATGAAAAAGAAGAATGATCAGCTTACTTCGATCAGAAGTAACAGAAACACAAAGCAAACTGGCATAAGCAAAAAATGAGTTTTACTGGGTTGTGTAACTCTCAAATGCCAGGACAGGGTTGGCTTTAGGTATGGCTGGATCCAGAGGCTCAAACAATGTTAGGAACCCTTTTCATTTCTTACCCCTGCTTTTTCTTCATAGTGGCCTTATTCACAGATCTTCCCAAGTAGTGGCAAAGATGCCCCCTACCAGCCCTCTGCTCATATCCCAGCAGCAGAGCCACTCCAGGGGAGAGAGAGCTGTGCCTCCCTAGTATCCCAGAAACGTTTTGGGGCTAAATCTTGTTGGACCATTCACTTGCCAGTCCCTGGGCCCAGGGCAGGGATGGAATGGGCAGAGTGGCCAAGCCTGAAGCAAGTGCCCACATCTAGGGTGGGTGAGTGGGGTCAGCTCAACTTGAAACATCAATAGGGATGAGGGAGGTGCTTTCCCAAAGAGGATGGACATGGCTGCCAGAAGAAGGAGAAGGTACTAGTTGAGCAGGAATACCTAATACCTGCTTCATGAGGCTCCTCTCCTGAACATGCCATGCAGACTCTGCCTTGAAAACAACTTTTCCTAGTTTCTGAAGAACAGAAATCCCACAGACTTACGGTTTAGGAAATGCATATTTCTTCCATTGGTACAGATGATAGTGTAGATTTTATAGATCAAAAATGGTCAGATCTGAGTGATCTTGTGAGGTTAACCTTAATCTGATAGTGTTCTGTAAGAACATTGGTCTCAGGGTTAGTCCTGAGCTTGAGTTCTTTCTTTACCACATGCTAGCTGCTTGAACCTACCTCTCTGAACCTCAGGATCCCTCATCTGTAAAATGGGCAGAATGATGGCACCCCGTGTCTTGGGAAAGGTCCCTGCACTCACGCAGGCAACCAGAGCACAAGGCAGGGCCCAACTCCCAGGACGGGCACAGGAAGCAGTCCCTAGTGCTGGGTGTGTGGTACGTGGGGAAAACCAGGGTTGGAGAGTCAAGCAGGAATGAGTTCAAATCCTGGCTCTTTCTCCCGATGACTGTGTGACCACTGCGACCCTGAGTATTCTCATCAGTAAAGGGGTAGTATGAGTTCATGCCTCGCTGGGTTGTTGTGATGAGATGAGCTTGCCACTTGAAGACCTGGTGGTGGGCAGCCCGGGTGGCTCAGCGGTTTATCGCCGCCTTCAGCCCAGGGCCTGATCTTGGAGACCCAGGATCAAGTTGTGATCCTGGAGACCCGGGATGGAGTCCCATGGTCGGGCACCCTGCATGGAGCCTGCTTCTCTCTCTGCCTGTGTCTCTGCCTCTCTCTCTCTCTCTCTCTCTCTCTCTCTCTCAAATAAATAAATAAATAAATAAAATCTTTAAAAAAAAAAAAAAAAAGACCTAGTGGTAAGATGCCTAACCCAGGCTGGCCACAATAAATGGGTACTTTAGCAATTTAATGAGTTTAACACACACACAAAGTAGTTCAGTAGTGTGAGTCGTGCTAAGTGTAAGTGTGTCTGGATTCCATGTTCTGGGCCGCTTGGTGTCGAGCTACGTGGGATTCCCATCTGCGGACTTGACATTCCCAGCATGGATCCTTGCCAGTGACAGTCACAGAGGCTCACCTTGTGTGAATGCAGTAATGTCAGCAAATCAGTGAAACACCATTAGTACATCATCACCTGCAGAGATAACAGTATCTTAGTCAGAGACTGTGACAGGCAGAGGGGAGAGAACCGGGCTCCTGTGGGCCAATCCAAAGCCACAGCTGCCACAACCTTTGCAACCCAGGTGTGCAGGGTGGGGGTGGCGGCCTGGGATCGGCCCTGCCAGCGCGATCACTGTCCAGTCTGCTGATCTGCTGCAGTGGGCCGTGAGCAAGGCCATAAGCAAGTCGAAGTCTGCCAGTCCTGGGCCCACCTTCAATAGATGTTTGCTGAGCACCTACCATGTGCCAAGCACTTTCCTTGGCACTAAGGACACAGCCATAGGCAGCAAACAAAACAGACAAAACCCCCGTCTTCATGGAGCTGCCGTGTTAGTGGGACGGAATAGACCAGAAACGAGAGAAAGAGGGAAAAGCCACCACGTGCTGAGTGTCGATAACCATTGCGTGAGCAGGAGAGTATAGGGGATGTTGTGGGGATCCGGCAGTCAGCTGAGGCCTCCGTGGGAGGGAGGTGTTTCAGCAAAGAAAGACCTGAAAGAGGGAGCCATGTGGGTCCCTGCGGGAGGAAGTGTTTCTGGCATGTTTGAGCAGCAGCAGGAGGCCAGCATGGCGGGAACAGAGTGAGCGAGGGGGAGCGTGGGAGGAGATATGGGGGGGAGTGCAGATGGCGTGGGACCCCCTGGGCCATGTGGGGACTCTTTCTTACCCTGAGTGAGGTGGAGCCATCACCAGGCTCTGAGCAGGGAGAGACAGCCCAGCAGGCCAGGTCCTCTGAGCCGGGAGAGATGATCCAGCCCAGGTCCACAGCTCCCCCTGGCTGCCTGTGGGGACCAGACGGGGAGAGGGGGAGGGGTGGGGAGGCTGCAGTGAGGGTCCAGGCAAGGCCCTCAAGCCAACCTGTGCTGCCCTCCTCTCCCCCGTTTCTGTTTACCAGCTACTAAGGAAGAGGCACATAGGAAACGACATTGTGACGATCATCTTCCAGGAGCCAGGGGCGCTGCCTTTTACCCCCAAGAACATCCGTTCACACTTTCAGCACGTCTTCATCATCGTCCGAGCCCACAACCCCTGCACTGATAATGTCTGCTACAGGTATGCATCTCCAGGGAGATGTGCTCCAGGGAGCAGCCCGGGGATGGCCCCCACCCCTGCCCTCACAGGAAGCCATGGCAGCTGATTTCCAGCCTCCAGGCAGCATGCAGGGCGCCAGCCAGCAGAGCAGCCGGCCTGGTGGGCTGCCTCCCCTGTGGCTTGTGTGCGCCTCCAGGGAGCTCTGTCCTCTTGTTCCCACACCTTCTGAGAGAGCGGTCCTCAGTCAGAAAAGGGCATGTCACCCCAGCTTGGATAAGGAGACCATCAAGGATTTGCATTTGCCTGGAATCTGTGGGTTGCAAGTGACAAAAATCCCTCCTCAATCTGGCTTAAGACGGAAGGGCATTTGTATCTTTCGGCTCTCCCAGGTGACAGGTTCAGGCATAGCTGGATCTGCTCCACTTTCCTGTCGGTGGCTTCATTTGCTGGCAGCTCTAAGCTTAACATCCTCCCAGCTACAAATCTAGCAAACAGAGCTTTGCTCTCCCAGGAAGAGAAGCTCCAGAATTGAGGCTCATTGACCTGGTTGGGGGGGTGAGTTGCCCATGATAGAGCAAAACCACTGCCCTGTCTGGGTGTCAGGCACAGGGGCTGAGGCCCAGGAGTAATGGCCCTGAGGAGAATCAGAAGATAGAAGGATGGGGCAGGGCAAACACATGCACACACACACGTGCATGTGCACACGCGCCACCCTGGAGATAGAGTTAAGGTTACAGTTCACAGATAATAGGTAAGCATAGGCCTTAGACCCATTCAGCATCTTCCCTGAGTGCCGACTCTCACCCTGGAGAGTGGCCAGCAGCCAAAGACCAAATGGAAAGCTCTCTGGGGCGGGGGGTGAGGGGGTGAGGGTAGAGCCGATTGCTGACCTAGGCCCAGACCAAGGGCAGCCCTTGTCCCTAGAGCAGCACCAGAGACCCTGGGGAATGGGCTCAGGAGCACTATTTTCCATTTTTTGAAAAAGGTTTAAAATTCAAAAGATACAAAAAGTAAATTAAAAAAGTAAAAGAAAAGTCACAGTCTCCCACCCACCCACACCCAGTTGCCCTATTAGCAGTTTCTTGTGCGGATGTCCTGATATTTTATACATACACAGGCAGCTACTTGTAAGTATTCTTTTTCCCATTTTTAATACAAATGGAGCATGTCACACACGCTGTTCTACATCCTGTGTTTTTTCGCTCACCAGTCCTTAAGATCTCTCCAAAGCAGTACAAAAAGTGCTTTTTCGTTTCTTATGACCACATAACATTCCAGTGTATGGATGCATGGGAATCTTTCCCTAGCAGTGGGCGTTTGGGTTGTTCCTAGTCACCCACTGTTCCACGCCCTCCTGCAGTGAATAATCTTGTTTATGGTCTCATCACACATGCGTCCAAGTATATAGCTGGGGAAATTCCTAAAACTGGGGTTGCTGGATCAAAGGGTATGTGTGTAGCTGCCCCGGGGAAGATGAGAGCATCTCAGGCGGACTCCCTACTGAGCTCAGAGCCCAATGCAGGACTCAGTCTCAAGACCCTGAGATCATGACCTGAGCCAAAAATCAAGAGTTGGCCATTCAATAGACTGCACCACCCGGGCACCCCTAAACCCTTCTTGTTTTTCACAATTTAAAGTATTTTTATTATGCAATATTCTAAACATTCTGAAAAGCACAGAAAATAATATAACAGACACCCATGTGCCTACCACCCGATTTAACAGATGTTAACATTTTGCCACATTTGCTTCAGCTCTCTTCTTTATTTTTAAAGAAAGAAAATGTTAAAGATACAACCAAAGCAGCCCCCCTCCACTCCCTCTCCTTCCCCACAGGCAACTGCTTCCTGGACAGACCGCACCCCATCCTGCCCCCCACCCCCCACCCCCACCCCTATGTCCCCAAACATACCTTCATCAGAGCACTTGTCATGCTGTAAAACGACTTCTTGGCATGGCCCGGGCCTTCCTTGAAAGCAACCCCATGTTCCCCTTTGTGCGTCTGTCGTGGCCTGGGCCTTGCTGTATAGTGGACCCTGAAGACATTTTTGCTGGCCAGACGGATGCCTGGCCCAAACATCACGGGCAGTGAGGAAAATAGTTGTTGAATGAATCACCGTGATTATTCTGGACATACTGTCTGAGCTACAGTGACCAGGTGACCTGACGTCACACCATCTCCTGGTTGTGTAATGAGGTGCTGTCCTTCCCGGTTTCAGGAGTGCCATTTCTGAGTGGCACACCAGTGTCCCTGCAGCCTGTGGGCCATGACAACCCAGTCCCGCCTGCTGGGAAGTAAGGGACCAGCTGTTCTGCTTGTCCAAAAACCTTCAGCAGCTTGTGATTTCATGATTCTTAAAATCATGAATCGGGACGACGTGGGAAAAACCAGAATCTGTCACGTGAAGCAGCTAAGTGCTGACTGGAGAAGTTGCAAAGCTGTTCACATCTGTAAAGTACAGTGTGGACGCACTGTGAATTAGAAAGTCATCTCATCCATCCCCCCCACCCCCCACCCCCAGGCAAGGCCATACCCACTCAGTTTTGCACAGAAAACTTGGCTGGTTTGTGTGGCCTCAAAGAACCACACCACTGGGAAATGCCTTCTTCTGTCAAACCTACAGAAAACCTACTGTACATTGGTAGAAATGTGTTTTTTCTTGATCCATTCAACTTTAAGTCATTATTTTAATCAGTAGTGAACACCTGTGCTGGTGCTGGGGCATCAGCTAAGCTCCGGGTGGCATCTGCCTGGATGGCATTCCAGAACTGGAAAAGGGTCGCTGGATAGTGAACAGTGGACATGGCAAGTGAGGGATCTGGCCTGACTCCCCGGGTTGTGCAGGAGCTCCTTTGACGATCTCCTGCCTGCACTCTGGTCCCTTCCATTCCTTTCTTCCTGGGGCAGCAGTGATGTTTGTAGGCCATCAGTCTGATTGTCACTCATTGCTACACTTGTGTCCATGATGGACGCTCAAGAAGCAGATGCCCCCCTTGGGTTTTAACTGAGAATGAAGGAACAGGCTCCTCTCAGGTATGCCGGGGTTAAGGAACCAGTGAGGCATCCAGGGACCAGCAGCTCTCAGGCACCCCTTTAAACATCTTCCGGTGAGAGTCAAGTTCCCCTGCTTCTGGGTGGTGACTCTGGGAGGTGCCATAGCCTCTCTCCAACTTCAGAAATCAGCTGCCCTACAGCTGCTGAGTCTCGACTCGATTTGGTCATTGGAACGACCCCTCTGAGATGCTCATCGATCCTCCAGATTTGAGTTCTCAGCAGATCTCCCACCTCCCAGCTCAGGGCTGCTTCTGCTTGGAAGCCTCAGTGGTCGGGGAGCCTGCTCACCTCCTCTGTCCCTCCATGTTGCACCTTGGCTGCTGCTAACTGCTGGTGTCTGACCTGTCCGGGGTTGAAGCACCGGGAAGCAGGGGGAGGCAGGGAAATGTCACTGAGACCATGAACACAGCTGACCGCAGCTCTCTGGGCTCTGCAAAGGACCTCCCAGCCCTCGCTCCTGATCTCCCAGGCAGGGGACCCACTGACCCCAGGTTCCTCCCGGCTACAGGATCACCTGGGCGGTGCCCAGTCCCGGCGGTGGTGGGCACAGACATGATGGAGCTCACCGCCAGCTCTCTCCAGAGATGTTCTTCCCCATAGGCTTCTCTCTCCGTGTGGTTTGCATAGGGGTGAGGGGGTCCACTAGTTTGGCAGAACACGTTTTAGATCATTTCCTTTTTACCTTCTCACTCGGTTTCTAATCATTTCTGTCATAAGAGCACCTTGGTCAAAGCGGGAGTTAGAAGGGTCTCTACTAACTTCTCGTTACAATGGATTTTCAAAATTATCTGTGTAGGGATGATTTACACAGTATATTAAGTAATGTTACACAGATGTGTGAGAAAAGTAAATCACATAAATAACCGTATCAGTCAGGTGTTCCCATACTAATGCTGCTTAACAAACCACCCCAAAACTCAGTGGCTCACAGACGCTAATATTTCTCTCTGGCCCACACATCTGCAGGTCACCTGAGGTCTGGCTGGCCTTGGCTCTAGGTCTGCTCCAGGTGTCCCTCATCCTTCTGGGACCCCCGTGGCATGTTCATCTCAGGGAGATGGCAGGAGCACAGGAGGCAAGCCCACCGCATTCCATGCCTTGCTTAAAAGCTATTGGCTAAATCGGGTCACGTGACCAGGATCAGTAGGGTAGGGATATACCCACCCTCAAAGTTGGAGAGGGAGGAGTGAATTTTTGCGGAACTGTAATCTACCACATAGTTTGTATGTGTGTAAAACAAGGGTAACTGAAATGGAACAATGCTAGGAGAATTATTCTTGAAACATCAGCGGATATCCTAATATCTGTTGTCTAGGAAATAAAGATACATGTATCTGCCCTTAGACTGTCTCGTTTCCAGTCCAGTTAGCCAGCAATTTACTAGTTAGAAGTAGATTTCCTCTCTTAAAAAGCAAAGTCCTGTTTCTGATCACGTATTTTCTTTCTAAAGGGAATCTCAAGTGCTCTTCTTTCTACCATCTATTTCTCCCTCCTCAGTATGGCTGTGACCCGATCCAAAGATGCTCCTCCTTTCGGTCCCCCCATCCCCAGTGGAACCACATTCCGCAAATCTGACGTCTTCAGAGACTTCTTGCTGGCCAAGGTGATTAATGCCGAGAACGCTGCGCACAAGTCCGACAAATTCCACACCATGGCCACCAGGACCCGTCAGGAGTACCTCAAGGACCTGGCTGAAAACTGTGTCTCCAACACACCCATTGACTCCACTGGCAAATTTAACCTCATCTCCTTGACCTCCAAGAAAAAGGAGAAGACAAAAGCAAGGGCAGGCGCTGAGCAGCACAGCGCAGGGGCCATCGCCTGGAGGGTGGCGGCTCAGGACTATGCCCAGGGGGTAGAAATCGACTGCATCCTGGGGATTTCCAACGAGTTTGTGGTGCTCCTGGACCTGCGTACCAAGGAGGTGGTATTCAACTGCTACTGTGGGGATGTCATTGGCTGGACCCCAGATTCCTCAACGCTCAAAATCTTCTATGGACGAGGGGACCACATCTTCCTGCAGGCCACAGAGGGCTCTGTGGAGGACATAAGGGAAATCGTCCAGAGACTGAAGGTAAGGGAGAGCGCTTAGCAATGCAGCACTTTTGGGGTTTGGTGGAGGCCTTAAGGAACACCCCCTACCCCCAGCTGTCAGTCAGGCCAGGACACTAATTGGTCCCAAGAGAGTCAGAATTGCCACTTACACACAAGGGGGTCTCATGGGCCATGCCCCTGGGTTCTTTCTGGGAACAGTTTGGGCCAGGGATCCAAAGCTCTCCGAGCCATCGCCTTTGGAAGACAATAGATTTATTCACTCTAGATGTTGCTAGAAAATACAAGTTTATGCTTATGTTTGAAATGTAAGGGTACTTCCTGGGAGATTAAAATAGAATGAAGAACTTCCAGGCCTTTAAAGGATAGGGCATAAACAGTAGGGGGAATATAAGAAAGCATAGTAAGAAAACAGTTATATAGGAAGAATAATTCCACATTAATAATCACAATAAATGTGAGTGGTTTAACTTCCTCTTTTAAAAGACAGAGATTCACAGTCTGGATAAGTTCTTACCATAAACTCCTGGTAGACAGCCCAGGCTCAGACTATTGGCCAAACCAAAAGTAGCAGACTGGTTTCAAGTTGGGTGATGGTTTAATCGATGGTGGCCTGAAACGTGCTGAGAAGTACTCAGACCACGTGTGAGTTCCATGAGAAGGAATGCTGTAGTGGGTGATGCGCCGCCAGTGGGTTTCACAAAATGGCAAGTCATGCATGTGAAATAGGGAAGGAAGCACAACACAGACACAGGTTCTAGAGTCAGAAGGCCTGGCTTCAAGTCCTGGCATTGCCACCGGCCAGCTCTGTGACCTAAAGCCAAGTTCTTAACTGCCATGTGACTCAATTTCCCCATCTGAAAAATGGGAGCAAAAATTACAATATGTCATGGGAAAGGTTCAAGGATTGGATGAGTTACGCTTTCCAGACAAGCCTGCCTGACTCCATGGGCTGTGACCTCCAGATGCCAGCGCGTTCTCCTTTCTGGGCCTTGGCACGCTCTCATTGATTTCAGGTCGAGTTGATGAAGCCCTGCTCTCAGCTTCCCTGACCCCACAATTCATGCTCAGCCTTAGGTAGTGCCATGGTTGTGAGATCTGAGAACCAGGGCCTCAGTGTATTTTGTTCACCTGCTTATGCCCTCTGCAAGGATCAGGGCTGCTGCATGGTAGGTGTTCAATAAATACTGATTAGTTGGGTAGTTGAATGGGTTTAATTGAACCCTGACTGTGCTAATAAGCAGCATGCATGTGAGAACCCACAGTCATCCTCCCCACGGAGCGTAGGACTGTTCTTACCCCCACTTGACAGGATGAGATTGAGGCTCCAAGAGGTATAGACACTCACAGAAGGTCATGCAGACAGCAGGTGGCAGACTGGGGTCTGAATCCAGGTTTTCCTGACTCTGAAACCCATTTGTGCCCAAACTCGAGACTGGGAGCTGACTGCTCACTCGGCATCTTCTCGCGGGTGTTTCTACGGCTCTCAAACAACATGCCCAAGAGCAAACTCCTGGCTTTTCCCCTCCTGCCCCACAGAATCTTCCTGTCTTGATAAAGGGCAGGTCCGCTGCTCCATTTGTTGAGGTCAGAAGCCTTGGCCTCAGCCTGGCTGTGCTCCTCCTCTCACACCCACATCCCCTCTGGCAGCGCCACCTCCGGTGGGCAGATTCCCTCTTCTCCCCTCCCACAGGCTCCCCAGCTGCTCCTGGACTCTGCAGTCACCTCCTCGCTGGTCCCTGTTGCCTCCACCCTGACTTCCCTCTGGTCTGTCCTCAGTAAGGCAGTCTGGGGGATCTGGTCCCATTGCTGCTCTGCTCAGAACCCTCTGCCCACTCTAGGTGAAAGCCAGAGTCCCTGCATTAGCTTGTGAGACCCTGTGTGATCTGGCTCCCTGTCGCTCCCTCTGCTCTGGGGACACAGACCTCTGCTGCTTCCCGAGTATGCTAGACAGGCATCCAACCTCAGGGCCTTTGCACTACCCGTGCCCTCTTGCTGGAGCACTTTTTCTGATGCCACTGTGGCTCACTTCCTTCTCTCTTCTAGTCATATGTCACCTTGTCAGGGAGGCCTCATTATGTAAAATTGCAACCCCCCGCAACGTGGCCTTGAGCATATTCCACCCACTTACCCTGCTTTAATTTTCTCCATAGCACTTACACCATATGAAGTGTGTTCATGTATTTGTTGCTCACCGCTCTGTCCTCAGCACTGAGGCTGGCGTGCAGCACACACTCTGTGAACTGGTACTGAACGCCCAGGTGCATACCGCCCTGTAGCACAAGTGAACATTTACGGAGGGCTGTCAGACCCTGCCTGCCCAGCGCCCTGCACGATTTTGCATTTTTTCCTTGCAAGAGCTCAGTGAGGGAGATACCATTCCTCATCCCTTCACAGATGAGGAATCTGGGACCCAGAGAGAGTTTGAGTGCCTGGGTTCTTAAACATAATTCTTCCTCCCAAAATCTTGACAGCAGCTCGCTTTTCTTGGGCAGTGACCATGCCAGGCACCGTGCCAGGTTACACGTTTTACCCACGTCCTCTCTGTGCCACTCCGTCCCACGCCCACCCCCGAGCCTACTGTCAGTGCAGTGTTGTACAGCCCGCCTCACAATCTCAGCGCCCCAAAGCCCACTGAGGAACCAGGTGGCCAGGAAGTGATGATGTAAGCCATCTTCTGTGAAGGGACAAGCCCGTCGTAAACGACTCATGACAGCAAGTCTGTCTGCTTCACAGAGTCTTCCAGGGGAAGGAGTCCCCGCCCTCCCCAGCAGAGCTGGGATCCAGACATCCTTTGTTAAGTCAGCGACTATTATTATGTGCTTGTCTCTGAGCCAGGCAGTGCTGGGACACAGCAGTGACCATAATGGGCCTCGGCCACCTTCCCGGGGCTCCCATCTGAGGCAGAAATCGAACAGAGTTACAAGTGCTGAGAGGTTAAAGAGGGAGTGTTGAGGATGCCAGGGGAACCTATCAAGGGAAGAAGTCTCAAACCCACAAGTCGGATGCAGCCCCAGGATATGTAACCAGCATGTTAGTTACCAAAGATTGACATTCAGAAGGTTTCATGTGAGTGTAACTTTCTGGGGGCTCTCCTGGGGGCTCTGGACATACTGAGCATATTTGCACAGGGCAGTGGTCCCCTGAATCAGGACGATCGGTGCTCCCTTTAGATGGGGCACAAGTATACCTTTTGGCCATGGTTCCACCAGCTTACTTCTCATTTACACAACCCACCAAGTACCCCAGCTTGTAAATCTGGGCCCAGGAGCTCCCTGAGGAAGCGACTTTTAAAACGAGGTGAAAGCAAGAAGTCAGAGTCATCTAGGTGCAGAACGAGGGGGAAGAAACAAGGGGAGCAGCAGAGAATACAGCATGAAGGCTAAAAACAAGAGTTAAAAAAATCAGGTCTAGGGGCTCCTGAATGGCTCAGTTGGTTAAGCATCATCTGCCTTTGGCTCAGGTCATGATCCCAGGGCCCTGGGATGGAGTCCTGCATCGGGCTCCCTGCTCAGCGGGGAGTCTGTGTCTCCCTCTCCTCCTCACTCTCCCTCCTGCTCATTCTCTCTCCCTCTCTTTTGCTCTCAAATAAATAAAATCTTTTTTTTTTTTTTTTAATGAGGTCTGTAATGGTCTTATACCTGTAAGATAAGCAGATTAATTGTACCTGCCTCACAAGTGAGATACTGACGAGTTTAGGCATATGAAGGGCTCAGTGCCTGGCACACAACAATCAGTCCCCAGGAAAATTGACTTTAAAAGGGGGCCTGGGGCAGTGGGGCCTTGTGGCAGGGCACAGGGTCCTCTGAACTGATAACACGTTTGGTCTCCTACAGTGTTCCCTATGCCATGGGGCCTTTCTAGAACCTTGTAAACAGCAGGAATGCTTCTGTTCTTCAGGTGGGGCTTCCTTTGGTTTGTTAGAAAAGCACAGGGGACAGAAGTTGCAGGACATTTAAGAGACAGAGCAGCCACACAGCTCCCCAACCGGCTCTCCCTTCCATATCCAGAATGTCCAGAGCAGCTGTAGTGGGTAGTTACAGGCTGGGCTGCTGAGAAATCCGGTAGCTGAAAGGAAGTGGGGTTTATTTCTTTTGTAGCTGATGCCCAGGCTGGTCACAGTGGCAGGAGTGACTCAGGGACTCCTGTCCCTTCCGTCTTGTGGCACCTCCTTTTCCTTCATATTGGTTGGTATAGCTCCATATCCACTGTCGGTGGGACGGGAGAAAGTGTGAGTGAGGAGGGCAAGCAATTTTATTTGGAAGAACACAAAGTAGAAGTGCCAGCACTTCTCCTATTTTTGGCCACAACCAAGTCCTATGTGTACACCCAGCTGTGAGAGAAGCCGAGAAATCGGGCCTCCACCAGGTGGCTGCATGTCCGTCCAAGTCTGCTGTCCCACGGGAGGCTTTATTACAGAAAGCAGGAAGGGCAGAACAGAATGGAGGCAGCCAGCAGGCCCGCTGCAGCCCCCGGGGAGAGTTGGGCCCTCCCCGTGCCCCCTGGGGCCAGTGTGGCCTCATGGGTCATGGGTGCAGACACACAGGACATTTCTCTGTCACCCAGCCAGATTCTTTGGATACGAGGGTGACCGCTTCAGGGGGAAGAATTCGGACTCCCAAAGCAGAAGGAGTGGGCTAGGATGGAACCAGCCACAGGTTCCCCTTTCGATGCACTAACCACGAGGCTTTCCTTTCCTACCAATTGTTTAAACTTGTTAATTATGGAAGATGTCAGACAGACATAAGAGTAGAAGGACTCAACCTAGGGAACTCCTAAGCCGTCACCCATTCCCCCAGCTGTCAGCCAGCCTGGGGCCAGCCTTGTTTCTTCCTACCCTCCTTTCCCTTCCCCCTGATTATTTTGAAACAAATCCTGGACATCCTATCATTTCATCTGTACACGTTTCAATATTTATCTCCACAACACATAAACTGTTCAAAAAACAACTCTTTTGTCATTATCATACATAAAGAAGTAACAGTAATTTTTCATTGTCCTATGAATAAGCTGGGCTATGAAATCAATTGTTGGGTCTCCATCAGGAATTTTCGAGGACAGGTTAGGAAAGAATACAAAGTATCACAGTCCCTCTGGGTGAGCAAGAATGAGTACTGTTCTGTGGAGCAGTGCTCCGGTCCTGCCCCCACTGTCCAGATTCTGGCCATCGAAACCAGATGTGGTTACCTCTTCAGGTGAGTGCTTTCCCACCCACGCTCTCATTTCTGGCAACCTACGCTTAGCAATGTAATTGATTTGGATTGCAAGGAACACGTGTGTGCAAATGGACGTGTGAATGCATAAGGTGGTTTGAAACTTAAAAATTCCTCACTGTGCATAGTGATCAGGGAAGTGTGAAAGCCCCCGCTGTGATAGGTACATCAGGCAGCATAATTTCTAGCCAGGAAATGGGTTTCCCATCGGCAATTTGAACTACTATTACACATCCTTTTTCCTTAATGCAGTTTTCCGAGAGCACAGACCGATCTCAATGTCACTTGTTTAATAGCTGTAGCTGTGGCTTGTTAAGTGAATCTTTTTCTCCCAAGAAGAGGAGGGAATTTCTCAGGACACACTGAGGGACCGGGGTTCTCTTCGGCAGGTCATCCTTTCTAGAATAGTACTCGATTGTGGTGACACTCACTTCATTCACAGGTGAAGCAGGGAGTGAGATGTAAGCAAGGCCTTGTGTGGTCTAGGCAGCTCCAGGGTGGAGGTCAGTTTGAGGAGGAGATCGGGGAGAGGGCTGCGCTGCTATGAATGAGGTCGTGAAGTAAAAAGTGTGGCACGAGCCCCCAACCAGAAAGGATCCCAGGATCTCTGGTCTGCTGCTTCTCTAGCCTACTTTGCTTAGAGTCATCGGGTCAGGATAAAATATTAGTGGCTTAAAACAACAAAAATTTAGCTGTTGCCCACACTACATGTCCATCTTACGTTCAGCAAGAGTCTCTGTTCCACATTGTTTTCACTCTGGGACCCCAGGAGATGTAGCAGAGGGAAAAGGCCTATGGAGGGTCTGGCACCAGCAATTAAATGCCCCAGCCTAGATGACATGACCTAGATTTCCACTCACAACTCATTGACCAAAACACGTCCCAGAGCCCACCCCCAGGAAGCCAGGAAGTATAATTCCCCCGACAGCTGGGGAAAGAGGGAGGCCAGGAGCATTTGGAGAACATGGCTCATGACTCTCATGGTCTCTGCAAGCTAATAAGCCACATGGTTACATATCCACATTTCTTCTTCAGAAGTCAGGAGCCCAGGCTGGGATTAGATGGGTGTTCATGCTTCTATACCCTCATGTCATCTGGGAGGGATGGGGGTCAGCAGAGTCTTAGGCCCCGAAGGAGGGAATCTGTGCAGGGGTCGTCCAGAGCTGGCCCCAAACAGCTTCTTCTGAGGCTAGATACTGCCTGTTGCCTACAGGTCATGACCAATGGCTGGGAGACGGTGGACATGACCCTGCGGCGGAACGGGCTTGGGCAGCTGGGCTTCCACGTGAAGTACGATGGGACAGTGGCCGAGGTGGAGGACTACGGGTTTGCCTGGCAGGCCGGCCTCCGGCAAGGCAGCCGACTGGTGGAGATCTGCAAGGTGGCTGTGGTCACGCTGACCCACGATCAGATGATCGACCTCCTGCGCACCTCTGTCACCGTCAAGGTGGTCATCATCCCGCCTTTCGACGACGGCACACCCCGGAGGTAAGGGCCTCTGCCCTGTAAGGTGGGAGCCGGGGGGGTTAGCAGCTTCCAGAGTGCTGTCACCCGAGGCCCTTTCTCAGCAGGAACAGTGCTAATGGTGAGAGGGTGAGAGTCAACATACACGAACACATGCTGCGTGCCCCTTATGGCTGAAGCTCTTCAAATGCACTCTGTCCCATATAACATCTGCAACAGCCCCATGAGGTGGACACCCTCGTTAGTCCCATTTTCTAGATGATGCACACAGCTTTGAAAGTGACTTGCCCCGAGGGCACACTGCACTGGTTCTTTTCTTCAGCATCTATTTATTGCACCTCTACTAGGTGCGAGCTCCATTCGAAGTGCTGGGGATAGAGCGGTGATCAAATGGAGTGCCTGCTCCCTTGGAGTTTGTGTTCTAGAGGGAGGGACAGGCAGTAACTAAATAGAATGCTGGACCAGGCAGTAATAAGGTTTAAGAAGAAAAAGGATAGATACAGGGCCGCAGCATGGTGGGAGAGCTGCTTACAGGTCAGGGAAGGCTACTGTACGGAGACAGCCACATGGTCTTGTCTGGGCCAGGGGTTCCAGACAGAGTCTGGACAGCCTCTCCGAAGTGTGAGTGTGTGTGGCACATCCATCCATGCAGCACAGAGACCGGGGTGCCCAGAACAGCCGGGAGAGGTGGGGCAACCTCCAGGGGAGCTTCTGGACACAGTGCCAGGCGTGGGTTTTATTCCACATACAGTGGGAAGACAACGGAGAGTTTGTTTTGTTTTTTTACAGGAAAACTTGAAATATATCAAAAGAATACCGAGCCCCATTTTAAAAACATCAAGATGCAGCCAGGTTTTTTTTTTTTTTTTTTTTCAAGCTCCGTACCTCCCTCCCTCAGATTTGAAGCAGTCTCACTGTTTAAAATGTATCTCTACTCAGTAAGAAAATTTAGAAGATTATGACTGTACTTAAATTTTTTTACCAGTAAGTCAGTATCACCTACCCATCTGTGTTTACCTTTCTCTTGTGTCGGAGAGATCTTTTTTAAAAAGAATTGTTTTGTTAATCATGCTTCTTCTGTTGTACTTGGTTGATGGGTCTCTTCAGGCTCTTTTAATCTTTAAGTTTCACCTCCCCGCCTTTTTTTTTTCCCCTTGGAATTTATTTTGGGAAGAAACCAGGTCACTTGTCCTTTGGAGTTTCCCCCTTGCTGCATTTAGCTGCTTGCATCCCTCTGGTGTCCTTTACCCTGTTCCTCCAGCCCATGAATTTCCAGTACACCAGAGTTTGACGCAGAAGCTTGATCCAATTCTGGTTAAATCTGGTAATGGCACTTCCCAGGTGTATGTCTGTCACGAGGCCCCTCGTGTCTGGTTGCCCTCCATGAGTGATCCTGAGGGCAGCCAGAGGGGGTCACATGATGGTGCCTGACCCGTCATCCTACACGGTCCGCCCAACAGCCATGTGTCATTATTGCCTGAATCGGTTATGTCATCACGGGTCACGGAGTAGCAAGGAATGTTCTCAATTCCATCATTCCTTCTTCGTTTATTGGCTGAAGTTCTTTTAAAAAGAACGTTGTTTCAGTAACTATTCCGTTACTCTGAGGTATAATTTACAATATGGGGAGGGCAGGGTGAATGCAGCTTTTAGAATAATGAGTTGGCGCCCTAGCAACCTCCAGAGGTGACCGGAGACAGAGACAGAGAGAAGCACTACATCCCAAGTGCTGGAAACAGAGCTGCACAAAGGATAGCCAGGCCTTGGCCCTCGTGGAGCTGCTGAACAGAGCAGGGGAGGCAAACAGAAAACAAGGGAATAAGATGATTTCACATTGCAAAAGAGGGAGGCAATGGAGCATCGTGGGAAGGCAGGCTCTGCAGTGAGATTACCTGGGTTTGAATCTTAGCCCTTCCTCATAGTAACTGGCCCTGGGCTAGTGGCCTCATACCCTGTGCCTCAGTTTCTTCATCTGTTAGATGAGGACAGTAATAGATCCTTGTCCCAAAGATGGTTGTGAGGTTGGAGAAAAGCTTGGTAAAGCACATAGAACAGCACTTGGCCTTAGGGGGCACCCTGGAGACACCAGCTGTGAGATCCTGGATGTGACACGAGTCAAGAGCATAGCCCAACTTTGGACAAGGTGATCAGGGAAGGCCCGAAGGTGAGAAGGAGCCAGAAGAAGGGCCTTGCAGCGAGGGAGTGGCCATCACAAACATGAGGACAAGACCCTCGTCTTGTTGCCAGACCGCAAAGAGGGTCTGGAGCTGAGTGAGCTAAGGGGAAGGCTGAGAGGAGGTGACCTCACCAGGCTGGTGTGACCCTCACTTGGCAAATGAAAAACTGAGGCCCAGAGTCGACCCATCGCCTGTGCAGACATGTGCAGCTACTGAGTGGCAGCTGCACCCCCACCCAGGCTCCCCACTGCGCTGTCCTGTGCCGCCCCAGAAAGCCGAGGAGGGCTGCAGGCATGCCCAGTTGTGTTTGCTTCGAGCTTGGTAGGGGGCAGTTCTGGGCACACCAAAACCCTGCAGCCACGGGCTTGGCCACCCCTCACCCACCTCCCCAGTCTCCCCCTGGGACTCCAGTCAGGCCCCAGGCATCTCCTTCCCTCAGCCCTCTTACGGCGCCACAGCCCAGGCCACACCCGCTCCAGGCTCTGCAGAGGCAAGTCAAGCCGAAGTAACTCCACAGGCAGCTCCCCAGCAGACGCCCCCTTGCCCTGTACACACCCACGCGTGTGCACAGGATAAGCCAGTCTGCCTGCCGGACAATTCTCTGTACACCGAAGGCCACAAAGACGTTCCTGGGCCTGCAGGTAGGGACCCAACTGAAGCAAAAGTGTGCAGGCTCCCTTCCCCAGCTTTGGGGAGACTTTGGGGAGACCAGGCCAGGGTGGGTGTGAGCAGACGGATGAGCCCTGTTCCCTGCCCATCATCCTACCCGCTGGGCAGGGCAGCCACTGAAATAGGATCCCCCATTTGCAGGGGCAGGTGTAGGTGGGGACTTGTATGGCTTTTGTTGGTTCTTCAAATGCAGGGATGTCCCGCTGACCTCATTTGCAGAGCTGATCACCCCAGCTCTGGGGTCTCCAGCCTCTTGCTGCAGCCCTGGCCCCTTGGCTCAAACGTCAAAATAAGCCCTGAGGGGAGACCACACGGGGATGGGCAGAGGCATTCTCCCTGCCACCAGCCAGGCTCTGCACAGTGTGAGTGGACCCCAGACTCTTGGGACACTGAATAGTAGAGTGGATCATCTGCACACTCCCAGGCCGTAAGGCAGGGGTTCTTGAGTGAGCCCTGCACTGCTGGCCACGGCTGAGCTGGGCCAAGAAGCTGGGAGCCTGATGTGCCACAGCCTGATGAGATGATCATCGCGACCTTGGATGCTCACACAGGCTCGGAGAACCTTTTTATTGCTGTTTTAAATAATATTTGCATAGGATATCTGTGTAGAAATGACTGCATAGGATATTTTTGAACATACAAGAAACTAGGAGCTATGGTGGCTTCTGGTGGGTGAAACCAGAGGATGGGGACAGGGGACAGGGATGCCATTCTGTCCCACTTTCTCAAACTTTTTCTTCTGTCGAAATCCTCTCCAGCAGCTTGTAAAATGCAGATTCCTGGGCCCCAGCTCAAGGAGGATTCTGATTCCAGTGGGCTGAGATAAGACCCAGGGATCTGCATTCCTCTGTGGAGCTCTTAGGGTGGTGTGGGTGCTGCTGGTTCTCAGACCAGTGGAGAAGAATTTGTTCTAGAGCTCCCAGCAGGGTGTGGTTGGACCTCAGAAGGTGGAAGGGGGACTCAGCCTCTGAGCATGTGGGAACAGCAGGCAGATTGGCCACAGAATCGGCTGGAGAAGGCAGCAGTGCCAAATCCCATTTATTAAGCAGTTGGAACATACCAGACTTTCTCCTGGTGCTCTAGAATGCCTGCAGCCACCACTGTCTTACAGTGAGGAAACAGGTTCTGGAAGGAAATCCTTCACCCAGGCCGTACAGGCTGTACGTGGCAAGGCTGGGGTCTGAGCTGGCCATCTGGCCCTAAAGCCCTGGCTCTCCACCACCTTATGCTGCCTTCAAGATGACTGGATAATATTTCTCTCCTTGAGATTATACCCAAGGGCTCCTGACCAAAGGCCACACTGTCAGTAACTGGGAGAGAAGTCAGGGACCCTAGAAACCTGCTTACTGGCTCCCAAACCATTCTTCAGTGGGCCTTTGTGTGCGGTTGTTGAAGTTGGGGCCTTTGGAGTCAAGTGACAATATTTAAATCCAGTTTCTGCCTCTTACTGGCTGTGTGACCTTGGACAGGTTACTTACCGTCTCTGTGCCTCAGATTACTTTTCTGAAAATTGCGGTTGTAGTGATCGGGATTCTAATTCCCAACATGAGAACCAACTCAAACTTGGTGAAGCAAAAAAAAAGAGTTTCCTGGTTTTCCTATCTGACAAACTAGGAGACAGAGCAAGATAGAGATGTGGCCAGTTCTAGGGACTCAAACACCCTCATTAGGAATCTTTGTCACCTGTCTCCTTTTCTCCATTGCTGTCATTCTCAGGCCATCTCCCATTTCGTGGGACAAAGATGACCCACCCTTCTTCACAGTTTCAGCTTAGGGTTCCCCAGCACAGCAGCCCCAGTGCACTAGATCTTTCCCACAGAAACAGTTCCAGAGGCCATACCATCTCTGATGGGCCCCACATAGGGCACATGACAGTCCTGTGCCAATCATTGTGTTAGGGGCAGGGGGTTGAGAGGGAGGAAGAGTTTCTTATTGGCCAGGCCTGGGTGACATGCTCATACCTGGAGCCAGGAAGTGGGGTCAGCCCCACAGAGCACACAGACGGGTTCCTGGGTGAAGGGGTGTAGAAGTTGATGGTACCCTTGTCTAGCTCCACCTAGGCCTGGCACACCTATGGATTCTGCTAGATGTTTGTGTTGTCATTCCTCATATGGTACAGGGGAGGCACGGCTACCTCCCAACCCAGAGAGATCGCCAGAAGGAGCTCTGACCCTAATGTTGCTGAAGGGCACAGCGTGTTGGGCCCAGGTGTCACCTTTTGAAGACTCAGCAGCCACGCACCACATCTTTTGCCAGTCCTGAGAGTTCCCCTGGGCTCCAGAGGACTCAGGAGAGCCACAGAGGATCAGCTTGATGAGGGCATGAGGGCTTCTAGGCTGAGGGCGCCTCCAAGCCCAGCTCCCACAGCTGCTAGGAGGTGGGTTTCCTGAGCACGGCCCCTTCTTTGGACTCAGGGCCCCCTCCCGTGCTGCACCACAGTGGCGGTGGCGAATGCCAGCCTGGCGCGAGGCTCTCCCCGCCCCGAGCCAGGAACACTGCGGGGTGTGTGCCAGCCTGGTCTGGGGGGAGTCACAGGCCCTGCTGCATCTATTTCAAGGTTCTGGATTTCATGGCTTTTTTTTTTTTTTTTTTTTTTTAACCACCCTGCAAAGTAGGTCACCTGCTCCTCTTCTAGCTGCCTTTGAGCTTCTTTGGAACAAGGCGGATACTATCCTTTGATTCTGAGGGCATCCGCCTTTCTGGCCCCGAGTACCGCTGCGGGGGTGGGGGGTGGAGGGAGGCTGAGCCATTCCATGGGGGACACTGGTCCACTTGAGGCCTGGGTCAGGGAGAAGGGAGAGGAAGGAAGACGACAGAGTGAGGAGCAGAGAGGAGGTGAGGGAGAGGGCCCAAGCGGTCAGAGCCTCCGTGTCAGGCCCTATCCTGACTGACTTCTCTGAGCTGTGGTTTCAGACCGCAGACCTTTAAAGGGCACCTGCTCGGCCTTTACAGCAGGCCCCCGTGGTTCAGATTTGGCCACGCCACCCCGGCCCGGGTGACAAGGCAGCGGTCTCCCCCGGGCCGCAGGCATGTGTGCCGGTGCATCAGGGCCCTTCTGAGTGATGCTGTTTTTCTCCCCAGGGGGTGGCTGGAGACCTATGACATGAATACCTCGGAGCCCAAGACGGAGCCGGAGAGCGTGCCTCCCGGGAGCCGGCCCCCCTACCGCAGCAATGCCCCCTGGCAGTGGAGCGGGCCTGCCTCCCACAACTCTCTACCAGCCTCCAAGTGGGCCAACCCCGGCACCCCCGGCCACGCCCAGTCCCTGAGCCGGCCCCCGAAGCAGACCCCCATGGTCCCCTTCCGGGAGCCCCAACCCCTGCACAGCAAGAGGTAAGGACTGATAAGGCCTGCCACCCCCGTCCCTCTGCTCTGCCTCCCTCTGCTCTGCCTCCGTGCTTTGCCCTTTGCTCCCTGCTTGCTCTTTTGTCCAGCCTCTTCCTCTCCTAGGTCTCTTTCCTCCCCTTCTCCACTCCTCATCCCTGTGCCTCCCTTCCTCCCTCCCTCTCTTCCCTCACATTTTCATTATGAGCCTCTTGTGTGAGGGCCCAGAGCTGCAGAGCTCCGTGTCTGAAGCTGGATATCCACCATACCATGGATGATTAAAACTATATATTTTTTTAAAAGATCAAGGGACCGATAAGCACAGAATTCAGGGCAGTGCTCACTTCTGGGGGAGGCAGGGAAGGGGGAAAGGCCACAGGCAGACGCATCGTGGTGGAGCCATCCTGGGCCTCGGGTTGGGTAGTAGCTTTGGGAGTTTGTTTTATTAGGATGGTGTGTGCCTTACAGATGAATTATTTTGAATATAGTATATATTTAAAAATAAAGAAGAATTTCCAGGAAATGAAGGAATCTGGCTTGCAGAGGTGCATCTAGCTTCAATGGCCCCTGTCAGGCCTCCATAGGCCCCAGAAGCTGAGGGGCAGGCACAGCTGCAAGGGGGAAGGGGGTGGGGGACCCAAGGGGTATCCCCGCTCCTGGACACCGTCCTTTGCTCTCAGCAGCTCTCCCTCCATCCTGATGGGAGAGTGGTGGACGAATCAGATGGGATGTGGTTGGGCCTGAGGGAGAGATCTGTCTTCCCCCTCTGAGGGCAAGGGTATCCTCAGCTCACCCCTCGCTCCCGTTTCTGTTCCAGGCCTGTCAGCTTCCCAGAAACCCCTTACACAGCATCACCAGCAGGGGCCGACAAAGTCCCTCCCTACCGACAGCCTTCTGGGAGCTTCTCCACCCCCGGCTCGGCCACCTACACGAGATACAAGCCATCCCCAGAAAGGTCAGCATCTCTCCATTCTTTCCAAATTAAGGAATCTGATGAAAGCTGGGAATCCTTCCCCAGGAAATGCACAGGCCCTAGAAGGTGATTTGCCATTTTATAGGGTTTCTGGATCCCTGAAGGTCATCAGAGCACCTTTAGGAGGAGGGGTTGTTTGTTGAGATTTAGGGTCGAGCTGCCCTGGACATGACTCACTCCTGACTTTCTTCATGGCAGGATTTCTGCTGTGTTTTCTTGACACCTGTATCACTTGGCTTAAGCAAGACTGACTGCCTTCTAGCATGGCAGCAACCACTCCAACTCTGCTCCCTAAGACCAGGCTACCAGCATTACCCAGTTTTCCTGTCCCCTTGCACCCTTCTCCAGTCTGGCAGCCTGAGGAATATCCCAGGCTCCCCCATGGCTCCCTTGTGCCATCAGGATAAACCCAAGCTCTCCAACTGCCTTCAGCCCTGGTGCCCTGTGCCCTTTGTCCTCCAGGATGCCTGCCTCCGTCAGGGGCAGATTGACCATACCCAGTGCTCAGGCCAAAGCCGCAGGCTTCATCCTGGATGTCTCCCTTCCTCCAACCCCCCTACCATAGTCCATCCCTTCAGCCTCCTAAGCAGCTCTGCTTCCCACCCCCTTCTCCTTTCCCCAGAGCCCCACCCTGGCCACCTCTATCTGGCCATGTCTGTCCCCTGCTTCAGACCCTCCCACATGTCCCACAGCGCTCAGGACATAGCTTGGGGACGTCCCTGTAGTCACCAGGCCCTGCCCGCCTCTCCAGCCTTGTGGAGTGCCACACATCATCCTCACTGGTCGCTTTCACTTTCCTAGGTAGGCTCTCTGAATTTCAGAGCCCTCCTCCGTGTTCTCCCTCTGCCTACACATTCTTCACACTCTTCACCCCACACTCCCCCATCCTGCCAGCTTAAGCGCTGATGCTCCTCCTCTGGGAAGTCTTCCCTGAACCTCCCCCAGCCCTAGATGAGGTGCTGCCACTCTGCCCCTTAGTTCCCTGCGTATTTCCTGACTGTGGGCTTGAGTGCTCCCCGTGCTGTTAGCCACGTTAAGAATTTGTGTGCTCACATGTGTGTGTGTGAGCGCATCTTCAAGATCCGGGGCCTTCCCAGTTCATCTTTGTATGACCCTCATGCAGCACAGGGGCTGGCATGTGGTAGGTCCTCAGGATCTATTTGATGAAAGGACAGGGTGAGCGTGTGAGTTTGTTAAAAGGGGAGCCCCTGCTGTAAGAGGGATCAGCCCACTAAGCCAGTGGGTCCCAATCTTCAGCATGCCTTGGGATCACCCAGAAGGAGGCCTTGAAACATTTCCTGGGTCTCGCCCCTGAGGCTCCAATTTGGTAGGCCTGGAGTATAGAATGTGCAAGAGTGATGCTACTGGTCCGAGGAACACGTTGAGAGCCGCTGACCTAAACCATTGTCTCATTCTCGGGCTCTGCCATAAAATTGGGGAAAACACACTTCCTCTTCCATTTTCTGGCCCCCACCATTCAGCCTTCATTCGGCAGAGTCTCAGGCACCGTCTGTGTGCCAGGGCCACAGAACTATTTGAGGTACTCGCTCACAGTCTGCTGGCTATGGTGGATAGAGCGCCCTGGAAGCCATGCACACCACATCGAGCACTCTCATAGACTGAGGCCTTGGAAGAGGGAGCGCAGCCCAGCCCCAGAGGTCTAGGTTGGCTGCCTGGAGGAGGCAACATTTGAATAGGGCTTTGAGAGATTAAGTAGGAGTTTGCTGCAGAGAAAAGGGAGAAAGTCATTCTAGACAGAGCAAAAGCTTACATGAATAAGCAGAATGGTGTAGAATACAGGAGGAATGGAGAGGATCCGGGGGTGTGGGGGCACCTGGGCAGCAGCAGTGGCTGACGCTGGAACGTCAGTTGGTACCAAGTGATTGACCAAGAACAGAGGTGGTGAGAATGATGTTACTGAGAAGTCCAGGAGCATTTTTTGCTAAAGTCTTTGTCCCTTCCCTTTATTATTATTTTTTACTTCTGAAATAATTACAGGTTCATGAGAGGTTGCAAAGAAATGTACAGGGAGCTCCATGAACCCTTCACCCAACCTCCCCCATACAAATAGCAAAGCAAGGCATTAGAGCTTATTCAGAATTCACCAGTCACACATGTATGTGTGTGTGTGGCTCTGTGCAGTTTTGTCACGTGCGTACAGTTGTGTAACCACCACCACAATTTACACACTCAACTGTACCATCACCACAGAGCTCCCTCTTGCTACCCCTTTATAGCTGCCCCCTCCTTAATCTCTGGCAGCCATTGATCTATTCTGCATCTCTATTGCTATTTCTTAGATGTTATATAATAAGGAATCGCATAGTGTATATCCTTTTGAGATTCTTTTTCACCCAGCATAATTTCCATAAGGTTCATTCAAGCTGTTGTGCGTATCAGTAGTCAGTTCCTTATTGCCGAGCTGTATTCCATGGTATGGAACTAGCACAGTTTGTATAACCAACCATTCGCCTATCAAAGGATATTTGGGTGGTTTCTGGGCTTGGGCTATTCTAAACATTCATGCTCGCTTGAGCTATTATCAACATTCATACTCGGAACATGTAGGAAAATACATTTTTCTTTCCCTGGAATAAATGCCCAAGAATACAATTGCTTACTGAGATATGGAAACAACCTAAGCATCTGTTGATGGATGGATAAAGAGGATGTGATATATATACACAATGGGATATTATTCAGCCATAAAGAAAGGAAGTCCTGCCATTTGCAACAACGTGGATGAACCTGGAGGTTATTATGCTAAGTTAAATAAATCGATAGAATAAGACAAATGCTAGATGGTGTCACTTAATACAGAGAATCAAAAAAAAAACAATTGAACTCCTAGAAAAGATGGAGTAGAGTGGTGATTGGCTGGGGTGGGGGAAATGGGGAGATTTGGGTCAGAGGGTACAAAGTTTTGGTTATAAGGGGAGTAAGTTCAGCAGATATAATGTACATAGAGGTGTGATGCCTATGGTTAAGAATTCTGAGGACACCTGGGTGGCTCAGTGGTTAAGCATATGCCTTCAGCTCAGGGCATGATCCTGTGGAGTACCAGGATCGAGTCCCGCATCAGGTTCCCTGCATGGAGTCTGCTTCTCCCTCTGCCTATGTCTCTGCCTTTCTCTCTCTGTGCCTCTCATGAATAAATAAATAAAATCTTAAAAAATAATAATAATTCTGTACTGTGCATTTGAAATCTGCTAAGAGTAAATTTTAAGCATTGTCACCCAATTAAGGTAACTCTGTGAGATGAGAGATGTGCTCATTAACTTGATTGTGGCTATCATTTCGTACTATGTACGTACATCTATCAAATCATCACATCGTACACTTGAAATGTATTACGGTTTTATTTGTCAACTATGGCTCAGTAAGGCTGGGGGGCAGGGAGCGATGCTTCTAAGAGTGCTACTTGCTCAGCACACAGAGGACAGTATTACTTGAGTGAATGGGTGTGCTGTTGTGCTTTGCACGTAGAGAAGTGCTTAGGGGGGAAAAATACAATTGCTTACCGTGTGGTGAGTCCATTTTTAGTTTTAAAAGGAACTGCCAAATTGTTTTCCAGAGAGCCTGTACCATTTTACACTCCGCCCGACAGTGTGTGAGTGATCAGGCTTCTCCACATCCTCCCCAGCTTTAGGTGTCCTCACTGGTTTTCATTGTAGCTGTTCTGATAGGTGTGTAACAAGATCTCATTGTGATTTTAATTTGCATTTCTGTACTGGCTGATGATGGTGAACATCTTTTCGGGTGCTTATTTGCCAGCTGTTTATCTCTTTAGAGAGGTGTCCATGCATGTCTTTTGCCCATTTTCTAATTGAAGTCAACATTTTTTTCAGCTTTGGAGAGTTCTTTATATACAGTAGGCACGAGCTCTTTGTCAGCTGTGTGATTTGCAAATATTTTCTCCCAGTCTTTAATTTGTCCTTTCGCCTTTTGGCAGGAGGGTGGGGGGGTTAAGGAGGGGGATCCTTTCATCCCCTTAACAGAATCTGTAGCAGAACAAAAAGTCTCAATTTTGATGAGGTCCGAGTTAGATTGTTTCCCTCTTATAGTTCACAATTTGGTGTAAAGTCTAAGAACTCTTTGCCCAGACCTGGGTCCTGAAGATTTTCTCATTTTTTTCTGGAAGTTTTATTTATTTTTTCAAAGTAGGCTGCACGCCCAAGGTGGGGCTTGAACTCATAACCCTGATATCAAGAGTGAGTCAGATGCTCTACCGACTGAGCCCGCCAGGTGCCCTTCAAAGTTTTGTTTTATATTTCACATTGAAGTCCATGATCCATTTTGAGTTAATTTTTGCATAAAGTGAGAGGCTTAGGTTGACGTAACTTTTTTGGCCTACCAACATCCAATTTGCTCCGGCACCATTTCTGGAAAAGGCCCTCCTTCTTCCATTGCATTCCTTTTGCTCTTTAAAGCAGAAGATCTTTGGAAAGGGGAATTAATTGGGCACATTTGTGTAGGTCTGCTTCTGACTTCTCTGGTCTGTTCCATTGAGCTATATACCTGATCTCAGTGAGTGCTGCCAGGGACTACACAGGTGGGTACTTAATCATCCCATTTCACAGAGGGGATATAGAGTGAGTGAGGTGAATTCACATGGTCAGGATCACTCTTCCAGGAAGGGCCAGAGTTGCGACAGGAACCCAGGCCCGTGTGATTCTGGAGAGCAGACATTGACCCAAGAGACCTGTCCTGCCAAAGGACTGAGTTTATCCTCCAAATCGGAGTAAAGTACACGATCCCTCCTGGAGTCCCCACCCCACAGTGACACATCATCTCTGTCTACATCTGGTTTCCAAGTTTTGCAAAACAATGCTAGCACAGCATATCCCCTAAAACCTCGGAAATGTCTTTCACAGCCAGTCCTCAGCATGTGGCCAGGCCAGGGCTGCTCCCGTGACCTTCAGCCTCAGCTCCTTTCCCCTTTCCCCTCCTCCCTCTGCACAGCTGTCCCATGAGGTCCTGGAACTGTGTGAGCCCAGCCAGACATTCCAGCCCAGGCAGGACATCCCCCACTCAGGACTCCTCTCTGTCCCCTGCTGTCTCCAGCAGGCCTGCCACTTGCCAAATTCATCAAGCTCTTAATATTGTGAGGGCCCTTCTGTACATGGTCCGCCCTTTATCAGCCATGTGAGCTCATGCAAGTGACTTCCCCTCTCTGCATCCCGAATTTGTTCACATATGGAAGGTCTGTCCCTGAGCAGCACTGAGAATCTTCAAGGAAGAAAACCCTCCAGAGCACTCAGAGCTGTGCCTGGCACTAGTTAAGTGCTCCTTGATGGTGATGACTGAACCTGCCCCCTGCAGCACCTGTCCTGGCAGCTGGGGGTCAGAGGCCGGCACATGCTGTCCCTGTCCTCAGGAGCTTGCCACTCTCGTCTGCAAAGTGAGCAAACCACCAAACTCAGGATAGAGCATTGGGCAGAATTGTGTGCCTGGCTCAGCAAGCCTGCGGTGTGGGGCTGGCCTGGACCCTAGACATTTGCTCGCCAAGACCCCCTGGCTGGCTTTTTTTTTCCCCCCTTTTTTCTCTGCTGGCTCCATAGAGAGTGGTACATTGGTGAGGAGGCATTTGACTGCAAGTGACAGCACACCTAACTCGAGAAGGCATGAGGCACCGAAGGGGATTTATCATGACACAGTAAGGCCACAGGTAGGGCAGCTGTAAGGGCTACTTAATTGTTCTGGAAAGTCCTCAGGGACCTGGCTGTCATGGCCTCAAGCAAAATCAGTTCCTTGCAGAGAAAAAGAGGGAAGAGCTTCTCTTTGTTTTTAAGAGAAAAGGAGCTGGGTCATTTGCCTTCCCTTGAACCTGCCCCTGGCAGGTCACAGTGGACCCGCATGGCTGTCTTTTTTTCTTTTTTTTTTTTTAAGATTTTATTTATTTATTCATGAGAGACAGGGAGAGAGAGAGAGAGAAGCAGAGACACAAGCAGAAGGAGAAGCAGGCTCCACGCGGGGAGCCTGACGTGGGACTCAATCCGGGTCTCTAGGATCATACCCTGGGCTGAAGGCAACACTAAACCACTGAGCCACCAGGGCTGCCCCGCATGGCTGTCTTAAACTATGAGGAGTTACTCAAGTCACAGTGGCTGAGGGATGGCCCCTACAGGGGGGGAACCTGTGCTTAACCAACAAAGATGGTCCTGGTGGTCGGTGTGGCAGCCAGTAATGGTGACACTGTCCACGCCCTCCCCATGCCTTGTTGCATCAGTCGATGTAGGAGACTGGCACAGCAGGCTGGAGCCCTCCCCTCCGGAGAGGCTCGTGCCCACGTTCACATCTGTCTCTGTACTTTCCTCTGTGGCCGTGGAGGAAGCTCCAAGCCCCGTCCCATTAGCTCGACCCTGCTGACCCGCACGCCCTCCCCTCATGGCCCCGGCTCTAGGCACAGCAGCTTCTGCCTGAAAATGCCCAAAAACTGTAGCAAGTGAGTCTTTCACCCAAGCCCAGTCGTTTATCTTTAAAGTGATGTCATCTTCCAAGAAAAAAATAGAAGACTTAAACATTTCTCAAATGGGTTTGCGGATAGCTCTGATCTCTTCTTCCAGAGATTTTTCCCCGGAGCCGTGCCTGGTAAGATACTGGCGCATCCAGATTTCCTGTCCTCTTGACCAGCACTTGGCAGAGATCGAAGTGGCCCCCAATGGGGACATAACTGAACCCCAAAGAATGAGCAGCATAGGCCAGTCAGTTTACACATCAGGATTAACAAGGTTCATTAGCGAATTAGGCGATTGCACAAAACACAGGTTGTCTTCGTGGAGGACAGTAGCTGAGCGGCGAAGCATGGTGAAACACTTGCAGCTACAGGCCGTCTGTCAGTTAGGATTAGGTTTAGCTGCAGAATAGAAAAAACAATGACTCAGACAAGACACTTTCTTTCTTTTCTTCCCCAACGTGGTCAGAGACCCAGGCCCCTCCTCACCTATGCTCTGCCATCCTTGGCTGGTTGCCTACTGGTCTTAAGGTGGCTGCTGGAGCTTTGGCCTTAAGGACCTGATGAGGCAGAGACACCCACAGCACACTTCCAGAGATTTCCTGGAAGTCACATGTGACACTTTCATCATGAGCCAGAACTGCAAGAGGGCCTGGAAGCGCAGTCTGTTAACCAGTTACGTTGCAGCGCCAGATACAACCAGGATTCTGTTACCAAGGCAGACGCAGACGATAGATCCTGGAGGAGCCTCCACTCATACCTTCCAATTCCCTCTGGCTGACCCCAGCCACCACTGACGTTTCCTTCAGGATTCGAGATTTGATGCAGGCATTTTGAGAAAATGGGATAAACGCATCCACACTTCCAATTTCCCACTATGATGGAGCCACATTATACCAGGCATTTGGCTGCCTGATAAGTCAGTATTGGATACTGCTATACTTTTTCTTGATTGGGCTCTGTCTTCCTTCCTTGGAGGCATTAGAGGTCAGGGTTTGGGAGGGTGGGGATAATACGTATTTTCTTGGCAGCTGGATAGAGATGAGTTTTCAGGAAGTCAGCGCTCCTAAGGAGCACCCCTCTGCTGCTGAGGGGTTTAGAGTTGATCTTTGCAGAAACAGCCCTGGCTTTAGGCTGGCAGGATGACCCTGGAGACGTCCAGAGCTGCAAATATAGACGAAAGGAACCAAATGGGGAACCACAAAATCCGCTTTATTAGTGGAGATGAAATAACTCTCCTGAACTATGGGGCCTTGTGTCACTGGAGTGCTTCTGGCTGCAAGTAACTGAAATTTGACTGGCTCAGGCATTGTAGGAATTTGTTATCTCACAGAAGAGGAGTCTTAGAAGTAGGTCAGGTTCCTGGGAGGGTTAATCCAGCATTTTGACAACATCCACCTTTTGTCCTCTACCCTCAGGGTTGGCCTCATCCTCAAACAGGTGGGGGGGGGGGGGGGCGGCGGGCGCAGCATCTCGTGGTGTTCTCTCTGGATCCAGTCCTACCTAGACGAAGAAGAGAAGCCATCCTTCCTCGTCATCTCTCTTAGGAACTGGGAAGCCCTCCCCAGCACACTTCCCTCATGCCAGTCACAAACACCTGAAAATGTCAGGTGTTTAAAGCAGCAGAGGTGTATCTCGCCCCCACACTGCAGTTCCACTGCTGGTTGGTAGGGCCCCCCTGGGGACCCACGCTGCCAGAGCAGCCAACGGCCCCAAGTTACTTCCTTCACAGCTCATTGACAAGGCCAGGCCCAGACCCCACCCCGCCAATCTCAAGGGGCCAGGAAGTGCCATCCTGCTGCGTGCTTGTCAGGTGGAGGGCCGGAAGTATTTTCTGAGAATCCTTATAACTCTCCCATCCTCTCACATCAACCAAGATCGTGTCCTCATGTGCCTTCCCGAACCAACCCCAGGCAGGGAGAAAGGCTTTAGTCATGACTGGCTCTGATCTGATAGGATGGATGTTAGAGGTACCCTTAGGATTCATTCTGGGGTATAGAACCAATGCAGCTGGGATGTGAGGCCAGAGGAAGAACCTTCTGCCTTGTGCCCCCCCTGGATCTCAGCCCTCCCTGCGGGTCAGAGCCAGCCTCCAGGAGAATCTCTGTCTAGGGGATGACTTAGGTCTTTCATCTACCCTGCAACCCTGTGAAGTAGCAAATGGCATTATCCCATTTTTTTCATATAGAGAAACTGCAGCCCAGACGAGTGAGCACTTGCCCAAAGCCACACAGCTAGTGAGGGATGACCCTGGGGTTCGAGCCCTGCACTGCCTCATTCTGAAGCCTGAGGAGGTGGCTTCTCTCCTGCAGAGGGACAGGCCCCGAGTTCGGGCCTATTGGCCAGCTGTCACAGCTGTGTGTGTGTGTGTGTGTGTGTGTGTGTGTGTGTGTGTGTGTGTGTGTGTGTTAGCCTCTGGCTAAGCATTGGGCGCACAGGACATCAGTCAGTCAGCTCTGGGCCTCCTGTAGCTACAGATGCTTCAGCCCAAGACAGGCCTGGGAGGCGGGGCTGCTCACAACAGCTTATCCCATCTCCCAGCCAAGAAACAGGACCCCGAGGAACCTACCAGTAGGGCCTCCACCCAAGTGGCTTCCACCCCTCCTTCCTTGAAGGACCCTGCATTGCCCTGCACTCCCTGGCATGCTTCCCAGGCGAGACTCATTCCTGACCCTCAGCTAATAGCACGTTTCCAGGATTACTCATCTCGCCTCCCCTCCATGCAGAGCCTCCAGTGCATTTAAAACCCACCAGTGAGCAAGTCTCGGGCTTGGGTGGTTTTTGACACACCCGCACTTCACCCTGTGCTTGCCCTCCTCTCACTCCCCTGCAGGTATGCAGCCGCCTCACACCCACTGCTGTCCTTCGATCCTCACTTCAGCCACGATGGGATGTCCAGCGGCGACTCCTCCTCGGGCGGCTTGACCAGCCAGGAGAGCACCATGGAGCGTCAGAAGCCAGGTATGGCCTCCCCAGGCCAGCTGTGCCCGCCTGCCTTGCCCAGCAGGACCTCTTAGAATGTGCCAGGTGTTACCCCTCCTCCTGCCAGTGATGATTAGAACACAAAAGAAAGCTGTTGGAGCCCCACGTAAGATTAGGGAGGTCACCCCAGAGAGCAGCAGGGACCGGTGAGCCTGATCCTATCTCCATCCCGCCAGGGCATTGGCAGATGGCATTCATGCAGGCGCCAGCGTCCAGATGTGTGGTGCGGGGGTGGCGACCTCCCAGGGAAAGAGCTGAAAACGAACTATAAGTGGTGCTGTCAGGGAGCAGAACCAACTGCGTTCTGGAGCTTTTCATTGCATAAACCCTCCTGTGCTCTTTTCCCAATGTTAGAGATGTACAGCACATGCTGAGACCAGAGCCCAGATCATGAGTGTCCAGCATGAGAACATGCAAAGTGAACACGCGCACACCCCACACTCAGGGTCCGAGGCTGAGCGTGGCCAGCCTCTGAAAGCCCCCCAGGCCCCTCCCAGTCAGCACCCCCCGTGGGCCACCCCTGCCCTGCTCTTCACATCCAAAACACTCCTTCCTGCCTCGTTTTGAATTCCATGTGTATGAAACACAGACCCCTGCTGGTTAGATGCATCTGTGTGCACGTCTGGCTTCTGTCACCCAGTGTCGTGTTCTTGAGCGTCAGCCACATGGTTGTATGCAGCGGTGTGATTTCTGGGTAGTATTCCGTTGTATGAATGACCCACAGTTTATTACTCTGTTCTGGTGTGGATGGACATTTGGGTTGTTTCCAGATTGGGACTGTTTAGCCACATGCTGTTGGGAATATTCTTGTACTTGTCTGTGATGAGCACATGTTCACATTTCTCTAGGGCGTATGCTTGGTGGTGGAATTGCTGGGTTGCAGGTTTAACCCTATAAGAAGCTGCCACACTTTTTCCCAGGGCGACAAATTATTTCCTGCTCCCACTAGGGACAGAGGAGCAGTCTAGTTCTTCATGTCCTCACCAACCTTTGCACTTCGGCTGTCCTGGTGAGGACGTAGTGGCATCACCTTGTGATTTTAATGTGCCTGGCAAGACTGAGCATCTTCTTATCTGTCTATTCTCCTGTGGAAGATGATTAATCCACACTTAGATGAACGTTTGACATACAATTTCACATAACAAACTCGGAGCCCCTTTGAAGTCCGAGAATTACCGGATAAATGGGTGGGTTCAAAAAAAAGAAAATAAATGAAATGTCAAAGAGCATTGACATTGGAGGGGGGAGATGTGGAGCTGTCCTCTTAGAATGTTCAAGAATCTTCCTGGCAGCTCCAGAGCATGACCACATCAGCACATCACCAGCTCCCTGTGGCACATTGGGGCAAGGAGGAGGTTGCCTGTCCCTGGGAGTTCCTTGGCACCCCAACCCCACAATTCCCTTAAACCAGGGAAAATGGTTGAACTTCGGGCAGACGGGTCACCTTCCCGACCTTGCCCTCCCTTCTGCTGCCTCTGGGGCCTGCACACATGGCTTGCTTCCCTCCTCAGCACACCTGATCCTGCCTGCCTCTGCCTGGAGTTCTGTGCTCTTTGCTGCAACACAGGCAGATCTGCATCTTTTTTCCCCTACCCCGATCAGAAAAAGAGAAGTGTTGCTTGGCGATCTTACAACACCAAAGTGTAAAACCGGGGCTGGGGGGACTTTTCCAGTGTTCACCCAAATAAGGTGTCGCAGAAACTCACATTGTCCTTCCCTTCTTTCTTCTGTCTCCTAGAACTTGGTTCCTCCTTTACTTCTTTGGGACTTTATTACAAGTTGACTTAAC
Source organism: Canis lupus baileyi (assembly GCF_048164855.1). Taxonomy (NCBI): domain Eukaryota; kingdom Metazoa; phylum Chordata; class Mammalia; order Carnivora; family Canidae; genus Canis; species Canis lupus. Next base: position 115,309,960 of record NC_132838.1, on the reverse strand, counting down.
ACCCCCTGTGCCCTACACACAGAAATCAGGGCAGTCTATGTTTAGAAATCATCATGAAGCCTAGAATGTGCTCAAGACCCAGCGATAAGGTAGTTCAGGGTGGGAGAATCAGGCCCCCTGACAGACGTGGAGATTGGCCCAGCCCTGATCAGATGATAGCAATCACAGAACAGCAGTATGGTTCTGCGAGCTTATATGCCCGGCGCTGTACTAGGTATTTCTCATGCCCTCTTATTCAATCATCTCAGGAACATGCCGTAGTGGGCACTTTTTACTGCCCCATTTTAGGAATGAGGAAGATGAGGGATGCCTGGGTGGCTCAGTGGTTGAGCATCTGCCTTCGGCTCAGGTGGTGATCCTGGGGTCCTGGGATCAAATTCCACATCGGGCTCCCCACAAGGAGCTCTGCCTGTCCTTGCCTCTCTCTCTGTGTCTCTCATGAATTTAAAAAAAAAAAAAAATTAAAGAAAGAAAGAAATGAGGAAGGTGAGGCCCAGGAAGGTTGTCACTTGTGCGAGGTGCCTGCTGGTGAGAGGCACAATTGAGATTGAACCAAAACCTGTTGGGTGCTAGCACCCCTTAGCCCCCACTGTCCATACACAGCATCCAGCTCCTCACCTATTGGGTGTGAGCATTTCTCAAGCTTTAGGGCACCAAGATTGGGAAGGTGGCCCATGAGTCACCAGCTGCTCCAAGTCTGTGCCTGGCCACAGTTTAGCACATCTCTCACAGCCGAGTTCATATCTGTCGCATGCCCAGCATGACAAGGGAGATAATTCCAGCAGGAGAGCCAGGAAGTCAACAGGGACTGACCCAAAGAACCAGTATTGAGCTCAGTATCAGGACCTGCTAAGGGTGGAGCTGAGGACCCTGAGGCAGCCCGGGAGGAGAGGAATCTGGTCCTTCATTCCTCCACTCATTAGACATGTCGCTAATGGTAAACACCAGACTGGGCACCAGGGACACACGGTGTGAGCCAGACAGGCATGTTCCCTGCCTTCTTGGAGCCGACAGATGGGCACACAATGGCAAATGATCACCATTAATGCTGAGTATCCAGTGGAAACTATAACACAGTGCTGAGAGAGATGGACAGGGTTTGGGGGAATCTCGGAGCAAATCACATTTCAGGCAAAGTTAGAAAAACGCAAGGGAGTCAGCGAGGAGGAAAACATTCTGGGGAAAGAGAATAGGTCAAAGAGGTAGCAGCAGGTGCAGGAGGAACAGTAGGGAGGCCGTGTGGCCGAAAGGGTGGTGGAGATGAGGTCAGGGAGGTGATGAGGCCAGAGCATGTGAGGAGGACTCTGTCCTTCACTCGGAGCGGGACAGGAGCTCGGTCCTTCTGACCAAAGGAGGGATGGGACCTGACTCTGGTGTTCATATGGTCCTTCTGACCATAGATCCTTGCAGGGTGGGGATGGGGGTGAGGGAGATAGGCAAGTTCTTTTTTTTTTTTTTTTTTAAGATTTTATTTATTTATTCATGATAGACGTAGAGAGAGAGGCAGAGACACAGACAGAGGGAGAAGCAGGCTCCATGCCTGGAGCCCGACGCGGGACTCGATCCTGGGACTCCAGAACCGTAATAGGCAAGTTCTAAATGGGCAGGTCATTTGAAGGTAAAGTTGACAGGATTTCCTAATCCTCTATGTGGATATGAGAGCAAGAGGAGCCAAGAGTGATACCATGGAGCCACATGGACTGAACAAGAAAGACAGTGAGTGATGCAGATTTGGGAAAAAGATAAGGAGTTGGCTTTGGCAGGAGATGCCCAGGAGCCCCCCCCCACTGGAGGTGTTGTGAGGCAACCGTATGTACAAGGCTGAAGTCAGGAGAGGTCTGAGCCAGAGATGGAAAAATGGGAGTCACCAGTGTGATAGGTGGTAGTTGAGGCTGGATGTGGCTGCTGCAGGCTTGGTCTCCGGCATGATCTGGCCACCTCCCAGGAAATTAGTACCTCCTGGGCCTGCAGGATGTTCCACAGAGGAAAACCATCTCCAGAGGCAGAGGAGGTAGGTAAAGTGGGCAGCCTCCCTGCCACCACAGGGACAGTGACTCCCTTGACTGTGCCAACCAGGCTGTTCTCTGTGGTGGCCCTGGGAGCCATGTTCAGCATACCCAGAGCAGGAACCTTCCCCAGCAGGAACCTGGGTCCCTGGTGCACTGGCAGCAGCGGCGTGTGGCCATGAGTTCAGGCTCAAACAGGCCCTGTGGGAAGTTCACAGTCAGCCCTGTGACCTCATCTGTCCTGGCTTCAGATCCCGCTTCTGCGGTGGATATCCTAAGTGTCTCTCCTTCCTGCATGGTTTTGGGGTCCAGTGAGATCACCCTTGCCCAGCCCTCAGCACAGGCCCCAGCCCATCATTAAGAGAATGATGATTCTTGTTCCACAAGCACATACTCTCCATCATTGCCAGCATTGTCCTTGTTGGGGAAACATGGAGAAGGTACAAGAGTGGACAGCACAAGTCTGAGGGCCTTTCTCTGGGACCTCGGACCAGGTACTTAACCTCTCTGAGTCTTGATATTCTTCATCTTTTGGAAGTGGTGTAATATCCCCCTTAACCTATTACTAGGAAGATTCAGCAAGGTAATGTTCTAGTAAAACCTAACACAGGTTAAGTGCATTATAGTCATCTTTATTATAATTATTTTTAATACAGCAGTGATCAAAAGTGTGGGAGCCCTGGGGTTAGACCACCAGGGTTCTGGTCCTCTGTCTCCTGTTAGTGCATTTGTGTTTGATAGATATATAGATACTAACTAGCCCTCCACTACAGTTGTACTTTGGGGTTTTTTGTGTGTGTTTAAGATCAGTTGCTGAGTTCAGGCATATTGACTACCTGGAAATTTAGACTCATTCACACCCCACACCAGCCATCACAATTTTAAACCTATTTTACCTGGGACCACAAACTCCAGTTGCGGAGTCCTGTCCCAACACAATCCCACACTTGGTCAAGGCTACATGTAGAGGGAAAGCCACCCAAACAGTGTGGTAAGGAAGACTTGAGAATAATCTAAATGTCCATCCGTAGGAAACTGGTTTAAAAGTGACATCTGTTCACATGACCGGATGCTATACAGCTGTTAAAAACATGACTTTATGGGACGCCTGAGTGGCTCAGTGGTTGGGCACCTGCCTTCATTCAGCTCAGGTCATGATCCCGGATCCAGGATCAAGTCCCACATCGGGCTCCCTGAGAGGAGCCTGCTTCTCCCTCTGCCTGTGTCTCTGCCTCTCTCTCAGTCTGTGTCTCTCATGAATAATAAATAAATCTTTAAAAAATGACTTTATATTCAATTTTGTGAAGATGTATTGGGAGGATATAAAATGAAAGGTAAGTGTAACATGAAGTGAAAAGTCACATTGTAGGACAGTGCTTAGTGTGATTCCATTTTTGTTTAACAAAATGAGTTATGAACGTTTAACCAGCAAAGGATTACTACCTTGTATATATAAAGAACCCCACTCAGCAATAAGATAAAAGACATCAATCCTATGGGAAAATGGGAAAAGGAAATGAACAGGCCAGTAAGGATGAAAATGTGTCCAGGCCTCTCTGGGAGTGACAATGGAGGATGGTCCCTACAGCTTCAATGAATTAACCCATGTAAACCACTAGAATAGTGTCTGACACATACTAAGTGCTTAGTAAACATGTCATATTGTTATACCCCAGGTTATACCCCAAGACATAAGTTGATGAGGTTGTGGTCCTGTGTGACCTGAGCAGACAAGCTAACAGAGGGATGGGACCATTTTGGGTGCCAGATTCCTCAGGTGGACTCAGGCCAGAGCCTGAGTCACCTCTAACTACTGATGTGTCTCCTGTCTTCCTGCAGAGCCTTTGTGGCATGTGCCCGCGCAGGCCCGGCTCTCAGCCATGGCTGGAAGCAGTGGGAGCAAGCACGCCTCCAGGCAGGACGCAGCAGGCAAAGATTCCCCCAACAGGCATTCCAAAGTGAGTCTGGGCCCCACCTGTCTAACCCTGGGGAGCCAGGGCTGCCGGAGCCAGCTGCTTCACCTCCCTGACTGCTATGTGCTGGGCAGTTTCACCTGGGTGTGGGCCTCTGAACACCACATGTGAGCACATCCTCTACCTTTGCCGTCCTCTGCTCTAGCAGAGGGGCCAACTGCTTGGTCTAGAACCAGCCAGATGCACAGCCGGGCTCCAGCCCTCACTGACCAGGTCATCATGAGAAAATCCCTGCACTTCCTTGTGCTGCAGTTTCCCAATTATTACACTGGTCACGGTTGGCTCGGCGTCTTCACCAGCTCAGGCTGGTGTAACAAAAATAAGACTGGGTGACTTAAGACAAATTTATTTCTCACACTTCTGGAAGCCGGAAAGTCTAAGATCAGGACTCTGGTGAAGACCCACTTCCTGCTTCATAGATGGCCTCCTTACTTCATGTGGTGGAAGGGATGAGGGAGCTCCCTGGGGTCTCCTGTATAAGGGAATAAATGTATATACTATACATGGTTTTAATAACCCCACTCATGAGGAATATGTAAATATAGAGATAAATATGTAAATAGAGATTTTATAATCCTCTTCATGAGGGTTCCACTTCCATAATCTAATCACCTCCCAAAGGCCCTCCTGCTATTGCCATCACACTGGGTCACCTGTGGGAATAAGTTAACTGCTATAAGAGACAGTCCCCAAATCTCAGTGACCTCGCTCAGTAGAAGTCTGTTTCCCTCATACAACAATTGAATGTGGTCTTCAGTGAGCCTCTTTCCTGGGTTTCATGATTCTGGAACCCAGGTCTCAGACCTCTGCTGGGTCCCTGCCTCTTTCCAGCAGGTTGGGGTGGGAGGGAGGAAGAGAGGATCATGTGGGAAGTCTCTCTGGCCCAAGCCTGGAAATGACATGAATCATCTCCACTTACATTGCACCGGCCATCAATATTAAAACTCCACGTGGCCATATCACAGTGCAAGGGAAGCTGGGAAACATAGCCCTGTGTGCCTGGGAAAAGTAGGTTGTAGGTTGTTTTGAGCATTCAGCAGGCTGCCTGCATCCCTTCACTCAACAGGAGTTTGAGGGGCCCTTACAATGTGTCCGGCCCCTGGGACCCCAGTGGTGGAGGGGACAGATGAGCCTCTGTGCTTACAAAGCCGACATCCCAGTGGGCAAGAAGCAGGAAGCAGATGAACACACAGGTTCTATAACACCAGGAACTGGTCTTTGCTGTGAAATAAAAACAAAGCACAGTTCAGAGAGAAGACAGTATGGGCGCTGCTGTGTTAGGGTGAGGTGGTCAGTGAAGGCCTCTGGGGAGGTGACTGAAGGCCTGAGTGAAGTAAGGGGCAATCGTGAAAACTCCTTCGGGCAGAGCATTCCAGGCAGAAGGAGTAACCAAGGCCTCAGTGCCAAGGCCCTGAGGTGGGGGGATTCCTGACAGGTGCGGGGAACAGTGAGGAGGCCCATTTGGCTGGAGCAGATCGATCAAGGTGAGGGACAGATGAGGTCAGAGGCGAGAACGTGGGCCCAACCACCCCTGGCCTCCGGGAGGACTCTGGCTTTTCCTGTGACTGAAATGGAGCCATACTAAGGGTCTAAGCAGGGAAGGGACATGAAATGGTGCAGGTGCTCACAGCCTCCCTCTAGCTGCCTGCGGGGAGCACACTGGGGGCAGCAGGACCAGGGAGGAGGCTGCTGCCATGATGCAGGGGGAGGTCTGGCAGGCAGCCCCGGGGTGGGGCCGTGGAGGACAAGTGGCAGGTCCTGGATCTCTTGAAGATGCAGTCCACAGGATTTGCTGTTGGGCTGGATGTGGGTGTGAGAGCAGAAGCAGGGTCCAGGGTGACTCCAACGTTCTCATGTGGGGCAGCTGAAGGGATGGAGGTAGGTGCCTTTATTGAGGGGGAAGTGGCGGATCTGGGAGGGAAGGCCAGGAGCGCAGCTTTGTATGTGTCAAGCCTGCGCCGTGGGCAGCACCTTGCCCATATCCCTGTGAGTTATCAACCATCCAGTTTTACAGATGTGGAAACTGAGGCACAGGAGAGCTATCCCGCTCATCCAAGGTACTGTGGCCAATCAGTGAGGGAGCCAGAGCTTAGGTATGGGGAGGACGCAGGGAGGGGAGGTCTGCACCAACTGTGGAGTTGAAGATGACACACGTCTCTCGCCTTTCAGGGGGAGCCTCCCTACTCCAGTCACTCCAGCAGCAACACCCTCTCCAGCAATGCATCCAGCAGCCACAGTGACGACCGCTGGTTGGACCCCCTGGACCCCCTGGAGCCAGAGCAAGACCCCCTCTCCAAGGGTGGCTCCAGCGACAGCGGCATTGACACTACCCTGTACACCTCCAGCCCCAGCTGCATGTCCCTGGCCAAGGTGCCCCGGCAGACAAAGCCGCACAAGCCCCCGGGAAGCATGGGCCTCTGTGGGGGCGGACGTGAGACCGCCGGGCGATCCCACCACACAGACAGACGGCGGGAGGTCTCACCAGCCCCGGCGGTTGCTGGCCAAGCCAAGGGCTACCGCCCGAAGTTGTACTCCTCAGGCTCCAGCACCCCTACGGGCCTGGCGGGGGGTAGCCGCGACCCACCCAGGCAGCCCAGGTAAGACCCCACTCCTTACCCCAGTCCTTCAGGGAGTCCTGACTGCCTTCTGCTTCCCCTACAGCCCCAACAGTGCGGTTCCCCTCCCTACACACAGGCTCTTGGACGGGTGTGCTTACACACTAGCTTGCTTACAAAGTTAAGAGGCTCGTAGACATATCCCCCCTACCCCCCCCCCCCCCCCCCCCCACAATACTGCCCACATCATCCGGCCGCAGGTATCCGGGGTAAAGGGAAAGAAACCCCTGCCTGGCTTTCATCTGTCTCTGGTTTACTCTGACCCTCTGTCTCTCTTTCCTGCTCTCTCTGCTGAGACTAGTGGTTTTATGCTTTCTGGGGGTAACTGTTAGGAGTGCCTTTGGCTGGAATTAACAGGAAAACTGACCTTCAAGTGGCTTAAACAAATAGAGGTTTAATAGTCTCCTGATGTGAACTCCACAGAGGGCAGAGCTCAGCTAGTACAGCAGCTCTGGGAAGGCCTGTAGCTTCCTCCTCTGAGATGGCTGTGGTGCCCCTGGGGCACCCCGTCCAGTCAGAGAACCAAGGAAGATTGCTTCTTCTTGAAGCTCCCTTTCTCTGAAGAAACCAAAAGCTTTCCCAGAGCCCCTTGAGCAAACAGGCTGAAGGAAGTCATACGCATTTTTTAAAGAATATACATTTTATAAAGTTCCTGGTAGATGGTGATGATGATGCTGGTCCGGGGACCACACTTTAAGAAGCACTGGTGGAGAGGCAGGCAGGGGAGTAAGCGAGAAAGAACTGGCATCAGTGAGCCATCAGTCTGGGGCCTAGACTACATATACTTGAGCATCTGACAAAAGCCAAGAACCGTCACCCAGAAGAATGCATAGAGGTAGAAAAATGGTTCTGCACTCACAGGGTTCTTGAGGTTCTGGTACACGTGCCCCCTTGAGGTCTGTGGCCCCAGGCAGGAATTACTGTGCTGCAGTCCCCTGTGCACAGCCTTCCTCCCCTTCCCTGACCACACCTGAGCAGGGGCTGGCCCAGGACCCCTATGGGGGCGGGGGGGTCCTCCTCCCCTTTGGCTTCCTGATGCCTTTGCCAGGACTCATGCACCCAGGCAGTGGCCCCAGACTTTGACCACAGCCTACAGTGGACTTTCATCTGTGTCTATGCAGAAATAGCTGTGTTTAAAAGCGAAGCAAAAGTGCCTCCAAATAGTACTTAGCCTGACTGTGTGAAGCGCTCTGATGGGGCCTCATCTGTTGAGAATGTGAATACGTCTCCATACCCCCTTAAATGATCTCATGACTTAGCAGTGGTTCCCTGACAGATTTGGGAACTGCTGTGTTTGAGAGTGCCTGTGTTGTGGGTGCCCCTCCACCCCCAGCCCTGGTCCTGGACCTCCCTGAGTCAGCAGCCCAGAAGGGTGAAGGTGGTGAGGGCATGAATCCCACTGAGCTTAGCCTCCGGCTTAGCCCGCACTGCCAGGCAGGTAGTTCTCAATCATTCAGACTCTCAGACTTTTGACCAGCTCCTTCATCCATTTATCTATCCATTCATCTCACTTACAGATATTTCTTAGGGATCTGTTATGGCGCAGACCACTGGGCTGGAAGCTGGGGAAAGATGAGCAAATGCAGGAGTCCCACACCCCTTCTCACCCATATCAGTTGAGGGAGGCAGACGACAATCAGGCCATCACTGAGACAAATGTCAAAGTGCGCCCACTGAGAAGGGCTCTGCGCCAGCAGAGTCCTGGGTGCCCTGGGGGTCCCAGATCTCGACCCTCCTAGGCCCTGTGCTGGGCATAGGGCCATGTTAGTAAATCTGGCTAACTGCAGGGTTTTGAAATCTGTGTTAGAAAGGCAGCAGCACTGGGGAGTAGACTGTGGCTGAAGCCAGGGGGTGGATATGAAATTACCCTGTGTCTGAGAGAAGGATTTGCTGAACCCAGAAATGAAGGAAATAAAATGGGAGAGGAACCCACTACAAAAGAGGGCCCTGCGGTTGGGAGCTTTAATTTGCATACAGACAATTGATGCTAATTGCAAATCATTCTTATCTACTCATTAAGCTGCTTCCCGAAGTTTTCTCCTAGGCAACCAGGCTCTAGTGTGGAACAGCATTTCCCAAAATGGGGTGCTTGAGGTGCTTTGGGTGGTACAGGAGGAAAATGGGTTTTTTTTTTTAATGGATATATGTTTGCTTTAATGAGTATTAGGAAAGCGTTACCCATCCATCCCCAGCTTTTACAGATACCATCTTGGACAAGTTAAGGAAAATTAAATGAGTTGATTTAAGGAAACGTCTACATGGTAGATGAGAGTGTGGACCTCCACCAGGGTTCAAGCCCTCCCTCTGCCTTGCCTTGGCTGTGTGGCCTTGGCCAAATGACTGAACTTCTCTGGGCCTCAGTTTCCTCATCTGTAAAGTGGGGAATAAATCACATACCTGCCTCCTAGGGATATGAAGATTGAATTAGCTAATGTTTGTAGGACTCTGAGCACAGGACCAGGCAATAGACCTTGAGCCTGACTGTTGTCAAAATCACAGGGGATTGTTCTAAAACTAACTAAATCAGAATATTTCTCCTGGGCGTTGCCAGTTACAGGCAGTACTGGGACAGCCCTTCGGCTGAGACAGCCCCAGGCCTGACCTCTCAGGGCTCAGAGTCCCAGCAGGGAGACAAACCCATCCCCAGACAATGGCAGCCCAGAGTGGGCAGTGCCAAGATGAGGGAAGCATCTGGGATGTGGGAGCCCAAAGGAGGGGCCAGACCCCATGGTGGAAGGGGCTTTCCTATAACCAGGAGGACTAGGAGGGTAGAGTGTCCCAGACAGAGAAGATGTGCAAGTCCCACTGTGGCCTCACTTTGCTGTGGCCCTCCCACTACCTGACCATCTCTACAGGGCAAGTTCCCAGACAGTCACTGACACCTGCACCCAAGAGGCCCACATGTGCCTACCCCTGCCGCCGGTCACACTGCCCCTTGCACCGGGCAGCCCCCCAGCCTTCTGCATCCCCTGTCATTAGTCTGCATCCTTGGGCAGAGCTGGAATGACAGCCTGATGCCCAGCTGAGCTCCTCCAGGGCAGGCAGGCACGCGCCAGAGCCATCCTTGGCTCTACTTCCACAGAACTTCATAGCAGAGCACCTGTGTGTGTTTGCACAGCGAGTGCCCATTGTGTGCCCGGCCCTCCACTGGGTGCTGCAGGCAGGCGGGGCCCCTGCTGTCCTAACACTGACCAAGCACCAGGGAGACAGGTGAGAGGAGGGAAAAGCCTGGGGAGAAGAGACCCACTGGGATCTGAGGGTGGATGTGGTGCAGGGCTGGAGGGAATGTCTAATCTAGCCTGAGGGGCAGAGGTGGTTTCTGTGAGGAGCGGTTTGTGCAAAGATAAAAGCACTGAGGAGGAGGCAGCAGGTGAGTGGTTTCTGAAGGGCTGGTGATACATTCTTGACCACATAACTGCTTACATGGTGTCTGCTTTGTGATAATTTCTTAAGTTAAATGTCTATGTTTTATACACTTTACTACATGTGAGCTATTATGCAATTTAAAAAAAAAGAGGGTGGTGCCTGGGTGGCTCAGTCAGTTAAGCATCCAACTCTTGATTTTGGCTCGGGTCATAATCTCAGAGTTGAGAGATTAAGCCTTGTGTCAATCTCTGCCCTCAGCGGGGAGTCTGCTTAAGATTCTCTTTCTCCCCCTGCCCCTCCCCCTCTCTAAAATAATAAATAAATCAATCTTTAAAAGAATGGAAAAGATGGGATGTGGAAAGGGTGTCCCTATGAAAGGGAGTAGCAAAGTGTGCAAAGGCCCTGAGGTAGAAAGGGTGGATGCCATCAGGTCGCTGAACACAGGCTCCTTGGCTCAAAGGTAGAAAATGAGGGAGCAGCTGATGAGAGAGTTTTGGGGGAGGTCAGCAGAAGCCAGACCATGCAAGGCCCTGTCATCCACAGTACAGAGTTTAGATTCCATTCTCAGAGCTATGGGCAGCAAAGAGAGATTTCAGCAGAAAGGGTAGTACAGGCAGGTTTAGGTTTTGAAAGATAGTGCTGGGGATGGGACTGGAGGCAGACCTTAGGGACAGGGCTGAGGCTGAGATGTGAGAAGGAAGGGGCCCGGACCAGAGGACAGAGCAGCTGTGACTGTGTCAGCATGTGGCTTTGCTCATTCACATGGAGGAAGAGAGGGAGACCCAGGCCCAGGACGGTGCCAGCGAGCTGAGTCAGGAGGGTGCTACAGACAGGGAGTGGTGAGGTTCCTAAGAAGAGGACAGCGGGGCAGGCCCAGCCGAGAGGCATGTTATCCTTACTGAGCACTGAAGCACCCACCGTGTGCCCGAGTCTATTCCAAACATGGTGACATGGCAGGGAACAGGCTCAGGTGTCTCTCTTGTGGAGCTGACATCCTCCTGGAGAGAGAGCAAGACAAACTGACGACAGAACAACCAATGATACTACTATGCCGGATGGTGATAAGGTCTGGGGGGCGGGGCGGGGGGGGGGCACCCAACAGGACGGAGAGCCAGAAAGGCCTCTCAGAGAACTTGGTATTTTATAGGAAGTAAGGGGTTAACCCAGGCGGAGGAAACGGCAAATGGCCAGACCCTGAAGGTGAACTCGCGTGCCATGCCTAAGAAATGGTCAGGTGGCCAGAGAGGAAGGGTCGGACAGGGCACGGCGGACAGAGGGGCAGGACGTGGTGTGGCAAGGCAGGCCAGAGCCCGGTGCTGGCAGGCTCACTGACCACAGTCAGCTGCGGGGACTTGTTCCTGAGGGACGTGGGAGCCCTGGGAGGCGTGTGAATGCATAATCTGACTTATGTTTTAAAAAGATTACTCTGGGGGGAATAAAAAAGATTACTCTGGACCATTTGAAGGGTAGAAGAATTGAGTTTGCCCGCAAAATGCGAGGACTGCCAGGAGAGGGACGGGCCAGGCCGTGCCCGAACAGGGAAACACCCACCCACTCGCTCCCTGTGCTCCAGCCCCGCTGTGGAAGCTGCTGGAGCCTGTAGCAGCTTGTGCCCATCGATGATTTCAGTGACTTCGCAGACTCTCTCCCCAGACGTTCGTCATGGGAGCCCAGCTTCCAGGCACACTGCCAGGCGCCAGCGCCCGCTGTGGGCACTGCCGTGGGCTGAGTGATCCCAGGCGGGCAGCCACCTGGCCCCCCGCCCTCTCCTGAGGCAGCACACACTCCAAAGCTTCCTGGGTTTCCAGAGCAATTTGTCAGAGCTGTGAAGGGGCGGTCAGAGGCTCTCCACTCCACGTGGAGCTGCCATAGCCAGGCAGGAAGCACGTGGCTCTGCTTCCCCGGGCTGTGCCAGGAGGGAGTCTCTGGGATACCTTTCTGGGGACACAATGCTTAAAGGTAATGCGAGGGCCTGGGGGGTCCATGGGGGTCACACGTGACCAAGACCCACTTGGAGAGTCACAATCAGTCTGGGAGAGGAGCCCAAGCCCTCTCAAGGAAAATTGGGAGTAACGCAAAGGCTCTGAGGCTAGAATATTTCTGGCTGGGAAGCGCTTCCACGTGGCTAGAGCTTGGTGGGTGGGAGGAGCTGAGGGCAGAGGGGACAGGCCAGGTGGTATGGGGCCTTGTGGGCAGAGGAAAGGCCTCTGACTCTACCCTGAGTAAGGGGGAGCTACAGAGGGTCCTGGGCAGCAGAGGGCTGTGATCCGACTCAGGTGTTCACAGGCTCCCTCTGGCTGTGTTTGGTGGGGGTGGGCAGGAGGAGGCTGCTGCAGTGCTGGGGGGCATGGGGTGAAGAAGGTGACTGGGTTCTACATCAGGTGGAGCTCATACCCTCCCTGCAGACCTGCCACTTCTGCTCCCAGGCCCCTGGGTGAAACGTGGCCACTCACGACTCCTGCCCTGGAGCATGATAACTCCAGCCACTTGCAGGGACTGATTGAGCTCTCAAGGCCATGCTAACACCAGGCAGAGAGGGCAAGGTTGGTCCAGCGGTTAAGGCCAAGCAGTGAGGGGTGCGTGGGTGAGGAGTGTTACTCCCTGGCCCGTGGCCTCGGACTGCCAGTGTCCGGATCGCACAGCTCCACAGCTGACCCAACTGTGTGATCTCCATCAGGCTCCTTAGTTTCTCTGTGGCTCAATTTTCTCATCTGTATGATGGGGTTAATAATAGGATCTGTGGTCTCCGGCTGCCAGAATGAACCGACATCATGCATTTAAAGTACTTCACACAGGGCCTGAGACGTAGCTGGGTACAAAAATATCCCCTGCTGCTAGGTTTCGTTTGCACTTATCACGTATTTATCGTGACTGCAGTTGTCCTTGAAAGTACAGGCTCGTGGTTAAAAGCAAGGTCTCTTGAGCCAGACTGAGTTTGCGTCCTAGCTCCAACCCCTACCAGCTGCATCATTCAGGGCAAGTTATTTAATCTCTCTGGGCCTCGGTTTCCCCATTCGGAACATGGAGATGGTGGTAGCTCTTGCCTCGTGGGATTGCCAGTACAATTAAGAAGGGATGCCTGTAAGATGCTGGGAGCAAGGCCTGGCCATGCTCACAAGCTGTGCACAGCCAACACTGGCCCTGCCTCCTGGAGGCAGGGGCACAGCCCCTTCATGCTTGTCGCCCACCCCGGGCCACCCACCAAGACTAGAGTGTTGCACGTGTGAGTGCAACTCTGCTCTCTCCATCCAGCCTGCGGTTTCTCCGCTTTTTTTGTAAATCACAAAACCGTTTCCGCCAACAAAATCTGAGCTATAAAACAGATCGCCTCTCCAGGTGAAGGTGGGGTGGGAGTGCAAAGCGGGATGCCCCCAACCCAGGCCTGGCTGGGCCCGAAGCCCTGGCTTTTAGCCCCTGGGCATACCACATCCGTATATAACTTTGCACACGGGACTCATGCAGTGGTGCTGTTTTTCCTCATTCCTCAGAGGAGGAAACAGGCTCACTAAGGGGAAGGGACCTGAGCTAAGGCCACAGTGTGTCACTCGGAGCTGGGGTTGGAGCCTGGGGCAGGTGAGCAGCACAGCCCACGTTCTCGCCAACCACACGGCACTGCCTTGTTTTTCAAGTGTCAGCTGAGGCCCAGGGAGGACACCTGTCCATGCTGGTGCTTCAGAAAGAAATGGGTAGGTGGGGTGAGAACTCCACCTCGGGCTGGATCAAGATAGCGCATTCCGGGGGATAGTTCTGTGTTGAGGCCATCCTGTGTGTGAAGCACCATCTACTGCATCTCGGAGAAGCTAAAGACAGAGCCAGTCATGGGAGTGCCTCTGGCTACAAGTAACAGAAAATCCCAGCTCAGCTGAGGGACGTCCACTATCTCACAGAACACCAAGTGCCAACTTAGGGAAGGCCCCGCGACTGGGTAATATATTGGCTCAGAGACCTAAGTTCTTTCTGCTTTTTTTGACCTGCCTCCGTCAGCCTGCAGGCTAGCTCCCCTCATTCTCAGAGTGGCCGTCATTCACCCAGTAGTCACGGTGTCCACTAGAAGAGAAGGTGATGTTTCCTGCAACTGTCTTTTGTAGGTTTTTTTATCAAAGAAATCTTCCCCAGAAATCACCCAGCAGGCATTCCATAGACACGTTCCCTGAGGTCTCACCCATCCCCATCCCAGACAAGTGGCACCACCCAGTTACGATTTGCCCTCTGGGCTGGCTGGTGTCAGGTCACCTTCCTCAAGCAAGGGATAAGTAAAATCCACCTCCATTTACAGGTTGAGGGGGGATGAGGCCGATACCCACAGTGTCTGTGGCAGGGCACAGAGAGGGTCAGACCCATCTCTAGGAGGCGGTGGATGGAGCCGGCTGGCAGACAGAGACAAAGGACCTTCATCTTTTCCCCCTTCTTTAATCATCTCTTGTTTTTTCAGCTCACCAAAGCTGAATGAACGTGCCTGATGGCAAGGTAGAGAAATGTACCATGGAAAGTAAAAGGGTTAAAATCACTAGCGATAGATTTATAGGGTGAACCCCCCCACAGCCATTGACAAGAGGGGTCTTGTATGGAGTGACGTGGAGAGATCTACAGAATATGTGGTTCAAGTGGAAGCAAGGTGCACAGCAAGTTTATGATATGCTGCCATTTATTTCACAAAGAGAAGCAGGAATGATACACACTCCCTCTCACACACGTGCACTTCTACGTGCCCACGCTCTCTGTGGAAGACAAGAAAGGATGGGTCTTGGTGGCCTCAGGAAGGGAGACTGGCGTGTCACGTTGCACTGCCTTTTTACCCTGCCCCACTTACGTGGTTTCACTACACTTATATTCTGTACGTGTTCCCTATCATTAGTAACCAGAGGTAACCAGTTAGTGCACACTCACCCAGAGATTTTTCTCCAGACCTGCACCAGCCAAGTTCTTGCAAACGTTGTTGACCATTACCCAAAACGGGGGAAGCACCTTATGTTACAACCCCACACGGACATCCAGAACGAAGTTTCACAAAACACTTACCCTTACTTAGCTTGCATGCGGTACACCGATGTTTTTTTATTCCTATCTGTTCAGTTTTATGGGTTTTCTCCTCCTTAATAATGGTCAAGAGCCAGTAAAATGATTTCATGACCCACAGTTGGGGAAAAAAAACTGTACAGTTCCTTTTTGTAAAAAAGACAAAACAACAAAAGCCCAGTAATCCTGCAGTATATGTGCATGTATAAAAAGAAAAAGCAGAGTCATGCTTTGTTTCCCAGCCTTGTTTCCACTCAGACATCTGTCCTTTTTCATAAACAGACCTACCTCTTTCTTTGAGCTGGGTGTATCATTTTTTGTTCTGTTTTATGTTTTGTATTTTTAAATATTTTATTTCCATTTGGGAGAGAGCAAGAAAGAGCACAAGCAGGGGGAGGGGCAGAGGGAGAGGAAGGAGCAGACTCCCCACTGAGCAGGGAGCCTGATGGGGATTTGATCCCAGAACCTCAGGATCATGACCCAAGCCCACGTGAGATGCTTAACCAACTGAGCCACCCAGATTTTGTTTTTGATCATCAGGATGTGCCTGGAGCATCTAGTAATCTCATGTTAAAAGACATTCAAGCCAAATCTAACTTACTTTTTTTTTTTAAGTTTGTATTTATTGTCTTAAGTAATCTCTACACCTGACATGGGGCTTGAACCCACAGCACTGAGATCAAGAGTCACATGCTCCTCCTATCAAACCAGCCAGGCACCCCTGATTTTCTCAATTACACACAATAACCACAGTGACTATCCATGTATGTGCCTAGAAGTACTTGTGCAGGCTTTTCTGTGACATAGGTTTCTGAGAGATCAGATGTTAGACTGATGTTACTCATCCTTGAATTCTCAGCTCAGGTGCCATTGCCTCCCTGGGGAGGCCTAATCACCTTAGGTCCTTTCCTGGTGTTGTACGCTCCATGGTTCCCTGGGCATCCCCCCACCAGTTCATAACCGTGGCCGCATTAATAAATGTTGCTAAATCATAGAAAGCTTATCTAGTCAGAGCTTGCTTATTTTATTTTATTCTATTCTATTTTATTTTATTTTAAATTGTATTTATTTATTCATGAGAGAGACAGAGAGAGAGGTAGAGACACAGGCAGAAGGAGAAGCAGGCTCCATCCCAGGATCTGGGATCATGCCCTGAGCCAAAGGCAGATAGGTGCTCAACCAGTGAGCCACCCAGGTGTCCCAGAGCTTGCTTTTAATTTTTTTTTTTTTTTTCTTTTTCAGAGCTTGCTTATAATCTAGTCTGTCAATCTCTGTCTTTCAACTTGGGCGTTGAAACATTCACATTGAAAGAAATTATTAATAATTGGATTTACATTTCCCATTTTGCTGTTTGCTTATGTTCACTTTCTTGCTCTGTTCTCTTTTTTTTTTTTTTTTAAGATTTTATTTATTTGGGGCAGCCCGGGTGGCTCAGCAGTTTAGCACCACCTTCAGCCCAGGGCATGATCCTGGAGACCCAAGATTGAGTCTCATGTCAGGCTCTCTGCATGGAGCCTGCTTCTCCCTCTGCCTGTGTCTCTGTGTCTCTCTCTCTCTCTGTCTCTCTCATGAATAAATAAATAAAATCTTTTAAAAAAAATTTTATTTATTTGGGACTCCTGGGTGGCTCAGCAGTTGGGCGCCTGCCTTTGGCTTAGGTTGTGATCCCGGGATTCAGGATCAAGTCCTGCATCGGGCCCCCTGCAGGGAGCCTGCTTCTCCCTCTGCCTATGTCTCTGCCTCTTTCTCAGTCTGTGTCTCTCATGAATAAATAAATAAATCTTTGAAAAAAAGATTTTATTTATTTGAGAGTAAATAAGTAAAATCTTTAAAAAATAATAATAATTGGACTCTTAACTGACTGAGCCACCCAGGGGCCCCTCTGTTCTTCCTTTACTGCCACCTTTGTATTAAATAAATTTATTTTATTGTACCGTTTGGATATCTCTTTTTTTTTTTTTTACTTTTTTTTTAGTTACTGTAATATGTATGTTAACAGTGTAATTCAAGTCTAGTAATATAATTCCAATAAAATACAGAAATTTTCCTCCAGGGGCACCTGGTGGCTCAGTTGGTCCTGCTCTTGATCTTGGCTCAAGTCATAATCTCAAGGTTGTGAGTCAGGCTCCATACTGAACATGGAACCTGCTTGGGATTCTCTCTCTCCCTTTCTCTCTGCCCCTCCCCACCTCTCAAAAAAAAAATTTTTTTTAATATTTTAAAGAAAAAGTTCTCTCTAGCATAGCCACATCTGGTTCCCCATCCTTTGTGCTATTTTTGTCATTTTATTACATTCATGTATGTTATAAGCCCAACAGTATAGTGCTCTTATTACTGCCTTTTACAATCCTATGTCTTTAAGGAAGTTAGCGAAGAAATAAAACCTAAATCTATGGTCTTATTCTAATACACAAATTTACCATCTTGGACCTTTCATCTCTCTGTATAGATTCAGGTCACCATCTGGAGTCCTTTTCATCTTTTTCTTCTTTTTTTTTTTTTTTTTTTAAGATGTTATTTTTAGGGGTACCTGGGGGCTCAGTCAGTTAAGCATATGCCTTCATCTCAGGTCATGGTCCAGGGGTCCTGGGATTGAGCCCTGAGTCAGGATCCCTGCTCAGCAAGAAGTCTGCTTCTCTCTCTCCCTCTACTCCTCCCCCCCATGCGCTCATGCGCACTTGCTATCTCTCTCTCTCTCTCTCTCTCTCTCTCTCTCTCTCTTTCTCTCTCTGAAGTAATCTTTTCAGTGTGGGGCTTGAACCTACCACCCCGAGATCGAGTCACACTCTCCATGGTCTGAGCCAGCCCTGGCACCCCTGAAGTCATTGTCTTTCACCCGAAGGACTTCTTTTATTATTTTACCAGGCAGATGAGCTGGCAGTCAAGCTCTCAGTCTGTTTATCTAGGAATATTTTTATTTTGCCTCATATGTGAAGGATAGTTTTGCTGGATACAGAATTCTTGGTTGGTGGTTTGTTTCTTTCTGCACTTTGAAAACACTCCATTCCATTGTTTCCAGTAAGAAGTCAGCAGTTAATTATATCGATGCTTATCTGTATGTGATGAATTATTTTTCTCTTGTTTCAAGATTTTTATCTCACTGTTTGACTTTGAGCTGTTTTTCTGGATACATATGTCTCTGTATTTACCGTACTTAGGGTTTGTGGAGCTTCTTGGATGTGTAGGCGAATTTTTTTCATCAAATTTGGGGAGTTTTCAGCCACTATTTCTCTAAGTCTTTTTTCTGCTCTTTCCTGACTTCTCCTAAAACTCTCGGTGCGCACACGTCAGTATGCTTGATGCTGTCCCAAAGGTTTGGATATGTCAGAATGTCCTTATTCATTGAGCTGGGCAGGAGGATGAGAGGAGCCCCAGCCCAAATGCCACAGATTTCCTCTTTCCATATCTGAAGTACACCGGTTTTTCAAGCAGAGATGACCATTAGACTGCCGTATGCCCTTGGTCAGTTGCCAAAGTGCTGAAGTGGTGGTTGTGTCTGTTTTGTGCTTTGGGGGAGAGGATTTGCCAGTCTCCTCATTTGATCATAGTCAAAAGTCCCACCCCTTCATATTGTTAAATTGACCTTCAAAAAGGATTTGTTGGCTTAAACCCCAAAGGCGTTAATTTTTTCATTAAATGCCTCTTACTTGAAGTGGAATTAGAATGTTATTTAAAAGTATTAAAAGTCACATTGCCTCAGAGGAGTGAACAATTGAATCCCCAAAAGTTGTGTACTGGTTAGCAACATGGGTTTGTTGTACCACTGATTCCATGGGAATCCAGCATTTGAATAGCAAGCTGTGGTTTTAGATCATTAGATCAGCGGAGATATTTTCTGATGTATAGCAGGTACTCAAAAAAATATCTGAATGAAAAGGCTACTTGGCAAGCTGTATTTTAAGTAAAAAAAGAAGTTATAGAACAACTTATTAATGTGATTACAGATCACATATTAATGTGATCCCAGTTATAGAAAAATACAGTCCTCCCCCGCCAAAAAAAATAATTCTTACCTCTCTAATTGTATTCGCATGCGTATTTGCAATACATAGGAAAAAGGAGAGAAAGTGCAAGGCAGCAAGAGAGTGAGCAAATTGTAAACCATGGAAACCTCTAGAGACAGGCGGGTAGGATCCCCATCTTCGGCTATGTAGGCTGTGCCCAGGAGACAGGGAAATCTCGGGGTGCATCCACCCACGGTGGTGACTTTTTTAATCCCCAGAGAGGTACCACATGTGCTAGAAGGGCATTCCTGGGGTACGGTGAGGGGCTGTGTAGGCAACTTCACCTTCTCTCCATACAGACATTTTTTTTTTCATACAGACATTTTTTTAAGAGTTTATTTATTCATGAGAGACAAGAGGTGGAGAAGCAGGCCCCCTCAGGGAGCCCGATGCAGGACTGAATTCCAGGACCCCGGAATCATGCCCTTGAGCTGTAGGCAGCTGAGGCACCCAGGCACCCTCCTTACAGACTTCTGTGCTTGAATTTTCCATTGCTGTAGTGTATTTGTACCTCTCCTGTGAAGAATACTTTGTGTTTCCCAAAGGTGAATTGGAACAGATCAGTTTTGCAAAATGTGGAGTGGATTCATGCAGACTTCCTCTGGTTTTTACTCTGCAGTGACATGAGCTCGCGGGCAGGCTACCCCGCTCAGGTTTACAAAACAGCCAGCGCAGAGACTCCTCGGCCTTCCCAGCTGGCCCAGTCCAGCCCCTTCCAGCTCTCCGCCTCCGTCCCTAAGTCCTTCTTCTCCAAGCAGCCCGTTCGCAATAAGCACCCCACGGGGTGGAAGAGGACAGACGAGCCCCCGCCACGGCCACTCCCCTTCACCGACCCAAAGAAGTAAGTGCATGGCCACCCAGCAGGGGCTGTGGGAGCTGAGCCAGGCGTCTCTGGGCAAGGAAGAGGGTGGCCCCTCGCTCGTTCAGCAAGGTGCTGGGCCAGTGACACACCATGAGTACAGTTGTGGACAGAGGTCCCTTGGCTGCCTGAGGGACATGGCCTTCAGGGGACTGCTATGCGGGAGACAAGGGGTTTGAGGGGCGGGCAGGATGGGGGCCGAGGAAGGAGACGAGGTGGCCTCGGGATGGAAATGCTTAAAGGGGAGCACAGGGTTTGGCCAGCAGAGTGCATTGGGGCTGAGAGGAAGGCAAGGTTGAAGAACCCCCAGGTCCTATAACCAGAAGGGCAGACTTGCCTTGAGCTGAGACGGGGACTCAGGCTTGGTGAGGAGCAGGCTCGGTGTGGGGAAAGCCCCTGAGCTCAGTCCCCAGTGGGTTACGTTCACAAGGCACAGAAGAAACAAGGAGGCAGTTGGCTGAGGAGTCTGGAGCTGAGAGAGATGTCAGGCTAGAGAGGGCACCTGGGGTGTTGGGGTGTCATCGGCTCAGGGGCACGAGGCTGGAGGCACACCCAAGGCCAAGAGTGTGGGTAGAGAGGAGGGGCAGGTGCAGGACGGGGCCGGAAAGCCCTCAGCCTCCAGAGAATAAGGAGAATCCCAGGTGAGCAAGGGGTCCTGGGAGCCCAAGTGTGATGGGCTGTGCACCGGCGTCACTGTGAGCCTCCTGGAGGTCCCTCGGGTGCAGGAGAGAAGAGTAGGAGAATCAGAGGGCGCTATGCTCGGCTCGTTTGCGGCATTGTGCTGTAAGGCAGAAGAGAGGAGAGGCGTGTGCACTGGGAAGGATTTCTCTTCTAAGTTAGGAGAATAGGATATATTTACCCGATGCTCCCTGTATACCGGTCTCAGTTCCAAGCCCCTGTATATGTGAATGAATTTCTGGAATTCTCACAAGAACTCTGTGAGGTGGACCTATTATTCACCCCATTTTACAGATAAGGCAACTGAGGCCCAGAGTCAGAACAGCTGGTAAGGGATAGGGCAGGTCCAAGGCTCCTCTTCCATTGGGGCAGGGAATCTGTCCTCCCCATCCAGGTCTTTGTACCGTCTTTCAAGACCTGGATGGGCCATTCAAATGTGAGAAGGACACAGAGCTCGGCGGAAGAAAGGTGTCAGGAGACAGAAGTGAGTCCTGCAGATGTCGGCGGGCAAGCTTGGGGAGCTCACCCCAAGAATCCAGTTCCCACACATCACGGCATGCCAGGGGCTCTGACCCTCTGCTCTCCTGATCAGAACCTCCAGCGGTGTCCCCCACGCCCAGGGTGGATGTCCAGGGCCCCGCTGACCAAGCACATCTGATGCCAGGCACTAGTACAGCGTGTACTTTGCCCAGACTCCTGCCCAGCCCCTGCGTGACCAGCCTCCTCCCCCTCTGCCCCTCCCTCTCTCTGCTCCACTGGCCTCCTGTGCTGCCAAGGCCAGGCCAACCTCAGGGCCTTTGGGAGGGGTTCTCGAACACCTGGAGTGCCCTTCCCCCAGATCTTGTGGCTGTCTCCAGTGGCGGGGGCGGGGGGGTCTCATGCCACGTCCTCGGATGGACCTTCCCAGCTGTATGTAGCCCCTGCCATCATTCTGTCACTTTTCTCTCCTCTCCTGGAGAGTAGATGCCTCTGTCTTAGTCACGAGACACCCATAGACCTCCTGGCATTCTGGGTGCTCCTTCAGTTTACGCATGAGCCACACATCTCATTTTGATCTCCCTGCAACCCCATTAGATACCACAGGCCCCCAATTTTAGGGTGGCCAGAGGGTCAGACCCTGCGACCCCGTTAGGTCTTCCACAAGCTGCCCCGGCCATCCTTCCCCTGTGTGCAAACTAGGGCTGCCCTAACGAGTACCACAGGCTGAGTGGCCCAACTCCAAACACGTAGTCTTGGTCAGATGTCCGAGATCATGGTGTTGGCAGGGCTCGTTCCTTTTGAGGGCTGTGAACGGGAATTTGTTTGAGCTACTGGCCCAGTTGCTGGTGATTTGCAGGCCGTGTATGGGATTCCTTGGCCTGTAGATGCATCTCCCCATTCTCTGCCTTCACGTGGCCTCCTCCCTAGATGTGTCTCTATGTTGACATTTCCCCTTTTTATAAGGATACCAGTCATGGGCTGAGGGTCCATCCTAATTGCTTCATTTTGCTCTGGTTACCTCTGTAAAGACCCTAATTCTAAATGAAGCCACACTCAGATACTTGGAGTTCATACTTCAACATCTTTTTTGGAAGGGACCCAAAATACCGTCTCTCGGGTCTTAACACACACATGCCATTCTGGGGGAAGCTTTTTCAAACCCACACCAGGCTCAGCTTCCACTGACCGCATGCTTCTTCCCTGTCTCAGGACACATCAGACCATCATTTCCTAGCAGCTTGCCTCCTCTCTCCCCACAGTGGACTAAGAATTCTCGGGAGCAGAGATACCATGAGCCCCATCCAGGGCCCAGTACATACATAGTAGGTGCACAGAAAATATGCCCGGGGGAAAAACCCTCTTTTCCCCATGGTAAGATTCAAACAAGGCTTTTTATAGGTATGTATGTTTATTTATTTTAAAGATTCTATTTATTTATTAGAGCAAGAGCGAGTACATGAGCACTCCTGGGTGGAGGGGCAGAGGGAGAGGCACACTCCCCACTGAACAGGGAGCCTGATGCGGGGCTCCATCCCAGGACCCCAGGAACATGACCTGAGCCGAAAGCAAATGCTTACCTGACCAAGCCACCAGGCACCCCTGGGTGTGTATGTTTGTATAAACATATGTAAATTAAATATTTGAAATACATAAGTATGTATAATATGTAAAATATATTACTATATCAATATATAAAATATTTGGGGCCACACATAATAGTGTCGTGGCTTCTTGCAATTGTATTCAATAATTTAGTTACAGATTTTTTTTTTATGATTTTATTTTTAAGTAATCTCTCCTCTCAATGTGGGGCTCAAACTTACAAGCCCAAGATCAAGAGTCGCTCCACCTACTGAGCCAGCCAGGAGCCCCATTTTTTAAATCACATGTAGAAGATGATATATGTTAATTTAGAATTGCTTTTGTTCACACACTCGCATTTCATAAAGCTGTTTTATTCACACTCTCTCTGAGCATTTTGGAGATAGTGTCTTTGTCATTGTTAAAGATCCTTCTGAGTCACCTAACCTAGTTTTCCAGAAAACATCATCTTCAAGCTAAATTATTTGAGGTTAAACATACTTTTTTTTCCCCGTATATGAAGCTGTCACTGAAATCTTATCCCAAGGCACAGGAACTCACTTGCATAACTTATTTACCTATGTATGTTAATACCAAGTACTGTCATAAGATTTTCAGCTGCATTGACTCATTTAATCCTCACTATAGAACAATGAAATGCAAGTACTTTGCATCCCATTTTCCAGATAAGAAAAATTGAGGTACAGAATGGTGATGTCACTTGCCCAGATTCACTCAATTAGTTAAGGCTAATCACTGCAAATATTATGCTTGTTGGTTTTGTGATTTATCCCCCCAGGTCACCATGTATTACAAGCTCATCCCCAACCCCCGCCAGGAGTAATTACGAAATCTGTCTACTTTCTTTGCTTCCCTTCTCATTGATTTCAGTCCCACGGGGAAAAGCTAATGTCCTCATCCAACACAAGGGTGTTTGCCTTTCAGCCAGGCTGCTTGGCTGGGGTTGTACAGACCTGGCCTCACTGATTCTCTGCCGGCCAAGGGATCTTGTTCTTACCCCTATTTCCAGGTGAGGAATTTGAGGCACTGTTAGAAGTATAGAGCCAGGGGATCCCTGGGTTGCTCAGTGGTTTAGCACCTGCCTTTGGCCGGGGACTGATCCTGGAGTCCCGGGATCAAGTCCCACATAGGGCTCCTGCATGGAGCCTGCTTTTCCCTCTGCCTGTGTCTCTGCCTCTCTCTCCCTTTGTGTCTCTCATGAATAAATAAATAAAATCTTTTAAAAAATTAAAAAAAAAGAAGTATAGAGCCAGGTCATGCAGCCAGAAGTGGCAGCGCTAGGATTCGCATCCAGCAAGGTAGCTAACAGAGCATCTTATATGAAAGACAAGGAGGACTCCTATCCAGGGCCACAACTCATGTTTCCTGAGGACTGGTCTCTTGGAGGGAACAGTTTCCTCTGTATTTGGGCACCTGCTCTAGTTGACCGAATGACAGAGCTAGTGAAGGACAGTGAATCTATGCTCTGTCTCCCATGCTCGGCCCTTCTGCTGCAGGCCCTGGCCAATCCTTGGGGAGGGACAGGCCAGCACCTCTGTTCCAGGGGATGGCCATACAGCCCTGTTTTGACCACTTCATCCCAGGACTCATTAATTCATTGGCCTGCCTTCTCTCAGTCATGAGAGGGCAGAGCAGCATGTGAGGATCAGGATGGGAATCCATTGGCTGCTTACCCTGCCATCATTTTCCCTCTCTTTAAACTGGGAGGACAGTCATCCCTGGCTCCAGGATTGTGAGGATTTAGTGAGTTCATCCATTTGAGGCTCCCAGCACCACATTCTTGCTGCACAGGGCTTAACAGGTGAGGGTGTGACTGGACTGACAGGTTTCCCTTCTGACAGGAGAGGCCAGGCTGGAGGCCAACAGGTTGGGAGGTGGAGCCAGTAGCCCTTAGCTCTCCTGGGCACTACCTCCTCGATGGCCCAGTCTCAACCCAACTGCTGGGCTGGAGATGCCCCTGTGGACTGGCCCTTAAGCCATCCTGAGAAGCCTCCTTCACAAGGTAGGCACAACCAGGAACAGGCCTCTGCTCTTCCAGAGAATGGCCATACTGACACCACTTCTCTCTGAGTGTCAAACCAGCCAGCCACACCACATAGGATTGTTGTGAGACACACATGCTTAGGCCCCATTGGCCCCTGGCCCCACAGGGAGGAGGCTGACCCTCCAGAAATGGCCTCTGTTGTGTGGTCAGGAGGGCCAGCCCCAGGGTCACACCTGAGGACCCAGGCCCCAAGTGTCCTTGTCCAGCACCACTGAGGGAAGGAACCAAAATGACCCGTGTGAAGGCAGCCTGGGGCCCAGGAGTGGGTGAGCACTCAGGAGGCAAGCTTCGTCACTGCAGTCAAGAGCAGTCCTTGCGTCAGACCACATCCGTTCACATCCCAGCTCCACCAGCACTGTGTGTCCGAACCTCCCCATACTGCCAGCCTTTGCCTGTAGGGTGAAGTGACAGTAGAACCTGTCTCTCACAGCCGGCATGAGGAGAGAAAGCGACCACACACGAGACACACCAGCCCTTGGGGAGAAGGCCCTTGTCACCAGGAGCCGCTACTACCACGAACCATGTGTATCGAGCACCACTTCCATTATGAGTGAATCGAGGTGGCTCAGAGCATCTGGCAAATACGGGTTCTGAGTGTTCTCAACTCACTGTGCCTCAGTTTCCCCAGCTTCAAAAGGGGAAGACAGTAGTACCTGTATCCCAGAGGTGACATGAGAATTTCAGCAAGTCATAGGGAAATACCCAGTTGCTGTTGGCTGGGCTGACACGCACTGGCATCTAATAGTTGACACCTCCTTCCTTCCTCAGGTTTAGGTCCAGCTCAGTACAGCTGCAGAAGGAGCAAGGGGGAAAGCCTCTCCCCAATATCCCCACCCCATAGCAGGGCAGCCCCCGACTCCTCAGGCCTCTCCCAGCCATCCTTCCAGGAATATCTGCCTGCCACCTGAAGTACAGACCTGCTGCATATCCTCGCCAGCCTCGTTGGCACAGCCCCCAGTGCAGACAGGCTGACAGTGGTGCTAATTAGCTTAATTAACTCGGCCCCAAGGGAGCCGCCCCAGTTGGAGGCCAGAGCCCAGAGTCAGCTGGGATCAGGCCCAGCCAAGTCGGAGCCACTGGTTGCCTTCCACCTCCGGCCCTCCTGTCACAGGAAGAAAGAATCACTGTTGTCTGGGGCCTCAGTGCAGAGCCTTCTTTGTAAGTTGTCGTCTTTGTTTTCTGCTGTGAGTGGTTTAATTCCACAATGTGACAATGTCCCAAGTCCAGACAACGTGGGCAAATTAGAGATTATGTCTGGTGCTGTTGGGCAGGACCTTGAGAGAAGGCACATCCTTCCGGGTGTTCTCTTTATCTGTATCGCGAAGGGTACACCAAGCCCAGCATAAAAACCAGACACCAAAGGGTTGGCAGTGCAAACCCAGCCTCTCCCTTCCCGGCCCCCAGCCGTTCAGGCCCCCTCCCCAGACGCAACCATGGCTTCATTTCTTCTGCTTCCGGCCCGAAACGTCCCAGCCATGACGAAGCACGGTGAATGCATATGCTTCTTCCCCGCCACCCCTCTTCATCTGCAAGTGTGGTGCCGTCTCTGCACCTCTGCTTTTTTGCACCTGCTCTTTCCCCTTCATATCTTGGTGACCATTCCGTGTTAGCACAGAGGAGGTGATCTCCTCCTTTTGAACAGTCAAGAGTAGTCTGTTTTGTCCTCGGGGGTCATCAGGTTTCAACAATCATGAAGACCAGAGATCTTGAGAGAAAGAGAAAAGATCAGAATGTACAAACCCAGTCTGGTTGGTTTTGTTAACCTGGAATTAATGCCATTTTAAATTACTGCTTGGAATTTGCAATTTAGAAATGACATTGGGAAATTCTCCCAGGAGAAAGAGAGTAAGAGCAAAAATGATCGAGTTGACTCCGAACTGAGTTCCGTCGTGCTTTCCCCATTTAGACACATCACAGCAGCACACAGATAGCATCAGGCCAACGGGACCTACAGCAGATGAAATGTGTGTGGAGGTGAAGGTTGCAGCCGGGAGGGTTGCAGGGGACAGACGGACTGTAGCATGGTTTCTTCTGGTGAGCAGGTTCTTCTGCAGATTCCACTGCAGAATCAGGAATGCCCCATTAGAGTCCTGGAGGACCTAGGAGCTGAGAAGGCAATTTTAGCAAATGAACACAAAAACAGAGCAAGGAAGAAATACTTGTGTTCTTTTGGCTTAACTTTTTACAATATCTCTCTACTTTTTCCTCTTATATAAAAGTTATTTAAACTTGTTTTAAAGGAAGGAGGAGGGGGCGTGGCTGGCTCCATTAGAAGAGGATGCAACTCGATCTCAGGGTCATGAGTTGAAGCGATTACTTAGATAAATTAAAAAAGAAGAAGAAGAAGAATAGAAGGTTGAAAGGAAGGAAATAGGTAGAGAAGCAGGTGGGTTGGTTGGTCAGTTGGTTGGATGGTTGGTTCCATGTGACTCACATGGAACAGCTACTGCTGAGTGCTTGCAATGTGGCAAGCCCTATTCCCAACACAACAGAATGCAGAAGGCTGCAGATGAGTTGGGAGTGGGACCACAAACACACAGTGCCCATGACAAACCACCAGGAGATGAACACAGCGAAGCAACATACAGGATTGTGTGATCACGCACACCTGGGCTGGAAGGGAACACCAGAAGGTTGAGTGGTCAGGGGAGGCTTCTCTGAATAAGCTGGATAGATGAGAAGCTGTCATTCATGGGGAATGCTGGGAACGGCAACTCTAGGCAGCCAGAACAGCCTGTGCAAAGGCCCTGGGGCAGGAATATGCCTGGCATGCTAATGGAACATTGAGAGGCCCCCATGGAAGGGGATGAGGGCAGAGGCAGAGCAGATTATCAAGGATTTCATGGGCTTGTGGTGAGGTACATTTTTAGAAAATGAATCCCCCCACCTGCCCATCTTTTGGAGCTGAGAGTTTGGTGAATTTTAATATATCAAACTAAGCAATGTGTAAGCTTTGTTTTCTGAAAATGATTTCACATTGTACCTACCACTTCATTCCTCCGACATACCTGGGACAACCTCTTTCTGTGTTATGTGAATCAGCTCCACTTCTCTTTCATAGCTAGATGGCATTATTCTGTGGGGCCTCTCCCTTCCCCTGCTGGCCAGTTCTGTGTTTGCTTCACAGGACCCCAGGAAGCGTCCTCATATCCTTGGCACACCTAGGTTCATGTGGGCCTCCCTAAGGGACACAGTCCCAGAAGTAGAGCCCCTAGGGCCGAAAGCGTACATGTTCCATAGTGTTCTGTGGGTGGCTCTGCGCCCCTCCCAGAGGGACAGCCTCATGAACAGTGTCCCTTTCTTGCCACAGACAGGCTGAAGCCCTGGCCTGCTCCCTCTCCAGGGGAGATGGGCACAGCAGGTGACATGCCCTGCACTAAGTCACATACCCCACCCCCCTCCTTGCAGGAGATTCTGGAAAACTGTGAATTCCCTTTGGAAGGGGGAGGGGTGAGCCCTCTTCCTCTGTTTCTCTGTGTATTTCTTTCTTTTGGCTCTAAAGCTCTTTCATTTGCCCGGAGAACACACTTCAGAGAACACTGTAATGGAGCCAGAATTACCCTAGACCTGGGATTCTAATTTGGGGAAGAATACGACCTGACAGGGAAAAACTTGCCGCACTCTCTTGCTCCTTTTGTTAAAACCCCAAGGTGGCAGCTGAGAAAATGAGAAAGATGCAAACTTTAAAATGCTCAGGAGCCCGAGACATCTTTCTTCCTGGGTCCAAAGACTTTTTCTTTCTTGAGTTACAAAATGATGCATTCCAGGTGTCACCTGTTTTTAAGCTAGTTTTTGAAATGACTATTATTCTGGCATGTGCTTATGGTAAAATAAATTGAGATAGTCCAGAAGGGTATCAGGTAAAAACTGAAAGTCCTTGTTTTTCTACCTCCTAAAAAGACACCTGACTTCCCAGAGTTCATTTATCGTTGTTCATAATTTCCCCAGAACTTTTTTTCTGCATTTAAAAGAATATTACTGGGATGCCTGGGTGGCTCAGTGGTTGAGCATCTGCCTTCAGCTCAGGGCATGATCCTGGGGTCCCCGGATGGAGTCCCACATCAGGCTCCCTGTATGGATGGAGCCTGCTTCTACCTCTGCCTGTGTCTCTGCCTCTCTATATCTGTGTGTGTGTCTCATGAATAAATAAAATCTTAATAAATAAATATTAACTAAATCAATTGCGATTATGCTCCACACACACTATACCTTTTTTTTTTTTTAAGATTTTATTAATTTGGGATTGGTGGGGTATGTAGAGGCAGAGGGAGAGAGAGAATCTCAAGCAGACTCCACACTGAGTGCAGAGCCTGACATGGGGCTCAATCCCGTGACCCCAAAGATCATGACCTGAGATGAAGTCAGGAGTCAGACGCTTAACCAACCAAGCCCTCCAGCCCCCTCACTGTACATCTTTTTTAGGCCATGTCTGTGCTAGAAACACAGCAGTCAAGTACAGAGGTGACACCTGTAGGCTCTGCAGCCTGGTGGTCTCGGCTGGAATCCTGACTCCTCCACTCACACAGGCTATGTGACCTTGGACAACTGTTCCTTTAGTCACCTTGCATCTCAGTCTCCTGTCTGTAAAATGGGGGTGATAGTAATCGAGGCTGCTGTGCGGATTGAATGAGTTAGCATACACGGAGCCCTCGGGATGGTGGACAGGGCCTGGTACACGGGTAGGGCTATTAGCTGTCATTATTTCTCTCCTGGGACACCTCAGGTCAAGGACCCAGTTTTCACCAGGGAAGTAAGATCTAAGCCTAAATGGCTGAGCCAGAATCCAAAGGCCAGAGGAGGCCTCAGGGCAAGTCCCAGGAGTGGAGGACACGGAGCCCCAGGAGACTGCGCCGTGGCCAGGAGAGGGCCAAGGAGCTGGGGGTGGGGAGCTGTGATGGCCTGCGGAGCCAGCAGAGGGGTAGGGGAGCAGCCGAGGAGTGTGGGCAGCTCAGGGCCAGCCCTCATTACCCAAGCGCTTGCTCTGTGAGGTGCCACCGGGCACTCTGCAGCAATCCCCGCAGTGCTGTGAGGTCAGCATGTTCTCCAGGGGATCGGAGAGGTGGTGCCACATGCCTGCAGTCCCACAGCGGGAGCAGAGAGACCCAGGCCTGTCCACCACCACCACTCCTGCTTTTAACCCTAGGCTGTGCCGGGATGGCTTTTAGATGCCAGAGTGTTCTGGAAGGCAGCATGGGGTCAGCATCGAAGATGGTGATCCAAGTGACCTGGACTCACAGGCCAGTTTCTGAAATGGGAGCCCCAGTGGAAAAATGGGGGTGGTGAAGGGGCTCCAGGGCCCTGGCCAGGGTTTAGGTGCCTTGTCTCTAGATCTTCCCAGCCACCCCGTGATTCGTGAACTCTCTTTCCCACATGTCACAGATGAAGAAACGAAAGTTAGGGACACCTGATGACAGACTCTGGAGCACTTGGCCAGAGGTCTGCTGTCTGCAGCCCAGCACTCACCTGTGGGGACCTGGTTCCCAGGAGATGGGTCCTCTGTGAGACACCCCGAGACCCCATCCCTCTTCCGTGGCTGGAAGCCCTAGTCACCCTCATCCACCTGAACACTGCAGGAACTTGCTCATCATCTCCCTTCTGCTCTTGGCCCCACTGAGGGCCACTCTTCTGTCCAGCCATCAGTGATCCTTCCAGTATGCAAATCAGGACCTCCCACCCACCAGCTCAGAATCTCAGAGGCTTCCTTCCCAGAAGCAGGCTCAAGTCCCCTCCGTGGCTCAGGAGTTCCTATCCCGTCCCCTCCCAGACCTCACCTTGCACCACTCGTCCCCTCACTCACGTCACCAACCTGTGGGCCTCCTCCATGCCTCTGTCACCGGGCTTGACCCCCTCACAGCCCAGGACTTGCTTCCCTCTCCCTGGAGTGCTCTTGTACCCTGCGGGCTCCCTCAGCTGTCACCCCCCAGAAGAGCCATGTCCCATCCCCACCAATCCCTACTTGATTACCTGGCTTTATCTTTCTTCAGACCTCCTCTCTGCCTCACATTATGGGATCTCTCTTTCTGGTCATTTATTCGCTGTGGATCTCCGTAACTGGGGGTCAGCTCCATGTTCACTGCTGTGTCTCCTCTGCCTGGAACAGGCTTGGCCCCAGGCAGGTCGCAGGAAGTCTTGTGGGACTAGTCAGTGGAGAGAACAGACGTGGCCCCTGTTGCTGCTTGCTTCCAGCAGGTGGAGTGGAGAAGGCTGCGGTCCCTTCCGCGGTGGCGGCCTGCCTTCCTGAGGCAGGACAGCTTTGAGAAGCAGCTCGAGCCTCCCCAAGGCCCCTCTGACCCTCATCTTCTCATTCCAGGCAGGTGGACACGAGTACGAAAAACGTCTTCGGGCAGCCGCGGTTGAGGGCATCCCTCAGAGACCTCCGCTCCCCACGGAAGAACTACAAATCCACCATCGAGGACGACCTGAAGAAACTCATCATCATGGACAACCTGGCGCCTGAGCAGGAGAGAGATGCGGGAGTACGTAGAGGCCTCCTTCACCGCACCCACACAGTCAGAATCAGGAGGGCCAGGTGGTTGTGGGAGGGCGAGGGAGGAGGACAGAGCTCCCTGAGGTCACTCTGGCCTCTCCTGCCAGTGGCCTCTACCTGTGGCACCTGCCAGCCCCATTTGGGTGTATGTGGCTTCAGAGCCAGGAGTCAGGCCGTCACATTAGTTGGGGACCAAATCACAGCATAAGGCAGCCTGAGCAGGCACGTGGGAAAGCCCGTCCGCACTAGGGCAGCTCGAGCTACTGGAAAGGGATGCTCTTACTGGCTCTCATGACCCGAGCGGAGCCTGAGTGGAAGCAGCCTCCGCCCACCCAACCCTCAGGGACCGAGAGTGGAGGCGAGGTCCCTTAGTCTGCCGCACTCTCCTGTGGGACCGAGCTGTCCGCAGTGGTCCTCATCAATGACTGGCTCCCCTAAGTTGCACTTAGGTCACACCACCTTCCCTGACCTGACCCGGTGCAGGAGGGGGGCACTGGCCTCTCAGAGGCAGGTGGTGCTGGGAGGGGAGGAGGGATCCCCAGGGGAGAGGACGGTGACAGTGAGTCAGGCCACGACCACGCCCCATGACGGTCCCTCTCTCCTCCTCAGTCACCACAGAAGAGCCTGCAGCGGACGCTGTCAGATGAGAGTCTGTGCAGCGGGCGGCGGGAACCCAGCTTCGCCAACCCCGCCAGCCTGGAGCCGGGCCTGCCCAGTGACGTGCTCTTCACCAGCACCTGCGCCTTCCCTTCCAGCACGCTGCCCGCCCGACGCCAGCACCAGCACCCCCACCCGCCGGGCGGCAGCAGCCCTAGCACTGTCCCCACAACCGGCAGCAACGGCTTCCCAGAGAAGAAATGTGAGCCTGGGGCACCCTGGGGCCAGTGGGGGGGTTTCGCCAGCCTTGGGAAGCAAGCAGGGACCGGGGGACAGTGTACACTGGAAGTCATCAGTGTTGGTGTCGGCCGAGGTGAGGAGCTGGGGCGCATGGGAGCTTCGGGAGGGTCCTGATGGTTAGGCACTGGGTGCCACCCACAGAGCTGGGGATTGTTAGGTGAGCATGGGGGGTCTCCTGGGGGGTCACCTAGCTGGAAGTCTGGACTGCCCGAAGATTGGAGTCACCTGAGGCCAGAGGGAGGGTGTCAGCCCCCGAGGCTGCAGACAGGAGGGCCCTGGGGATCAGGCTTTACATTAGCTGCTCCCCCAGCTCCCTGTTCCAGCACCAAGCAGATGGTTCCGTGAATGTTTATTTACTTACCTGATTCCCCCCCCAAGTCTGCCAACTCTTGTTGGAGGGAGGAGGTGTAGGGTGTGACTCATCCATCCTTGTATTCATCCAGCGACTGTTTACCGCGCGTCCCCCACGACGGGGGCCCCAGTCAAAACCTGGGCGCCAGCCGGGGTGGGCCTGCCTTCAATCCATCCTCCTCCAATCCCTTATTCACAACCCCAAAGCTTCCCAAACTGAGAGGTGATTGAGAAGTTTGGGCCAAGCACACAGCAGCAAAACCCAACCCAAATGGGCCTGGAACTGTTTACTTACCGGCCTTCCCTGCCCCACCTGACGTCATGATCACTGCAGAGCACCAGCCTGAATCCAGGGGCTGCGGGGCCTGCCCGGGTGCAGTGTGCGACAGGCAGCACCTGCACAGCTCTCTCCGATGCAGACAGGGTGTGACTTCAGGAGTCTACCCCAGGGGTTCTGGCAGAAGGCCACGTCTGGGTCACTGAGGGGAGCCTCCCCAAAGCCAGGTACTACTCCGCCCCCATCTCAGCTCAAGGCAAACCTATCCCTCACTGCATTAAACTGAGACTCAGACGTGTTAATACGTGGAAAACGCTTAGCACAATCCCTGATGCACAGTAAGCACTGAGAAGCGCTGGCTGTTTGTTATTTTGTTATATTCTTCCGTCTGGAGCAAGCATTTTAATCCACCGTGAGTCAGGCTTGTGCCCCAGGCCCGGAGAGCAGGGTTAGAACAGAGTATTAACAGGGACCTACTAAACCCCAAAGCCTCGCGGGGTTGGGCTTAGAGCAGGGTCAGCAGCTGACCACGCAGTTCAAAGCCAAGTGCCCCTGCCAACGAGTGTCATTGCGAGCCAGGCATCTCGCTCTGAGCCTCGGTTTCCCCCTCCACAACACGGGGGTGGGGGGGTAGGAGCACCTCCCTCCCACTACTAGGAGGAGGTGAGGCTGGGGGATGGTCCCAGTGCTGTACCCAGCATGGTTGGGCCCTGCTCTGCCTGCCTGAGTCACCCCCTGACCTCTGTGCTTCTTTGCTGTCCTCTGTCCCCTCCCCTTTGGCAGCTGTGAGGTATCAGCAAGCTGAGGCCCGGGGCCTCCGCCCAGCACATGGGACTCAGCCCAGCCGTTGGCTGCAGCAAATGCAGCTGCTGGTGCTGGCGCTCCCAACACCAGAGACTCCAGGGGCATCTTTCTCTGCCCGGCCTTCCATACAGGGACCCAGCAGGTCTCCTTGCAGCGACCCTGCCGCACCCAGACCCTAAACACACGCTGACGACCCTGGTTTATATCTGCAGCCTGGCCCTGCCGCCTCCATGCCGCACCTCCAGAAACAAACTTCTGGCCCACCCCCAGGGCCAGCCCATCTCAGGGCCAGCTTCAGAATCCTGGTCACCCTGCACCCTTCTCTTTGGCCCACGCTCCCATCCCCTCTTCAGGAAGTTCATTTGGTGGCACAAACAGAATGATTTCAGGAGCTGCCACTTGTTCCTCCCCGCTGCCCCCGCCCCTGAGGCCTCACCCAGTCCTGTCCACTCTCCTCTCCCTCCTGGACCCCAGCTGCCTCCTCACCACCTCCCTCCCTCCCTGCTCCCCACCCCCATGGGGTCCAACCTCCGCTCGCAGCCAGAGGGAGCCTGTGAGCACCCACATCAGGTCATGTCCCTGGCTGCTCAGAGCCTGTGGCTCCATTCCACTTGGAGTAAAAGACAACGTCCTCCTGACCTGCGAGGCCCCCACAGTCCAGCCCGCACCTCTGACTTCACCTCCCGCCACTCTGTCCCTCTCACCCCGTTCCCACCCACATAAACACTCCCCTTGACCTGCTGGCGTTTGTCATCTTCTGATGATTGTAACGTACTTACTTAATTGTATGTGTTATAACACAAGCATTACGGAAACCATACAGAAAGTAAAACAAAGGATTAATATCTTTGTTCCTTTCACGTTCTCATTCTCCCCCCCCTTCTCCCATCTCCTCTTCCCCACCAGCCACCATCTCCGCCTCGGAGCTCTCGCTG
Organism: Canis lupus baileyi; assembly: GCF_048164855.1. NCBI lineage: Eukaryota > Metazoa > Chordata > Mammalia > Carnivora > Canidae > Canis > Canis lupus. Next base: position 115,275,566 of record NC_132838.1, on the reverse strand, counting down.
GCCGATGGCCGGGAACGGCCGCTGCGACGCCTTGACCCCGGGATGATGCCACTGCCTGACACAGCTGCTGGCCTTGAGTGGTCCAGCCTGGTGAATGCGGCCAAGGCCTACGAAGGTAGGCACTTTCCACCCAACCTGGCCCGATCCCTACCCCCTGCTCTGTCCAAGAAGGCTCAGCGGAAGAACTTGGGGCTTCGCGGTGGGACAGACTCGGGATCCAGAATTAGAGGGTTCAGGGTTCACATCCTGCCCTGTCTCTTGCTCGCTCTGCAGTCCAGGGCAAGTGTATTGGTCTGTTGATCGACACAACAGGCACATGCCTGGGGCTGCAGTGAGGATTAGGTGAAAACACTGTGTGTAAAACACATCAGGCACAGAACAAGCCCTTACCAGACAGTACCTTCTACTATACCGCAGAGCAAACATGTGATAATCCAAATTGTATTTAGATTTGCTTTGGCTGCCAGTGGCTGTAAACCCAAATTAACATCGACTTCCAACATGCAAGGTTTTATTCGGGTAAAAATTCCTGGGGCGGGTGGTCTGGGGCTGGGGTGGCACTTGCACAGATGCATCAGGGTGCAGGCTCCTTGGTCTGGCTCATCTGGGGAGGCCTCGCCCTCACGCTCCCAGATGGCTCCTGGAGCTCAGGCCATCGTGTGCGGCTCTGAGCAGCAGGACAGAGGACATATGCCCAAGCCTGACACTATCCCTTATATTTATTTCCCCAGGGGCCAGAGCATCGCACACAGCCATACCTGATAGCTTCAGGACAGGCTGGGAAGTGAGGCCACATGCCCAACAAACATTTGGGATTTGTTCTTATGGAAAAAGGGAAAACAGATCATGAGGGATCCTGCTCTGAGCCATGCTAGGCTCCCAGTAGTGACTGAGATGGCCCCGGATCCTACCCTCCAAGGCCAGTGGAGGAAAGAGACTCATCACTAGACAGCAGTGGCCCTGAGTGATCAGGGCTGAGGGAGCCCAGAGCAGGTGCCTAATCCAGACTGTGGGGTATCAGGGAGGGCTTCCTGCAGGAAATGGCAGAGAGTGCTAGCCGTCCCTCATTATCTGATGAGCTCTGTGACGAGTGGTTGGCCTCTGCTGCCTCAGTTTGCTCATCTGTAAAGCCGAGATAGTAGCTCCTACAGCAAGGTGATCATAGCATTAATGGATTTACATAGACTTGGCTGCACTTAAAAATGAATGTCACCATCTGTAGCACCTGCACATCCCTGAGGACATTCGAGTTTTGACTCCAGAGTCAGGATCCAGGAAGAGAATCTGAGGGCATTTATCACCTGTCCTCTCCAGATCTCCACAGGGGCCCCAGGGAGTCTCACAGGTGCCTTCAGGGGCCCTCACTGTCTGGGTTCCCTGAGCAGCTGGCTTTTTATGTGATAGGGGTATAAAGGGGTGTGCGGGCATATCCCAGGAGGAATGCCGGGAGCCAGGCAGCGGGGCCACCTCCTCTCTCCTCACGGGTGTCCGGGCCTCCCAGGGCCAAGACCATGGGTTCTGTGGGAAGCAGCTGGGAGGCTCCAAGCCACTCCCCGAAGACCCAGATGCCACCAGCAACTGTAGTATTGTCTTTAGAAGGCAGAGCTGTCTAGATACCGACCCCAGTAGTGGGCTTCTGGGAGGGGCTGGGGCAGCCAGAGCCACATCCCCCATAGCCACTCCATTTAGCCCCCCTACTCCACTCCCACCCTACCCCACCCCCATGCCTGAGGAGTCAGCACCACACGTGAGAAAGCTTGGGGAGCAGGCTAGCGGCCCTGGTTCTCCACCCAGGCCGCACATCAGAGTCCCCCAGGGAGCTTTCTCCTTCTCATTTATGAAATTAATAAATGAACCACAGCAGCAACAGAAAAGATTAGGTAATGGGTGATGTGGGACGGTGCAGCAGAAAGGCCTGGAAGGAAATCCACCAGTACCACAGGGGCAGTGACTTCCCTGCAGAGCACGGAGAGGGGTGGCAGTGGGATGGAGTCAGGCTGGTCTCAGCTCACTGGGAGCTTGGCTTGTTTGTTTCAGTGAAGATATATATGGGTTATCCTGTGTAATTCAAACAAATGGAAAAAGACTAAAGGAATTATGAATTTCAGCAGGTGTATTCATGGCATGGTAGCTTTGGTGAGGGAAGCTTCTATGGGGGAAATAGAAAGATACCTGGGGTTTATTTCAAAATATTCCAGAAAAAAAAAAGCAAAGGGGATCACATCTTGTAGTGCTAGAAAGTAAGGAGATGATAGGAGGCACGCGGGGAATAGGGCATGTCAGGGGGACACAGGAGCCATCCTGAAGAGCTCTCAATGGCCAAAGTTGTAACAGTCAAACAACTAAATAGTAGTAGTATTGGATTCTAACCCCAAGAATAGAATAACTGTCCATGAGTCCATACTCCTGTAAGTAGACAAGTGAATAAACAAAGGGTGGCTATATGGACAGCTCTTCCTTATAAGAGGATTCCAGTTAATCTAGAAGGAATGAGAAAGATAGGGAGTCATCATTAGAATAACAGTAGTGATTGATGGTTGCTAAAATTAGTGGGGAGACTTTAAGCAGAAGCAAGGTGTTTATATAGCCTCAAAGTATCTACCCCAAAATATTTGATTGCTCAGTCCACAAGTACTTTTATCTCTGTCCCTCCAGGAGGTGGAGCTTAATTCCCCTCTCTGAGAGTGGGTTGGACTCAGCCTCTCACTCCCAACAGAGTGAGGGTTGGAAGGGAACAGTAGTGACTTCACAATGGAGGAGGCTGGTGGCCAGTGTCTTATCCAGGGGATCAAGGTCACCATTGCCGGTAACAGGACACATCAACCCCTGAGGTGCCTGGGTGGCTCAGTCAGTTAAGCGTCTGTCTTCAGCTCAGGTCATTACCCTGGGGTCCTGGGATTGAGCCCCCTTAGGGCTCCCTGCTCATAGAAGAGCCTGCTTCTCCCTCTGCCTCTACCCCTCCCCCTGCTCTTTCTCTCTTTCTCTCTCTCTCTCAAATAAGTAAATAAAATATATTTTTTTAAAAGACACGTCAACATTGCAGACCTCTGGTATGATGCAGTGAGTCAGACACACCACTTCTCCAGTTTTCTGCCCCTAACTCTGTCAGAACATTAGACAAACCCAAACTGAGGGACTTTCCACCAAACCTGACCAGTACACCTGAAAAGTGTACAAGTCCTGAAACTCGAACCCTGAGTAGAAACTGTCACAGGTCAGAGGAGGGCCAGGAGCTGTGGTCACTGAACACAGTGTGTAATCCTGCAGTAGGTCCTAGGACTGAAAAAGATAGGAAAATGAGTGAAATCAGATCGCGTGTGCAGTGTGGCTGATAGAAACTGGTGTTTTCGTCACCGTACCCTGGATCTGTGAGACGTTAACATCGGAGGAGCCTGGGGGAAGGGGATGCCAGAGTTCTCCAGCATCTTTGCAACTCTTCTGAAGATCTGAAACTACTTCAGAATAAGTTTTCTTTTTTTTATTTTTTTATTTTATTTACTTATTCATAGACAGAGAGAGAGGCAGAGACACAGGCAGAGGGAGAAGCAGGCTCCACGTAGGGAGCCCAATGTGGGACTCGATCCCGGGTTTCCAGGATCACACCCCAGGCTGCAGGCGGCACCAAACTGCTGCGCCACCGGGGCTGCCCCAGAATAAGTTTTCTTTTAAGATTTTATTTCTTTAGTTCAGACAGAGAGAGCATGAGCAGGGGGTGGGGCAGAGGGAGAAGCAGACTCCCCGCTGAGCAGGGAGCCAGTGCGGGGAGCCACTCGGGTACCTCTAAAAAGTTTCTTAAGAAAATTGAGTGATAGTACTGGAAGTCCTAGCCTCAGCAATCAGACAACAAAAAGACATTAAAGGCATTCAAATTGGCAAAGAAGAAGTCAAACTCTCCCTCTTCGCCGATGACATGATACTCTACATAGAAAACCCAAAAGTCTCCACCCCAAGATTGCTAGAACTCATACAGCAATTCGGTAGCGTGGCAGGATACAAAATCAATGCCCAAAAGTCAGTGGCATTTCTATACACTAACAATGAGACTGAAGAAAGAGAAATTAAGGACTCAATCCCATTTACAATTGCACCCAAAAGCATAAGATACCTAGGAATAAACCTAACCAAAGATGTAAAGGATCTATACCCTCAAAACTATAGAACACTTCTGAAAGAAATTGAGGAAGACACAAAGAGATGGAAAAATATTCCATGCTCATGGATTGGCAGAATTAGTATTGTGAAAATGTCAATGTTACCCAGGGCAATATACACGTTTAATGCAATCCCTATCAAAATACCATGGACTTTCTTCAGAGAGTTAGAACAAATTATTTTAAGATTTGTGTGGAATCAGAAAAGACCCCGAATAGCCAGGGGAATTTTAAAAAAGAAAACCATATCTGGGGGCATCACAATGCCAGATTTCAGGTTGTACTACAAAGCTGTGGTCATCAAGACAGTGTGGTACTGGCACAAAAACAGACACATAGATCAATGGAACAGAATAGAGAATCCAGAAGTGGACCCTGAATTTTATGGGCAACTAATATTCGATAAAGGAGGAAAGACTATCCATTGGAAGAAAGACAGTCTCTTCAATAAATGGTGCTGGGAAAATTGGACATCCACATGCAGAAGAATGAAACTAGACCACTCTCTTTCACCATACACAAAGATAAACTCAAAATGGATGAAAGATCTAAATGTGAGACAAGATTCCATCAAAATCCTAGAGAAGAACACAGGCAACACCCTTTTTGAACTCGGCCACGGTAACTTCTTGCAAGATACATCCACGAAGGCAAAAGAAACAAAAGCAAAAATGAACTATTGGGACTTCATCAAGATAAGAAGCTTTTGCACAGCAAAGGATACAGTCAACAAAACTCAAAGACAACCTACAGAATGGGAGAAGATATTTGCAAATGACATATCAGATAAAGGGCTAGTTTCCAAGATCTATAAAGAACTTATTAAACTCAACACCAAAGAAACAAACAATCCAATCATGAAATGGGCAAAAGACATGAACAGAAATCTCACAGAGAAGACATAGACATGGCCAACATGCATATGAGAAAATGCTCTGCATCACTTGCCATCAGGGAAATACAAATCAAAACCACAATGAGATACCACCTCACACCAGTGAGAATGGGGAAAATTAACAAGGCAGGAAACCACAAATGTTGGAGAGGATGCGGAGAAAAGGGAACCCTCATACACTGTTGGTGGGAATGTGAACTGGTGCAGCCACTCTGGAAAACTGTGTGGAGGTTCCTCAAACAGTTAAAAATATACCTGCCCTACGACCCAGCAATTGCACTGTTGGGGATTTACCCCAAAGATACAAATGCAATGAAACGCCGGGACACCTGCACCCCGATGTTTATAGCAGCAATGGCCATGATAGCCAAACTGTGGAAGGAGCCTCGGTGTCCAACGAAAGATGAATGGATAAAGAAGATGTGGTTTATGTATACAATGGAATATTACTCAGCTATTAGAAATGACAAATACCCACCATTTGCTTCAACGTGGATGGAACTGGAGGGTATTATGCTGAGTGAAGTAAGTCAGTCGGAGAAGGACAAACATTATATGTTCTCATTCATTTGGGGAATATAAATAATAGTGAAAGGGAATATAAGGGAAGGGAGAAGAAATGTGTGGGAAATATCAGAAAGGGAGACAGAACGTAAAGACTGCTAACTCTGGGAAACGAACTAGGGGTGGTAGAAGGGGAGGAGGGCGGGGGGTGGGAGTGAATGGGTGACGGGCACTGGGGGTTATTCTGTATATTAGTAAATTGAACACCAATAAAAAATAAATTAAAAATAAATTTAAAAAAATAAAAAAATTAAAAAAGAAAATTGAGTGAGGTTACTGAGGAGCACAGCGACTTGAGGGTGACAGATAGTCCGTGCTCCTGTCACAGTGATGGTTGCACAGAGTATAGACACATGTGCCACATCCTGCCAAGCTGGACGCTTTCAGCACATGCAGGGTGTTGTGTGTCAGCTAAACTTCCATAAGCTGTTGTTAAAAAGGAGAGGAGCAATCAGGAGACTTTAAAGAATAAATAGGAATTAAAAAAGCAAAGAGCATGTAGGAGAGGAAACCAGAGTATGTTGACAGTTGAAACAGTGACAGGCTCGTGAGGACTCGTGATGGTCCTTTCCCTGCACGCAGGCATGTGTGAAACAGTCCATATAAAAAATATTTCCAAAAAGAGTAAGTATTAGGGACACCCTAGTGGCTCGGTTGGTTAAACATCTGACTCTTAATTTCGGCTCAGGTCATGATCTCAGGGTTGGGAGATTGAGCTTCGCGTGTGGGGCTCTGCTTGAAATTCTCTCTCTCCCTCTCCCTCAGCCCCTCGCTCTCCCTCTCTCTCTTAAAAATCTCTCTCTCTCTCTCTCTCTCTCTCTCTCTCTCTCTCTCTCTCTCAGATCCCTGGGTGGCTCAGCGGTTTAGCACCTGCCTTTGGAGCAGGGCATGATCCTGGAGTCCCGGGATCAGGTCCCATGTCGGGCTCCCTGCGTGGAGCCTGCTTTTCCCTCTGCTTGTGTCTCTACCTCTCTGTGTGTGTGTCTCTCATGAATAAATAAATAAAATCTTTAAAAAAAAAATCTCTCTCTCTCTCTCCCCTCTCCCGGGCAGTGCAAAGAGCTGTTTCGCTCTTCTCCCTCAACGACCCAGCTCTGAGCCCAGAGATCCCACCTGCACACAGTCCTGTCCACAGCCACCTGAGCCTGGAGAGGGGGCCCCCAACCCCCAGGACCACCCCTACCATGAGGTAAGATCTGTCTGGGAATACCTGGTGGCCCAGCAGCCTGAGTCCCTACAGCCCAGATCCCCCGCGGTGGCAGGCATGCCCAGCATTAGCAGGATGGGCATCTACTCCCGTCCCCTGACAGATTTTGGAGGAATCCACACACTGGGACCCAGTGGTGACTGAGTCCAGGTTAGCCCCACCCCCATGGATGGAGACGACACCGTAATCAATATCATCCATACGATGACTACAACCTAAGTAGTGCCCCCCACTTGCACCCCCCACCGCTTCTCCCTGCCTTTCATCTCCCCTCTGTCTACTCCTGGGTCTCCTCTACGGGTACCTGAATTATGTACGTGGTCACCTCTCCTGCGGTGGCCCAAGCTGCTCCCTGTGGACCCAGCGTGGACTGAGGCCCAAGCTGTCTCCTTGTGAGGCTTCCCAGCGAGGAAGGAGGACGTGGAGCCGGACATATTGCATTTAGTGCAACCGGTCTGTGCTCACTTGGCAGAAAATACGATTAAAAAGTGGGAGACCAAATGGAAAGGGCACGTTTGCATGTCCGTGAACTTCAAGAGTGCACGTCACACTCCTGTGCACACCTCCCCAGGCAGGCTTATGTACATGGCAGTGGCCCTCTGTGCTTTATGGGCAAACGAAGGGATTTTCGAGGGAAAGTTTGACTCTTCTGGGGTTTCTTGATTCTCCTTCACACCTCTCTTTGACTGGCTTTGGAACTCAACTTCCACCAAAGACGTGGCCCGACTGTAATCTCAGCAATGAGGTGGTTGCAGGTGGTGCTGCTGCAGCGAGGGGAAGACCCAGCAGGGTGTGGGAATGGCAGGATTGTGGCCTTGGGGCCAGCTCCTGGATTCCCTGCCTCCTGAGCGGGGTCCCTCTCCCACCTGCAACTGGGGATCCCCGGGGTCCCCAGGATCCAGGACTGGGACAGGGGAAAGCAGGCGGGCCCAGTCCTCCCCCTCTCCCTTGCTGCAGCCCACCCCAATCTTGGACCCCCTACAATGCCCTGTGGAGCAGTGGAGGGGGGGCGCCCCCCTCCCCAAGGGGCTGGTGGGGGCTGCAGCTGTCCTCTGCAGGGGCCAGGCAAGCCAGGGCTGGGGAGCTAGAGGAGGACCACAGGCCAAGTTCGCTGCCCTGTCCAGGGGCTAGTGACACGGTGACCTCCCAGGCTACTTTGGGCCGGGAACTCTGTTACACTGAGACTGTGCACAGTGCAAGGCGGGCTCTCCAAACCGGTGCACTGTCATCATCTTTGTCGGCATCTTTGTCCCCATCCCCCAAGGGGCAGGCCATCCTGTTCAGTCGCCCCCTGCAGACGCAGTGCCCAGGTTTGCTGGGTGCTCCCTGGATGCCTGTGGGGCGGGTTCTTGGTATCACACCATGTAAGGTGCTCACACCTGGGAAGGTTTTCTCCGTAAAGCACACGCATGGTCCGTGCCTGGGGGCAAGGCACACTTCAGGACAGACACACACAGCCTTCTACAGGCTGCCATAAGCCCCATCCACATCCATAGGGGTACGCTGTCTGGGTAGAGCATGGCAGGGAGCAGGACTGGCTTCTGGATTCCCCAGCGCCTCTTCTCCAGGCACCCCTCAGGACCCAGCAAGGAAAGGACTCCCCAGAACTTCAGGGACGACAGGGTCCTGGACCTCGTGTTCCTCCCAGCTGTGGGTCCGGAACCCGTCCCCGGGTCCTGGGAGCCCTAGGGTCTCACCCTGTCCCTTGTCTTTGCAGCGAAGAACCTCCCCTGGATCTGACAGGCAAGGTGTACCAGCTGGAGGTGATGCTGAAGCAACTGCACACCGACCTCCAGAAGGTAAGGCCACCAGGCAGCCAGCCCTCTGGTGTGCGCCTCCCTGCTGCGCTTCCCAGACACTTGGGCTGAAGCCCCCGCCCCCCCGCCCCATCCCTTGCATTTTAGAGGAGACCGCCCAGCTTTGAATGTAGCCACAGGTAAAGAGTAGAAAGTGACAATACCAAAGTTTGGTGAGCACATCGAGGAAACTTTCCTGAGTTCTTGGAGGAAGAATAAATTGGCCCAGCCTTTTTGGGGGGAAGTTGGACAACATTTATTTTAAAAATATGATCATGTATCTTGTTGATCCAGCAAGTGGGCTGGTGGGAATTTGTCCAGAATTTCAAGCATGGGCACAGACACCCGTGAGCAGGGATGTTCATTGCTGCTCTGTTGGCAATAAAAACTTGGTGCCAGGGCAGCAGTCCCTCCACGGGAGAGTGGTTTTTGTTTTTTGTTTATTTTAAAAGATTTTATTTATTTATTCATGCGAGACCCAGAGAGAGAGAGGCAGAGACACAGGCAGAGGGAGAAGTAGGCTCCATGCAGGGATCCCGAGGTAGGACTCGATCCCGGGTCTCCAGGATCAGGCCCTGCACCAAAGGTGACACTAAACTGCTGAGCCACCTGGGCTGCCCCAGGAGAGCGGTTATATAAAGGACAGGACACCCGTGCGGTGGAATATTCTGCAGCCAATTAAAACATTAGCCAGAGTCTGTGTATTTACTACATACTAAAGCAGTCTAGTAGTAGGAGTCTAGTAACGGTAAAAACTAAGCAAACTACAGAATGTTTTCTAGAACATCATCATGCTTTAAAAAAAAAAATCTGTGGGTCAGAGGGTTAATCTAGTAGGCACCGTTCTAAATCGTCCATTGTACTTCTCTCCCGGAAGGAGGAGGAGGAAAGAAATAAGGGCAGAGAACCTTTATTTCTTGCTTTATATACTGTTGGGTAAAAGGCAAAAAGGTGGCAGGATAAAATGTGCAGCTGCCAAGCACGAGAATCCTAGGGTCCAGGTTCCGATCCCGCTGCCCGCTCGCTGTGTGAGGCTCGGTTGCCTCCCAGGAATCTGAGGATAACAGCAGTCCCTGAGTTGGGTGGCCAGAGGGTAAAATGGGGTGAGAATCACAGTGAGATCTGTGTTCAAAGAGCTGAGGAAACGGGTCCAGAGAGATGAGGCCATTTGCCCAGCGTCACCTAGCTGCAGAGCAGCAGAGCTGGGATTTGAACCCTGGCCGCTGGCTCAGGAGGCCTCGGCCGCCCGCCCGCTGACGCCGGCCCCGCCCCGCAGGAGAAGCAGGACAAGGCCGTGCTGCAGTCCGAGGTGGCCAGCCTGCGACAGAACAACCAGCGCCTGCAGGAGGAGTCGCAGGCCGCCAGCGAGCAGCTGCGCAAGTTCGCGGAGATCTTCTGCAGGGAGAAGAAGGAGCTGTGACGCGGAGCAGCCCCCCAGCCCCTGCGCGGGCCAGCTGGGGGCTCCTGCTCTCCCGGCCCCCAAAGCTCACTGCCTGCCCGTGCAGGTGTGACCAAGACAACCCAGCCAGGGCCCCACTGCCCTCCTTGCGGACGCGGCCACCGGCCAGCAGTGGGCCTCACCGGGCTGGGAGCTGCGGTCTGCTGGGACCTACAGCCCCACAAGCTGGTGCGGTCGCAGGGCCCCTCGGAACCGCCCATCTCTGGTCCCTGGGAACTGGACCACGCCCACACCAGGCCCCAGGCGGCCCGTCTAGCCTCTTCCGAGGACCAAGCCCTCAGAAGCTGTAGGAGGGGCAGAGGGAGGGCAGGAGTGCATCTCCAAACCCCGCAGCTCCAGGAGTCCACAAACCAGGTTTCTTCACCGCGGACAACAGAGTTTGGGCTTGTGGGGCCAAGCCCCCTGCATGAAAAACCAGTGTGAAACTGGCCCGCGCTCCCCCCAGGCCCCTAGAGAGAGGAGGGCCTGTGTGGAAAGGGCCAGGGCTCTCACTCCCGGTGCACTAGCTCCAGAAAAGCACGAACATTAACCCCTTCCGACCTTATTCTTCCAAAAAGCAGCCAGGAGCACTTTCTTAGAATATTCTTTTCTTGAGACCCCAGGATGGAGAGAGGAAACCCCAGCATCCAGAGGCAGCATCTTTGAGGGGAAACTCTATTTGCACACTCGGGACCGTTTATACAAGTCTTTTTTTCTATCAGCCCCTCACCACCAGAGGCCACAGTGCCTGGGCCACCCCCCTTCCAGCTCCTGCCCTGGCCCAGGCGGCAAAGCCTCATCTCTCCCCTCCCCCAGCCCCACCAGCTCCAACCGCACAGCCAGGGCCTCTCCCGGGCACCAGGAGGGGCTCCACGGCCGGGGTCAGGGCTGGCCAGAAGACAGCCTTCATCTCCTCTCTGGTGGTGGTTTCCCTTCTCAACCAAGCGGACATCGGACACCCTCACTGTGTTCCCCGGGGAGTGCTTTGCTGTGAGCCCCCACTAGACGCTGCTTCTCTAAAGGCAATAAGGGGGAGCTTGCCAGTCAGCCAAGCCAGAGTGGTACTACGCTGTTCACCCAGGAAACAAGAGTTTCTTTTTTTCCTTTAAAAAAAAAAGATATATATATATATATATATTTATTTTTTCATGTAGAGTTGCGCCAGAACAAGGCTTGTATGGCCACGATCTGTGGATCCCCCCCAACCTCACGCTGAGGATCGAGGCGTGTCCCCCCATGGGCTGGGACTCAGTGGGAGGACTCCAAGGGGTAAAGTCAGGGTGGGCAGGCCGGTGGGCTTTCCCATTTGGGGAGGCAGCAGGCCGAGGGGGGGCGGCTAGCCCCGCTCCAAGCAGCACTCTCTGGGCTGGAAGCCAGCACCAGGTGGCCCAGCCCTTGTCCAGAGACCCCACCGCTTTCTCTTGGGGGCCAGAAACCTCAGGGAAGGGGGCTGTGGGGACCGCACGGGACACAGGCACTCAGGTGCCAGGCTGGACGGGAAGGTGCCAGGCTGGGCTGGCAGGGGCAAGAGCAAAGGGCACTCTTGTCTCCCTGCCATCAACCTCTGACCCCAGCAGCACTGCAGTCCCGCAGGAAGCCCTCAGACCTGCCATCGCCTGTCCCTCCCCCGTGGAGTGAGAGGAGGGCCGCAAAGTGGGGCCTGTGTGATCCTCAGCCCTGGCCAACTACTGTGATCTCTCCGCCCCTCTTCCCCACCCCCTCTCTGGAAGGGTTCTCCAGGACCACGAGGTGCCCTTCCCTCAGACCCTAACCTGGAGGCTGCCCCCCCCCCTTTTTTAAGTTCTCCTCACATCTTCAGATCATTCGAATCGTTTTTGGGGACCTAATCATGTACATTGACAAGTGTAAATTATGATTTTTTGGCTTTGTTTTCTGTTATTTTTTAAGGATCTCTGCAAAACTATTTAATTTGAGGTTGGTGTTCTATCTGAAGGTTTGAAGATAGGGGTTTTTTCATATGTTGATTTGTTTCGTTTGGATTTTTTTTATTCTCCATTGTCTTTTTTTTTTTTTTCCCCTATCCCTGTCTTGAAATTTTCTGGCATGTTTCTGGAGGTTTCAAAGGAAATAAATGTTTCATAGAAATGGCTTCTGTGTTCACTAGCTGGGCAGCTGCCTGGAGTCACTGATGGGAGGGTGTGGTCCAGCATCATCCCCCTTGTCCCAAACGCATCACACACACACACACACACACACACTTCCCTAAGCACCAGCCTTGCAAACTCCCTTTCCTTGAAACCCAAACGACAGAAATTCAACACTCAGAGGGTAGAAAGTCCTCAAGTTGGAAAGAGAGAGATGGCACCGAGGAAGTCCTTTCTGGCGGCCAGAAAGCCAGAGCAGGCCCACGGAGGGTGCCGGTTTGGGAATCAGTGGTCAAACTTTGGGAAATCTGGAGGTTGCACAGGCGGCGGGCCCTCCAGCTCGCGGAATCGGTTCTCGGCGGGGGGCTCGGCGCCAAGGGCCCCCTGCCTCCCCCGGCGGCCTCCCGGGCCACGCCCTCCCGGCGCCGGCTCATTTGCATGTCCCGCCCTCGATGGGAGGAGGCCTCCCCTGCCCGTCGGGTGGGCGGTTTCGGGTGCAGACCAGGCCCTGCCTCCAGGCCCTCGGGGCGCACAGCGAGGCGGGGGCGCCCCTAACCTCGGCCCTGGGCCCGGCCCGGCCCCTGCCCTCAGGAAGGCCTCGCAGCGTGACCTGGGGATCACGGTCCGACTGGTTTTCGGAACCTCAGAACCAACCGCACGTGAAATCCAAGGTCTGGCCTCCTGCGGGAAGTCCGGACCGAGGAGCAGCCAGCCTCGTGACGGGGCCGCCAGGTGGCTACACCTCACCCCCTCACCTGTCATTGGGTCTTCCATCTCTGAGCTAAAAACCTGATGCTTCTCTGACTCAGCCTCTCCCCTCCCCGCCCCCCCCCCAAAAAAATCTCTTTCCAAAACGGGTATATATCCTTTTTCCAGAGGAGGTGGACCAGCTATTTCCACATCTCCTAAAAATTCTAGAGTGTTCCAGACACTCTTCCAGTCCCCGCCCTCCTTGAGGCCCCATCCTCTCCCCGTGCGCCCTCCCCCCACCAGCATGGGAACGGTGGAACAAGATGTTCTCACATCCTCTCCTGGCGCCTGTGACACACACCGACGTCCAACGCCCCGCCGCTCGCACCCACACTGTGCCCTGCTGGTCCCTTCCCCATCTTGCCCCACTTTTCGACTTCCTCGGCCACATCCCGTATCCCCGCCGGCGCCCTCTCGGACCCTCCCCCAGCCTCCCTCTGGCGCCCATCACCCCTGGCTCTGTCCCCGGCCAACCTCCGAATCCCTCCATACCTTCGGCTCTCTCCACATTTCTCTATTGTCCCCTAAATGCTTTGTCCTCCCCCCTGAAGCCTCATCTCTGTGCCAGCGTCCTGGGACTCTGCCGTCCCTGGATCCTGCCTGTCGCTGCCCAGTGTGCCTCCCCTCTTCTCTCCTAATGTATGTGCCTGGTTCTCTGCCTCCCCTCATCGGCTCTCCTGCTTCTCCAGATCACTCTCTACCTCCTCCTCCTGTCTCTCCCTGGTGTGTCTGCTATTTTTTCTTACTATTATTTCCTCTCCCACTGAATCTCCATCTCTTCTCTCGCCCCCCCCCCCCCCCGTGGCTCGCTCATCTACCTCTCTCCAGATCTATTTCTTCCCTCTCCTGCTCTTGTTCCGATTCTCTATAAATGTGTGTCTCTCTGCTGATCTCTCGGTGTCCTGGTTCTCTCCTCATCCCGCCTCACCCAAATCTGCCTCCCTCCCAGCATCCCTGGGACGGGGGACCCCAGGTGAGGTCGGGGGATTACAGGAGGTGCTCCTGGCACCCTGCCCCCTCCCCTAGCCCGGGAGGGCGGCCCCTTCATCCTCCCATCCCTTCCCCCCAGGCCCCAGCCCCCGCCTCCCCCCTCGCTGCCGATCGCTGCAGCTGCAGCAGCCCGTTGCCAGGGCAACCACAGCTGGCTGGGCGGGAGCCCCCTCCACCCCATCCCCCTTCTCCTTTCCGGCGAGGCTGGGAGGAGCTGGGACAAAGCCAGGGAAAGGCGGGGTGGGGGGGGAGTTGGAGGGAGATGGAGGTCGGGCCGGCTCCAGCTGTTAACCTCGGTCAGCTCTCCCTCCACGAGGCCCCCGTCTCCCCTTCCTGGCGATGCCCCCCAATCCAGCCCGCATAACGAGGCGGTCGCGGGCAGAGGGGTCAGGCCCAGTTTAATACACAGAACAAGTTAATTCACAGCAGAGGCAGGCAATAAAGGAGACTCGTGTACAAGGGGGGGCATGCGTGGATCGGGGGAGACCCCCCAAGCCCACCACCTCCCCCACTTGCAGTCTCAATTTCCCTTTTTTTTAACCCGAACAACAAACACACACAACCACGAGAAACAACCACGCCCCCTCGCTACCCCCAAAATGGCCAGCGAGGGTGGCAGGGGGCAGCCCGGCCTGGCCGGTGGGGAACTGGAGCAGGGGAAGGAGGAAAAACCAGTCCGGTGCAGAGTCTGTGCTTCTCATTCCAGCAGGCGCTGGGCGGGGGCCCGCCTGGCCCCCCCAGCCGACGCCCACCAGCCTGGGGGGTGCCCCCCCCACACCGCCACGGCGGCCCGACCTCGGCCACGGCGGGCACGGAGCGGGCAGGGCGGGGCGCTCGGGGAGGGAGCGGGAGCGGAGTTCAAAACCATGGTTCACGTCATGCAGTATCCACGGTGGGCACCAGGGCGGGGCGAGGGTGGACACCACACCCACCTGCCCGGGCTCACGGGGGAATGGTGCCCACTTTGGGTGCGGAGGCGGGACAGCTGCAACTCCGGAAACCGGGGGGCGGGGCTGCTCGGCAGGAAGCCGCATAGACTGGTGCCCAGTGGATGCTCAGCAGTGCCCCCTCCACCCGGCCAGGCCTTAGAGGACTCTTTGTATATATTAATTTCTTTTTTTTTTTTTTAACTTTTTGACTTTTTCTTTAGAAAAACGCTGTGTCCGTGCCCCGGGCTGGCATCTGCCGCCCCTCATGCCCGCCCAGAGGCGGGGTATGGCTTTGAGGGGAGCAGAAGCCCCTGGTGCCCATTTGCCAAGGGATGGGGAAGGAGGGAGGAAGGGAGAGGAGCCCTGCTAGGCCCACCAACCCACAGGGCAAACATTCCACTTGCACAGAGGGAAGGGGGGGCCCAGCCCCCTCTCGGGCTCCCCCTCTCCCCCTCCCACGGTGGGGCACTGAGGGCGGGGAGGGTGTGGAGGAGCTCGGAGAGGCAGATGGGTCAGCACCACCCCAGAGGTCCAGGTGAGCCAGAGCCAGGCCTAGGTGAGGGTGATGTAGGCAGAGGCCTTTTCTTTCAGGTGCCGAAGACAGAGGTGACAACTCCAGCTCCCTGTGGGGGAGGACAGGGGGTTAGGCCCAGGTCCTGGAAGGGCTGGCCCAACTCCCTCCCAACCAGCAGACACACAGTGCCTGGTCTTCTCCAGCAGGAAGCCCGCCTTTCGACCTGCCCACGCCCGTGTGGTGCCCACCTCTTCTCTCACCTTCCGGGGGCTCCGCCATGGGAGGACTCAGGCAGTACATGTGGTAACCCCGATCGCAGTCGTCACAAAACAGCAGCTGGTCCTGGGGGGTGAGACCCGCCCAGCTGGCACCCTGGGGGCACGGGCACCAGAAACCGGGGTGGGGGGGCTGGGGCAGGGGTAGGTCAGAGGGGCTGGGGAAGGTTGGTCCCTCCCACGAGAAGGGGCTCCGAGAAGGTCTTTGCATCACGGGATCTTTGCAGAACCCGGCTTGGCCAAGCTGAACACCCCTGTGGTCTGTCCGTTTGCAGTGTGTCGTCTGGGTTTGACAGAGTCTGCGGAACACTTAAAATGACACCCAGGTGGTCTGATACCAGCTCTGGAAGCACTGGATGTGGGTTCGGGTCCCAGCTCTACTAATTTCCTAGACGGGTGACCTCGGGCAAGTCATTTCCCCTCCCTGAGCTGGGTTTCTTCTCTGTGAAGTGGGAACAGGGCACCTACCTCAGAGGGTGGTTGGGAGGAGGCAGGGACATGAGGAGCCCTAAGGGCCCGGCCCGTTAACGGACACTAACAATAATGACAGAACAGGTTACCGCTGCTCCCCGGGGAGGGGCTCCAGGGAGCGGCCTGAGGCGCCCCGGCGGGCCGAGGGGCGGGGCGGGCAGGTCACCTGGGGGCGTGTCCCGGGGCGGGGCGGGGCGGGGCGTGTCCCGGGGGCGTGTCCGGGCGGGGCGGGCGGCCACTCACGTCATTCTCCGAGGTACCACACAGGCTGCAGGACTTGCACTCGATGCACTGCCAGCGGTAGGTCCGCACGGCTGCCGTCATGTTCACCGTAAACTGTAAACATGAGGGGTGTCCTGGGGGCCGAGGGGCAGGGATGCGGTTAGGGGCCATCGTGCCCCCTCCCCCGCGGTGGCCGCTGAGCCCGGGGAGGAGACGGCCCGGCCCCCACGCCAGCCCGGCTCTGAGGCTGGGCCTGACCCCCCCCTCGCGGTGCCCGGGCCGCCGCGCTGCTGCCGCGGCCACCCGGCCCCTACCCAGCCACCATGGTAACCACATTCTGCTCCCCGGAACACCATGGCAACCGCATTCCATTACCCACAGTGCTGTGGCAACCACTTTCTACCACCCACAACACCCGGGCAGCCACATTCTGTTAACCACTGTGCTGAGGCAGCCGCATTCCATTACCCACAGCAGAATGGCCAACAGGTTCCGTTAACCACAGTAACGTGGCAACCACGTTCTCCCAGCCGCGATGCCATGGCAACTGCCTGGCACAGGGGGGCCCCACACCCTGGGTTCCCTGCAGCCCGAGCCCCATTACCCGGGATACCCTGGCCGCCAAACTGCTTGTGACAATACCGTGCGATGCCAACCCGCTGGCCGTCCCGCTACCCCAGCGCAGAGACCCCCCCGTTGGCCACTACCCCGGTGCCACAACAGCTACCCAGTCGCCATGACAACCACATCGCACTACCCGTAATACCATGACAACCACAATTCATTACCCACTGTGCTGAGACAACCACAGTCTATTACCTACAAGTCCACCCTGGGAAACCACATTCTATTAACCACAAGTCCACGGCAAGCGCCGTCGGTTATCCACAGGACCCCGACAGTGGCCATCCATGACTCATTATCACAGTCCACTCCCCACGATGCCGGGGCAACCATCCTTCACCACTCCTCGTGCCATGATAAGCACAGGCCACCACCACCAATGCCATGACAACCACATCCCAGAGCCTCTCTGACCCCTCTGGGTTTCCCACAGTCCTCAGCAGTGGAATCCGTTGCGCCACCCCTGGGTTCCCCCCACCAGGCCGCGCCTCTCCACCTCCCATCCTCCAGATCTAGATTCCTGGTGTGCCCTCCACCCAGGCCCCCGGCAACCTCGGGTGGGGGTATCACCTGATCGCCCACAGTCAGCACAGGAGATGAGGTCCTCGGGACACCCAGTCTTCTTGGAGCCACCCAGACAGAAGTCACAGTAGCCGTTGGGGATGACAGTGCCATCAGGTGCCTTCTTGGCTGAAAGACAGCAGGCAGGGGTTGCCACAGGCAGCCAGGGACACCTAGTCAGAGGCTGCTGGGGAAATAGGGGCAGAGGGAGGCATCCCTACCTGTGTGTTTCCTCTGTGCCTCAGGGACCCAGGCCAATTCTTTGTAAAACTCTGGGGTTGGGGGGACAGAGAGAGGGACTCTCACCACAGGCAAGGCTCCACCCTGCCCCCAGCCTCAGCCCCAAGGGTGGACCCCTTTTTCCAGGCCCGGAGGGAGGTAAGGAGACAGAGTAGCTCCCCTGAGCTGCGGCCAGTAGCAGAACAGAACTGGGGACCCAAATAACTCTCATCAGGAGCCCCAGACTCTCTGAGGACAACCCACACATCCTCTTTATTAGGTAAAATTGCAAATAACAGCTTTAGGAAGAGCCCCCTGCTTCCCCATTCATACACACTTCTACCAGACAACCAGTGCCAGCTAAGCGCCCGACTAGATAAAAACTGGGGACGCCACTCGCCAAGATCTGATATGGAAACAGACGGACATTCACAAGAAAAATCCTGAACACGGAGGTGCCCGGGTGTGTAGAGGGGACGGGATGAAGAGACTGCCCTCTCCCACCAAGAGATGGGTGGGAAGACAGTCCCTCCACCGGCAGAGCCTCCCCAAGCCCTCCCCCACCCCTCGGCTGTCAGGGCTGGCACGGGATTGGCATGGGCAGGCGCCAAGGGCTCCCAGGCCACAGACCCTGCCCCTCAGCCAAAGCTTCGCGGAGAAGGGAGAGAGGGAGGCAGGGAGGGAGGGGAGTCATCTATCACCCCCCTCCCCAAGCTCTAATTGAAACAATAAATCAGACCCAGAAATATTATGCCCGGCCGGGAGCGAGAGGGAGAGATGGTTGGTTGCCATGGCAACCCCAGAGCCAGCATCCCCTTGGTCGGTGGGGGGAGGGGACCGCTGAGCTGGAGATTTTCCAGAAATGTCTAATGTGCCCCCTCCCTCCCCGGCTCCTCAGCCCCCACTCCCCGGGTCCCTCACTACCCCACAGCCCGCCTGCCTGCTCACGTTTATGGTTGTTTTTCCGGTGGAAGGGCAGGGCGTGGCGCTCCGCGTTCTCCTCCCCCTCCTCCTCAGCCAGGTGGGTGTGGGTGTAGTGGTAGCTGAGCCCTGGCCGGTTCTTATACCGTTTCCCACAGACTGGAGGGCGAGCAGGGAGGGGGGCGGGTCAGCCCTCCCAGCCGGGCGGCCTCCACCCTGGGCGGCCTCCACCCTGGCCTCGGGGTCACACCTCCCCCCTCTGCCAGAGGCCTGAGCGCCCCGCCCACCGGGCTCTAGAACAGGAGGGAGGGGGCCAGCAGGGGGGAGGTCTCTAGGCCCCACTCTCTCTCTCCCCCTCTTCAGAAGGACTCACTATCACAGACATACGGCTTGTCTCGGTCCTCGAGGGAAGCGGTGTCCTGGCGTTTCCGGAGACCCCCGATGCCGTATGCCTGCGGGGGAAGGGGGGGGTGAGCGGCCAAGAAACGGAGGGAACCGGAAGGGCTTTCACCTCGTGGGCCTGAAAGGTGACCCGCAGCTCTGCCACTTCCTAACTGTGGGCCTCCACCGAGAGGTTCAGCTTCCTCGCGTGTAGCGTGGGTATAAGGCGGCTCTCAGCCACTGGACAATCTCTGTTTTGCAAACGGTATAATGATATCTGAGCCTCGGTTTGCTCATCTGTAAAATGGGTATAAGATCCTCTACGAACCCCCTTCCCACCCCCACCCCGTCAGGCTTCTCTGGGGATTAAATAGGGTCAAACTGGGGCAAGGCCGGACCATTGTGTGTGCCCAGTACACTGGCTCTGCCACGGAGGGGTGGGGCGATGGAGAAAAGTTGAGAGGTAATACCTTTCCTTTGGCCCTGTTCTTCCTCCTGGGAATGTCATCCTCCAAGTCTTCCACCTCAAGATCATGTGGAAACTCCAGCAGCTGCTGTTTCTGGGCACCAGGAGAAGGGGGATCGAGGTCAAGAAAATGGGGGGGATGCTGTCCTGCTCTGGGGAAGTTCTGGACACCGCTGGAGATGGGGGGGAGGAGGGCAAGTCAAGAGGGGCTTCTAAAAAGAGACAGGGTGTGGGAGGATGGAGATCCAGGGTGCCCCAAGGCCCGGGGAGACTGCAGAGCAGGAACAGGATGTGCCAGGGCGGGTGGCAGGGATGAGAAGGCAGCTCAGGCCCCTGAGGGGTGGTCCCACCTGGCAGTCCATAATGGTCTCCTCCTCCTTCAACTCAATCTTCTTCTCCCCTGTCTCCGCACACAGTAGCGCCTCAAGGACTGGCCCTTCTGGGAGGCCGCCCTCCTTCTTCAGGGGTGCCTCACAGTCTGCAGACAAGGGTGGGGTCAGGGGGGTATGTTGTCCCTGGAGGATTCCTCAAACAGCCCGGGTCAGGGAACCATGCCCTTTGCTTCAGGACAGAGGCTTTCCCACACTCGACCGGCAACAAGACTCAAAGACTCAATCATACATACTGGGAAGGATGCCGAGACCCTGAGAAAGACACAGCCAGACCCTCAGATCCACTCAGACACACTCAGAAGGAGACACAGCCAGACCCTCACTTACACCTGGATGCATATGGAGAGCTACAGACACTCAAACAGGGCACACATGGAAAGTACAGATCATCTTGAGGCAGCCAGACACACAAAGGAAGAGATACACCCAGACACGCGGAGGAAACTCATCCAAGCCCTTGGATACACCCGGAGACAATCAGAAAGGGACATTAAACCATCAGCTCAACCTAGATCCACATGAGGAAGACGCAGCCAGACCCTGCCATACACCTGGACACACACGAGAGCGAGACAGACATACCTAGAGGGAATCACTCAGATGGATACACAAGGGGGAGGGACACAGTCCCTCTGAGGCAAACAGACACACCCAGAAAGACACAGATGGACACATAGTGTCCAGATGGACACTTCAATACACCTGGACCCACACAGACCCTTGGATACACCCGGACAGGAGAAGAGAAAGAGCCAGCGACTGTGACACTACTGGTCACAGTCAAAAGGTCATAAAGCCCAACACTCTGGCCAGACGAGCACACGTGGGCAGAAATATACGTAATACTCCAGCCACGAAGGGCTTCTCCCAGACATCCCAAAGCATCTGGACACTCAAAGGAAGAGACACCCAGACGCCCTGATACACCCAGACACACTCAGGATACCCTGCTAGACCAGACACACACAAGACTAAATAGCCCCTCTAGTACTCTTGAAAACACCTAGAAAGAGACACAGACACTTTGATATGCTCCCCTACGGATGGAAAGACACCCGGACACATCCAGACACACATAGGAGGCACCCATAGGAAGAAAGCCAGCGGGACCCTGATCCATCCCAGCTCGCCAGGGAAGGTACACCCAGGCACACACGAAACAGATACCACTCTGCCCACGAATACACCTGGGCCGGAGGAGAAGATACAGCCCAGTCCAAAGCCCAGTCACTCGGGGGGAACTGGAGAACGTCTGGACTACACCAGACGCACACCTGCAGACAAGCGCTGGGAGGGAAATAAAGGCAAATGCTCAGACCTGCAAGGGCCTCACCACACACGCATGAGCGGGTGCTGGGGGCACTGATGGGGTCCCCCCCAGGCCCAGGATGAAGCTCCACCCACCGATCTTGTACTCGCAGGGCCGCAGTCTGGGGTCCTCCAGGATGTTGAGTCTCCGTTTCTTTCTCCAACAGCGCGCCGGGTACGTGTAGATCTGTCCGGGGGCCAAACCTGGAGTGAGAAGCGCGAGGGGCCGTGAGAACAAGGGGAAGGCGGCCCGCAAAGCCGCCGCCCCGCCCCGCCCCCACCCTCCGGGCCGGTACCAGGGCCGCGGTGGGTCTTTTCCATCCAGATGTAGCAGTTGTTCTGGGCCACGCCGGTCTGCGAGTCGAGGAAGGGCAGGCGCAGGCTGCGCTCGGCGCACAGGCGCGCGTTGTAGCTGCGGCAGTGCTCAATGGCCTCGCGGTAGAAGTCCTCGCCTAGGCTGCGAGGGGGCGAGCGAGCGGGCGAGTGGCTGTCAGCAAGGGCGCGAGCGCCAGGTGGCCCAGCAGCCCCCCTCGGCGCGCCCCTCGGGAGTGGGTGGGCCTACTCTCCCAACCTCCCCTCTCCCCCCTGTGCCTCCGGGACTCAGGCGCCCCCAGCCCAGGGCCCAAGCAGGCCTGGAGCCAACAGGCAGATAGATACACACCATACAGAGACGGACAAAAATACACCAGGACCCATCCCTACAGGCACGCGTCAAAATACACAACACAACCAAACCACACAGGATTCACACACAAAGAGAGACATATCCCAAAACTCACAAAGGAGAAACAGACAAACCTCACATATGTGCACACACAAATATCTACTGAGAAAATACAAACATCGCCGTCCCATAGTGTAGAAACAGACACATCCCACATATATCCATGCACGAATACACCTCACATATCCAAAGACACACAACATAAACAAAGCACCCGCACAAAGACACACAATGTGCAGAGATCACACACACAGCACTACACACACATACACGCATCCAAAGACACACAGTGATACACAAATATTATGAGAAGAATGTTAAACTACCCACACATGCACTTATATACCCAAAGACACAACACAAACAAATTACACACACACACTCACACACACACTATCCAGACAAACTATACAAAGAAATCACACAGATTCACACAGGACACACACACAATCACAAAGATACACAACATAGAAACCAACATCTAAAATACCGCATATCCACACAAAGATACAACACAGAAACAGACAAATCCACCCATATTCACACAAAACTGTACAAATACATGCATGCCTACAAATCCAGACACAGAACACAAGCGATGCACAGTTCCAAAGGACATGTACGCACACTCAAAGACCCAAATATCCAAAGATACCTAGTGTAGACTAAAATAAATTAAACACATATCCACACACATATCAAAAACAAACAAACAAGTGACACGCACTCCACATGCCAAGACAAAGGTAGTGTGGACTTCACTCAAGTTTCCCAAGCCTCCCGCACCCCCAGACCGTTTCAGTCTCTCCCCAACCCCGGGGGTCGCCGGGCGGGACGTGACCCCCCTTCCCCCGAAGAGGACCCGAACAGGACTCCGAGTCCCCCACACCCTCCGCTCCTCCAGGAGCAGCGCATCGGACCCCGTTCTTGCCAGGGACCCACGATCACACACATCCGCACCCCCGCGCAGCACGGCCCACGGTGACAGCCCCCCAGACACCCCATCGGCCCCACCCCCGGCCGCCACACACGCACACACACACGCGCGCGCCCGCGCAGACCCGCCCGCGCGCCCTCTCCCGCCTCCCGCCGGCCCGCGGCACCTCAGGGGGCCGGGGATGACCGTGGCCATCTTGCTCCCCGGGTCCTGCCCCCAGCAGGTCCCCGCCGGGTCGGTCCTCCCAGCGCTCGGGCGGGCGCTGAGGCCGCCCATCCATTCATTCCCGCGGGGCGGGAGCACCGGGGCCACAGCCAATCAGGACGGCAGGGCGGGCCCGCCCGGGCCATGCTGGGAGTGGTAGTCCGGGCCGGGGGCCGGGCGGGACCCCGCGGGGCAGGGGGCAGGGGGCAGGGGGCAGGGGGCAGGGGGCAGGGGCGCGGCCCCGGGAGCGCGCGCGGTCACTCACGCGGCCACTCACGCGCGCCCGCTCCCACGCGCCCTAGCGTCCCGGGCACACGCTCCCACGGGCACACCTGGGCTCGCACACACCCACCTACGGCAGTTTACACACACATTCACACGTATACTCACAGCCTCCCACGCAGACTCACGCACACTTCCCTCCCACGCCTTCACAGACTCACATACATTTACACTCACACGAACACTCCGAAGCCATGAGACTTAGAGATACCCTGGAGGGGCCCGCACGGGCGTCCCACCCGCGCCTGCGCTCGCCTCACCGACACCTCTCCCTCCCGCATCCCCAGGCCCTCCCGGCTCCCAGCGCCCGGCCTGTCCGGTCCCCGGGCTGTCCCCGGCACGGTGACCCCGCGCGGGCGAGCCCGTCCTGCCGCAGGCCGGTCGCCAGTAAGGAGCTGTAGCCGCACCTGGCGGGTTCGAATCCCGCCTCTGCAACTCGGTGGCCATGTGGCCTTGGGCAAATGACTTAACTTTCCTGGGCCTGTTTCCTCACCTGTAAGATGAGGATGACACCTCATTGGATTGTTGTAAGGATTAAATGAGTAAATAGAGTGTTTTTAGTTTTAGTTTTTCCACATCCAGCAGGGAGCCCACCACGGGGCTTAAACTCACCACGGAGAAATCAAGACCTGAATTGAGATTGATTCGGAGGCCTAACCCATTGAGCCACCCAGGTGCCCCCCCATATAGTGTTTTTAAAAGGTACCCGGGGTGGGCAGGGGGGAGATGCCAGCGTGGCGAAGCAGTTGAACGTCTGCCTTTGGCCCAGGGCGTGATCCCGGGATCCAAGATTGAGTCCCACATCCAGCTCCTTGCAGGGAGCCTGCTTCTCCCTCGGCCCCTCTGTCTCTCTCTGTGTGTCTCTCATGCATAAATAAATAAAATCTTTAAAAATAGATGAATAAAATAAAAGGCACCTGGCAGGTAGTAGGTTCAGTAAATCCACTCCATCAAGGAGATCGGATATGAAGTCAGGTGTAAAATGGTGCTAGCCAACCACTACCAGAAAGAATAATGCCTGGCCCATAATAGATGCTCAATAAGTATTTGTTGAATGAGTAAATAAAAATATACTGGTACCCACCAGGTGCCAGACACAATTCTAAGTACTTCAACAGCCAGCAGCTCATACGATTCTCATAATGACCCTCCCAGGTGATGCTATGTTTACGCTCATTTTCCAGATAAGAAATCTGAGGCAGAGGGAGGTGAAACCACAGGGCCCTCAGCTCCTGGTGGCGCTTGACGGTGGGGCTAAGAGGATTCACTCATCTAGGTATCTGTACCCAGGTGAGTTTCACCTCCTTCTTTCTCCCTCTGTCACCAGCACAGACTGTACCCTAAGGAGTCCCCAGACAGCGAGCTGCCCCAGCAGGCCACACCAACATGGACCGGAACCCCCCTGGTCCAAAATTTGTGTTCCAGTATGGGCCCCCTCATGGATAAAACCCCCACAAATGTCCTTGTCCACCAGAGGGCTCTGCAGCAGCCAGAGAGGCAGACTAGCCTTCACCTCTTTTGTCACCTGATGCCTCCACCTACCCTCTGGTGAGAGAGGTGCCCTCAAGGTCCTCCAAACTTATCACCTCTACACACACACACACACACACACACACACACACACACACCTAGTGTTAGACCCCCTTCCACAAACTCTCCCCAGTCTCCCCAGGGTAAGGCCTTGACCTCCCCGCTTCCCCACTCCCAACAAGACACAGTGGGTCCCTGCTTCACATCTGGCCGAGAGTAGGGGGCAAGGGGAGTAAGTGAAGGATGCTGGTACCCCCACGCTCACTCTGGCCTCCAGGCCTCTATTCCGGCCACCTCATACCTCACCCCTGGTAAGCCCTACCCCTCCGCCCATCAGCTCAGCTCAGAGAGTGCCCGCCCTCGCACCTTCCTCTCTCACCTCCCACCACCCTCACAGATCCCCCAACACATTACACCTGCTCCCCACACCTCCAGCCTCAGACACCCCAGCTCACGCCTGCCCCACCCCAGAACCCTTACATCAATTTGCTCGGTTAGGGGCCTGAACATAGAATAGTCCGTCACCTCCCTGGAGGCCCCTGTCCATCAGCACGACTGACCCACGACCCGAGCTGTCGCTTCCCCCCTTTCCTTGCCCCTGGTCACCTTCACAGATCCGTCTCCCACACTTGAACTCCCCTGCCCACGGGGTCCTCCTAGCCCACCGCCCTCCCTCAACCCTGCAGACCCCTCAGAGGATGAAAGCAAAGAAGGGCACACTGGCGCTCCCACCCTAACCTTATCCTGGCCTCCAGGCCCCCGCAATGCCCTATATGGAAACAGGACCACAGAGAAATCAATATTGATACTTCTAATAATAATCAGTACACTTAGTCAGGGTCAGGCTCTGAACCAAGCGCTTTACAAAGATCACGACAGCCCCTGGAGGTGATAGGCAGTTATGATTCCCCAATACTCAGATGGTAACACTGAGGCTCCGGAGGGGGGTGGTGAATTAATAGCTCAAGATGAGGTCTGGAACCAGGCAGTCAGAACCCCTAGGCCCGCTCCCACCAGCCTCCCAAGGGGATTTGGCTCCCACAGTCTTGCGGGAGCCGGATCCTACCCTCGACCCGGCGGACAGCTCAGCTCCACGGGAGAGCAAAGAAGGGCAAAGAAGGCGGCGGCCCTCCCGCCCCAGCGCTTCCTCCCGCCTCCTCCAGGGCCCGGCCTGGGGTCAGAGTGAGGAGGCCAGGAAGCCTGTGGAGCCACCAACTACAGGAGCCCTGTCCCGGCCAGTCTGAGGGTGTCCCTCAGAGGAGCCACGTCTGTCTGTGTGTAAGACAGAGCGAGAGGGACGCGGGAGGGTGTCGGCGTCACACACCTCCTCC
This sequence comes from Canis lupus baileyi, assembly GCF_048164855.1. NCBI lineage: Eukaryota > Metazoa > Chordata > Mammalia > Carnivora > Canidae > Canis > Canis lupus. The sequence goes on along the minus strand of NC_132838.1, from coordinate 115,249,379 downwards.
CGCTGACCCCAGCTCCACACACGCCCCGCAGCCTCTCTGGCTCCGCGCAAAGCCGAGGCACACGTGTAGGCGCGTGCCCGTGAACCCGCGCCCCGCGCCCCCAGCTCCCCCGCAGGCAGCCGGGCGCTGCTGGGGGCCTCGGGTCAGCCGTCAGCCCCAGCCCTGGGAGGGTGGGGGCGCTCCCCGCCCCTTCCCCGTCCCCAGCCGCCAGCGCCGCTCAAGGTCAAGGCGGCGAGCGCCAGGGGTTGGGGGGAGCGGGGCTGCGGGGAGGTCGCCCCAGCCCCTTTGTGCGGCGCCGCGGGCGTTCGCCCTCCGCCTCCTCCCCAGCCCCGGCGGAGGGGGAGGGGAGCGCCGCGCTCCCCGCCGGGGAGGGAGGGCGGGAACGGCCGCGCGCCTGTCACTCTGCGCCCGCTGTCACCGCCGGAGGAAAGGGGGTGGGGAGCGCTGGGACCCGGGAGTCCGGGATCCCGAAGAGGGAGCGGGCGAGCGAGCGAGAGATGGAAAGAGAGAGGGGAGAGAGGTGGCCAGAGCGAGGGGTGGCGAGGAGAGGGCAGGCTTGAACCGGGCGTCCAGGTGCCCAGCCACCGGGCCGCGAGGAGGCCAGCGCTCGGAGCGGGGACGCGGACAGGGAGAAAGGGGGGGAATCCCCCGAGACTGAGGGCGCTGCCAGCCTCCTCTCCCGAGGCATCCGGTCCCCACGGGGTGAGAGATGCTCTCGTTGGACGTCCCTGGGCGGGGAGAGGGAGGAACGGTCGGAGCTGACTGGGCGTCGGAGCTCCTAGGTCCCGAAGACCCGGGGGAGGAGGAGGGGGAGTCAGGACCCCGACGTCTCAGCGCCCACCCCGCGGCCGCGCGGGCCGAGGGCCCCGGAGAAAGAGGGGGAAAGAGAAGGTGTTCTGGGGAGAGGGAGAGGGTGGCGAGGACCCCGGAGCCTGAGGTCTGCACTTCGGCGTCCGTGCTCCCGGCGCCCCCGGGGACACGGAGGAGGAGAGATGGGGGAGGAGGAGAGGGAAGCCCCTACCCCCACGCTGGGTGGGGAAACGGCCTCCGCCACCCCCCAGCCCGCGCCACATTCCTTCACTGACAGCGACAAAGAAGAGACGCCCCCGCGACCCCGAAGGGGCTCCCGCCCCCAACCCCAGGGGACAACGAGGGGCGGCGGGTCCCCCAGGGTGGGGTGGCGCGCTCGGGGGTCCCCCATTAAACTACCTCCCGCGCGCCGCGTCCCCTTCCCCAGCGAGGGCGGGGGAAGGGCCGGGGGTGGGGGGCGGGATGGAGGGACGTGGACGGCGGGGACACTCACGACTTGAGCGGGTTCTGAATGGCGGTGGCCATGGCCCGCTCGGCTGGGCCGCCTCCGGCCCGGGGCGCTGCTGCCGCCGCGCGCGGGCCCAGCCCGGCCTGCGCCGCCCGCTCTGCCGCCCAGCGCGCTACGATTTCATTCATTCTTGGGGCTGCGGCGCGAGCCGAGCGGGGCGGGCCGGGGGCGGGGCTCGGCCAATCCCCGCACCTCCCGGCGCACGACGGGACGTGGAGTCTAGGGGCGCGCGGCGGCGCCCGAGGGCGCCCCTGGCCGGACTACACGTCCCAGGGGGCGCCGGGAGGACCGCGCGCCCATTGGCTGCTGAGGATACAGGGCGGGGCTGGCTCGTCCCAGAGCATCCTTTCCTCCTCCCTGAGGGTGCTCCATTCCCAGCTCGGGCTCTCCGTCCTCCGGGAGCCGCGGGGGTGGGAGCAGGCGGGCCGCGGCCTCCGGGGCTCCCCAGGGTACGTGGATGACCCCAGGATCTGTTGTGTATTCCTGTCTATGCTTGCTGGTCTGCGTGTCTCCGCGGTGTCAGCCGGCGTGTAAACAAGCCCAGGGGTTAATCAATGCCTTTGTTCACTTATTCAGTGCCTGCCGGGTGCCAGGCTCTCTTCTAGACACCGTGGCCTACAGCGGTGACCAAAGTCGCTGCCCTCAAGGAGCTGACCTTTTCATGGAGAAAGACAGATGATAAAGGAGAAAATAAATAGACAAAAATCATCTTAGAGAATTATGAATGCCATACGGTGGCTCCTCTGAGGAGGTGACATTTGAGCTGAGACCTGAGAAGTTCCAGCCAGGCGGCAGGAGGGGAAAGGGAGTGAGCTTTTGACAAGTGCAAAGATCAGTAAGAAAGCTGGTGGGACTGGAGCCGAGTGAGTGAGGGGACAGACAAGGTTGGGGAGAGAGCAAGGACCCAGATCGTGTAGAGACTTGTAGGACATTACAAAGAAAATAGATTTTGTTCTAAGTGCAATCAATCATTGGCTCTCTTCTTTCTCACACACACATACACACACACACATACACACACACATACACACACACACACACACCAAGCCCATCAGCAAATCCTGTTATCTCTACATTCACAAAACAGATCCAGGATCCACCCGCACAGCCTCCACCTGGTGCCAGCCTCCGTTGTCTCCTGCCTGGACAGCTCCAGGTCTGTTCTCGCCCTGGCAGCCAGAGTGGGCTATCTACAACATATGGCATCACAATGCTCTCCAGCTCAAAACCCTTCAGGGGCTTCTTTCACAATTAAAATAAAATGCAAAGTCCCCACTCTGCCCTCAAGGCCCTACTTGATCCCCAGATTTCTGACCCCATTTCCCTCTTTTCTTCCCTTGGCTGACTTTGCTCCAGCCGCCTGGCCTCCTCCCTGTTCCTGGAACATTTCAGTCCCGTATCAGCCACAGGACCTTTGCACTTACTGTTCTCACTGCTTAGAATGTTCCTCCCCCAGACAGCCACATGGCTCCATCCCTCACTCTATTCAGGTTTTTGATTAAATGTCACCTCCTCAGATGCAACCTCAGCTAAAATAGCATCCCCCATAACTCTGTCCTCTTGAATGCTTTTTCTTATCATAGTCTGTCATCATGTAATAGGTCTATGCAGTTACTTGACTTATTGGCTGTCTCCACCCACTAGAATATCAGCTGTGTGAGGGCAGGGATTGATGACCTGTCCACTGCTACGTTCCCAGTGCCTAGAACAGGGCCTGACAAATAGTAGGTGCTCGATAATTATTTGATGAATTATTATTATTATTATGACATTATGCTCCATGTCTCTCCCCACGGTCTAGCTCTGAGGCACGCAGCCCACAGGGACAGAGAACAAGGTGGGCTTGGGACTGTGCCCTCCACCCTTGGACAACCTGAAGGGGGTGCTGTATTAAGGAAACCTCCCCAGAGAGGGTCTAGAGCTAAAGGCAAAGGGAAAGGCTAACAGGCACAGTCAGTCCTTTCCAGAGTATTTCGGTCCCCAGCCGTGTGCGGGCATGTGCATGTGAGCAGTGCTGGCTCTGGCCGGGCTCGCAAGCTCACAGTCCAGCGGGATGACAGACCCGTCCCCACATGATGACAGCCAAGAGTGGCGGAAGCCCAAGCAGAGGGGTCAGGGCTGGGATAGGCAGGCACAGGAGCTGCGGGACCCAGGCTGTGGGTCAGGGAGGGGCTTTATGGAGGAGACTCCAGGGGAATCCTTTGGAGCCCTGACCCCTTGCCCGCTCCGCACACAGGGCAGCTGTCTGTTCTCACGTCTGGGGGCCCTGATGCTTGATCTTCCACGTGTTGGGAACAAACCGATCCTGAAGTCCCAGGCTTTGGTCACTTCTCCCAACCCTGGAGCCCGGATCTGGCCACCAGAGGGCACTGCGGCCCCAGTCTTTGTCCACACTGGCTGTTCTGAATCCTTAGCCCTGGGACAGTACCCTGCTGGCAGTAGGGACACTAGTAGACTCTGGTCCACCCACCCTGGGCCTCAGGCCCTGCCCAGCACCTGGTCACTGGTGTCTGACACTCGACCCCCAAATCTCCTGTGGAATCGCTAGGAGACCCTGATCCAGCCCCTTGACGGCTTCGTCTGGGCCACATCCCTGTCTTCCCCACTAATCTTCAGAGGGTACGGCCCTCCCCTAAGTCTCCCTTGGGATGTTCAGACATGACCTTCAGAAGTCTCCTGACCAGGTGGGGATAATGAAGACAAGGTGAGGTTGGGGGTCGTTCAATACCAGGGCAACAACAATGATAATTAACAATAATAACAACAGGGGTACCTGGGTAGCTCAGTGGGTTAAGCGCCTGCCTTCAGCTCGGATCATGGGATCAAATCCCACATCCGGCTCCTTGCTCAATGGGGAGCCTGTGTTTCCCACTCCCTCTGGCCCTTCCCCTGCTCAAGCTCTCTCTCTCTCCCTCTCTCAAATAAATAAATTAAAATAATAAAAAAAAACAAAAGAGGTGCCTGGGTGACTCCGTCGGTTAAGCATCTGCCTTTGGCTTGGGGTCATGATCGCAGGGTTCTGGGATCGATCGAGCCCCAAGTTGGGCTCCCTACTTAGTGCAGAGGGGGGACCCTGCTCCTCCCTTGCCCTCTGCCTCTGCCTGCTGCTCCCCTTGTTTGTGCTCTCCCTCACTCTCTGTCAAATAAATAACTAAAATCTTTAAATCACTAAAATCATTAAATAAATCAATAATAAGAGCGGTGATACATGCAGTCCCATGGCTTTAGTTCTTCCTATGTGTAAGGACCTGGACTGAGCTTTTCATGGCCTCTACATCACTGCATCACACCTGTCACACAGAAAGAAGAAATGAAATGCAGTTGAAGGGATGGATGTCAAGCCACCTGAGCTGCCCTCTCTTTGCTATGTTTAATTTTTTTGAATTGTTTAATTTTTCCCATATTTCTTGGGGTGCCTGGCTGGCTCAGTCAGTAGAGCATGGGACTCTTGACCTTGGGGTCATGAGTTCGAGCCCACTTTGGACGCAGAGATTACTTAAAAATAAAAATCTTAAAAAAAATAAAATAAATAAAAATAAAAAAAATAAAAAATAAAAAAAATAAAAATCTTGGGAAGCCTGGGTGGCTCAGAGGTTTAGCGCCGCCTTCAGTCCAGGGTATGATCCTGGGGTCCCGGAATCGAGTCCCACGTCGGGCTCCCTGCATGGCGCCTGCTTCTCCCTCTGCCTGTGTCTCTGCCTCTCTCTCTCTCTCTCTGTGTGTGTGTATATATCATGAAGAAATAAATAAAATCTTTAAAAAAACAAAAAATAAATAAATAAAAATGAGGGGATCCCTGGGTGGCTCAGCGGTTTAGCTCCTGCCTTCAGCCCAGGGTGTGATCCTGGAGTCCCAGGATTGAGTCCCTCATTGGGCTCCCTGCATGGAACCTGTGTCTCTGCCTCTCTCTCTCTCTGTGTGTGTGTGTCTGTCATGAATAAATAAATAAAGTCTTTTTTAAAAAATAAATGAATGAGTGAATGAATGAATGAATAAATAAATAAATAAATAAATAAATAAGAATCTTGGGGCACCTGGGTGGCTCAGATGGTTAAGCAACTGGCTTCGGCTCAGGTCATGATCCCAGGATCCTGGGATGGAGCCCTGCATTAGGTTCCCTGCTCAGCAGGGAGTCTGCTTCTCCCTCTCCTGCTCCCCCTGCTTGTGTGCTCTCTGTCAATTAAGTAAAGTCTTTAAAAAAGAGAGAGAGAGGGCAGCCCGGGTGGCTCAGTGGTTTAGCGCCGCCTTCATGCATGGAGCCTGCTTCTACCTCTGCCTGTGTCTCTGCCTCTCTCTCTCTCTCTCTCTCTCTGTCACTCATGAATAAATAAATAAAAATCTTTTAAAAAATAAAAATAAAAAAAAAGAGAGAGAAATAAGAAGCAAAGAAATATTTGTGACTGAATAAATGGGTTAGTTTCCAGAAGCCTGGGCCACAATCCACTCCCACCTGCAGTGCATAGGGGGCCCTGTTCCCCAGCCCTAGGCTAGCCAGTTTATCCAGTTCACTCACCATGCATTAGCACATACTACATGCCTGCTTGCTGGTCTGTTCTGTTGGTCAGTGCCACTGCTACTCCTGCCAGCACTTGGTATCACCCAGCTTTCTAATTTTTGCCTAATCAATAGGTGTTAACTGATGTCTCTGTTGTTTTATTTTATTTTTTTAAGATTTTTATTTTTAAGTAATCTCTACCCCAACGTGGGGCTCAAATTCACACCACTCTACCAACTGAGCCAGCCTGGCAACCCTCTCATTGTTTTAATTTTCTTCTTTCAGATTGTTATTGATCATTCCTTGCAGATTTTCCTACCAGAAATGTTTTTGTTTGGTTTTGGTTTTGGTGTGACCTTTTAAAAAAAACTCAAGTATAATTAACATACAGTGTTATATCAGTTTCAAGTATATACAATACAATGATTCAACAATTCTATACCTTTCTCAGTACTTATTTAGATAAGTGTACTCTTATTTTTTTAAGAGACACACAGAGAGAGGCAGAGACATAGGCAGAGGGAGAAGCAGAGTCCCAATGCGGGACTCGATCCCAGGACCCCAGGATCATGCCCTGAGCCAAAAGCAGATGCTCAACCACTGAGCCACCCAGTCCCTAGATAAGTGTATTCTTAATCCCTTTTTTGAATTAAGGGTCTTAAAATATATTTTATTTATTTGAGAGAGAGAGCATGAGCAGGGAGGCAGGGAGAGGGATAAAGGATTCCCCACTGTGTGCGGAGCCTGACTAGGGGCTCAATCCCACTAAGATCACTACCTGAGCTGAAGTCACAAAGTCACACACTTAACCGACTGAGCCACCCAGGCCCCCCAGTTAAGTTTTTAATTTTAATTCCAGTATAGTGAACATACAATGTTATAGTAATTTCGGGAGTACAATCTAGTGATTCGACAATTCTGTACCTTACTGGGTGCTCATCAAGATCCGTGTAAGGGGGGCACCTGGGTGACTCATCAGTTGAGCTCTGCTTTTGGCTCAGGGCATGATCTTGGAGTCCCGGGACAGAGTCCCACGTCAGGCTCCCTGCTTGGAGCCTGCTTCTCCCTCTGCCTGTGTTTCTGCCTCTCTCTCCCTCTCTCTGTGTCTCTCATGAATAAATAAATAAAATCTCTTTAAAAAAAAAGAAATTCTTCCATCAGCTGAGTGCCTCTCACTTAGGGTCTCCCATTGCACCCAGATGGCATCTAGGGCTGGGGTCCTCTCTCGCCAGGCTTCTTCACACACGTGTCTGGCCTTTGATTCTGGCTGTCTAGAACACAAAACCCTTCCATGTCTCTGTGTGGTTCCTCACAACATGACAGCTGGCTTCCAGGAACAAGCATATCCAGAGAACCCAGCTGAAGCCCTTTCTGACCTAGCCTCAGAAGTCAGTGTTATGGGGGCACCTGGGTGGCTCAGGCCCTGATCCCGGAACCCCAGGATGGAGCTGTTGGGCTCCCTGCTCACTGGGAGTCTGCTTCTCCCTCTGCCCTTCACCCCACTTGTGCTCTCTCTCCATCACTCTCCCTCAAATAAATAAAATCTTTAAAAGTCACTGTTATGAACTGAATGGTTGCATCCCCTTCACCCAAAATTCAAATGTTGAAGCCCTAAGCCCCAGGGTGGTGGTGCTTGGAAATAGGGCTTTGGGAGGTAACTGGAATTAGATGAGGCTTGATAGAACTACTGTTGTCGAAGGAAGAGATACCAGAGAGTTTGCTCTTTTTCCCTGTGAGGACACAGCAGGAAGACAGCCATCTGTGAGCTAGGGAGAGAGTCCTCGCCCGGACCCAACCATGCTGATCTCAGACTTCCCAACCTGTAGAACTGTTAGGAAATGGATTTCTTTCTTTCTTTCTTTCTTTCTTTCTTTCTTTCTTTCTTTCTTTCTTTCTTTCTTTCTTTTCTTTCTTCTTTCTTTTCTTTCTTTCTTTCTTTCTTTTTCCGCAAGTAATCTCTTCACCCAACCTGGGGCTCAAACTCACAACCTAAGATCAAGAGTCGCACACTCCACAGACTGAGCCAGCCCGGCGCCCTTTTAACTCCATAGTTTCATTCTTTACATTTTGGTCTTTACTTCATCTGGAATCTATCTTTTTTTCTGTTTTTTTTTTTTTTCCTTTTTAAGATTCTACCTATTTATTTGAGAGAGAGACAGAGGTAGCGAGAAAGGATGAGCAGGGAGGAGAGAGAAAAGCAGGCTGCCCACCAAGCAGAGAGCCCAGCGCCAGGCTCGATCCCTGGACTCTGGGATTGTGACCCGAGCCCAAGGCAGACAACCAACTGAGCTGCCCAGGCACCCTTGGAGTCTATCTGGGGCGGGGGGGGGGGGTGGTGAGGTAAGGATCATCTTTTTTCTCTCCATATACTGAGCCACTTTTCCGAAAGCCACAAAGAACAACCCATCCTTCCCCCACCAATGGCAGTGCCACCTCTCTCATTTTATGTCCCTATACATGCCTGGCTCTGCCTGCGAGTCTGTTCTGTTCCTTTGGTGTATTCATCTGTTCTTGCAACACACTATTTTTATAACTATGGCTTTGCAGTTTGTCTCAATATTTGATAAAGCAAGACTCCCCCCTTCCTTTTTAATGGTGACTTAGATATTTGTATACCTTTATTCCTCCACAGAAATTTTAGAATTGGTTTATCAAGTACCTCAAAAAAAACCTGGAATTTTGATTAAGATAGCTTTAAATTTATTGGTTAATTTCAAGAGAACTGACATGTAGATAATATCGATACCCTATCCAAGGACATGGATGGTTTCATTTTTTTCAGATTACCTTCTGTATGTTTTACTGTTTAAGATTTTATTTATTTATTTGACAGAGGACAAGAGCACAAGCAGAGGGAGCAGCAGGCAGAGGGAGAGGGAGAAGCAGGCAGGAAGCCCAACCGCTGGGCTTGCTCCTAGGACCTGGGATCATGACCTGAGCCGAAGGCACAAGCTTAACTGACTGAGCCACCCAGGCGTCCCTTATTTTAATTTTTTTAAAAAAGATTTTATTTACTTATTCATGAGAGACAGAGACAGAGGCAGAGACACAGGCAGAAGGAGAAGCAGGCTCCATGCAGGGAGCCTGATGTGGGACTCCATCCTGGGCCCCCAAGATCACGCCCTGGGCCAAAGGCAGGGCTAAACCCCTGAGCCACCCAGGCTGACCTATTTTAATTTTTTAAAAGTAATCTCTATGCCCAACGTGGGGCTCGAACTCCCTGAGATCAAGAGTCACATGATCTTCCAACTAAGCCAGTGAGGCACCCCTAACAATTGGTATTTACACTATTGCTGAAACGATACTGATTTTCGTAGGTTGATCTTATGTCAACCATGATCATCTCCGCCAAGAGCCGTCCTGCCTCAGTGGTGAATACCAGTCATATCATCAGTGAGAGCTCATTTCTAGTAGCTATCATTCTAATTAGCGAAGGCCCTAATGTTTTGTTGTTTTTTTTTTTTAAGATTTTATTTATTTATTCATGAGAGAGAGAGAGAGAGGCAGAGACCCAGGCAGAGGGAGAAGCAGGTTCCGTGCAGGGAGCCCAACGTGGGACTCGATCCCGGGTCTCCAGGATCACACCCTGGGCTGCAGGCGGCGCTAGACCACTGAGCCACTAGGGCTGCCCCGAAGGCCCTAATGTTGATCAGGGCTGGGTGCGTGCTTTACAGCAGCTGCTGGAATCTGCTCTTACTTAAAATCCAACTGACAGTCCCCGGCCACTGGGGTCACCAACCCCTGGGGTGCAGATTAAACCGACTCATAGAGCCACGAGGGGGCGCTGAGGCCTCACTTAGCTGCGAGGAGACCTGCTGCTGAGTGGAGAGAACGTGGCTACCAGGGGGCACTGCTTGGGGCAAGTACCTACAGCTGCCCGCCCCTGTTCCAGATGTTAGGATAGCCATGCTCAAGGCAGGCAAGGAGCTAATATCTGAAAGTCCGGGAGTGTAGATAGACAATAAAATAACTAAAATTATATCAGTGTTGGGGCGCCCGGGCTGCACAGTCCGTTGGGGGTCCGACTCTCTGGCCCAGGTGGTGATCTTGGGGTCTGGGATGAATCCCCCTTGGGCTCTGCACTCAGCACCAATCAGCTTAAGACACTCTCTCTCCCCCTGCCTCTCCTCCCCTCATAAATAAATAAATCATTTTTAAAAAGATGATGTCAGATTGTAAGAAATTCTACGGAGAAACTAAATCAGGGTGACAGGATAGTGACCCAGTGGCTCCTTACGCAAGGGGCTCCCAGATACTTCTCCGAGACTATATTAAAGGATGATGAGGGACGCTCGGAGAAGAGTACTCTGGGCAGAGGAGGTGGGTCTGTAGTCCTGGAGGGAGTGAGGATGGGAAGGAGAGGTCCGGAGACGTCCAGACGGAAGACAGAAGGGAAACGGAGTAATGCAGAGTGGTGGCAGGTGACAGGGAGGGGTGTGTAGGGGAGGACTTTGGCTTTTGTTCTACGGCCTGGTAAGTCCACGGAGGGGTTGTGGATATGAAAGATCTCCAAGACAGGTCCTTACGTGAAAAAGAGCAAAGTTAGGGGGGAAAAAAAAAGAGCAAAGTTAGGGCAGTGTCATAATATAACGTTCACCTTAAGAAACAGGGGTTGGGGGCAATAGAATCGAGGTTCCCACTTGTTTGTATGTGCATCGGGAAATCCTAGAACAGGGGTGCCTGCTTCTCCCTCTGCCTCTGCCACACTCCCTGCTTGAGCTCTCTCTCTCTCTGAAATAAAAGAAAAAAGAAAAATCCTAGAACAATACCAAGAAACTGATTTTTTTAAAATGATGAATTGGAGGAAGGAGAAAGAGGGAACGGGTTGGGTGGAGACAAAGGTGAGTGAAGGAGAGATGTCCTGTGGTAGCCGAGTGGGGAACAGCACCAACCCTGGGAGGCAGGGGGCCTGGTGACTGGGAAAGTGGGGGGGGGGTGCAGCAATGCAAGGGTGGGCAAGTCGGGTACACTGTGTCCTCCGGGGCTTTGCCACATCAGAGGGCCTGAAAATCAGTGTTCCCAAGGCACAAGTTTGCTGGCCAGGGACGATAGCTTGTAGGAGCCAATGGTCCAGCAACTCCTGGCAAATCCCTACAATGGTAAGATGGATAGCGATGCTTATCACATGCCTGGCACTAGTCTATGATCTGTATATTTAAATCTCGCAACAGTGCTAGGGTAGGTACTGTTCTAATTCACAGTTGAATTTCACAGATGTGGAAACTGAAGCACAGAAAGGTTTAGTGACTTATTCAAGTTCACACAACGAGGAAGGGGGACAGATGGCATTTGAATCCGGGCAAGGACCCGAGTCCATGCTCTTATCCACTGTTATGCTCCTTCCCAATGTTTTGGCTGTAGTCTTGTTCTCAGTCAAGTTGTATGGCCCTTTAGATAGGTTATCTCAGGAGCATGAGCAGTCACTAACACTTTAGTATGAAATAGTCACACACGACACTAAAGTACAGCCATCACCACTATGGTTTACAAGAGCCCTACAGTGTAGTTCGGTAGTTGGGCTCTGGAGTCCTACGCCTGGGATTGGAAGCCTGGTGCCATCTCCCAGCTGTGTGACTTTGGGCAAGTGGTATCACTAAACTGGGCCTCAATTTCCTCATTCATGAAGTCCCCATTTTCCAGATGAGGAAACTGAGCAGCTCAACACATAGTGCACCCAGGACTTTAGAACCTGGGTTTTGAGCACGTATCACGGAATGAGGAACCAAAAACAGGTTCTGCAAGAGGGAAGTTTGGAGTTCCCTAAGCCCAAGGGGATGTTCTGGGAGATGCGCCCAGGTGACTGGATACCAGGAGGGCCGCCTCCATCCTCCACACATCCGTTCCCTATACATTTGGGTGGAGGAAAGGGGACACTGGAAGCCAGAGGTCTGTCTGTGAAGGGGCAGCAAAGCCACCTGCAGGGCTGGACAGGCAAGGGGCTCCTGCATGCCTCCTCTTCTTCAGTGGCATCTTCTCCTCCTGCCAGATTGGAGCTCAGCCCGCCTGGGACGGGTGCCTTGGCTGGGCTGCTGGGTGGTGGGGGGTGAGGATGGGGGCCAGGCCCCCCATGTCAGTCAGTAGAGGCAAGATGCGGCGGGGGTGGGGTGAGATGCCCGAGCTGTGGCACAGCCCCACCCGTCCCGGGACCACAGACAGGCAGCGGACAGCTAGGTTGCTGTTTTCAATTAGCAATAATCGCGTCTCGGATAAACCTCATTGGCTACGATACTGCCACTGCACAAAGCTCAACTAGGTTGTTGTTAAAATCCTGAAATACTTCCACAGTTAGGGAAGTATAAATAGCTACCACCCACTTCTGATGCCCTGGCCCCTCCCCTGGAACCCTTCAGGCCTCCCATCCTGGCTGGTGGATGGCCCCGCCAGTGTGTGCTGTCTTCCCTGGCTTAGCCTCAACATCAATCCCTCCTCCGTCCACAAGGTTCAGAGCCCTCGGATACGGGTACCCATGTCACACAAACCCCTATGCAGCCTTCAAAGTCTTGCCTCAACGTCACTTCCTTCAGGAAGCCCTCTTGGTCTGTTCATGGTGTGCCGAGGTGATACTGGGTACCTTTGGTTTTGCGCATCTCCCATGGTGCAAGGACCACGGGCCATCGTTACCACGGGAGCCCTGAATGGCACCCACAGGGGCCCTGAGGCTTCCGTTAGGCCAAGGCTGGGGGGGAAGCGAGGACAAGAGGAGTCCTGGGAGGGGAGGGCGGTGTGGGGTCAGCAGGGCCGGTTCTCATGCTCTCTGGCTGCAGACTGATTCTCCATCTGTCGGGCCAGCTGCGGGGCTGGGAGGCGAGGAGACGCAGCCGGAGGGAGGGAGGTGGCGGGGTGGGGGGAGCTCGGGGAACTCCACGGAGGAGAAAAACAGGAGCACGGTGTTGTAACAGAACCATCACATACAACTTATAAACAAGCCAGGACGGTGGGGAGGGTAGGGGAGAAGGGAGGGTGCCCCGGAGGTGAGGTCAGGGTGGCGCGGTCCGGGCGGGGTCCTGGAGGGGGCCCAGGCTGCGCTCCTCGGAGGGGCTGGGCTGGCGGAGGCCCGGCTGCTTGTGGAGGCTTCGTAGCTTCACCAGCAGCTCCTGGACGAAGTCCTGAGGACAGGGCAGGGGTCCTAAGAACTCGGGAGTGGGGGGGACGGTGGGAGGCCCCCTGCCCAGCCCAGGCCTCAGACCCTGGGCTCTGGCCCCCCACATCCCACATGCCATCCCACATCCCATCCCACATCCCATCCAGCATCCCATCCCATATCCCATCCAGCATCCCATCCCGCAGCCCGGGCAGTGAGAGGGCCTGGAGGTAGTTGGGGAGGGGGTGGAAAGGCAGAGACAGTGGGGAAGGGGGGGGGCAGATAGAGAGACACAGAGTCAGACACAGGGAGACACGGAGACACAGGGAGAGATCCAGAAGCTGAGACCGAAACAGAGGCACAGAGACAGAAACAGAGACAGCTGCAGAGGGAGAGACAAAAAGGACAGAGAAAGGAAGAGCCACAGAGAGACATCAAGATGTTTCTCAGGCCAAGAGAGCACCACGAGGGTCCCCAGGGACAGAGGCCTTCGCTCCGGGGCAGACAGACACAGGGTGACGTTTGTCCCTCAGGCAGCCCAGAGCTGGTTGGAGAAACATGAATATTTTTCCCTTTTAAAGCAGGGAAGGAAGTGGGAGGGGCTGGGCGGCTGGGCTTCAGGGCCTGGAGGGATGGGGGGTGAGGGGCAGAGGTGCGGAAGGGAATCCCAGGGCGGTGGTAGGGGAGGGAGCCCCAGGACTGGCAGCCCGAAGGGGAGGACCGAGGACCCGCAAGGGAGTGGCAGACACCAGACCCAGATGGGGCGCGTCTCAGCGGGGAGGAGAGGACGGGCCCCAGTGGCAGATGGAGAGAGAGGAGCCGGGGTGACAAGACAAAGACACCACTGGAGCAAAGGGCCGAGATACCCAGAGGGCTCCCCCCAGACTTCCCTCTGCCGCCCCCGGGGCCAGACAGCTTCTCCCCTCCACCCCGGGGACCCCCTTCTCGGGACCAGGATGCAGGGAGGGAACTCTCACCTCTGTGGGGTTGCCGCACGATGTCAGGAGTCCCTAAACACCCCGCCCCCGCAACAAAAAAAGAAAAGAAAATAGTAAATAACTAGCACCTAGGCCCCTCGGGCCCCTTCTCTTTCCCAACAAAGCCCCAAGGCAACAAGACAAGAGGAAGTCAGATTCCAGGGTGGACTTCCCGTCATTCATCATTCAAAGTGCCAGGGAAGAAATGGCCCGAGGGTCTTAGATAGCAACGGGGGCAGGATTGAGGCAACAAACTCAGCTCAGTCACCAGGATCAGCTGGAAATCCAGAGAGGGCCAAAAGGTCACACAGCATTTCCTGCCTCTCCGAGAGCACAGGTCCTAATTGCAAGGCCTTGGCAGTCGGCCTGCCTGGCGAGCTGTGGCCCTGTGACCCTGGACGAGTGATGAAATCATTTTCCCCATCTGGAAGGTGGAGAGTAAACCCTTCATGGTAAATCCTTCATAGTGTTTGTGAGGATTAAATGAGTTAAGTGGAAAGCAATTAAAACGGTGCCGGGCACATAGTAAGTGCTCAATAAACACGCAGGCTGTTGTGATCTTTAGGAGGGAGGGGGGCAGCTTTCCCTTCAGCCTACCTGGATTTTCCGGCTTCTGTCCTCTTCATTCTCTAATTCCAACAATTCATCAATGTTGACCTCATCGGGCATGTCTGCCTCCTAAGGTGGGGAGGGAGGGAGGGTGGTCAGGGTCCCTTGCCCGACCTTCCCTCGCCTTTGTCCAGGCCTCTGGAGAAGCCCCACCAGCCCCAGGGCCCAGCTGGCGGGTTCTGGAGCAACAATGTGGCAGTCAGGGACAGCACCGCCAAGGCGGGACATCTGGGTGGTGGGGGGAGGGGTGACAGATGGGTTGACAGAGGCCCAGGGGCCTGCACCAGCTCAGATGCCCGGGCCCCAGAGCCCTGAGAGCCTTGGGGCTGGCACAGGTCTCTCTCCTTGGCCCCAGTTCCCATAGAGGGAAACAGGCCTGGTCGAGTCTTGGAATGTCAGATTCTGGGATTCAGAAGAGGGGCTGGCTCTGCCCTTTCAAGGCAAAGTCTCAGCACTAGGTGTGGGGGAGGGGAGCAGGCAGGCCAGAGCCTGCTGGGGGAGGCCCCTTGCCTAGGGGACCGAAAGAGGGGGTAGGGCTCAGGCCAGCCCCCAGGGCCAAGAGTGCAGCCTGGTCAGTCCAGAGGGATGACCACCAACAGCCCCCAGAGTGGGCGGGTGGGATGAGCCACGAGCCCAACCTTGGGCAGCCCAGGGGGGGCTTCCTAGTACAGCCTCTTGGGGCAAGAAGCCACACGCCACACGCAGGCTGGCTCTCTATCCCTGCGGGGGGACAGAACCCAGCTGTCAAAGCAAGAGATCCCTGAGGCTAGAGTTCCTCCTCCCCCACCCAGTCCTTCTGACTTCACTGTGGGCCTCAGGGCTGGGTGGTACCGGGTTCGTGTGTGAAGGGGGTTCAGCAGTCTGCAAATGTGTCACACGCCTGTGTGAGTGAGCCAGAGCCCGATGCCAGGGGGCCGGGACTGGCAGAAGCATGGGGCACTTTGGGCGCCGTCGTGGGTGTGGACTGTGGTCCTAGGACCTCGAGATGTGTGGCTCTGGCTCTGCTGTGTTTGTCTCCCTGTCATGTGTCCTGGGAGCTGTAATGCCCACCGTCTGGAGAATGACCTTAGGGGATGCCACCTACCAAGGGCAGCTGGACTTCTCTATCCACCTATAAGAGCCTCGGGTGTGCCTGAAAACAGTGGGACCCTGTGTCGCTGTGAGGGACCATGGTTTCCGTCACCCTTGAGCTGTGCCGAGGAGCATTTGTACATCCAGTCTGGGTACTGACACAACCACCAGGTCCCCGTAATTGTGTTTTGTGTGTGGCACGGTGTGACTGCTAGCAGAGACTCAAGTGAAAGGTGTGAAACGTCTGTCCGTAGCCTATGCGTCCACATGAGGCTGCCGCTTGTGTCCCGTGTGCCCACGGACGGCTGTAGTTTCTGCCATGGTGGGTCTGTTTGTACCTACGGCTCATGGGGTCTTCTGTCTGGGTGTGTTTTTAATTCTTTTGTGTGTGTGTGTCTGTGAGTGGCCGTAGCATCTGTCACTGTGTCTGCATGTGGCTCTTGCTTTTAGGAGGCAATGGATGGCTGTTCCTGGAATCCTTTGGTGTCGCAGGGTAGCGGCTGTAGCTTGTACCCTCCGCTCCACCGCGGGCTACCAGTAGCTGGAACTGGAGTCCTTCTGCGTGGGTGTAGTTGGCGGGGGCGTCTGCACGAGGCTGTGCCTGGGCTATTGTGTCTGTGGGTGTGTGTGGCTGCAGCACGTGTGATCCGTAGGTGACCACAGCTGGTGTCCCGGGGAGTCTGTGCGGGGCGGCTGCTTCTGCCGCTGGGTCTGTTGGCGGCCCTAACTTGTCACTGTGCACGGCTGAGTCCCGTTCCTTCCTTTGCTGTGCGCCTGCCTCTCGGTATCCTGCCGGTCACTCCAGCCTATCTATGTTTGGCTTTAGGACATCCCCCTCCCCCAGCCTTTCTCCAGATATAGCCGCCCCGGCTCCCCAACTTTGCCTCCTCGCCCCGCACATGCTCAACCTCCCGCCTTCCCCAGGTGCTTGCGCGCATCCCTGGACACCCAAGTGTGCGTCCGCGTCCACGAGCAGGGGCCCGCGAGCCCCGAGAATGCCTGGTCCCCGGCCGTGCGTTCTCCTGTGGGGCCGAGGCGGGCACAAGCCACCAGAGACCCCGAGGGTGTAAGGGGTCCGGACCCGGGGTCCGCGGGCGCGAGAGCCCCGCGCCGCGCCTTGGCCCGCGTCCCCTCCCCGCTCACCCTGCCGCGGTACAGCTCCTCCAAGCGCCCGTCGATCCACTTCTCCACGTCCAGCCGCCGCTGCAGCTCCCGCCGATCATACTTGACGGTGACACGCGCGTGTCGTTTCTGCAGCCCCCCGGGGCTGCCCCCCGGCCCGCGCGCCCGCGACGGAGACTGCAGCTTGCTCAGCACTCGCTTGCCCAGCCGCTGAGCTGCCATCGCCGTCCCGCCCCGGCCCCGCGCTGTGCGCCTTCTCCCCGCGCGCAGGGGGCCTCTTACGGGCCGGGGCGGGGCCGGCCGGGGGCGGGGGCTCCGCTCGCTCGCGGGCCAGCTCCGCCCCAGCCGCCCGGGCCTCAGTTTCCCCGGCTGCAGCGCAGGGACTGGTCGCTGCACCGCGGGAAGCCCGCGGCCGTGCACCGTGCAGGTATGCGCGCGGCCCCGGAGTCCCAGGCCCGGGCCGCGCGGCTGGGGCTCCCGGGGCCTAGATCCCGGGGGGCGGGGTCCCGGGACGGGCTCTCGGGGACCGCTCCTGTCTGCGCCCCCTGGCGGCTGCAAGGGACGGTGCGGAAGCCCCCGCGCCGCCTTTCCCTGCCGGGGAAGATCCCGCCCGAGTCCTCCCGGCACAGCATCTGTTCGTTCTTTCATTTTTTCACGCACCCGTGCAGCCTTTCGTTCACTTATTTACTCACTCCACTCAACAAATATGTATTTACTCGATGTCATGACATCTGTTAGCCTCTCTCTCTCTCCCTATCAGGCTCCTCAAGCAGGAGAGCATCCAGAGGGTCCTCTCTCCCTGTGGTTACTACCAGGCCCCTCCTCCCCACTCCCTTCAGCGTGGGTTTCTTTGTTTGTTTGCTTGTTTAAAGATTTTATTTATTTATTCATGAGAGACACAGAGAGAGAGGCTGAGACACAGGCAGAGGGAGAAGCAGGCTCCCTGCAAGAGTCCAATGTGGGACTGGATCCCAGGACCACGGGATCAGGCCCTGAATCAAAGGCAGACGCTCAACCGCTGAGCCACCCAGGCGTCCCCGCCATGGGTTTCTTGGTGACCTGTGCAGAGGGAGACGGCACCTGCTCCCTTCAGTCCTTTCAGCTTTCTGAAAATCTCAATGACATGATAGAGAGATAGAGAGATAGAAAGATAAAGATAGATGATAGATAGACGGACACCAGGCACTGTTCTAGGCACTAGAGATAGAGCAGTGAACAGACAAGCCCAGTTCAGGGAATTGACATTCTCGTGATGGAGGCAGTCAATAAACACAATAACCATTATTATACAGTTTATTAGAATATAAGTCTATGGAGAAATTTGAAGCAGAAAGGAGAAATGAAGTGAAGGAGGGGTTGCGGTTTTAGCAAGGGTGATCACAGAAGTTCCTTACTTCACCAGTCTTCCTTCTTCTAATTACAAGCAGAAAGAATGATACTTTAAAACTTAAAGTTAAAAAAATAAATAAATAAAATAAAACTTAAAGTTGAGGGGTACCTAGATGGCTCAGTTTGTTGAGCATCTGCCTTCAGCTCAGGTCATGGTCCCAAAGTCCTGGGATGGAGCCCAGCATCTGGCTCCCTGCTCAGCAGGGAGTCTGCTTCTCCCTCTCCCTCTGCTGCTCCTCCCACTCATATTCTCTTGCTCGCTCACTCTATCTCTCAAATAAATAAATAAAATCTTTAAAAATATCCAAACACTTAAATTTGGCCATAGCCCATCCCTGCTTAAAACCATCCATAAGTAGGCAATGGTTTCTTAGATATGACACCAAAAGCAGAAGCAACAAGAGAAAAAATATACAAATAGGACTTCATCAAAATTAGTAAGTTTTGGAACGCCTGGGTGGCTCAGCAGTTTAGCGCCTGCCTTCAGCTCAGGATGTGATCCTGGAGTCCTGGGATCGAATTGCACATCAGGCTCCCTGCATGGAGCCTGCTTCTCCCTCTTCCTGTGTCTCTGCCTCTCTCTGTCTCTGTGTCTCTCATGAATAAATAAATAAAACCTTTAAAAAAATTAGTAAGTTTTGTGTTTCAGAGGCACCCGGCTGGCTCAGTCAGTGGAGCTTGCAACTCTTGATTTCAGGGTTGTGAGTTTGAGCCCCATATTGGGCATAGAGCTTACTTAAAAAAAAAAAAAAAAAAGTTTTGTTTTTCAAAGGATGTCATCAAGAAAGTGAAGAGAGGGCCCACAGAATGGGGAAAGAATTTCGAATCAGGGGGGCTTGGGTGGCCTAGTCCATTAAGCATCTGCCCCAGCTCAGGCCATGATCCCAGGACCTTGGGATGGAGCCTAGCCTTAGGCTGCTTGTTGAGTGAGGTGCCTGCTTCTCCTTCTCCCTCTGTCTATTGCTCCCCCTGCTTGTGCTCTCTCTGTCAAATAAATAAATAAAATATTTAAAAACAACTTGCAAATCATATATTTTTTAAAGATTTTATTTATTTACTCATGAGAAACACAGAGAGAGGTAGAATGTACACAGGCAGAGGGAGAAGCAGGCTCCAAGCAGGGAGCCCGACATGGGACTCGATCCCAGGTCTCCAGGATCACACCCCAGGTCAAAGGCAGGCGCCAAACCACTGAGCCACCCGGGCTGCCCAGCAAATCATGTATTTGATAAGATATTTGGTGGGGGGGGGGGGTTAGATTTTATTTTTATTTATTTAGTTAGTTAGTTATTTTTTAAAGATTTTATTTATTTACTCATGAGAAACAGAGACAGAGGCAGAGACACAGGCGGAAGGAGAAGCAGGCTCCATACAGGCAGCCAGACGTGGGACTCGATCCCAGGTCTTCAGGATCAGGGCCTGGGCCGAAGGCAGCGCCAAACCTCCGAGCTACCTGGGCTGCCCTGTAATTTCCTTTAAATGGAAAATACCAAGTGTTGGCAAGACGGTGGAGAAATCAGAATGTTCATACATTGATGTTAGGAATGTAAAATGGGAGATCCCTGGGTGGCTCAGCGGTTTAGCGCCTGCCTTTGGCCCAGGGCGCAATCCTGGAGACCCGAGATCGAATCCCACGTCAGGTTCCCGGTGCATGGAGCCTGCTTCTCCCTCTGCCTATGTCTCTGCCTCTCTCTCTCTCTCTCTGTGTGACTATCATAAGTAAAAAAAAAAAAAAAAAAAAAAAAAAGAATGTAAAATGGTGCAGCCACTTTGGAAAACAATGTGGCAGTTCCTCAAAAGGTTAAACTTAGAGTTACCATATGACTCAGCAGTTCTACTCCTAGGAATATACCAGAGAACGGAAAACATATGTTCACACAAAACCTTGTACGTGGATGTTCATAACAGCATTGTTCATAAGAGTCAAAAGGTGGAAACAACATGGCACATCAACTGATGAATAAAATGTGGTGCATCCACACAATGGACTGTTATTTGGCAATGAAAAGAAATTAAATACTGACATATACATGCTACCCCATAGATGAACATGCTAAGTGAGGGAGGCCAGACTCAAAAGGCTGCACGTTCCACTTATATGGAATGCCATAAATGGAAAATAGATTAGTGGTTGCCTGGGGCTGAGAGAATGGGGGGAAAGGGGAGTGACTGCTGACCAGTGCGGGGGTTTCTTCTGAGGATGATGTAATCTTCTAAATTGTAGCGTGATGGTTGCATAACTTCAGTAATATACTAAAACCAAAAACCAAACAAACAAAACCCCAACTAAAAACCACTGAATTGTACATTTAATTTTATTTATTTATTAAAAAGATTTTATTTTTTTATTCATGAGAGACACAGAGAGAGAGGCAGAGACGTACGCAGAGGGAGAAGCAGGCTCCCTGTGGAGAGCCTGATGTGGGACTTGATCCAGGATCCCAGGATTCAGACCTGAGCCAAAGGCAGACGCTCAACCACTGAGCCACCCAGACGCCCCTGAAATGTACATTTGATTTTATTTTGAATTGTACATTTTAAAAGGGCAAATCTTATGGTATGTGGCTTATATCTCAATAAAGCTGTTATATTAACAACAACACTGCCCATAGCTCCCCATTGTCCTGGGGCATTCGAAGCTCTGCCAAGCCTGTGATGTTCTCTGATTGGCTGGTGGGGGGGAGCCCAAAAGTGAGGCTACAATCAGATGGGGTGGGGGGCTGGTGGTCTAGGCGGTGAAAGAATTCACCTGAGGCAGAACAAAGGAAATAGAAGTTTATTGACTACACCAAAAGGGAGCTGGTGAGCAGGGCAACAGAGAAGAGGCAAAGGAGCAGGGGTGGGGGCTATATTTTAAAGCCAGAAGTGAAAAGGAAGTGCACCCCGGGTGGCTCAGCGGTTTGGCGCCGCCTTCAGCCCAGGGCGTGATCCTGGAGACCCTGGATCGAGTCCCATGTCAGGCTCCCTGCATGGAGCCTGCTTCTCCCTCTGCCTGTGTCTCTGCCTCTCTCTCTCTCTCTCTCTCTAGCTTTCTCATGAATAAATAAATGAAATCTTTATTTTTATTTTTTAAGATTTTATTTATTTATCCACGAGAGATACAGAGACAGAGGCAGAGGGAGAAGCAGGCTCCATGCAGGGATCCCGATGTGGGACTCCATCCTGGGACCCCAGGGTCACGCCCTGGGCCAAAGGCTGCGCTAAACCGCTGAGCCACCCAGGCTGCCCTAAATGAAATCTTTGAAAAAAAAAAAAAAGAAGTGAAGAGGAATTGGGACCCATGGAATTCCCCCTTCTTGGGTATCTGTGCCTGGTTGTACACAGCTCATTGGTCAGTTAGGGCCTGTGGATATTTTGAGGTGGGCCGCCTGCTGTCTATATTCAGCCAGGGTGTTTCTGTGGGCCCTTTTGTCTGAATCTAGTTTCCATTGTTCACGCCTGTTGTCTCAAAGTAGCCTCTACAAAGCATGCTCCCATCTCAGCACCTTTGCCCTAATAGTTCTGTCAGGGAAGCTCTTCCTGAGGTTGATAATAGCAGGACTCTTTCCTTTATCTCCCTCACATGTTCACCTGAGCTGTGAGGTCTTGCCTGAACATCCTGTCTCATATTGTGACTCCCAGGCCTCTTACCTGGCTTGATGTTTTATCTGTAACATTGCCTTTCAACATTGTATATAATTTACTCACTTTGTTTATCATCTGTTTACCAACTAGTGATGTGCCAAAGGGCAATACAAGTGGTCTCCGGGAATCCAGGCAAAAGGGGAGTACACTGTCTGTAGAGAATTTATATTATTAAAAAAAAAGAAAGAAAGAATTTCTATTCTTTCTTTCTTTCTTTTTTTTTTTTTTATTTTATTTATTTATTCATGAGAGACACAGAGACAGAGGGAGAAGCAGGCTCCATGTAGGGCGCCTGACTTGGGTCTCAATCCCAGGTCTCCAGGATCACGGCCTGGGCCAAAGGCAGGCGCTAAACCGCTGAGTCACTCAGGCTGCCCTATTTATCTATTTCTTAAAAAGATTTTATTTATTTATTCATGAAAGACACACAGAGATAGGCAGAGACATAAGCAAAGGGAGAAGTAGGCTTTCCACAGGAAGCCCAGTGAGGGACTGGATCCTAGGACCTCAGGATCACGACCTGAGCCAAAGGCACATGCTCAACCACTGAGTCACCCAGGTGCTCCTGTCTGTGGAGAATTTAAAAAAATAAATAAATAAAATTGACCAAAAGTTGGCCCAGTTTTTCTTTTTTTTTTTTATTTTTTTTTTAATTTTTATTTATTTATGATAGTCACACACAGAGAGAGAGAGAGGCAGAGACACAGGCAGAGGGAGAAGCAGGCTCCATGCACCGGGAGCCCGACGTGGGATGCGATCCTGGAGACCCAGGATCGCGCCCTGGGCCAAAGGCAGGCGCCAAACCGCTGTGCCACCCAGGGATCCCAAGGCCCAGTTTTTCTTACACTGTGCACAGTCATAAAATAATCCTCCAAAATAATCCAAAATCTTTCATTGGTCTGCTTATAAGCAATTGATGCACTTACTGTTGAGTTTTATTTTATTTTTTATTACTGTAAAGATTTATTTATTTATTTGAGAGGGAGAGAGAAAACATGAGTGGGGGGAGGGGTAGAGGGAGGGAAGCCGACTGCTGGCTGAGGGTAGAGCTCAACAGGGGCTTGATCTCAGGAATTTGAAATCATGACCTGAGCTGAAATCAAGTCACTGCCCAACCCAACCAACCGAGCTATCCAGACTCCCCTGTTGTTTTAATAATAGGCTTCCAGTTAGGTATTTTTATTACTGTATCCTTTAGTAAACATTGTATTTGTAATAGTCTTCTATTGCTACAGAATAAATTACCACAAACTTTGTGGCTTAAAACTTATTATCTCATGGTTTCTGGATCTGGGCCAAACATGGTTTAGCTGGGCGGTCTGCTCCAGGGTCTCCCCAAACTATAATTCAGGGGTCAGACATCTCACCAGAGGCTCAAATGGGGAAAGATCTGCTTCCAACTGCTTGACCTTGTTAGGATGAAGTCATTTTCTTGCTGGTTATCAGTAGGGGCTGCTCTCAGCTCCTTGCTATGTAGCCTTTTCCATAAGCCTTACTATGTGGCAGCTTATTTGATTCAAAGCCAGCAATAGAGAGTCTCTCTCTCCAGTCCACTAAGGAGTCTTATATAATGTAATCACAAACCTCCTTTGCCATATTCTATTGATGAGAAGCAGTCCCATGTCCTGCTCACACTTGAGGGGAAGGGATTACACAGGCCATGTGCATGGGGACTACCCAACATGTTTGCCACAAAATCCTAGGGAAGTTAATATAGAGAACTCCCAAGTGTACAGTTGACCTCTGATGTATGAAGACTCAGCTGTATGTGTTCATTTTGAAAGTAAGTTCATAATAATTTGGAATAACTTGGGCTTGTGCAGTTTGAATCTCCAATCTCTGTGATTCCATATATTCTTGCATTTAAGTAATAGATTAGAAATTAAAATGATAGCACAATGATTGTAAAGATAAACTATTCAGCCACCCTACATATTTTTTTGGAATTTTTGTTTAAAATAGTGAATCAGGGGATCCCTGGGAAGCTCAGTGGTTTAGCGTCTGCCTTTGGCCCAGGGCGTGATCCTGGAGACCCGGTATCGAGTCCCAGCCTCTCCCTCTGCCTGTGTCTCTGCCTCTCTCTCTCTATGTCTATCATAAATAAATAAAATATTAAAAATAAAATAAAATAAAAATAGTGAATCAGGGTATGAACTGTGAGATGTAGTTTGTTTTGTGTTTTTTGTGGGTTTTTTTCTGGTAAGTGAAATTTTCATGCACACATGAAATACTTTACTGAATTGAGTAATACATTTTGTTTATTTTCGATTGTTAATTTTATGACTAAAGAACAAATAAAAAATGATTCCTACGTGATTGTTATTGAAAATAATTTTCTGGTAGAGAGGAGGAAGCATAAAAAAGTTACCCCTCCAGCTGTGAAATATGCTAGTTCTACCACTGTTCCCATTACAAAGTGAGTTCCAACAGGGCAGAATTTTGCTTTGTTCACTGTTGTATCTTCCCCAGCATTTAGAACAGTACCTAGCTCATAGTGGGTGCTCAATATATATGCTGAATGAACAGATAGATGCATGAAGCAATGAATGGACCTGTGACTCCTCTGCAGCCACAACTCTCACCACAGTACTGTCTTTCAGCTCAAGCCCGGCTTATTGGAATAGGGTAGGATTCAGGTGCTGTGGGGATCCCTGGGTGGTGCAGCGGTTTAGCGCCTGCCTTTGGCCCAGGGTGCAATCCTGGAGACCCGGGATCGAATCCCACGTCGGGCTCCCGGTGCATGGAGCCTGCTTCTCCCTCTGCCTGTGTCTCTGCCTCTCTCTCTCTCACTGTGTGCCTATCATAAATAAATAAAATTAAAAAAAAAAAAAAAAAGGATTCAGGTGCTGGAGAGATCTTTGTCCTCACATTCAGATTCTTGACCTGAGTCTTTGGACCTCGCTGCAAGATTAAAGAAGATGGTGGAGAAAAAACATATATATTTTTAAAGATTTATTTATTCATGAGACACACACACACAGAGGCAGAGACATAGGCAGAGGGAGAAGCAGGCTCCATGCAGGGAGCCCGATGCAGCACTTGATTCCAGGTCCCTGGAATCACAACCTGAGCCAAAGGCAGACACTCAACCGCTGAGCCACCCAGATGTACCTCCCCACACAATATTTTTTAAATAAAGAAAATGGGGGGCCTGCCTTTAGCCCAGGGCCAGATCCTGAAGACCCAGGATCTAGTCCCATGTCGGGCTCCCTGCATTGGAGCCTGCTTCTCCCTCACCTGTGTCTGTGTCTCTGCCTCTCTCTCTCTCTCTCTCTCTGTGGCTCTCATGAATAAATAAATAAAATTAAAAAAAAAAAAGAATTCTTAAAAAAAAAATAATATATATAAAATAAATAAAGAAAATGGTGAGGATGCTTAGTTGGCTTAGTTGGTAACAGTACATGACTTCTAAGGTTGTTGAGTTTGTGCCCCATGTTGGGTGTAGAGATTACTTAAAAATAAAATCTTTTATTTATTTATTTTAAGATTTTATTTGTTCATGAGACACACACAGAGAGAGAGAGAGAGAGAGAGAGAGAGGCAGAGACACAGGCAGAGGGAGAAGCAGTGTCCATGCAGAGAGCCCGAGGTAGGACTCAATCCCAGGTCTCCAGGATCAGGCCCCTGGGCCAAAGGCAGCGCCAAACCGCTGAGCCACCCGGGCTGCCCTATTTTTTTTTTTTTTTAAGATTTTTTAATTTATTCATTTGAGAGAGAGACAGACAGAGAGAGAGTGCACAAGCAGGGGGAGAGGCAGAGGGAGAGGGAGAAGCAGACTCCCCACTGAGCTGGGAGTCCTACATGGGATAGTTCTCAGGACCTGGAGATCATCACCGCAGCTGGAAGGCAGACACTTAACCATCTGAAGCCCCCCAGGCGCCCTTAATAATATCTTTAAAAAAGTAGGGACGACTGGGTGGCTCAGCGGTTGAGCGTCTGTGTTTGGCACAGAGCATGATCCCTGGGTCCTGGGATTAAGTCCCACATCCGGCTCCCTACAGGGAGCCTGCTTCTCCTTCTGCCTGTGTCTCTGCCTCTCTGTGTGTGTCTTTCATCAATAAATAAATAAAATTTTAAAATAAAATAAAATAAAAAATAAAAAATAATAAAGGGCCCAAAACTTTGCTTCAGTTAAACACTATTTTGATAACCCAGTTAAAGCTCCTCGCATATTATTATGCCAGGAGGGAGACTGAATAGTGGGAGTGGCCCTGGATCCAGGTGGGCACGGTTGCCTTTCTTGCCTGAGGACTTTTGCATTTGCCATTCCGGATGCTTGGAATGTTTGGCCATCAGCCCTTGTCATCCTCCAGGGTTCATTATCCAACCCACCTCCTCACTTCCATCACCTCAGTCCCTGATCCTTCAGTCTGCGCTTCCCTGTCACATCCCCAATCATTTTTTAAAAATATTTTATTTATTTATTCATGAGAGATACAGAGAGAGAGGCGGAGACACAGGCAGAGGGAGAGGCAGGCTCCATGCAGGGAGCCCGACGTGGGACTCCATCCCGGGACTCCAGGATCACGACCTGGGCCGAAGCCAGGCACCAAACCGCTGAGCCACCCAGGCGTCCCCCCAATCATTTTAATCACTCTGTCCTATGCTTCCGTCATCAGTCATTACTCTCGGCTGTTCCTGTCTGGTGAGGAAGGGCCTCGTCTGGCGGGGTCACCGCTGGGTTTCCAGTAACGCGCCTGGCAGGCGGTCAGTGAACGGTGAATTTAATAAATCGCTCACCCTCAAAGGAGGGCAGAAATAACGCGAGCTCCATCGTCACAATCTCAGGAGCCGCGGAAGGGCGTCCCGTACCCTCTCCCGCCACCCCGAGGCCCGGCCCAAGAGTGAAGGTGCGGGGACATCACGCGGCCCCGGCGGGGCTCCGCGGGCTTGCGCCTCCCCGAGGGCTAGGAGCTACCGCGGGCGGGACAATGCAGGCCCCGCCCATCCCCGGGCCAGCCCAGGTGCGCCGCGAGGCCCGCCGCTCAGGTGCGGCTCCCTGCGCCTGCGCGCCCCGCCTCGCCAGGTGCGCCCCGCCCCCTCACCGACCTGCACCTTCGCGAGCTGCTCGGAGGCGGCCGCCATTGGCTCTGGCGCCCACCGAGCGTTTCGAGGTGCGGTGGGGCTCCGAAGGGTGAGAAGGTCGCTGAGTGTCGCGACTGGGGCAAGGGGCGAGTGCGGGGGCGGACAGAAGCCGCGCGGGCGTGGGAGGGCGACCGTCCGCCCGCCGAAGGGCCGCCGAGGGCTCCCGCCGAGGACTCCGGCCGCAGCGCCCGCGCCGCACCGCACCGCGCGGCCCCTCCGCGAGCGCCCGCACCTGAACGCGAGGCTCTCCAGCGCGCGTGCGCGCCAAGGGTCTTCCCGCCCCCGATCGCGAGACCCTAACGGCCGGCGGCTCGACGCTTCGCCTGCGCTGCCGGGTGGAGCCCGACATGGCGCAGCTCCGTGGGCCGGGGCGGTGCGGGGCGCTCGTCGCCCTGCTGGCCTCGCTGCTGCTCTTCCGGGCTGAGGCGGCCGACGGAGAACGTGGCGTCCACGGTGAGGGCCGGCCCGGGGCGGGTCCCCGGGGAGGCGTGGAAGGCCGGGCGGGGGCGAAGTAGGAGCGCGGGGGGCCTCGGGCCGCGGCTGAACCGGGCGGGTGGGCGGCCCGGGGAAGCTCAGGGGGTGTGGCGGGGCGGGCTCTGGGAGGTGGAGCCTGGGGAAGAGGTTTGGGGGCCCCCGGGAATGAGGACGGGCGGCCGAGCCAGGGGCAGGAAAGTTTCCTGCGGGTAAGGGAGGAGACTTCGGATTATTGACCGAAGAGGAGTGGCTTTGGCCCTTCCTGTGGCAGGAAGTGGGGGAGAGGCCCGACCGAACTGCAGCCTCCTGCTGCCCCGGAGGGCCCTGGGAGGCCAGGCCTGAGAGGGTGGGGGTTGGATCAGGTGACGCTGAGGCAGCTCTAGCTTCTGGGAAGAAGCCCCCACGCCCACCTCTTTGGAAGTTGGACCACAGCCTCCCGAGAGATCTTATCTGGTTCAGTTGCGGTAGAGCGCCTCCAAATGGAAAGGTGTTTCTCGGTGAAATCCAAAGGGAGAAGAACAAAAGCATTGGAGGGGAGAAACTTTGCCAAGGTGCAAGAGTGAGGGCCCCTGGGGCACCTGGGTGGCTCAGTGGTTGAGCGTCTGCCTTTGGCCCAGGGTGTGATCCTGGGGTCGTGGGATCGAGTCCCGCATCAGTCCCAGCACCCTGCATGGAGCCTGCTTCTCCGTCTGCCTGTGTCTCTGCGCCTCTCTGTGTCTCTCATGAATAAATAGGTAAAATCTTAAAAAAAAAAAAAAAATGGGGACCCCTTGGTATAAGAAGAGTATTGGCATTGAGAAGCAGGGGTTGGGTTCATGGAACTGATCCTTACAGGTTGGTGGAGAATATAAGGCTCTCTACATTCTATGTGAAGTTTGGCCTGGGAAGGCCTTTTTGAATAAATGTTCTAACCTCAACTGCTTTGGACAAGCACAGTCAGGCTTTGAAAAAAAAAAAAGAAAGAAAGAAAGAAATAAAACCCTCTTTTCAAAGAGGAATTCATTGATTCAGCAAAACGTATTGAGTCCCTGTTATGTGTCAGGGATGGTCCTGGCACCGGTGATAACAGCTGTGACTCAGACAAGCCAGGTCCCTGTGCTTAAAGAGCTTATATTCTAGTGGGAGAGACAGAGACAGTGAGTAAACATTAAGATAAGAAGCAGTCCCCACAGGATTAAATTACTAAGAAGTAAATGAACAGGGTGAAGTCCACAAACAATGTGATGTAAGATGATGGGGCGGCTTTAGCCCAGGTGGTCAAGAGAGGTCTCTGAGGAGGGTGACCTCTTGAGCCCTAACAAGAACCAGGAGGCAGCAGGCACACAAAGACCTGGTGGGTGAGAGTCCAGTTGGAGGTAATGGAGTAAAAAGGCTTCGAGGTTGGAGCAAGCCTGATGGTGTTCAAGGAAAAGACAGACGCCTGGGTGGCTCAGGAGGTTGAAAATCTGCCTTTGACTCAGGGCGGTATCCCGGAGTTCCGGGATGGAGTCCGACATCAGAGCCTGCTTCTCTCCCTGCTTGTGTCTCTGCCTCTTTCTCTCATGAATAAACAAATAAAATCTTAAAAAAAAAAAAAAAAAAAAAGGAAAAGACAACCATCACACTGGAGCAGGAGTCAGGGCGGGGAGAGAATTGGAGGAGGATGTGAGGGGGGAGAAGTAGGCAGGAGCCAGGTGGCTTCATAGGCTGGCATTTGGGGTGGAGAGAAAGCAGGATGTGTAGACACCAAGTCATCACCTGTGGTGGCTTCCGAAGGCTGTTAATTTCCCCATACCTGAGGCAGAGAAGAAAAATGAGCTAATGAGGATGTCAGGGGTCAGTGGGGGAGAGGATCAGCTCTGTAGGTCAAGGAATCAAGGGTGCAGTGGTCATTCCTACAGTCTAAACCAGAACTCGACAGCTCTTCTGGAGTTTTTTCCAATGATGTGATTATGTTAGGATGTACTTTCCAGTATCAAAACTGAGTTTAGGGTTAACCTCAACTGCTTACTCTGAGCGCCAATGTGTTTTTAATTCTTGAAACAACCTGGAGCAGTGGTCTTGCCTTGGGTCACGCGATACTAATTGAGAAAGTCAGTTGTCTGGCTTCAGAGGCCCTCTCTTTTCCTAATGGCCTTTCTGGTTGCTGCAGCTGGCTGGACCTCCTGACCTTTCAGAAGTATTCTTGCCTGGTTTTGTGAACTAATGACCTTGCTTATCTGAAGTTCTGTTTGTTTGAAAGCTTTCAGTAGTTGAATTTGAGGTGGGAAGTAGTTTTGATTTTTTTCACCCCTTATTGCTCTTATTTTTCTCAAGAAGCGAGGTCTTCCACTAAGAGCGACATGTTTCTCCAGCCACATTGCAACTGCATAGATGCCACTAGATGAGTATGGTGAAGTGGGAAGGTGTGTAGTGAATGTGTGAGGAGGTGATCATAATGGTCAAGGAATTTAATCTGTGTGAAGACTGAGGACGCTGAGGGGTAGAGGAAAGGTGTAGGGTCAGTGAATTGTTGGAGTTAAGGTTTTGGAGGGAATGAATAGAAAGACAAGATACAGTGGGCAGTGAGTGAGATGCATGAAGCTGAGATTCCAAGAGGCTGTGCTTACTGAGACAAGGTCTAGGCATAACCACTGGGGGGAGAGGCTGAGGGGAAGACCAAAATGTTGGAGAAGAGATCTAGGAACCCAAGAGGCCAAGGATGGTCCGAGGGTCACCCACCTGGGTATGGAAATCACTGAGAACGATGAGAGAGGCAGCATGAGTCATGAAATTAGGCTAGGAGATGATGCACAAGGTGGGGTACAATCTACTTTGATGATGAGATTAATAGCTGGGGTTTTGAGAGGGCAGGTGTAGAAGCAGCACCAGGAGCAAGGAGACCTACCTTTTTGGAAGGGCACAAGAGAAGGCATGTCCTCAAGGGAGAACAGGAGTAAGAAAGTGACAAGAATGTTCAGAGAAGAGACTGAGGAAATGAGAGACTTTGTTTAAGGTAGTTGCTAAGTTCCAAGCCCCAGAAGTTAGGGGGAAGAGAGATGGGAACAAAATAGGGTGTATGGGGATGAGGCGGGTAATTCAGGAGTCTGGGGTTGATGTGATAAGCAAATGATAGGAGTGTTATGTGGTTTCAAGACTGACAATGTTGGGCAGGCACTAGATGTTGGAGGGCAGATAGGAAGGGGTGTGGGATGTAGTGGACATGTGGGGTCTGGACAAAGGGTGTCCTGAATCCAGACCCCTGCAGGTGGAGGGTGGGGGAAAGCTGATGGTGCTCTGGGTGTTGGCTAGCATTCCGGGAGTCTGCCATGGAAAGCACACATAGTATAAACTGGCCCAAGAAGCCTCAAACAGACTTTTTTTTTTTTTTAAATAGATATTTATTTATTTATTTATTCATGAAAGACAGAGGGGCAGTGACACAGGCAGAGGGAGAAGCAGGCTCCATGCAGGTAGTCCGACGTGGGACTCGATCCCGGGACCCCAGGATCACGCCCTGGGCCAAAGGCAGGTGCTAAACCGCTGAGCCACCCAGGGATGCCCTCTCAAACAGACTTTATGTGACTTACAGTTTCTAGAATTGAGGTTTTTTTTTTTTTTAAGATTTTATATATTTATTCATGAGAGACACACAGAGAGAGAGGCAGAGACACAGGCAGAGTGAGAAGCAAGCTCCATGCAGGGAGCCAGACGTGGGACTCGATCCCGGGACTCCAGGATCACACCCTGGACTGAAGGCGGCGCTAAACCGCTGAGCCACCCGGGCTGCCCGAGACTTTTTTTTTAATGGAAAAATTTGGCTAGGGCTCTGCATGAAAAATGTGAGTCAGTGGCATCAGGGCAGTGTTCCCACATAGCACCCATAACTTTTGGAAATGACATATACTGCTCTCCCTCAGTCTTTTTTTTTTTTTTTTTTTTTATTTCTCCCTCAGTCTTTATGCACTTGGCCTGCCCACCTTATCTCTAAGCATTTGAGTTGTGACCCCCATCCCCATACATCTTAAGAATATGCTGTATTTAGTAAATGGAGGTAGAGAAAACATAACAGCTCCTTATAAATTGTATGGTGTAGGGACAGGTATGTGTATCATTGCTGTTAGGGAGGGAAAATCCCTTATCAGGTGGCCACAAATGTGTGTGATTTTTTTTTTTTTTAATTTCTTCCCTGGGTGGATAAGTCTTATTATTTGGAATGCCACAATATATGTAATTTTAATTTCAGTACAAGGGCAGGTAATACAGTTGGCCCTTGAACAATGCGGGGATTAGGGGCACATCTGTGCAGTTGAAAATTCACAGGTAACTTTTGATTCCCCTGAAATTTAATCTCTTGATAGCCTACTGTTGACTAGAAGCCTTACCAATAACACAGTTAATTAACACATATTTCGTATGTTACGTGTATTAAATACTGTATTACAATAAGCTAGAGAAAAGAAAATGTTATTAAAATCATCAGGAGAAAGGTCAACTGTGTATTCTTTTTCAGAATAAAACTTCAGAAATTCCTTTGGGAAGCTTAAGTGTAGTTCCTGCTGGCAATAACTTTATGCCTGACCTTGGGCAGCAGAATTGGCGTTAATGGTTACTGGGCTCATAGTTCTTTCTTTGTTGATTGTTCTTGGGACTTTCCACTGGAGAAAAGTGCAGCAGCCTTCATTTGAGAGCCTCCACTGCACTTTCAAGTGATCTTCAGTTTCCATCAACCTCTTGGGTTGATTACAGTCTCCCCCAGAACTTTGACTCTAGGACAAACTTTCCAGCACTTCTCCAGTAAGCATGTTCTTCAGCACCACTCCTTTCTCTTAACACCCATAGATGGTTATAATATAAACTGGTCAGAGATAGGACAAAGAACTAAAGTGCAGTTGGTGTTGGTGATCAGCTCAGCGTTCTCCAAAGTAGCATCTTCGAGTATTTTTTTTTTTTTTAAGATTGATTTATTTATTTGGGAGAGATCATGCATGCACCTGAGTGGGGGGAGGGGCTGATGGAGAGAATCTTTAGGCAGATTCTGCTGAGCTTGAGGCCCCACCCCCACCCAGACACTATAGGGCTCCATCCCACCACCCATGAGATCACCACCAAACTAAGAATGTGACACTCAACCAACTGAGCTGCCCAGGTGCCCCTAGTGTCTTCTAGTATTCCCGCCCTTTACGGAAGAGGCACTTATTTTGCTTGCAGTCAAAACAGTTTGGTTCCCATATAGTTTGAAATATTTATTCACTGATTTATTCAACACATATTTATTGAACACCTACCCCGTGCCAGGTACAGTGTTAGGCCCAGGAATCAGAGAACTGAATAAAACAAATGACTTCCTGATCCTTGGCAGCTGCCTTGTAATGAAAGGACAACAGTACAGTAAATAAATGAGCAATGAATAGATATCTGGTGAAGAGTACCTTAAGAAAAGTAAGGCTTGTTGTACTTACTACTGAAAATATGGCCTTTGAGGCTCAAATGGTGACACTCTTTAAAATTGAGGGCCTCACTTTCAGGTCCACTGAAACATTCCTTTGCCTTGGTCAGCATTTGAGAGCTCAGCCTGTGGTGGAGAAAGCAAACTTCTCTTTCACTCAGCTCTCCATGCACTTCTCAGTTTTTCCATCCCCAGAGTCATTTGCAATTCTCACACTTATCTTGAGGTAATGCCATGTGCTGAGGCCAAATAAGTGATGAGGTAGCTTGAGATTCATGTTAGAGGGGAGAGAATCCTGAAGGGGTCACACTGAGGGGACTTCATCGACCCCAGGAAGTCTTGGTGGCCTACTGGTCACATGACTAATGCAGTTTTCACAGGGACCCCAGAAGCACTAGCGTGAGGATTATGGGTGTCTTTTTGCAGTCCTGGTCACAAATGTCATTTCATGTAATGTTTCTGACATCTTTTTGAAAACTGGAAATGAATGCTGGAACATGGTCCAGTAACTTTATTTATTTATGAACTTTATTTATTAAAGATTTTATTTATTCATGACAGAGAGAGGCAGAAACAGGCAGAGGGAGAAGCAAGCTCCATGCAAGGAGCCTGACATGGGACTCGATCGTGGGACTCCGGGATCACACCTTGAGCCTAAGGCAGACACTGAACTGCTGAGCCACCCAGGCATCCCAAAGGAGTCCAGTAACTTTAGAGTTTATTTGCTTTGGAATTATTTGAAGTACATTTTTCATGATTGGAAAACCACTTTAGAAGGAGGGCCAAAAAAAAAAAAAAAAAAAAAAAGGAGGGCAAAATTTTAGCTGTTGTTTTACACACTGATGTTTTTATTTTTATTTTTATTTTTTTTAATTTTTATTTATTTATGATAGTCACACACACACACAGAGAGAGGCAGAGACATAGGCAGAGGGAGAAGCAGGCTCCATGCACCGGGAGCCCGACGTGGGATTCGATCCCGGGTCTCCAGGATCCCGCCCCGGGCCAAAGGCAGGCGCTAAACCGTTGCGCCACCCAGGGATCCCCACACTGATGTTTTTATTTTTATTTTTTTATTTTTTTTATTTTTTTTTTTAGTCACACTGATGTTTTTAGATGGCTCTCACCCAGCAGGATCCTGGGTCAGTGGTTTCTGAAGTCCTTGAGTTCATATGTCATATTTTTTTTGTCTTTTTCCCTGGGTCTGTCATTTAGAATCTAGGGCATGCTCTTAAGGAGGTAAAAAATATTAGGTGTTATCATAGTTTGTGACCTTTTTTAAGTTGTATTTTATTTATTTGAGAGAGAAAGCAGGAGCAAGGGGAAGGGGGAGGGGCAGAGGGAGAAGCAGACTCCCTGCTGAGCAGGAAACCTGGACATGGGGACTCGATCCCAGGACCCTGAGATCAAGACCTGAGCTGAAGGCAGATGCTTAACTGACTGAGCTACCTAGGTGCCCGGTTTGTGACCTTTCAAAAGGCTGCTCTGCATAAATATATAGTATGTATGTGGTATCGAAATTTAATGGGATGATTAAGAAAAACATGTCTAGGGCAGCCCTGGTGGCTCAGCGGTTTAGTGCCGCCTTCAGCACAGGGCCTGATCCTGGAGATCCGGGATCAAGTCTCATGTCGGGCTCCCTGCATGGAGCCTGCATCTCCCTCAGCCTGTGTCTCTGCCTCTCTCTCTCTCTGTCTCTC
Source organism: Canis lupus baileyi (assembly GCF_048164855.1). Lineage (NCBI taxonomy): Eukaryota > Metazoa > Chordata > Mammalia > Carnivora > Canidae > Canis > Canis lupus. The sequence goes on along the minus strand of NC_132838.1, from coordinate 115,215,027 downwards.
ATGAATAAATAAATAAAATCTTTAAGGAAAAAAAAGAAAAACATATCTTAAAAGGTTCCTCTTAGAGGAATGATAATGAAAGTTTGAGAAATACTGTTTGTGGGAGAACGTTCATTAGCTTTCATCAATTTGTGAAAATGGCCCATGATTCAGAAAAGGTTAAGAGTCCCTAAATATGAGGGGTGCCTGAATGTCTCTCAGTCTCTGCCTATGGCCCAGGTCATGATCCCAGGACTCTGGGATTGAGCCCTGCATTGGGCTGCCTGCTCAGTGGGGGAGCCTGCTCCTCCCTCCCACTTGTGCTGTCTCTGTCTCTCAAATAAATAAATAAAAATCTTAAAGAAAAAAAAAAAGAATCCCTGAATGTAAATTAACAGGCAGTCCCATGAGAGACTGAAACTGTTTCCTTCCAAGTTATTCAGATGAGCTACTGTGATTCTAGTTAGAAATTTAGCTAAGGGTAGAATTTATAGCCCTGTTTGATGAATATGAGGTGACCGTGGGTAGGAGTGGTGGTTTGCATTGTGATGGTGGCTTATAAAATGTGAACTTTTATATCTAAATATTTTATATCTAAAATGCCAAGGTTTTGGGACACCTGGGTGGCTCAGCGGTTGAGCATCTGCCTTCGGCTCACAGGAACCAGGATTGAGTCCTGTATCAGGCTCCCTGTGGGAAGCCTGCTTTTTCCTCAATGTCTCTGCCTCTCTCTGTGTCTCTCATGAATAAATAAATCTTTTTTAAAAATGCCAAGGTTTTATATCTAAAACAAAATATTATGAGTCTTATTTAAGTTGGATTTGTCATTGCAAGTCATTGGATTTGACATTGGATAATGTCATTTGTCATTCTTTCCTCATAAGTACCTTAAAGGTTATTTTAGAGTTTCTGAATTACTTATCCTAATAATGACAACTTCCAAGCACCCAAACCTAGAGGAGATGGGTAGCTGTAGCTTTCTGTATTGAAAACAGAAGCAGTCAAGTATGTGGAACGCAGATAGGTGGATTTCTTTTTTTTTTTTTTTAAATATAATTTTTATTTATTTATGATAGTCACACACAGAGAGAGAGGCAGAGACACAGGCGGAGGGAGAAGCAGGCTCCATGCACCGGGAGCCCGACATGGGATTCGATCCCGGGTCTCCAGGATCGCGCCCTGGGCCAAAGGCAGGCGCCAAACCGCTGCGCCACCCAGGGATCCCAGATAGGTGGATTTCTAGATCACTTTGAAATAAGGCTGATCAAAAAGTGAATGTTAACTTTGGAATTTGGCATAGTGGAATTAAAACAGCTATGAGTGGGCAGCCCCAGTGGGTCAGCGGTTTAGCGCCGCCTTCAGCCCAGGGCCTGATCTTGGAGACCTGGGATGGAGTCCCATGTTTGCTCCCTGCCTCAAGCCTGTTTCTCCCTCTGCCTGTGTCTTTGCCTCTTTCTCTCTCTCTGTGTGTGTGTCTCTCTTGAATAAATAAATAAATAATCTTAAAAAAAAAAAAAAAAACAGCTCTGAGTACCTCCCTGATATTCAGGACCTCTTCATACAGAACTTTTTAAAAGATTCTCCCATTCTTTGGTGAAAAGATACTTGAAGGTCTGAATGGGTTACCAGAGCATATTCTTATTTTCCTCAGGCTGTGGACTGTTATTCTCAGGATAATGTGGGGTTGCTGAACTTTGATCGGTGTGATAGTTTGCCATTGTCTTACTCTGGGTGAAGATAAGGAAAGGTGTCACTTTAGGCTTGGTAAATGGTCACACAGCAGAAAAAGGGAGGAGTGATGGTTGAATTGGTTTGATCAGCTTGGACTTGAGGTTGTACTTGGTGGTTTTCCATATCCCCTGTGTCCTGTCAGCATATTCAGTTGGACTTTCTAGTGAACTGTGGCGTCCTTTTTACCTTCATTCTCACTGTCCCTAGATTAGTCTGGCCTCATAAAAATATATTATCTACTGTTTATTCAAAACTTTGTGCCACATGTTCTTTTTTTTATTTATTTTTTATTTATTTATTTTTTATTTATGATAGTCACGGAGAGAGAGAGAGAGAGGCAGAGACACAGGCAGAGGGAGAAGCAGGCTCCATGCACCGGGAGCCCGACGTGGGATTCGATCTAGGGTCTCCAGGATCGCGCCCTGGGCCAAAGGCAGGCGCCAAACCGCTGCGCCACCCAGGGATCCCTGTGCCACATGTTCTAAGGGCTTATAATGGAATACAAAACTCCGTTAATCTTCATAGCCTTCTTATGTTATTGGTCTGTGTGTCAAATCCCTCCCATTTGAGTTGTTTTTGAGAAATGCATCTGTAGGGATTCCTGGGTGGCTCAGCGGTTTGGTGCCTGCCTTTGGCCCAGGGCGTGATCCTGGAGACTTGGGATTGAGTCTCACATCGGGCTCCCTGCATGGAGCCTGCTTCTCCCTCTGCCTGTCTCTGCCTGTCTCTCCTCTCTCTCTCTCTCTGTCTCTCATGAATAAATCAATAAAATCTTTAAAAAAAAAAAAAAAAAAAAGAACTGCATCTGTACGTGTCCCCAGAATCTACCTCAGTGGGGCCTATGGAGGAAAAGCTGACTGATCTCCTTGCTTTATTACTTAACAGTGAATTCAAGTACCCTTTCTCAGACAAGTCATTGTCAGGACAGCCTCAAGATTAATAAATAGTGCATTCCAAAGCAGGCAACATAAGTCTAGATGTCTAATATTTATTTATTCATGAGAGACACAGAAGCAGAGACACAGGCAGAGGGAAAAAAGCAGGCTCCATGCAGGAAGCCCAAAGTCGGACTGGATTCCAGGACTCCGGGATCACACCCTGAGCCAAAGGCAGACACCCAGCCACCCAGGCGTCTCTGTTACATGTACTTCTGACCTACTATAAATCAAGGGTTCCTACAACCCCCTTGGATTTAATAATTGCTAGAATGGCTCACAGAACTCAGGGAGATTCATTTACCAGTGTATTATAAAGGATCCCAATGAACAGCCAGATGAAGATATAGACTGAAGTCTGGGAGGGTCCCCAGCACAGAAGCTTCTGTCCTCGTGGAGTTTGGGGTAAGACATCCCCCCCGGTACATGATGTGTTCACCAACCCGTCTTTCTTAACTCCTTCGGTTGGGCTTTTTTTTTTTTTGGAAGTTACTAACTCAAACTCTCATCCCGCTCTCCTTCTTGGAGGATGGGGGTGGGACTGAAAATTCCAACCTTTTCATCTTTCCTTTCTTTCTGGCATCCAGCCCCCATCCTGAAGCTATCTAGGGGCTGCCCAGCCACTAATAATCTCATTATCACTCCAGAGATTCCCAGGCTCTTAGCTCTTGTGTTAGGGACCCAGGTCAAAGACCAATTATTTGAACAAAGTTGCCAAATGCTGGATCCATAATCAGAGCTTTGCCTTATCTTCCTGAGTCTTTCAAGATTTTTCCAATTTACATACTTCAAGCTTCTAAAATCTGCATGACTTTTTTTTCTTAATCCAGCCAGCTCTAAATCAGTAAATATGTGGCTTGCTGAATTAAAGACTATAGAGTTTAAATATTTGCCAGTTTTATTGTTAGGTTCCCATGTTATGAGTGAGGAAATAGGCATAAGAAGGTTAGGAAACAGCCCCTAGGTAAGACAGTGGGCTCATAAGAGGCAGCCAGGGATTCCTGTACACATAGGCCCCTTTACCAGAATGAGGATCTGTCCTGCATGCTTTTGCTAAATGACTTTTCTGTATGTGTCACTCCCCTATGCCAGAGCCTTTGGTCATTTCCTTGTACCTTAGGTTGGCTTACAAGTCCTTTGAATTTCTGATGTGATTGAAATATTTTACTCTGTGTGATTTTTGATCCAGAGGGTGCACTTTATGGTGACCCCCTAGTAGCTATTCAAACCCTTAGTACTTAGTACTGCTCAGGATACTGAAGAATTTAGCATATTTTTAATCTCTCTTTTTTTAAATATTTTATTTATTTATTCATGAGAGACACAGAGGCAGAGACATAAGCAGAGGGAGAAGCAGGCTCCATGCAGGGAGCCGGATGTGGGACTCGATTCCGGGACTCCAAGATCTTGCCCTGAGCCGAGGGCAGATGCTCAACCGCTGAGCCACCCAGGTGTCCCTGCACATTTTTATTTATCATGTAGTTTTAAGCTTTTTAAATGAAAATTTTAAACAGAAGGGACCATAATCCACTATATCGAAAAAAACACTGCTGACCCTTAAAAAACAAAAGTAATGCATTTACAGGATTAGAATACTCAACCTGTACTGAAAGATACAGATGGAAAAGAAAAACTGTGGAAAAGCGTGTCTCCCTCCTCCAGTCCCTTTCCTTAAAGGTACATTCATACACTTATCTAAATTAAAAGTTTAGAAAGGAATTATAATATGTAAACCATTCTGCTCCCCCCTCCCAAGGTCTTAGACATTTTTCTATATCAGCACACATCATTTGCCCGTTTTGAACAGCGCCAAGTATTCCGTTTTCTGCATGTCTCACAAGTTACTTAACTAGCACAAACAAGATGTCTTGATGGTGAATTTTCAGCTGTTATGGGTCTATGAACACCAAGCCCTTTGTGGATGTGGTAATCATTGCCCCATTCTCCAAAACACTTGAATTGAATGACTCTGCTTTCTTTGCTTTTTGATACTGAGGAGTGAGCGGTACTTTTATTTTTTTTATGTATAAATAAGATTTTTCAAATGTCTGAGGATTATTCTAACAAAATTTCTCTTTGACCATTGTCCTTAAAATTCTAAGTTGCAAAAAAAAATTCTAAGTTGCTTTAATAGAAAGAGTAATGCTGTTTTTAATGATGGAAGGGTGTGCTATAGAGTTCTTGGTAAGGGATAAACCTGAGGAATGCATGGTCAGTGTTGTTATAAGAAATGTGAACCCTAGGAGTTTACTTGATAACTTTTTTTTTTTTTTAAGATTTTATTTATTTATCCAAGAGAGACACAGAGAGAGCAGAGAGAGAGGCAGAGACACAGGCAGAGGGAGAAGCAGGCTCCATTCAGGGAGCTCCACCCAGGACTGGATCCCAGGTCTCCAGGATCAGGCCCCGGGGCTGAAGGTGGTGCTAAATCGCTGAGCCACCTGGGATGCCCTAACTTCTGATCCACATATAAGACTTGGTGAATTCTATAATGACAGGAGTGGAAAATCTGAACACAGTGTTTTTATAAACACTCTGAAGAAGTGTTGGTTGCTGCCTGGGTATGGCCTGCGAGCTAAGTATGTTTTTTACATTTTTTAATGTTTGAAAAAAATATTTCAAGACATGTAAAAATTACATGAAATAAAATTTCAGTGTCCATAAATAAGGTTTTACTGGAATGACAGCCATGGTCATTCATTTACACGTTTGTCTTAAGGCTGCCTCAGTGCTACAATGACACAGTTGAAAAGTTAGAATAGATGGTGACCCACAAAGCCTGAAATAAAGGCAGACCTTGTTTGTGTGGTTTTCAGCATGCACATATTTCAGTTACCACAGTATATAAACTCTGGGTACTTGGGTCAAAGTACAAGTTTCAGCTATTAGCTCTTCAGTCACAAATCATTATGTGATTCATCACTGCATGTCTGTGACTCAGTTCACACACACAGCGAAGCATGTGGTTGTGTTGCCTCCTTGTTTCCCAGTGATAGTCCTGTGTTAGTTTACAAAAATGGTTAATCAATAGAGAAGATTGACCAAAAAAGATGAAAAGTGCAGCAAAGTGAAAAATGGTAATGCTGGAAGCACAATTCCAATGGAATGTAAGTGGAGTGATGAAGAACTCGCTAACTTCGGGAATGTTGACACTGCCTTGAGTTAGGAGACTGGATATACAGTCAGAGAAGCCAAAGTGAGAGTCCATTTATCAACAAAACGATGAAAGTGGTGACAAAAAGGATGATGTCCCAGTGGAAGTAATGATAAAAACCTCCGCAAAAAGTAAAGTAACTCTCAGAGTAATTGTAACATTGAAAGTGCAAAGGATAAAATGTAGGAAGGTGATCCAAACCTAGAAAGATGTATGACAGTTCACTAGGGTGAATTGAAAATAATGCTTCCTCCGTATCAGAAGTTATATGGCTAAAGACCATCACAAGCATTGTTCAAGCTACTCTTGGTAATTTTTTTTTTACAAAGAAATTTAAACACCTTAATTCTCAAGTTTCTAATGTTTTAGCCACATTGTACTAAGTAAATATTAATTATCCCATTTTCCATTCTATATATTTATAACGCACGATTTTTAATGTTTGACAAATTTAAAGGTCTTGGAAGTTAAATTTTTCCTGTTGCCTTCCACACTATCCTGTAAAGCAAGTACTGTCTGTGTTCACTATTTGGCTCACCATAAAAAAAAGTTTGCTGAGCTTGCTCTAGGAAAACAAATGGATGGGAGGAAAGGACCATTTCATGAGTGGCTTCAGACTGGTGAGATGATCCTAGGCTTTCTTTTATAAGGCAGACAATGAGGCAAGAAGTCAGGGTTCTTCAGTGCTTAGACCCATGGGAGTAAAAAGTGTATCAAGGGCTAGGCTCCTAGGAAAGTTCTTTTCACTTGTTTTAGAAGTCAGCTTACTCTGAGTGGATATAAAAAACAAATAAGGGCTGGCTAGGTGGCTCAGTCGATTAAGCATCTGCCTTTGTGGGATCGAACCTCACTTTGGGCTCCTTACTCACTGGGGGCCTGCTTCTCCCTCTGCACGTCACCCCCCTCACCTCCCCACCTCCATGCTCTCTATCTCAAATAAAATGTTTAAAAACACATCCAAATAAAAGAACAAGCTCTCAAGGTGGCTGTTGGTTTGGGGGAGAGAGCAGGTAGAATTAAGGGGCATATGAAGGGTTGGAATTTGATAAAGCTGAGTAGTAGATACACTTGTGTTAAGGTATTTTCTGTACTTTTCAGAATATTTGGAATAGTTTATTAAAATGACTTAATTTTTCAAATGACTTAATTTCAGAGTATTTGAAATAGTTTATTTAAATGACTTAATTTTAAAGGCAGTAGTGGCTTTTTGGAGAATGATTAGCACTGTCTTCTTAAGCTTGTAGAGTTACATCAGATTGGTGGTGCCTGGGAGCCTGCCTAACTTTGCTGTAATGTCCTTGTTAGTGGGTGACAGCAGGTTATTCTATCCGATTGCACAGGAAGGGAAGGTGAGCCATTGGCTTGTTGTCTTGGTCAAAGCTCTAGTGACTTTAGAACCAGAGGAACCTGTTTTCCATGACAAAGACCAGGCTGTTTGGCAATTTTATAATAGCTAATGTTCAAAATGCCTGCCAGGGGTTTGTAAATTTAGGTTCATATTTCAGATAAAGTGTGATTTTTAACCATTCCTGATGCTTTCCCAAGAGAATGTTGCTGTTTCCTAAAGAAAGGAATTCCATTTTTATGTATTCTGAAGTATTTCCAGTTTGGTGCTCCTCAGCTTTTCTCCGTTTTTCTTCCTCTGAATTTTGAAAATTTACAGATGTATTTCATTTTGCACTAGCATTTGTGAGCATACAAATAGGACCTGAGACATATTTTTCATGATCGTTTCCCAGTGCTATTCGAAGGCCAATATATAGTTTTGTCATCTCTTAGTAGTAATAGAATTATTTATTAAGGAATAACTTCCTGAAAATTTGTCCAAATTCCTCACAGCCTTGGGCAGTTGGTGTGGTGTTGTCCGTGACCCTGTCTTTGACCGTGACTGTAAACAGGCCCAGGAAAGGGCCTGGCCTATTGAACCTTCAGATCGTGTTAAGCACCCTGAGGAATGTTTTGGCATTTAGGCATCTTTAGTTTCATATTTTTCCCACTGCCTGTTACTATACTAACTTTTTCTTTCTGTCCCTCTGAGGGAGGGGTGGTTATGTCATGGCCCAGCTCTAATCCGACCAATGTAAATTCAGATTCAGCTCTGCTTCTTGTTAGCTTAACCATCCCAAGCCTAATTATCCTTCTTTGTAAAGTGGGGATATTACTATATGATCCACAGTTTTATTTTGACTGTTAGTGCATATAATGTGCGTAGCATAATGCTTTAGTGAAGGTAATAGAAAAGGTTTCAAGAAATAAGTAATGCTCAGCATTTTGGTTCTTTTTTTTTTTTTTTTTTTTTAAGATTTTATTTTTTAAGTAATCTCTACACTAGACTTGAGGCTTGACTTCACAACCCTAAGATCAGGAGTCACATGCTCAAAAAAAAAAAAAAAGGAGTCACATGCTCTACTGACTGAGCCAGCGAGGTGCCCCCATATAGGCTCATTTTTATTTTAACCTTGATCTATCAAAGAACAGTGCTTATTTAACAAAAAAACAAACAAAAACAAAAACTTTAAGGAAGATGATAAGTCACGGAAGCCATGTTACATACTAAAGTGTTTCTGGCTTTTTGTGCAAGCCCATTTGGAGAAATGAGAGTGCACTGATGCTCTTTGGGGTGGAGGGGAAGATGTGTGGCCTGTGTGTCCATTCGAAAGGACAGTGTCTCCTTTACAGCAAACAAGCAAACCATAACAAAATGCTTTTTCATGAGTTCACTTAAGCCTTGAGAGTAAAAATTTCTATCATGGAGGCTTTAAAGTAATTTAGTTTGTAAAACCATATGACCAAAACGAGCATTTTCTTAATTTGACAGGGAGCTTCCAGACTCACAGAAAGGACTCTGACTTGACGCAGTCAGGGTATAGTTAAATTTCATCTTGGTGGAACCTAAGTTCAACCAATTAATCTGCTACTTGAAGTTCTTATTTTTACTCTAATCAAATTTGTGTAAAAAAGGAGATAAGCTTTTTTCTCTTTTCATTATAGAAATTTTCAAATGTACATACAGTTCTGTGAGCCCATGTGGACCATCACTCAGCTTCACCAATTGCCAGCATTCTGTCTTTACAGGCATGCTATGTTTTTAGTCCAAGTCTTCTCCTAATAAAGAAATGTTTCTAAGGGTGCTTGGGTGGCTCAGTTAAGCATCCAATTCTTGATCTCAGCTCAGGTCTTGATCTCAGGGTTGTGAGTTCAAGCCCTGTGTTGGGCCCTGCATTTGGTGTGGAGTCTACTTAAAAAAAAAAAATTCTAATTCCCCTGCAACAGAAATGAAGTCCCTTCCTCCTTCCCTCCTACTACATCCAGGGAACTTAAAAATAAGGCTATTTTCTGAAATGTAAAGTATGAAGTCAATGTGTGGTCGTTAAGAGCAGATGAGAGCTGCTCTCTGGGACATAATGGCCTCTCAGGCCCACAGGATTTGTTGTGAAAAGACAGTCACATCTACAGGAAGAATGTTCCAGTCAGAAAGAGGCATCTGTCGTCAGTGGTGGCAGTCAGGAAAGGAAGTGTCCCAAAGGCACACCTTGACTATGGTATCTTGACCGAGGTGTGTCCTGGGCTGTCTACTGTGCACCTCTGGCCTGCCCAGTAGATCCTGATGGAGCAGGATGTTTGTGGGAATCCTGCAGCAGACTTTTCCTTCCTCAGACTCCCAAGTGACCTGCTCCGTCTCAGCCTTTCTGAGGTGGTGTGCTGGTTGATGGGTACATCCAACCTGCTTGGCAGTGGTTTTCTCAGCGTCCTCCTGAGTGCTCCAGGCACGTGCATCCCTGCATCTCGTCAGCGGGGTTGGGGGTGGGTGGGTGGGTGCTATCAGTGAGTGTCTGAGCTGACAGATGAGGGCCAGGTTTTCGCAGTGTGACTTCTCCAAGGGAGCTGCTGTCTGGCCCTAGGTAGGTTTTTACCCTCTTGATGTACCCTCAGCCTTGTTTACCCACACAGAGCGTGCACCGACACCCTTGCTTAGGGAAACCTACCACATTTCCACCCTTGATGAGGTGGTTAACCCATCACATTCTCTCTCTCTTTTAAGATTTTATTTATTTATTCATGAGAGACACAGAGAGAGAGGCAGAGGGAGAAGCAGTCTCCACACAGGGAGCCCGATGTGGGACTCGATCCCCGACCCTGGGATCATGCCCTGAGTTGAAGGCAGACGCTCAGCCACTGAGCCACCCAGGCATTCCGACCCATCACATTCTCTGCTGTGCTGTCTGGTGGTTCCCACCTAGCTGCCTTCAGCTTTGCTAGGCATTCTCTCCGGTTTTTGTTTTAATTGAGATGTAAGGGACACATGGGTGGCTCAGCGGTTGGGCGCCTGCCTTTGTCTCAGGTCGTGATCCCGGGATGTGATGCGGATCAGATCCAGTCCCACATCAGGCTCCCTGTGAGGAGCCTACTTCTCCCTCTGCCTGTGTCTCTGCCTCTCTCTCTCAGTCTGTGTCTCATGAATAAATAAATAAATCTTTAAAAAAAAATTAATCGAGATGTAATTCACCTGCGATACAGTTCACCTGTTTAAAGTGTGTAGGTCTTCTCTTGGATTATTTTGTTTTTTTGTTTTTTGGATTATTTTGAAAGACTGTCCCAGAAACTGCTCAGGAAGCAAAGCTACAGAGCCGTCCGAGTGATTCCCAGGGTGCTAGCTTGGCAGGGCATTGGATGGGCTGTTCACTTCTGTTGGAGCTGTTGGGCCCTCTCCGCCTTGAGGTCGTTTTCATTTGTGTGTCGTACGTGGATCCCGTGTGGCTCTTCTCCATCTTGTCTATATATATATTTTTTAAGATTTTGTTTGTTTATTAGACAGGCAGAGGGAGAAACAGGCTCCCTGAAAGGAGCCTGATGCAGGACTCGATCCCGGATCCCGGGATCATGCCCTGAGCCGAAGGCAGAGGCTCAACCGCTGAGCCACCCAGGCATCCTCCATCTTGTCCTGGTAATAGCAGTGCTGCCTCAGACATTTGACAGCCAGTGTTGAGCAAATCGTACACCAGAGAACTCTTTTCCTACTGTGTTTTCTTTGGGCCTTGTTGACTGTATATTTTGTGACCTTTGGCACATTGTCAAAGGTATCTGCTCCAGGTGCACACTCAGCTGATTTTGGTTGATGTGTTATGGACAGGAGGTGCCCATATTTTTTTTAATTGCTTTATTAAAGTATTTACTTATCATAAATTAGTTGTTTTAAGCATACAATCCAGTGATTTTTAGTACATTTACAGAGTTGTACAACCATCCCTGCAATCTAATTTTAGAATACTTCATCATCCCCAAAAGATCCTTGTGCCCATTTGCAGTCATCACCATCCCCCAACCCTCCAGCATCAGGCAAGCACTAACCTACTTCCTGCCTCTCTTGATTTGCCTTTTCTGGACATATTAAATGATTCTATTCATATGAAGTATCGTGATAAGGTACTTTTTAATTGGTGATTTAAAGAATGGTTGCTGGGATCCCTGGGTGGCGCAGCGGTTTGGCGCCTGCCTTTGGCCCAGGGCGCGATCCTGGAGACCCGGGATCGAGTCCCATGTCGGGCTCCCGGTGCATGGAGCCTGCTTCTCCCTCTGCCTATGTCTCTGCCTCTCTCTCTCTCTCTGTGACTATCATAAATAAATAAAAATAAAAAAAAAAATAAAGAATGGTTGCTTTCAAATTAACAAAATTTCTTACTTCAGAATATGCTTTTTCTGTACTAGTTACCTGTGATTTATTGGTGTGTGTGTGAGAGTTCCTTGAGGTTTTGCTCATTACTACAACCTTTTTTGTCTGTAGATCGATGTTTTATGGAACATTTGGTGTCATGCCCATTATTGTGATGTATTTTGGGAGAAATGAGATCTTGCCCTCTGCTTTAAGAAGCTATCCCATGGACAGCTTGGATGGCTCAGCGGTTTAGCACCGCCTTCAGTCCAGGGCGTGATCCTGGAGACCTGGGATCGAGTCCCACATGGGGCTCCCTGCATGGAGCCTGCTTCACCCTCTGCCTGTGTCTCTGCCTCTGTGTGTTTGTGTGTTTCTATGAATAAATAAATAAAATAATAATTTTAAAAAAGCTATCCCATAAGTTAGTGAGGTAAACCTAACATGAAAATAATTAGGAGTAAATGGCAGCATATAACCAAGTGTTGGGCTCTGGGGTACTTTTATTTGAGATGTTTATTGAGCACCCTTCTCAGATTAGAATGTACTTATGCCAGAAGATGGAGATGGATGGAGGTCAGGGGAATAGGAGAGGTGATGTGGACTCATGATCCCAGGAAGATGATGGGGTCCCCCTGGGCAGATGTTGAGTCATGTTTTCAGGTTGCTCCCTTTTCAACTTGCTTTCCATCCTCCTGATTCCTCCAGGAGAAAGTCTTATTTAGGTGCAGGTGATAGCTCCAGTACTTAGGCTTATCTCTACCTTTTTAAGAGAGAGGAGATATCTAGGCCTTTTGGAGGCAAATGTAGCTGGCTGGAATTTTAGAACATTTTTGTTTCCTTTGTACTAGAGTGGGGTCAGATTTGAGGGGACCTTGAAATCCAGGCCCCTCTTGGAATGCTCAGGTGGGAGCCATTACAAGTGCCAGAACAGAGGAATACCCTCAAGCTGCCTTTGGAGGCAGAGGACTAGAGTTAGGAGCTTCTTTCTGAGGTTCTTGTGGAAATTTGAGTGTGAAGTGGCTGACCTGGTCAAACAGTGGATGAGGAAGGTTAAGACACATCCTTCCACATGGCTCTTACATTGCCAGCTCTGGTCTTTCAGTGCTAAGTTCCCCCTTGGCACCTGGCGTGATAGGCACATAACCCAGAAGGATCCTGAAGTCTGGTATGTTTTTTGCCTTTGCCATATTTCTACACTGGATGGTGTGTGTGTGTGTGTGTGTGTGTGTGTGTGTGTGTGTGTTTCAAGATTTTATTTATTTATTCATGAGACACACCCAGAGAGAGAGAGGCAGAGACATAGGCAGAGGGAGAAGCAGGCCCCATGCAGGGAGCCCGATGTGGGACTTGATCCTGGGAGTCCAGGATCACGCCCAGGGCCGAAGGCAGCCACTCAACTGCTAAGCCACCCAGACGTCCCAGGATGTGTTGTGTGTCTTTAGTAAATGGTGGCAGGGACAGAATGAACATACAACTGAAATACAGTTAAGTTGGGTGGGTTGGTATCATTGTTTTTAGAGTGATGTGTTTCTTTACTATAGGAGGAAGGAATCACTAAGCCTGATGGCAGCACTTTAGAAACGTCTCACAGAGAAGCTGTGCTGGGTCTTGGGGCTTGGGAAAACTGTGGGTTTCCTCCAATAGGTCTGTGCATCTTCTCTGTTGGCAGGATTGCCCTGCCAAGCCAACTGGTCTCTGTTTTGTGTTTTAGACTTTTGTCACGTTTCGAAGGTTGTGGGAAGATGCCGGGCCTCCTTCCCTAGGTGGTGGTACAATGTCACTGATGGATCCTGCCAGCAGTTTGTGTATGGTGGCTGTGAAGGGAATAAAAATAATTACATGACCAAGGAGGAGTGTCTTAAGAAATGTGCTGGTGTCACAGGTAAGAAAATGGTCCCTGGGGAAATGGTATGACTTAGAGACAGGTTTTTAACTGGAATGTGATGCCTTTTGCATTGTGCTCATTCTTCACGGCTGAAGCTGGGGGATGTTTTTAAAAAGCAGAAGAAACAGGCACAATTTGAAGGTCGCCCACACAGTGGTTTCACAGTGGTATCCTCCCTCCTCTTCCCAGAAAAGAGAGTAGGCCACAAGCTGGAGCTGGGGGAGGGGGACATGACTGTTTCTTCTCGACTTCCTTTCTCCCACTGCTAAGTGCCAGTCCCCCACAAGACCTGGCAGAGGAGAGTCCTCACAGCCACTCAGATAGGCTGCCCTTCCTGCTTCTGGGCATTTGGCTTATTTTTACCTCCAGGACAAATGATTTGAGGAGCTCATCCAGCCAGCCAAGGTGTGAGTCAAATTAAAACTAGAACATACTTTCTGGAATCTGTCCTCCCAGCCCTCACCTGTGAGGGATTCAGTGGAGTCAAGATAATGTTGACTTTGTGAATCTCATGGTTTATTTTATTTTATTTTTTTAAGATTTTATTTATTGGGATGCCTGGGTGGTTCACTGGTGAGCGTCTACCTTCACTCAGGGCGTGATCCTGGGGTTTTGGGATCGAGTCCCACATTGGGCTCCCTGTGAGGAGCCTGCTTCTCTCTTTGCCTGTGTCTCTGCCTCTTCATGTCTCTCATGAATAAATAAATAAAATCTTAAAAAGATTTTATTTATTTGACACAGAGCAAGCACGTGAGCACAAGCAGAGGGAGAAGGAGAAGCAGGTTGCTTGCTGAGCAAGAGCCCAATGCAGAGCTCCAACCCAGGGCCCCAGGATATTGACCTGAGCCGAAGACAGACACTTAACTTACTGAGCCACCCAGGCACCCTGAGAGCCTCAATGTTTAAATACGAACTTAAAAGCCGCACAAAAGTGTGCACTGGCTCTGAACTGAGCCCTGAGGGCCTCCTTGAGAGCTACACAGTGAGACGTTGTCCTTCCAAGTGTTCTAGAGACCCAAGAATTTGGCTAGCCAAAAAAGTTCATTGGTGACCTTCCCAACACTATTAGGTAGCTTTCTGCATCCTTTCTGGATGGCTTGGCATCCCTGTTCCAACTCTGGGTTATGATTCACTGGTGTCGTGCGTGCTGACCGCATGCCGCCAGCCCGTGCACCCCAGTCCAGCGACGAGCCCTGCATCCCTGTTGGGTTTTGTGTCTCCTCACTTACTGGCTATAAACTCTCTTAGCTTTGAGTTCTATGGACACAAATCCGATATGCTTATTAAAGTTCTACATGAAAAAAAAATAAAGTTCTACATAAAGAGGGGGAAACAACAGTGGTCTTGGCTGTGGCCCACAATGACAGGGCACCTTGGGGAACATTTTCTTGATCTCTGTGTGCCACTGCTCAGCAGACATTCAACAAGTATTTGGAGACCTCAGCTGGCTGGGTATTGTTTTGGGATCATACAGGCAAGTCCTTCAGCTTTTGGGGGCAATTGGCAACCTTAGCAGATGGTGACTGAGGAAAATACCACCTACTGTATGTATCTGTTGTCAGCGATGATCTGGCATGGGGGCAGGAATTAAAGGGAAATATTTTTGCAGCCTTTTCTGTCCTTTCCCAGTCAACTCACTTGTAGCAAACGGACCTGCCTTTTTCTAGTTTCTCCTTATTTTTCAAGAAAATGGTTGAAATTTTAAGAACACAAGCAGTGAAGAGTGGGCATTCAGACAGGATGTTGCTACAAAGGGTCACGGGTTGTTGTGTTTTGCTGGGAGAAGGCAGACAACTGTCTCCCTAGAGGTGGTCCAGAGTCTCCGGGCCCAGAAAGCTCATTTGTTGGCACCCGAGTGTGGCTCCACTGCATGTCTGTTGAAGCATTCTCTCATGAGTCTGTGAGGAGAGCTAGAACTGCCAGAGCAGCCAGGCACTGGAGTCTTTTGCCAGCATATTCTCTCCGAAGCAGGCAACCTCTGTGGGAAGCCACATGATAATGAGGATGTCAGTTTATTAATTTGTAATGAGAACCAGCACTACCTAGGGGACCAGACACTTGGATCTCTGTGCCTGCTGTATCTTTAGTCCAGGTAGGCAGGCCTCTTAGCCGGGTTCCCAGAAGACTGCTTGATACAGAGAGGGGAGAAATATGGAGCTGGTTTGTGATAGCAATGTTTAATGGCACCAGGTTATGCCAGCCCCATGCCTCTGCACAGGGTCAGCAGGGAGGCAGGGGAGCCGGCTTCTTGTCCCTCCTGGACCCTGCCCATGCTTCCTTTTTTGTACTTCTTAACTGGCTAGCCTCTCCACCCTACCGTGTGTGTGTGTGTGTGTGAGAGAGAGATATAAAATATGTAGACCATAAAATTCACCTATATCCCACAGTTAGGTGGTATTCAGTACATTCGCACGACTTGCATACCTTTTTTAATTCATTAGGTGAGTAAATATAGCTAAAGAGATTATTTGGCCCTAGAAGTCATTCTGTCTTTTTAAAGTCCTTTCATACATCTTTACTCTCATTACCAGTGAGTGATCTTAGAGTTTAACCCACAAGGGCAATCTTGGTTCCCTATTTCCAAGTTCTAGCCGGCTTGTGGTCCAGCATGTACATTGAAGGACCCACATAAAGGAGAAATGGGAGTCACCGTGAGAGGCACACAGGCCCAGGGCTGCTCAGGGACCCTGCTTGTTTTGTTTCACCAGGCGTTTTTGAGGTGCACTTTCTCACTGTGTCATTTGTCCCCTTGTAGAGAACACTGTTGATGATCTGGCCACCAGCAGAAATGGAGCAGAGTCCTCTGTCCCCAGTGGTAGGTTCTGAAAACAGCGTCGGATGGAATGAGGGCCACGTGGACCATGAAAGTATAGTTGTAATTTGGGAGTAGTATAAGGGCTTCCACCTCCTGGTCTCTTTATTCCAAATTGTCAAACAGGGGCTCTGCTTCGGCTGCCAGCTTCTGGCTTCCCGCTGGCATCCTTACACTGGGGAGTTCACATTGTCCAGCGGACAAGAGGGCCGAGGTAGTCTGCAGTGCTTCTGGGCTGGCCTCTGCTTCCTCCTAGGGGACAAGGGATTGTGGATATTGCTGTTGCCTGTGGCTCAGGCCCCTTCCTTCTCTCTGGGCTGGCCTCAGGTCCCCTGGCCTCTTCTGTGCTGTCCTCACTGCCCCACCCCACCTCTCCTTGCCTGTTCTGTCTCCTTTGTTCTCTGTTCTCCATGCCATCCCCCTCCCTGCACTGAGTCCTCTGTCTTCTGCTGCCCCTGCTTCTGTTCCCACTGCAGTCCTTGATCCCGAGCTTTGTGTTAGCTTGCTTTGTAGTGCTGACAGCAGCTGCCCCATTCCTCCTTTATGCTTAAAGGACTCTGCATGCATCAGGAGCCTGGGGTGAGTTGTCCAGATGCACTGGCAAGTCCAGCCCAGCTTTCTGGAAGGCCATTGTCCAGGCAATGGGCTCTGCTGGGCAAGACCTGCTGTGGAGGGAGGGAATCTGCCCCTATTTCATTTGAGGACAGCCCCCCAGCCAGACAGTGGCTGTGCACCGCTGATTGCAGCCATGGCTTTGGGCGTCTGGTTCTGACATCTGTGCTCACGTGAGAGAGCATTTATTAGTTCAGTGGTTGGCTGGTTCATTAGTCACTTTCCAGTTCTGCTAGGCCCAGGGATCCTGTGTCCGTCCTGGTCACTGTTTATTCCCAAGCTGGCCTCCAAGGTTATCTGGAACCCTCAGGCCCTGGCTTGATATCTCTAGTTTCCATCCTGTTTTAGAAGAGTGAAGGGCCTCCTCACTATGTCCGAGAGTGAACGAGACTATCTTCCTCATCACCCCAGAACTGTGGCTGGGATTAGTTTCCATAATAACCCCTGAGGTGACAGGCAGGCCACCTCACCCAGTGTTCATTCCAGTGTGTGTGATAGAGCCCTTTAGGACTGGGAGGTAAAAACCTACCCATGGAGGGGACTCCACTCCCAGGTGCCAGGGTGTCTGTGTTCCCTCAGTGGGCCCTATTCATCTCTGCCCCAGCCAGGCTACATGGACTGTGTCCATCCCAGCCTCCCTGACTTGGATGTTTGTGTTTTAGTTTCCAGAAGGCAGGATTCTGATGACCTTTCCAGTGATATTTTCGACTACGAAGGTATAACTTTTAAAAAATATTTATGTATGGGAAAAACATGTTTCTTACTTACTTGGGAATTTAGACACCCTTGAGTATTTCCACTAAGGAAGTTGTAGAGCAGAGCTTCCTGACCCTTTCCCAGGTGATAGAACTCCCGGGGATGTCCCAGGGCAGCAGGGAGTGGATGTGCCACAGAGGCAGCAGGGAGGCTTTACTTTGGAGAGGCAGTATACTGTGTAGGCTCTGCTCTCACCAGCTGTATGGCTGTGGGCCGGTTGTTGGAGCTCTGCCTGCCAGGTACAAAGTGAGGGGCCTACGACAGATCTCTTAAGAGACCAAGTTAATACATGTAAAGTGCCTAGAGCAGAGCCTGACGTAGAGTGATCTCCTTCCCAATGGGGTCTGGCTGTAAAGAGGAAGATATTCAAAAACCTGAAGGAGTGTCAGGTGGGCCCGACTGGCCACATCTATAATTTACAAGTTCCTTTAGCAGAGAGCTGTTTCTCTATTAGCTGGCAGCAGTATGACTACTTGGGAACATTCCAGCTCCATTTCACGTCTGGGCCCTGCTAATTTGTACTCCATGGCTTGTGTCGCTCCCAGAGTACTGCACTGCCAAAGCAGTCACTGGGCCTTGCCGTGCATCCTTCCCACGCTGGTACTTCGATGTGGAGAAGAACTCTTGTGACAGCTTCATCTATGGAGGGTGCCGGGGCAATAAAAACAGCTATCTCTCCAAGGAGGAGTGCATGCACCGCTGCTTTGGTGAGCCCGCCTGATTCCTAAATGCAAGAAACTATGGTGGGTGGATGAGGCCTCTTGAGAGGACTCCGGTCCATTTCCCCACCTCTAAAATGAAGGCCTTGGCAGTGCTATCATTTGGACTCCAGCACTCTCTGGCTCCCTTGTGGGGATGAGGTGTGATTTGGGCTTGGCTGTTGCACAGGTGTGCCCTAGGTCCCCACCAGAGTGGCAAGGCCTTGGAACCCTCAGAAGAGCTGGAAGATGTCCAGAAAGAGCCTCCTGTGAACACCTCGTTGGTGGCAGCTCTGGAGGGCAGGGAGGGGAACTGTGAGCTGACCTGAGGGTTGTATATTCTTTTTCAGGCAAGCAGTTGTACTCTGTTCTACCCCATGGCACTAAAGGTAAGAGGCCTCTGGCCCTCCTCCACCTGCCTTCCCTGACTAAGCTCAGCTGCGTTTTTGCAGGCTTATGTTGTCTCTGACACATAATCCTTCACTATAAACATCTTTTCGGTTGAAAATCCTGTTTCTGCACGAGAATGGTCAGGCAGCTTGGAACATATGGTAAATGTTTGTCCCACCATGCAGTATAATAGGGGCTGGAGGGAGGCAATCTCCACCCAGGCAGCCCTGGGGTGACTGGAGGACGAGCTCTACTGTTAGGCTTGTGGGGTCTGCTGCACACAGACCTGAGACTGGCTCAAGACTTATTTAAGTTTTTAAAAAAGATTTATTTATTTATTTATTCATTCATTCATTCATTCATTCATGAGACACACACACACACACACACAGGTAGAGACACAGGCAGAGGGAGAAGCCAGGCTCCATGCAGGGTGCCCGACGTGGGACTCTATCCAGGGTCTCCAGGATCATGCCGTGGGCTGAAGGCAGCGCTAAACCACTGAGCCACCTGGACTGCCCCTGGCTCAAGGTTTAGAGGGAACTTCTGTGCCGTGGGTTGTGTTGAGTTGGTCCTGGGTGACAGGAAGTTGGATAGCCCTTGCTGTGTGTGGGCAGAGCGAGGCAGGGCCAGTGCTGTTGTCCCCAAGCAGTCTGGTCTGACAAGAGGCCTCCTCTCGCTTTTGTTTCTGATTCTGACCTTGAGTCATGGATGATAGTGTTTGCACAAAGGACCGGCCATACTGGTTTGGCCTCTTTCCACCTATTTCCCTATTCAGAAGCCCAGACCTGGTTTGCGTGACTGCTCTATTTTAGAGGAGGAGCAAAGCTAGAATCTAGTTTGCCAGGCCTGGCGCAGAAAGCATCCTCGTTCTGGAGGGCTGGGGGTAGGGAAAGAACTGCTCCTGTCAATTCTGTAGCCAAATGGGGCAAGGAGCCAAGTAGCTGCTGCAGGAGGCCACATTCTTTAGGTGGAACCCTACCCACCTGATGGAAAGGATCTTAGCTGACCAGTGAGATCGTAGTGGGGCAATCACTGTTAAATTTACCTGGGCAGGGCAGCCCCGGTGGCGCAGCGGTTTGTCATCGCCTGCAGCCTGGGGTGTGATCCTGGAGACCTGGGATCGAGTCCCACATCGGGCTTCCTACATGGAGCCTGCTTCTCCCTCTGCCTGTGTCTCTGCCTCTCTCTCGCTCTCTCTGAATGAATAAATAAATAAATCTTTAAAAAAAAAATTTACCTGGGCAATTAAGAGCACGAGGTCCTCTCCTGGCACCGCTGCGAACACACCCTTGCCTCCTCCCTTACTTCATTCTGTAGGCGGCGGCCGCCCTGGCTACTGCAGGGCAGCATCTTCTCTGGCTGGTCAGTGTGCTGTGTGAACACAAAACCTTGGGGTTTTATGTTTACGCAAGAACCAGGGGTGTGTACTTTTTACGTCCTGGTACACATTTTGTGGCTTGGGATTCCTGCACAGTTTGCCCCTGAGAGGTGGAAATAGAGTTGAAGTGGGATTTTTTTTTTGCTCCAAAAGCGAACACAGATAGCCACTCGGTGCACATACTGCAGTGCCTCCTTTTCTTAGTCACCTGCTTCTCAAGACCATAGGGACTCCTTGATGACTTCCCGGTGGGCAGTGCCCCTTCTCTAGACCCTCCCAGCCTGGGGTCGGGCTGCCAGTGCTCGCCCCCGCACCAGCCGGGGTACTCCTCGTCCTGCAGGTTCTGAGGCCCTTCTCTCCTCTCCAGTGGTGGTCCTGGTGGGGCTGTTCTTGATGGTCCTCATCGTCTTGCTGGGGGCCTCCGTGGTCTGCCTAATCAGGGTGGCGCGGAGGAGCCAGGAGCGCACCCTCCGCACCGTCTGGAGCTCTGGGGACGACAAGGAGCAGCTGGTGAAGAACACCTACGTCCTGTGAAGGCCCTGCCAGCCAGATGTCACCCTTCCTCAGGACTCCCTGTTGACGAAGAGAACCTGGGAAGGGAGGGGACACAAGTGTCGAATGTGTGTGTGCTTTTTAAAATAGAGTGATTGGATTGTATTTGTGCGATCATTAGGGCTCCGGGTCTGTTTGTTACTCCAGAAGGTAAGAGGGCTGCTTCCTGCTCTCCCAGCTGGGTCTGCTTTGGGACCCTCTTGGAGGAGGGCTCTGCCCCAGACCAGAGTCAGCTACTCTTCGGTTTAGTTCTTCACTCCAGGTATTGGTTTTCTTTGCTTACATTGAATCCTGTAGCATCCATTCCCATTACAAAAGTAATGTAATAGTTTCCTTTGATTTGTGGTTTTGTTGTTTGTTTGTTTTTTAAATAAGTGGAAACAAAAGTTTTTTTTATTAGGATTCTGAAAGGAAGAGAAAAAATGTACAAGTTTAATAAAAAGAGCCTTCCCTTTAAAATAAATTTCAGCAAGTGCTTGCTTTCTTTATGGGATTGCTGATTTAAACTCTGCCAAAATTAACACACAACACTATGTGAGATGTCCCATTGTAGAAAAAAATCTCATCTTTCAGATCTTTTTGAATGAATATCTTACATTGCAACTGAGTGCCCGTAAATAAATTTTCACCAAACAACACTTAGCCTTACCACCTTCAGGAATCTCTGGCATTTCCTTCTATGTCACGTTTGATAAATTCTAGCCATATCCCACTGAATTGGTTTTTGCTTTGTTGCTGTTGTTTACTTATTTATTTAATTTTTTAAAAAAAGATTTATTCATTCATGGGAGACATAGGTAGAGGGAGGAGCAGTTTCCCTGTGGGTAGTCTGACACAGGGCTCAATCCTAGGACCCTGGGATCATGAGCTGAAGGCAGCCGTTTAACTGACTGAGCCAGCCAGGCACCCCTATTGTTTAAATAATGACCCAGGGATCCCTGGGTGGCGCAGCGGTTTGGTGCCTGCCTTTGGCCCAGGGTGCGATCCTGGAGACCGAGGATCGAATCCTACGTCGGGCTCCTGGTGCATGGAGCCTGCTTCTCCCTCTGCCTATGTCTCTGCCTCTCTCTCTCTCTCTGTGTGTGTGACTATCATAAATAAATAAAAATTAAAAAAAATAATAATAATAATGACCCAATGTGGACTAACCCATACCTTGAAACACTGCCTTTTAGGATGCAGGAGGATTGGAGTGAGGATGCATCCTGTCCAGGGGAAGACCGAAAACTTCCTGAGATTGGGGTGGCAAAATGACCAGTCATTTTGGCATCTGTGACTGTCCTCTCTCCCCTCTCCCCGCAGTTCTACAGTCTTCCTCAGGTCTCCCACCTGCCTCTGCAGTGAAATGGGGACAGGATACCTCCTGGCTGAATTTGGCCTCCAAGCTTGGCTGCAATTCTGCCTACCTGTGGGTGTTCCCTTCCTGTCTCTAGACTCTGGAAGCCCTTCTTTTCTTTCTCCCCATTGTCCAAACATGTAGTCCTGAACATGGAACAGCATTGGGGGAACCCATGGGATCAGCCAGGCAGCCTGGGGCCTCCACTAGCATAGGTGGGGAAGCTGGCAAGGCCTCCGTCCTTCACCCTTCCTAGAAAACCCCTCAGGCCAGAAAGATCACATTTTGTGTATTGGGGAAGAGACATGCATCCCAATCCCATAGGGCTTAGAAAACTATTCCAGAGGCAAGTTGGACAAATATCTCATGTCCTCCTTTGCAGCCTTCCTCATTTATGGGAGACATTGCTCAGGGATTCTGGCCCTCCCTGCCAAGCCTTCTAGGCAACCTGGCAATCTGGCCTCAGAGACGATGGTGAGCAGATGAAAGCTGCCTGCTATATCCCAGATAGATCAAGACCCAGTTCTGCGAGAGCCTTTGGTCCAGAAAAAGGCACCAGGAAGAGACTCTCCACCCACCATTCCAGGTGTGCAGCAGTGAGCGGATCACTCAGCTCCTTTGAATGTCCCATTTCCTCACCTGTACTCTGGGTGAGCATGAGGGTTATGTGCGATCATAGGTGCTGGGTCGACGAAGGGAAATGCTCAGCAAGGGAACCTCCTTCAGGGGGCTGGTGTCCACCTCTGCCTACTTGTCTGTCAGTAGCTGGCAGCTCTCCTTTGTACCCTCATGTGGGACCCTATGTGGGACCTCAGGCCTAGTGATGCCTCTGGCTGAGCAGGGGGCCTTTCTCTACCTACTCAAGAGTTCTTTCTCCATAACTTAATGTGAAAAAAAAAGTGGATTTTATTTTCATTTTTAAAGATTTTATGTCCTCTCTATACCCAGTGTGGGACTTGAACTCACGACCCCAAGATCAAGAGTCGCAAGCTTCACTGACTGAGCCAATGAAGTGCCCCTGTGCTGGGATTTTAAAAGAAATGGTTGGGAATCACTTTAATTTTGCAGTAGGAAAAAAAAAATAATAATAATAATTTTGCAGTAGGAAGATCAAGTGACTTCTCTTAACACCGTCAAGGCCATTTGAACTTTAGGTTTTTCATATAGTGTACCTTTGTGTTTCCGGTGCAGAAGTCATGCTGACTCCCTTCTGCCAAAATGTGTCCCACTTGTCTCATGGTTTGGAGGCCCCGTGGCCTGCTGGCTCCTGGCTGACCGACTGACTGCCTTGGACCTTTGGACCCTGCCTGCCAGTGGTGTCTCACTGTGTGCGATGCTTTTCCAGGCTGTGGTGCTGCCATTCATGTCTGGCCAGCCAGCTCCTGTGTCACCACTGTGGCCCTTGAAACTAAACTGCCTGTTTGGGACTTTCTGAACCATTTATGGGCTAACAGTGGTGCTCCTTTGGAAAGGCTGCCCAACAGTGGGCCAGTAGCCAAGGTATTCAGTGGCCATTTCACAGCCTTTGTCATCCTCAGGCTGCTCATATCATGTAGAGGTGGAGTGGGCTTTTAAAAAGTCCATTCAACAAAGACCTGTCATTGTCCCCTCCACACGCTTCAGTAAAGAGTTTGTTCAGGGGACATGCCTGTCCCTAGAAAGGGGTTATTTCTAGGCCATCTCCTGGGTAACGGTCAGGTCAAAGGGGTTGGGAGCTACATTAGGCTATTTTGAAAATTTGGGATTCTTCCTCATTTCTGTGTGATGCATCTTTCTCCCCTCTAGTGTCAAGTCCAGGCCCACCTAATTGGTGCACCCTCTGGGTGGCAGGCTGACCGGAAGGGGCCTCAGGGATTTTGAGCCTGCCTGGATACTTCCTTGGACTGGTACTGGTCCTACATTATGAAGATAGTGATCACTGGGTTGTTGAGTGCCCTGCTTGCCAAGTCTCCCTGCAGTGATCCATATGGTGTCTGTAACAATGAACATTCACATGTGACCCTCCCAAACAGAAGGTCTGGGTGTGAGTAGGTGATAGAAGAGGTGCAGCTGTACCTGCTGGGATGGGACACCCTCGGGGAAGGAGCACTTCAGATCCTGGACAGTAGGAGGTGCCACTAGGGCTCTGTCGTTTAAATCCAGCACTACAATCTGCCAATCTCCTAGTGCCCTGAGCCCTGCACCTGGCAGTGTGGCCTGTCAACATGGTCAGTCCCAGACAATTCTGCTGTGCCCGGTGCCATCAGTGGCAGCTCCTCAATGTGGGCCCTACCCTAGACATTTACAAACACATGGACCTGCACAGCCTTGTTCCAGTCTATGATAAAACTTGCACAGCCTTGTTCTAGTCTGTATGATAAAAATCACACTTCTGAGGCCCAAGCAACCCCGGGCTATGCCATACATGGATGGTGGTTGAGGCTGCAACTATTCAGTGGCACTGCCCATGTGGTGGTCCAAGACCAGCTTGACAAATCCTGAACTGCAGTGCCCTGTGCCCCAGTATTCTATGTGCTTGCAGGTGGAAAAGAATGAGCCACAGTGTCTCCCCATTGGGCATGAGGGTTGCTTTGGGGCCTTGTAATTATTGGTAATGATACCGAAGAGCCACAGGTCAGCCTGAAGTCCCTTGTGTGGGTCCTAATGGATTATAGACTAGTCTTAGACTACATCCTGGCTGTCTGCAGGATGCCTGTTCCTACACAGCTGGAAAGCTCCAGGACCCTGGCCGGCAGGTTGGTGTCTTAGCAGGACTCACTGCTCCTTGGAGTCCTGTTCCTGGGTCACTTTAATTAAATGCTGTCTGAGAGGAATTGAATGAATTTGCTCTCAAGCTCCGTTAGATTTATCAGAGTGGCATTCTTTTTTTTTTTTTTTTTTTAAGATTTATTTATGAGAGACACAGAGAGAGAGAGACAGACAGACAGATAGACACAGGCAGAGGGAGAAGCAGGCTCCATGCAAGGAGTCCGATGTGGGACTCGATCCTGGATCTCCAGGATCACACCCCAGGCTGCAGGCGGCGCTAAACCGCTGCACCACCGGGGCTGCCCCAGAGTGGCATTCTTGTGTGAAAATTCACTGGGGTGGCAGGACGGCTGGATTGTTGGCAGAGACAGTCATCCAGGGGGGTCTGTCTCATGCTATCAGGAATCTTGGGTGCGCCAAAAATATGTGACCCTGACCACTGCTTACCTCGGCAGTCTTTCAGGGTTGGTTGTATTTTTTTTTTTTTTTTAAGATTTTATTTATTCATGAGAGACACAGGCAGAGGGAGAAGCAGACCCCATACAGGGAGCCTGATGAGGGACTCGATCCCGGAACTCCAGGATCACACCTGGGCAGAAGGCAGGTACTAAACCGCTGAGCCACCCGGGGCTGCCCTCCGGGTTGGGTTTGCAGCGAGCACCTAGAGGGATGAGAGAGTGGCTCCCTGTGGGACAAAGCAGGCTTGCCTGCTTCTTACTATAAAGGGCCAGGTCTCCAGAGCTCATGTCCTGCTCCTGTGGTACAACCCATTGCCCCCATGGGGCAGAGGGAACCAACCTGCTGATGCTTAAGCTGCTTGCTGGGAGTAAGAAAGCTCTGCCTCTGACCCAGGAATCTCAAGGCCTCTGCCAGCATTTTGGAAACAGTTACCAGCTAACTTGTTAACTTGCAAATAGAGTGAAATAAAATCCCAGACACAACAGTCAGTTGGGTGGTGGCCAAGTTTGGCTTTCTGTAGCCGGGCTGTCAGCCCCTTAGCATGCCCCCAAAGGGGGGCCCATCAAGAAGTTCTGATCATTAGTGTTCCAGAATGCCCAGGGCCAGTGCCACACTTTAGTCTTGGGACAGAGGAAACTGAGTCCCTACGTACTGTGCACTTAAAGTCATCCATCTCCTGGGACGTGGTTAAGTTCAAAGAAAACGTTTTCGTATAGGGATTATGATGTTTATAGGACCAGGGTGCTCTGTTCAGATAAACTTCAGGACAGAGATGAAAGTAGGCCTTGCAGCAGTGCTTTTTCCTCATGTGTAGGGGTGCAGGATGCCCATGGAAGGCTGTGCCCCAGCCACCCACTCCTTGGTCCTACCCCATCTTGGCTTCCCTAGCCACTGAAGTTGGCATCCAGCAATCTCCTCCTAAATTGCAGAGATTAAGTAAAAACTTCAGGGTTGGAGTGACCCTCCAAAGAATGTCTGCTGTGAAACATTAGAGAAAGAGAAAGCCAGTCTAGTAGTGAATGGCAGTATTGCAGGCCAGTTGGGAACACAAGTCCCTTCTTCCTACAAAGAAGGCATTGCTTAGGACCAAGTCAATGAGGAAGCAAGCAGAGGAGGGCAGAGGCATTACCAGTCAGGGGCAGGCAGGGCCTGGGGAGGGACAGAAGCTCTTGTCCCTGCGCCTGGTGGCACCTAGATGAGTACTGAACAGCAGGGGGTGTTTTCTGAAGAGCAGAAGGCTGGACATACTTAGGCCCTCACACCATCTTCTCATTAAGCATCTTGGGTTCACCTTCTCAGCTCTAATCTGGCCTCCATTTGTTTTTTGTTTTTTTAGATTTTATTTATTCACGAGAGACACACAGCGAGAGGAGGGAGCAGGGAGCCCAATGTGGGACTCGATCCCCCGTCTCCAGGATCATGCCCTGGGCCAAAGGCAGCACTAAACCACTGAGCCACCCAGGCTGCCCTCACCTCCGTTTGTAAGTCTTCTGGGTTAGAACAAGAGAATGGGTATATTCACTGCCCCCAATGGGGAGTAGTGATACACAGGCTCCTGTGTCCATATCCCCTTCTTCCTTTCAGTAAAGAAGTCCCCAGGTTTTCTCTAGGTACACAGCTGCCCAGCAAGGTGCTGTAATTTCCTAGTCTCTTCAGCAGAGGGACGTGCTGCTTCCAGGTGGGGTCCTTAATAGGAACTGGTGTGCCCTCTACTCGCCCTTTCCCTTCCCAAGAATCCAGCTCCCCTGTATGTTCACGGGCAACACCCGGGAAGGATGCAGAGCAACCAGAGTTAGGAGCCCAGGTCCCTGGGTGATTTTATGGGAGAAAAAGTGAAGCTATCTTGTTAATGCTCTTTCTGGCCTAACAGCAGCCACCTCCTAACTAATACAGGAGTGAATAGAGGGGAATTTGGAGCATCAGGCGTGCTCTTCTCCAGACCCCCTCACCCTTTCCACAATCTTAGCAAAGTAGTAAAGAGCTACTTCATCTTGGGTCTGGAAGGTCTCCCACTACCGCTCTGCGATCTACTAGCCCAGTGTCCTTGGGCACAAAACCTTCTTTTTGAAGCTCAACTGCCTCATACAGAACATGGGATCCTACTGCCAGCTTCACAAGTAATCATATGAGGTTGTGCTTGTGAATATGAATAATAAAACTAACATTTACTGAGTATCTATTTACCTTGTGCCAGGCAGGCTCCAGACACAACGGTCACCTTATGAGTGGAAGTCTTCCATTTTACAGAGGACAAAACTGAGGTGCAGGGTGGCTGACTTATTTATTCATAGAGCAGTAAGAAGTAGAGGGAGGATTCCAGTGAGCACCTGACCCTCCACAACCCAAACTCTTAGGTACTCTGTGCCTGCTGTAACCTGCCATGACGTTCGTTAGCAGAGTGCCTGGTATCAGGTAACCTCACTATTTCACCAGATGTTAGTGAGCACCAAATTCCAAGTCCTGCTGTTCTGGTTGCTGAGCAAAAAAAAAACCGTCCCTAACCCCCAGGGAATTTGTTTTGCCTGGAAAAACACGTTTTCTCATATCCTGCATCCAGTTGTGCATAAAGCCAGTCATCATTCACCACCTCTTTTCACTCAGAGTAAAGATCAAAGGTCTCCGATGTACAAGCCCCCCGCTCCACCCCACAATCCCTCTTCATCTCCTATGTCTTCCCCTCCATTCTCACCACCACTCTGAAGCCCTTGTAGTTCATCACTCAGGTACATTCCTGCCTCAGGATCTTTTGCACTTGTATTCCCACTGCCTAGAACACTACCTCCCTGTGTTTGCATGGCTTATCTCCTCATCTTCAGATCTTTATTCAAAAAAGACTTGAGTGAAGCTTTCCTTGGCAACTAAAATCCAACCTCTCTGGCAGCCCCGGTGGCTCAGTGGTTTAGCGCGGCCTTCAGCCCAGGGTGTGATCCTGGAGACCCGGATGAGTCCCACGTCAGGCTCCCTGCATGGAGCCTGCTTCTCCCTCTGCCTGTGTCTCTCCCTCTCTCTCTCTCATGAATAAATCTATCTTAAAAAAAATAAAATCCAGCCTCTCCCCAAAATACCATGTAGTTATTACCTAGCCCCCTTTCTTGCTCTCTCCTTAGTGCATATTGCTTTTTATTTTTTTATTTTTTTTTAAATTTTTATTTATTTATGATAGTCACACACAGAGAGAGAGAGGCAGAGACACAGGCAGAGGGAGAAGCAGGCTCCATGCACCGGGAGCCCGACGTGGGATTCGATCCCGGGTCTCCAGGATCGCGCCCTGGGCCAAAGGCAGGCGCCAAACCGCTGAGCCACCCAGGGATCCCGCATATTGCTTTTTAAAATACAGCCTTTATTGAGGCATAAGTTACATAAACTTACCCATTTCAAATGTACACTTCAGGGGTTAATTTTTTTAAAGATTTATTTTCAGAGAGAGCAAGCCTGGGGGGAGAGATAATCTTTTTTTTTTTATTCATGATAGTCACACAGAGAGAGAGAGAGAGAGAGAGGCAGAGACATAGGCAGAGGGAGAAGCAGGCTCCATGCACCGGGAGCCGGACGTGGGATTCGATCCCGGATCTCCAGGATCGCGCCCTGGGCCAAAGGCAGGCGCTAAACCGCTGCGCCACCCAGGGAGAGATAATCTTAAGTAGGCTCTGCGCTCAGCGAAGACATGGGGCTTGGTCCCACGACACTGAGTTCACAACCTGGGCTGAAACCAGGAGTGGGATGCTTAACCAATTGTGCCATCCAGGCGCCCCCAGTTGTTATTTATTTATTTATTTTTATTTATGAATGAGAGACACAGAGAGAAGGGCATTTTCAGATGTATTTTCATCCTCTACAATTAGTTAATCCCCATTCCCCACGTAGTTCCCAGCAACCCGCCACCTGCTGTCTCAATAACCCTTCTCTGAACACTAAATGCGAACACTCCTACAGCATGGACTCCTTGGTGTCTGGCTTCGTTCACCTCGCAGAATGTTTCTGAGGCTCATGCACGATGCACTGTATGTCAGTTCATTTCCTTTTTATGGCGGAGTAGTGTTCCGCCACGTAGATATTCACATTTTGTCTCTCCATTTACCAACTCACCGGACACCTTAGTTTCCTGTTGTTTTCTAACATTCCGTACACTTGTTTCCCCCAATAGAGAGCTAATCCCGTGAGGCTGGGATGTTTGCTGGTTTAATTAAATTAACCTTTGTATCCGCAGCACCTGAACCGTCCTGGGCACCTAGTAGGTAGTCAACAAACATAAGCTGAAGGAATGGACCATAAAGATAACATTTTATTGTCTTTAAGGGCTAAGCTGGTCATCAAGCAGGGGAAAGAGGTGAAAGCGATAGGCCGTGTGGAGCCAGCACCCAGGGGAGGCCTCTCCCAGGAATGCACTTTGGACCAGAGACCGGAGTACACATGGTCGTCATCATCATCCCCAGGCGTCAGCCATGAATGACTCCTGCCTGGACGGCAGCCCAGCTGCTGGTGGCAGAGCTGTGTCGCAGAGGGACTCGCGAAGGACACTTAGCCTCACAGCAATGGGAGCAAGTGGCTCGCCCCCCACCGCCCCCCTCGGCCTGCCTGGCCCAGGCCAGCATGGGGAGGGCAGGCGGGGCTCACAGCTACCCCTGCGGCTGACCACCCTCCAGGGAGAGCCCCAGGGGCCAGAGCCCTGGACCTGAGTCTGGCTGTGGATCCCAGTTCTAGGCATTCACACTATATTTGCCCTCCACTGTCTTACTTACTTGGTCCCTCAGTTTTCTCATCTGTAAAATAGGGGTAGTAATGATACCTACCTTCTGATTAAAAAACCCCAAACCTTATCTTGCCAGGCATGGTTCTAGAAAATTAATTCATTACAACAACCCCATATGGTACCTGCTGTATACAGATGAAGAAACGGAGGCACGGAGAGGCTAAGTCTTTCCTGAGCTCACCTCACTACTAAGTGACACGGTCCTCAAATTCAGGAGGACCAGCTCCTGCTCTTTGCCCCTTCAGAGGTTGTGAAAGTGAGTTACTGTGCGTGCAGCCCTTGAACAGTGCCTGGCCCGCAGTGAGTACAGTGTCAGCATGATGACGGGACGGGGCACGGGGCACAGGGCGGGACCCTCCCTCTCATTTCTTCCAAAGCAGGCATCAGAGCCTCTTGGGGGAAGCAGGGGACAGCTGCAGCCCCTCTCCCAGAAGTCTACAGCTGCCCACACAGTCCCCCCTCCCTCGCCAAGGCTCGGGGGGGGGGGGGGGGTGGAAACTTAGCCCTTAACTGTCCACCCCCCCACCCCCGTTTCCCAGAGAAGTTGGGTGGTGCTGGGGAGGGGCTGTGAGTCAGGCTCAGGAATCTGAACAAGGTGGGGTGGGGCTCCCCAGAAGTCCCTGGGCGGGCAGTTCCCACTGCTCCTCCCCACGGCCTGCCCCCTGCCCTCGGGCACTACCCAGGCCCCCGGCGGCCTCCCCACAGACCTCGTCTCACCACCATGGAGTTCGACCTGACCGCAGGTGCGCTCCTGGGAAGACGGGCATCCGAGGCGCAGGGGGCCAGGCTACGCCCCAGAAACCTCCTCCAGGGGCGCATCCCGCCCACCGCCCCCGCACCAACCCACCCGACTTCTCTCCACAGCCCTGGACTCCAAGAAGCCCCACGGGACAGGCCAGGTGGGAGACCACAAACACAGCGCCCCCAAAGCTCAGGGCGCGTCGGCGGATAAACCGAGGGTAAGTCCCCCCTGGGGCGGGGGCGGCCGCCTTGGGCCGGGGCCGGGGCCGGGCTCCTGGCCTCACCGCCGCGCCTCCAACTGGCAGGGCCACGGCCACCGCAGCTCGGACTCCAGCAGCAGCAGCGGCAGCTCCAGCGACTCCGACCATGACGGGAAGGTAGGACCCCCCGCCCCGCAGCAGGCGCCCGGGGGAGGGCACAGGCCCGGCCCGGCCTCCCCGGCCCAACCCGCTCTCCTCTCCCCCGCCCGCGGCCCCGCAGCCTCGCGCCGCCGCCCCGGGGCCGCACGGAAGCTCGCCGGGCAAGGCCGAGAAGCCCAAGGTGAAGAAGAAGAAGGAGAAGAAGGAGAAGAAGGGGAAGGCGAAGAAGGAGGCTCCCCACTGACGGGCCTGGGCGGGTCTCAATAAACCTCTCCTCGCTCGCCTCCCGCGCGCCTCCCGCTCGCCCCCCGCGCGCCCCCCGCTCGCCCCCCGCGCGCCCCCCGCCCCTCCCCCGCCCGGGCCGGGCCTGCCCCCGCCGGCCGCCCGCGCCGCCAAGGAGACGCCGCCTCGCCGAGCCCGTCACGGTTTATTGTTTCCGGAACCGCGCGTGCGGCGGCGGCCTCGGCACCTCGGGGGGCGGGGGCCGGGGCCGCCCTCACCGCACCAGGTGGAAGGTGAGCCAGTACATGAGCAGGGGCTGCGCCGCCGCCACGGCCATGGTCAGGTACATGCGCAGCTGGTTCCGCGCCCCGCGCACCGGGACGCCCTCGGCCGCCGCCTCCGCCAGGATCTTCAGCCGCAGCGTCCGGATCTGGGGGCGGGGGGTTCAGCCTTGAGTCCTCGGCCGCCGGGCCCAAGTCTCCGCTCGTGGGGAGCCTCGGATCCCCCCACATCTCCTCTAACGGCCGGTGAGGCCTTGCTCCTACCCGAGCCTTGGGGGAGACGGGAGGGTGTGGGATGCGCGCCCCGCGACCCCTGCCCGAGGGGGGCGGGGCTGGGCCATGGCTGCTGCCACCGCTGCTGCCACCGCTGCTGCCACCCGCTGCTGCTGGCGCGAGGACAGTTTTTCGACATAAGCCTGAAAGGCTTTTTTTTTTTTTTTTTTTTACTTTTAAACAATGACACCTAGGTCAAAGTTTATCTGAGGGTCAGATTTGGCCAACCAGTTTTTGCCCCCTGCTCCTCACACAGGCTCACACGGCCTCTTCCCAGGGCCCTGAGGTGCATTTATCATCATTCCTCTTTTTTTTACAAAAGGGGAAACAGTTCTAAAGATTTAAAGAGAGGAAGTGATTTGCTTGGGACCCAGAGAAGCTACTTCCAGGGATACCAAACCTTTTTCATCCTGACAGAAATTCTGGCAGGAAAGCCCACCATGTCACCACCTAAGAGTGGAGTGAGGGTGAGAGCCCACCCTAACAGCGCAGCTGGCTCCTCTTCCTTCAGACCCCAGACTGGACACCCCCTCTTCCAGGAAGCCCTCCTGACCCCCCAGGCTGGGATAGCCACTTTAAGCCTCCTCAGTTGGGCAAGGTGGCTCTTAACTCCTAGGCTGACATGCTCTGCTTGGATGCCTCCAGGGGACCCCGAATATGAGGGCTTGTGCCCTCAAGCCCCATCCTCCCCTGAGCCCCAGCTCACCATGAACACAAAGATAGACACGCAGCACCACCCCAGCACCACGTAGTAGCCAATCTTCCCAAAGAGCAGGCCCATAAGGACCCCGCCAATCATCCTGAGAAGAGAGGGGAAGGCCGGTCTGAGGAAGAGGCCTGGGGGCTGGGGCTGGAGGCGGGGGGAGGGGAAGGAGGTACTCACCCAACGTATTTATAGCCCAAGAAGGCCACCAGGTCGATAGTGGTGAGGTCAGTGTTGACAGTGACCAGGTAGAGACTGAGCAGGATGGCCAGCACCTCCAGTGTCAGCCAGGCCAACGCAGAGCTTGCCTGCAGCCCAAGGAGGTCTGGGGAGAACCTGCCGGCACCAAGCTCTGTCACCCCAACTGCCGGTTCACCCTCCCTGTGTTGGGTGGGGCTGGAGACTCAACAGTGACCAAGATGGATCTGGACCCTGTCCTCGAGGAAATCTCACTCAGGGAAGGCAGGCTTGTCCTCAGTGACAGCCCAGAGACGTCAGGGCTGGGGTGAGGGGAGCACAGAGCAGGGGAGGTGCCTGACCCAGTCAGGAGGTGTCAGGGCTACCCAGAGGAGAGGCCACCTGAGCTGCAGCCAGAGGACTAAGGAGCTCACTGGGAAGAAGGACCGTGGTCTCTGCCCCCAGTGCCTCAACAATGAATTGACTCCAATGGCCATTGTTTTTCAATGCCACAGAAGAAATGAACTGGGACCTAAGAGTGAGACGTGGGGGTTTGACCCATTTGGGGGGTGGGAAGACTTCCCTGAGTAAGTGACGCCAGAGTGGAGACATCACAAGTGAGCAGGTGCTCAGCAGGTGATGCAGGGGAGGAACAGACTCCTGAGCTAAGGGAACTGGGTGTGCAAAGGCCCTGGGGCAGGGGTCAGGCAGCACCAGGCCGTCTGGAAGATGGAAAGAGTCCTGGAGTGGTGAGGCAGAGTGAGGAGGAGGGGCAGAGAGCAGCTGCATGGAGGCCGTGCAGTGGGAGACTAAGGAGCCAGGGCTTGATCTGGGGACGGGAGAGCTATGGGCAGCTTCTGAGCAGGGTGGACGTAGCCAGGCCCACACCTCAGACAAGATCTTGCTAGCTGCTGTTGGAGTCAGGGTGCAGAGGGTATGTGGGCAAGGCAGCTGGTTAGGAGGCAGTGAGGATGAGCTGCATCTCCTAAGGAGGCCAGAGTGATGGGCTCACATGGGTGGAAAGCGAGGAAAGGGTGACGCTGGCGGTGACACCGAGGGCTCTGTCCTGAGCCCACTGGGAGTACGGTGGGGCTGTTCCGAGACAGGAGATCCAAGAGACCTTCCTGACTGCCCCTCAGCCCCCCAAGCCTCACCCCGCTCTGGCTACTCCAGGCCTCCCTTACCTATCCTGGGTCCCCAGCGCCAGGCCAGCCACCAAGACATAAGTGATGAAAGCCATAGCTGTGGGAGGCAGACACACAGACACTGGTCAGAGGCAGACAGACCATCCTGGGCCACTGGGCACCTACACCTCTGCCCTAAGCGTGCCCCCCCAGGGGGAGAAGGGGCAGGAGATAGGGAGGGGGAGACCTGGAATGTAGAGGTCAGGAGCGTTGACATCAAAGCGGGGGGCCACGGGAGTGTCCTGCTGGTACTGCACTTCCCAGTCCTGCGGGCAGAGTGAGGGGAGCAAGCAGACCCCCAGAGCTGAGCCCGCTCCTGGGGCAAACCCTCTCCCCCAACCCTCCACCCCCAGAGGCGTCCCCCCTCCTCGGACTCGGTTCCCCTCGGTGGGGGCAGTGCTGACCTGGTGCAGGTAGGGGAAGAAGAGCAGGCCCAGCTTTTTGCCCACATACATGGTGTCCACGGCAAAGTAATACTTGAGCTTGGTGACGGGGATGAAGCGGTCGATCTGGAGGGAGGCAGAGCCCAAGCCTGAAGCCCTGGCCTCCTGGCCCCCGCCTCCCCCCACCCCACCCGCCCAGCCCACTCACGTTCTTATCCACCAGCTCCTTGCCCTGTGCGGCCAGGCTGCTCCCGTAGGCCATGGCCATGTTGGACACAGGGTCAGCCAGGAAGGCGGCCTGCGGGGACGCGGAGGCTGCAGGGTAGCCCAGGCCGCTGGGAGCCCGCTGGGCCCCGTAGCCCCGGCTCTGGGCCGAACTTGTGTCATCGAAGAGCTGGTGGGGGTCAGCCATGCCCGGCTGGGACACGGGGATCCTCCGCTTCGACGCTGCAGGGGAAGAGGGTGGGGAGCTTCGTTCATTCTGTGGGTGCTCTCCTGCCGGCGGTGGTTTGGAGGTCGGATGGGCGCCTAGTCCAGTGTGGGCGGCTCTGTCGGCCTGTCCTCTGTCTGCCCGTCCAAGTACCAACAGCGATGATGCCGTTGACAGCAACTATGTTACTCGGCCTACTGTGCCCGGAATCCTGTCCGCATCTCCCCTGGGGCTCCCCTCACCCGTGTGCTCCAGCCACGTGGGCCTTGATGTTCAGCGCACACACTGGGCGCGCTCCCACCTCGGGGCCTCCGCACTGGCTGTTCCTCCGCTCTGGTGCTTTTCCCCACCCCAGCCCCAGCTCTCTTCTGCCCATCTGTGGGGGCTCCCCTACCACCTTGTCTACAACCTCGGCAGCACACCCCACCTCCCTTCCCTGCTTCACGTGTATCCAGAGCTCCGCACAAGCTGACAGCCTACCCGTTTTATTTATTTTGTTCAGTGTCTCCCCAGTAAAATGGGAGCCCCCCCCCCAAGGTGGGGAGCTTTTCACAGCTGAATCCCCAGCTCCTCACACAGGGCTACAGTAGGGTGCCTGATAAAACCCTGAGGAACAACTGGGTGACGGGCACTGAGGCAAGCACTTGATGGGATGAGCACTGGGTGTTATATGTTGGCAAATTGAATTTATTATTATTATTATTTTTTTGGCAAATTGAATTTAAATTAAAAAATGTAAAATAAATAAATAAATAAATATTCTTTAGGGCAAGTAAAAAAAAAAAAATACACCAAACCAAAACAGAAAACCCCGGGTAGATGCCCATCCTCACGTTACAAATGTGGCAACCAAGGCTGCGACAGAGGAAATGACCTGTGCACGGGGCCACACCAAGTGAGTGTCGGGGCAGGACTCTAGCCCAGGTTGGCCCGGGCGATGTTACAATAATTAAACCCCCAATGAGCACTTGCCACATCCGGGGCTGTGCCCTAACACTATGGACTAACTCATTTCATCCCCATTTGTGTCAGTGCTATCACGCCCGCCTTCACAGACAGGAAAAGCCAGCCCCCGAGGGGCTCAGGCCCTTACCCCCAAGTCATTTGGATAGCATGAAGCAGAGCCAGGTTTCCAGTTTTTAAAAGGTCCTTCTTGGCTTCCAGTTGGGGTGGGGGCAGGAGGAGGGGAGGAGGCAGGAAGCTGCTCCAGTGGTAGCAAAGTGGGGGGGGGGGGGACAGAAACAGGGATGGAGGGGTGGGGAGGGGGCTGCTTCTGGACAGATTCTGGAGGTCCGAGGGACAGGACTCGCTGGGGGCATGCTTAGCTGCGGTGGGATAAGGAAGAGGGAAGAGAAGGGGAACACAGGACGGATTTGAACCTGCACTCTGGCTGCACAGCCCCTTACCCCTACCCATAAGCAATGTCACCAGATAGTTACTGAGCTCCTCCTGTGTCCCAGGCACCACTGTGGGCACAGGGAATGAGTGAGCGTTACAGTGGGATGGGGGAGAGGAATCCCGTCCTCTTTGTCCCGACTCTGTGCCTCAACTCTCTCTTCTGTGGAACAGTTAGTGACCCAAGGCCAAGTGATACTCATAAATTCCTCAGCCCCTGGCTGACACATAAAACGTGTCGGTCCCTGTCCCCTATGGCCAATTACTAGTCCCTTGACTCTTCCTCTCAGTTATTTGCAGCCTGAGAACAGAGCCAGGTGTGCTCAATCCTGAACCAGCAGCACTGGGCGCGGCCCATTTTCCTTTCCCTCTCCCACTTCTTTTTTTTTTTAAATTTTTATTTATTTATGATAGTCACAGAGAGAGAGAGAGAGAGAGGCAGAGACACAGGCAGAGGGAGAAGCAGGCTCCATGCACCGGGAGCCCGACGTGGGATTCGATCCCGGGTCTCCAGGATCGCGCCCTGGGCCAAAGGCAGGCGCCAAACCGCTGCGCCACCCAGGGATCCCCTCCCTCTCCCACTTCTGAAAGCTTTGGTGCAAGCCCTTCCTTCCTCCCTGTCACTCCCCCTCTCAGTCCTCGATATTTGGGGTTCTGCTCCCCACTACTGGCCTCCTAAATGCCCCTCTGCACTGCCAGGCCGAAGCCTCTGGCCACTGTCATTTGACTCAAGCAGCATGTGACTCCACCGTCTCAAATGCCAACCTCCAACTGGCCCACCTCCTCCCTTTCCTGAGCCCCACAAACACCTCCGAGCACCCCTGTGTGTTAGGCTCGCCTGCAGGCATGGTGGATACACAGTGATCAGAAAGACAAAAACTCCTGTTTTGATGGGGCTGAAGGTCTCTGGATGGGTCCCTCTACACCCATGACTTTCTTTTTCTTTCTTTTTTTTTTTTTTGGCTCCCTGACACAGTGTGGCCCAATTTTCCACATTTCTGGCTTCGCCTCTCACTTAGAGCAGTCTCACCCACCCACAGCTTTCACAGCCGCGGCGCGCCCTGGGCTGTAGGTTCGGTCTCCAGCCACCACTTCTCTTCTGGCCCCACATCCAGGTCTGGTCAGCTCCCCACGGTCTCCAGCCACCACTTCTCTCCTGGCCCCACATCCAGGTCTGGTCAGCTCCCCACGGTGCACTCTGGCTACGCCTGGGCCCTCACCCCGGAGTCTAAGCCCCTGACTCCCCTTCTTTCTTGTGTCCAATTGCTAGTTCTCACCCACTGTGTCTCAGTGTGTACCCTCCCCCTTCAGACTTCGTGGTCTTGAACCTGACTTAAAGGTCCTCCTCCAGGGGATCCCTGGGTGGCTCAGTGGTTTGGCGCCTGCCTTCGGCCTGGGGCGTGATCCTGGAGTCCCGGGATCGAGGCCTACATCGGGCTCCCTGCATGGAGCCTGCTTCTCCCTCTGCCTGTCTCTGCCTCTGTGTGTGTGTGTCTCTCATGAATAAATAAATATTTTAAAAATAAATAAAAATAAAGGTCCTCCTCCTAAGTGCGCCTGCCCATTCTTGCTCCACCAGCCTTCTCTCCAGTCAGCAGCCAGCATCATCTTCGTAAATGCAAAAGGGAACATTTCACGTCCCCTACCCAAGACCAGTACCCCCCGTGCTGAGAATAAAATCCATGTGCCTACAAGGCCCTGCATGACCCCAGCCCCTCCAACCACCCTCGTTGGTTACCTCCCTTGGGGCTCACCGAACCCAGTCACACTGGCCTCTTGGGCCCTGGCTCTGCCAAGCGTCTAGCCCACGCAGGCTTTTGAACATGCAGTGCTATCACCCTGGAACATCATTCCGTGATTACATCTGCCAATATCGCACTGAGGCCTCAGCTCAAGAGTTTCCTCCTCCGAGACCTCCCTCACTCCTCAGTATAAAGCCTAGCCCCACCTTGTTCTTTCTCACAATATCCAGGGGTTCATTTCCCCTCTGAGCACTTAATCACATTTCCTAAGTATATATTCATCTGTCCACTTGTTTACTTGGCACAGACAGGCGTCTCGCCACAAATCCTCTTCTCCAAGCAAATTCCTCATCATTAGAGGAACCTTTCTCCGGAAGCTTCACCGACAGGCCCTGTCTGGGTCACATGCCTAATCTGGGCTACCACAATCCCTCCACCCCGGCCCTGACCCCTCCGCCTGGACTTCCCTCCTCAGCACATCATCGCTCTAGACTTTCCTGTCTTCTGCTCTGTCCTGGTAGCTCCCTGAGGACAGCAACCAGGGCTCTCTGGGCACTGCGGGAGCCCCAGGGTGACCCACCACCAGGCCAGCCAGGCACCTCATTAGTGGCTGAAGGGAGGGGTGAGCACATCAGGCCTCTGAACCTCCATCACACCCTGGATTTTTTCTTTTACAGCCCTAATTACTCCCCAGATTGTCTTGCTGATTTGTTTGTTCCGAGTTTAGTGTCAGTCTCACCACTAAACTCTGACTCCTAAGTTAACGAGGACTAGTGCTGCGCTGCTTACTACCAGGTACCCAAATTCCAGCACGGGGCCTGCCGGCCGCAAGGGCAGCTGAGGCAGGATCCGCTGAATGATTACATGAGATGCAGCACACTGGCCGAGACCAAGAGGCACTTAACGAGAGACACGAATTAACAAGCGACGGGGAAAGGGATGAACAGTACAAGACATACAGGTCCAAATCTTAAATGAGAGGTAAACATGGCCCTCTCAGCTCCCGAAGGGCTCTGAACGCTGTCCTAGGGAGCGCGGGCGACAGCCCGAGGCCACCGAAGGGTGGGGAGAAGGCTGATCGGTAACCGCAAATGAATGAAAGCCGCGTTTTCCTGCACATCACACAATATCCTGCCCAAAGTTGTTTTCTTCCAAAGGGATTTCCTAAAGAAAAGAAGAATCGTCCCCAACGCGCCCCCTACCCGGACCTGGCATCCCAGCGCTGCGCGCACCCCGAAGCTCCAGATCCCTGACCCCGTGACCTCCGACCTGCAGCGACCTCGCTAACTGCCGCGGCGGCCCCGCCACGCCCTTGCCCCCCCCACCCCGTCCCCCGATCTCCTCGCCCGGCCACGTACGCCACTTACGCTGCCGGGGCGTCCCCGCCGCCGCCAAGCCTGCCGGGTGCATCCTTCACCGTCGCAGCCTCCACGGCCGCCGCCGCCGCCCCAGCCACGGTTCGAAATGTGCCCGCCCGGCTCCCGTAGCCACGGCCCCCCGACGACGCGACAGCCAATGGGAGTCACGATAGCCGGAGGCCACGCCCCTCGCGGAGGCCCGTACGAGTTGCCAATGGGCATTGGGCGGGGACTGGTGGCCGGTGGGGGAAGGCGAGAGTCAGCACTAGAAGGGCGGGAGGGCAGGCCCGAGAACAGCCCAGGAGCCGGCGGTCTTGTGCATCACGGGAAATGTAGGCATGGCCCGATGAGGCCGATGGGAAATGCAGTTCTCGCTGGACAGACGCTCAATTAGGGTGGCTGAGAGCACTGGGGAGCCAGGAAAGGGTGTGGAGCGGTGGGAGAGAAATCCGTTTGTGTTCTCGAGGGGCTGGGCGGAGTTGTGCGGACTCTTAACGCTTTAACAATTTTGGTATTAAGCTGAATATTTAGAGAAGAAGGCTCCTGAGAAGTTAGGTGGGAAGAACCAGGTGTCTTTCTTTGAAGATATCTTTTTTTTTTTTTTAAAGATTTTATTTATTTATTCATGAGAGACACACAGAGAGAGGCAGAGACACAGGCAGAGGGAGAAGCAGGCTCCACGCAGGGAGCCCGATGCGGGACTCGATCCCGGGTCTCCAGGATCACACCCTGGGCCTAAGGCGTCGCTAAACCGCTGAGCCACCCGGGCTGCCCTGAAGATATCTTTAGACATTTCCCCAGATTTATAAAAACGCTCCTGCGTGGCGACCTGGCTTCCCCTGTCTGCCAAGACCACTGTGCAGCCTCCAGCAACACACAGCACACCCAGGCACACGGGCAAGTGAGGAGCCGTAAAAATGAAGTTTCCTTAGTCTCTGTCCCTCAGTCTCCCCATTTCTCTCCCCTTCTCTGTCTCAGGCAAAAATAATGGTAGAAGTGACTTTGGGGCAGTGATAGCTCTCCGGAAGGATGTCAGCAAGTGACCCTGTCACTGTGGCTTTCCCTTTCCTCCTCTGAGAAGTTGTCTTTTCTAGGAACCTTGAGGACTGTTCTGGTCTCTCAGTTATGAGTCCTGGCTCAGTCGCAATCCTTTTTTCATGACTGAGGTACCCCCATTCTTCCTCTGCACCTCTGGCTTAGCATCCGTCCCTTGGGCTACATCACCATTTTTTCACCCTAAGCTCACCCTCTCTAAGTTCTTCCATGAATATATATGATTTTTAAATTTTATTTATTTATTTACTTATTTATTTATTCATGAGAGACACAGAGAGTGGGAGAGACATAGGCAGAATGAGAAGTAGACTCCCTGTGGGGATCCCCATGCGGGACTTGATCCCAGGACTCTGGAATCACACCCTGAGCAAAAAGGAGATGCTCAACCACTGAGCCACCCAGGTGCCCCTCTTCCATGAATATTTTGTAATATTCACAGTATTTTATTAAGAAAACAAGCGTTGGGCAGCCCGGGTAGCTCAGCGGTTTAGCGCCGCCTGCAGCCCGGGGCCTGATCCTGGAGACCTGGGATCAAGTCCCACGTCGGACTCCCTGTATGGGGCCTGCTTCTCCCTCTGCCTGTGTCTCTGCCTCTCTCTCTCTCTCTCTCTCTCTCTCTCTGTCTTTCATTAATAAATAAATAAAATCTTAAAAAAAAAAGAAAGCGTTTTTGGCTACCTGGTGCCCTCATATTTGTCCCTTGCCTGTTGTGTGACTGGACCCTTTTTCAGCCTAAATGTTCTCATCTGTTTAATGAGAATACTGCAGGAGAGGCGGAGTATTCGCTGAAAGCCCACTGTGATCACAAGACCTGGCGTATTGTCAGCCTTTGATCACTGGCAGTTGCCTTTACAGTTTTTATTATCAAGTGTCCCTTCCTGTGGGTTGTCAGCCTCAAGTTGAGCTCTGGGGTGTGTCTGAGCTGGGCCCAAGCGCCACTCCGCTGCCACTCTGATGTGGTCAGGTATCCTGGCTGCCCTCCAGGAGTGCTGTTAAGGAGAGTGCTGAGTTACCGCTGCAGGGGTATGTGGAGAACAAACAGGGAACAGGGAAGAACCCCTTTCCCCCCTTAAATAGAGGGGTGTGTCTGTGGTTCTGCTGGGGGAAGGAGACCCCTGCTCACTTCTATTTTCCCTTAAAAATAGGGATGTCTCAGCTTAGACATTCCCTTCCCCAGGAAGCCCTCTTGACCTCCCTAAGCTGGATCAGTTACCCTCTCTGGGTTCCTGTGGGCGCCAGTGTCCTTTCAGTTCCTCCATCCCAGATCTGGTCACTCTGCCTGTGCTTCCCCTGACCTTCTGGGCTGTCGCTGGGTTGAAGGGCTGGAAGCCACCACTCCCACACCACCCCCATGCGGCAGGCAAGGTCTAGAACTGTCTTGGTCACTACTGTGTCTCCAGCATCACCCACCAAGGGGCCAGGCACAAAGTGGGCGCTGAGCAAAGATTTGAGCTAAGGATCCCTACTCTGTCCATGAGGGACACCTGCCTCTTTGGTGTCCCTTATTGTGAATTATTATCATCATTATTATTTTTTAAGATTTTATTTATTTATTTATTTTTATTTTTATTTTTTTTTAATTTTTATTTATTCATGATAGGCACACAGTGAGAGAGAGAGAGAGGCAGAGACACAGGCAGAGGGAGAAGCAGGCTCCATGCACCGGGAGCCTGACGTGGGATTTGATCCCGGATCTCCAGGATCGCGCCCTGGGCCAAAGGCAGGCGCCAAACCGCTGCGCCACCCAGGGATCCCAAGATTTTATTTATTCATGAGAGACAGAGAGAGAGGAGCAGAGACATAGGCAGAGGGAGAAGCAGGTTCTCTGTGGGGAGCCCTATGCGGGACTCGATCCCAGGTCCCTGGGATCATGATCTGAGGCAAAGGCAGATGCTCAATCACTGAGCCACCCAGGCGCCTCTGTCATTTTTTTAATTTAAATTTAAGTTAGTTAACGTATAGTGTATTGTTCATTTCGGGGTAGAATTTAGTGATTCCCAGTGCTCATTCCATCAAGTGCCCTCCTTAACGCCCACTCCTCAGTGACCCCATCCCTTCACCCACCTCCCCTCCAGCAACCTCCAGTTTGTTCTGTACAGTTAACGGTCTGGATTATTTTTCTCTCTCTCTTTTTAAATGATTTTATTTATTTACTCATGAGAGACACAGAGAGAGAGGCAGAGACATAGGCAGAGGGAGAGTCAGGCTCCATGCAGGGAGCCCGATATGGGACTCGATCCCGGGTCCCCAGGATCACACCCTGAGTCAAAGGCAGACGCTCAACCGCTGAGCCACCCAGGCGTCCCTCTGGATTATTTTCCTTTTAAGATTTTATTTTTTTATTTGAAAGCGAGAGAAGGCGAGCGGGAAAGCACAAGTGTTGGAGAGGAAGAAGCAGGCTGCCCATCCAGCGGGGAGCTCAGTGCGGGGCTTGATCCCAGGACCCCGGGATCATGACCTGAGCCGAAGGCAGGCGCTCAACCCACTGAGCCACCCAGGCGTGGCCCCTCTGAATTATTTTTTTAAGATTTATTTATTTGAGAAAGAGAGCGCCCCCGGAGTGGGGGGGGGGGTGTGCAGAGGAAGAGAATCTTCAAGAAGTCCCCGGGGCAGAGCGCTGTCCAACCCGGCCTCGACCCCACAGCCCAGGAGATCACTACTTGAGCGCGAACCGAGGGTCCTGCGCGCGGAGCCCCCTGAGCCCCCGGGCGCCCCCTCGGTGTGACGTACACAGGCGTCCCCTCCAGGTGCGCGCAGCCCCCCTCCCGCGCGCAGCACTTCGCGGGCCGAGCAAGGACTGGATTTCAGTTCGTCCCCTCGTCCCCTCAGCCTCGCGCCCCGAAATCTTAGCCACCCTGCCCGGTGGCCCCGCGGGCTGGGGGGGACTTCTCCGTCCGCCAGAGGGAAAGAGTTCAGACTTTCTCTAACGTCGGGAGGACGGAGGGAGGGAAGCGGCGGAACCGAGGAAGCCCCAACCCCCCCCCCCCGCCCAACCTTTCCATCCGGTTGGTGTCCGGGATCCCGGGGCTCCGCCCCGCCCGCGCTCACACCTGGCGCTGGGGCGTGCCTCAGTTTACCGGAGGCGGGGCGCTCCGCCCCCTCCCGCCCTCCTCTTTTCCCTCTTCCTCTTCGGGGCGCTCGCAGCGGCGCCTCGAGCGCGGCCGGAACTGAAGCTGGGCCCGGGCGGCCGGGAGGCGGGGGCCACGTCAGCGGGGCGGCGGGCGCCATGCGGCGGGGCGCAGTCCTGGCGGGCGCCCTGGCGGCGTACGCCGTCTACCTGGTGCTGGGCGCGCTGCTGGTGGCGCGGCTGGAGCGGCCGCACGAAGCCCGCCTCCGGGCCGAGCTGGAGACGCTGCGCGAGGAGCTGCTGCGGCGCAGCCCGTGCGTGGCCGCCCCCGCCCTGGACGCCTTCGTGGAGCGGGTGCTGGCGGCCGGGCGGCTGGGGCGCGCCGCGCTCGCCCACGCCTCGGGGCCCGCCAACGCCTCGGAGCCCGCCTGGGACTTCGCCTCGGCGCTCTTCTTCGCCAGCACGCTGGTCACCACCGTGGGTACGTGAGCGCCGCCGCCCCGGGCACCCGGCGTCCGCCACACGCTCTCACCCCGCCGATCCCCCTCTGGGAACCCCCAGCCGAGCACTTCCCGCCAGCGGGGACCCCCCCCCCCCCGGCCCTCGGCGGCCCCGGCTGCCCGCAGAGTGGCTTCCAGGGAGCACTGGGGACCCCATTCCTCCACCCGAATCCCCGCGGAGACCCGTGTCCGTCCAGTCCCCTCTGGGCCCAGGACTCCGCTCAGAACCCCCGCCGCCCCCCGAGACCCGCACCCCCTCTGGCCCCGGACCTCAGACGCGCGGGGACCTCTGCCCTTCCCTCTGGGCGCAGACCGCCCTTCCCTCCCGCAAGGTCTCCTGAGTCTCCAGATAAGTCCTTCGAGGATGCCCCTTGGGAAGCCCTACCCCAGCCTCCTCCTGACCCTGGTGCCCCACTGGGGACCCTGAATCTCCGCACCTTCTCAGGGCACCTTCATACAGATTTTAGTGCCAGTACAGATCGCTCAACAAGGACCTGGGGCCCGGATCGGTGGCATCCAGCCCCCTGGACCTAGACCACTCCCCAGCAAGGGCCCCTGTCCTCCTGCAGACCGAAGACCACTCCTCATCCTCATATTTGGAAGCAGGTACTCCCCATACTCCCCAGCAGCCAGCCCTGACTGCAGACACAGGGCCCCTCCATGTTGACATCACCCCTGTGTTGGGAGCCTTCCAGGCAGGGGTTTCCTTCCAACAGCACCACCCCCACTGCCTCGGAACTGGGGCTGCTGGGTCAGCAGCTCCCAATTGTGGATGTGTGGGAGGGACCCATCGTGGAGGGAGCTAGAGCACCCTCCAGGAAGGACCACTGACTTTCCAACCAGAAACCCCTGAGCCAGGGCTTCCACCTCTCCAGCCCCAGAAAGAGCTCCAGCAAACTTCCAACATTTTCCA
Organism: Canis lupus baileyi; assembly: GCF_048164855.1. NCBI lineage: Eukaryota > Metazoa > Chordata > Mammalia > Carnivora > Canidae > Canis > Canis lupus. Next base: position 115,170,412 of record NC_132838.1, on the reverse strand, counting down.
AAGCAGGGACTTCTCCATAGGGGGCCTTTTTGAACCCAAGAACCCCCAGATGAGACTCTCACCACTCTCTGGACCCTGGCAGAGCCTAAGCTACCTCAGTTAGAGCCCCAGAGCTACCTGAACCTTCTATCAGGGAGAGATCCCAGTGCCCTCCACACACACTGTTGTTGAGAGCAGAATCCCGCTTTACCTCCCACCACGGCATGCCGGCTGAGGGACTGTGTTCTCCCCTGTCCTGTGACCCCCCCTGCCCACCCTGGATTTCCTAAGAATGGGAATCTCCTGGGGACTTGACACCCCTCAGTCTTCTCCAGACCCACAGGTGGGACTTTTCTCTCCACCCCAGCACTGCTCCAGCTGGCTTTGGACCCAAAATTCTCTCCTCCATCAAAGACACACCAGGTCCTCAGCACCCAGGAACCCTTCCCAGTACCCACTCATGATCATTATCATGATCATGATCATTCAACCCTTCACACTCTCAGCCAAGACCTGGGACACCCACCTCCTGCCATCATCTCCTTAGCATTGTCTACCCCCATCAGGTCCTCTCAAGCATCCGGGGGCTCAGAAGCCCCCTTGCCTGAGGATTCTGCTCCCAGTCCCATCTGTGGTCCACAAGATGCCCGCACTGGTGCCTGTCTCCTGCTTCCTCGGGACTCAGGACCTCAGGACCTCAGGACCCCAGCCACAAACCAGGATCCATTTCAAACCAGGACAGTGGGCTCTGATTTCAGATTATTGACCTTCCAGATCCCCTTCCCTTAACACCTCCCTCCATTAAGTGGAGCCGACCTCCTCCCCACAACCCTACTCTGAAAGTCCCTTCCCCCTTCAGTGCCCAGACCTGGGAAATTCCTTTGTTGTCAGGTCTCGCTGGTCTTCCTGCTGCCCTTCTCTAGCCTCCAAACTTCCCCTTCACCTCTATGGGGGACTTGCAGTGGGGAAAGAGGTGGGGACAGGCCCAGACTCTTAACTCCCCCTCGTGTGGGAAGTAGTGGGTGGCCTAGCTTTGGGTGCCCCATTGTGTGGACCAGCAAACCAAGACCACAGGCAGCAGGACCAGATGCTTCTCACCACTCTGTTTTACCCAGCTGGCTGGGCCTGCCCGACCTGCTCCTGGCCCTCACTGGGTCACATCCGCGTCTCCCTCGGCCTCCTCCCAGATCCTGGCTTCTGAGAAATCGTCTCAGCCAGGACAGGTGCAGAAGCCAAACTGAAGGCAGGCAAAGCTTTGTTTGGGGTGTCTGCTTAGCTGCTGCTCCTCTGGGCTTCGGTGTCCTCCCTCAGCTCTGAAATGGAGATCATAATGGTCCCTCCTTCACAGTAATAGTGAAACTTGTAGCAGATTCAGCACATACAGCCTTTAACAGTCAGGAGACTGGCCTTGTGAGGTAGGTACGACATGTGGCCCTATATTTTCAGCAATAGAAACTGAAGCCCAGAGAGGTTGAACACTTGACCCAAGACCACGCAGCTAGGGAGGTGTAGAGTGGAGATTTGAACTGAGGCCATGAGGCCTCAGAGTTCTGTGCTTTTAATCAGCACATATGCTGATGAAGGGGGATACGTGTGTGTCGGGTGGAAGAAAAGTTTATTCTGACACTTGTCAAAAACGGGAAGTTACTGCTGAGGGAAGAGAGACTGACCTGGACTCCGAATATAGGGGAGGCAGCTGGAGATTTAGAGCTGAGGGTGGAGTGAGAGGTCAGTGGATAGAAGAATGACCAGGAGGTGCCATAGAGGGGAGGGAGATTCTTACTAAGTTGGCTTAGGATCCCTGGGAAAGCTGGGCCTAGATCAAGACGAGCGCGCAGAGGAACCCGACTGATGACTGACGTTTGGTCAAGAAGGGAGTCCTCATCAGCGTGAAGTGCTGGTAATAACAGGTTTACTGAGCCTGGGTTGTCATTACTGTTGGTGAAGCCGGGCACCCTAAATGAATCTAGAGAAGCAGAAGGACCAGACGTGATTCAGAGACCTTCCCCACGGTGTTCCTGGATTTGTCATAGGCCCGTGTCTTCTGAGGAAGACCTGGGGCCTAGACTGGATCTGCGCAGCCGTACTGCAGTTAAGGCCCAAGTGGAGGAGTCAGCCCACCCGGGAGGGGAAGTGAGCATCACAGTCCTCTTAACTCTTTCCATGCCCTGGCTGGGTGCTGCGCTCTGGCCCAACCTGGGAGGATTGATGATTGTAGTTGTACTTGAGGAAAGGATTGGTTATGAGCCCATTTTGCGGTACTCAGGGGGCAAACTAAGGCTCAGCGAGGAGAAGGGATGTGGCCAAGGTCAAACAGGGAATACATGGCAAAGCCCTGACTTGGACTTGGCTCTTTGAGGTAGTCAGTGGAGGCACAAGCCTCCATTCTATGAGAACTCTATAGTTTTTCTGTTTACAAGGCTTTCAAGTCATTTGCAAACCTGTCATTTCAGCTGGGCTGCTGGAGTTTCTCCATCCAAATCCTTGTAATTAATGAGGGTCGGAGCCATAAGTGATAAATGTCAGATGAACAGTTGCTTAAATAGATGAAAGTTTTATTTGTCTTTTTAAAAAATATTTTATTTATTTAGTTGTGAGACACACAGGGGGAGGCAGAGGCAGAAGCAGCCTCTCCATGGGGAGCCTGATGCAGAACTCGATGCCAGGACCCCGGGATTATGACCTGAGCCAAAGGCAGATGCTCAACCACTGAGCCACCTAGGTGCCCTGAAAGTTTATTTCTTACTCACATTAGAGGTTGTCAGTCCAAGACTAGAGTGGTGATGCATGGTCAGAGACCCCTGTGCTCCTCTGTGCAATTTCCATTCACAAGGTCATCTCATGGTCCAGGATGGCTGCTCAACTCCAGCCTTCGTGTCTGTGTTCCAGCCTGCAGGAGGAGGGAGGAAAGAAAGGGGATAGGCATCCGCTGCTGCTGCTGCTTCTTCTTCTTCTTCTTCTTCTTCTTCTTCTTCTTCTTCTTCTTTTTAAAGACTTTATTTATTTAAGAGAGAGAGAGAGCATGGGTGGAGGGGAGGGTCAGAGGGAGGAGTGTGCAACTCTCTTGGGGTTGTGAGTTCAAGTCCTATATTGGTCAAAACTGGGGTGCCTGGATGGCTCAGTTCGTTAAGCAGCCAACTCTTGATTTCTGCTCAGGACATGGTCTCAGGGTCATGAGATCGAGCCCTGCACTGGGTGCAGAGTCTGCTTGGGACTCTCTCTCTCTCCCTCTCCCAGCCATCCGTCCTTCGTTTTCCCTGTCCCAGACTCCACTGGGCACCACCACTGCCTTGTCCACCCCCACCCCCCGCCGCCTCTTCTCTGACTCAGCTACTCTTCACCTGCCCATTCTAGCAGGCTCTGGGCCCACCTCCCCCACTCATGTGTGCGAGTTCTCTCTCTCTCTCTCTCTAAAAAAAAAAAGGGGGGATCTCTGGGTGGCTCAGAGGTTTAGCACCTGCCTTCAGCCCAGGGAGTGGTCCTGGGGCCCCGGGATCGAGTTCCACATCAGAGTCCCTGCAGGGAGCCTGCTTCTCCTTCTCCTGTGTCTCTGCCTGTCTCTCTGTGTCTCTCATGAATGAATAAATAAAATCTTGAAAGAAAGAAAGAAAGAAAGAAAGAAAGAAAGAAAGAAAGAAGGAAAGAACTGAAACTATACCCATCGAACAGTATCTCCCCATTCCCCGTTCTTCCCAGCCCCTGATAACCACCGTTCTACTTTCTATTTCTCTGTACTTGCCTACTTGAAGTTCCTCAGATAACTGGAATCATACGGTATTTGTCTTTTTTTATGACTGGCTTGTTTCACTTAGCATGATGTCCTCAGGATTCATCCATGCTGTAGCATGGGTCAGAACTTGCTTTTTAAGGCTAGATAATATTCCATTGGATGTACATACCACGTTTGAAAAAATATATTTTACTTATTTATTCATGAGAGACAGAGAGAGAGAGAGAGGCAGAGGCACAGGCAGAGGGAGAAGCAGACTCCCTGTGGGGAGCCTGATGCGGGACTTGATCCCAGGACCCCGGGATCCCGACCTGAGCTGGAGGTAGGCGCTCAACCACTGAGCCACCCAGGTGCCCTCGTACCGCATTTTGTTACCATTCACCTGTCGATGGACACTTGGGTTGCTTCCACCTTTTGGCCACTGTGAATAATGCTGTCATGAACATGGACATGTCTTCAAGGACCAGCTTTCAGTTCTTTTGAGCATATAAACACCAGGAATCCTTTGTGTAGAAAACAGGCTCAGGTGAATGCCCGCACTTGTGTGCAGTGTTTCCATATTTTCTTATTGATCACAGGGCTGAACCCGTGGTCTTTTTGGCAGGATGTTTTACTGTCAACATAGACCAGGGCCTTTACTACCCCAGTCATATCTCTGACCCTTGAGTTTTATTTATTTGTGAGAAAAAAAAGAGAGATTTTAAATTACACCTTGCCAAAGTGTGTCGGTGTCCCCAGCACCTGAATTCCCCTCATCCTCTCTCTGTTTGCAGCGCTCACACCCACACTGACCTTCCTGTGTTTCCACAGTCCCCCAGGAGCCCAGTGGGGCTTGTTACACCCATTTTAGAGAAGGGAAAACTGAGGTTCTGAGCTAAGTTTAGAGCCTGCCCCCTTCACTGATTATTTCAACTATTGATCAAGTGCCCACCTTGTGCCAGAAACTGGGGTTACGGCAGTGAGCAAGACAGACAGAAGCCCCTGCCCTCCTGGAGTGGCAGCTAGGTGAAGAGAGGGACACTAACCAAATAAGTAAGCCACATAGTATGCAGGGAGATTGACGTGCTCTGAAAACAAACCAAAATAGAAAAAAAAAAAAAAGTTGGGTAAAAGGGTGTAACAATTTAAATAAGGTGGTGAGGGAAATCCCCAGTGAAAAGCTGACATTTCTGACATTTGAGCAAAGACCTCAAGGAAGGAAGGGAGGGAGGAAACCAGCCCTGGAAGAAGAGCTGGCCAGGGGGGTAGGAACCGCCAGTGCAAAGGCCCTGAGGTGGGAGTGCCCTGGTTGGATGGGGGGTGGGGCTCATAGATCATGATGAGACTTTGTCCTTTTGCTTAAATGGGATGGAGCCACAGGGGGGCTCTAAGTGGGGGAGCATCATGACCTTGCTCAGGTGTTCACAGGGTCCCTCGAGCTGTGGGGGTGGTGGGGTTGGCCATAGACTGGAGCCGAGAAGGGAGGGAGGAGGCTGCTACGCTAGACAGGCCCAGAGTGGGGCCCTGGGGCTGGGATGGGTTGACGCGAGCGGGTTTAGAAGCTACTCGAAGTTTGAGACAGCAGGATTCACTCGCAGACAGAAAGTGGGTGTGAGAGGAGAGGATGACAAGGCTCGGGGCCTGAGGGTGGGGTGGGGTGGAGGTGCCACCACGGGATGAGAAACTGTGGGAGGGACAGGTTCCAGGGGGAGATTAAGTGTCATTTAGGGTGGCCGCAGACCCCCATTGGGAGGCGCCTGGCGGGCGACAGGATTTCCCCTTCTCCCCCAGGCTACGGGTACACGACGCCGCTGACCGACGCAGGCAAGGCCTTTTCCATCGCCTTCGCGCTGCTGGGCGTGCCGGCCACCATGCTGCTGCTCACGTCCTCGGCCCAGCGCCTGTCGCTGCTGCTCGACCGCGCGCCCCTGTCCTGGCTCACCCTGCGCTGGGGCTGGGACTTCCGGCGGGCGGCCCGCTGGCACCTGGTGGCCCTGCTGGGAGTCGTCCTGACCGTGTTCTTCCTGGTGCCGGCCGCCGTCTTTGCGCACCTGGAGGAGGCCTGGAGCTTCCTGGATGCCTTCTACTTCTGCTTCATCTCCTTGTCCACCATCGGCCTGGGCGACTACGTGCCCGGAGAGGCCCCCAACCAGCCCTACCGGGCCCTTTACAAGGTGCTGGTCACAGGTGAGTGGGGCGGCTGGCCGGGCACCCGGGGCAGGGAGGGGGGCACAGCCTGGGCCTCTCAGGGGGGCCTGGCCCGGCCCCGTGGCTCTGAGCACCCCCCTGCCCCCCCATCTCCCCGCAGCTTACCTCTTCCTGGGCCTGGTTGCCATGATGCTGGTGCTGCACACTTTCCGCCGCGTGTGTGACCTGCACGGCCTCACACAGCTCATCCTGTTGCCCAGCCCATGTCCCGCCGGCTCCAGAGAGGATGAGGATGACCCGGTGGACGCTGTGGGGCCCCAGCCAGAACCGCACCAGCAGCTCACGGCTGACTCCCACCCGGACTACGCCTCTATCCCCAGGTAGCTGGGGCAGGCACTCCGAGGCTGGCTGGACCCGGCCTGCTCAGGGGCCCACGTGACTGGTGCTGCTATACTGGACCGGCCTCGAGCGCAGGCCCGGGTTCAGGGGGGTTCGAGGGGCATTGCCACCAGCCGTCCGTCCTTCATTTTCCCTGTCCCAGACTCCACTGGGCACCACCACTGTCTTGTCCCCACCCCGCTTCTCTGACTCAGCCACTCTTCACCGGCCCATTCAGGCAGGTTCTGGGCTCACACCTCATCTCGGGCACCTGATTGGTCACTATACTTTGGGCAAGTGGCTGCCCCTGTCTGAGCTTTGGTCTTCTCATCTGTCACATGGAAAGAACCTACTCACTATCTCAAACCCCCTCCTTTGCGCAGGCCCTAGGCCAGGCAGTGCTAGGGACACAGTAGTGGTTGAGATGGCCCTGGCCCCTGCTCTCATGGGTTCCTATTCCAGTGAGGAAGACAGACCTGTCCCCCCACAGTGGCAGCCCAGGACAGGCAGGGACTTCAGTGGAGGAGGCAGAGAGGTCAGCAGCGTGTTAGAGAAAGTGCAGGCAGAGAGGTCAGGGCTAAGGTGGAGGAAGCTCCAGAACTGTGCCCAATCCAGCCTGCAAGGTCAGGGAGGGCTTCCTGGAAGAAAGGGTAACATCTCAGGGGAAGAAGGTGGACCTGACTTGTTTTCTTCAAGTGTCTTTATGGAGCAAGATCCGTGTGGAGAGCCTGGGGTAGGCCTGTAGAACAGAGCCCTCCTCAGCAGCCTGGCAGGCAGGAAGCTGAGACAGGACCCTGCCTGGTTCCGCATGGCACCGACGGCTCCGCTTTGAGCCGGGACACCATGGTGACAGCTGTTCCCATTTGCCGGGGACAAATTGCATAACATACACTGGGCTCTGGAGCCAGCCTGCTTGGGCTCAGATCCCAGCTCGGCTGTGTCCTGCCTCTGACCCTGGGCAGTCACTTCACCTCTGTGATTCTGAGTTTCCTCGTCTGTAGAATGGCCACAGTAACTGTAGCTACTTCAAAGATGATGCCACAGAGCCGGCTACGTTATTCCGAGATGATTTCTTCAGCCAGGTCCTCTTCTGGGTTCTTTACATAGGACTGATTTTCTCTTCACTGCCCCCAGATTTGCCTCCTCCCCAAGTGGCACCTGCTGCCACCTGCTGTCAGTAATGGCACTTGCTTCCATGCGGCCATCTGGTAAACCATTCCCTCTACCAGGACGGGTGGGAGTTACAGAAGGGATGGGCATTTGAGGGGGACCTGGATAACATTCAGGAAAAAAGGGCATGAGAGGCCTCCAGGCAGAAGGTACTGTGCAAGGTACTGTGCATGCATAGGGAGGTAGGAAAGCATGTCGAGTGTCAGCTTCTTTTTTTTTTTTTTTTTTTTTAATTTTTATTTATTTATGATAGTCACACAGAGAGAGGGAGAGAGAGGCAGAGACACAGGCAGAGGGAGAAGCAGGCTCCACGCAGGGAGCCCGACGTGGGATTCGATCCTGAGTCTCCAGGATCATGCCCTGGGCCAAAGGCAGGCGCCAAACCACTGCGCCACCCAGGGATCCCGAGAGTCAGCTTCTTACAGGTCATTTACGGTGACTGGCCTCCAGGGTGAAGGGGGGAAGGAGGGGGCAGAGCGGTGGACATAGCTGCATCTTCAGTGTCCTTAAATGACCATCTTGGGACCTTGTCCTCTTTCTTGAGGGCCCTAGAGAGCCATGGAAAGATTCTGAGCAGGAGAGGGCTGCGGTTAGGTTTGGGCTTGAGCTGCTGTGAGGAGGTAGACCAGGTGGGGAGACTGAGGCTGTGTGCGGTTTATGGGGGCTGGGGGAGTGGGGTCCGTGCTGGCACAGCCACAGAGCAGGAAACTGAGGGCCTGGGCGGGGCCAAGGGAAGGGGGGGCAGTGGAGGTCATGCTCAGGAAGCCAAGCAGACAGGCCCTGTGTAGGCCTTACAGTCTTGAGAGGGACAAGGCCAGAGAAAGCGAGGATGGTTGGCTGCCCCTGAGTTAGGAACCTGAGAGAATAAAACAGGTTTGAGGGGAGATGTTGAGGCTTGTTTGGCACATGGTGGGTGTGAGGGGCTAAAGGGACATTCAGAGGAAGGCATCAGAAGGTCACAGGAAACTCAGGGCACGGCGTCGGGGTGTGGTTGAGGCTGGCGACAGGTGGGGAACGGAGGCCACGCGGGTAGGTGTGGCAGCCCTGGGTGGGAACACCAGGAGAACACCAGCCTGGGGAAGTCAGCTTTAGGGTATTTATATATGATACCAGTAAGGAAACATTTGTGATGAGCCCTGGGGTTTTCTGTGTAAGCAATGAATCACTAAATTCTACTCCTGAAATTAATATTACACTACATGTCAACTGACTAGAATTTAAATGAAAACTTGAAACATTTAAAAAAAAAAAAAACTAAGGTAAGATTTGGGCTGCAAGGAAAAGATCCTGACTAGTGCTGGCTGAAACAATGAGATGATTGTATATTGCCTGTCCCCAGAGTTGGGGAAAGCTCTGGGCATGAGACCACCCACAGCTCCAGCAAGGTCTTGTGGCCCGGGGTTCCCAATCTCACTGTTTTGCCACCTTCAGCTGAAGGCTTGGCTCCACATGGGCTCTCCTCATGGCCCCAAAGTAACTGCTGCAGATCCAGGCATCAAACCAGACATGATAATTTTTAGTGCAAGAAGAAGGGGGCGTCTCTTCCCAGATTGTCTCTTTGGAAGCAAGGAAACCTTTCCTCCAGAGCCTCCCTGAAGACTTCCTCCATCTCGTTGGCCAAAATTGGTTCACATGCCCATCCTGAACCAATCATTGGCCAGAGTGATGGAACCACCATGATTAACTTGGATTCCTCAGGATTCCCCCTGCCACCTGAAACTGAAGCTGAGGCTGAGATTTTGGTTTGGAGGCTGGCGAATGTGTGAACAAAACTGGACTTCTATTAGAAAGGCAGGAGGGGAAGAATGGGCAGACATGGATCAACGAAGCAGTCAAGGTCATCATGTACAATTGTGCAGGTCGGGACCAACACAAGGGATTTCCGGCTGGCAGGGTGGAAACACACAGGGGCTGAAGTTCAAGGCTGAAAATGACCCAAAGGGGCTTCTTTTTCTAGTTAACATAAAGGCTCCATCTGCAGGCAGTGACCTTTCAACTGGTGTCCTCATACCAGAGAGAAGAGTTTATAAAGGAGACAGAAAAAGAGTTCCAGGGGAGTAGGAAAAACGAGAGGGTGGGGAGAATCGGTAAGGGATGAGAGAATTTTAAAGAAAATTCACCATTGTCAAAAGTCATGCTAAGAAGTCACCCAAGATTGTTTCAATAACAGTTATAAGAAAACACTTATAAAGGATTTACTATGTGCCAGGCACGGCTCCAGGCTCTTGGTGTGTAATTTGTTTAACCTCAGCAACTCTATTAGGTACACTTTCTACATTTTACAGTTGAGGAAAGGCCCAGAGAGGTTGAATAACTTGCCCAAGGTCACACAGGAAGTGCAGAACTGGGATCTGAGCAAAGTTTTGTTTGGTCCCCTTGTCCCACAGGAGCTCAGAAATCTATCATCAGCCTCCCAGCCTTCCTGGTTCCTCACGGTTGTCCTCGCTGCTAACGTTCACAGCTGGTTGGGGGAGACGGTCGCTTCTCACCTTGCAGGTGGCGCCTGTGTGATCTGGCTTCTGCTCCTCACTGCTTCTTCCAGATTCCACTAGAAAAAGAAACCAGGCCCTATTTAATTCAAGTCACGGGGCGGGGGGGAGGGGGAGGGAGAAAAGTGCAGGCTAAAAATTCAAAAGGTACAAAAGAGTGTACGGTGGAAAGTCTGGTTTTCTCCCACACTCAGGCTGTGTTGACTAATTTCTCAGGGCTTCCGGGCAAATAACAGCAGTATGTTTGTGCATGTGTGTCATTTATTTTTCCTTCATTCTGCTCGAGTAGCATCGAGTATGGGAAGGTGGTTACAATCACAGACCCTAGAGGCAAAGTCCCTGGGTGTAAGTCTGAATGCTGTCACTCCCAAGCTCTGTGGCTTTGGGCAAGTGATTTTACCTCCCTGTGCCCGAGTTTGTTAATCTGTAAAATGGGATGATAACTGAACCTACCTCATGGACTTGTTAGAGAATTTAGCAACTAATATCTGTAAACCTCTTAGACTAGTGTCTGGTACTCAATAAATTGTTGACTAATTATTTTTTAAAGATTTTATTTGTTCATGAGAGACAGAGAGAGAGAGGGGCAGAGACACAGGCAGAGGGAGAAACAGACTCCATGCAGGGAGCCTGATGTGGGACTTGATCCCGGGATTCCAGGATCACACCCGGGGCTGCAGGCGGTGCTAAACCACTGTATCATTGGGGCTGCCCTTGTTGACTAATTGTTATCCTCATTTCTGCACATTATACATTAGAGATATATATAGTGTATGTATCTTACATTATATAATAAATATATAATACACAGATATACAACTTTTTAAAAAAAGGTTTTATTTGAGACAGAGCATGAGCAGAGGGCGAACATTTTTTTTTAAGATTTTATTTATTTATTCATGAGACACATACACACACACACACACACACAGAGGCAGAGGGAGAAGCAGGCTCCATGCAGGGAGCCCAACGCGAACTCATCCCAGGTCTCCAGAATCAGGCCCTGGGCTGAAGGTGGCGCTAAACCGCTGAGCTACCCGGGCTGCCTCAAGAGGGAGAACATTGTATAGGATATATATGTATATAGATATGCAACATATATATAAGATATATATTATATAAGATATATATACAGATACATAGATATACAACTTTTAAAAAGTATTTCATTTATTTATTTGAGCGAGAGAAAGCACAAGCAGGGGGAGGGGTAAAGGGAGAGGGAGAAGCAGACTCCCTGCTGAGCAGGGAGCCTGATGTGGGACTGGATCCCAGGACTCCAAGACCACATCCTGAGCCAAAGGTAGATGCCTAACTGAGCCCCAGATATACTACTTATATATACTTTTTTTAGTACTATTCTCATTTCTACACCTTGTTTTTTTTTTTTTTTTTTTAGATTTTATGCATTTGGGGCACCTGGGTGGCTCAGCAGTTGAACATCTGCCTTTGGCCCAGGGCATGATCCTGGAGTCCTGGGACCGAGTCCCACATCAGGCTTCCTGAACGGAGCCTGCTTCTCCCTCTGCCGATGTCTCTGCCTCTCTCTCTCTCTCTCTCTGTGTCTTTCATGAATAAATAAATAAAATCTTAAAAAAAAAATTTATGTATTTATTTGAGAGAGAGGGAGAAAGAGCATACAAGTTGGGGAGAGGGAGAAACAGGGTCCCTGCAGAGTAGGGAGCCCAATGCAGGGCTCAATTCCAGGACCCCAGGATCATGACCTAAGCTGAAGGCAGACACTCAACCTACTGAGCCACCCAGGCGCCCCATGTGCACCTTGCTTTTATCACCAACCCAATATAATTAGGAGATCATTCCAGAGACACACAAATAGATTTCTTTCTTTCTTTTTTTCACAAATAGATTTCATATCCTTTTTTTTCAGTCTGCAGTGCCTCCTTTAGGACACACATCTCAAATTATTTCAACATCTCACTAATGGACATGTGGGTGGTTGCCAATCTTGCTGGCATAAATGATGCTGCAAGGTGCACCTTTGCATCAAGATAGGAGCGAATTCCTAAGGGGAGGTGGGGGTGTGTGTGCCATGAGGATACCAAAGTCTCTCTGACTCTGTTCATGAGTCTAGAAGGGCTCAGGTACGTAGCTGGTGGGTTTCTTCTCTCAGATGAAGTCACTCCTCCATGACCTGTGGGGCTGGAGCCAGCTGGGGTGGGCCGGCATAGACTTCCATCAACTGTTCATTTAAACAGAACATCTCTTCTGTGCTGTGTTGGACAGAGTTAGAAACAACAGTGATGGAGAAAGCTCTAGGCCTTGTCCTCACGGACCCTGTGATTCAGTGGGAAACAGTCATGGCCTAGTGTGTTCAGGGAAGGGATGGGATCGATTGTATACTACAGACAAAACTCTAGGTAAGGAAAGTGGTCAGCCAAGTAGACAAGGTAAGGAGTAGTGTTCCAAAGGGTGTTACTGCACGTACACAGCCTGGAGGGGAGAAAGAACAAGCCTGATCAAGGATATTCAAGTCCCTCCATGAGACTGGGCTGTAGACCATGCAGGTCTATAAGGGAGACAGGAGATGAGCTGGGTAGGAAGGACAACTGGCAGGAGATTGTGCAGGGCTCTGGAAACCAACTGACCTGAGGTCCTAGGGGTACACAGAAGGCTTTTTTAAATTTTATTTTTTAAAAGATTTTATTTGTTTATTCATGAGAGACACAGAGGCAGAGACACAGAGGCAGAGACACAGCAGAGGGAAAAGCAGGCTCCCTGTGGGGAACCTAGTGCAGGACTAGATCCCAGGACCCCAGGTTCACGACCTAAGCCAAAGGCAGCTGCTCAACCATTGAGCCATCAGGTGCCCCCAGAAGGCTGGTTCTCAAGGCGTGGTCCCCAGACCATCAGTATCAGCATCACCTGAAAACTTGCCAAAATACAGCTTCTGCGGCCCCACCTCTGACTTGCTGAATCAAACTCTGGGAGGTGGAGCCCAACAACCTGTTTCAACAAGCTCTAATGCACCTTAAAGTCTGAAAATCACGGATGTAGGGAAAAGTCAGCTTTGCCGTTGATCAAGAAGTCATGGCCTGAATCCTTAACTGTTAGGCATCAGAATATAAACGAAAAGTATTGATCTACTGAATATTTATTTCCGCCAGGCACTCCTCACGTGTTATAGACTCCCCACAACCCTGTGAGGTGGTTGCTTGTGGCCCTGGTTCGTAGGAGGAGGGTGGTAAGCCGCTGTCAGATTAATTCCCACGAGGAGACCAAACGTTTTCTCGGGAAAAATTTTTATATAAAAGCCCGATTGGAAAAAAAAAAAAAAAAAAGCCCGATTGGGCAGATGACGAGTAAGGGCTGCCTGAACAGCCCGTGGGAACCCCCTGAAGACCTTGCTATCACAAGCTCCGGTCCCCAGCACCCTCGGTCCTCCAGGCCCGGGGCGCCAGGTGGTCGAGCAGCGCCTTCACCGCGCCGCCCAGTGGCGGGCGCCTTGGGGACGAGCGTTCCCGTGGAGACCGGCGCGAGAGGTACCGGGAAAAGCGGAAGTCGGTGGTGGAAGCGTGGGCGGCCATTTTGAAACCGGGCAAGAGGGGCGGGGACCGGAGCGGCCGAGTGACGGTTGACCGGTTTCAGATAAGCGACTGGTACCGCGGGACGGGGGAGAAGGGGGAGGTGCCTGGGGTCACCCCAGGGAGGGATGCGGGGGGCGGGGGGGCAGAGAGAAGGGGAGGGAGGGGAGGAGGAGAAAAGGGGAGAGGCCAGAGAAAGGGGGGAGGAGTCGAGGGACCCAGCAGAGGCGGGGAGGGGCGGAGAAAGGGCGGGGCGACGGCCGGGGAGGCGAAGACGCGAGATGAGCAGGGGCGGGGCTCCAGGGGGCGGGGCGTAGAGCCGCTAGCTGTCCGTCCCGGGCATGGAGAGGGGTCGCGCGAAAAGGGAGAAGGGGGTCAGAAAGTGCCGCGGTTCGGGGGAGGTGAGGACCGAGCAGGCGCTGACCGACAAGGTAGCGCCCGCGTGGAACGAGGAAAAGGTGCAGGGCGGGGAGAAGGCGCGGAGCGAGGGGAAGGCCAGTGGCGAGGAGAGGTCCCGAGGCAATGAGGGGGCCTCTGAGAAGGGACGTGGTTCTACGAAGGGGCGGGGTGAGGGGCAGGTTCGAGAAGAACAGCTCTCCAAGGACCCGGCGAAAGGACGGGTCTTTAAGGGTCGGATCGAAGAACAAGGACGGGTCCAGGAACAGGGGCGGGGCAAGGAGGGGAAGCCGAGGGCAGAGCCAGCTCCCGCAGAGAAACAGGGGCGGGGACAGGGAAGGGGGCACGGCATGGAGAGGGTCCCGGTCCAGGACCCAGAAAAGGGAAAGGCTAGATACAGGACCCGGTACCAGGGCAGCGCCCGGGCCAGGAGAAAGGGGAGATGCGAAGAGAAGTGGGAGGGCGGGGCAAAGGGTGGAGGCGGAACCAGGTGCACGTGCAAATGCAAGTGCACGACCAGAGAAAGTAGCAGGATTGGGGAAAATAGATGGGGCATGGCCAAAGCAAGAAACAGAAACCGAAGCTGGGCGAAGAGTAGGAGCCGGATGCAGAGCAGAGGCGGAGCAAAGAACAGGTGTAGGGCAAGGTTAAGGGGTGAGGCGAGGAGGCGGGGCGAAACTAGGCGCAGGGCCATGTCCAGGAGCAGCAGTAGAGGAGGGACCTGGAATATTAGTAGAAGTGGGGTCCCGAATAGGAGCAGATGCAGCATCTTGGTCAAGGGCGAAATCTGGAGCAGGAGCGGAGCCAGGAGCAAGAGCAGGGGCGGGTCCAGGAGCAAGTGCAGGGGCGGGTCCAGGAGCAAGAGCGGGGGCGGGGCCAGGAGCAAGAGCGGGGGCGGGGCCAGGAGCAAGTGCAGGGGCGGGGCCAGGAGCAAGAGCAGGGGCGGGGCCAGGAGCAAGAGCGGGGGCGGGGCCAGGAGCAAGTGCAGGGGCGGGGCCAGGAGCAAGAGCAGGGGCGGGTCCAGGAGCAAGAGTAGGGGCGGGTCCAGGAGCAAGAGCGGGGGGGGTCCAGGAGCAAGTGCAGGGGCGGGGCCAGGAACAAGTGCAGGGGCGGGTCCAGGAGCAAGTGCAGGGGCGGGGCCAGGAGCCAGGGCTGGGCGAAGGGCAGGAACTTGGTAGGATCTCGGAAGGCTGCTCTCCCGCGCAGTCTGGCTCGCGGGTGTTGACCCCCGCGTTCTCCAGGTTCGAGCCATGTTTTGCGCTGCCCCGCGATGTGCCCTGATGGCCTTGTGTGGCCGAAACTCCCGAGTCCTGCCGGCGCTGTGGGCACTACTGGCGGTGCTATTGGTACCGTGGAGGCTGTGGGCGATCGAGGATATCGAGGAGTGCACCTGGCAGGTTGTCCTGAACAAGTTTGAGACGGTAGGCAAGAACGGCATGAGCGACCGCTTCTTCAGTCAAGAGCCCCTGGAGACAGTGGACAATGTGTTCAGACCGCTGGTGGATGCACCCACCGACCAGGATGAGGTGAGGGTACTGGTGTCAGGTGACCGGGACAGGTCATAGAGCTGCACCCCACTCGGCTCTGGACATTTGCCCAACCTCTTCTTGCAGAAATACCTGAGCTTCCCATACTACCTGAAGATCAACTACTCCTGCAATGGAGAGGTGAGTGAGTGCAGCGGGGGTGGACTCATTCTGCATGGCCCTCAGTTTCCCCAGTCTCTAACATTTTAAAAAAAGATTGATTTATCTATTTGAGAGAGAGAGAATGAGCAGGGGGAGGGGCAGAAGGGAAGAAGCAGACTCCCCGCTGAGCAGGGGACCTGAGGCAGGCTCCATCCCAGGACCCCAGGATCATGTCCAGAGCCCAAGGCAGCCACCTAACCGACTGAGCCACCCAGGTGCCCCAATCTCTAACATTTTAATAGTGGTGGTACTACCAGACCCTGGGGGCCCTACAGATTCAAGAAGATTCCCAGTATCCCACCAGGCACATAGTAGGTGCTCAAGTAAGACGGACTTTTTGGGTTTTTTTGCCATTAAAAAAATTGAGATGGGGTGCCTGGGCGGCAGAGAAGGTTGAATGTCTGACTCGGTTTTTGGCTTATGACATGATCTTGGGGTCGTGAGATCTAGTCCCACCTGTGCTCCACTCCCAGTCCACAGTCGTCTTGGGGCTCTCTTCCTCACCCTCTACCCCTCTCACCTTCCACTCTCCCCCTCTTTCTCTCTAAAACAAACAAATAAATCTCTTTTTTTAAATGAGCTGTAACTCATATCATAAAATTCACTATTTAAAGTGTACAATTTAATAGTTTTTAGTAAATTAATGAAGTTGTGCAACAATTACCATTCTCTAATTATACAACACATTGATCATCCTAAAAAGAAACCCAGTACCCCCTTCCTTCAGCCTCTAGAGACCACTAACTTACTTTCTGTTCCTATGAATTTACTTATTCTGGACAGTTCATATAAATGGAGTTGTCCAATAGGTAGCCTTTTGTGTCAGGCTTCTTTCACGTGGTATGTTTTCAAGGCTTGCCTATGCTGTACATGTATCAGTGTTTCTCTTTTATGGATGAATAATATTTACGTGTAAGGAGGTGCTACATTTTGTTTATTCATTAATTGATGGACGTTTGAGTTATTACCACTTTTTGGCTATTATGAACAATGCTGTTATAAACATATGTGTACAAGTTTTTGTGTGGACATGTATTTTCAGCTCTCTTAGGTCAATACTTACAAATGGAATTGCTGGCTCAAACGTTAACTGTTTCACCTCCGAGGAACTGCCTGATTATTTTCCAAAGCAGCTGCACCATTTTCTATTCCCATTAGCAATGTGTGAAGGTTCCAGTTTCTCTACATCTTCACCAACACTTGTTCGTCTTTCAGTTACAGCCAAAAGATGTGGGTGTAAGGTGGTATCTATTGTGGTTTTGAGTTACATTTCCCTCAAGACTCCTGACATTAAACATGTTTTCGTATGCTCACTGGTCACTTATCTTCTTTGGAAAAATATTTATTCAAATCCTTTGGGATTCCTGGGTGGCTCAGCAGTTTAACGCCTGCCTTCGGCCCAGGGCATGATCCTGGAGTCCTGGGATAGAGCCCCACATCGGGGTCCCTGCATGGAGCCTGCTTATCCCTCTGCCTGTGTCTCTGTCTCTGTCTCTGTCTCTCTCTCTCTCTCATGAATAATTAAATAAAATCTTTAAAAAAATCCTTTGCCAAATTGGGTTGTCTTTGTACTGTTGCATTGTAAAAATTTCTTTATATATTCTGGACACTGGTTCCTTGTCAGATGTATGATTTGTAAATATTTTGTCACATTCTATGTCGCAGGCTTGTCTTTTCACTTTTTAAAAAAGATTTTATTTATTTATTCATGAGAGACAGAGAGAGAGACAGAGACACAGGCAGAGGGAGAAGCAGACTCCATG
Organism: Canis lupus baileyi; assembly: GCF_048164855.1. Taxonomy (NCBI): domain Eukaryota; kingdom Metazoa; phylum Chordata; class Mammalia; order Carnivora; family Canidae; genus Canis; species Canis lupus. The sequence goes on along the minus strand of NC_132838.1, from coordinate 115,153,150 downwards.
CAGGGAGTCCAATGCGAGACTCTATCCTGGGTCTCTGGGATCATGCCCTGAGCTGAAGGCAGATGCCCAACTGTTGAGCCACTCAGGTGTCTTTTTACTTTCTTGATGGTGTCCTTAAAGCACAAAGGTTTTATGTTTATTGAGGTGTAATTCACAGACCGTAAAATAGCACTAAAGTTTTTAATCTTAATAGAGTCTAATTTATCATTTTTTTTCTTTTGTTGCTTATCCTTTTGGTATTGTTTAGGCCATGAAGATTTACTTCCATGTTTTCTTCTAAGAGTTTTTAAATTTTAGCTGTAAGTTTAGGTCTTTGATCCATTTTGAGTTAATTTTTGTGTATGGTGTGAGGTAGGGGTCCAACTTTTGCATGTGAATATCCAGGTATAGGTATCCCACTGCCATGTGTATAAATGAATTGTCTTGGCACCCTTGTCAGAAATCAATTGACCATATTGTAAAGGTTTATTTCCAGGTATAGTTCTATTCCATTGCTCTATATATGTCTGCCCATATGTCAGTATCACATAGTCTTCATTCCTGTGGGTTTGTAGTAAGTTTTTGAATCAGGAAGTTTGAGTCCTCCAACTTTGTTGTTCTTTTCCAGAGTTGTTTGGGCTCAAGTAAGCCTTTTAAGGATAGTAGGATGTTGTGGTCTAAAACTGAAGTTCTGGAAGCAACAGACCTAGGTTTGAATCTGCCACTGACTGACATTTACTTGGAAGAAGTGTACCAGAGCATGATAGTTGATACTTTGGGCTCTGGAGCTAGGCTGCCTGGGTTCAAATCCCAGCTCTGCTACATAGTAATTATGATCTCTGGCAAATTACTTAACTTTTCTGCATTAAAGTTTCCTCAGCCTTAACGAGGATTCAATAATCATCATACCCACTTCGCAAAACGATTAAACATGTGTGAAGCACTTAGCACAGTGACTGGTTCATAGAAAGAGCTCAAGAATGCTAGCAATAAGTGTTGAGTGTCACCCTGGGCAGAGAGTTTTGCTCCAAGAACCTTATCTCCTTATCTGCAAAAATATGATAATAGTACCTTTATCTGGACATTCAACACCTACAGTGAGTTAGATCCTTTTTGATTATTTGCTTACAACATGGGGGATTTAATGATTAACAGCATGGCTAGGTTTTTCTTACGGATTCAGACCAACAGGGAAGCTATCAGCTATCAAGTAAATACATAAAATCATTTCTGAAGAATGATTAGTGCAAAGAAGAAAATAAAATGTGATATATTAGAAAGGAAGGTGTTACGGCATGTTTGGGGGCGGTCTCAGAAGAGGGTTGAGCAGAGACCTGAGTGATAAAAGGGAACTGAGGAGATGGGGAAGGCACCCTAGGCCAAAGCTGAGGCTAGTGCGATGGTCCTGGAGTAGGACAGAAGCTACCGTGTGTGAGGAGGCATAAGTGAGGGCACAGTGGGAGGAGATGGGGCAGGGAGGTGAGGAGGGCTCAGGAACCAGGGTGAGGACTCAGTCTCTGCCCTGACTGGATGGAGCCACGAGGAGATTCTGACCCAGGTGTTCCCAGGCTCCCACCTGCTGTGTAGGGGGCAGGGTGGGGGCAGGGAGACTGTGAGGAGGCAGTCACGTGGTCTAGGCAGGAGTTGGGGGTGGACAGGACCAGGGCCACTGTCGCCCCTATGGGAGAGCCCTACCTCACTGGTGCCCACTGCCCTGTGGTTGAAAAATCCACAGGGCTCCTGGGTGGTCCAGTCAGTTAAACATCCAACTTTAGATCTCTGCTCAGGTCTTGATCTCAGGGTCATGAGTTCAAACCCTGTGTTGGGCTCCATACTAGATGTGGAGCCTACTTAAAAAAAAAAAAAAAAAAAAAAGAAAGATCCAGAGGTAGGGTTGAAATTAAAATTGGTGTAGTTGGCAGGGTTGAAAGTGCCATGGCTGGGGTGATAAAGGCCTATGCAAAGGTGATCTGACTCATTATTGTTATTTTTTAAGGTTTTATTTATTGGGACACTGGGGTGGTTCAGCGGTTGAGTGTCTGCCTTCAGCCTAGGGTGTGATGCCCGAGTTCTGGGATCGAGTCCCACATCGGGCTCCCTGCACGGAGCCTGCTTCTCTCTCTGCCTGTGTCTCTGCCTCTCTCTGTGTCTCTCACCAATAAATAAATAAAATCTTTTAAAATATTTTATTTATTAATTTGAGAGGGAAAGAGCATGAGCCAGTCGGGGAAGGGAGAAGCAGACTCCCTGCTGTTGGGAACCCTGTGTGGAGCCCAAGCACATGACCCCAGGATCATGACTCAAGCTGAAGGCAGACACTCCACCCGAGTCACACAGGTGCCCCTGGTCAGACCCCTTTAATCTCCGTCCCTGGTCTCACAGCCTATCCCCCACCCACAGTGGCTTGAGTGCTGCCTTCTCTTGAGGATGCCTCTGAGCTTTTGCTTATGCTGTTCCATACAGCTGGCCCACCCTTCTCCTTCCCTCCTTTTTTTTTTTTAAAGATTTTATTTGTTCATGATAGACACAGAGAGAGAGAGAGAGAGAGAGAGAGAGAGGCAGAGACACAGGCAGAGGGAGAAGCAGGCATCATACAAAGAGCCTGACGTGGGACTCGATCCTGGGTCTCCAGGATCATGCCCTGGGCTGCAGGCGGCGCTAAACCGCTGCTCCACCGGGGCTGCCCATCCTTCCCTCCTTTCATCTCCACTGTAAGCCTGTGTGCCTGTCTCCACCCAGCCTGGGCCCTGGCATTTCTGGGAGGCTGGCAATCCCCCGCTACCCACCCCTGCCCCCCGCCAGCTGTCTTCTCTTGCACCTTCCCTGTTCCTTTCTGTGTATAACTGCCCCCTCCCACCCTTGCCCACAGGCTCCAGCTCCAAATCCTGGGACTGACAGGGGTAGCAGAGAGTCAGATTTCTGGACTCTCTGCTACCCCTTCGTGGACCTGGGAGCCATGAAGTGAGGGATGAGGCCACTAGCAGCTCTGAGTGCCACTTTCCCACTTTGGCTCACCCCGTTTCCTGGTGCCTTCCCTACATCCAAGTCCTGCCTGAAGACAAATTGCCCAAAATGGTGATTTTGGCTTCCCAGGGACCATTTATGCTTACTTTATGGTTTGTGTTAAGGTTGCCCAACAAGTAACTTCAAAATTAGCAAGGTATTAGTACGTTAAATATGATATGGGATTTTTTAAAAGTATATATTAGTGGATGGCATCTGAATTCCTCTAAGGGAGACACATGTTTTTGTAAAGGAGACTGCCTGGGATCCCTGGGTGGCGCAGCGGTTTAGTGCCTGCCTTTGGCCCAGGGTGCGATCCTGGAGACCTGGGATCGAATCCCACGTCAGGCTCCTGGTGCATGGAGCCTGCTTCTCCCTCTGCCTATGTCTCTGCCCCTCTCTCTCTCTCTCTCTCTCTCTCTCTCTCTCTGTGTGACTATCATAAGTAAATAAAAAATTAAAAAATATATATATAAAAAGAAAAGGAGACTGCCTGTGGTGTGGAAGAGGGCTCCAGCCTCACCTCCTTCTGCGACCCCTCTCACCACCTCCTCCCCCCATCCCCTGCCTGTCTCCCAGCCTGGCCTGTCCCCGCCCCAGCCCCCAGGCCAGACCACTGTTCTCTCGCAAGGTGTCCAAGAGGCTGGGCTGCCAAAGGGGGGCTCAGGGTAGGGGAACCGGCGCCTCTCTTACCTACACACCCCTTGGGGGGGTTCATCTTGCCTTCAGTCCTCCGAGGCCCAGGTCCGCAAGGGCCACCTGACGGGGCTGAAGCCCGTGGTGCTGGTGACCTTCCAGTCCCCAGTCAACTTCCATCGCTGGAAGATAGAGCAGCTGCAGATCCAGATGGAGGCAGCCCCCTTCCGCAGCAAAGGTGGGCCTGGGGCACACATGGAGGGGCCACGGCCTGGCGAGGGTGTGGGGAGCGTGCAGGGGGCCCCAGTGGGGTCTATGGCCTGGGGGAGGGACGTGGGGGGGTTGCAGGGAGATCCCAGGGGGACTGTGGCCTGGGGGGCACTACTGGGAGACCCCGGCAGCCTGAGTGCCCGCTGCCTACGGCAGAGGAGTGCATCGCAGAGGAGGTGTGTGTCATGAGCTGGTACACGCCCATGCCCATCAAGAACGGCAGCGTGGTCATGCGTGTGGATGTCAGCAGCAATGGCCTGGGGCCCTTCATTCACGATAAAAGGTGCCTTTTCCCAAGCCTGGGATGGGGGTGGACTCCGGGAGGGCCTTCCTAATCTCCAGATCCCCAGAGAAGCCAGGAGGAGACCCAAGGGAGGGAAGCCGGTGGGGGGCATGGTCGTGAGCTATGGGCAGGAGCCCTGGAAACGGGCACCCTCACCTGTGCTTGCCCACACCTTCTGCCAGGTTTCAGGTAAACATCAACGGCTTCTTGCAGAGACAGCAGGACGACACACTGCAGTTCACTGTGGGAAATGAGGTGAGGGGCCCAGATAGGAGAGAAACAAGGTAGAAAATGAGGGTGAGGGGATCCCTGGATGGCTCAGCAGTTTAGCGCCTGCCTTTGGCCCAAGGCGTGGTCCTGGAGTCTTGGGATCGAGTCCCTCATCGGGCTCCCTATGTGGAGCCTACTTCTCTCTGCCTGTGTCTCTGCCTCTCTCTTTGTGTCTCTCATGAATAAATAAATAAAATCTTTAAAAAAGTAAAAAGAAAAAGAAAAGAAAACGTGGGTGAAAGATGGTGGGCCAGGGCCCCAGTTATTTCCCAAACAAGTGGCAGACCTTACAGAGGGCTTGCTTTGTGCCAGGCCCCAGGTGAGGTGCTCCCCTAAATATGTGGTCACGTTCAGGCTTTACAGGGACCCCGTGAGGGAAGGTACTCTCACAAACCCATTTGCGGGAGGAGAACACTGAGGCCCTAAAGGGATGGAGCCATTTGCCCACAGTCTCCCAGCATGTACATAGGGAAAGGGACTTGAAACTGCATCTACCTGACTCTTGCACATCCAGTCATTCATTCAGTGGGTGCGGTCCATTCATTCATTCAACGGGCACTGACTGAGACCACGGTGTGGAGGACATACCAGGGACACACGGACAGAGCTGACAGACAGATGGCACACTGTATACACGATGTCAAGGGGATTCCCAGAGTAGGTGAAAAGGTGGCAAGTGCTCCGCAGAGAGTGCAGAGTGAAGGGGCTCCAGCCTGGGCAGGGAAAGGATTGCATAGTCGATGGAAGGGTCAGGAAAGGCCTGAGAAGGTGGCCATTTGAGTCGTGTCCTGGAGTCAGAGAGGAGGGAAGCACGTTGGGTACTTGGGGAAGAGCATTTCATACACGGGAAACAGCCAGTGCCAAGCCTCACAGGTGGGAATGTGCCCGGTGAGTCTGGGAAGCAGTGAGGAGGCCCACATGGCTGGGAGAGAGTGAGCTGGAGGGTGGGGGGAGCGATGGCACATGGGGTCAGAGAGGTGACAGGGACAAATTATATGTAGCCTCCCAGGTCAGAGGCGAGGACTTTGGTTTTTACCCTAAATGAGATGGAGCCATGGGAGGCTGGGGGGAGTGGTAAGCAGCCCTCTGGCCACCCCCTCCATCCCCGGCCCCCCGGCAGATCTTCAATCTGATACCCCGATACTTCGTGAATGTGCCATCGAGGCCCCTGTGGCACACTGTGGACCAGGCACCTGTGCTCATCCTGGGCGGCATTTCCGATGAGAAGTTTATCCTGCTTACTGACACCAGCTTCAGGGACTTCTTTCTCGTGGAGGTGAGCAGGACCCAGCAGGCAGTGTGCTGGCACCTCTTGTAGGGTACTGCGCCCCAGCCCCTAAAATATGCTGGGTCCTGGGGCCATGGAAAGAGTCCCTAAAGACATAGCAGCTCCCTCGAGGGACAGGTAGCAGGAGGGGGAGACGCTCTGGCTTCAGATCCGGGTTCGGCCACCACCTGGCTATGTGACCCTGGGCCAAGTCATTTCACCTACCCGGGCCTCAGATTCCCCATCTGTAAAGTGTGAATAATCTTCATATTCACCTGCTAGAATCATTGTGAGTGTGGTATATAAGTTCACATCAGCTGGACACAGAATGAGTACTTGACAAAAACAAAGGCGCAATGGCACTGTGATACACCCAGCAAAATTAGCTAGAAGCCTTTCATACCATCTAACAGGGCCAGTTTACCCCAGTTGTCTAAAAATGTCTTAAAAATACATTTTTAAAGATTTTATTTATTCATGAAAGACACAGAGGCAGAGACGTAGGCAGAGGGAGAAGCAGGCTCCCTGAAGGAAGCCCAACTCAGGACTTGATCCCAGGGCCCCGGGATCACAACCTGAGCCAAAGGCAGACAACTGACCCACCCAGATGTCCCCAAAATATATTTTTTATTTGAATAGAGTCAACACACAATGTTACATTAGTATCGGGGGTACGACATCGTGATTGGAGAAGTTTATACGTAGCGCTGTGCTCCCCCAAGTGTAGCTACCGCCTGTCAGCACACATCACTGTTACGGTACCCCTCACTATGTTCTCTGTGCTGTGCCTTTTATCCCCACGACTTACTCATTCCCTAACCAGAAGCCTGTATCGCCCACTCCCCTTCACCCATTTTGTGTATCCTCCCATCTTCCCCTCTGACCACCATCAGTTTGTTCTCTGTGTTTATGGGTCTGATTCTGCTTTTTGTTTGTTTCCTCATTTGTTTTGTTTTTTTAAGAGTCCACATATCAGGAAGATCATATGGTGTTTGTCTTTTTCTGTCTGACTTATTTCACTTAGCATAACACCCTCTAGGTCCATCCATGTTGTCACAAATGGCAAGATCTCATTTTTTATGGCTGAGTCATAGTCCATTGGGTGTGCACACCACATCTTCCTTATCCATTCATCAGTTGGTGGACGCTTCCGTTGGTGGTTGCTTCCGTATCTTGGCTATTGTAAATAATGCTACAGTAAACATAGGGTTGCCTACATCTTTTCAAATTAGTGTTTTCATGTTCTTTGGGGGAAATACCCAGGAGTGAAATTACTGGATCATATGGTAATTCCACTTTTAATTTTTTGAGGACCCTCCATACTGTTTTCCATAACTGGCCACACCAGTGTGCATTCCCACCAACACAGCAAGAGGGTTCCTTTTCTTTTTTAAAATTTTATTTGTAAGCAATATCTACACCCAGTGTGGGGTTCGAACTCACAACCCTGAGATCAAGTGTCACATGCTCTACTGACTGAGCCAGTCAGGTGCCCCTGAGGGTACTTTTTTCCTCCACATTCTCCCCAACACTTGTTTCTTGTGTTGTTGATTTTAGTGACTCTGACTGGTATGATGTGATAGCTCCTAGGAGGTTTTGATTTGCATTTCCCTGATGATGAGTGATGCTGAGCATCTTTTCATGTGTCTGTTGGCCATTGTGTGTCTTCTAAACATGCCTTTTCAAGTTGGTTTGAATCAGGATTAACATTGCGTTTGGTAAAGTCCCTTAATACTCACTCTAGGGACGCCTGGGTGGCTAAGTGGTTGAGCCTCTGCCTTTGTTTGGCCCAGGGGGTGATCCTGGAGTCCCGGGATCGAGTCCCACATCCGGCTCCCTGAGTGGAGCCTGCTTCTCCCTCTGCCTGGGTCTCTGCCTCTCTCTCTGTGTATCTCTCGTGAATAAACAAAATCTTTAAAAAAATTTTTTCTTAAAAAAAATACTCACTCTCTTCACCTGTAAGTCTGCTCCTGACTCCACCTTCTTCCCTTCTTCTATCAGCTTTCTTCAGTCAAATGGAGAAACCAGGCCTTTTGTCTTCTAGAATTTTGCTGCTTGCTTCTTCATGGAATTAACTTGTTCCTCTGACCCTATGGTAATAGGCTGCTCAGGCTGCCATAGTAAAATACCACAGACAATGTGGATGAAAAAAAATTTATAGTCTTACAGTCCTGCAGGCTAGAAGTCCAAGATCTAGGTGTCAGGAGGGTTGGTTTCTGGGGAGGCCTCTCCTCGGCTTACAAGTGCCTTCTCACCGTGTGCTCACACAGCCTTTTCTCTGTGCCTACAGGTGGAGAAAGAGATCCTTTGGTGTCTCTTCCTCTTCTCATGAGGACACCAGTCCAGTAGGATTAGGGGCCCATCCTTATGACTTCAGTGGACCTTAATTATCTCCTTAAGGGCAGGGTTAGGGATTCAACATATATATTGGGAGTGGGGACACAATTTGGTGCATAGTACCCCGTAGAGTTATTGTCTATAAACTGGTACTGAACTCAAGAAGCTTGATTAAATGTAGATATTTTTAGGCAAGAATCCTTCATTAATGGTGCTTTCCCACCTTTAGTCTATGATATCACCATTAGTGATTAGTTAGTGAGATCAGATGGGGTCAGCCTGATAGCCAGTTGTGTTCAAGGTCAAATAGGGTTGTTAAAAATGTTCCTTGGGGGGTGCCGGGGTGGCTCAGTCCACTAAGCCTCTGCCTTCAGCTCAGGTCATGATCCTGGGGTCCTGGGATCGATCCCTGCTCAGTGGGGAGTCTGCTTCTCTCTCTCCCTCTGCTCCTCTTCTGCCCCCCTTCCCTGCTTGTGCTCTCTGCTGTCTCTCTCTCTCTCTCAAACAAACAAATAAAATATTTTTTAAAAATGTGCCTTGGGCCAAGCATGAGATCTTTGGGATCTGTCTGTGGCCTGGGGAATCAAGATTGCTCTGCACTGTTGAGTATGCTGTGCATTGCCAAGCTCTCAGGAGCATACAAAGTCCTAACTGGCTCTGGCTTGGGTCGTCTGCTTCCCTAGCCCGTATTGGAGAAGTGTGGCCACACGATACTACTTCACAGTGAGAAGGGAGGGTGCCCCGGGGGTGGCTGCCTGTGTCCAAGCAGTTGTCAGAGCAGGTGCCTTCCCCACAAGGTGGGATGTGGGGGCTGAAGCCAAAGTGAACCTGCTCACTGTGGACTCTGCCTCCCTGCAGTTGAACATTGACAGTTGCTGGGTCGGCTCCTTCTACTGCCCTCAGGCCAGTTTTACTGCCACCATCTATGATGCCATTGCTACGGAGAGCACTCTCTTCATTCGGCAGAACCAGCTTGTCTACTATTTTACAGGCACCTATATTACCCTCCACGAGAGCAACCACGGCAGTGGTGAGGGGTCCCTGGCATCTCGGGGGGAGGGGTAGGTCCTGCCTGTGGGAGCCCCAGGGAGGGCACCCCAGTGAACCCATCCAGCGAAGCCCTGGAATTTCCATGAGTGGGGAGGGAGGTGTCGGAAGGACTTTCCAAGGTCCTTAATCATCACCGCCCACCCTTCATGGCCTTCTCCTACCCTCTGTATGTGGGGCGGGGCTTTCCTCTGGACCTATGAACCAGCAGAGGGGAGAGGGGGGCGTTAGAGGGAAGGGAGGGAGCAGAAAGAGAAAGGCATGCGTGCACGCATGTGTGCATGCATGTGCTCGCACACATACACAGTATCAGACAGAGAAAGACCTGCTAAGAGACGTGCATAGAAAAGAGAAATTTAGGGGGTGGGAGAGTGGCATGGATAGTCAGAGAGAAAGGCAGACCAAGAGAAAGTGGGATGAGCAGTTGGAGACGAAAAGGCACAAAGGAGACTGGTCGGAGAGGAAGAAGAGACTTTTGATTCAGCCTTATGTTTTAAATGCTACCCAAACCCTCCTGAGTCTCACCCCCACATCTAAATGAGAGATGTCATTTTATAGGGTCATAGAAACACGTATTATAACCTATATTTTATTAAGGCCTGTTCCTGACAGCTTCGTTTTTATCCCTTTCTTGCTTGGGACATTTGACAATAGGAGGAACCAAATCAAAATGGACTTAAGTCAAAGAAAAGGGTGTTTATTGGCTTAGATAGGTGAAAAACCCAGGAGCATTTGGTTTCAGGTACAGTTGGATCTAGGGGCTCATTGGAGCTTAGACAGGCCCCTCCTTGGGATAGCCATGGTGATTCCCCTCTTCACCTAGCAATTGCAGACTTTTATCCTCCCAAGGGGCCCCAGGTAAGAGCATCTCTTCATTAGTAGTTGCAAGCTGGGACTGTCTCTGATTGGTCCAGCTTGGTCTTATGCTCAGTTGAACCCATTGCTCTGGCTGGGGGAATACAATCTGTACCTCATGGACAGAGTAAGAGCGAAGGAGATTTTCCTCAAAGGCAGCTGGGCCCTATGCCAGTGGCCCCTCAGACATCACACTGAATAGCCATTAAGGTCATGGATGGGGTCAGGTCCCGGGTCTGGGTTTCAGGTTCCATCCCTGGTCCCCACAGGGAGCTGGGTTCGTGTCCTGGCCAACGAGTGCATCAAGAGGCTGTGCCCTGTACATTTCCATAGCAATGGCTCAGAGTACATCATGGCCCTCACCACTGGCAAGCGGGAAGGCTATGTTCACTTTGGGACCATCACAGGTAAGGGTGGGAGGCCTTTGGCAGCCCAAGAGACCACTCCATACCCTCGCACCTCCAAGAATTCCAACTTCTGGCCCTCATCCCTCACCAGGTACCTTCAAGTGGGGTCCCAAGCTGGAGGTTGTCCTTGTGAGTGGGGATGGGTTTATGCATTTATAGGAGTAGGACTTGAGTGTGTTATATATATATTTCATGATGTGTTTGGTTTCAAAGGGCAGAAGCCCAATTAAAAAATAATTTAGGTATATTTGTATAAAGGGCTTATATAAATAAGAAGACCAGAATCTAACTTTAGGCATGGCTGGATCCAGGGGCCCACGGGTATATCAACAGGACTCTATCTCTTGGCAAGGTAGTGCATTGTGATTATAGCAGAGAGAGATCGCTTGAACACACCTAACCCAAGTCACCTGTGGCTTTGGACAGGTGACTTAACCTCTCTTTTTGGTCTCGTTTTCCTCATTTGCAAAATGGGGCTAATGACGATACTAGTACCTGCCTCACTGGGTTGATATAAAGATTAAGTCGGCATGTGTAAAGGTCCTAGAACAGTGCTAGGGGCATGGTGGGTGCTGTAAAAGGGCTTATTATCATGAGCCCTTAGATTTGGCTTCATTTTCAGGTAGAGACTCCTCTCTAGGAGTTGAAGATGGTCCCAGGACCTTGGGGCTCACATCTCCCACCAGTTTGAGTCATCCCCAAAGAATGAAAGCAGCCTCTTCCATTAGCTCTAGCATGAACCCAGGGTGTACTTTGATTGGCCCATTCTGAATCAGTGCCCAGACCTGGGCCAGTTACTGTGACCAGCGACAGGCCCACAATGGTGGGCCAGGTGTGAGTGACTGGCAGGTCAGAGATGAGACCCACCCCCTGAAGTCCCACCACTAAGGGGGCAGGAGGTACCACACCCTGGTCAATCGGAGACCTAGTGGATACCAGATGGGCTGGGAAGGGTCTGAGCATGGACCTGCTCTGCTTTGCAGATGGCCATGTGTCCTTCCAGTTGCTGCCCAAGCAGCGGTCTGTGTGCGAAGGGATAGAAGGTACCTAGCTCCCAGAGGGATCTGTGGTGGGCAGGTGGGGGGATCAAAGGTGTGGGAGAGCAGGGAAGGGTGAGAGAGGTCATGGGAAGGAACAGTAGTGTCTGGGGAGGGGTGGAGAGTCACAGGGATAGGTGTAACAGTTACAAGAGACCATGGGGAGGGTGGGTCCAGCGCTGTTCTGGACCTCCTCCTTCCTGTCCAGTTGTCAACTGCTCCATAACCTGGGCCGTATTCATTGCTGATGACTACAATCTACTGATGCTGGTGGAGATCGAAGCCCCCACCACCAGGAACTATTTCCAGGTGGTCAGCTACGACTTGGGTAATTGGGATGCTGTGGGGGCTGAGTGGGAAGGGGCAGGATTGTGAACTTTGTGCCTGTCTGCGGGGTCTGTGCTCAGCAGACAGTGGGAGGGAAATGTTGCTCACATCACTCTTGGGTAAAGGGTAGTGGTGGAGAATGGGCTTGGTGGGACGAATAAACAGGAGAAACAAATATGACTGGAACAGAGGGAAAATATGATGGGAGGGAGATTGAAGAGGTGAGCAGAAGCCAAATCTGGAAGGGTCTTGGGGCTCACAATAAGGAAGTTTTATTTATTTTATTTTATTTTATTTTATTTATTTATTTATTTATTTATTTATTTATTTATTTATTTATTTATGATAGTCACACAGAGAGAGAGAGAGAGAGAGGCAGAGACACAGGCAGAGGGAGAGGGAAAAGCAGGCTCCATGCACCGGGAGCCCGACGTGGGATTCGATCCCGGGTCTCCAGGATCGCGCCCTGGGCCAAAGGCAGGCGCCAAACCGCTGCGCCACCCAGGGATCCCTATTTTATTTTATTTTATTTTATTTTATTTTATTTTATTTTATTTATTTTATTTTATTTTATTTTATTTTATTTTATTTTATTTTATTTTATTTTATTATTTTGTCTGAACAGAGAATAGGGCTGCCATGGACAGTTGTATAGTCCATGCACTGTACTCACTAGCCAAGAAGTCAGAGGAGGAAGTCGTGTGCTCTAACATATTCCCATAAAGAAACTCTAAGGGCTAATAGGCCCAAATAAGAAACCACTGGAGGGTTTTTTGGAGGGTTTGGGAAGCTGGTGACTTGCCCAGTTTTAGATTTTGAAAGCTCAGAGCCTCAGAAGATTTTGCTGTGTTCTCCCCGGCTGTAGTCCGTGATAACCTGGTCATCCTCTACACCATCCCGGAATTCATCCCTGATGGTAGGTAGGGAAAGCGGAGGGGGGGTCTCAAAGGTGGATGAGGGCCAAGAGGGGCCCAGGTGACCCTTCCCTCACTTCTGTGTCCACTTTGCCTCTTCCCCAACCAGCTCGTGGCCTGGAGTTTCTGATGATCCTAGGAACAGAGTCTTATACCAGCTTCCCAATGGTACCCAAGGGCATGTTCTACAACCCGTATAAAAACCTGCTGCTCATCTGGGGCAACTTCCTCCTGCAGAGGTGTGGGGCTGGGCCTGTATATTCTGCTTCTGGTCCCATCAGGGTGGGGGCCCTTTCTGGAGTCCTCAGGTTTTCAGAGCATGGGCAAGTCCAGAAGTTATCAGAACTGTGATGGGGGGAAAGCGGGCTGGGGTGGTCAGGGCTGGGATGGGGAAGCTGACATTTCAATGAAACCCGATGTAAGGACCCAACTTACGCGAAGGGCATCATCAGCGGGAAAGGTTAGGACACTCTGCACTCCTCGGGAGCTTAGCCGGCTCCGGGGGCTGTTGGCAAAGTGCTAGGTTGGCCACATGCTCCTGTCTACAGGTGGGCTGGTCACCCAGGCTTTGCTATGTGTTCTCACAAGGCTAGCAGAGAACTGAGTAAATGGGTCATGTTAGGGGTCTTGGGATATGTTAGGCCCGGAGTTGGGGGAAGCGGATATCCTGCGGGGACCTCGCCTGGGGGTCCCTAGCTCCCATTTCTGCCCGTGCAGCTACAACTATGAAAATTTCATCTACCTGGCGGATTTCCCCAAGGAGGAGTCCATTAAGTACCTGGTCAACTCATTCCATGGGGACATGGCTATTGTCACAGAGACTGAAGAGGTAGGCTGCCCTGCTTCTCTCCCCAAACCCCAGAGGTCTCCCTTCTCCCCCTGTCAGGGTAAAAGGGTTCAGGGAAGGAAACATCCTCAGGGATCCCAGAGGAGGGCAACAGAAGCTCCATTTATAGCGGAGCACCCTGGAACTCAGAAGTTTATTTGTCCCCAGTCTTTTGGCAGAGTGAGAGTCCTGATCTGATTTCCACAGGGGTCCCTCTTTCATTCCGTCCTGTGGTTCACTTCATAAACATTGAGCACTTACTGTATACCTGACCCCATGCTGGGGATACACTGGTGACTGAGTCAGCTCTGGACCTCACCCTCACAGGGCCACAGTCCAACTGGGAAGACCAAGTCTTTCCCAGAAAGTGATAGTTCAGAGTAGTCAGGGCTGCGGGGTGGCGGGGGTGGGGGGGAAGATAGTACCTATAGAAGTTCAGAAAGGGCATGCTGTTGAACTTCCTGTTCAGTCTGGGGGTGTGTGTGTATCAGGGAGGGCTTCATAGAGGAGGCTGCATGGAGGAGGGACATCCTGAAGGCTGGAAAGGCTCTTCCAGGCTGAGTCTCAGAAGGGGATGAGGTCTTGAGTCAAATGCGTTGTGGGGTGGGCATCAGTGCAGAGATGGGAAACTGAGACCAAGGGGATGGTGAGATCCTGGTGGGTGCAAAGAGTGAGGAGAAAATATGGTGTGCTCCTGGGAATCCTGGCCTGGAGGGGTGTATGTATTAGGGACGCTTCAGTTCAAGTAATAGCCACTCAAGCCGACTGAAACCCTGAAGATGTTTATCATGGCGAATGGGAGCTGGAAGCAGAGGCCTGCGGGCTCTGGGAAGTAGGTGTGTGAGTTCACCTGGTCCCGGCTGGGGACCACCCACCTCGAGCCTCACCCCCAAGGTACCGGGCCATCGCTCCACACAGAGGGAGACGTGGGGTCACACACACACACCCGCTGTCACACCTGCAGATCTGGTACCTCCTGGAGGGCAGCTACCGGATGTACAAGCTCTTCCCATCCAAAGGCTGGGGGATGTACATCAACCTACAGATGATGCACCAGTCCTCTCTGTACACCTCCAATGAAACCATGGTCACCCTCTTCTACGAAGACAGCAAACTATACCAGGTGCGGGGCGGGGGGCATGGGAGACACCGGGGAACCACAGGGTGGCCGGCTCACCTGGCCCTGCCTTCCCACCGCAGCTGGTGTACCTTATGAACAACCAGAAGGGCCGGCTTGTCAAGAGGCTTATGCCGGTGGAGGAGCTCCTGATGTACCACCAGCTCAGCGATCACTACCTCTTGCATCAGCGGGGGTGAGAAGATGCTGGGCCACACCAGTAGCCGGGGTTTCTGGGGCTGCGAGGACGAAAGCCCCTACTCCGAGAGGGAGATCAAGGCATCCCCAGTGACCACCTCAGGGCTGTGATGGAAGCCCATGGAGGCTCAAGGGAGGGGCCTGGTGGACACTGGGGGAGGTGGGTGCCTCCGGGAGAACTTCAGAGAGGAAGAGATGCATGAGCTGTGAGCTGAAGGGGGAAGAAGAATTAGCCAGGTGGTAAGATGGAGAAGGGGTTCCGGGAGGGGGTGAAGGGGTGGGGGTGGGCGAGCCACAGGTGCCCAGGCCTTGGGGAGGAAAGCAGATGGGTGTTCAAGACTGCCAGAAAAGTACAGCCGCAGAGCGCGCTGCTCGTGGCAGGGTGCACAGGCGAGCCTGGTGATCGCAGGGAGGAAGCCGGGCCTCGTCTTGCCTCCAGGGGAGCCCTGATGTACTGAGGGAGGGACGCACGGCCTGACTTTACTGCAATAACGCTCCTTCTGGTGACCTGCAGAAGGGCCTGGGAGAGGAGGCAGGCGGGAGAGGAGAGGAGGCAGGCGGGAGAAAGCGGAGGTGGAAGAGGTTGGGGGGGGCGGGGCCTAGGGTGGGGTCCCCAGCTCTGGTCTGACGGACCCAGGGACTCCAGGGGAATTGTCCCAAGCGGAGGTGGAAGAGGTTGGGGGGGGCGGGGCCTAGGGTGGGGTCCCCGGGTGGGGTCCCCAGCTCTGGTCTGATGCACCCAGGGACTCCAGGGGAATTGTCCAGGGGCACCAGGGGCTGAGGCTGAGGCCACAGGTCAGGGCTGGATTAGACTGGACTAGGCAGCAGCGCAGAGGTTGGGAGGAAGGCCTGGGGGTGGGGGTGGGGGTGCGGCCTGGGGCGTTAGAGTCAGAGCCCTCCCTCCCCCAGGAACCAACTGACGCTCCCGTTCACCAACTTCTGCCCCTTCACGGTGATACGCCTGCGGGACCTGCCCAACCCGCAGGTCTACACCCGCCAGGAGCGCTACCAGGCGCACCCGCCGCGCATGCTGGAGCCCTCGGGCTTCCACGACGAGAACTCGCTCGCCGTCTACCAGGGCCTCATCTACCATCTGCTTTGTCTGCACTCCAAGTACCTCAAGGTGGGCGCCCGGGGCGGGTCTGACGGGAGAGGGGACTGAGGAGGCCCAGCAGGCAAGGCCGGCGGGCCTCGACGGCACCGGTAGAGGCTGCAGCGGGCGGAGCTCGCCTGGGAGAGTCGCGGCCGAGGGGGGCTGGGGGCGCGGCGAGCAGGGCTTCGGAGACGCGGCTTGGGGAGGGGGGCTGTTGAGCGGGACGTAGGGCTTGGGGCGGGCCAGGGTCTGTTGGCTTTGGCTTGGGGTTAGGGGCTGGGGCCGCCGGGCGCCTCCGCACCCCCATCACCCTGCCGGCGTCCCCCAGCCTTACGCGGACCCGGTGCACGACTCCACCTGGCGCTGGTGGAAGAACAAGAAACTGAACCGGGTACGTGGAGAGGGTTGGGGGTCGGGAGAGCGGCGGCGTCCCCGCCGGGGGTCCGACGCTGCCCGGCATCCGTCCCCCAGGATTACTACTTCTATCTGGCCAGCAACTTGCAGAGCGCGAGCAACGTGTACATTGACATGACCAGCTACGAGAAGATCTACGACCTCAAGGCCAAGCACGAGCTGCCCGAGCGCATCTTCCTGGACAAGGGCACCAGCTACAGCTTCTCCGTCTTCCTGACCGTCCGGGGCCACTCGATCAACTTACAGGAGCGCGGTCTGTGGGCGAGGCCGGCCTTGGGCCGACGGGCTGGCCCAGGGGCCCGGGGGCGGGGTCTGGGGAGCGGGGGAGCGTCCCGGGCCGAGGCCCTGACCCCGCCTGCGCTTGTAGTGCTCGCCGCTGTAGACCTGGGCAGCAAAGTGGATCTGGGAGTGGTGCTGGCCGACCCGGGCTGCCTGGAGGCGGTGGTGAAGGAGGAGGTGCTCACTAATCGCAACTCGGTGCTTTTCTGGGTGAGATAAAGCGGAGAGGGGGTGCCGAGGTGGGAGGCGGAGCTACCTGGGTCGGGACCGTTAGAAGGGCCCCCCACCCCTCCCCCGGGTCCTCGGGCAGGTCCCTTGACGCTTTCATTTCTATCCCCCATCCCAGGTTACGCTCAGTGATAAAAGGTCTTGCTTTGATCAGGGCATTAGTGGACATCACCTCTTGAAGACCTCCATGTTGGTGAAGGTTCGGTCCAAGCCTGGAGGGGAGGCCCGCGGGGGGAGGGGAAAGGGGGCAGGGTGGGGGGCAGGGGTGGGGGGCGACCATCCTCACATGCTCCTTCCCGCAGGTGGTAGGCACGGTGGGCCGCTGCTTCCAGAACACACACCAGGGACCGCGCATGCAAGTATTGGACCTTGGGGTACTGGGCCCTGTGTTGGGAGGGAGGGGATTAGGTCGAATCTCAACACTGCTGATTCTGATTACTCACCCCGGAAATCCCACTAGTGCATTCATAATTTTTTCCTTTTCATTCACCCACCCACCCACCCACTCCTTTCGTCCATTCATGTTTGCGGAAAGGGCTGCCTTTATGGTTGTGTACATTGCACCCATGCTTTTATGTCCCTTCTAATATATTTCTGCAGGGGAAAGTAAAGCATCTGTGACATAGGACTTTTTGTTCCCAATTGGCACAAAGTGGGCCATGTCAAAAGAGTTCAGGGGGTTATGGAGAGAATGGCTCTGTTTCAAAGTCCAGAGACAACAGGATGTCGAGATGGACTGGCTGTGGGTGTGAGCGAAAGAGAGGTTTCCCCCGCGAGGCTTTTATCCTGAACATGGAGAGATGAGGTGCCATTAACCAAGATGGGTTGTGGATAGACTGAATCTGGGGTGTCCATTGGACCGCCCAGTGAGTGAGTGGCTGATAGGTGTAAAATCTTGGGCCCAGGCCTAGCAGGGGGAGTGCTTAATCTCTGGCCATCAGCACCTCTCCACAGTCACAGTCAAGCCCAGGCCATGGTCTGTGGATGCCCACATCCCTTTGACAATTGGATGAAGCCTTTGGACCTTACCACTGAAAGGGGCCTGAAGTCGTTCATCCCGAAAACAAGGTCATAGGAATTCCCTGACTCCTAACCCCCATCCTGGGCTCCACTTCCCTCCTATATCCCAGGCTCCTCCCAGATCTATTATTTGACAGGCCCAATCTGAGCCCTGTGCAATCCACCTCTGAGGTGGCCTCTTCGTGGGTGTAGGTGTTAGTGATTTTGTGTGTCTTTTTTGGGAGGTAGCTGGAACCAAACTCCCAGCTCCCACTGCAGCTCTACCACTTCAGATGTGGCTTCGGATAATTAATAAATGGCTGGACTTCCCTGTGCCTGATTTTTGCCATCTCTGTAATGGAGATATGAAGAGTCTCTACCATACAAGGCTCGTTTTTTTGAGGATTAAATTTGAGTCTGAAGCACTTAGAACATCATCCAGTGCTTTGCACACATGCACAAATGCAGTTATTAGAGTATTGTTTTAATGATAATAATGATCATATGGCAATGGTGAGGGTGAGCCTGGCAGGAAGAGGTGGTGTGTGTGGGAGGAAGGGTGTCTCCCCGGCCCTGCCGTCCAGTGCAAAGTTTCTCCTCCCACTTAGGGCAACTTCATGGTGCCAGTGCTCATCGGCTGCCCCCCAGGCAAGCGCCTGGCATTTGACATCACCTACACGCTAGAGTACAACCGCCTGCAGAACAAGCACTACTTTGACTGTGTGAATGTTGACCCCGAGATGCCCTGCTTCCTCTTCCGTGACAGTGCGTGTCCAGTGCCCTCACCTCATTTGTTCACTGTCCTCTGTCCCCACCACTGGGCCCGCCTTCCCTCACTGCTCACTCAGTTCCTCACTCAACCTCTGCTCTTCCCTTTGGTCTTCTCAACTCTCCTTCCTCCCCTCTCCATCCTCCTAATTCTGAGGCTAATTTCTTCTCCTCCTGACTCCCTCCAACCCCACAGTCTTCTACCCTTTCTTCTTGATCCAAGATCTGGTGACAGGAGATTCGGGCAGTTTTCAGGGCAGGTAAAGACATAGCCAAATCAATGCCTGACGGGAGTTTGGTTGGCAGGGCAGGGAGTGGGTAGGGGGATAGAGTACGGAGTGGTAGAGGTGAGGCAGGACTCTGGATCCTGAAGCCAGTCCATGTGCACCTCTGCACCTGGCAGCTACGTGCTCAAGGTGATAGGCGGCGGGCCCACGATGGACACCATCAGGGAATACAGCGAGGAGGAGATTTACCGCTTCAACAGCCCATTGGACAAGTAATTCCTGTGGGACCCTGCCCACAATCTGCCCTCTCTCCCCTGCAGACCCCTCCTGCTTCCCAGCCACGGACCACATGCTCACCCACAAGCACCACTCACCTGGTATCTCAGGCTCCTAGGATGGCACAGATGCTTGCCCTACCCAGGCTGAGGCCCCACCCCTCCCTCTGCTCCTTACCCCCAACTGTTCATACTGTAGGCCTCTCTGCACCTGCCTCCTGCCTGCCAAGGACCACCCCCACCCCCACCCCCACCCTGCCCTGAGGTTACTCGGTCCTGTGTAGGACTCAGAGCCTCATCTGGACCACAAAGAACACAACGACCACCAAGGACCCAGCCTTCAACATCATGACCCACCAGAGTTTGGGCATCGAGTGAGTGCATGGCCTGCCTGCTGGTCCCTTTATCCCCCACCTGTCCACAGTCTGCCTGGGCTGTCATCCCTTCTCCTCAGGGAGACCTCTTGATCCTCAAGCCAGACTGACCACCTTCGTGTTCCTCAAGTGGCTGACTCTTAGTTTTTCTTCAGGCCTTAATTCAGATGTCCCTTCGTCCGAGGGGACATTCGTTCCCATGTCCTCCTGTGCTTCTCCTGTTCTTACCCTCACCTCTCTATACTTGTGCCTCCCCAATCCCAACCTGCCCTCTGGGCTGTTACTGTCGTGGGGTCTGTATGCTTATATGTCCAGGTCCTGATAGCCTAAACACAGTATTTGTGAATGAGACAATGAATGAATTCATTCACTCACACATGGTAGGCATTTATTGACATTTGAGTGGAGGTCATAATGAATGAATAAAACAATGGAGGAACAAATTATTATTTTTTTTTATTTAAAATATTTTTTTAAAGATTTCATTTATTTATTCATAGACACAGAGGGAGAGAGGCAGAGACACAGGCACAGGGAGAAGCAGGCTCCATGCAGGGAGCCCAGTGTGGGACTCGATCCCGGGTCTCCAGGATCACACCCCAGGCTGCAGGCGGCGCCAAACTGCTGCGCCACTGGGGCTGCCCTGGAGGAACAAATTAGTATGTAGGGGCTCAATAACTACTTTTGGTTCAGTGAAAGGAAGATAATAACAGTATCATGAGCAAATGAAGGAGGTGAATGAATGAATGGGGCAACCAACTTGCACCTAATCAGTATTCAACTTGTATTTATTGAATAAGTGAATAAAGGAAAGCATAAATGAATGGAGATGTGACTTTGTACCTAGTAGGTACTCAAGGTATATTTGTGGGATGAAGAAATGAAGGCAGCAAGGAATGAAAGAGGAATTGGCAAATTATAGACATATACTCCATAATCTAGATGAATGCATCCTAATGGAGGAATTGACAGATGGAGATGGTAAGACAGGAGGACATGAATGAGTAAACAGCCTGTCACATGGGTAGACATGGAGTCAACCTTATTGGATGAATGAATGAAGGAGTGAATCAGGGAAGAAGGGATGATATTGCATCTAGTTGGTGCTCACCCAGTTTGTGGGCTGGAGGGGGAGATCAGAGATTGGCACATGCTAGGCATGATGTGTAGCACATTGTCTGAACTTGGGTCCCCAGGTGGCTGTGTCTGAGGAACTCCCCATGCCATGACACCATTCCCCATACCATCTTCGCCCCCGAATTCTTCTTCAAGGTGTTGGTAAGCAACAGGTGAGCCAGGCTTGGCACCCAGATAGAGTTGGGGGTTCCTATGGGATGCCTGACTCCTCCCCAATACTGAACCCCACCCCAACCCCCAGAGGTGTGGACAAGAGCACATACTGTGACTACCAGCTCACCTTCCTGCTGCATATCCATGGGCTCCCACTCAGTGCCAAGCGGGCACTCTTGATCCTCATGGTGAGTGGATACGCAGGAGCTGCCCTGTTAGGGGAATGGGGCTCTCAGGCTGCCCACCCATGCCTGTTGTATGGTGTCTCCAGGTGTCATCCAGCGTGTTTATTGGCCTGGTGATCCTCTATATCGTCTTCTGCCTCCTGCTGCCTGTTGTGGTGAAGGCCTGCAACACGCTCCGCTGGAAGATAAACAACATCATCACATCGGAGTCCTACTACACCTACACTTCCCCTTCTAGAATCGTTAGTGGGACATCTGAGACCAAATCCAAGGTCAGCTCCAGCGTCAGTTCCAAAGTGGTGGAGGAGAAAGAGGAGGCCCCTGTGGAAACCTCAAAGAAGCATTCTATTACCTGAACCTCTTGCCTGCCCACCCCCAACCAGTGCTCTCCCCTTACTTCCTGCACCATCTTGGAAATGCAACTATCCTCCGTCCCAGGCATTTTTTTTTTTTTTTTTGGTTTTGCTTCAATTTTCACTTCTCCTTTACGCTTAAATCCTCATTTCAGGACCAGCTATGGGCCCCTGTAAGGGCTCATGTTCAGTTAGTTTGTACCACACAGCCATATGGGTCATTAAAACCAAAATCCTTCTGTGCCAGTTGGTAAATAGCAGCTTCTCTGTGTACCTGCCAACTCTGCCCCATCCTGGGCTGCCCCAACCTCCCTACAGCCCAGTAAGGACTTCTATGACCCAGGCCTGCTGCTGTGGCCTACAGTACATTCTGATTGTTCAGTGCCCAGGTTTAGTACCAGTCATTAAATATTTTGAATTTCCATACCTATCTAGTGTCTAGCTTAAGGAAGGAACTCTGGAGAGAAGGCTTTTTTTTAGTTGCAAGTAGCAAAAATTTCATTCAAATGGCCTGCATAGAAGTGGTAATTTATGGGCTTTATTTTTTTTTTATGGGCTTTAATATAGGCTTCAGGCA
Source organism: Canis lupus baileyi (assembly GCF_048164855.1). Lineage (NCBI taxonomy): Eukaryota > Metazoa > Chordata > Mammalia > Carnivora > Canidae > Canis > Canis lupus. Next base: position 115,131,315 of record NC_132838.1, on the reverse strand, counting down.
TAGTTTGATTCAGAAGTCCTCAATGTCTACAGGATGTTGGCTCCATTTCACTGTAGCTTTCCTTGACCTGCCTTCCTCTGAGTGTGGTCTCTAATGTCAGGCCAGCCCCCTTCATAGCCTGAGGCTGTTTGTCCACTTATCTTATTGTCCATAGAAGGGGCTGGAGTCCAACATTCCCAGGCAGGTCCTGTCAGTCACTTTGATTGGATGGGGGCGGATCCTGAGCTCACCCCTTCACTACTCACACTGCCAGAGTTAAACCAATTGAGTTCACCCCTGGAGCTGAGGGCAGTCCTACCCAAATCTCTTGATTATGTGTGAGGAAGGACAGTCCTTGTAAGGAAAATGTGCTGTCAAGAAGGGGGAAGGCTGAAAGGCAATAAAAACCAGCCCCCCCCCAAAACACCTTGTACACTACCCACTGTCCACCTAATAAGCTTAGCACCAGTCCCCCGCCAGAGATCTTGGGTGAAACGACTATGGAGGTTCTCTAACCACTCTCCTCTATATACTCCCCTACTCTGGGAGTAGAGACCCAGGGGACACAAACTGAGGGGACATTAGGGCAGACAGCTGGGCCAGCTTGTCCATAACGACATAGCTCCAGAGCAGGCAAGGGTGCTGAGGTCATGTTTTGATGCTTGGATATTACCAGAAGAGTACTCAGAGCTGAGAGGCCAAAGGACATGGCTCAATGTAGAAAGATGCTCCTGTAGAGAACAGCTCAGGACTGGAGCCAGAGACCCCAGGGAGGCAGTAGGCCAGAGACCTAGATAGAAGAGGATGGGGCTAAGACTAAAAAGCCTGGTGTAGGGAGGGGAGGAGGCAACAGATGGGAGAGATGCTCAGGAGGCCTAGTGAACAGGCCATGGGGCTGGAGGACCATGAAGGGAGTGGGAGCAAAGGAGGCATTTAAGAAAAGATCCAAGGCTGGAGTGCCTGGGTGGCTCAGTTGGTTGAGCATCTGACTTGATCTCGGCTTAGGTCTTGATCTCATGGTCATGAGTTTGAGCCCTACACTGGGCTCTGCACTGGGCATGAAGCCTACTTGAAAGAGAAAGAGAGAAGAAAGAGAAGAGAAGAAAGGGAAGAGAAGAAAAAGAAAAAAGAAAGAAAGAAAGAAAGAAAGAAAGAAAGAAAGAAAGAAAGAAAGAAGAGAAAAAGAAAGAAAAAAAGAAAGAAAGAAGAAAAAAGAAAGAAGAAAAAGAAAGAAAGAAAAGAAAGAAAGAAAGAAAGAAAGAAAGAAAGAAAGAAAGAAAGAAAGAAAGAAAGAAAGAGAAAGAAAGAAAGAAAGTCAGTCCAGGCTCTGCCCTGCAGACCGAGGGACAAAGAGGCTGTCCCTGAAGACCAGGGAGAAGGCGAGAGTTTGGGGGACTGACTGAGGCCTTTGGCGTCATGGCAAGTGTGGGAGGTCTGAGAGACTTCTGGAGGAGGCCATCCAAGAGGCTTCAGGAATGTCCGATCTGGGATTCAGGAGGGAGGTGAGGGATGGTCAAGCAATATGGCACAACAGTCAGCAGGAAAGACCCATCAACAAAATTAATTGCAAATAAGGAAAATGTGATAATACCCTGTTGTGTCCTGTCTTAGTCTGTTCAGGCTGCTATAACAGAATACCATAAACTGAGTGACAAAGAACGAATTTATTTTTTAAAAAGATTTTATTTATTCATGAAAGAGAGGCAGAGACACAGACAGAGGGAGAAGCAGGCTCCAGGTAGGGAGCCTGATGTGGGAATCAATCCTAGAACCCCGGGATCATGCCCTGAGCCAAAGGCAGATGCTCAACCACTGAGCCACCCAGGCATCCCCAGAAATTTATTTCTGACTGTTCTGGAGGCTGAAAGTCCAAGATCAAGGTGCCAGCAGATTCCATGAGCCTGCTTCCTGGTTCATAGATGGTCATCATTTTGCTGTGTCCTCAGTTGGTGGTAGAGGTAAGGGAGGTTTCTGGAGTCTCTTATAAGGGCATTAATTCAATTTTGAGGGTTCCCAAAGGCTCCATCTTTTAATACCATTACATTGGGGGTTAGATGTCAGCATATGAATGAGGGAGGGAGGGAGGTGGAGACACAAACATTCGGTCCATGGCAGATCTCTTTTCTTCAGCAGAATACACTTTCTTCTCAAGCACATGGAACATTCTCCAGGATAGAGGATATGTTAGGTCATAAAAAATGTCTTAATAAAACTAAAAATATTGGGTTAAAGTATCCTATTAAAAGGCAGAGATTGGAAGATTGGATTAAAAATGATCTACTTTTTTTGGAAAAAATAATTGTAAGAGCATGCTATGAACAACTGTATACCAACAAATGGAATAACCTAGATGAAATGAAAAATTTCTGGGATGCCTGGGTGGCTCAGTTGGTTAAGCATCTACTTTCAGCTCAGGTCATGATCCCAGAGTTCCCAGATCCAGCCAGGCATCAGGCTCCCTGCTCAATCTTCCTCTGCTCCACCCCCATCCCCTGCACCTTTTCTCTCTCTCACTCACTCTCATCTCTTTCTCTCAAAATATTTTTTAAAAAAATTAGCACCCAAAAGCATAAGATACCTAGGAATAAACCTCACCAAAGATGTAAAGGATCTATACCCTCAAAACTATAGAACACTTCTGAAAGAAATTGAGGAAGACACAAAGAGATGGAAAAATATTCCATGCTCATGGATTGGCAGAATTAATATTGTGAAAATGTCAATGTTACCCAGGGCAATATACACGTTTAATGCAATCCCTATCAAAATACCATGGACTTTCTTCAGAGAGAACAAATTATTTTAAGATTTGTGTGGAATCAGAAAAGACCCCGAATAGGCAGGGGAATTTTAAAAAAGAAAACCATATCTGGGGGCATCACAATGCCAGATTTCAGGTTGTACTACAAAGCTGTGGTCATCAAGACAGTGTGGTACTGGCACAAAAACAGACACATAGATCAGTGGAACAGAATAGAGAATCCAGAAGTGGACCCTGAACTTTATGGGCAACTAATATTCGATAAAGGAGGAAAGACTATCCATTGGAAGAAAGACAGTCTCTTCAATAAATGGTGCTGGGAAAATTGGACATCCACATGCAGAAGAATGAAACTAGACCACTCTCTTTCACCATACACAAAGATAAACTCAAAATGGATGAAAGATCTAAATGTGAGACAAGATTCCATCAAAATCCTAGAGAAGAACACAGGCAACACCCTTTTTGAACTCGGCCATAGTAACTTCTTGCAAGATACATCCACGAAGGCAAAAGAAACAAAAGCAAAAATGAACTATTGGGACTTCATCAAGATAAGAAGCTTTTGCACAGCAAAGGATACAGTCAACAAAACTAAGAGACAACCTACAGAATGGGAGAAGATATTTGCAAATGACATATCAGATAAAAGGCTAGTTTCCAAGATCTATAAAGAACTTATTAAACTCAACACCAAAGAAACAAACAATCCAATCATGAAATGGGCAAAAGACATGAACAGAAATCTCACAGAGGAAGACATAGACATGGCCAACATGCATATGAGAAAATGCTCTGCATCACTTGCCATCAGGGAAATACAAATCAAAACTACAATGAGATACCACCTCACACCAGTGAGAATGGGGAAAATTAACAAGGCAGGAAACAACAAATGTTGGAGAGGATGCGGAGAAAAGGGAACCCTCTTACACTGTTGGTGGGAATGTGAACTGGTGCAGCCACTCTGGAAAACTGTGTGGAGGTTCCTCAAACAGTTAAAAATATACCTGCCCTACGACCCAGCAATTGCACTGTTGGGGATTTACCCCAAAGATACAAATGCAATGAAACGCCGGGACACCTGCACCCCGATGTTTATAGCAGCAATGGCCACGATAGCCAAACTGTGGAAGGAGCCTCGGTGTCCAACGAAAGATGAATGGATAAAGAAGATGTGGTTTATGTATACAATGGAATATTACTCAGCTATTAGAAATGACAAATACCCACCATTTGCTTCAACGTGGATGGAACTGGAGGGTATTATGCTGAGTGAAGTAAGTCAGTCGGAGAAGGACAAACATTATATGTTCTCATTCATTTGGGGAATATAAATAATAGTGAAAGGGAAAATAAGGGAAGGGAGAAGAAATGTGTGGGAAATATCAGAAAGGGAGACAGAACGTAAAGACTGCTAACTCTGGGAAACGAACTAGGGGTGGTAGAAGGGGAGGAGGGCGGGGGGTGGGAGTGAATGGGTGACGGGCACTGGGTGTTATTCTGTATGTTAGTAAATTGAACACCAATAAAAAAAATAAAAAAATAAAAAAATAAAAAAAATAAAAATTAAAAAAAATATTTTTTAAAAAAATTAAAAATTTCTGAAAAACATAAAACCTGGGCAGCCCTGGTGGCTCAGCGGTTTAGTGCTGCCTTCAGCCCAGGGCCTGATTCTGGAGACCCAGGATCGAGTCCCACATCGGGCTCCCTGCATGGAGCCTCCCTCTGCCTGTGTCTCTGCCTCTCTCTCTCTGTCCCTCGTGAGTAAATAAATAAAATCTTAAATAAATAAAATAAAAAACATAAAAACTACCAAAACTGACTCAAGAAGAAATAGAAAATCTGAGTATATCTAGAACAGGTAAGGAGATTGAATCTGTAATTTTTAAAAAAGATTTTATTCATGAAAGACACTCAGAGGCAGAGAAGTAGAGGGAGAAGCAAACTCCCTGTGGGGAACCCGATATGGGACTTGATCCCAGGACCTCAGGATCACGCCCTGAGCTGAAGGCAGATGTTCAACCATTGAGCCACTCAAGCACCCAGAATCTGTAATTTTTAAAAAGATTTATTATATATATATAGATATTATATATATATAGATATTATATATATATTATATATATATATATATATATATATATATATATAGAGAGAGAGAGAGAGAGAGAGAGAATATGCATTTGGAGGGCAGGGCAGAGGGAAAGGAAGACAAGCTGACTTTGTGCCTAGCGGAGTCTGAGATCATGACCTGAGCTGAAATCAAGAATCTGCCACTTAACTGACTGAGCCACTCAGGCACCCCAAATTTGTAATTTTATTTTTTTTATTTTTATTTTTTATTTTTCCAAATCTGTAATTTTTAAAATGTTCCAACAGAGGTGCCTGGCCGGTTCTGTCAATAGAGCACGTAGAGCATGTAACTCTTGATCTCAGGTTTGTAAGTTTGAGCCCCATGTTGGGTATACAGATTCCTGAAAAAATATTAAAAAAAATTTTTTTTTAATTTTTATTTATTCATGATAGTCACAGAGAGAGAGAGAGAGAGGGGGGCAGAGACACAGGCAGAGGGAGAAGCAGGCTCCATGCACCGGGAGCCCGAAGTGGGATTCGATTCCGGGTCTCCAGGATCGAGCCCCGGGCCAAAGGCAGGCGCTAAACCGCTGCACCACCCAGGGTTCCCATGAAAAAATATTTAAAAAAAATGTTCCAACAAAGAAAAGTCTAGGACCAAATGTTTTTACTGGTGAATTCTACCAAACTTTCAAAGACACATTATCACTAATTCTTATCAGACTCCTCCAAAAAATCATAGAGAACATTTCCTTTTTCTTACCCTCATATTTTTATAACAAAGCCAAAGACATCACGAGACAAGAAAACTAAAGACCAATATCCTTCATGAATATAAATGAGAGAATCCTCAACAAAACAATACCAAACCAAATTCAACAGCACATTCTAAGGATTATACACTAAGACCAAGTGGGATTTATCATTGCAATCCTTGGAATGTAAGACTCAACATACAAAAAGCAATCAGTGTAATATATCACATTAGTAGAGTGAAGGAAATAAAACCATGATCATCTCAATTGATGCAGGAAAAAACATTGACAAAACTCAACACTCTTTTATTTTATTTTTAATTTTTATTTATTTATGATAGTCACAGAGAGAGAAAGAGAGGCAGAGACATAGGCAGAGGGAGAAGCAGGCTTCATGCACCGGGAGCCCGATGTGGGATTCGATCCCGGTTCTCCAGGATCGCGCCCTGGGCCAAAGGCAGGCGCCAAATCGCTGCGCCACCCAGGGATCCCTCAACACTCTTTTATAATAAAAAACGTGCAATAGGCTAGGATTAAATGGGAACTTCTTTAACAGGGTAAAGGCAATATATACAAATCCCAAAGCTAACATCATACACAGTAGTGAAAGTGAAAGCCTTCCCCTAAGGTCAGGAACAATCAAGGATGCCCACCTCTATTAACATAGTATTGGAATTTCTAGCCAGATGAGTTAGTCAAGAAGAAGAAAATAAAGGCACCCAATTTAGAAAGGAAGAATTGAAATGATCTCTGTAGATGATAAGATTTTATATGTAGAGGGCAGCCCCGGTGGCTGAGCGGCTTAGCGCCGCCTGCAGCCCAGGGCGTGATCCTGGAGACCCTGGAGTCGCACGTCGGGCTCTGAGCGGCTTAGCGCCGCCTGCAGCCCAGGGCGTGATCCTGGAGACCCTGGAGTCGCACGTCGGGCTCCCTGCATGGAGCCTGCTTCTCCCTCTGCCTGTGTCTCTGCCTCTCTCTCTCTCTCTCTGCATCTCTATGAATAAATTAAAAAAAAAAAAGATTTTATATGTAGAATAAACACACACGCACACACACACCCACACTGTTAGAGCTCATAAGTGAATTCAGCTAACTTGCAATATGCAAAGTCAACACACAAAAACCAGTTGTATTTCTACACACTTTCTAATGAAACACTTTCTAATGAACAATCTGAAAAGGAAATTTCAAAAAAAAAACCCCACAATACTATTCACAACATCAAAAAGAATAAAATATTTACAAATAAGTTTGTACAGAGATGCTTGGTTGACTCGGTCCATGGAGCATGCACCTCTTGATCTCAGGGTTGTGAGTTTAAGCCCCATGTTGGGTGTGTAGAGATTACTTTAAAATCTTTAAGGGGAACCCTGGGTGGTGCAGCGGTTTAGCGCCTGCCTTTGGCCCAGGGCGCGATCCTGGAGACCCAGGATCGAATCCCGGTGCATGGAGCCTGCTTCTCCCTCTGCCTGTGTCTCTGCCTCTCTCTCTCTCTCTCTCTCTCTCTGTGTGACTATCATAAATAAATAAATAAAATTTAAAAAAATAAAATCTTTAAAAAATTGGGATGCCTGAGTGGCTCAGGGGTTGAGCACCTCCCTTTGGCCCCGGGGAATGATCCTGGAGTCCCGGAATCAAGTCCCACGTCGGGTGGGCTCTTTGCATGGAGCCTGCTTCTTCCTCTGCCTGTGTCTCTGCCTCTCTGTGTGTGTGTCTCATTAATAAATAAATAAAATCTTTAGAAAAAAAAATCTTAAAAAAAGTTTGTACAAAGAGATAAAAACCACAAAACTCTGCTGAAAGAAATTAACACTGAAACAAATGGAAAGACATCCCATATTTGTGAACTGGAAAACTTAGTTTTGTTAAGATGATAGTTCTGCTTGTATTCATTTGCTAGGGCTGTCATCACAAAACACCATGGATTGGGTAACTTCCACAACAGAGATTTATTTTCCTACAATTCTGGAGCCTAGAAGTTCAATATCAAACTGTCAGCAGGTTTGGTTTCTGTGGTCTGTCTCCTTGGCCTGGCAATGGCTGCTCTTTTGCTGTGTTCTCACATAATCCTTCCTCTGTGTGGTCACATCCCTGAAGTGTCTCTGTGTGTCCAAATTTCCTCTTTTTTTTTAATTTTTATTTATTCATGATAGGCACACAGTGAGAGAGAGGCAGAGACACAGGCAGAGGGAGAAGCAGGGTCCATGCACCGGGAGCCTGACGTGGGATTCGATCCTGGATCTCCAGGATCGCGCCCTGGGCCAAAGGCAGGCGCCAAACCGCTGCGCCACCCAGGGATCCCAATTTCCTCTTTTTTTTAAGATTTTTTTTTTTTTTTTTTTTTTTTTTTTTTTTTTTTACTGGGGCACCTGAGTGGCTCATTCAGTTGAGCGTCTGCCTTTGGCTCAGATCATGATCCCAGGATCTTGGGATCGGTCCCTGCATCAGACTTTCTCCCTCTCCCTCTGCTCCTCCCCCTGCTCGTGTGAGCATTCTCTCTCTCAAGTAAATATTTTTTTTAAGTGTAAAAAATAAAAAATATTTTTTACTTTTTTTTACCAGAGAGACAGAGAGAGAGAGAGAAAGAGCAAGGATGAGGAGTGGGAAGGAGGCAGAGGCAGGAGGAGAGGGAGAAGCAGACACCCCATTGAGCAGGGAACCCCACGTGGGGCTTGATCACAGGATGCTTGAGCAACTAAGTCACCCAGGCACCCCAAATTTCCTCTTCTTATAAAGACTCTTATCAGACTGGCTTACAGCCCACCCTGATAGCCCTCATTTTAACTTCATCACCTCTTTAAAGTCCCTATATCCGGGAACCCTGGGTGGCGCAGCAGTTTGGCGCCTGCCTTTGGCCCAGGGCGCGATCCTGGAGACCCGGGATCGAATCCCACGTCGGGCTCCCGGTGCATGGAGCCTGCTTCTCCCTCTGCCTGTGTCTCTGCCTCTCTCTCTCTATCTGTGTGTGACTATCATAAATAAATAAAAATTAAAAAAAAAAAATAAAGTCCCTATATCCAAATACAGTCACAATCTGAGGTACTGGGAGGTCAGGGCTTCAACATTTATATCTTTTTTTTTTTTACCTTTTTTTTAACATTTATATCTTGAGGGGATCTCAGCTCATAACAAGACCCAAAGTGATATACGAATTCAAAATCAATCTCAAAATCCTAGTGGCAAATTTTTCATACATCAAGAAATCTATCCTAAAACTGATATGGAATTTCAAAGGACCCTAAATAGCCCAAACTATCTTGAAATAGAAGAACAAAGTTGGAGGGCTTATACTTCCTAATTTCAAAGCTGTAAAGCTACAGTAATTAAAACAGTGTGATACTGGCACAAAGACAGACATATAGACCAATATAATAGAACAGAGAGCTGAGAAAATAAGCCTTTACATATATAGTCAGTTGATTTTTGGCCAGGATGCCAAGATCATCTAATGGGGAAAGGACATGCCTTCCAACAAATGATGCTGGGAAATCCAGATATTCATATGCACAAGAATAAATTAGAACCCTACCTTATACCATATACAAAAATTACCTTAAAATGGATCAGATTCATAAATTTAAGACCTAAAACTAAAAAACAATTGACAATCTTGACATTTGATTTGGCAATGATTTCTTTTTTTTTTTTTTTTTAAGATTTTACTTATTTATTCATGAGAGACACAGAGAGAGAGAGGCAGAGACAGGCAGAGGGAGAAGCAGGCTCCACGCAGGGAGCCCTACATGGACCGATCCCTGGTCTCTAGGATCACACCCTGGGCTGAAGGTGGCATTAAACCGCTGAGCTATCCCGGCTGCCCGCAAAGAGGTTTTAATATGACACAAAAAATGTCTTTCATTTTGGTTAAAAAGTGATAGTTTATTTAAAAAATGATTCTGGAAAAATTGACTATGAAGGTGAAATAAGATTTTAAGATTATTTATTTAGAGAGTGTGCCCGTGGATGAGGGGAGAGAGGCAAAGAGAGAGGGGGAGAGAGAATTTCAAACAGACTGTGCTGAGCCGGGAGCCCAAGGCAGAGGGCAATCTCAGGATCCTGAGATCATGACCTAAGCGGAAATCCAGTTGGTCGCTGAACCGACTGAGCCACCCAGGTCCCCAAAGATGAAATCAAATTTTAGATCCCTACACCATAGCAAAAGTGAATTCAAGATTAATTAAAAATTACACGTGGAAAAAAAATAAAAAATAAAAAATATAAATAAATAAATAAATAAATAAATAAATAAATAAATAAATAAATAAATAAATAAAATAAAAATTACACGTGGAGGGATGCCTGGGTGGCTCAGCGGTTGGGCTCCTGCCTTCTGCTCAGGTCGTGATCCCAGGATCCAAGATCGAGTCCCGCATTGGGCTCCCTGTGAGGAGCCTGCTTCTCCCTCTGCCTGTCTCTGTTTCTCTCTCTGTCTGTGTCTCTCATGAATAAATGAATACATCTTTAAAAAAAATACATGTGGAAAAACACAATTGTTTTACCAAAAAAAATTAAAGAATATTTGTTTTACTTTGGCATGGGAAGAACTTTCAAAGCATGACAGAAAACACAAGAGCCACTTTATTTATTATTTTTAAAAGATTTTATTTATTTTTTCATGAGAGATATGAAAAGGTGGGACTCGATCCCCAGACCCCGGGATCATGACCTGAGCCAAAGGCAGGCGCTGAACAGCTGAGCCACCCAGGCGTCCCAGGACTCAGTTTTTTTGTTTAAAAACTTTAAAAAATGGGAATCAATCCCTGGGTGGCTCAGTGGTTTAGCGCCTGCCTTTGGCCTAGAGAGACCCAGGGTCGAGTCCCGCATGGGGCTCCCTGCATGGAACCTGCCTCTCTCTCTGCTTGGGTCTCTGCCTCTCTCTCTCTCTCTCTCCCTCTCTCCTCTGTGTCTCTCATGAATAAATAAAAAATCTTAAAAAAAAAAAGAACACTTTAAAGACACAGGTGATTTTACATATTCATTCATTCAGTCAGTTAACAAATACTCATTGACTATATACCACATGCTGGGAATACAGAAAAAGGAAAATTGATAAATATCCCTGCTTTTGTGGAGCTGACATTTTAAAGGAAAAGGCAGAGAATTGGGTTTGAGGAAAAAAAAGGGAGATGTTGAATAAGCAGGTGTGATAGGAATAGAGATTAAAAAAATGGGAACCCTCTGTTCAGACGCTGCATTTAAGACAGAAAGCCCTACGTTCAAATCTCAGCAGTCACAGTCTTCAAAGCCTGTCTATAGAGTGGAAATAATGGCACAGCTTTCCAAACGGCTCCGCTACCGCCCCCTTTTGGCCTAGGGAAGCTCCTGTTAAGGTTGGAACCTCGAAGGCACGAACGTACCATCGCGAACGCCTAGGCTGAAGCCAGGGCAGCCATATTGGTTCCGGGAGGACGGGAGGCGTTGCGACCGCTGCCATTTTCAGTTAGGGCAGTAGCGGACTTCCGGGCACCATCTTGAGTGACAGCAGAGGCGGAGCTCTGCTGACATGTTCGTTAAGGGCCGGACTCCCAGGGCACCTCCCCGAGAGCGACTAAACGCTAACGGCGGCGGGCGGAGGCCTGCAGCCGTAGCCCCGCCCCCGGCGCTGGGCTCCACCTCCCGGCCCCACTTCCGCCGGGTGAGCGTCTGTCGGCGTCGCTGCCGTAAGGCGGGCCGGAGGTTTGCCGCATCACGGAAGATGGCGGCCACGGCGGTGAACGGGGCGCCGGGCGCCTCGGGCTCGGGCCCTGCGGCGGCCTCGGGCGCAGTCCTGCAGGTCGCGGCCGGCATGTACGAGCAACTTAAGGGCGAGTGGAACCGTAAAAGCCCCAATCTTAGCAAGTGCGGTGAAGAGCTGGGCCGTCTCAAGGTAGGGCTCGGCGGGGGCGGCTACGAGGGGTCTAGACCTAGCCGAGTTCCCGGCCGCGGGCGAGACCGGGGCGGGCCGGGGGATCCCGTAGGGGGGAGGATTCGGAACCGCCAAAGTGCGGGCTTAGAGGGGTGAAGAAGTGAGAGGGGCTTGGGAGGGATCACACACGCCCCGCGGGGGGCGACGGGGGGCCGGGCAGTGTTGGAAATGTTGAGGCACAGCCGAGGGAGGGGTTAAAGTTTTGGTGTTTGGGGAGGCCTAGCTGGCCGGAGCGGCAGGACGGGAGTGTTGGGAGTTTTTCCGATGGGGGGTTCTTGACGAGAACAAGTGGGGAGTGAGGACTGGACAGAATGATGAAAGAAAGAAGGCTGAGATGAAGGATTGTGTGGTTAGGCCAGACCAGATCAGACCAGATCAGGGTCTGAGAGATCTGGGGCTTAGGGGCACATGGGGGGGGGCAGCCGAATTTTGGGGACCAGAATGGTGCTCAGGGTGTTTCAGACCAAACGTGTTTGGAAAAGAGTACAAGTATTGTGGGCTGAGCTAAGTCCCTGTGTCTGATAAGTGATGTGTGGGCTGGGCAACTGGGGGATGGATGGTAGCTCCCTTTCCTCCCAGGTGTAGATTTGGGGGTGGATGGGAGGTGTAGTTGGGCCCAACCCAATAGCGTGTGGAAAAGATACTCCAGGAACTGAAGATGCTAGCATCTTCAGGCATGGTGTGTGTCTGCTGTTTACCCAGTGGGGCTATTAATAATTGTAACATGAGGTCATCGGGAATGGGCACTCAGTGTGCCCAGGCCCTGTTCTGAGCGCTTTCTGAGGACTGACTCCTTTAAAACTCATAACAGCTTTGAGTCAGGGATGATGATTAGTTCCATTTCCTAGGTGGGAAAACTTAAAGCTTAGCAAAGGTGAGTAACCTGTTCTTGAGGTCCTGTCTTCTTTCTTTCCTTCCTCCCCTGCTCTCCTGTCAGCTGGTTCTGCTGGAACTCAACTTCTTGCCAACCACAGGGACCAAACTGACCAAACAGCAGCTCATTCTGGCCCGTGAGTGTCTTTGGGGCTGGTGGGGGGTGATGGGATGACCACCAGGAGTGGTGGTTGGGAAGGGACTTGGGCACCTCCTAAGAACTTGCTCTGTCACTCACAGGTGACATTCTGGAGATTGGGGCCCAGTGGAGCATCCTGCGCAAGGACATCCCCTCCTTCGAGCGCTACATGGCCCAGCTCAAATGCTACTACTTTGATTACAAGTGAGGATGGGGCCTGTCCCTGATTGGGTGGGGGTAGGGGGTTATATGGTAGATTTTTGGGTTTTTTTCTTCGGTCACTGGTTCTCCAGCTACTCAAGTCATCTTCCTTCACCTAGGACCTCCCTCTTCGCCTAGTTCTGTCCTCAGAGGCTACAGAGTCTAGGGGTGGTCCTGGAGGTCCTTATCCTGGGATTTACCACGTAGTCTCTGTTGGCCTCCAGTGTGTTCCCCTCTCCATGTTCCTGCACCACATTTCCACTCCCCACCGAGCTACTGTTACCAAACTTTCCTGCGGCCTCCAATGCTGTATCAGCCCTGACCTCTCTGGCTCTGCCTCCCCTGTCCCAGCCCTGACCCCTCCTGCCTGTGCTCCCCCCATCCCAGCCCTGTCTCTCCCACTGGCCTCCTAAAGTCAGAGGGGTCTTGGTCACTGCTGTGTTTCAGTACTGCCTAGCACGAGGGTGAGCCCAGAGCAGGGATTCAGTGAATATGTGTTGAATATAAAATTTAATGGTTTTGAACTCAGTTGTGCTTGCATGGGTTAATGATTAATGATTAAGAATTTGGCATCAGAAGTCAGACAAACCTGAGATTAAAACTAATTTTGCCCCTTCCTATGTGGTCTTGGGCAAATTGCTTCACCTCCCTATGCCTCAGTTTCCTCCATAAAGTGAGGGTGATAACTCTAAATATCATAATCATAGTTAACACACAATATTTATTTGAGCCAAGTACTGTTCTGATCGCTGTACTTGGGTTAAGTCATTTAATTCACTTAACCCTTACTCTCTTGACCTACCTTCTAAGAGATGGACGCTGTGGTAATACTCATTTTATAGTTAGGGAAACTGAAGCTGAGTCAGTTTACTGAAGTGAGGTCACCTACTTGGGCCCATATGACTTGTGATTTCTTCTTGCCTCTCTGGGCTTCAGTTTCATTTGAAAACCCAGGACCCAATACCTCTCCAAGGAGATAGCATGGGGCAGTCATCAGGGTCCCTGGAGCCTGGAGTGGGGTGGCTTGTAGGTTCGTAAGCCCTCCTTATGTTGATTCCCCCACCCTGGTCCACAGGGAGCAACTCCCCGAGTCAGCCTACATGCACCAGCTCTTGGGCCTCAACCTCCTCTTCCTGCTATCCCAGAACCGGGTAGCTGAGTTCCACACAGAGTTGGAGCGGCTGCCTGCCAAGGACATCCAGACCAATGTATACATCAAGCATCCCGTGTCCCTGGAGCAAGTGAGGCTGGGGAATGGGGGGAGGGGAAGGATCTGAAGGGAGAGGTGCAGGTATAGACATTAGGGAAGATTTCTTGGAGGAGTGGGCAGGGTTCACTTGTCTTTTAGCCCGGGGACTCATTTATCCAACAGCTCTTGAGCTCCAGCCACATGGTATATACTGTGGTTGGTTTTCAGACTGTACTGCAAACAAAACAGATTAGAATCCCTGATCTGGCGGGCGTGATGAGAAAGCAGACAGTAAACAAAAAGATTAAGTAATCTGTGTGGTCTGTCAGATGTTAAGTGCTATGGAGAAAAAGTAAGGAGAGTGGAGAATTGGGGCAGGGGTGAGTTTTTTGGTAGGGTGGTCAGGGAAAGCCTTGCTAAAAAGGTGAAATTTGAGAAAGATTTGAAAGGGGTGATGAACCCAACCACGTGGACATCTGGGGGTGGGTGGGAGTGAACCAAGTAGAGGAGCAGCCAGTCCAAGGTCCCAAGGCAGAAACATGCCTGTTGTGGCTGAGGGTAGACAATGAGGACAATATTTCTAGAACAAGGTGAGCATGGTCAGAGAAGAGCTTTAGTATGTACTCTAAGGTTAGGAAGTAATTCCTCAAGTTGAGGTCTCATGGGAGGATTTTGCTATGGTGAGGATGGGAACGAGCAGTTATAGCAGGCAGCACAGTTGGGCAAAGCTCTGTCTCCCACCTGTGATTGGAGAATAGATAAGATAAATAGCTACCAGTCAGGGCAGGTTGGAGAAAGTGTGTGTGTGTGTGTGTGTGTGTGTGTGTGTGTGTGTACAGATCAGGGAGGGCTTCCTGGAAGAGGAGGTGCTCAGTCTGCATGGGGAATGCATGACTGTATGCTAAGAGTGTTCTAGCAGAGGGGATTATGGAGGATGGAGGCACTAGGAATGTGGTGAGCCCTCAGCTTGTAGGCCCCTTGTGCTACCTCTTCCTCATCCTCTTTTCCCGCCCCACCCTGGCCTCTACAGTACCTGATGGAGGGCAGCTATAACAAGGTGTTCCTGGCCAAAGGCAACATCCCTGCTGAGAGCTATACCTTCTTCATTGACATCTTGCTTGACACGATCAGGTATGTGGGGAGCAGGGTCCTGTGGTGGACAGAAGGAGCTTGGACTCTGGAGTCAGACAGCCCTGAGTTGAATCCCGTTCTGGCCTCTTGTAGTCTGGAGAGGATGGGCACGTCAGTTCTCTTTTTCTACGAACTGGAACTTGTCATGAGATTGTGGAAAGCAGCTCTCATCTCACTGTGGGCTGTTTATCTGCATGCCCATATGATCCAGGGATGGGCTTGGCACCCAGACAGCGCTCAGCAGACAAGAACCAAGCTGCCTGTCTTAGAAGTACTCCAGTGCACGAGGCATATGACCTAACCTCAGGTCACCTAAGCTCTGCAACCCTCAGTTTCCTCTTCCTTAGAGTGGGGCCATGAAGTCCTGCTCAGAGGTTGAGCCGTGCACAAGTGACATGGCATGCGTAGGTGGATGACATTTACACATCCCTTGAGGAATAAAAGGGCCTGGGTGGTGGCAAAGCTAGTTCATGGAGGCAAAGTGCCAGACTGAGATGGGTTTCCATTTCTTAGATGGCAAAACCAAGCCCAGAGATGTGGTGGGAGTGACAAGGGATAGTTTAGTGAGTTTAGGTTATTTATTTTTTTATCTTTGAAAAATTATTTCAATTCAGTTAATTAACAAGTAATGTATTATTGGTTTTAGAGGTAGAGGTCAGTGATTGGTCAGTCTTATATAATACCTAAGTTATTTTTAGTTAAGTATTTTGGCTCTCCAAAATGAATAGAGAGTAATATATAATGTGTGTCTGCATACCTGCCACTTGGTCTAAGAGATAAAATACCTCAGAAATGGATGCACACTCCCTGTTACTGTTTTTTTTTCCCCAGAGCTAACCCCTTCTTCATTTTCAGTGACTTGATCCTTTTTCTACTTCAGTATTGATCTTGATGCCTCTTAACAGGTGGCAAGAAACCCTCTCAGGATCAGATCTAGAAATGGGGTACAGCACCCTTGTGTGTGTAGCAGGGGAGGAAGGGTTCTGTAAAGAGATCCCTTCGTGTGAATCCCAGGCGTGGTTTCAGACAGCCTGAAGTCCTCCTGGCTGGGAGTGGGATTCAAGAGTTTGGGCCCAGTAGTCTGAGAGATCTGGACCCTGCCGTGGCCCTGGGTTTGCACCTCTGCTCAAGCTACTCTCTCTCCCCAAGCCTTAAGCAGGGCAGGAAGCATGCACCAGCCATCGGTGCTGAACTGAAGGGTCATGCAGGTCAGACCTGGAGAATTGTTGGTGCTCAGTAATGAGAGTCTCATCTTTCCCCAGGGATGAGATTGCTGGGTGCATCGAGAAGGCCTATGAGAAAATCCTTTTCACTGAGGCCACCCGGATCCTCTTCTTCAACACACCCAAAAAGATGACGGACTACGCCAAGAAGGTGGCTGGGGTGCAGGGCAAGGGGCCGTGGGGCCAGGGGTGTACTCGCAATGGGGGGGAGGGGGGAGGAACGCTGGAGCAAGACTGCACATTTAAATCCAGCTGTGTGACCTCAGGCAGGTTGCTGAGCTTCTCTGAACTTCAGTTTCCTGATGTGTAGAGTGGGACTAGAATTTAACATGTGAGATGAGCTTAGCACAGCACCTGGCACGAGGTGGAGATGGACGCTGATGCTCAGTACCTGTTGAGCTGTTGTCCTTCAAGGATTCCTCAGAGGTTGCAGCTTTTCTCCATGAGACTTTGCCTCATTTGACCTGGGGTGTTTATGCAGGAGTAGTGCCTCTGGAGATGCTGGGGCATGGGGTATAATGACCCCGGTGACTGAGGAGGGTCAAGACCAGACTAGAAGAGGTCAAATTGAATTTGAGCTATGGGCACAGCTGATATTTAGTGATCATTTACTCTGCGCCAAACTCTTCTCACCTCATTTAGAGGTGTTGACTCACTGAATCCTCACAGCAGACCTAGAGAGGTGTGTAATTAGAGTGCTTGTCTCAAACATGAAGAAACTGAGGCTCAGAGAGGTGAAGGTACTTGTCCAGAATTGTGTGGGTAAAGTAGGGTTGGTGAGGAACGTGAGGCAGGGCCGGCGTGGAAAAGCGCTGGTTCTACAAGGTGGGGTGGGAGCCTGTGTGATCACCCCACCCATCTGTCATCCTTCCCTTTCTGCAGCGAGGGTGGGTTCTGGGCCTCAACAACTACTACAGCTTTGCCAGCCAGCAGCAGAAGCCAGAAGACACCACCATCCCCTCCACGGAACTGGCCAAACAGGTCATCGAGTATGCCCGGCAGCTGGAGATGATCGTCTGAGTCCACCAGGCCCTGGGGTGGGGCAGGGCTTGCAGTATTTAAAGCAGTGGCAGTGCAGGGCTTCCTCCAATAAAGGTGGATTGACATTCTTTCTTCTAGGCCCTTGTCTCCCCGGGTGGAATGGTGGGGAGACAAGTTCCTTATCTCTGAAGAACTTAGACAGTTGAGAGCCCTCTGGGGTCTGAGATAACCCTCTGTTGGGTCAGCTTCCATCCAGTGGCCACTGCTCAAGCTCTCAAATGGCTGCCCATTGCGGGGCCCCAAATGCAGGAGAGCACAGGTACCAGGTAGAGGGACTGTTGGAGGTATGGACGCACACAGGAGGGCCAGGCCAAGGCACGAGTTTTTCAGTGAAGGGGGTAAAGCATCACAATTTAAAATGTTTGCAATTAAACTGGTTTGTTAAATATCATGTGAAATGGAACCCTGTGGTTCTGTGGGCTACCAGTTTGAGAACTCTGGAACGGGAGTTGTGGGCCCTGGCATGGGCTTGCCCTGATTCCCAGCCTTCCTGAGACAATGCTGTAACTTCCTCTCTCCTGCACCACCCCCCGCTTGTGCTTCCTGCCTTGAAGTTCTCCAGAAGGTATTTAAGGCAGAGTCCAGATCTGGCTGAGCCATTTGTGGGATGTGGGATTTTCAACCAAGTCTTACAGGGTCCGTTTCCACACCTGTTGTAGAAGGAATGATCACCCCTGCTCCCCAGAAGGATCTGTGCTAACAGCTCAGCTTGGCGTCAGCTTGGCTCAGCATTTGGGCTGACGTTACTAAGGGTAATGAGACTCACCCCTGGGCCTGTCAGTCCAGGTACTGGATAAATGGGACCTCTGTTATGCTCTTCTGGGTCCAGCCTCCTTAACTGTATCCAAGAAGTGCTTTCATAGAGACCTCTGCCCTAGCCCACCCCCTCCATTCAACCCTAAGCAAGTGACTAACCAGTAGACATCTGGATGGTTATTTTATTGTCAAGGGGGAGGCAGGGGGCGCTGAGCAGACTGCACTCAGTTGGAATGGGTGGCCTGCAAGTCGTAGTGCTCCAGCCCGGCCACCAGGGAGCCGGCCAGCTTGATGGTGGCAACCCAGGGTGGCTCACTCAGGTGGTTGGTGGGCGTGCTCAGCCTAGGGGGAGGGTAGAATCAGCTGGACTTGGCCGAGTGGCTGAGCCCTTACCCCATCTAGGTGTCGGCTTCCCCATCTATATGAGGGGCCACGTGTAGATATCACAGAGGCAGCCTAGGGCAGGGCTGTACCCACTTACATTTAGGAAAGGGGGCTAAGGGTTGGTGGGGTCTGTGTCCTGTATCCCCCTTACCCCCACCCTTATTGAACCCCCAAGGAGCACAGAGCAGAGGGTCTCTTAGTGATTCAGAATCTGGGAGCCAAGGTCAGATGGACCCTGGTGACCAGATTGAGATTTCTGTGTGTGCACGTGCTTGTGTGTAGATACAGGGGAGAGGGTGTAACTGAAGGGTGCACTATCTTCTCTGGATCTGAGGACTCAGGTATAGCCTCTGCTGCACAGGGACTGTTGCATCAGTGGCCTCTGGCTGCCAAAGCTCTGGAATCCAGAGTCAGAGAAGGCTGGAGGGGTCAGGAGTGTAAAGGGCTAGGCCAGGGACTTTGTTGGAGGTATGTGTTCATCTCTACTGTCCCTGAAAAGCATGGGATGTGGTCCTTGGTGCCCTCAGGGACAGGGTTAAGGCTGTGAATAGTGTCAGGCCAGCTGGCACCAGCTTTCCTGATGACTCCAGAAGGTCACAGGGTCAGGAGTCAGCTTG
This sequence comes from Canis lupus baileyi, assembly GCF_048164855.1. Lineage (NCBI taxonomy): Eukaryota > Metazoa > Chordata > Mammalia > Carnivora > Canidae > Canis > Canis lupus. The sequence goes on along the minus strand of NC_132838.1, from coordinate 115,112,285 downwards.
GAGATCTATATACCAAGAGGCTGGACCAGGGTGTTCCCTGTCCCTGGTCAGGGTTTTCTCTTGATCCTGAAGGATTGGAGCTCAGCTGGGTTTGAGATAACAGCCAAGGAAACGGTGGAGGGTCAGCTGGGGTCAGGACGCCCAAGGGCTGAATGGGACTCTACCCGGGGAAGGTCGGTTCAGGACTTGCAGGGGTATACCCTCCCCTCCCTACTCCCGACGACCTCCCCTCACCAGGCAGACACGTTGCGTGGTAGACGGCGATGACGTGGCTGGTGGCGGCAGTAACACTTGCAGGGACAAGAGTTAAGCACCTGGAAGGGCGGCCAGTGGCGCCTGGTGCCCGCATTAACCATCCCCACTGGAGGAGCCCCGCCGCCACCACCCCCTCCATCGCCACTGTCAGTCACGGTAGCTGCAGTACGTTCGCGAGGACCGTCTCCGGGTGCGCCATCCTCACGGGTCGCGCCTCGGGCTGCGCGGGGGCCCTTGCTCCTGCGCGTGCGGGCCTTGATGGGTGCGGGCGCGGGCAGCGGTGGCTCCGCTGTGGTGGGAGCTGGAGCCGGGGCCGCGGCCGGGGCCGGGGCGGGGGCCGGAGCCGAGGCCGGGGCGGGGGCCGGGGCGGGGGCCGGGGCGGGGGCCGGAGCCGGGGCCGGGGCCTGGGCCGGGGCCGGGGCCGGGGCCGGGGCCTGGGCCGGGGCCGGGGCCGGAGCCGGGGTGGGGGCCGGAGCCATGGCCGGGGCCGGGGCGGGGGCCGGGGCCGGGGCCGGGGCGGGGGCCTGGTCGGCAGCCAAGGCAAGGGGCAGAGTGGGAGCTGGGGCGGGGGCCAGAGCCGACTTCGAGTGGCCCGGGTGTGGGGTGGGAGGGCGGGCCACGGGGAGCGGCGTGGACTGGAGCACCCGCGGCTGCGGTGTCGGCGGCGGCGCGGGCGGCGGCGGGGGCGGCGGCGGGGGCGGCGGCGGGGGCGGCAACTCCTGTGGGCGTCCGGGCCCGGGGCTCTCTTGCTCGCCGTTGGTGGGCGCCGGGAAGATGAACATAGGCGGCGCCAGCAGGGCCGGTGCGGGCCTCCGGGGCCCGGGGGCTGGGTGCGTGTGTCCTGGCGGAGGCGGTGGGGAGCCCCAGGGCCCTGAGAGCGCGGCCGCGCGCCGTCGGGGCACCCCGACACCGCCACCGGCTCCGTTGAAGCGGAAGTGGCGCTCAGGGACGTCGGGAGGGCTCACCCAGTCAAATTTGGGCTTCGAGCCTGGAAAAGTGGTGTAGGGTGGCGGCGGTAGGGCCCTGGCGTGGGACACAGGCGCCGAGGGGGGTCCAGAACACCCCTCGCCGTCTCCATCACCGCCTTCTGCTTCCTGAGTCCCCCGAGGGACCTCGCCCGAGGGTCGCGCGGCCCCGGGAGCCAGGGGCCCCTGCTTCAGGACCTCAGCGTAAGAGATGGAACCCGGGGCGGCAGCGAAGAGTCCTCCGCCGCCCCCCAGCGAGGCTTTGGCCGCCAGGGAACTCGAGGCTGCCGCCAGGGAACTCGAGGCTGCCGGAGGGGCCAACATGGGCCCCGACTTGAAGGTGACTTTGCACAGCAGGCTCAGGCCGGACTCGGACACCGCAGGCCGGGCCGTCTCGCCCTCGCCCGCTTGGGGAAGGGCCCCCCTGCGGGCTCCGCCGGCCGTCTGGCCCTGGCCGCAGTACCCGACCTGGCTTTCTGCGGGGGGTGTGGCGCCTGTGGCCAGAGCAGGAGTGATTCTGTGGTCCGGGTGCTGCCGGTCGGAAGGTGGCGGTGGTGGCGGCTTCCGCGGCTCCAAGCGTGGCGGAGTAGGGGAAGGGGCCCTCGGGACGGAGTTGGGGTCCTCTCCAGGTAGTTGCCGGGGCGGCGGCGGCAGCGGACGGAGGCTCGGAGGATCGCCCTGGCCGCGATGGCTCGCCTCCAGCAGACCGCGGACCCGAGGCACCGGAGTGCCCATGGGTTTTCGCCACTTAGACGGCGCGGGCAGCAGGGGCCCCACGGGGGGCGGGGGTTGTGTGGGGATCGCGGCCGCAGCCGCCGCCTCTGAAAGGGGCGTCGCTGGCGAGGGCAGTTCTAAGGCCTGGGGCTCCGGGGGTACCAGGATTCCCGGGTGCGCGGAGCTGCCAGGGAACCAGACGCCCAGCCCGCGAGCCAGGCGCATGGCCGGGGAGGAGGGGGTCACCTCGGGCTCCACCAGGGACGTCCGGCGGGAGTCAGAGGAGCGGTCCGAGGCCTGCTCTTTTCGGGAGCCCCCGCCCGCGGACGGCTCCGACTGCACGTTCCCCATTTCTGACGGAGGTCGGGGACTGTGGTCAGAAAAACTTGGGCCAGTCAACCTGCCTAAACTATGGGGACTCCACGAGGCTGGCGGTATTTGGTCCTACCGGTCCACCCCGCCCCGCCCCTGTGTTCCAAGATCCACCGAGGCACTAGTCGCTATCCGCATTCCTGTTCCCTGACTCTTGAGGCTCAAGCGTTCTTCCCCACGGCCCCATTCAGCGACTGTCATGCCTCCTCCCTCATGGCCCCATTCAGCTGCTGTTCAGACACTTAGGCTACATCCATCCTCAGTGTACTAAGTTGGTCCCTGTCCCCTCACCCCTCCCCGGCTTGTCCCTACACTTGGACCATAACCCCGGTCTTGAGGCCCCAAGACGCAAGGCTTGCCCGCTTTCCTGTCACTCGGGCCACATCACTCATGATGATTGTGCTCAGTAACCTATGAGGCCCGCAAGGGGTTCAAACCTCTTTCGGGATCTTCCAACCTGGCTCGGGAGGCCCAGGCCCCGCCCCTGCTGTCCGGTCCCGCCCGCGATTGTCGGTACCGGGCCTCATCGCCCGCCCCAGATCTAGCCCCGCCTCCGCGGTATTCTTGTCTGGCTAACCCTTCAGTCCTCACCTCCAACCCAACGGTCCCTCTCTCTGTGTCGATCATTTGAGTCTCGCCCTCTTCCCAGGCAGCGGCAGATCTTCGGGCCTCACTCCTAAACTTGTCCGGCTCCTGGTCTACCGGCCGGCTTCAACACTCAGGCCCCACCCCTTTCTCCAACTCCGCCCTGGCCCCGCCTTCGCCCAGGGGTTCCCACTCACCGACTCCTCCAGCAGACCAAAGTTCAGACCGCGGCCCCCTGGGCCCAGGGCAGGGCGGGGAACGGCCGTAGCAGAAAATAACCGAAAAGAACGGGGGTGAAGCGGGTGGTGGCAAGTGGGCGAGACAGCGGGGGCGGACCCGAGACCTAGGCCCCGCCCCCGGGCTCGAGGCCCCGCCCTCCCGTGAGCCTACGAGAGGCGGGCCCCTTACGAACCTGGATCTTCCTTTGAAATATTCCGACGTCCTCTTCCCCGCCCCCAAGGCCGTGCAGGCCCAGGCCCCACCCCTTCAGAATGTTACCCTTAGCCCCGCCCCTTTACGAGATGCTCCGCCCCTCGTCCTTAGCCCCTCCCCCGAAGCTCCGCCCGTTACGAACGCTGCCGCGTAGCTCCTCCCTCCGGCCCTCTCATGTGCCCCGCCCATAAAACAATTTACTTCTAAACTCCACCCTTTTAAGACCCCACAACATCTCTTCCCGAGACCCTCTCCTTCCTCGGGCCTGCCTAGAAGGCCCATCCGCCGTGGATCCGCCCCTTCCATGACGCAAGCGCCAGTCCGCGCCCTCGGCGTCCTCGCCGACTCTCCTTCCCCGGGCCCTCCGACCCCGCCCCCTTGCGAAGGCTCCCTTCTCGCCCCACCCCTTTTCGAACCCTACCAGGTACTCAGCTCCTCCCATTTAGGACCCAAAGCGAAGACCCTCACCTCTTTAGAACCCTGACACCAGGCCATGTCCCGAACCCTTACCCGCATCCTCAGGGATCAATGACGCGGATGGGTGGGAAAGTGGGGGATCCTTTCTGGATCCTGAGAAAATGGGGGCTGGGGGGCTGTTTTCTGGAGCCGTGACGGGCTCTAGGACCCAGCGGGCAAGTACGCCCGCCTCGCGCTTACCCCTCCCCCAAGCCGCCCCCTCCCCCTCACCCATCTTCCAGGTTCCCCCTCCCTCCCCCGTCGCCCCGGCTCCCGGTGCCCGTCTCTAGCGCCGCCGGAGCCAGCGAGGGAGCCGGAGCGAACAGGAGGAGGAGGAGGAGGAGGAGGCCAAGTCGCCGCCGCTCGGAGCCCGGCCGGAGCCTCCCAGGCAGGTGCCAAGGGGGGCGAGGGGGCGGGGGCTGACAGACTGCCGGTCCTGGTGAGGGGGCGGCCAGGACCGCGCTGCGCCTCCTGCCCACCGGGGCGCCCCCCAGACCGCGGCTGGAAGGACAAGGGGTTGGGGGCCCCCAAACTGCGCGGCAGCCATTTGGGGTACCAGTCTCCATTTGGGGGCCTGCACTTCTCCGAGGACGCCCCATTCATAAAATTCCGAACTGGACCCCCACCACTGAGGAACTCTGGGGACCACTCCCCCAGGGAAACAGATGTGCGGGGAGCATAGGGCATCCAGAAATCCCGGCGTCCCATCCCAGCTAGGCCCTGGGGGACCCCTGCCCTCTTTCTCTGCTTCACCTGTTGTCGGGGGAGGCGGGCGGACAAAGGAAGCAGCATCACGTGACTGCTCATTCACAAAATCCCATCCCATTGAGAAAAGGGGGCTGGGGGCGCTGCGACCGCCCCTTCCCCTCCCGATGGGCCGGGGAAAACCGGCAGCCTGCAGGTGGGGGGAAGGGGCTAGAGCTCGTTGCCTGGGTCCCTAAGGTTGAGACGCCAGGGTCCCTGCGCTAGGTGGTAGTGAGGGGCTGGACGCTGATCCCGGTTACTGGGCGGAGGGCTACGTCCCCTGAGCTGGGGGGCGGGGTAAGATGGTTCTGAAGGATGCTGGGGCGGGGAGGGGGAGGAGGAGGGATCAATTCTCCACCTCCCCTCAATCTCTCCCCCTTGCCTTCCCTCGGCTGGGACCTGAGGGAGCAGGCTTGATTTTTGTGAATGAAATGCGCTCTGGTTGTGTCTCGGTCGCCCGTTTCTGGCTTCTTCTGCCTCCATCTCCCTTTCGGCCTCTCTCTGGCCATTTCTGGTTCTCTCCCTGCTCCCTGCCCATCTCCCGTTGCTGGGTGACTCAGTGAGCTTTGCATCCGGTCTCATTCATAAATCCGGGAAGGGGTGGGGGGAAGAGAGCCTGGGTTTCTCACCCAGCCAGTGGCCTGGGCGGCAGAGTGTGGAGGCAGTGTAGGGGGGATCTGGAGCTGAGTTGATGGGCTCTAAGAAAATACATATGCGCAGGCACCCAGCTGTGAGGGGGAACGATGGGTGGGGCTGTGGGAATGTGCTGAGGGAAGGGAAGGAGACTGGGTTGGTAGGGGAAGAGCCGGAGGGGGAAGGGAAGTGGAAAACCGAGGCTGTGGGGGTCAGGATGGGAATGATGGGGAAAGAGACGAAGGTGGGTATGGAGAGGAGAGGTAGATGTGGAGAAGGTAGGCACGGGAGAAAAGAGGTGGCATGAGGAAGAAAGAAGCCATGCTGGAAGAAGGTGGGCATGAGGGAGCAGGCAGGTATGTAAGAGAAAGTGAAAACCGGTGCCGAGGCCGCAGCGGAGCCAGATGTGAGGGATGAAGAGGGGAGATGAGGGTTGAGGGCACACTGGACAGGAGAGCAGGGCCGGAGCCCACTGACTGTGTTGTGCCTGTCTCCCCACCCGCTCCAGGTACATGGTTCAGGTCCGAGCCGTGGTGATGGCCCGAGATGACTCCAGTGGGGGCTGGCTGCCTGTGGGGGGCGGGGGCCTCAGCCAGGTGAGCGTTTGTCGGGTCCGAGGGGCCAGGCCCGAGGGGGGGGCCCGCCAGGGGCACTACGTCATCCACGGGGAGCGCCTTCGGGACCAGAAAGTGAGCCACCCTGGGGCGTGGGGGTAGGGTGGGGGCGTGGGGAAGTAAGGGGATGGGGCTGGGAGTGCAGAGATGATGAGGTCAGGTCATCTCCCAGCCCACAGTCCATCGGGGTGTGGGATGTAGTTTGGAAGTGTCTATCTGTGTTACGGAGAACAACTGGGAGCTTTGAGAATATCTGGGGTATCAAGCAGCTCCTGTTCACTGTCGTGGCCTGATGGACGACTGTCACAGCAGCCTCCTCACAGGTTTTGCCATGCTCCTGCTCTGTCCCCCCCCCAACCTCAGTCTGTTCCACAGGGGCCCTGCTAACACCTGACTCAGATCATGTCCCTCCCTCTGCTCAGAACCCTTCTGTGGCTCCATCTTGCTCAGAGATCCTTACCAGGAGGCCCTACACCACCAGCCCCTGTCTGCTCTAAGTATATATGGAGGCATTTGGTGGGGGACCGTCTGGATGTGTCAGACAGAGTTTATAATCCTGAATGTGGGTTCAGCAGGAATATTCGGGGCTGCCTGGAATGATGTAGAAGGACAACGTTGAGGCTTCAGCTAGGGATGTAGTAGAAAGACTTGGATTGTTTGAAAAGGCTTGGGGGTCGGGTTGCATCTCAGAGCAGGGGTCAGAAGGAACAATGTAGGGGGGTTTGAAATGGTGTGAAGATACATGGTGATATTGGGCGAGGATATAAGGAAACATCTAGGGTGTTCACCAGCATCCGAGGGGAAAATCTATGGGAGTTTGATAAGAATTTGGGGGTAGCATTTTGGGATGTTATTGGGGCATCAGAAGGAGATTAGGTGTAATATTTTGTGCTGTTCAGGATAGTTCGGGGAATATCGAGCCAAAAGGAGGGACACTGGGTTATCAGAAGGGGATATGGAAAATATAGGGATCAAGGGGCTTGGGGGAAATATTGAGGGTATCAGAGGTGTGCTCAAAAAAATTGGGGAGTGGTGTTGGGTGTTGACCAGGGTTCAGGGGTACACCTAGGATTGACAAATGAAGTTTGTGGGATACTGAGGTATGCAGATACGCTGAGGGTTGACAGGAAGTCACCAGCATGGCTGGTAGGGGGTGTCTGACCTGGTCCCCCTCCTGCCCTCTCAGACCACCTTGGAGTGTACCCTGAGGCCAGGCTTGGTTTACAACAAAGTGAACCCTATTTTTCATCACTGGAGCCTGGGTGACTGCAAGTTTGGACTGACGTTCCAGAGCCCTGCAGAGGCTGATGAGTTCCAGAAGAGCCTGCTGGCCGCACTGGCTGCGCTGGGGCGAGGTAAGTGGCTGGATGGCGGGCACTGGAGGATGGGGTGGAGGGGTGGGAGGGGGGCAGGGGCCCAGGGGACTCACTGTCTGCCTCTCTCCCTGCCCCAGGCTCGCTTACGCCCTCTTCCTCCTCCTCTTCCTCCTCCCCTTCCCAGGACACCGCAGAGACTCCCTGCCCTCTGACGGTGAGTCTCCAGGATACAGCTCTGCTGGGAGGGCCGGGGTCTGTTTCCATTCTCCAAACATTCTTGAGCATCTCTTGTGTATCAGGCACCACGCCACATGCTGGGGACACAGATTTGGGCCCAAACTATTGGTGTCAACTTAATGCCAGTTATCCTAGTTTTCCTGTTATGTGGTGGGTCACACATTCATCCCAGAGTATTTATTGAGCACCTTAAAATAAGTAGTGTTTTGGGCATTGGGGATACATCAGTGAACCAAACAAAGTCCCTCTCCTCATGGAGCTTCTATTCTAGTGTGGGAAGGCAGAAAATTTAAAAATAAAATAAAAGATAAGCTATACCTTTTAGAGTGAACAAATTAATGACCAGCCCATCCTTCTAGTTCCTCAGGGTCGCAACCTTGAAGTCATCCTTGATGTTTTTCCTTTTTTATGCTCCTCATCCAATCCATCATCAAATGTTGGCTTCATTTTCAAAATGATTAGAATCCCCTTCCAAACCTGGTACTGTCCAACCCCATCTCCCAACTGGAGCATCTCAGTTATTGTCAACTGCCCCCCTCCTCCTACTCCCTACTGTCTGGAAGTTCCCTACACGTAGCCAGAGGGACCCTATTGACATCTAAGTCAGATCATGACCATCCCTCCACTCAGTCCGTCCAGGGGTCCATCTCACTCAGGGTAAAGGACAAAGCATATAAGGTCCCCTACCATTTGGCCCCCTGTTCTCCTTTTTGCTCACTCTGCTCCAGCCTCACTAGCCTCCTCATTGTTATTCAAACACGGCAGGCAGTTCTATCTCAGGGCTTTTGCACTGGGCTTCCTTCTGTTTTGGAATACTCTTCCTCAGATTTCCACGTGGCTCACCCCCTTCTGGGTTTTATACACATATCACCCTTTCAGCGAGGCCCTTGCTGAGTAAGCTGTTCAAAACTGTGATCTCCCGATGCTCCCTATCCTGTTCTAATTATTCATCTTCTAAGATAGTTTCCTAATTTCCTTTCTATATAGACAGTTTTCTTATCTGTTAGTTTATTGCCTGTCTCCTGTGCTAGAATGCCAGCTCCAGGAGGGCAAGGATCTTTTTATTGCTTTCTTGATGCATCTCCAATGCCTAAAACAGTGCCTGGTATACAGTGAGTGTTCAGTAAATATGTGTTGAATAAATTTATTGAATGAATAAATGCACATAATGTCAGATGCGATTTGGCATTTGCTGGGAACAGTGGGAGTTGCTGAGACTTAGAAGAATGAAACTGGTTCCCGGGCAGAAAAGCGGGAATCGCAGGGTAATGGGAGATGTGGGTGGGGCTACAGAGATCCGTGGAGACAGGTCCCACACATTTCATGCTTCCTCAAGAAGGATGCCGTACTTTCCATGCTCCATCTTACATCCTCACAATGGCCTTTGTGAGCCTGGCATGTCGTTGGTGCTCAATGAATGTTTACTGAAGATAGCAAATGGATGAAATCAGAATGACCCCCGAAGTTACAGAAAAGAAACCAAGTGTCTGAGAAGTGATGTTTCAGTGTGTAAAGGACTGTTGGTTTGGATGGGAAGGAACCTCTTCCTGGTGGGTGGAATTGCCCCAGTGAAGGTGTGGTGGTGGGAATGAGTCAGGACCGTGGCTGTCTGGCCAAGGGAGAGGGCTTCTTCTTCTTCTTTTTTTTAAATATTTTATTTATTAATTTATAGGAGACACAGAGAGAGAGGCAGAGACATAGGCAGAGGGAGAAGCAGGCTCTCTGGGCAGAGCCCAATGCAAGACTCATTCCCAGGACCTGGGCCAAAGTTCGGTGCTCACCCCCCCTCCCCCGAGAGGGCTTCTGAGAAGGGAGAAAGCTAGTTTGATGTTCTGTAGGTTAGCCAGCTGAGCAGAGAAGAAGAGGGGGTCCAATAATAAAAAAAAAGAACCATTTCCAACTCTTCCTGTACTTCAGGCATTGTGTTACGCCCTTGACAGTGGGTCCTAACCACATCCTTATGAATAGACATTATTATGATCCCCATTTTACAGAGAAGGAAACTGAGGCTCAAAGAGATGAGGTCACTTGCCGGAGGTCACACAAGCAGTCAGTGGCAGAGCCGGGGCTTGCCCCGAGGCCTGTCTGGCCGCAGAGCCCTCGCTCGCCACGGGAGGGGGTCTATGTGAGGGCATCGGCTGTGCCCGGGTCCGGCTCTGAGGCCGCCACTCTCCCCCAGTCCCACGTGGACAGCGAGTCCTCCTCCAGTCACAGCCGCCAGGAGACGCCTCCCACCACCGCGGCGGCCACTATCATCACCGTGGAGTCCGCTTCTGGCTTCGGGCCGGCTACGTCCCCCCAGCGCCGCCGCTCCTCCGCGCAGGTGCGACCTCCCACCTCCCACGGGCGTCGGGGCTGGGGGGCCTCCGGGTGAAGTGGGGGCAGGGTGCCGGGGCCCCGAAGCAGGGGAGAGCTGAGACCCCAGAAGGGCCAGAAACCACAAACAGATCCTAGAGGCTGGCTGGAATTCAAGGCCGTGGTGGTCAGGACGGTGCTTGGGGACTCCAGTTCCTCGGAGGGTTGGTGAGGGCTTCCCGCGTCTCCAGCGCTCAGGGAGATTGTGGAAAGTTCTGAGTTCCGAATGCAGAGGGGTTTGGGGGACGACTTGGACAATGCTTCATATTAGGGAGTTTTTCATGCTCGTGGAAGGTTCCTTAGACTGCTTAATTCATTAGGAGGGGCATGGGCTCTAAAGGAGTTAAGGCTCCTTGGGGACTGGACTCCTGCGTCCTGAAGGGGTGCAGAGCTCCCAGATTTGGGGGTAGAGGGTACTGGATGCTGGGACTTCTTGCGTCTTGAGAGCGGACAGGACTGAGAGCCTGGATCACCGGGTCCTTAAGGAGAGGGCTTGGTGCCTGGATTCTTCGGTCTATTCTTGGATTGGAGAGGAGTGGGCCGGGGGCTTAGAAGCCCGAGTGCCAGACGCAGGCACTCAGGATCCCAGCACAGCGTCCTAGGACGCACGGGGCCTGAAGGCTGGGTCTCGAGCCTTCCGAGACTGGGATGCATTGCGGTGGAGTGTGGGGGTTCACGGACCCTGCTAACCTGTTCTCCTGTCCCTTCGTCCCACAGAGCTACCCTCCGCTCCTACCGTTCACGGGGATTCCGGAGCCCTCAGAGCCCCTGGCCGGGGCAGGGGGCCCGGGCTGGGGCGGCCGTGGCTATGAGGATTACCGGCGCGCCGGGCCGCCCGCGCCCCTCGCCCTGTCCACCTGCGTCGTGCGCTTCGCCAAGACCGGCGCGTTGAGGGGCGCAGCGCTGGGGCCCCCCGCCGCGCTACCCGCCCCTCTCGCCGAGGCTGCGCCCCCAGCGCCCCCCGCTCGCCCACCCCCGGGCCCCGGGCCTGCCCCTGCGCCCGCCAAGGCCTCCCCCGAGGCGGAGGAGGCGGCGCGCTGCGTGCACTGCCGGGCGCTCTTCCGCCGCCGGGCCGACGGGCGCGGGGGCCGCTGCGCCGAGGCCCCGGACCCGGGTCGCCTGCTGGTGCGCCGGCTCAGCTGCCTGTGGTGCGCCGAGAGCTTGCTCTACCACTGCCTGTCGGACGCCGAGGGCGACTTCTCGGACCCGTGCGCCTGCGAGCCGGGCCACCCGCGCCCCGCCGCGCGCTGGGCCGCGCTGGCCGCGCTCTCCCTGGCGGTGCCCTGCCTCTGCTGCTATGCGCCCCTGCGCGCCTGCCACTGGGTCGCGGCGCGGTGCGGCTGCGCAGGCTGCGGGGGGCGCCACGAGGAGGCGGCGCGGTGAGGACTGCCTGGTGGGTCCGGTAGCTGCACCGAGGACCCCAAATTGAGGGCCCAGGACCCTGGACTCCGCTCGGACCCCCAAACCCAAACCTAGGCACACCCGGAACTTGGAGCTTGAGTTTGGATTGAGAGACCCCAGACCTGGAACCTGGACCCCAAATCTAGGACTGAGAGAACCCAGACCCAGCTTCATTGGGATGTCTGTCCAAGAGGTTCCAGGCATCCTGAGTTCTGGCATCCCCATCCTGCCACCACCCCCTCCCTGATCTAGACTAAGGAGACTCCAGGCATCCCCAGACTCTTCACCTCAGGCAGGCCGGGGAGCACATGTATCCCTGAGAGTCACAGGGCCGGGCCCCCCGACTCCCTGTTCAAATAACCAACCCAGACCCGGTCATGCCTGACACCATGAACCCTCAGACTACAGTTCCGGAGTTAGTCAGGAGTTGCCAATACCTGACCCTGCCTGCATACAATTATTCCTGCATACAATTAGATCTTGAGACCATAGAACCCAGATTCACCCCAAATGGTCCCTGAATGCTCACCTAAAACTTGGGGCACCCATATCTGCGGTATTCTTGTAGCCCCCAGGACCCTGAGGCACCAAACCCTCTTGAGATGCCCTGAGTCCTTAGGTATGCCCAAACAGATGTCCTCTGACCAAAATGACTTGGGAGACCCATCTCAGAGCCTCCATCTATGCCCCAACCAAACTCTAGATGTCACACTCCCAAGATGCTCTGGGAGCCAAGGAGTGTAGACCCACCCACCCCAGACCAGTGTTCCCAGAACTTTGGATCTCACATATAGGACTCTGAGGTGCCTAGTACTCCCAGATGTAGTACCGAAGGCCACCAATATATTAGGGCCCAAGACACTGGTCTCAAGTCCTCAGATAACCCTCTTTCAAAACCCCTTAGACTTGGGATTTCAAGCCCCAGAATGGCCTGGAATCTTTGGCTGCTTTGTACCCATAGATCCCCAATCCCCTATAAAAGCTGGAAGCCCAGCTCCCAGGTGATGGGATGTTCATGGCAACCCAGACCTCTCACCCCACGGCCCCCAGCTCCTGAATGACCCGGAAGTACTTTGGGAGTACCAGTTCCAAGACCCCAAGGTGCCATCGGCCCCTCAAATTCAGGGCTTAAGCCTATACAACATTGGGATTGTCCCTGACTCAAGACCTTGGCCGCTCCATACAAGATGGAACTGAGGTGCTCCAGGACCATAGCACCTTCAGATCCCAGATTCTTTGGACTTAAATCTCTTAAGGCTGATATTCCCGGAGACTTGCTGCCCTTGAATCCTACTGGCCATAAGCCCCTGAAACCCCAAGGTCCCAGACCTCTGAATTCAAGCCCCAGCCCAAGCCCCCAGCATCTCACAAAATTACTCGGGTTTTTTACTCGGGTACAAAAACAAACAAACATCATTTTGAGCTCATGTTTCTGGATTCCAGGACTACCCCAGATCTCCCCCATTCCCATTTCTAGGACCTGGCACTGTCCTAGATGATTGTGCAGGCTGTTTACTAAGCAAAGACACACAGTCAAGGTGGGGGTGTGGCTGGAATTCACACCGCACTCTGCTGGCTGCACTGTGCACGGAGTCACTTTTTAGGCTAGCTGTGGCTCTACACACACACACACACACACACGCCCCTCTTGCACTCTGCCCCAAGCCCTTAAGCCCCAGCCTCCTAGTCCAAGCTTTTTATGTTCGGCCCTGTTAACCCCTTCCCTTCCATCTCAGAGTTGGGGGTTTGAAAGCCGGTTTCATGGCCCTCTGTGATGCCACAGTCTCTTTTCCCTGAATGGAAGGGGACTTTCAGGGTACCTCAGATCTGATGGCCTGAAGTGGAGGATCAATGTCTTGGAGAAAGACAATCTCAATGCTGTATGGGCTTGGGACCTGCACGTGGTCCCAAGCATCTGGAAATGTGCACTTACCTTTCTTCATTACCCAGACTTGGATGGCCTTGTAGGGGTTCAAGGGATAGGTCAAGGGGGTCAGAGGGCTAGATCCTTCTGTCACTTCCTTTAAATTATTAACTATTTATTACATCCGGAACCTGTGAGATTCCGCTCTCCCAACCAGACCCTGGGATGGGTGAGAGAAAAGGGGGATGTCCCTCCCATCCCCACTCTGCCCAGCTCTCGTCACTGTCAGACCCACCAGAGCTGAGGGCGGAGGGACCAGGGGGCTGGGGCAGCCTGGGTCCCCATCCCCCTCTCTGTGCCTCGGTCTCCTCCCTTCCGTGGTGGGCGGGGGGAAGCTCCATTCTTAACCTACCTCGTTTTGGGGAGGGGTGGGACGGGGACCAGAGTGCTGTAAGGTGCTGTGGGATCTGCGGATGAAGCGGTGGGAGCTGGGGAAGGTTCCCCGGCCCCCACCTCCCAGCACCGCCTCTCCCAGGTCCCCCAGTCCTGCTCCCTGCTGATACCCACCTCTGATCCATGATTACTCTTCATCACCCCCAAATCAGGGGTGCATGGAGGGCTGACCCTGGGAGCCAGGAAGACCTCAGACCCTGGAGCCCCCAGGCCCAATTTCCCAGCTGCTTGCCCCTCAGATTGGATGCTTGGCCCCCAGACTTGGGGGAGGCACCCCGATATTTATCTTCCTGATCTTGATTCCAAGCCAGTCTGTGACCTCAATATTGTTATCGTCAGTGCAGGCTGCCGTGGCGGGGGAGGATGGGGGCCAAAGACCCAGCCTTGTCATTGGGGAGGGGGCATGAGATATTCGCTCCAAGAAATGTCTGTGACAAAGTCTCAGCCTGTGTCCTTTATTCACATTGGTGCTCCCCATCCCCTCACCTTTCTGAATCAGCAGAACAGTCTGCTACCCAATTCGTCCTTTCTCCTTCAGATCCTTTAGTCCCAAGCAGACCCTCCAGCTGAGTTTTATACATTCAGTCACTCAAGTACACTTACTGAACACCCATTATATGCCAGCCCCGTTTCTCAGCACCCAGGATAAAGCAGTGAACAGAGCAGACAAAAATCCTTTCCCACGAACAGCTTATGAACTTTATAGGGAAGGAGATAATAAAGGACACGTTAGAAAGGATATGTACTATAGGGAAAAGCTGAGTGGAGATGTGGGATAGTCATTTTTAGCTAGGGTCTCCAGGAGGCCTCATTGAGCAGCTGGCATTCGAGTAAAGCCTTAAATGAGGCGAGGGGGTCCATGGATGTCTGCGGGAGGAACATTCTAGGTAAAGGGGAACTGTCCAGGCAAGGCCCTGAGGGAGAAGCATGTCTAGGTAATTCTGAGGGACCTCAAGGGTGTGAATGTCTGGAGAAGAGGAAGCCAGGAGGAGGATACTGAGGGCAGAGAGGTGACAGGGCAGATCTGTGGGTCCTTGCAAACCATTGCATGGATTTTAGTGGTCATCCTGAGTGAGGTGGAGATACGGGACAGCACCATGCGTGGGAGGGCTGTGACCTGACTCAGGCGGTTTACCCATTCCCTCTGGTTGCCTGTGGGGAAGAGACATGGGGACGGGTGAGTAGGGAGCAGGGAGGAGGCTGCTGTGATGGTCCAGGAGGAGACAAGGGCACATGAGATCAGGGTGAGAACAGTGGAGGCAGAGAGAAGTGGGCAAGACAATGGATCTATTTTGAAGATAGAATCCACATAATTAAATAAAGACTTTGCAAAAAAAAAAAAAAGAATCAAGGCCATGATAACAAGGTTTTGACGAGCAATTTTTAACATTTTATTAAGGTCAACAAATAATGGTCCTGAGTACCCCAGCCTTGGGGTAGGCAGCACCATGGAGGATTATAGTTTTAACAAACTGCAACAAAAACAGCAGCAACACTAACAGTAGTAACAGGTTAAGCAATTAAAAGCATGGATTTTGCAAATCAGATCTGAATTTGAGTCCGGGCACCACCCCACATTCACTCTGATTTATCGTGTCTGAATTTCGGTTCTCCTCCCTAAAACGGATCTAAGATACTTAAGCTAGTAGCACACACAAAATGCTCAATATATGTTAGTTATTGAGTACCCCTGTATGCCTACGGAACACACACATGTATGACTCTCATCCTCACAATCCTTAAAAGTGAAGTTTTATCCCCGTCATCCAGATAGGAAGCTATTTGGCGGGGACACAGAGATGGGGAGTGGAGTGGAGTCCTACCCCCCAGGGTGCAATCTCTTAATCACGACAGCATGTTGCCCCTGCTCCCTCTCCAAGGCCTCCGGAGAAAGAGGGGTGAAAGCCCGACTGGTGCACCGTGACGGATGGAGGCGGAGGGCGTAGCTGTGTTGGGGGTGGGTGGGTGGGAGGGGGTGAGCCGGCCTTCCTGAGTCCCTGACGTCCTGCCAACCCCAAGCTGGAAAGGAGGAAACAAGTTTCTGCGTTCGGAGCGGAGTTGGGAGAACGACACTCGGTCTAGGGTGCTTCAAGAGCAGAGGGAGCCTGAGAAGAAGAAATCGGTTTCTAAGTCGCAGCAACAGCGCCACCCGCTGGCCTGTCGCGACAGCTGGGATCCTGAAGGCACGCGCTGGATTCACGGGGCTGCGGCTTTTCCACCTTCTGGACCCGGTCACCCGAACCGCGGCGCCCGAGCTCCCCGCGCCCGCGGACCTGGGGGCGGGCTCCGCCGCCTCCTGCGCCAATCAGAACGCCGAGGGCCCTCGGGCGCTGATTGGTCGGAGCGCCGCGGGGCCGACTGCGCACGCCGCCGCCGGGGCGGGGCCTCTCGCCGGCCGGCAGGGGGCGCGCGCCCGGCGGACAGGACGCTTCCATGGAGGGGGCGGAGGCGGAAGCGCGGGAGGGGGCCGCCGTGGCCCGGGACCTGCAGGCCTTGGGGTGCGGCTGGGGGCGCGGGCGGGGGCGCGGGCGGGGGGCAGGAAGGGACAGGTTTGCCCTCGGCAATCCCTCTTCACCTTCCCAATCCCCGCCCGCTGCCTCGGCCCCGCCACAGGTATGAGGGCTTCTCGGGGGCGACGTCGCGGGGCACCTCGTGTCCGGACTTCAGGGCGCTGTGCGCGCGGCTGGCGGCGGAGCTGGCGACGCTGGGCGCCCTGGAGCGGGAGCGAGGGGAGAGCGCGGAGGCGCTGAGGGCCGGCGACGGTACGTGGGCAGCGCCCGGCCCGGCGGGGATGGGGCCGCGGGGGCCGCCGCCGCGCCCTGACGTCTCCCGCCGCCCGCAGGCCCCGGCGCCGAGGAGGGATTCCTGCGACAGTTGGCCGGCCTGCTGCGGGAGCTGCGCTGCCCGGACCGCGCGCTCTGCGGCGGAGACGGCGTGGCCGCGCTGCGGGAGCCCGGCGCGAGCCTGCGCCTGCTGCGTGAGCCGGGGATGCGGAAGGGGCGGCCCGGCCTCCGGAGGGGCGGGCCCGGCGCCGCCAAGTGGAGCCGGGGTTCGCGCCCCCCGGGGGCGTGGGCCGGGCCGGTGGGGGTTAGGATTTTGCGGGGAGCGTCTTGAAGTTCCAGCGGGTCGCATTTGACGTAGCCAGCCAGGTGGTTCCCCTGTGAGCGGGCTTCGAAGTCCCGGCGGGACACTGGGTCTCAAAGTGGGTGGGGCTCGTCTTGGAGGTAGAGCCGGGGTTGGGGCGGAACTAGAAGGGCGGAGTGTTTGAAGCCTGGAGTGTTTTGTTTTGTTTAAAGATTTTATTTATTTATTCATGAAAGACACACAAAGAGAGACAGAGATTTAGGGAGAGGAGAAGCAGGCTCCCCGCTGGGAGTCTGATATGGGACTGGGTCCCAGCACCCAAGGATCAGGACCTGAGCCAAAGGCAGATGCTCGACCACTGAGCCACCCAGGAGCCCCTGGGCCTGGAGGTTTTAAAGCAGATGGAGCTTTTTGGCCCTGGCGGGTGAGGTGGTGGCCCTCCTTGATTGCACCGCTCCCTTTCCCTTTTAGGCTTTCTCTGCTCTGAACTCCAGGCTGCCCGCCTCCTCCGTCTCTACCCCCGGCTGGACCCCAGCCCCGCACAGCCCTGTGGGGAAGAGAGCGAGGAGGGAGCTGGCATGGTCCAGGAACTGGTCCTTACCCTCCAAGCTCTGGGGCTGCCCAGACCGACGCCTGGGACCGCCGCCAGCCGGCTGCTGTGGGAGTTGCATGACAAGGTAGAGAGCGCTGGAGCCCCTTCCGCGCCGGGCCACCCCACTTTCCTTGTAGGGGGAGAGTTCTTTCTCCAAAAGTGGTTCTGGGGGCAGCCCCGGTGGCCCAGCGGTTTAGCGCAGCCTTCAGCCTAGGGCCTGATCCTGGAGACCCGGGATGGAGTCCCGCGTCAGGCTCCCTGCATGGGGCCTGCTTCTCCCTCTGTCTGTGTCTGTCTGCCTGTTTGTCTCTCTGTCTCTGTGTGTCTCTCATGACTAAATAAATAAAATCTTAAAAAAAAAAAAAAAAGAAGTGGTTCTGGCAGGAGTGCTCCAGCCACGGGGATGTTTTTCTTTCTTTTTATTTTTTTAAGATTTTATTTATTTATTCATGAGAGACACACAGAGAGAGAGAGAGAGGCAGAGACACAGACAGAAGGAGAAGCAGGCTCCATGCAGGGAGCCTGACGCAGGACTCGATCCCAGGTTTCCAGGATCACACCCTGGGCTGAAAGGCTGCGCCAAATCGCTGAGCCACCCAGGCTGCCCCCAGGGATGTTTTTTTTTTTTTTTTTTTTTTTAATTTTATTTATTTATTTTTTTATTTATGATAGTCACAGAGAGAGAGAGAGAGAGAGGCAGAGACACAGGCAGAGGGAGAAGCAGGCTCCATGCACTGGGAGCCCGATGTGGGATTCAATCCCGGGTCTCCAGGATCGCGCCCTGGGCCAAAGGCAGGCACCAAACCGCTGCGCCACCCAGGGATCCCCACCAGGGATGTTTTTTAAGAGTCGTGGCCACCATTCTTGATTCCGAGGCCTAGGTCCTTGGGGCCAGGGGGAACAGGAATCCACGGAGTCTATCTGGTTTCTGCCCCGTCAGCCTCAGACTACCTTCTCCCATCAGATCTCTGAGCTGCTGCCTTCCCTGCCCCCAGGGTTCCTGCAGCCCCTCCTCAGCTCCCCACTGGACGCCCCCAGATGGGTAAGACTGTGTACCACTGTACTTGAAGAGCATGCTCGCCCGGAGATGGGAGCGAGGGGAGACCCTGAGTGTGACTGAGACCTTTTTCCTAGGAGGCATTGGAGTCTCTGTGCCAAAGGCTGGGAGATCAGTACTGCTCTCGCCGCTGCCTGCTCCTGAAGCGCCTGGACCTCACGACATCTTCTTTCCACTGGAGTGATAGGGCAGAGGTGTGGGCAAAAGACCCTGGCAGGACCAGGGAGGCCCAGCTGTAGGGGCTCCCACTACAAGGAGGAAGAGTGAGGGCCAGGAATATTACCTGAGAGCAGGTTTTTAGGATCGTGTAAGGTGTGGGCTCTAGAATTCCAGGGCATTCTAGAATTCTCAGCTCTGAGCTGGGAGTGTCTTCAGAGCTGTACTTCTTATTTAGACCTGTGGGAGGTGAGGCTCTTTCTGGAGAGTGAGATGCTTCCAGGGTGACAGATCCCACCTGAGGAGGGCTCTTGGGCACCTTCTCCATGCCTCTCTCCCTAGGCCCAAGGAGAAGCCATGAAGGCAGTGCTGATCCCAATTCGAGAGGCTCTGACCCCAGAATCAAATGTCTCCATCGCACATATCCTGGCTGCCCGAGAGGACCTGTCTCGTCTTATCCCAGCCACCAGCAAGGCTGTCCGCCGAGGGACCTGCTGTGCCATCAACAAGGTGGGCACCTGGGAGTGGGGAAGGGCCTCCACAGCCTTGGCCTTCAGACTTGGTGCTCTGGCCCCCTTGTTCATTTTTTCCCCTGACACTCAAGTCTGATCAACTCCCAGGTGCTTATGGGCAACGTGCCTGACCGGGGGGGCCGTCCAAATGAGCTGGAGGCTCCCATGCCCACCTGGCAGAGCAGAAGAGAGGATGGTGGTGGGCGGAAGGCAGGCCGCCAGAGCTGGGGTCGCAAGAAGAAGAAGAAGTAAAGAGGGACTGGTGGTTGGGTGGGGGGAGGGGTCCCCTGTGACATGCTGATGCCATTGGTAATCCTTGGGGAATCGCTTTGAGTTTCTTTTGGCATCTGGCTCCCAGGCCCCATGTCCCCTGTTTCCTGTTCCTAAGGTCCCAAATGCCTACCATCACCACCACCCCCCCGCCCAGTCTATCACTCAACAACAAAGACCATGTTCTCTGGAAAATAAATTTAATTTATGACAGCTGTAGGACCTATCTCTGTGGGGGCCAGGTCAGGGGTGCTCAGGTTTGAGGACAGGCAGGGACAGCTTTGTCCCCTGGGTCTCAACAGGCCCCTGTTGCTCTGACCCTTACAGTCCTCTGCTCTTTAGCAACACATCTTTCCCTTCCTGGGGACATGGGGAAGGAGACGTGCAGGCATCGGACAAACAGTTCTCAGGTACGCACCAAGTGCCATCCCTGTTCTGGGCGCTAGGGATACGGCAGTGAAAAACATAGATTATAAAAACTCCTGTTCTTCTGGAGTTGACAATTTCCAGTGTGAAGAGGAGCAGACATTCAACAAGATAAATAGGTAAAAAGTACAGTTTGTTAGATGGGTAGAGGGCTATGGGGAAAAACAAAGAAGGAAGCCAGGAGCAGGACTGGGGCTGGATTGCAACTTTGAATATGGTCAGAGGGGCCTCACTCAGAAAGCGACATTAGACCTAAGTCCCAAAGATGGAGCCATGTGGGCCTGTGGAAGAGCATTCCAGGCAGAGGGAACTGCCGGTGCAAAGGCCCTGAGGTAGGAATATTTTTGGCATGTTCAGGGACCATAGAGGCCAGTGTAGCTTAAGCAGGATGAGTAAGGGGTGGTAGGTGAGGTCAGAGAGGGGACGGAAACAGATTGTGGGAGGTAGGCCATAGTGAGGACTCTGGCTTTTCCCCTGATCGAGAAGGAGGCATGGATTACTCCGAGCAGGGGAGGGACTCAGGTGTTCACAGGCTCCCTCTTCCACCTCTACTCTAGCCTTCTCTCCTGCCTCTGGAACCCTAGAGTTAGGAATATAACTGCCCAGCCTATCCCCTCCCCATCCTGACCCATGCTGATGTCAGTGTAGCGTATTGGTAAGGAGCGTCTGTTTTAGAGGCAGACAGAAGACCTGGATTTGAGTCCTGCCTCCAACACTTAGGCGCTCTTCCACCTTGGAGAGCAGCTAAACCTCCCTGGCCCTCGGCTTCCTCATCTATAAAATGGAGATGTAAGGAGTTGGAGAGCTGATACTTAAGTCTAGACATAATCCAGTGTGAAATCGCATAGATACAAAGTGCAGGAAGATGGAGTACAGGTCGTAGCCACTCTGATGCAAAAGAAAACAAATAACTTTCCGGGTAAGAGATGATGAACTCTTCACCGAAGGTGGTGTGGATGGGACAAGGCCGTGCCTTCAGGGGTCCTGCTGGCGGTGGAATCACGACTTGAGACTGACTCTGAGGAGGTGAGAGAGAACAGACCCAAGGCGGGTGCAGTCCTAGGAATTCAGTTTGGAGGATTGGGCAGGCGGCGAGCCCGTCTTTGGGAGGGGGACCTGGAAGGAGGAAGACACCGGGTCACCTGGGGAGAGTGTGGTGTCTAGGAGCCTGGCTGCTGACAGGGGCAGAGCCTCACCCAGACTTTGTGTAGTAGATGAATGAAAACTCTGGTGGGTGTTCAATCGGAAGGGCTCTACCTTTGAATAGTAAAATTTACTCCACTGACACTAATGATAGCTCCTGAGGTATGTGGCCTTATCCTTGCTATTCTCTTTTTCCTTTTTCCTCCTTAAAATCCTTTTTCTGTTCCACTCGTGGCTACCCTGTCCTCCCACCCCAGCGTATCGAAAGTTTTATTTTTCTAACTGCCCAAAGCAACTGAGAGCTCTTGCCCCTTTTTACTTTCCTATGCTTCCCCGCATTGGCTTGGGTTCCCCCAAGCAAATGGCCTGGTCTCCCCGTATCCAGTTGATGGTGGGGGCAGGGGGCAGTTCCTCCTCACCGTCTCTGGTTCCCAGGAAGGGTTTGGGGGTTCGGTCTGGGTCCAAGCATGGCAAAGGTGGCACCCTGTCTCAGGTTCCAGGGATAATGTGTAGGAGAGATTGTCCTCTGGACCTGTTTTGGGGGTGACAGACGAGAGGGATGTGGGTGTGACGGGAAGGGCCTCATGACCTCGGATTTAATCCCCATGTATCAGACCCCCTTCCCAGGACTGCCACACCCTGGGTCTTACCACAGCTAGCATGGGCAACTGGGGTAGGTGGGACAGGGGCTCCTGGGGGGCTCACATCACCCTTGACCCCTGGCCTCTTCTTACACTCAACCTTCACGCGGTCCCTGCAGTGTTTATGGCAACACAGCCCACAGTCTGGGGGAAGGTCAGCAGTTAGTGGCCAGAGGCCCAGCCTGGGCCCCCCTCCACTTATCCAGCTTGTAGGTGCTGGATTCCCTCCCTACCACCAAGGCCTCACTCACCCCGACAGCGGTAGCCTTGCTTGGTGACGCCCCAGAGCTGGGAAGAGAAAGCAGAATTGGTTATGTAGGCTAGGGGAGAGAGGGCTGTGGACGGGGGTGGGATTGGTCTCTGGAAGTGTGGAAACCATCTGGCTTGGGAAATTCTCACAGCTAGAGGCTTAAGTGGGAATCTGGGGATTAAACGAATTTGGGGTTATTACAAGTTTGGGGAGTCATCTAGGTGAAATCCTGGAATTAATAAAATATAAATTCTGTGGGCAAGGATTGCGTCTGTTGTGTTTTTGCTGTGCGTCCCCCTCCCCAGCCCTCAAGTCTAGAACAACCTGGCACACAGGAGGTACTCTGTAAATATGCAGTGAGTGAGAAAGTGGGTTTGGGAAGTAATCCAAGGTTTGTGAATTAGTCTTGGTTTGGAGATTGAGAGATCTGTCCATTATCTAGAGTTTGAGGAGTCCTTGAATTTGAAAATTATCCAGGGTTTGAGTTATCTGGAGTCAAAAGACTTGGAAATTGATTCTGTTTGGAGATAATATACCCAGGTTTGTAGATGATCTAGGATTTTAGATATCCATAGTTTGGCAGTGATCCAGGACGGAGATCATCTGAAATTTGGGCATTATTCTAGACCTTGGGCATATCCAGCATTTAGGGTTTATATGGGATATGGGGATTATTTGAGACTGGGGATTTTCTGGAATTTGGTGATCATCTAGGATTGGGGACTGTGAGCCCTACAAGGCTGGGCTGGCCCTCTGAACCCAGGCTGTGAGGAGTCAGGACTCGGGACTCTCCAGGCCCTTAGGTGGGGCCTAAGGCTGATAGAGGGGCCAGGTGCTCACAAAGCCACTGCAGCTGTCACAGAAGGTGGGCTTGCGGAAGGTGACCTCATGGAAGCTATGCAGGAAGGCCAGGCCCAGCTTGGAGCAGATGGCGCTGGCCCGGAGCAGGTACCCCGTCAGCTCTTCTCGGCTGTAGGAGCCATTCCTGGGGGCAGAGATTGCACCTCAGCATGACTGGCCCCTTTCTCCCAGACTCAGAGGAGTCCTGCTAGCCCCAGTATCCTCATGTTTGGGGGACCCGGCAGTCAGGAGTACTTACCCCTGGCGGGGGGGTGGGTGAAGCCCATGGCAGGCAAAGGGGAAGTTGCCTGAGAGTCGCTCAAAGTCCTCCTGAGAGATAGTTCCTCGGCCTTCAGGGTCATAATTCTTGAACACAGACTTCAGAAGAGTATGGGAAGGAGACAGTAAGGCCAAACCATGATCCTCATGATCTCAGATCTCCTCTTCTGGGTCAGGACTGTACAGATACTTTCCTTCCTGGACCCCAGTGGCCAGGCCACAGTCCCCTCCTTACCTCCACCAGCTGCTCCACATGCCGACCCAGGGTGACCCTGTCGGGTTTGGGTGTCACGCCAGGGGCCCACTCCACCACCAGGGGTGCCTTGAAGGGGGAGGGTGGCTGGGGCAGGGACAGAGGGGTACAATTAGTCAGGGCATGGGCTTGGGCTGGTAGTCAGAGGTCAGGGGCCAGTTCTCACCAGACTCTTGGGACAGCGGGGTTCTCGAGCGTAAGAAAGTTCATAGATCTCATCCTCCGTGTAGAAGAGATCCAGGGAAAGCTGGGGGGTGGGGGAGGGCGTTACAGATCTTCATCTCCATCCTCCTACCTACAGCCTATGCCCTGCTTGGATCTCCAGTCTCATCCTCTTCCCAGAGCCCCTCTTCTCTGGAGACTCCCAGGGTCTTCTCTCCCACCCAGCCACCATTCAGTCTCCCAACAGCCCCATCCCCCAATCCAGAAATGCCATCTCTTCACTGAGGCTTTTTTGGGTTCTATTTAAAACTAAACCTGTTACTTTCTATGCCGGTTTCTACTTTAGTTTTCACTATTAGCACTTACCCCTGAAAGACCATATGATTTACTCATTTACTTTATTTTATTGGCTGTCTCCCCTACTGGGAAATCAGCCCCACAAGAACAGCAGTTTTTTTCCTGACGTGCTCACTGCTGTGAGCCTAAGTGCCTAAAGTAGTGTCTGGCTCATAGAAGGTGCTTGATAAATATTTGGGCTTGATGGCCTTCTCGAATCAGCAAAGCATAGAGCCTTGGGCACCAGTCATCTTAGGGCAAGGCCAGCTTTACAGGCAGGCCCCATATTTGAAGGGCCCCACTTCATTTAATGCCCTGCTGTCACCATCTTGAAAGTCTTAAGAATTTTAAAAAAGGAACCCCACATTTTCATTTTGCATGGGGCACTGTGAATTACGTAGCTGGTCCTGTCTTGGGGTCCAAATATCAGTCTTAGACTACATGGCCTTCAGAATCCCAGTCTGTCTCAATTTATAGCTCTTTGGGCAGGGTGGGAAGAGATACATATTATTATTTATATTATATAAATAGAATATAGCCAGAATCCCACATTCTCAGTCTAAGGATGTAGTGTGGTGGTTAACATATGTTTAACACACAGGTTCTGAGGCCGACCTGCTTGGGTTCAAATCTAGGATTTTTGTTTTTGGTTTTTTTTTATGATTTTATTTATTTGTGAGAGACAGAGAGAGGCAGAGACATAGGCAGAGGGAGAAGCAGGTTCCATGCAGGGAGCCCGATGTGGGACTCGATCCTGGGACTCCAGGATCACGCCCTGGGCCAAAGGCAGACACTCAACCGCTGAGCCACCCAGGCGTCCCTCAAATCTAGGTTTTACTGCCGTGGGACAGTAGACAAATGATGGCACTTTGTGGGCCTCAGTTTCCCAATCTGTAGAATGGGCATGACAAGGGTAGAGACCCTCATGCACCCAGGACCCTAAATCTCTACACCCTCCAGGTTCAGCCTCCCAAGCATCCAGCCTGGGCAGGGCGGGGCAGCTCACCGTGAGCAGATGCAGCAGGTCCTCGCTAGCACTGCAGGGGGGGTGCTGCCTCTGGAGGGCGGCTAGCTCCTGCAGCCGCAGGTAGAGGTTGTTGAGTTTGGGTAGGTGCAGGCGGCCATCAGGCAACCTATCAGGCTGTGCCTCGTGCAGGGACACCAGATCTTTGAGATGCACACCGAGGACAGGCAGCCGGAAGCCCGTGCAGTCGGCCCAGGTGCGGCGGTAACGGGCGTAGTTGTTGTGGGCAGCAAGAAGCTCAGACAGCTCTAGCAGGGCCTGTCGGGGAGAGCATATTATGGGAGGGAGTGTTTCGAGGGGGGCCATTTCTGCTCCCTTAGCCTCCTTTGTGGGTTCCGGACTCCCAGGGGCCCGATGGCATTTTGGACATCTACCTAAGCCCCTCCATGTCCCACAATGGCCTCAGCATCCCCCTAAACTGCTCTTCTTTTTGGGTCCCCATCTCAGAAAAGCTCCATATCCCCCACTCTCCAGGCTAGAGTGATGTTTCCAAAACTGAAATCTGATCATGCGTGCTGTCATCATTACCTAACCTTTCCTAGCTCCCCACTGCCCTCTGGGTAAAGCCCAGACACCTTAGTTCAGCTTGCAAGTCTCAACAGGATCTTGCCCTGGGCATCTCCAGCCAATTTCCTGCCAGATCCTGACTTCACACACTGGACTCATGAGTAACTCACTCTCCCCGTACACTTCCCAGGGTATGCCGAGCTGTGCTCCTCCCATGGATGGCCTGAATTTGGTGCCTTAGGGGCATCATTTCAGTCCCTACCTGGACTGCAGGTTCTCGGCTACCATCTCTCTCATCTGTCTCCTTCCAGTCCTGCTCAGGACTGGAAACACAGAGTAGAGAAGGGTCAGCATGATGCATGCATGGTTGAAGAAGGGCCCAGAAGGATAGTCTGGGGTTCTGTCCCATTTGGAAGAGCAAGGTCTCCAGGTGGCTCCAGGGCCCCTGGGTAGGGATGGGAGGCATTGGGGAAAAGTGTGGGGATTCAGGGTCATTGACCGCTGGAACTTTGGGGAGAATAGTGGGGGCTCACCTTGGTGCTGTCAGGGCTCAGGTGGGCATGGGAGTCCTTGAGTCTGGAGATTGCACTGTGACACAGGCCCCCGGTGACCGCCATCAGTGTGTTGAAATTCTGTAGCTGGTAGAGACTCTAAGAAGGGAGAGTGGTGGGTATACATGGAGGATGGGCAAAATGGGGGTTCACATGACTGCATCCCAGTTGAATTGAGGTGTCAGGTATGTGTGGGTATGGGCCTGGGTGGGCATCAGGTGAGAGGGGTCAGGCAGGAGGGTGTGTCAGGAAGGAGTGAGCCACAAGCAGGTATATGGGCATTACATGGGGGCGTCAGGCAAGTGATTGATGGGAGGTCAGAAAAAAGGGAGAGGGAGTCAGGGAAGTGTGAGGAGTTAGGTTTGGGGACAGGTGTGGAGGATTTAGACAGATGTCAGGTGACAGGCACCTGGGGGTCAGACTGCTCTGAGAGACAGGTGAAGGGAGACAGGTGGCCGGGGCTCTGGGCGGGAGTTAGGAGCCCGGCAGAGGTGGACGGGGCCAGAGTGAAATGAAAGGGTCAGAAGCCCGGGAGAGACACGTGGAGGGTCAGCTGGGCATCAGGGGCAACCGCCCCATCCTCTCCTTTTCCGAGTCTGCAGGGCAGAGGTCGCTGTGGGGAGGGGGTAAGCCAGAGAAGAGTGGGAGACCCCCAGACCTAGAGACCCGGGCGGACGCTAGAACCCTGGGTCCGTAGGGCCACACTGGAGAAGCCAGAGGATGGAAGACGCGAGAGGAAGGGCGTGGCCTGCGAGGAAGTACGCAAGGGGGCGTGGCCACGGTGGGGGACCGAGGCTTCCCTTTTCTCCAGAAAGGAGGCAAGGTATCTATTTAGGGAAGGGGAAGAAAGGGTTGTGACACGGTGGGGCTGGGCCAGGGAGAGACCCGACGTGATGGGTGATGGGGAGGGGGGCAGTCTGTGTCGAAGGGACAGCTGGGGCCTAGAGCCTGACAGGGGGGGCACGCAAACTTGGGGGCTTGCCAGAGACGCTTTCACTGCCCTGTGGACAGAATATTCGAACATAGGGTTTGGGAGACCGACAAAGGGGCAACGTCGTCAGCAGTACGTCTGGGACCAACTGGGGGGCCAGGCGGGTCCGACGTGGTGACACCAAGGCCAAGGAAGAAGTGCGGTCCCAGTCTGGGATTAGAACCTGAGAACTAGGGACACCTGGTGGCTCAGTGGTTGAGCATCTGGCTCCGGCTCAGAGCATGATCCTGGAGACCCAGGATCGAGTCCCACATCGGGCTCCCTGCATGGAGCCTGCTTCTCTCTCTGCTTGTGTCTGCCTCTCTCTCTCTCTCTCTCTCTTTCTGTCTGTCTCTCATGAATAAATAAATAAAATCTTAAAAAAAAAAAAAGAACCTGGGGACTGGGACCGGGGGGGGGGGGGGGGGGCGGGGGCGGAGTCGGGGTGCGCGTGACGCGGGGGCGGGGCCAGGCAGGTGGACTGCGCGTCCGCAGTTCCCTCCGCCGCTCGGGACCGGCCTCACCTGTGCCACCTGGATGAACTTGTCCAGCACTTGCGCGCGCTGTGCGGGCCCGGGACGGCTCAGCACCATGACCTGCACCCAGCGGGACACGCTGTTGCTGAGCCCTACGGATCCCTCCAGGGCCGGGCAGCCCCGCACGGAGCCCTGCAAAACGTAGCCCCGCAGGTCCTGGGGCTGGGGGTGAGGTGGGCGTCAGGGTGGGCAGCGGCGCGCAGGCCTTGCCCTCACACGCCCATCCCCCCAGCAGTTGCGACCTCTGAGGCCCTAGTCTGGCTGTCACATGTCCTTGACGTCACCGTGGCCCTCTCCCTCTGAAGAGAAATATTTAAATAAAGTCAGGCACTGTTCTGAGCCCTCTGTCCTATTACCTAATTTAATCCTCACGTCAGCTCTACGAGGTGAATACCATACTATATGACTTGCATTTTAAAGAGGAGGCCGCGGAGGCGCTGAGAGGATAATTTGCCCAGGGTCACACCAGTGTGAACCCAGTCTACTGCTCCTAACTGTCCTGACAGGTACACAGTCAGCAAAAGGAAGGATGGCAAAGAGGACATGAAAGTAATTTCTGTTTGTTCTGCTCAAGGGGTCAACATCCCACACCTACATGTACAGCAGCCTGTGTGCGTGTATTTGTGAACAGTCAGATTTCCACATTAAGGAACCGGATCACTGCCTTCCCTTGCAGTGGTGATGGCAATAGCTAATACTTATATATAAGTTGAAGCATATGAAATTATCATGTGGGTAGGTAAATATGGCAATTTCAGATCGTTCTGACAGGTTGCATTTACTTTGGACCAGACACTGATCCGATGAGGCAGGAAGTGTTAAATTCCCCTTTGTACAGATAATGGGACTGAGCCACAGTGAACTTAAATGCTTCTCGAATAAATGAGTAATTGATAAGATATTTTGAGCACTTACTATGTGCCACACACTATGACAAGCATTTTTTTTTTTAAAGTAGGCTCCATGCCCACTGTGGGGCTTGAGCTCATGTCCCTGATGTCAAGATCTGAGATCAAGAGTCAGTCAGATGCTCAACTGACTGAGCCACCCAGGCGTGCCCCCAAAAGCATTTTTAAGTGGACATATTAATTTAATTCTCCTTGCCATCTAATGAAGTACTATGACCTCCATTTTATAAATGAGAAATCTGAGTCTCAGGTTGAGAAACTAATTCAAAGTTACACAGATAAGGAAGGGCTGATGGATTTGAACCCGGGGTTCTATTAGTCAGCTCAACTCATTTTCCTGAACCTTCTAGCATTCATGTTTGAGAGCTTGAGATCCCGGCCCAATGCCCATGTAGGGGTCCTCTGAGTCTTGCCAGGCTCCAGCCCACTCCAAGCCCTCCCCAGCTGGGGGAAGGGAGTCCTCACCGTGATCGCCTGGAAGGACCGGAACTCCAGATAGGTGAGATGCTGAGCCAGCTCCCCCGTCTCCAGGTGGTCGAAAAGCAAGGACACTTTGCGCTTTTTGCCTAGGCCTGGGCTGCTCAGGGGGAGCGGGGGGCCCGGGCCACCTGGGCTCAGGCTGGGAGCAAAGAGGGGCAGAGTATTTTAGGGGTACAGGGTGGAGGATGTGGGATGAGGAGGGAGACAGCAGAATGGGGTGCAGGGGGATTGACTCACAGGTTGGAGGAGTCTCCCAGGCTCCTCTGGGCAGAGTTGCCCTTCTCCTCCACAGTGGCCCAGAAGCGACCTATAACCTCTTCTAACTGAGGCTCTTGGTGTACCGTCTCAGGGTGTTGGGTCAGCCAGTATCTGAGTGTGGTTTTAGAGATGGTGGGCTGAGGCTGGGCGTGCAGAAGCTCTCTAAAACAGGTGTCTTGGGCTGAGGACTCTCTAGGTGTGGACTTGGGGTCTCTGGAAGGTCAGGGTTTGGAGAGGCACTAGCCTGGGGCTGTCTCTAGGGGTAGGACCGGGGGGCCTCTTACCACAGGCTGGGGAATCAATGGGACATAGACGAGAGGATCTCTTGGAGGTGGAATTGCTAGGAAGCAGGATAGTGGGGGGGGGGGTCTCAGGAAGTAAGCTGGGGGCCTCTGAGGGTGAGACTCTTGGGGAATAAGATGAGGGGGCCTTAAAAGTTAGGCTAGGGTATGTGAGGGTTTGGGGAATCGGAGCTGGAGGTCTCTGGGCATCAGCTAGGAGACGGTCTCTAGGATCTGGTCATGGGTCTCTGGTCATGGTAAGGGTTCTAGGGAGCAGAACTGGGAGGGTCCTGGGAGCCAAACCAGAGCTGTCTCAGAAGTGGTATCTAGGGGAGCAGGGCTTGGTGGGTCTGTGGGGAATCAGTCTGGGGAATCTCTGGGAGGTGTTTTTTGTGAGAGGCAACAGGCTGGGGGTCTCGGCCCCACCCTACCTGACCAGGTGACAGATCTGCAGCCGCCTCAGCTCCTGTGTGTCCCCTGTGGCCTCCTGGTACTTGAGTTCTGGTCAAGGCTCTGATATCCGGCATCCCAGACCTGCCTGTTCACCCTGTTCCCAACTCCCAGACTCTGGCGTCTCTGTCCCCTACCCTCCACCCACTGCTCGTGGCCCTGGAAGGATATAAGGTCAGCAGACGGGCAGCGAGGTGGGCAGAAGGCAGCACCCAGCTGTGCATGGCCAGTACCATGTTGAGAATGTGGTCCCCACGGCGCAGGCTGCCAGCTGAGTCTGGAGGCGGGAGAAGGGGACTCTGTGTCAGAATGGCTCCTCGGCAAGGGACCGCACAGTCTCCAGAGCCAGTTGGATTGGCTGGCTCAAGCTCCAGCTCTACCTGCGTGAACTAGGGCAAGCAACTTGGCCTCCTTAGGGTGTCTCGGTTTCCTTGTCTGTACTGGGCAGAGACCAGCACAGCACCTGGCAAGTCATGTTGTAGATGGAAATAGCACCCCACCTCCTCCCCTCATCTCGGGAAAAAGAAATACATGTTTCACTGCATCCGGAATAGTGATCGAGATTCATTCCACACACCCTTGCTACCATTTTATGCGCCTCCCCCCACCCCCCCAAAAAAACCCTGAGACCTAGACAGAGGTTGGCTGCTTTACCGCCTTAGGACTGGGGAGGCTGGCCAGGGAAGGGGACACTCACCGAAGGACTGGATGCATTTCTCCAGCAGCTCATCTTCGCTGCAGCCGCCCTCGTTCAGCATGCCCAGAGCCATGGAAGCCATGACCTTGCTGATTTCCCGGGGGCTGGGGCACGTCTTGTGGCGCCGGGCCTGTCGGGGCCGGCCCCGCCCTGCTGTCTTTCCTGGGCATTCCTGGTGGGACTTCCTGTGGGCACACCCCCCAGGGAGTCATGGGAACCCCTTCCTTCGAGCAGACCCCCAGAATTCTCTTTAACTCCCCAAACCCCAAGCATCATGGGAGAAAACCCCTGGAGTATTCCAGGTCATGGGAGCTTTCTACAGGTAAACTCAAAGGGTTACTCCTGCCCACTTCAGGGAATCAGGGGAAAAGACTCTCACCACCACCCTGAACCCCCAGGAAATCATGGAGAAGACCCCCAGAATTACTAAGGGAATCATAAGAACTCCTTCCTCCGGGCATCAACCCCATATTCCCCTTGACTGTATACTCCCAGGGCACTATGGAGAGACTTCCTGTTGGCAGGACCCTGGGATGACTCTTGGCCTCCCAGGGGATTATGGGAGAAGACCACCCCTCCACCCCTCCTACCTCCACCCCCGTCATTCCTGTCCTTCCCAGGGCCTGCCTTCAGGGAGACTCCTCAGAATTCCCTTTTTGCTCTCCAGTGCTGGTCCCCCAGCCCTCATGAAAGCAGCAGACCCCTGAGATCCCATCTGTCTCTCCTCCCTGAGCTAGACCCCCTACTAGGGTGACAGCCCCCTCCCCCAAGCCAGGACTTTGTCAGGATCCGAGTCTTAGCCACCAGCCTGGGTCCCTCGGTTTGGAGAGAAGACATGGGTGCAAAGTGGCCTCACCAGGGCGTTTCAGAGCTGGGCAGGGTCCCCGGGGTGAGGCAGCTTCAAGGAAAGTTTAAAAATAACCATCTGCTCTGTCTTGTGCCTCTCTGAGGCTCGTGTTCCAGTTGGGGAAAGGTGGAAACAGAGACAGACATGGTGGAGGAAGGAGGGAGAAGAATCCAGGCTGAATGGCCTTGGCTTCCGCGAGGGTTAGACCACGCGGGGTTAGAGAGGGTTATGTTGGCTGTGTGACTCTGTGCTGGTCACTTAATGCCGCTGGGCTTCAGTTTCCTCATATGAAAAATGGGAGTCATCCTTGGACCTTCTCCAGGAATTTATCATGAACATTCAATGCCTTGCTTCTCAAAAGTGCCAAATACGGGACTTGGTTTGGGGCGCCTGGGTGGCTCAGTCATGTAAGCATCTGCCTTGGGCTCAGGTCATGATCTCAGGGTCCTGGGATCGAGCCCTGTGCTGGGCTCCCTGCTAAATGGGGAGTCTGCTTCTCCCTCTGCCCCTTCCCCTACTTGTGTGCTCTCTCTCTCTCTCTCTCCCTCTCAGATAAATAACATATATTTTTTAAAGGGACTTAGTTTGCTCAGGCTGTTAAGTGGCGGGAGATGGGAAAGTTGAACTTGACATCCAGAGAAAGTGATGAGGTGGACTAGAAGCTGGGCCTGGGGTACGGAGCGAAAGCAGAAATGGGGAGACCCTCATCACAAGGGCACTAACACGGCCTTGGTGCATCCTAAGGGTTCAGGAAATCAGTCCTGAATGTTCTTGAGCTGAAATTTACTGAGTATTGGGATCCCTGGGTGGCTCAGCGGTTTAGGGTCTGCCTTTGGCCCAGGGTGTGAAACTGGAGTCCTGGGATCGAATCCCACATTGAGCTCCTTGCATGGAGCCTGCTTCTCCCTCTGCTTCTCTCTCTTTCTGGGTCTCTCATGAATAAATAAATAAAATCTTAAAAAAAAAGAAATTTACTGAGTACTGAATGTGTTCCGGGCAGAGGCTTGAGCCCCCGTCTCCATCAGTGGTTCTCAAAGCGTGGTCCAACCCATGCCACCGGCACCACCTGGAAGCCTGATAGAAATACAAATTCTCGGGTCTCACGAAGAGACCTCCAGAATCAGAAGCCTTGGAGGTAGGCCCAGCAATCTGTGTATGTGTTTTAAAGATTTTTTTACCTTTAAGTACTCTCTATCCCCAATGTGGGGCTCGAACTCACCACCTTGGTATCAAGAGTCACATGCTCCACCGACTGAGCCAGCCAGGCGCCCGACAATCTGTTACAAGCCCTCTAGGTGGTTCTGATGTGTGCCCACTAGACCGGCTCGCTGAAGACTTCTGAGCCTCTCTGAGGAGGGACTAGGATTATTCTATTAACAGAGGAAGATGGGGCGCCTGGATGGCTCAGCCGTTGGGCATCTGCCTTCACATCCAGGGCATGATCCTGGGGTTCTGGGATTGGGTCCCACATGGGGCTCCCTGCGTGAAGCCTGCTTCTCCTTCTGCCTGCGTCTCTGCCTCTCTCTGTGTGTGTCTCTCATGAATAAATAAAGAAAAGAAAAGAAAAAAGAAAAAAAGAAACAGAGGAAGAAACTGGGGCACAGAGCAATCAAGTGGCTTACCTAAGGTCACACAGCCAGAAAAAGAGACAGCCAAATCTCTACCACCAAACTGCTGGATATCATGGGGAGGGGACCCCTTTGCCCATCAGAGACACGCCAGAGGGAGGCGGCTGGAGGAGCTACCCAGGCTAGGGACCCAGCCACCGCCGCCCCGGGAGCACAGCAAAGCAGCTTGTCCAGGCGCTAG
Organism: Canis lupus baileyi; assembly: GCF_048164855.1. NCBI lineage: Eukaryota > Metazoa > Chordata > Mammalia > Carnivora > Canidae > Canis > Canis lupus. The sequence goes on along the minus strand of NC_132838.1, from coordinate 115,079,570 downwards.
GAAGCCCGGGCCAGAGGCCGCCAGGCCCTCACCTGTGACTGTCCGCTTGCTCTCTGTAGTGCCGGGAGCAGCCAGGAGGGGTTTAAGGAGCAGGGGAGCCGCCTGGCCCTGCGTCACACTCCCCTCCCCCGGGGCAGGGCCCTGCAGGAGCCTGGAGTTTCCAGCCCGGGAGCAGGGGGCAGCAGCAAGGGAGCAGCGCTGATGGGGAACGGGGAAGGCCCCGGGGAGGACGGAGACACCCCATCTAGGGGGCGAGGACGAGCGGGGCGGGGCAGAGGGGATACGAGCTGCTCGAACTGCAAAGGCAGATGCTCCAACAAGCAGCCCCAGCAGCTCCTCAGTCCCCGAAGTATATGGGTCACCTGGTGCCCCTGCTCGTGCGGCTGCCCCCGGCCCCGGGGCGCCCCCGGCTTCCCTCGTCCTCCCCAGCCTTCCCAGGCAGCGGGGGCCCAGCGGCTGAGGGCGCTCCCGCTCTCCTTGGGGAGGGTCCTCTCACCTCTTGCTGTCTTTCCTGTTCATGCTTCCTGGTGCGGGGGAGGGGGTCTTGCAGGAGTCTGGCTCTGTTCCTCCCCCTTCCCAATGCTCCAGCTTCTTAGCCCCTTGGGAGCTGGGGCCTCCTCGGTGCTTGGGAAGGAAAGAGGAACTGCCCCTCCCCACCCAGCCCCAGGCCAGGGGGAAGGAAGAGGCTGGGGAGAGACCAAAGGTCCCCCCTCCCCCACATGGGGATCCCTTCGGGCTGAGGTTTCCGGTGCTGCCGGCCCCCACCCCCAGGCGCCCAGCGGGCTTTCTCTCTATCTCCCCCATCTTTCTGTCTCTAGACCCGTGATTCTCTGTTCTGCACTGCTGTTCTTCAACAGAGCTGGTTGTTTTGTTTTTTAAGTCTCCCTGTTGTGACACATTTAGGTAAAAACACATACTCAGAAAGTCTGTATTTCTGTAGGGATGTATTCATGTATATAACACACAAAGGCTCGAATGGGAAGGCCCAAGACCTAAGACTTTGTACATTTCTCCTTCTTTTTCTTTTTCTTTTTTTGAGATTTATTTATTTATTCATGAGAGACACAGAGAGAGAGGCAGAGACATAGGCAGAGGGAGAAGCAGACCCCCGGGATCACGACCTGAGCCAAAGGCAGACGCTCAACCACTGAGCCACCCAGGCGTTGTCCCATCTTCTGTTTCTTTTTTTTTTTTTTTTTTTTTAATTTTTATTTATTTATGATAGTCACAGAGAGAGAGAGAGAGAGGCAGAGACACAGGCAGAGGGAGAAGCAGGCTCCATGCACCGGGAGCCCGATGTGGGATTCGATCCCGGGTCTCCAGGATCGCGCCCTGGGCCAAAGGCAGGCGCCAAACCGCTGCGCCACCCAGGGATCCCCCATCTTCTGTTTCTTTTACTCCTGGTTTCTTTTTAATGATGCCATGTGTATCCCAGGAAACATTTTCACTGTATTGTGTTCTGTTGTAACAAAGCCTTATGTAGTGCCTACTGCATACCACACAGCGTTCTAAGGGCTTTTAAAATATTAACTCGTTTCATCATCACATCATTTCATCAATCTTAAAGACTGTTCTCTTATTATGAAAAACATTACAGAAGGAGGTAAACCCTCTGGGGGCCGCTTCCCCGGCCCACTGTCCCTCTTAGGCAGTGGTGACCAATATCGAATATTGTTGGGTTTCATCTGATCTGTTGGCTGTGCATTTGTTTAGGTATATAAATTCATGCTCATAGAAACACAGACTTTTCTTTTGAGTATGTGCGTTTTTTTCCTTTTACTTAAATGTGTCATGCTTGACCTTTTTAAATTGAAATACAAAAAAAGCACAAATCCTAAGTGTTTAGGCTGATGCTTGTGAAAAACGGAGCGTATCTATGTGGCAGTGACAAAATCGAGAAACAGAACGTTCCATCTTGCCTAAACCCCCTGCACAAGCCCCATCCCAGCCCTACCTCCCAAAAGTTACCACTAGCCTGATTTCTAGCAGGGTAGTTTTGCCCGGGGTTTGAGTTATTTATAAATAGAATAACTGATTGTGTCTGACTTCTTCCACTTAATAACCATGTTTTTTTTTTTAATTCTTTCATGTTTTATACTTGGTTGTAGTTATTACTTTTTTTGTTCCTGCATTGTGATTTACTGAGCAATTTTCCTGTAATGGACAGGTGAGTTGCTTCCAGCGTGGGGCTATTGTGAGTAAGACTGCTATGAACATTCTAGCACCTTGTCTTTTGCTGAACATTCAAGTGTGCAATCCTGTAGGTGGATACCCAGGAGTAGAATAAATGGGTCATAGTAATTAATATGCTTCTGCCAAACCTGGTGCGTTAGTCAATTCAACCAGAATGCTCTTAGAAGTATGTTTTCACTCTCTTTTTTTTTCACCAAAAGAAGTCACCATGGATTTTTTTTTTTTTTACATGCCAGAACATTTCATGTCTAAATAGACAAGAACCGAGCTCTTTTTGTTTAACTTTTCCATTACGTGGCATACCCCGAATAGTCTCAGGCCTTCTCACTCTTTCTCTTCCTCTCCCTGCCTCCTTATTTACCCCCTCCCTCACCCCATCAAGTTTCAAATGGTGCTGTCCATGATGTGGCTGTCTGTCAGCCCATCTCCCCAGCACCTGCATCATACGAGATGATGTAACATTGCTGGCTGAACCAAGCTTGGTTATGTCTCCATGTACCCTCAAGCCCCAACCCCTGGAGACCCAGAGAAGCCTCAGGGAGGGAGGTCAGAAAAGGCCCTGGTACAAAGTGCCACCCTCAAGGCCAGCAAGGATGGTTAATACCACCAATAACACCATCAACCACAAAGGAAAAGACTTCTGAAGCAAACCACAGAAACTCATAAGGAAGAAAAAGGATGCACTTGCTAATATCAGAATAAGGATTTCTTTTAACGAGGACACCGGGGGACGAATATCAGATGAGATGACAGAGCAAGAACAGGTATTTACAATATCTAAAATCAACGAGAGAATAATCTTTAGAAGGTGAAAGGCACAGCTGCAAACCAGCAAAAAAAAAAAAAAAAAAAAAAGACACCAACTCTGATAGAAAAATGGGCCAAGAGAGTGTGAGCAAATGACCAGGAAACCCCAAGACACTGATAGGCACCTGAGAGGATGCTAGAAATTCTTGGTAACTGATCAAGGAAGTGCAAATTAAAACAGTGAGTCATCCCATCGGTCTGGCAAAGATTGGAAGTTGGAAAATGTCAAGTGAAAGTTGGAGATGTGGGGCCCTGGGAACTCTGCTACTGTGGGGCCATTCCCAAGGGCCACTTGGCACTACTTAGTCAAATTCAGTGTGTGCTTGGAGCTACCACCCAGCAGTTAGCTCCTGGGTGTGCGTACTGGAACATTCGTTCTCAGTCCCGTGAAGAGACATATAACGATCACATGAGCCAGGGGCAGCCCAGGTGTCACCCCAAGAGGATAGATGCCAGGCAGTCCTGCAAAGCCCCCATAGCTACAGAACAGGTGTCCATAGAGCAACACGGGTAAGTCTCAAAACACATCATGATGACTGACCAAAAAAACCCAAACACTATTAATATCTTATGATATAATGCACAATGACACAGAATAATTTTATATTATATATAAAATTCTAAGGAGAAATTTAATATTTAATATACAAGTGTGTGCTATAGAATGTATATAAACATAATTACATTGGATTGTGTGGTTATATTAGCCTAAATATAGAAGTATATAATTACGCATGATATAATTCAAGAATATGGTACAACCTCATGTGTTGTGTTATGACAGTTGTATCAATATATCAATATTTAACTATGTGACACATACCAACCTATTATACATTTAACATTTTATGTATAATTTTATTGAACTGTGAGATATTGTTTTGTTTTGTTTATAAGATTTTACTTAATTGAGAGAGAGCATGAGTGGGGAGGAGGGGCAAAAGGAAGAGGGACAAATAGACTCCCAGCAGAGTGGGGAGCCGGATGCAGGGCTCGATCCCAGGACCCTGAGACCATGACCTGAGCTGAGGGCGTATGCTTACCCGACAGAGCCATCCAGGCACCCCTGCAAGATGCTGTTTTGTATAACTTAATAGATAACATTACATGCTATTGATAATTTTAGGATTATCAAGAAGTTACATGTGTCAATAAGTTATCATATCATAGGCTCTAAAAAGTTTCCTTATGGGATCTTTCCCATGACTACCCCTCCCGTGTTGAGGACTATTCCAAATGAGCCCAACTGACAGATGAAGACACTGAGGCCCAGAGGCACGAAGATGCACGACTGGCAGGAGGCCCAGGTATGTGTGATATCCTGCACGGAACCTCCAGGCCCAACAGCTGCCTGTTTTAGGGAACTGCAGAGGGCTTCCGCCCAAGCTTCCCAGGGCGGGTGGGGAGCCAGAGGAGCCAGTGCCGCCTCCAGGCCTCAGGCCAGAGCAAGAGGTGCAGCCCTCTGCAGTGGGGTGCTGCATAAAGGGACAGTCCAGCTAGTGGCTCTCATCGGCTCAGGGGAGCCCCAGGGGAGAAGGAGGGTTAGAACTCTGGGGGTTGGGGAGAAGCTGGGCCTGGGCCTGAGGAATTGAGTTTTTGTTATAACTAGATTTTATGCAAATATCAAGACAATAAAGTGCAATGAGTAAGAACATAACTCTGGGTTCAGATCTTTTGCTCAGCCTCTGTGTGGCCCCGGGCAAGTCATCCCAGCTCATGGTCCTCTGCTTTCCTTATCTGGAAAATGGGCACCATAAGGCTCCTGACTTCACAAGGTTGTTGTGAGAACTACATCATTCATTCCAGTCCTAAGAATTACATGTGGTAAGAACCATGCATTTTTATGTCCTCTTCTAAATAATGTGAATAATAGCAGCATTGTTGGAACAAGTAAATGAGATGCGGTAAAAATATCTTTGGGGCCTCAAATACAACAGACACACAAAAGACATCTGCTATGGCTATTATTTCTGCCTTAGAAGACTTTAAAATGGTGATGATGATGATGATGTAAGCAACACTTACATAATATTTACTATGCATTGGTACTAAGGGCTGTAAATAGGATGGCTCAGTCAGGTAAGCCTGTGCCCTTGGCTCAGGTCATGATCCCAGGGTCCTGGGATTGAGTCTCCCATTGGGCTCCCTGCTCAGCGGGGAGTCTGCTTCTCCCTCTACCCCTCTGCCCTGCTCGTGCTCTTTCTCTCTCTCAGATAAATTTAAAGAACTCTTTATTTTATTTTTTAAAGAAATCTTTAAATATAAAAATTTTAAGTTCTATAAATAAATTATCTCATTTAATCCTTGCAAATGTCCTGTGAGGTAAGTATTATTAATAGTCTCCTTCCCAGTTGGGGAAACTGAGGCACGGAGCGGAGAAGTGACTTGTCCAAGGACACTTGCCACGCCAAGACTAGGATTCAGATCCAGACTACCTGGCTTGCACAGCCCTTGCTTTTAATCACTAACTATGGTGGTTTTTAAAGTCGGGAGGCCTTGGCGTGCACCCCAGCTGTGCTGTTCTACATGAAGCGGAGGCTTCCGGCCTCAGAGCCTCAGTTTACTCCCTGTGAAATGGGAGAATGAGGGCATCTTCCCTACCAGGGAGGTGGAGAGGGGGCAGCTACCTTCCAGAAGCTCCGCCTACAACCTCCAGGCCACCCACGCCTACCTCCGGCCCGGGGTTGGGGCCTGCGGGCGGGGCTCCGGGAGGGGGCGTGGCCTTGGAGGCCTGGCCCAATGGGAGCCGGGGGGCGGGGCCCTCCTCCCAGCTCTGTCCAGCACGCGAGTCCTCCTCCTCCTCGCAGTTCCATCGACCCCGCGGGTGCCCCAGAGGTCTCCGACCCCAGCCCACCCCCAGCCCACCCGCCCCGCCTGCGGCCCCCTCCTCCTATTCCCTGACCTCAGCCCGCGCCCCTCGGGCCTCGACATCATGGGTGACGGAGGAGAGGGCGAGGATGAGGTCCAGTTTCTGCGGACGGTGCGTATCTCTGTGTTAGGGGTCTCTGGGGCTATCTCTCGGGGCCCTCTGAGTGTCTCTTTGTCTCGGGATGTCTCTGTCCTGATTGCTGGTGGTCTCGGAGTCTCGGAGTCTATTCCTCTGTCCCTTTGGGTGGCTGTCACTCTTTGTCCTTTTTTGTCTCTCCTGCTCGCTCACCTTTCTCATCATAGAGAATCAGAAGAATTTGGGACTGCAGAATGGGGAGGGGGATCTTCGGCCACCCTCTCTTCTGACTTTAGCTGTTTGTCCCAGAAAAGAGGGACTGTTGAGGGAGCACCCCCTCCCACCACCCTGGAAGCCGGCACTTGGGGAAGGTGGTTCTAATTCCTGAGCTTAATTTAGCTGTTCCCCCTCACCCCCCGCCCCCCAACCTAGGCCTGATTCTCTTCTTGTTCCAGACTCTGACCTAATTTAAATTCTTGGGAAGGGGCTGGGGTGGCCTGGAGGACCTAACTTCTTTGAACTCCCAGCCCTTGAGGGTCTGGGGAGGGGGGGGACTCTAGGGTTCTGGGTCTTCTTTCTTCCCTCCTCCCTTGTGGGTAGGAGGGCCAAATATGGCTGCTAATGGTCTCTGGGTAGTGTCTCTCCCTATCCATCTCTCTGGTTGTCTCTGTGTTGCTGTCTTTCCATCTCTGTCTCCCTGTCTCTGTCTCTGTCTTTGTTCTTTGGCTTTAGGCCTTCTGCATTTTGTTCTGCCTCCCTAGCTCGGTCTCTCCTGGCCTCTCTGATCCCCTGCTGGGGGGCAGGGATGGGAATTGGAACAACAGGTGTCCCTCCCAGAATAGCCGGCTTTTCTGGGGCCTGGGCAGGGGACAGGGAGAGGATGCGGGGGAGGGGCTGCCCATCTCAGAGTCCTTCCCACTTTTCCCTCCCAGGGGCTGAGCTGCATGTGGGGCTGCCAGTATGGGAGGGGATGAGTATGGGAGGGGATGTTCTCTCTCGGGGCCAGGTCTGCTGACCCTGTGCTAGCCCCTCCCCTCCTCCTCCCAGGCCCTGGGAAATGCTGACACAGCATTCCGGGCCCCAGAATAGGACCCTGGTGAGCTGGGTCCGGTTTCCTGGGAGGGAGGAACGAACAGCTGAGGCTGGTAGTGAAAGATAGAGACAGCTGGTCATTCGGCCACAGGAGGAGGCCTAGCTTCACCCTAGACTCTTGCCCCGGCTCCAGCCCCTTAGCAGACACCATGGGTTGGGCTCTCCCCTCCTCCCTGGCCCTAATAAGACCATGGCCATGGCCATCAGCCCTTGAGCAGCCACTCTACATCAGGCCCCATGCCCAGGGCCTCAGTCTCCTGAGACATCTAATTATATCCTCGCCTGCCCTATCTTCTGAGGTAGGGCCCTATCTTTATCTCCCTGGGAGATTTGAGGGAAACCAAGGCCTGAGTGGTAGAGTCACTTGCCCAAGGTCAAGGCCAGGAAGTGCCATCTCTGGATGCCCCTGGGACCCAGCCCTCTTGCTTTCACAAGAGAACTGAGCTCAGACTTGCCAGGTTAACCTGCGCTGGCTTCTAGAGCTCTGGTCCTGGCATCTCTTGGCCCCAGAATAGATCTGTTTTCCTAAACTTTATTGAGATTGTGTAGTGTTTTTCTCACACTTTTGGGACCTCATCCCACCAATAAGAAAGAGATTTTATCTTGCAATCCAGTCCGTGCAAATACACATGTTATTTTTATTATTTATTTTTTTAAAAAAGATTTTATTTATTTATTCGTGAGAGACACAAAGAGAGAGAGAGGCAGAGACACAGGCTGAGAGAGAAACAGGCTCCATGCAGGAAGCCCAATGTGGGACTTGATCCTGGGACCCCAGGATCACGCCCTGGGCCAAAGGCAGATGCCCAACCGCTGAGCCTACCCAGGCGTCCCACACACGTTATTTTTAAAACCCAACTTTATTGAGGTATAACTGACGTCCCATAAATTGCACCCATTTTAGGTATCATAGTTCAATGAGTTTCGACAAACTTTACACACCCATGTAACCACCATCATAAAGACCTAGAACATTTCCTTTACCCCAGAAAGTTCCTTCTTGCTCTTTGCAATACTTGCCCTGTCCATCTGCTTTATGTCACTGTGCATTCTATCAGGCGCTTTCGGGGGTTTCATGTACAATATATGCTCATTTGCCTTCCTTCTTTCACTCAGCATGTTTTTGACATTTATCCATGTAGCGTGTGTCAAAAGTTTCTGTTTGTTGCTGAGCAGTACTGCACTGTGTGGATGTGCCACATAATTTATCAGTTCACCTGCTGGGGGATTTGGGTCACTTCTAATCTGTGCTATTACAGACAAGTTGGGTGCATTTTGCACACAGCTATTTTTTACCAGAAACAAGTTTCATAAAAAGTAGATAAACCTTAGAACAGGAGGGGCATGTTTCTATGTTCTGCTCCTGCTCTACTGTATTTCACTGTTTTTTTTAAGATTTATTTATTTTATTATTTAATTATGATAGACATAGAGAGAGAGAGAGAGAGAGGCAGAGACACAGGAGGAGGGAGAAGCAGGCTCCATGCCAGGAGCCCGACGCGGGACTCGATCTCGGGACTCCAGGACCACGCCCTGGGCCAAAGGCAGGCACTAAACCGCTGAGCCACCCAGGGATCCCTTATTTCACTTTTTTAAAAAAAGATTTTATTTATTTATTCATGACACACACACACACACAGAGGCAGAGACACAGGCAGAGGAAGAAGCAGGCTTCATGCAGGGAGCCCGACGTGGGACTCGACCACGGGTCTCCAGGATCAGGCCCTGGGCCGAAGGTGGCGCTAAACCGCTGAGCCCCCAGGCTGCCCCTTATTTCACTTTTTAAGCATGGTGGCCTTGGCCCCCCAAAATGACTTCATTTCCATTTGATGGGTGGTGACCTCTAGCCCTACCTGGGCTGGGGTTTCTCAAAGCATGGCCCATGTCAGTGCCTCCTGGGGGCGGGTCATGGTCCGGATTCCCTGCTCACCTCACTCCAGAGCCACTGAATCATGCTCTTGGTGTTGGGTCGGAAACTAAGGCAGCAAGGCAGCTGCATGTGTAACCAGGCCACCTCCGCTCATTGTGTGGCAGGAGGAAGTTAGAGAATCTTGGTGTAGTGATTAGGCCTCCAGGTCTCTGGTTTATATCCTGGTTTGTCATTTGCTTGCTTCCTAGTGATTTTAATTTTTCTCTCTGAGCCTCAGTTTCCGAATCTGGAAAATGGGCGCAAATATAGATACCCTAAGGATGCAAGGGATCCATGCAAAAGCTCTCTGGGCTCACTTCCTCCCGCTTTCTCGCTCCTGCTGCCATAGCCTCCTGTGACCCTTGTTCTTCCTCCGCACCCGTGGCTCCCTCCGGCCACAGGCCTCTGCACAGGCTGCCCTGACTTCTAGAACATTCGTCCTGCAGAACAGGCCTGATTCCCTTCTTGTTATTCGGATGAGGCTTAAATGTCACCTCCTTGGAGAGGTTGCCGCTTCACCCCCTCACTGATGTCACCCCTGCCTCCAAAGCCACTCTCTTATATCAGCTTGGGTTATTTTTTTCATAGCACGGATTGCTGACATGAAAATTGTGAATCTGTTCGCTTGTTTGTTGCGTGTCCCCCACGAGGATGTCAGCTCCATGAGGACAGGGGCTTTGTCTGCTTTATTTGCTGCTCTGCCTCCAGTGTGTAGATCAGGGCCTGGCGATCGCTGATTCAATAATTGTCTGAATGAATGTAAAGCCCTGAGCGCAAGGCCTAGCAGACACTAAGTGACACATGCAAACTGTCCATGCCTAGGAACACACAAGTGCCCAGGGTGCGCCAGGGTGTCGAGGTTGGAGGTTTCAGGGCAGAGCAGTTGTGGGGGCCTCCTGCCCCACAGATCAAACCTCTCCTTCCTCCCTGGCTGAGCAGCAGATTGAGGCCGCCTGTGTGCTCTGGGGGCTGGAATGCGACAGATAGAAGGGCTGGAGGCTGTGTGACCTCAGGCGGGACGCTGAACTTCCCTGAGCCTGTTTTCTCAGCCGTGAAAGGAAATAACCACTGCCTGACTCAGCGGTGAAGAGCTGGGGTCTCTATCATTTTTGACTGATGTCAAAATGTTGGGCATTCCCCTATGAACTTTTATATTAGTTAGAACTGTAGACATGGGCTACTTGACTAACATATGGTCTAGTGTCCTAAGAGTGTGGCATAGAGATCAAATCCCAGCTAGGTCGTATGACAGCTGTGTGACCCCAGGCAAGTTACTTGACCTCTCTGGGTCTCAGTTTCCAGGGGTTCACATCACAGAACTCATCTCAGAGGATTCAGTAACGAGTTCATACGTGTTAAGTTCTTGAAATGGGACTCAGCACATAGAAAAGATTTTTTTACCTAAAACTTTAGCGTCTCATCTTGACATCGTTTCCAGCCTAGAGCGAAATTGCAAGGTTACTTTGTTTTTTTTTTTTTTTTTTTGCAAGGTTACTTTGAAGAACTCCCACGTGGCCTTAAGTCATTTTCCCCACGTGTGAAGATTTGGCACATCTGCCAAACATTTATCCTTTTCTCTCCCCCATTCCTCTCTCTGGTCACATTTTCCTCCTAAACTACTTGAGGATGAGTTGTGGCCAAGATACTCAAGACCTAAAATACTACGGTAGCTGTTTCCAAAGAAACAAGGGTTTCTTACAAAACTGCAGTATAGTTACCAATGTCAGGAACTGTAGTGTGGCTCTGATGGCATTATCTGTCACCGTCCTGCTTGGCTCTCACCAGCGGTCACCGGGAGTGCCTTGCGGCATGTCCCCTTCCACCCAGGATGCAGTCTGGGCTCTGGCATTGCAGTCACGTGTCATTAGCGAGCACTCCTTGGGGGCACCTGGGTGGCTCAGCCGGTTAGGCATCTGCCTTCTGCTCAGGTCATGATCCCGGGGTCCTGGAATCAAGCCCCGTATCGGGCTCCCTGCTCAGCTTCTCCCTCTGCCCCTCCCCAGCTTGTGCTCTTTCTCTCTTTCTCAAATAAAATAAAATCTTAAAAAATAATAAATAAAAAGCACTCCTCACAGCACCTGAGTGGCTCAGTCAATTAAGCATCTGACTCTTGATCTCCGCTCAGGTCTTGATCTCAGGGTCATGAATTCAAGCCCTGCATTGGGCTCCATGCTAGGCATGGAGCCAACTTAAATAAAATTAAAAAAAAAAAAAAAAAAAAGGGACGCCTAGGTGGCTCAGTGGTTGAGTGTCTGCCTTCGGCTCAGGGTGTGATCCCGGAGTCTCAGGATCGAGTCCCACATGGGGCTCCTGCATGGAGCCTGCTTCTCCCTCTGCCTGTGTCTCTACTTCTCTCTGTGTCTCTCATGAGTAAATTTAAATAAATAAATAAATTTTTAAAAAGAGAAAGAGAGAGAAAGCATTGCTTAATGGATAGCTGTTACTGAAACAATACACAAAAGAGCAACTAAAGAAGGCTGAGCTTAAAAGCCATTGAACTTGGAGTGCTTATAGTTTCCACCTCCAGTGGCTCACCTTGCGGACCCCACTGGAGCCAGCAGGACGGGGGTTCAAATCCCAGCTCCTCCCCTTATCAGCTGTGCAGTCTTGGACAATCTGTGCCCCCTCCTTGTGCCTCAGTTTCCCCATTTTAACATGGGGATGACGCTGGCTCCTAGCTCATGGGACGTTAGAAGCATGTGGAGCCCTCAGTGTGGGCCCCCGTGTGACAAACTGTGAGGTGGGTTTTATCAGGCGCCGTCTCTTTGGCGAGGAGAAGGGTGGCGTGGTGGTCCGCAGTGTCTGCGGGAGCCCTGACCCCACAGTCTGCTCGCAGGATGATGAAGTGGTCCTGCAGTGCAGCGCCACGGTTCTCAAGGAGCAGCTCAAGCTCTGTCTGGCCGCCGAGGGCTTCGGCAACCGCCTCTGCTTCCTGGAGCCCACCAGCAATGCCCAGGTCTGCGTGGGAGCCGGGGGTGGGCAGGGTCCAAAGAGGAGAAGGTCTGGGTCTGAAGAGGGGGTTCCGAGGGGAGAGAAAGGGCTAGGAGGGAAAGGGGGCCAGAGGTCTGGGGCAGGTAGGGGTGGAGGTCTGCGGAGGGAGGGGCAGGGGCTCGGGACTCTCAGGAGGCAGGTGTCTAAAGGGGGCAGGGGGTGGGATCCAAAATTAAAGGGCCTGGAGTGTTGAAGGGATGTTGTTTGGGGGGGGGTGCTGACTGGGGAGGGAGTTAGAAGCTGAGAGTGCAGGGAGCCCAGGTCTGAGGGTGAGGTGGACTCAGGGTCAGAGAGTGGAAGAGGGTGGAGGTGACCGTGGGGGGGATGGGTAGGGGGGCTGGGAAACAGAGGGGCTGTGGAGTCAGATGGCGGAGGAGGCTGAGGCTCTGAGGGGGTCCGAGAGCCTTGGGTCCAAGAGGGAGGGTGCTCAGGAGTCTGAGGTGGCTGGGTAGGAGACCCAGGAGGCAGGCACAAGGTTGGCCCCTCCTGTGATTTGGAGGAGTGTTCACGGTGTCTGAGGGAGGAGGCAGGAATGGGGACAATCTGATGGTGACGGCAGGGGCGGGGCTTCCTTGGGGATTGCAGGGGAAGGACGGCGGAGTCTGGCGGTGTGTGAGCAGGTGCCCCGTGTCTGAGAGAGGGCCGCCGCTCCCTTTGAGATTAGGTGGGGTGTGGGGTACTCAGGCGGGAGGTGGTGTGGAAGCTTCTGTGAGCTTCGGGTGGGGTTAGGTGTTTGAGGGAAGAGGCATATTTTCTGTGATGTTGGTGTGGATTTGGGGGGTCTGGAAGGGTAGCAGAGGGCAGGGGCTTCTTGGCGTGCTGGGGTCAGGTCTGAGTCTCCAAGGGGTTGGGTATGCAGACCAGCACTCAGGAGCCCTCCGGCCCCCCACTCATATCTGCCCACCCCCAGAATGTGCCCCCCGATCTGGCCATCTGTTGCTTCGTCCTGGAGCAGTCCCTGTCCGTCCGAGCCCTGCAGGAGATGCTGGCCAACACGGTGGAGGCTGGCGTGGAGGTGAGGCCCCCAGTCCGGGCGGGCCAGGTGGCGGCTGGGGGGCAGGGTGGCGCGGGGAGGGGGGCGTCTGGGCTTCTTCACCATCTGCTCTTCTTCCTCTCTCTGCCCCGCCCCTCACAGGCCCTCAATTTGGATAAGTGGGTAGGTCTGGCCTTGGGTGTCACCTGTCCTTCCACCTCTCCTGACCCCAGGGCCCGCCTCTTGGGCCCACATCCTGCACACTGGGGCTGGGGGTCTCCCCACTCCAGTTGTCAGGGGCTGTGGAGCCCAGACAGGCCAGGCAGGCAGGAAGGAAGGAAAGGGGTGGAGGCTTCTGAGCCCCTGTTCCCCACCCGCTCCTTTCTCCTCTCGCCCATCCTTTCCTCCAACCCCGATCCCAGCTCTTCTCTGCATGGGACTCCCCCCTCACCTCCCCCTGCCCCAAGTGTGGGTCCCCTCCGCTCCCGGGGTGGGTCCGCCATGTGATCATGGGCCCCATCACATGGCCCCCTCAGAGCATGGGCATGTGACAGCCAACACAGGAGGCATGATGCCATCAAAAGACCGGGTGTCACCCCTGTTCCCTCCCAGGAGAGGCCGAGTCTCCTTGTGCTTGGGGGTGCGTGTGTGTGGCAGCACAGGGCAGGTCCCTACGGGGATGTTCAAATATTCAACAATTGGTAGGACTACACTGGTGTGTACCGGCTGCCGCTCAGCTGTGTTATGACAGGTTACAGCAAAAGCAGCCAAGGTCCCCGGTTTATGAGGTCCTGGGGCTTCCCCGAGAGTCCCCAGGCAACTGGAACAAGGGTTCAGCCTCCCTGAGTGACTTTGGGACTTGGTTAACCAGATTAAGGAGGCAGGGAGGACAGAGTGGGCTTTGGGGAATAGAAAACACCCTATCCACGGGCTTCTCCAAGACACAGCCCCTACTTCGTGAATGGGGAAACTGAGGCAAAGAATCTGTTAAGGGTCCGAGCTAAGGCTTCTTTGTGTCCAGGCCTGAGCATGGGATTTTATAGGGGAGCATCCTGCCATCTGGGATAGGCCAGATGCCTTCGGGGGTCCTGTCCTCATTCTGTGCCCCCTCTCCCCCCGCAGTCGTCCCAGGGCGGGGGCCACAGGACACTCCTGTACGGCCATGCCATCCTGCTCCGGCACACACACAGCGGCATGGTGAGTGCCAGCACGGGGGCGGGGGGGCGGGGGCAGGGGACGCAGGGCCTGCCAGGAGGAGGCTGACTGCCCTCCCCACCCCTAGTACTTGAGCTGCCTTACTACCTCCCGCTCCATGACTGACAAGCTGGCCTTCGACGTGGGACTGCAGGAGGATGCCACAGGTGCGGGGCTGGAGCGGGAGGGCGGCGATGGGGAGACCGCAGGCAGGGGTCGGGGTGCAGGAGGTGCAGGCGTGGGGGGGCGCGGCAGCCACAGCAACGCTCTGGGGACAGGGGCACAGGGGACAAGGGGGTCAGCGTGGGGAACCCCAGGCCGAGGGGCTGAGGGCAAGAATGGAGGCCACGAGGCCAGGAGCAGGTGGGGGTAATGGGAGAATTTGGGACAGAGGCCTGGGGAGGCTCGCGGGCTGGGGATCCTTGGGGAAGGGCATCGTGGTAGCCCTCATGCTGACGGCACTCCCCGCCCCGCAGGAGAGGCCTGCTGGTGGACGGCGCACCCGGCCTCCAAGCAGAGGTCCGAAGGAGAGAAGGTCCGCGTCGGGGATGACCTCATCCTCGTTAGTGTCTCCTCAGAGCGCTACCTGGTGAGCAATCCCACCCCCAGCACAGCACCTGCTGCCCCAGGGCTGGGGGCACACGGGACCGCCCACCTCCTCATCCCCGGTCCCCACTCTCTGGCCCCAACGTCCCAATCCCGAGTCCTGGTCCCCTGACCTCTGACATCCGTTTCTGGTCCTCGGTGCCCCATTTCCCAGTTTGATCTTGCTTTCCTGACCTGTGATCTCTGATTTTCTGTCTCCTGTCTGCCGCTTTCACGGCTTCCACCTGTGGTCCTGGCCTCTGACTCTGGATCTATTGCTCACCCCACTGTCGCCTCTGACTGCCACATCCTGGCTGCCCCCAGCACCTGTCCACGGCCAGTGGGGAGCTCCAGGTTGACGCCTCCTTCATGCAGACGCTATGGAACATGAACCCCATCTGCTCCGGCTGCGAAGAGGGTGAGGGGCCCAGGCCTCCTGCCCCTAAGCTGAGACCCCTCAAAACAGACCTCCCGCATTGCCCCTCAAACATGTCCATACTGAGCATTGGAGCCTCAGACCCCAAACCTAGCTCTCCAAATTATGACCCTCATACTTAGATATCCAACATACCCCATATCCAGAACCCTGGAGCTCAGACCCCTAACTCCAAACTCGGTATTGGACACCCAAATCCAGACCCCAAAGCGCTTACGCCAAACTCAAGTCCTGGAGGTCAGACCCTTAAATCCAAAGCTGAACATATCACATCTGGAGCTGATCCCTGAGATCCTGAGGCCTCAGATGACAAGCACAGATGGAGACTTCAGATTCCCACACCCAGACCCCCAAATTCAAACTCAGATACCCAAACCAAGATCCCTAATTCAGACCCCAAACCTCAGCCAACAGATCTCAGACCTCCAAGCTTTAACCTCAAATATCTAAAGTTTTCCAAATTCAGGCCCTCATGCTAGGATCCCATAGCATGACCCCTAAACTTTGACCCCAGTTCTCACACCCATAGCTCACACTCAAACTGAGACTCAAACCACAGATCCTGGAACTCAGGCCTTAATCTCAAACCCAGCAGCTTCTAACTCTGAAGCTCGGATCTCTCTGACTTCAGACCCCAAACCTCAGATACCACCCTCAGACCTCCAAAATCAACACTCAAAGTTCAGACCCTAGCCCCAGACTTCCAACCCCAGACCCCTGGAACTCAGAGGCCAATATCTGGGAACATTAGACTCAAACCTCTGACCCAACCTCAAAATCCAAACTCAAACCCACAAACTCCCCCAACCTCAGCCCTGTACACTCAGACCCCCAAACTTAGATTCCCTATCTCAGACCCTAAAGCTTATATCAAACTCAAACTTAGCCCAAATCTCAGACTGCCACTTCGGATCCTGAAACTCAGATCTCCAACTGCAGACCCCCAGACCCGGCCCTGGCCTCCCACAGGAGAGAAGCAGGACCCCTGGCCTCCACTTTGGCTCCCAGGCCTCCCCAGGGCACCAGCCTCACAGTGACCACTTTCCCTTGTTCCTCTCCAGGCTACGTGACCGGGGGCCACGTCCTCCGCCTCTTTCATGGACACATGGACGAGTGTCTAACCATCTCCCCCGCTGACAGTGAGGACCAGCGCAGGTCTGGGATGGGGACCAGGGGCCCTGGATGTCAGGCAGGAGTGGGGAGGGTAGAAATAGGCAGGGGGGGATAGCATCTCATGGGTGGGGCTGGGGATCCCATTCTGGGAGGCTGGTGACTGAACCTCTGACTTCATTTTCTCTCCTGCCCGTAGACTTGTCCACTATGAGGGGGGATCTGTGTGCACCCATGCCCGTTCCCTCTGGAGATTGGAGCCACTGAGAATCAGGTGGGGGTTTGGGGCTAAGAGCTCCTGGGGGGCCTGGGAGGGGAGAGACAGTGCTGAAAGAAGATCTGAGAAAGATACTAAAGAGTTGTGAGGGAAAATCTGGGGAGCCCAGGACCCTGAGGAGGGTCTTCAGGGTCCTAGAATCCCAGAGGAGAAGGTCTTAGGGGAGGGTGGGCATTCCTGAGGGAGAGATTGAGGGTCCCCAGTAAAAATGTGGGGAGCAGCCCCACCCTGGAAGAAGGCTGGGGGCTCAGGGCACCTGGGTGGCTCAGTAGTTAAGCATCTGCCTTCGGCCTGGGTTGTGATCCCGGGGTCCTGGGATCAAATCTTGCATCTGTTTCCCCGCGGGGAGCCTGCTTCTCCCTCTGCCTGTGTCTCTGCCTCTCTCTCTGCTTCGCTTATGAATAAATAAATAAAATCTCTAAAAAATTTTTTTTATTTTATTTTTATTTTTATTTTTATTTTTTTAATTTTTTATTTATTTATGATAGTCACAGAGAGAGAGAGAGAGGCAGAGACACAGGCAGAGGGAGAGGGAGAAGCAGGCTCCATGCACCGGGAGCCCGATGTGGGATTCGATCCCGGGTCTCCAGGATCGCGCCCTGGGCCAAAGGCAGACGCCAAACCGCTGCGCCACCCAGGGATCCCCTAAAAATTTTTTTTTAATTAAAAAAACAAAAGAGGCAGGGGCTTGATGAGGTTTGGACCAAGCCTGTGGTGTCCAGGGGAGGACTGGTGGGCGGTCCTCTGACCCTCCACGCCCTCGCCCTCTGCAGCTGGAGTGGGAGCCACCTGCGCTGGGGCCAGCCGCTTCGTATCAGGCATGTCACCACTGGGAGGTACCTGGCGCTCACCGAGGACCAGGGCCTGGTGGTGGTTGATGCCAGCAAGGCCCACACCAAGGCCACCTCCTTCTGCTTCCGCATCTCCAAGGTCAGTGGGGTCAGGGTGCCCTCCCTCACTTGGAACCCCAAATCCGGCCCCAGTCCCCCACTCTGCAGGTTCTCAGGGGAGCTCCCCAATTAAATGCACAGGCCGAGGAGGCTGACCTCTATCCCCTGCCTCTGCAGGAGAAGCTGGATATGGCCCCCAAGCGGGATGTGGACGGCATGGGTCCCCCTGAGATCAAGTATGGGGAGTCACTGTGCTTCGTGCAGCATGTGGCCTCGGGCCTGTGGCTCACCTATGCTGCCCCGGACCCCAAGGCTCTGCGGCTTGGTGTGCTCAAGAAGAAGGTGGGTGTCTGGCAAGGGGAAGGGGTGGGAGTGCCAGCAGGGGACTGGGAGGTGGTCGTGCTTGAGCCTTCAGGAGTTTGAGGGCAGGACTGAGAGAGAAACTGAGATTGAGAGAAACCGGAAAAAAGAAAGAGGGATAGGTAGGGGGAGAGAGAGGCAGAGAGGGAGAGAGAAACAGAGAGAGAGAGAAAGGCAGAGACAAGAAGACATGGAAACAGAAGAACAGAGAAAGACAAAGGCAGAGAAGGAGAGACGGAAAAGACAGAGAGACAGAGACAGTGGCAACCTGACCAAGAATAACATTTGGCAAATTATTGAGTACCCCAGTTATTCTAGATGTGTGTGTGGGAAAGTAGGCGAGCTATACAGATCTGTCTCCTGCCCTCCCAATTCTGAGATGTGGTCAATGAACTGCCTTTAATGCAGTACATAGCCACTCTGGACAGAGGGCACAGCATGTGCAAAGGCCCTGAGGTTGGAATAGATTGGCTAATGTTGCAAGACCAGAAAGGAGACCCAGTTTGGCTGGAGCACAGTGATTGAGGGATGAGTCTTAGAAGATAAGGACAGAGAGGAGATGTGAGCAGATCATGTGGGGCCCTGTGGGCCATGGGGAGGGTCCCAGCTTTTCCTTTAGTGAGATAGAGCCCTAAGAGAGTTTTGAGCAGGCCAGGGAGGTGACCTGACTCAGGATCACGGGGTTCCTTAGCTGCTTGTGGGGAGAGATGGGGTGGGGGTGGGGAGCAGAGCTGGAGTAGAGAGCCCAGGGAGGTGACTGCTGCCCTGATCGGGTGGGGAAAAAACAGTGGACAGGACCAGGGTCGGGACTGTGGAGTGGGGAAGGTGGCCGATTCTGGCTGTATTTTGAGAGTGAAGCCAACAGAACCTCCTGATAGACTGGATTTCGAGGTGAGAGGGTCAGGGGTTGAAGATGATGCCATGATTTTTGTCCTGGCATTTCCCACCTGGGAAATGCCATTAACTGAGTCAGGGACAGTGAAGTGTCAGCTCAGGATGACAGGGATCCAGGGACTAGAACAGGGCCCCTCAATATAGAGTGAATGAGTTGGAAGAGTAAGGAGACACCTGTTTTGCAAAAAATGAGGCTTGGGGTTGGATACCGGATCCGAGGATGTAGGGACGGGCCTGGCCCGAGGGAAGATGTGGGAGTTGTGAACAGTGGGTGGTATTTACAGCCACAGGACTGGATGAGGCCCTGGGAGGGTCAGCCCAGGCGAAAGCTGGAAGCCCTGATGGTCTCATCTTACAGAAAGGTGGTCAGGCACTCAGTCTGAGACATGTTAAGTTAGGGGTGCCATTAGAGCTCTCCAGTGGGGGGATGTTAAGTCAGTAGTGGGTACCAGGTGGAGAGGGTCTGGCCTGGAGATAAATAAGACAGCGTCAGAGATGAAGAGAGGCACAGGCAGAGAGAGATGGAGATAGAGAGGGAAAGGGAGAAGAGACAGGCATGGGGAGAGATGTGAGAGAGCTAGGGCGGGAGACAGAGACAAAAAGGGGGACAGAGAGTGGACACAGAGATTGGGGAAAGAGAATGGAGTCAGGTGAAGAGGGATAGAAGGGGGTGTCTGGCAGAGAGACTCAGTGGAGGACAGGGGGCAGCTTTGGGGCTGGAGTTTGGATGGACGTCTGGGGGTGTCGCCCTTGGTGGCCCGGCCCATCCCTGCCCTCTCTGTCCTCCCACTTCCAGGCCATGCTGCACCAGGAAGGCCACATGGATGACGCATTGTCGCTGACCCGCTGCCAGCAGGAGGAGTCCCAGGCTGCCCGCATGATTTACAGCACTGCTGGCCTGTACAACCAGTTCATCAAGTGAGCCACCTGCCCACTCTGCACCCCCCCCCCCGGTGCCAGGCCACACCTTGACCCCCAAGCTCCTGGTGGTCACACAACTGACCCCCTTAATCACCTCTAACTTCCACACCGTGTCTAACATACACAGGATCCCTAACCTCTAAACCTCTGAGCTCTAAACACTTGACCCCTAATCTGACCTTGATGACCATGATTTTGACCTCACATCCCCCTTCACCCCTGACACCCAGACCCTTGATCCTGGACCTCCCCAGCCGGACACCTGCTTCCACACCCTCCTGTGCTTACACAGGCGTGAGTCCCAGTCCTAGCTCTGTCCTTGGCCGCTGTGCGACGTCGGGCCAATGTCCGTGTCTCTCCGATCTCAGTCTTCCCGAGTCCTTTCGGGGGCCCGGGGGCAGAGACTCGCGAGCCCCCCACGGGAGTCAGCTCTGGGGCTCACTGCTGACGCGTGCGCCTCCCTCAGGGGCCTGGACAGCTTCAGCGGGAAGCCGCGGGGCTCGGGGCCGCCAGCCGGCACGGCGCTGCCCATCGAGGGCGTCATCCTGAGCCTGCAGGACCTCATCGGCTACTTCGAGCCGCCCTCCGAGGAGCTGCAGCACGAGGAGAAGCAGAGCAAGCTGCGCAGCCTGCGCAACCGCCAGAGCCTCTTCCAGGAGGAGGTGAGGCCGCGGCGAGGGAAGGGGCGGGGCCTGGGGCGCGGGGCGGGGCCGGGCGGGGCGGGGCGGGGCCGCGGCGCGGGGCGAGGCGGAGCCTGAGGGACCCGGGGAGGTCCGCAGTGGCCGGAGAGCGGGCGGGGCCGCGGGCTGCGGGGCACAGAAGAGGGGGCGGGGCCTCGCGGAGGCGGGGCGTTTGGGTTGGGGGCGGAGCCTTGACGGAGGGGCGGAGCACTTGGCAGAGCAGGGGCGGTGCCTGTGAGCGCCCGACGCCTCCAGCTCCAAGGGGGTGCGGCGTGCCTCGTTCCTTCACGCCGGGAAGGAGGCGGGGCCCGAGAGAAGGCCGGTGCGGAGGCTAAGGCTGTGGAGGCTGTCAGGCCTGGGAACAAGTCAGGGGAGGCTGCGGGACTCACGAGGCCGTGTCTGTGGGGGCTTGGCCTGCAGTTGGGAGGACCGAAGCAGAGGGGGGCACGGGGATGGGGGCAGGGCCGGAGGCGACTGAGCATCAAGGGTGCAGTGCAGGGACGGCCCTCAGTTGGAGTCAAGGGCTGGGGGTCAGTGCGTTTGAGATGTGGAGGGGCCTCCGCTTAGCACCGGGACTGAGTAAGGGGACTGAGCCGGACGTGAGGAGCGGACTGGACAAAGGTCTGGAGATCTGAGGTCTCCACAAGGTGATGGGGGGGGGGGGGGTATGTTCGTTTAAAGGCTAACGGCCTGGGACGCCTCAGTGGTGAGCATCTATCTGCCTTCAGCTCAGGGCGTGATCCCGGGGTCCTGGGATCGAGTTCTGCATCAGGGTCCCCGCAGGGAGGCTGCCTCTTCCTTGGCCTCTCTATGTGTCTCATGAATAAACAAAATCTTAAAAAAAAAAAAAAAAAAAAAAAAAAACCTAACAGCCTGGCCCTCCTCCTCTCCAGGGACCCCCCATCTGATTCAGAAATGATAATAGAACAATAACAAAGCTTACTTATGGAGTAGAATTAGCATATGCCAGCCCAGTGCCAGCACATAGCAGATGCTGTATAAGTGTTAGTGGTTATTATTACCTTAAATTTAGCCTTTATAGTGTGCTAAGAGTGCTATATACACGGCATCCCTCTGATGCAACCATGGGGGTTGTAATTACCTTATTTCAGGTCACTGAAGCTCAGAGAAATGAAATAACAACCATCTACCCAACAAATATGCCAGAGGTTACAGCTGTCAACACAACAAACAAAAATCTGTCTTTATGGAATTGACATGTGGGCAGGATAGATGATTAACAAAATAAGAAAATTATATGGTATATAAGATGATGATAAATACTGAATACAAAACTAAAGTGGAGCAATGGCAGGGAGTGCTTGGGTTGTTGCAATTCAAAATAGGGTGGTCAGGGAGAGGTCCTGAATGAAGAGAGGTAGCCTAACTGTTACTCAGCCATTAGAAACGACAAATACCTACCATTTGCTTCAACATGGGTAGAACTGGAGGGTATTTTGCTGAGTGAAGTAAGTCAATCAGAGGACAAACATTATATGGTCTCATTATTCGGGGAATATAAAAAATAGTGAAAGGGATTAAAGGGGAAAGGAGAGAAAATGAGTGGGAAATATCAGAGTGAGAGACAGAACATGAGAGACTCCTCTAACTCTGGGAAACCAACAAGGGGTACTGGAAGGGAAGGTGGGTGGGGGGATGGGGTGACTGGGTGACGGGCACTGAGGGGGGCACTTGACAGGATGAGCATTGGGTGTTATGCTATATGTTGGCAAATCGAACTCCAATAAACAATATACAAAGAGGGGGGGGGCAGCCACATGCCCCCTGGGGGAGGGACAGAGAGGAGATAGAGGGGAGAGCAGGTGCACAGGGAGTAGGCTTGGTGGGTTCCAGAACCATAAGGAGGCCAGGCCATAGCTGTGCTCACCTAGAGCAGGGTAAGCCAGGCGCAGAGTGGGAGGAGATGAGGGCAGAGAGGTGACAAGGGTCAGACTATAGTGAGGACTTTCACTTTGGGAGCTACAGGAGGGTTAGGTCTCCTAAGGGCACAACTAGTTGGTGGCAGAGCCACTCTGTGTGACTCTCACCTGGTTGTGCTCTCCACCACGATGTTCTGCCTCTTACTAGTGGTATGGTCCCCACCGTATAGATACAGCAATTGTCACAGCAGCGCTATATATGATGGCCAAGAGCTAGAAGCAGTCCGAATGTCCAGCAGCCCCAGAATGAATCCACAAATGTGGCACGCCCACACAACGGTGACAACGGGTGTGGATACTACTCAGCAAGGGAAATGAGCTACAGCCACATGAAACAATGTTCTTGACTCTTTTTTTAAAGATTGTATTTATTCACGAGAGACACACAGAGAGAGGCAGAGACATAGGCAGAGGGAGAAGCAGGCTTCCTGTGGTGAGCCCCATGGGGGACTCGATCTTGGACCCTGGGATCATGACCGGAGCCAAAGGCAGATGCTCAACCACCGAGCCACCCAGGCGTCCCTTAAAATTTTTTTTAAAATTTTTTATTTATTTATGATAGTCACAGAGAGAGAGAGAGAGAGAGAGAGAGAGAGAGAGAGAGGCAGAGACACAGGCAGAGGGAGAAGCAGGCTCCATGCAGGGAGCCTGACGTGGGATTCGATCCCGGGTCTCCAGGATCGCGCCCTGGTCCAAAGGCAGGCGCTAAACCGCTGCGCCACCCAGGGATCCCTAAATTTTTTTTTTTAAGAAATGAATTAGCAAATCCAAGAAAGGCAAGGAAGAGAGGGCCTGGGACTCCTGTGGTGAATCACCCTGTTTTCCCCAGGGGATGCTCTCCCTGGTCCTGAACTGTATTGACCGCCTAAATGTCTACACAACTGCTGCCCACTTTGCGGAATTTGCAGGGGAGGAGGCAGCCGAGTCCTGGAAAGAGATTGTGAACCTGCTCTATGAACTCCTGGGTAAGGCGCCCCATCCTGACTTCCCCTAGGGCCCCCAGAATCTCAGTCCCATTGGGTCTAACCCCCTCTTTCCACCCTCAGCCTCCCTGATCCGTGGCAATCGTAGCAATTGTGCCCTCTTCTCCACCAACCTGGACTGGCTGGTCAGCAAGCTGGATAGGCTGGAGGCCTCGTCTGGTAGGAGAACCCAAGGGGAGGGGATGGGGACTGGGGCGGGGGGGGCCACATTCCCCTCACCTGTCACTCTGCCATCTGCACAGGGATCCTGGAGGTGCTGTACTGTGTCCTGATTGAGAGTCCTGAGGTGCTGAACATCATCCAAGAGAACCACATCAAGTCCATCATCTCCCTCCTGGACAAGCACGGGAGGAACCACAAGGTTGGCCCCCCCACCCCGACCTCTCATCCCCTAAACTCTGAATCCTGACTTTTCCACATGCCCTGGAATGCTCCACTTTGCTCCCCAATCTTATCTCTTACCTGGACTCCTCTCCACACGCTTCCATCTCAACACGAGATGTAAGTTTAAGACAGTTCTTAATGGATTCTGGGCCACAGCTGTGCTTCATTAGATCTCTGAAATATTTTTTTAAATTTCTAATTTTGTAGCATTGAGGTGGGCTGTGTCTATACTCTCCAGTTTGCCACAGGGTCCTACCCGTCCCCAGTGCATGATTTCTGACCACCTCACACATGTATGTTAACCACTTGTCCCCCTGCTGACCCAAAATCTTCTCTTGACCCCCATGCTCTCCCTAACCAACCCTTTCTCTCCTCCCTCTGACCCCTCGCCTCCTCCTCCAGTCTCTCCTTTCTTACACTGCTGGTGCCTTATCTCAGCTCCTGTGACCTCTAGCCTGACCTTTCCTTTTGACCCTTGACCTTCCTCCGTGAGCCTTGACCTCCCACTTTCACCACCTCCTCACAGTCAAAAATCTCCATCTCCCATCCTGGCAAGTTATCCTTAACTTCTGGTTTCCCACGGTAGGCCAGCCATAAACTCCCTGCCCTGGTGCTCTCGCAACCTGACCTCTGACCTTGACTTCCAGGTGCTGGACGTGCTGTGTTCCCTGTGTGTGTGCAATGGTGTGGCCGTGCGCTCCAACCAAGATCTCATTACTGAGAACTTGCTCCCTGGCCGTGAGCTTCTGCTGCAAACAAACCTCATCAACTATGTCACCAGGTCTGACCCCTAAACTCTGACCCCAGCCCAGCCTTACCCTGACCACAGATCTCAGAACCTCTCAACCCTTTCCCAGACTCAGAGACTCCACATTCAGGTGGATGTCCCTTCCAATGTCTGCCACCCTAGGACTCAACACTTGGTCCTCACAGATGTCCACTCTTGCCCCAGCTCACCCCTGGCTCCCACTCCTCTTGTCTTCTCTCCTGCTCCATTTCTGCCTCTGTCTGTTCCTCTATCTCTTTTTGTCTGTCTCTGTTTCTGTCTGTGTCTGTCTCTATTTCTTCTCCATTTCTTTTTTCTATCTCTCATTCATCTGTCTTGTTTCTGTTTTTTTGTTTTGTTTCTGGGTTTTTTTAGAGACAGAGAGTGGCAGGGAGAGATGGAGAGAGAGAGAGAGAATCTTAAGCAGGCTCCATGCCCAGTGCAGAATCCAACACGAGGCTCAATCTCACAACCCTGAGATCATGACTTGAACCGAAATGAAGAGTCAGACACTCAACAAATTGAGCTACTCAGACGCTCCTCTGTTCTTTTTTTTTTTTAAGATTTTATTTCTAGGGGCGTCTGGGTGGCTCAGTCGGTTAAACATCTGCCTTCAGCTCAGGTCATGATCTTCGGGTCATGGGATTGAGCCCCGCATCAGGCTCCCTACTGAGCAGGGAGTTTGTTTCTCCCTCTCCCTGGGCCTCTCCTTCTGCTCATGCTCTCTCTCAAATAAATAAATAAACAAAATCTTAAAAAAAAAAAAGATTTTATTTCTAAGTAATCTCTACATCTCATGTGGGGCTTAAACTCAAAACCCTGAGATTAAGAGTCACAAGCTCTACTGACTGAGCCAGCCAGCCACCCCTCATCTCTCTCTCTCTTTTTTTTGTCTCTTTCTGTCTTTGTCTCTGCTTTCTCTCTGTCTCCATGTCTCTGCCTTCTGTTTTTCCTGTGTATATCTCTCCTCCTCTTTCTCTCTTTCCCACCTTCACCCCTGTGACAACCTGGCTCTGTTCCCACCTCTCCCTCACTTGCTCTCCTGTCCTGTCTCTCCTGCAGCATCCGCCCCAACATCTTTGTGGGCCGAGCAGAGGGCTCCACGCAATACGGCAAATGGTACTTTGAGGTGATGGTGGACGAGGTGGCTCCATTCCTGACAGCTCAGGCCACCCACCTGCGGGTGGGCTGGGCCCTCACTGAGGGCTACAGCCCCTACCCAGGGGGCGGCGAGGGCTGGGGCGGCAATGGGGTCGGCGACGACCTCTATTCCTACGGCTTTGATGGGCTGCATCTCTGGACAGGTACCTGGACCCTTCCGGGGGCTTTCATCCTTGACTATTGTCCCCAAAGTTTTCAAGACTCTCACCACGTATCTTGGGGTTGTTGGGATCTTGATCCCCAGAATAGGCCAACTTTTGACACTTTACTCCTAATTTCCCAAGATTCGAACCCTAAAGCTTCCAGAATCTTGGCCTTAACTCATTTCCTCATAGGCTCCTGAACTCTGACCCCAGGAGATGTACGATTTCTGGCCCTAGATATCCTAGAAAACTTCCCAGATTTTTATGACTTCTGATCTTTGACTTCTTACCCCAAAGGTTCAGAGAGAACTCTAACTCCAGAATAACTTTAATCTCTGACCCCACAGCTCTCAAGATCCTAGCCTTGGGGGAAATTTGACCTTCTCACTAATCTCAGAGCTTCAGGGTCCTCCATAGGAACATTTGACCTTAGGGTTGCTAGGATCTAGATCCCATAGGATCTTCTAATATCTGCCTCTTGTCTCTTGAGACCATTGGTCTCTGACCAATGAGGTCTTGAGACCTCTGACTTCTGACCCCTCCCTAATGACCCCAATGCAGGACACGTGGCACGCCTGGTGACTTCCCCAGGACAGCACCTCCTGGCCCCTGAGGACGTGGTCAGCTGCTGCCTGGACCTCAGTGTACCGTCCATCTCCTTCCGCATCAATGGCTGTCCTGTGCAGGGTGTCTTTGAGGCCTTCAACCTGGATGGGCTCTTCTTCCCTGTTGTCAGCTTCTCAGCTGGTGTCAAGTGAGGACTTGCCCTTGCCCCATTGCCAGGCCCCAGACCTGCAACTGTTCCAAGACAGCTTCCCTAGTCACAACATGACTTCCTGTAAGGCCAGGATCTATAGCCTGCCCTCAAGACTGACTGGTCAGATCCATATGTGAAGGTCCCAGTGATCTCTATGTGGTCTCAGACACTTTAGTGTCCTCCCAATGACCCGGACCCTTCTAGTGACCTCAGCTTCTTCCCAACCCCATATCCTTTCAGTGACCTTCAAGTGTCCCCCAAGTTGCACAATGACCTCAGAGCCCCAGACTCTCCCATTTAATTCCCAAATGACTCTTCAATGACTCTACGCCATTCCAGTGACTGCCAAATGACTCCAGAAGTGACAGCTGTCTTCCAGTAACCCTAGACCCTCCCAATGACCCCCAGATAATTTTGGACTCTCCCAGTGACTTCAAGCTCTTAACAGCTCTCATGACTCCAGCAACTCCCAGTAATCTTCCAATTGCTCTATAATCCCCCCATGACCACAATCCCTCATTGAACCCAATTATTTCAAAGACCTCTCAATAGCTCAGTCTTTTCCTAATGATCCCAAGCTCTATGAAGGGCTCCTCAGTGGCCATTCAGTGGTGATTAGGGTTATTTCATAGTTACATTGGATTCTCAGTCATTTCCAAATGACCTTCTTGGTCTCCCAGAAACCTTCTGATATCCCCCAAATACTCTGTTGAGCCAGGGTCTCTTCCAGTGGACCTTCCCATGACCTTGCATTAACTGCTCAATGACCCCACACTTTCTTTTTTTGATTCTCCAGTGATTCTCATTGACCTCAGACATTCTCTTTGACATTATACTTTCCTTTATGACCCTAAATGACTTCCATGACTCTATGACTGCCCAGTGATTTTTCCCAGAACTTTCCATTGATTCCAGGGTAGCTCCCTTACCCCCACAGAACGTAGATTCTCCCTGTAATGTGTCCCACCAGTGACCCCACTCTCCCACTTAGGGTGCGGTTCCTCCTTGGTGGCCGCCATGGTGAATTCAAGTTCCTCCCTCCACCTGGCTATGCCCCATGTCATGAGGCTGTGCTCCCTCGAGAACGACTTCATCTGGAGCCCATCAAGGAGTATCGGCGGGAGGGGCCTCGGGGGCCCCACCTGGTGGGCCCCAGCCGCTGCCTCTCGCACACCGACTTTGTGCCCTGCCCTGTGGACACTGTCCAGGTAGTGCCTGCTCTACAAGGGTTTCCTGGTGAGGCAGACCCCCTTAGGAGCCAGGGAGACTGGGAACTGAGCTGGAAGTTGGGAACCTTGTTGTTTAACAGATGGGGAAACTGAGGCAGAGTGGAAGCAAAGAACTCTTAAGGCAGAATCCCAGTTTCCAAGAGCCCTCAGTATAGCCCCCTAAAGAGAAGACGATTATTGTCCCAAATTACAGTTGAGGAAAGTGAAGCCCAGAGAAGTAACCAACCTGTGCTAGCCACAGTCGCTGATTCCAAAGCTGGAGATCTTTTCCACTAGTTTCTTGGCATCTCTTCCATCTGGGCCTTCCCATGCCTCCTGTCCCAACCTGAGCTCCCCACCATCCCACTCAGACATGTCCCTATCAGAGACCATAGAAATCATGTTCAGGAGCCTGATCTTGAAAGTCTGATTTTGAGTGTGTTATAGTAGGCATGTGGCCTCACTCTTCTGGGCCTCAATTTGGTCATTTGTGAGGAAAGGGATAATACACCTGGATAGAGCCTACCTGGGAGTGCGGTCCCAAAGGTTAGATGAATTAATATCTGTGGAGTGCTCAGCCCAGTCCCAAGTAAGTAGTAAGTACTCAGTACAGTTCTTATTATCGGGAGCATTAGTGATATTATTGCACAGTGAATTACCATCCCCTTGTAGCCAAGCCAGAGCCTGGGCTTCCTTCTGGATGTCTCCCTCCCACTGTTCCCAGCTTGTCAGCCTCATGGGCTGTCTACCTGGCCTATTGGACATGCCCCCCTGCCTCCTCTCTTCCCCATGGCCTGCCCTGATCCAAACTATCATTATCTCTTCTCTGAAGAACCCTAACGATGTAAATATTTATTAGGCACCTACTGTGTGCCAGGCATTGACATAAACTATGTAAGATTTAGGAGTTTATCTAGGTTATATCACTGAATCCTTATGAGGTAAGTATTGTTTGGATCCTCACTGTACAAAGAAGGAAAGACTCATCCATTCATTCAGCAACCACTTCCCGAGCATCCCCTCCAGGCCTGGCTCTGGACTGGGATGGGCAAGGCTGGGAAAGTGAGGCAGCCTTAGGCCCTGGCCTCCTGGAGCAACCAGTCCACAGGGAAATATAGTCCCACTCCCAGATAATTCCTTAATTCTATGATTCTAAAACCTTACTCAGCAGGGTGTCAACTCTGCAGTCAGGGTGAGGTGATGAGGAGCAGGGCTCAGAATAGGAGAAAAGGTCTGGGGGAACTGTCTAGGGCTCATACATGTTCTTTGAAAGAAGGGTCACAGGCTGGAAGGAATGCAGGGACCTCACGAACGTTCCTTACCCTCAGATTGTCCTGCCTCCCCATCTGGAGCGCATCCGGGAGAAGCTGGCAGAGAACATCCATGAACTCTGGGCGCTGACTCGCATTGAGCAGGGCTGGACCTACGGCCCGGTGAGGGGCTGCCTGCAGCGTGAAGGCGTTCGGCTAGACCTGCTGTTGGTGGAATGAGCAGGGAGGGGCCAGTGGTTGGGGGAAGGGACTTTAGGGCACCAGGGTGTCCTTGGGTTTCCTGTGGCAGAACTAAGGGCAGGAGGTCAGGGGTCATAGCCTAGGAGTGTTGGGGGGAAGGACGGGGACCCTGAGGGGTTGACACTGGGTTTCTCCAGGTTCGGGATGACAATAAGAGGCTGCACCCATGTCTTGTGGACTTCCACAGCCTACCGGAGCCCGAGAGGAATTACAACCTGCAGATGTCGGGGGAGACGCTCAAGTGAGGAGGGTACCGGGGAACAGGGGCCAGGGTCTGACTGCTGGTGAGGAGGAGGGCAAGGAGAGGCAGGGATCGTGAGGCAGAGACTGACAGAGGACGAGAGAGAGAGACAGAGGCATAAAGAGGGCTGGTCAGTAAGAGAGAGAAAGACGTGGAATCAGGGAAAGATGGACACAGTCAAAGAGATATAGAGACAAAGAAGCAGGGAGAGACAGGAGTCAGAGAGACAGAGACCAAGACAGAGAGATGGGGACAGACCCCCAGAAAGCTAGAGCAAGAGACATGGAGGGCCAACAGGGGCCAGGGTAGGAGGGAGGCCGGGCTCAGGGAGAGGAGGCCAGTGGCTGGGAGGCCATGTGGGGTGACCCTGTCCCCCCCACCCCAGGACTCTGCTGGCGCTGGGTTGCCACGTGGGCATGGCGGATGAGAAGGCAGAGGACAACCTGAAGAAGACCAAACTCCCCAAGACGTGAGTGTGGGTGGCCCCAGTCCCCTCTGGGGAGTAGAGTAGGTGGCTGGGGATGAAATGGTGAGGGCTGGGCAGTTGAGGGAGTCTTGTAGGGAGGCTGAGGTCAGAGATAAACGGGCCACAGGGTGAAGGTCATAGGACCAGGGTGTCAGGGCTCTGAAGTCAGTGGGGAGTGTCCTGGGGAGGTGTCAAGATTGCAAAGGTGGGAGTTCCAGAGGGATGATGGGTATGAGTCGAAACCCAAGGCCAGGGTCAGCCATGGGATCAGGGAAAATGAGGGAACAGAGGTAATATCTCCAAGTCAGAGGCAGAGGGTCAATGGAAAGAGATGATAGGTTGTTGGAAGTCCTAAGTAAGGGACCCTAAAATTATAGGTGAGCGATCAGAGGTCCTGGGGATAGGGGCCAGGGTTCAGAGCTCAAGGACTCCAAAGCCAAGAGGTTGAAGGAATAGGGTCCTGAGGTCAGAGGTAAGAAACCTCAAAGCTAGAAGTGAGAGGTCAGAGTTCCAGGGTTGAATATGAGTCTACCGAAATCACAATGCAGGGGTCAGAGAGGCCAGAGGTCAGTGAAGCAAAAGGCCTTGCTGGGGTCACAGGATTCTGCTTTAAGAGGCCAAGTATCTCAAAGCTTCTTCAGGGGAGTCATGGAACCCCGATGTCAGAGGTCAAAGGTCAGAAATTCCAAAACTCGGAGCTGAGGGTCACAGGACCCTGGGAGCAAGGATCAGAAGTCAGAGATCCCATTGTGCAGAGCCCAGCAGTGGGGGCGAGGGTCTCCCCTCACCAAGCTCTGCCACGCCCACAGGTACATGATGAGCAATGGGTACAAGCCGGCGCCGCTAGACCTGAGCCACGTGCGGCTGACGCCGGCGCAGATGACGCTGGTGGACCGGCTGGCAGAGAACGGGCACAACGTGTGGGCACGAGACCGCGTGGCCCAGGGCTGGAGCTACAGCGCCGTGCAGGACATCCCAGCACGCCGAAACCCTCGCCTTGTGCCCTACCGCCTGCTGGACGAGGCCACCAAGCGCAGCAACCGGGACAGCCTCTGCCAGGCCGTGCGCACGCTGCTGGGCTACGGCTACAACATTGAGCCGCCTGACCAGGAGCCCAGTGAGCACTAGCCCTGATCCCCGGCTCGGCTTCCAGACCCCCAGCTGTGACCCCTAACCCCTAACCTCTGGATTATAGCGACAGACAACACGGAGCCACCCACCGACCAAGCACTCAGGGGGCCTCTACCCCTACCCGTAACCTGACCCCTGACCTGTATCTAACTCCCAAGCCCAGCCTCCATTGGCCACCCTCCCCCTGGTCCCCAGCCTTCAGTTTCTCTGCCGCTGACCCCAACCCCGATTTCCGTCCTCTACCTGAGCCTGACTCTGCCACTCTCTCCCAGGTCCTGCTCTCAACCCTTGAATTTAAACATCGACCCTAATCTTGACCCTTAACCCTAGACCATAACGGTGACTGAGCTGCTTTTCTGTCTCTGTTAGCATCTCTTCTCTGAGGCTCTGCCTGCTAAGGAGATGGTGGGTGGTCGGGAGTGGGCAGGGAGGGGAGTCTCTCTTCGTAGGTCCTCCCCACCTCGCTGACTAGTCTGAGATTCCTCAGCTCATCTCCTGTGACACCATGAAATCATCCCTCTTCCCCCAGCACCCCCCCGCCCCAGATCCCAACCTCTCAGTACTCCCCATCCAGCCCCTGACCCTGCCTGGCCCCCATTTGTAGGTCAGGTGGAGAGCCAGTCTCGCTGGGACCGGGTGCGCATCTTCCGGGCGGAGAAGTCCTACACGGTGCAGAGCGGCCGCTGGTACTTTGAGTTTGAAGCAGTCACCACCGGGGAGATGCGAGTGGGCTGGGCGAGGCCCGAGCTGCGGCCCGACGTGGAGCTGGGAGCTGATGAGCTGGCCTATGTCTTCAATGGGCACCGCGTGGGTACCTCCCTGGGCTCCATTCTGCGAGGCCCTGGGGTCCCTCACACAGCTTGCACACTGTCTGTGCCCCACTGTCACTCATCCCGGAGTCTGCCCTACTACTCATTCATCCATCATCCATCCATCTATCCACCCATCCCACCCTCCCTCCCTCTCTCCCTGCCCATGCGTATATCTTTTTTTTTTTTTAAATAAAGATGTATTTAGTTATTTGAGAGAGAGAGAGAAAAAGAGAGAGAGAGCACAAACAGGGCGAGGGGCAGAGGGAGAGGGACAAGCAGACTCCCTGCTAAGCAGGAAGCCCAATATAGGGCCCCGTCCCAGGACCCTGAGATCATGACCTGAGCCAAAGTCAGATGCTTAATCAACGGAGCCACCTAGACACCCTTGTCCATGCATATATCTATCCATCATCCATCTCTCTATCCAGCCATCCTTCTGTTCATCCATTCATCTACCCACAGATCCAACTATCCATCCATCCATCTACTCATCTGCCAGATAATCACTTAACCATCCACATTTCCATCTGTTTGTTCATTTATTTGTTAGTTCAGCCTTTCACTTATTTGTAATTTCATTTATTTATTGAATCATTTAATGCATGAATCCATCAATTCATTTACCCACCCACCCACCTGTCCGTTCATCCACCTGCCCTCTTATCCATCCATCATTCTGTCTATCCTTTCTTCCTTCCCTGTATCAACCCATGTAGACTCAATTTCCATCCATTCCATTTTTCCATCCAGCCATATACCCTGCTTCCCATCCATCCATCTCATTACCCGTTTATCTATTCTGGGGGCATATGGGTATATATGAATCTGTAGAGGGAGCACTGGCAGGTTCATTTTTCCTTTCCAGCCCTCCCGTCCCGCCCCCAACTCCCCACTACCATTTTGGTGGTCTGTATAACCCCAGCCCCAGCCATGGGAACAGTACAGAACTCAGGCAGAAGAGATGGGATACAGAGATCATTGGGAAGCATGAGAGCCTATCCCTTATATTCCAAGGATCATGTATACAGATGTGGAAAAAGATGGGGGACCTTGTGGGAGTGACCCCTCTTCTGACCCCCACGCCCTGAACCCGATGCCTTGTATATGTATCTTTACATGTCTCTCCTTGCTTCTGTATATCTCTGTCTCTCTATGTGTCTCTGCCATGTCACATCTTCCCCTCGCCTCTTCACAGGGCCAGCGCTGGCACTTGGGCAGTGAACCATTTGGGCGTCCGTGGCAGTCAGGTGATGTCGTGGGCTGCATGATCGACCTCACAGAGAACACCATTATCTTCACCCTCAATGGCGAGGTCCTCATGTCCGATTCAGGCTCTGAGACGGCCTTCCGGGAAATCGAGGTTGGGGATGGTGAGGACTGGCCTCATGGCCCATTTCTGGTTTTCTTTCATCTCACCTGACCTTACACTACATCCCTAGCCTTGTGCTTTTCCATCCCTTCCTTCCACGGTACCTCCTCCCCTCCAGCCCCTGCCCTGCCTACCTGTCTTCACCTCTGCCCATCCATCCCCTCCCACCAGGCTTCCTGCCTGTCTGCAGCTTGGGACCCGGCCAGGTGGGTCATCTGAACCTGGGCCAGGACGTGAGCTCCCTGCGGTTCTTTGCCATCTGTGGCCTCCAGGAAGGTTTTGAGCCTTTCGCCATCAACATGCAGCGCCCAGTCACCACCTGGTTCAGCAAAAGCCTTCCGCAATTTGAGGCTGTGCCCCTTGAGCACCCCCACTATGAGGTGAGGACTGACCCCACTCAGTACCTACTGATCTGCTTCCAAACCTCATTCTTCCCGCAGTTCTCTTCCCCAAATTTCTCCTTTCCTTCCGTGTTAGCCCGTGAACAGTGTAGAAGGGCATATCAGGACAGTAGTTCCCAGGGCTGCCTTGTAGGGTGTAATGTCAGTAAACCACAACCTGTCTGACCTCCAGGTTGCCTTGCTTATTAAGTGGGGAAGGGAAAAAAGAGGAGCTGGGTTACGAGACCCCAGTGGAAATTTCCAGTCCTTAGCACTAGCTCATCTTACAGCAAGGTTTAAAGACGTATAAAGCTCTTGGTACATTTTGGCACCATCCTTACTAATTGCTATCCGCATACACATATTTTTTTTAGTTTGTTTTTAGCAGCTCTTCATTAATTTCAGTATTCTAACTCTTAGGCTCTAATGTCTTTTCTTTTTTTAAAAAAATATTTTATTTATTTATTCTTGAGAGACAGAGAGAGAGAGAGAGGAGAGAGAGGCAGAGACACAGGCAGAGGGAGGAGCAGACTCCAGGCAGGGAGCCCAACGTGGGACTCCATCCCCAGACTCCAGGATTATGCCCTGGGCCGAAGGCAGCGCTAAACCGCTGAGCCACCTGGGCTGCCCTCTAGTGTCTTTTCTTTACCAGGGCTAAACTTAGCATCAGATGCTGACCATAAAAAAGACCAAAGTTATAGTCCTTTTCTCAACCTGGAAAGAACCTGAATCCTACATGCTTGAGCTTCAGCGGGTTCTTCAGAAGCAGCTAGACCTGGGTTGGCCTCTTATCTGCCCTTTGGCCTTGGGCATGTGACTATTTCCTCCTCAGCCTGTGTTCCCATCCATGGCATTGTTCACATCTCCTCACATAATCCTTCTTCCTCTCTCTCTCTTATGAATCATTTGGCTAAGTTGGAGACATCATGCCTGTTTTTTAATCTATGTAAACTCTGTATCTAACACGGGGTTCAAACTCATGACCCTGAGATCAACAATCACATACTCTACCGATTGAGCCAGCCAGGTGCCCCCATCATGCTTCTTTATCCCTAAACATTTCAATGTGCATTTCCTCAGAACAGGCTATACTTTTAATGAAAATCTGGAAATTTAACACTAATACATACTATTACCTAATTCATAATCTATATTCAAATTTTATTAGTTGTGGTGATCATGTGAATTTTATTTTTCTGGTCCAGGATCCAATCCAGGATTACATGTTGCATTTAGTTGTTGTGTCTCTTCCTTCTTCTTCTTCTTCTCCTTCTCCTTCTCCTTCTCCTTCTCCTTCTCCTTCTTCTTCTTCTTCTAAGATTTTATTTATTTATTTATTTGAGAAAGAGAGAGATAAGCATGAGCAAATTGGGCAGGCACAGAGGGGGAAGGAGAGAGACAAGCAGACTCCACACTGAGCATGGAGCTCTATCTCACGACTCTGAGATCACAACCTGAGCAGAAACCAAGAGTCAGATGCTTAACCAACTGAGCTACCAAGGCGCCCCATGTCTCTTTATTCTTTATTTTTTCCTTTTTTTATTTTTTCTTTTATTTTTTTTATTTATTTATGATAGTCACACAGAGAGAGAGAGAGAGAGAGGCAGAGACACAGGCAGAGGGAGAAGCAGGCTCCATGCACCGGGAGCCCGACGTGGGACTCGATCCTGGGTCTCCAGGATCGCGCCCTGGGCCAAAAGCAGGCACCAAACCGCTGCGCCACCCAAGGATCCCTTTATTTTTTTCTTTATTCTTTAATGTAGAATGTTCCGAGTCTGTCTTTGTCTTTCATGCCATTACCCTTTTTGAAGAGTACAGACCAGTTATTTTGCAGAATCTCTCTCATTTTGGTTTGTCGGGTGTCTCCTCAGGATTAGGTACAGGTCACATGTATTTGGCAGGAATACCAGGAGGTTGTGTCCTGCTTGATGCAGGATATCAGAAGGCACATAATGTTGCTGTGTCTTATTACCAACTATGTTAATTTTGACTCGCTAAGATGAAGTCTACCAATTTTCCCTACTGTAAATTATTAGTTTTCTCTTTGTAATTAAACAATAATTTGTGGAGAGGCATTTCAAGACTAGGTGAGACTGGATGGGTTTTAAGCAGGGGAATGTCTGATTTAGATCTGAGTTTTGGAAAGGTCCCCATTGAGAGTGGATTATAGGGGGTGACAACAGAGGCAGAAAGACCAGAGAGGTGCCAGGGGCTGGAGAGGCTGGTGAAACAGAGGCGAACCTCCTAATTCCTGCTACTGCCAGATGTGTTCTCAACCCAAAGAACAGAATACTAGACAGTGGTGAGAATGAATAGACTGACTTGCGCACAACTACGTGGGTGAATCTCACAGACATAATGCGGAGTTAAAGGAGCCAGAGAGAAAAGAGCCCATCCTGTGATTTTGTATTCATAAAAAGTTCAAGAACAGGCACAGCTAATCTGTGATGTGTTCAATCACATGGTGGCTCCGTGGGTACTGGGTTTAGGACCAATAGCCTGGCCTGCCTGCCTGGCTCAGCTTTCCTGCTCCCCCTTAGGTGGCCCGCGTGGACGGCACCGTGGATACCCCGCCTTGCCTGCGCCTGAGCCACCGTACCTGGGGCTCCCAGAACAGTCTCGTGGAGATGCTCTTTCTCCGGCTCAGCCTTCCAGTCCAGTTCCACCAGCACTTCCGGTGCACTGCAGGAGCCACCCCCCTGGCTCCTCCTGGCCTGCAGCCCCCAGCTGAGGATGAGGCCAGGGCAGCAGAACCCGACCCCGACTATGAAAACCTGCGGCGTTCAGCGGGGCGCTGGGGCGAGGCTGAGGGGGGCAAAGAAGGAAATGCCAAGGAGGGGGCACCCGGGGGCAATGCCCAGGCTGGGGTGGAGGCCCAGCCTGTCAGGGTGGAGAACGAGAAGGATGCTACCACAGAGAAGAACAAGAAGAGAGGGTGAGTCAAGGATGGGGCCAGGGTGGGTTTAGGGAACCCCAATAATGTAAAAAACCTGATTGTGTCCCACAGGGCCCCCATATACGTTTAGCGGAGTCAGAATGCTAAGGGAGCCTATTATGCCTCAAGTGAATCCCATTATCTCCCGGGATGCTCTCATTTCCCTGAGAATGTAAAACTGGGGTACACCACTATATCTATGGGGGACTCTACTCTCCTTGGGGTACCTAGTAGGCCCCAAAGCATTCACCCAATGGACTTTGTTGTCTATAGACACTAAAGTGGACAGACATTAAAGTGTCTTGAGAGAGTTGACTGTACCCCAAGGCATCCCAGTGAACACCACTCATCTTCTAAATTGGGATCATTTCTGTGTCTCAAATGTGCCCCCCAAAAGCTAATTTCAAAGGAGACCCTCAAAAAGGCATTAAACCTGACTTGAAACTAAAAATGCTTACCCCCTACTAGGGCAGTGTTTTTCAGCGGGATATTCTGAATATT
Organism: Canis lupus baileyi; assembly: GCF_048164855.1. NCBI lineage: Eukaryota > Metazoa > Chordata > Mammalia > Carnivora > Canidae > Canis > Canis lupus. The sequence continues at coordinate 115,042,626 of NC_132838.1, read as the reverse complement.
CTGAATATTCTGAATATTCTCAGCACCAAGAGTTCTGTGGCTCTTGGCGGATGTTTGGAAATGATGAATGATTTGGGTTATCACAGTTTGTTGGGGAGGTGCTGCTGCTACTGAGGGAGTCCAGAGATTCTAAAGGCTTTCAGTGTATAAGGCAGCACCGCATGATGAAGGATTATCCTCTCCTAAATGCCTTTAGCACCCATATGAGAAATGCAGCTGTGGGGGGACCATGTGCCCCCAAAGGAGCCTCCATGTTCCCAGAAGCACCTTTAAATTTGGGCATCTGCAAGCACAGAGCACAGCATCCCTAGGAGGGATTATGCTGATGCAGTTGGGAATTTTATCCCTCTAGAGGCAAGGGCTTGGGTATTAGAAATGAGATGTATTTAGGATGGATGTGGGAATCATGAATGTTGTGGTGGACAGGGCTGGGGGGCTGGGCTTGACAGCTGGTTCTCACAGTAGCCTCTCCTCCCCATCACCAGGTTCTTATTCAAGGCCAAGAAGGCGGCCATGATGACGCAGCCACCTGCCACTCCCACTCTGCCCCGCCTCCCTCGAGAGGTGGTGCCCGCAGACAACCGTGATGACCCTGAGATCATCCTCAACACCACCACGGTGTGAACCTGGGACCCTCAACCGAGACCCCTCAGATTTCCAAATTTCATGCTGCAGTCCCTCGTAATTGCCCTTACCTGGGGACACCCCAATATACACTGAAGACCACAAAACAGAGCACATACTGATTTAGTCCTTTGAAACCCTAAGTTCATAGAGCTAGGGGACCTGAAAATTGCAGGAACACAATGAAGTATAAGGCACACTGATAAAACTCCTAGGGATCCTAGAATACGGAGGGTATACCAGTGTAGACTTGGGACCTTCATATTTGGGTTTACCCATATAAACTCAGTACCCCCAAATTTAATAGCTTTCTGGTATATTCTTGGGAACCAACATTTACAATTATCGCAGTAGAGTTTGGGGTTTCCCAAATCTGGAATGTTTTCTGAGACAGAGAGCCTCATGGTTAGGATTATGGGCCACCTGGATGCTAAGTGGGTAAGTCACTTCACTGTTCTATGCCTTCTCCTTTATGGAAGTCTTACGGTTTTCCCGTCTGTAAAATGGGGATACAAATTGTACCCTCTTGATGGTGATTATAAATTAATTTGTGAATTATTTGTTAGTTATTATTTGTTGATAACTTTATAATTTGGAGAGGGATCCAAATTTGGGGGTATCACAAATAGTCCCGGAGCATTCCCGAGTCTGAATATATAGTAGACACAGAAATAGAGACACATAGACCTGGGGTGTGTATGTCTCAAATCCAGTAATTTTTTGTTGAACTTCAAGGGGACTCTGTGAATCTAGAGAGACCAACTTAAGAGTCCCAAGGAAGCCCTGTGTCCCCCACCTTCTGGGCTGACCATTGGTCCCCCTCTGCCTCTCCAGTACTATTACTCTGTGAGGATCTTCGCTGGCCAGGAGCCCAGCTGCGTGTGGGTGGGCTGGGTCACCCCTGACTACCATCAGCACGACATGAACTTCGACCTCAGCAAGGTCCGGGCAGTGACGGTGACCATGGGAGACGAACAAGGCAACGTCCACAGCAGGTGCCAGGGAAGGGTGGGAACCACGGGAGGTGAGAGGTCAGCGCTGGGCCCCCGGCTCAACAGCTTCTCTCCCCCTCTACTTCTCTCCTCTCCCTATTTACTTCCCTTCTTTGGGTTTTTCCTCCTCTTTGGTTTCCTCCTCTTTGGTCTTTTCCATTTTGTCTTCCTTCTTCCTCTCACTCTGCCCTTTCTACGTTACCTCCTGTCTCTGTTCTCTCTTCCTGCTCCCCTTCCCTCTCTTCCTCCCAGAATCCCCAGCCAACTTCTAAGAACTCTTGCTCTGAGGAGCTTGGGGTGTTGGCACTTGGGTGTGCAGGTGATGGGGGGCTTGGGGATGGAGCTCTGAAGTCACGGTATTCTGGGAGTTTGGGGAAGGGAGCATCCAGGGTCCAGAGCACCTTGGCTAAGGCGCCATGCACTGACCGCCCCTGTTTCCTCCAGCCTCAAGTGCAGCAACTGCTACATGGTGTGGGGCGGGGACTTCGTGAGCTCCGGACAGCAGGGCCGGATCAGCCACACAGACCTTGTCATTGGCTGCCTGGTGGACTTGGCCACTGGTCTGATGACCTTTACTGCCAATGGCAAGGAGAGCAACACCTTTTTCCAGGTGAGTCCAGCCCTCAGCAACTTAGCAATAGTGTCCTCATGTCCCAGGATGCTGGGAAGACCCTTCCCAACCCCCCACTGAGGACAGACCCCAGAGAGACAGGACAAAAACAGCTCCTAGCCTGTCCTCAGGGAAGTCCCTGGGAGACCACTTAGTTAACTGTCCACTGAACTGACACCCAGAAAAGAGGAGACAGAGCACTGTCTTGACCTTGGAGAAGGGTCCACAGTCCCTCTTGGTCCAGGTGACACCTACTGCCAACTTTTCACCAATCAGGGAACACCCTACGATGAAACCTAGGGTGGGCTTTTCTTTCTTGATATTTTATTATGAAAGGTGTCAAACATACTACAAAAATAAATCTTTTATAAAGAATATTTTATTTATTTATTCATGAGAGATACAGAGATAGGCAGAGACATAGGCAGAGGGAGAAGCAGGCTCCCTATGGGGAGCCCAATGCAGGACTTGATCCCAGGACCTCGGGATCATGCCCAAGCCAAAGGCAGCTGCTCAACCACTGAGCCACCCAGGTGTCCCAACACAAAACAAAATTAAAGAAATCGTACAGTGAATGCCCATATACCCACTGGCTTCATCACAAGAACCTACCACTCACACTGGCTTTATCACGTATTTATCCACTTATCCATCCATTAATGCGTCTAACTTGGAATTTATAAAACTTTATTTTAAATGGAGAATTTAAAAATATGCAAAAATAGTGTCTTGGACCTCTATGTCCCCACGCTCTAGCTTCTACTATTACAGCTGATCCTGCTTCATATTTACCCTCCACGGCCACTGGATGATTTTGAAGGAGACCCCAAATATCATATGTTTTCATTTCTTTTCAATTTGTATCTCTACAAAAATAGGGATTATTTTAAAAAGCATAACCAGGGGTGCCTGGGTGGCTCAGTGGTTGAGTGTCTGCCTTGGGCTCAGATCATGATCCCAGGGTCCTGGGATCGAGTCCTGCATCAGGCCCCCCCACAGGGAGCCTGCTTCTTCCTCTGCCTATGTCTCTGCCTCTTTGTGTCTCTCATGAATAAGTAAAATCTTTAAAAAATGATAATAAATAAACACAAAATAAAAACATAACCAACTATACCATTTATATCTTTTTAAAAAAACCCAATAATTCCTAATTAATTAATCAAATATTTAGTCCATGTTCACTTCTCTGGTTGTTTCAAAAAATGTCTTTTTCCCATTTGTTCATTTGAATTGGAATCCATTAAGGTCATGTATTTTAGTTGGTCGCTATGCCCCTTGAGTCTCTCCTACGTAGATTTCCCTTCTCTCTCTTCTCTGAAATGTGTTTGCTGAAACCAGGCTGCCTGTCCTGAAAAGTTTGCTTCTCAAAGTCCTGGACCAGCAGGATCTGCGTCACCTGGGGGGTTGTTAGAAATGAGGAATCTCAGGCTTCCCCCTAGACCTGCCCAATGCGAATCCAAAACTTAATCCTGGGGAATTCGTGTGTCTTCTCAGCCTGCGTCTGGTTGACGCATCCCCCATGGTGTTGTTTTAACGTTTTCCTCTGTCCCCTGTATTTCCTATCAACTGGCAGCCAGAGGTGCAGTTAGGTTCAGGTTTGGCAAGATGGCTTCACAGATGATGGTGTTTGTGGTGATAGAGGCTGGGTGGGTCCACTGCGGAGATCAGAGGGGCTGGAGGGACAGTGCAGTCAGAAGACCTTCCTGAGTTTTGAAGAATGAGTGGTATTGCCACTTGAACACAAGTGGCATTCCAGGTGGAAGGCATGATTTGCACAATGACCTGGAAGATACGTTGCCACCGAGGGAGCTGGAGGAGGTTGGTGTATCTGGATCAGAGGTGGTGCAGCCCACGAGCAACCTCGGTGCCTGACTTTGGATCTGTAGACACCAGGAGGATCAGGCTGGGGCAATCGACCCCAGAGTTCAGGAGCCAGAGTCATCATCACCTCCAGTTCACCCTCTTCCTCACCCTGGCCTCTTCTCCCTTGCCAGGTGGAGCCCAACACCAAGCTGTTTCCTGCTGTCTTCGTCCTGCCCACCCACCAGAATGTCATCCAGTTTGAGTTGGGGAAGCAGAAGGTAGGAGTACAGTGATGGGGCAGGCTGAGGCAGTAGGCGTGGGGGGTCAGGCTGGCAGAGTGGCTGAAAAGTGGGGCAATCCGGGAGGTCTCCCTGGAAGCAGAGTGGCAGGACAGAGAGGGCTGGGAATCCTGACCCGTGCACACCTCCGTGCCCCCAGAACATCATGCCGCTGTCAGCTGCCATGTTTCTGAGTGAGCGCAAGAACCCGGCCCCACAGTGCCCGCCTCGGCTGGAGGTGCAGATGCTGATGCCCGTCTCCTGGAGCCGTATGCCCAACCACTTCCTGCAGGTGGAGACACGACGTGCGGGCGAGCGGCTCGGCTGGGCCGTGCAGTGCCAGGAGCCACTGACCATGATGGCTTTGCACATCCCTGAGGAGAACCGGTCAGGGCCAGCCCGGGCTCATGGGGGTGGGATGGGTGTTGCAAGTCTTCTGGGGTCTGGAACCCATTCAGTGCCCCCCTCCATCAGTACCCCAAGGCTCCAGACAGCACCCCAGTGGGCCCCAGACCTACCTCAGGGAACCCTGACTCAGCTCGGGCATCCCCAGATAAGAATCCAGGGGACTCCAGACCCACCCAGAAGGCCTTGGGTCTGTCTTTGGGACCTCCAGGGACCCCAGACCTAACCCACAGGGCTCCAAGCCCATCTCAAGGAGCCCAGATCCACGAGAAGCCACACAGACTCTAGGAGCCTCAACTACACCTCAGAAGGACACGGACATTACTCAGAGAGGCCTGAATGCACCCCAGGGTGTCTTGGGCACACCCCGGGAGACTGAATGTATCCCTTGGGGATCTCAAACCCCGTCCAGGGGACCCAGACACAATCAGGGTACAGATGGGTTCATGTGTATGGCATGAATGCTCTTAGGTACCCTGAACAGACTCCAATCCCAGACAAACCAGGAGGCTCTGATATGCTTCATCTGTCCTTTATTCATTCGTTTAACAGATAGCTCTGGGCTCTTCCTGTGTGACCAGCAGCATTCTATTTTTTTTAAGATTCTAATTTATTTATTCATGAGATCCAGAGAGGCAGAGACACAGGCAGAGAGAGAAGCAGTCTCCCTGCAAGGAGCCTCATGTGGGACTCAATCCTGGATCCCAGGATCATGCCCTGATCAAAAGGCAGACGCGCAACCGCTAAGTCACCCAAGCGTCCCAACCAGCAGCATTCTAGGCGGGAAACACCAAACCCTTGTGAACGGACATTCTAGCGATGCCCACATATAACTCAGGGGCTCAGACGTGTCCGAGAGGACTCAGACCATCCCTGGGGAATCCCAGATGCACTCACTCATTCTATCTATCTATCTATCTATCTATCTATCTATCTATCTATCATCTGTCTAGTATTTATTGAGCACTTACTATGCTAAGTCCTGTTTAGGTGATGGGGATATAGCAAAAAAAACAAAAACAAAAACAAACAAACAAAAAAAAACAAAAGGCAGAAATGTCCTACACTGGTGGGATTACATTTTAGTCCTATTCAAACATAGCCAGGTTACTCAAGCCTGCCAGAGGGAGGTTCAATCCCAATCTGGGGATCCCAGACATATCTTCCGGTCACCAGATCTCCTCCACAGGCTCTCAGATACCCCAGAGTATCAGACCATCCCAAGGATCCCAGATACATCCCAAGTAGCTCCCAGACCACTTAGGGACTTCCAGAACTATTAAAAGATTCCTAGACCCAGCTGCGCAGACCTCACAGAACCTTGCCCAGCAGCACACTGGGATTCCCTGCTGGGGCGGCCGACGCTCACCTTAGCATTTCTTTGCCTGTCTGTGGTCTGTGCCCGTCTCCCTCCTCCTCTGTGGGCTCTGTGCCTGTCCGTGGCCCCCCTCCGCCGCAGGTGCATGGACATCCTGGAGCTGTCGGAGCGCCTGGACCTGCAGCGGTTCCACTCTCACACCCTCTGCCTCTACCGCGCGGTGTGCGCGCTGGGCAACAACCGCGTGGCGCATGCTCTGTGCAGCCACGTGGACCAGGCGCAGCTGCTGCACGCGCTGGAGGACGCGCACCTGCCGGGCCCGCTGCGGGCGGGCTACTACGACCTCCTCATCAGCATCCACCTCGAAAGTGCCTGCCGCAGCCGCCGCTCCATGCTCTCCGAGTACATCGTGCCCCTCACGCAGGAGACCCGCGCCATCACTCTCTTCCCACCCGGGAAAAGCGCGGAAAACGGCCCCCGCCGCCACGGCCTGCCTGGCGTTGGCGTCACCACCTCCCTGCGGCCCCCACACCACTTCTCGCCGCCCTGTTTCGTGGCTGCCCTGCCGGCTGCTGGGGTGACGGAAGCTCCGGCCCGCCTCAGCCCCAGCATCCCTCTGGAGGCCCTGCGGGATAAAGCACTGAGGATGCTGGGGGAGGCCGTGCGAGATGGGGGGCAGCACGCACGCGACCCCGTCGGGGGCTCTGTGGAGTTCCAGTTTGTGCCCGTGCTCAAGCTTGTGTCCACCCTGCTGGTAATGGTTTCCTCCTGCTTCCCTCTGTCCCTTTCTTCTTCCGCATTCCAAATCCTCTATCCATCTGTCTGTCCCCCTCTCATTTGTGTATCTAACCACCCATCTGTCTCTCCATCCTCTACCTTTCAGTTTATCCTTCTATCGTCTACTCATCCTTCATTCACTTTTCCTCCCATCCATTCATCTGTCTTCTATTAATCTGTTTGTTAATCTTTTCTCCCTCCTTTACATTCATCTAGACAACCAACCATCATTCGTTTATCAATCCATCCATCCTCCACCCACCTTCCCATCCACCCATCTAAATTTTTTTTTATTTATTTATGATAGTCACAGAGAGAGAGAGAGAGAGAGAGGCAGAGACATAGGCAGAGGGAGAAGCAGGCTCCATGCACCGGGAGCCCGACGTGGGATTCGATCCCGGGTCTCCAGGATCGCGCCCTGGGCCAAAGGCAGGCGCCAAACCGCTGCGCCACCCAGGGATCCCCCATCCACCCATCTATTCATTCAGATACCCCCATCTTCCCATCCACAAGTCCACCCATTTACTTATATTTCCATTCTCTGCCCATGTATCTATCCATCCATCCATGTATCCAATTTTCTTTTCTTTAGATTTTATTTATTTATATAAATATTTTATTTATTTATTCATGAGAAACAGAGAGAGAGATAGAGAGGCAGAGACATAGGCAGAGAGAGAGGCAGGTTCCATGCAGGGAACCTGGCTGAAGGCAGGCGCTCAACCGCTGAGTCACCCAGGCGTCCCATATTTTATTTATTTATTCACGAGAGGGACCCCTGGGTGGCGCAGCGGTTTGGCGCCTGCCTTTGGCCCAGGGCGTGATCCTGGAGACCCGGGATCGAATCCCACGTCGGGCTCCCGGTGCATGGAGCCTGCTTCTCCCTCTGCCTGTGTCTCTGCGCCTCTCTCTCTGTGACTATCATAAATAAATAAAAATTAAAAAAAAAAAAGATTTATTCACGAGAGACACAGAGAGAGGCAGAGACACAGGCAGAGGGAGAAGCAGGCTCCCTAAGGGGAGCGGGCCTTGACCCCAGGACCCCGGGATTTCGACCTGAGCCAAAGGCAAATGCTCAGCCACTGAGCCACCCAGGTTTCCCCCTCCATCTATCCAATTTTCAATCTAGTTGTCCATTCATCCTTCCATTTACTCATACTCGAGTACATCCTCTGTTCCATCTATTCATTTATCCACCTATTCATTTATTTATTAAGCTATCTCTCCTTTCATACATCCAGTTATCATCCTCCTTGCACCTGTGCATTCATTCATCCACACATCCATCCACCCACCCATCTACAGATTCATCTGTTCCTTCATCTTCCGCCTACCTATCTGTCCACCAATGCATGTCTCAGTTCATATATATATACATTCATCCACCTACCCACAAATCTATCCAACCATCTACACCCATTCATCCACCCACCATCCACTCATTCTTCATCCTTTACTGCATGTACCCTTTATTCACATACTCATCTAATGACTCACCCACATAGCCATCCATCCAAATTTTCATGCACAAACCTACCCACCCGTCCATCATCCAACCATCCCACCCTACCCCCTACTTCTTTGCCTATTTATCTATTTACCCATTCATTCATTTACATACTCATGCACCTATCAAATCATCCATCAACCTACCCACCTATTCATACATTATATATCCTGTCATCTATCTACCCATCTCTCCCTCAGCCTTTACCTTCACCTCTCTATCTACCATCTGCCCATCAATTTCTCTCCCCTTCAAACCTCTACTATTCCATCTATTGATTCAGCCACCCAGTGCTCCCTCCACTTATCCATCTCTCTTTCCTCATTGTTTTTCCCTTTCATCTATCTCCTTTCCCTCCATCTGTCAGCATCTTCATTATGTTTATTGAGTGCTAGCATATACTGGGAGCTATGAGGGCATCTATCAGAGTAAGGGGTGTCCTGCTCCAGAGTCACATATGCTCAAGCTTAGGAGAAAGGACATTTACTAGTCAAGGGAAAGATGCTAATGTTTGGCTACATGGTCTGGGCCAGGTTAGGTGGGACACAGGTATGGACCTGAGGGGATGTTAAGGAAAATGGGTGGCAGGGCAAGGGGGTGCCATTTCTTTGTGTAGGAGGAATCATATCTAGCCCATGCAGGAGTGAATCTGACATGTGCAGGAGAAGCAGGTCTGGGGAGTGAGGCTGGGACTTGATTTGGAGGTCTCAAGGGCCACAGTGAAGTACCCAGGTTTTGTCCTATAGGTGATGGGCATCTTTGCTGATGAGGATGTGAAACAGATCTTGAAGATGATTGAGCCTGAAGTATTCACTGAGGAAGAAGAGGAAGAGGAAGAGGAGGAGGAAGAGGAGGAGGATGAGGAGGAGAAGGAGGAGGATGAGGAGGAAGAAGCACAGGAGAAAGAAGATGAGGAAAAAGAGGAAGAGGAGACAGCAGAAGGGGAAAAAGAAGAAGACTTAGAGGAAGGGCTGCTCCAGATGAAGTTGCCAGAATCTGTGAAGTTACAGGTGGGCTCATTCTTCCTGTTCTCCAGCCACCATCTATCTGGGCTGAGAGACAGGATCTGGTGCAGCATGAGTCTGGACTTTGTTCCAAGGAAGTGGGGAGCTGTGGAAGTGCCACAGATGATTGGAGTGCTGCTGGCTTCAAGTGATCTCTCTGGTTGCCATGTAGCAGGTAGATTGGAGGGATGAGACCATTGAGAAGGCTGGCATAAGGATCCAGGCAGGAAATGATGGTGGCAGATAGGGCAGGGCCATGAAGAGGAGGGAGGAAGCAAGAAAAGTTTCAAGGATGGTCTCAGCACCATCATTCCTACTGCATGGTTGTCCTCCCATAGATGTGCCACCTGCTGGAGTATTTCTGTGACCAAGAGTTGCAGCACCGTGTGGAATCCCTAGCAGCCTTTGCGGAGCGCTATGTGGACAAGCTCCAGGCCAACCAGCGGGACCGCTATGGCCTCCTCATGAAAGCCTTCACCATGTCTGCTGCTGAGACTGCCCGACGTACTCGCGAGTTCCGCTCCCCACCCCAGGAGCAGGTACTCTGACCCCTGACCCCAGCTAGCATTACTGTCTAAATCCCAACTTTAACCTCTCCCCCTACACTGATCACTGATGGTGTTAAATCTCTAAACTCATGCTTGACATCTGACCCTATTGAAATAATTATCTCTTACTCTTCTACTTGTCTCCGAACCAATTTGTCCTCTTAGTCACCTCAGACTGACACTGACTCCATTCAAAACTCTAGTCTTCAGACGGTCTGCATCAACTCATGACCTTAGACAGGGTCTCACAATTGAATCTTTATTTTTATTTTTTTTTTACAATTGAATCTTTGATCCTTGACCTCAGAGTTTCTGCCTTGGGTCTCTGACCCTCATTCTAATAACTTTTGACCTTCCTCTAGATAAACATGCTATTGCACTTCAAAGATGGTGAAGATGAGGAAGATTGTCCTCTCCCTGAAGAGGTTCGACAGGATTTGCTCGAATTTCATCAAGACTTGCTGGCACATTGTGGTAAGAGATCAGAGAACCCATCTCCCGAATTTTCTCTTGAGACCTCTCCTGAAGTTTCCCTAAGATTTCCTGATCTTAAATATTTACAGTATTGGTGCAATGTAATTTTTGGTTGAATGAATGAGCAAACATATTAGTGAACAGATAAAGAATGAGTGGAGGGATATTTGTACTGGCATTTGAGTATATTATACATGGATGGATGTCTATAGGCAAGTGAATGGTGAGTGTAAATTGGTAGATAGAGAGATGAATGAATAAAGAAATGGATGAGTAGATGGCTGGGTGCATGGATGGATAAAGAGAAGGATGATGGTTAGATGGATGGGTAGATGGATAATTGAAAATTGGATGGAGAGATGGTTGGGTGGCTGGAGGATGGATAATCCTCCATTGTTTGGATTATCCAATGGATAATCTCCATTGTTTCTGATAATAAGGCAGCTAGTAATCTTTTTTTAAGATTTTATTTATTTGTTCATGAGAGACACAGAGAGAGGCAGAGACATAAGCAGAGGGAAAAGCAGGCTCCCTGCGGGGAGCCTGATAAGGGACTCCATCCCAGGACCCCAGGATCAGGACCTAAGCCAAAGGCAGATGCTCAATCACTGAGCCACCCAGGTGCCCTAGGCAGCTAATAATCTTACTGAGATTCTTTTATATGTGACGAGTGGTTTTTCTCTGGCTGCCTTTCAAGTTTTCTGTTTGCCTTTGCTTTGAAACAGTTGGGTATAATGTATCTAGGTGTGGCACTCTGATTTTATCCTACTTGAAGTTTATTAAATTTCTTGATGTGTAGATTAATATTTTGCATCAAATTTGGGACTTTTGGGCTATTATTTCTCTAAATATTTTTCTGCCATTTCTCATCACTCTTTATGGGACTCCCATTATGCATATATTGATATACTTGATGATATCCCACAGGCTCTGAGGCTCTGTTAGCTTTTCTTCATTCTTTTTTTTCTTCATTCTTTTTTTACTCTTCAAACCGATAACCTCTATTGTCCAACCCTCAAGTTCACTGATTCTTTCTCCCACCAGCTCAAATATGCTGTTACCTCTCTAGTGAGTTTTAAATTTCAGTTATTGTACTTTTCAGCCCCAGAATTTCTATCTGGTTATCTTTTATGTGGTCTACCTCATTATTAATATTCTCTATTTGAGGAGACATTGGCATCATACTTATCTTTAATACTTTCTACATGGCTTCCTTTGTTCTTTGAACCTACTTACAATAGCTTATTTTTAAAAATATTTTATTTATTTATTCATGAGAGACGGAGAGAGAGCGAGGCAGAGACATAGGCAGAGGGAGAAGTAGGCTCCCTGCAAGGAGCCCAATGTGGGACTTGATCCCAGACACCAGGATCACACCCTGAGCTAAAGGCAGACACTCAACCACTGAGCCACCCAGGTGTCCCTATAATAGTTTAAAAGACATTTAACATGCTTCAAAGAATGAATAAATGAATAAATATGTGAATATATGGAGAAATAAATGAAAAAAAACAAGAATGTACACAAGAATGAGGAATGAATGAACCAATGAATGAGTAAAGAAGTGAATGACTAGAGCACCTGGGTTGCTTAGTTGGTTAAGTGTCTGCCTTTGGCTCAGGTCATTATCCCAGGGTCCTGGAATCAAGTCCCACATTGGGACTGCCTGCTTCTCTCTCTCCCTCTGCCCCTTCCTCCCATCCTTGCTCGTGCTCAATTGCTCACTCTCTTGTGTTCTCTCTCTCAAATAAGTAAATAAAATAGTTTTTTAAAAAAGAAGTGAATGACTGAATAGATGAAGAAGCACACAGATGAATGACACCCTCTTCCTTCTTGACCAACTCCAGGAATTCAGCTGGAGGGGGAGGAGGAGGAACCAGAGGAAGAGGCCACCCTGGGCAGCCGCCTGATGAGCCTGTTGGAGAAAGTCCGGCTGGTGAAGAAGAAGGAGGAGAAACCTGAAGAGGAATCCCCTGCTGAAGAGAGCAAACCCCGTGAGGACTGGGGTCTTTAGGGAGGGGACAGGGATGGGGCAGGCAGCCATGTGCTTGAGGAGCCAGTAGGTCCAAAATAGGCCAGACCATGAGGAGTAAGCAAGGGAGGGGTAGATTGATGAGAGAGGAGGAATAGGGGGTGGGGTGAGAGAAGAGGCATGTTGGAAGTGTGGCCCAAATGTGGTGGCTCTACAGTATGTGTGTTGGACCAGCATGCTGTATGGCCTGCCAGCACAGAGATATACATCCCACCTTGGGATGGTGGCAGCTCCTGTACCACCACCACAGCTTCTGTGTCCTCATGGCTTTTCTTTGTTTTTCTCTTCTTTTTTTGGTGAAATGATTACTATGATGAGGGATTAGAAAAACAGTTATGATAAATGTTGGTCCAATGGGCCATTATGCAAAATATATTTTATCTCCAACCAACAAAGACAGGTCCCTGAAGTTGGTACAGAGTTTATTCTACAACATTCAAGAAATTGCTATTGGGCCAGCTCTGAGCCAGGAACTGTTGGCAGGGCTGGAGAATGCTGTGGGGAGAAGGAGTAAAAATCCCTACCCTCCAAGAGTTTAGAATATTATAACAGATGCACATATACATATACCATAATGTCAGGTGGCCATGGGTGGCTAAGGAAAAAAATCAAGCTGAGTAATAGGAGAGAGAGGGATAAAGATGGAGGGGTCAGAGTAGGGGAGTGAGGTGTGCAAAGATCTGGGGAAGATGATTGTTACAAAGGGAATAGCCAATGCAAAGGCCCTGAGGCAGGAACATGCATGGGGTATTTAGAAGCCAGTGTAGCTGGAGCAGAGTGAGCAAGGGGAGGGGGGCAGGAGATGAGGTCTGAAGTGACAGGGCCAGATTGCATAGCGCTAGAAGGTCATGAATTGACACCATCATTTAGTGCCAGTGCATGGAGGTTTCTCCTAACCTGAGAACATGAGACATCTCTTTTCTCCCAAAATCCTGGGAATGAAAAGTGTTGGGAGAGAAAGAGAGACACAGAGAGAAATGGATGCTGGATGTAGGAGAGATGAGTCCCAGGGAGATGGACAGGGAAAATAAAACAGTTAATTTTGACATCATTTTCAAATGATGCCAAAGTCCACCAGGTATTCTCGGTGTCTGTTGTCTCTCTTGATGAAAAATCAACAGTGTTTTTATAGAACAAGTGGAATTGTGACTTGTGCTTTCAAAGGTACATTATATATTTCAAAGGTGTTTATAATGTACTCTGGTATTTTGAAGTGATACAAGTTCTTTTTTCCTCTTGAAACCTTTAGGGAGCCCTCACTGTTTGGGTGTTAGGGTGAAGAGAACAGGGGAGCTCTTAAGGCAATAAAACGAAATCTTCCAGAATCTGCCTACTCCTGGCAGGTAGAGGGTCAGGGCAGTTAGTAACTGAGAAGCCCTCTGGGAAGAGGGGCCCTTTCTGCATTGTTTTGGCTCCAGGCCTCAACCTGGGAGTGTTCTGACACTCATGTCCCCTTCCCAGAGTCATTGCAGGAGCTGGTGTCCCACACAGTGGTGCGGTGGGCTCAAGAGGACTTCGTGCAGAGCCCTGAGCTCGTTCGGGCCATGTTCAGCCTCCTCCACCGGCAGTACGATGGGCTCGGGGAGCTGCTGCGTGCCCTGCCCCGGGCATACACCATCTCACCGTCATCCATGGAGGACACCATGAGCTTGCTTGAGTGCCTGGGCCAGATCCGATCGCTGCTTATTGTGCAAATGGGTCCCCAGGAGGAAAACCTCATGATCCAGAGCATTGGGTGAGGCCCTTCCCCCTCCCCTGACTTTGCACATCCCCCCGGGAAGGAGGGGAGCCCCCACAAGCTCCAGCTTGTCCCCTGGGCTCATGTCCCCTGGATGCAATAATGTCTCCTTCCTCCACTTCTGCTTCATCCTTGTGGTGATATATACTTCTCCTAATAGCTAGCCCATCTCCCTGGCTAATGACCCCTCCTCTCACCTCTCCATCCAGACCCTGGGATAACAGCTCTTACTCACCTCTTGGCACAATAGTTACCCTCTTTGAGCTTCAGTGTTCATCTCTAAACAGGAAGAGCCATGCCTACCTCATACAGTCATGGCAAGGCTTCCAAGGGCTTTTGCACATCGTAATGATATTGGTAATGGTAATGATAGTACTAAACACTCACTAAGTGTCAAGAGTGTCTCATTCATTCACTCAGCAAGCATTTATTGAGCACCTAGTTTGTGCCAGGCCCTTTCTAGACACTTGGGGATACCACATGCAGCATGGTAAGGATCTCCACCCTAGGGGATCCATGCCTCAGTTTCTTTTTTCTGTAAAATAGGGATAACTATAGTTCTTGGCTTCTAGAGTGGAGATAAAGATTGAATGAATTCAGATCTGTTAAGGGGCGTGGTGCCAGGCATGAAGGAAGAACTCAGTAAATGTTGACTGTTATTACAGTGGTGGTGACAACTCTCCCAAGGGCCTGGGGCTGTCCCTGGACTGGGGCTCCACCGGGCCCCTGGTGACCTCACGTTCTTTACCTCTTCACAGGAACATCATGAACAACAAAGTCTTCTACCAGCACCCGAACCTGATGCGGGCACTGGGCATGCATGAGACAGTCATGGAGGTCATGGTGAATGTCCTCGGGGGTGGCGAATCCAAGGTAAGGGGTCTGTGTGGGCTAGGGAGCTCAGGGCAGGGGGCCATGGAGGGGCAGGCGTTGACCACAGGCCCACTCTGCCTCCCTAGGAGATCCGCTTCCCCAAAATGGTGACAAGCTGCTGCCGCTTCCTCTGCTACTTCTGTCGTATCAGCCGGCAGAACCAGCGCTCCATGTTTGACCACCTGAGCTACCTGCTGGAGAACAGTGGCATTGGCCTGGGTGAGAACCCCTGAGCCCGGGGTGGCGGCCTGTCCCTCACGACCCACTCTTGGCGGTCCATCCAGGCATCCATCTCTACTCATTCAGTCATTCAACATTCAACAAACACTTATTCTCAACCCACCCTGGCTGTAGCCCTGTGATGAGCAGTCCTGGGGATACCCAGACAGCCCTGGCCCTGGCCCTCACAGAACTCACGGTGCAGCATGGCAGATAGACAGTGACAGCCCAGAGTGGTCAGGCCTGGGATGGGGAAGCACAGACCAGAGGAGGCACTTGACCTAGGCTGTAAAAGGGGGTGGTCAAGGAGGGCTTCCGAGAGGAGGTGAGATGAGCAGCAGTGAGACTGTCAACTATATACCTCTGAAGAGCATTCTCACTGCCTCTCGCCCTCACAGGCATGCAGGGCTCCACGCCTCTGGATGTGGCAGCTGCCTCCGTCATTGACAACAACGAGCTGGCCTTGGCATTGCAAGAGCAGGACCTGGAGAAGGTGGGGAAGGAGGAGGCCTGGCCCCTACCTGGCCCCTTGGGGCCCCTGCTGCTTTGGGACCCACTCTATGGGATGGTCCAGGATTAAATCAGAAGGGGAATAATTTGCAGGGAAAAGAACAGGAGCCAGTCACATGGGGCCGAGTGCAAATAATCCATACCTCACCCTCCTGCAGCTGCATGTCCTTGGCACATTTCTTGACCCTCTGTGCCCCCCTCCCTCCTCTGCTTCTGTACTAGTGTCAAAGGGCATGGGCTCTGGAGTTCAGCAACTTAGGCTGAACCTAAGTGAGATGGTGCTCTCTTGTTGTGTAGCCTTGGACAAGTGACTTAAATTCTCCAGGCCTGTCTCCTCACCTGCAGAATGAAGATAATAATAGAATAGGGTTATTCTCAAGATGAAATGACTTAATCCATGAAAGCATTTATAATACAGCAAGCATTATCTGCTACTATAGTATTACTCATTCAACAAATATTTACCGAGCACCTACTATGCGCCAGGAACTTGTCCAAGACAGTAGGGGTGTGACAGTGACTGAGACAATCAGAAAATCCTTGTCCACATGAAGCTGACATGGTTGGGAAGATGGACAATAAACAAGATGAATAAGTAAAATACATAGTGTATTAGCTAGTGACAAGTGTTAAAGATGAAAAAAGTGAACAGGGGAGAGAAATATCATGTGCCAGGAGGGTGTCCAAGTTTAGATAAGTGTGATCAGAGAATGCCTCACTGAGAAAGTGACATTCGGGGAAAGCTCTGAAGGAAGAGAGGGACCATATGGACATCAGGGGGAAGAGCATTCCAGGCAGGGGAACAGCCAATGCAAAGGCCCTGAGACAGAAGTGAACCTCATGAGTTTGAGGAACAGCAAAGAGACCAGTATGGTTGGAGCAGAGGGAGTGAGAAGTTAGCGGTGGGAAGTAAGGTCAGCAGGTGGCAGGGAAGATTGTGCAGAGGGTCTTAGTGGACCACTGTGAGGGCTCTGGGTCTTACCCTAAGTGAGATGGTGCCGCAGGAAGGTTCCAAGCAGGGAAGGATGCTTCTGTGTAGGAGGAATAGACCGAAGGAGCAGGGAGCCCAGGAAGGAAGCCCCTGGCATGGTCCAGGTGGGAGAGGAGGGTGGAGGATGACGATTATTGTTTGCTGAGAGATCCAGAAATGAATCAGGTTGCAGAGCTCCAGGGATGGGCAGGGACATGAGCCTTGGGGAGGAGGTGGTGCGGGTCTGCCTCTGGCTGAGCCCCCTCCGCCCCCAGGTGGTGTCCTACCTGGCGGGTTGTGGCCTTCAGAGCTGCCCCATGCTCCTGGCCAAAGGGTACCCAGACATCGGCTGGAACCCGTGTGGCGGCGAGCGCTACCTGGACTTCTTGCGCTTTGCTGTCTTTGTCAACGGTGAGTCAGGAGCTGGTGGTGGCAGGACAGGGGGCTGGGGCCACTGACCAAAGCCTCCCTCGGGGTGTGGGCCACACCTTGGGCCACTGGCCTAGCCCGGGATTCCTCCTGGTGGGCTGGGGCAGCACGCAGAAGCCAGTGGGGGCCTGGCCTTAACCCTTGAGGGGCGGGGTCCCTGGGCCGCGGCTCACGAGGCCTCCTGACCGCCGGAGCCGCCAGGTGAGAGCGTGGAGGAGAACGCCAACGTGGTGGTGCGGCTGCTCATCCGCAAGCCCGAGTGCTTCGGGCCCGCCCTGCGGGGTGAGGGCGGCTCCGGGCTGCTGGCTGCCATCGAAGAGGCCATTCGCATCTCTGAGGACCCGGCGCGCGATGGCCCAGGCGTCCGCAGGGACCGGCGGCGTGAGCAGTGAGTCTCCCACCACCTCGGCAGAACCGGCCCCCCATCCCGGTGCCCCTGGCTGCCTCCCCCACACCGCCCACTTTCCTCTGCAGCTTCGGTGAGGAGCCCCCGGAGGAGAACCGGGTGCACCTGGGACACGCCATCATGTCCTTCTATGCCGCCTTGATTGACCTGCTAGGACGCTGTGCACCAGAGATGCATGTGAGACCCAGAAGTCCAGGGATGGGGAGGGGCACACAGGGCCACCCTTGAGCCTCCTCAGTCAGGCACTGGACAGCACTGATAGCTCTCACTCTGCGGGTGGTCTTAGGAGAGGCAGTTCTGAGGACAGACACACTGGTGACCAAGACAGCCCCAGGCCCAGCTCTCACGGAGCTCCCGGACCAGTGGGGGAGACCAAGCAAGGTGGGCCGGGGTGGCCAGGGCTGCAGTGGAGAAGCACAGGCCGAGGAGTCAGGGCTGGGGATTCTAGAGTTTGCCCTGCGAGGAGTCCTGGTCTACCTGCCAGTAGGTCAGGAAAGGATGGATGGGGTATCGAGCAAATGGGGCTCAAGGTGCCTGATGATGTGGCCCACACTTCCTTCTTCCAGCTAATCCAAGCTGGCAAGGGAGAGGCACTGCGGATCCGCGCCATCCTGCGCTCCCTCGTGCCCCTGGATGACCTTGTGGGCATCATCAGCCTCCCACTGCAGATCCCCACCCTGGGCAAAGGTGCGGAGGGGGCCGGACTCAGCAAGGCAGGGAGGCTGAGGAGGGAGCGGATGGGTCCGAAGGGCATCCCTGACCCCCTGCCCTCCTGGCCCACAGATGGGGCTCTGGTACAGCCAAAGATGTCAGCATCTTTCGTGCCGGACCACAAGGCATCCATGGTGCTCTTCCTGGACCGAGTGTATGGCATTGAGAACCAAGACTTCTTGCTGCATGTGCTGGACGTGGGGTTCCTGCCTGACATGCGGGCGGCCGCTTCGCTGGACACGGTGAGCAGCCCGCCCCGCCTAGCCACCGTCCCTGCCTCCAGAGAGGATGCGGGATGGGGCGTGGGCATAGCAGCCGGGCTTCTGTTTGTTCTGGGCTTGTGTACATATCATAATCCTCCCTCCCCACCCCCCTCACCCCTGTCAAGATAGAAAACAAAACCAAGATAAACTCTGAGTTCTGGGAGAGGGTGGGTGGAAATCTCCAACATCTCCTCATTCTTATTTAAGAAATAATCATTCTCAATGATGGCTCGGCACCAAGGAGACAGACCTGCGCACAACAGCAACAATAATACTTATATAGACATATAATAGCTACACAGTTAGATTGCAGTAGGGGACAAAGTCACGTAAGATGAGGACAGAACTGACCGCTGGTGTGGCCACATGGAGGCCACTGGTGACTTGCTAAGCACTTTCAGTGAAGTGGTGGGGGAAGAGCCATACTGGAGGGGGTTTACGAGGGTCTGGCAGGTGAGGTATTGGAGACGGCGAGTGTCAACAAGTCTTTACACAAGTTGGTGACAGAGGAGGCAGAGGAATGATGGATACGCTGGACAGGTGACCTTGTCCGGGAAAAGACTCTTCTCGAGATGAGAGAAATAACTGTTGGCTACTTGCACACTTGAACTTGCTAGTACTTGCTAGTACTTGCTACTTGAACATGGCAACTTGATTCTGTAAATACCAGTTTATCAGAAATACTGAGGGCAGGGGCGCCTGGCTGGCCCAGTTGGTGGGGAGTGCGACTTTTGATCTTGGGATTGTGAGTTCGAACCCAGCGCTGGGTGTAGAGATTATGTAAAAATTTAAAAAATCTTAAGAAGAGAGAGAGAGAAAGAAAGAAAGAAAGACAGACTGAAGGCAGAAGAACAAGTTCAAGGACACCACCAGGACCAAAATCAAAATGTAGGCAACTCCACTGGATAAGTTGATCCAGTTTTTTTTTTTAAAGATTTTATTTATTTATGAAAGACAGAGAGAGAGAGAGGGAGGCAGAGACACAGGCAGAGGGAGAGGGAGAGGCAGGCTCCATGCCGGGAGCCCGACGCGGGACTCGATCCCGGGGCTCCAGGATCGCGCCCGGGGCCAAAGGCAGGCGCCAAACCACTGAGCCACCCAGGGATCCCCTGATCCAGTTTTTCCAGCAAATAAATAGCATTTAAAAGAATAGGAAAGGAGACCATTACAGATGAAAGGACCTGAGATCCAGCAGCCAGATACATATGGTTTGGGGGCCTTCCCGGCGCCCTGATCCAAACAATCCCAGCTAAATATACAGCAATTTTTGAGACAACTGGGAAAGCTGATCATGAATTTTACGCACTTGTTAATTCTGTTGGGTGTGAAAGTGGCGGCCCGGGATGTTGAACAGAAGCATTAGTCCGGATGGAGATACATATTCAAATTTCCATGGGTGAAGCCGTCTAGGGCTGGGGTTGCGTAAAAATATTACAGGAAAAAAGGGGAGCTTGGAGAGGAAATAAGCAGCACAAGGGTATCTACAGAAGACTCTACTCTGGATAACGAGGGCTCGTTCTTTGGTTCCTCGACTTCTGTATGCTTGAGATTTTGCACGGTTCACAGCGGTGATAGAGACGGGGCGGGGGACAGTGTTGGCGGGAGGTGCGACCACGGCCACCCCGGGAGCGCGAAGCGGGCCTGATGCCCCCGCTCTGCGCCCCAGGCCACGTTCAGCACCACGGAGATGGCGCTGGCGCTGAACCGCTACCTGTGCCTGGCGGTGCTGCCGCTCATCACCAAGTGCGCGCCGCTCTTCGCGGGGACCGAGCACCGCGCCATCATGGTGGACTCCATGCTTCACACGGTGTACCGCCTGTCCCGCGGCCGCTCGCTCACCAAGGCGCAGCGCGACGTCATCGAGGACTGTCTCATGGCGCTCTGCAGGTGCGGCGCGGGCGGGGGCGCCGGGGCGGGGGGCCCTGCAGGGGCGGGGGGGCGGGGGGCTCTGCAGGTGCGGCGCGGGCGGGGGCGCCGGGGCGGGGTCTCCGCAGGTGCGGGGGGGCGGGGGGCTCTGCAGGTGTGGCGCGGGCGGGGGGGGCTCTGCAGGTGCGGGGGGTCGGGGGCGCCGGGGCGGGGGGGCTCTGCAGTGCGGCGCTGGCTGGGGCGCCGGGGCGGGGGGCTCTGCAGGTGCGGCGCGGGCTGGGGCGCCGGGGCGGGGGGGCTCTGCAGTGCGGCGCGGGCGGGGGCGCCGGGGCGGGGGCGCCGGGGCGGGGGGCGAGGGGCGGGGGGCGGGGGGCGGGGGGCGGCCGGCCTCCGGCTGAGACCGCGCGGCGCGGTGCTTGCCTCCGCAGGTACATCCGCCCGTCCATGCTGCAGCACCTGCTGCGGCGGCTGGTGTTCGACGTGCCCATCCTGAACGAGTTCGCCAAGATGCCGCTCAAGGTGAGGGCGAGCCCCCTCCGGCGCGCGGCGCCCCCGGGCCCCCGGGCTCGTCGGTACCGCCCCGCCCAGTTAGCCTGCAAACCCGAGGGCGGCGTCCCCATGGAAACCTCTCTGGCCTTCTCAAGGGCACACTGGGATTTCCAGGGCGGTCGCTGGGCGGCATTGGTGCCTCTGACGCTCCCTCATTAGCGCCTGATTTGCCTAACAGAGCCAGGCCTCACCTGAATTAGCACATATTTGCATGGAGTACACTGCTTTTCCTAATTAGCATGCTTACTCGTCTGCCCAGACCACCAGCCTTACTCTTTGCAAATGAGTGCATTTATTTCAATAAATAGCACCACAGCTATTCTGCATATTTGCACAGCGTCTCCTATAATTTTTTTTTATTTGCCTGCTGGTTTGCATAAGGAGATACCTCCAACTCAGATATCGACTGTTTTACATAATACATCTAAATCAGCCCCTGTTTCAAATTTGTGTAGTGGATATGGAGGCCCGCTTCCCAATTACCATATATTTGCATGGGGTTCTGCTTATATTTGTGTGCCATGGTCATTCATGGGAGCGCAGACTACTCCGTCCATATGGCCATTCGCACTTTGCACACAGTCCTACTCGTGGATTAATATTAGCACACTTACTTGTGTAAAGCGACACCAGACAAATCCAGCTCCAGTTGAATACCCATCCTGACTCTAAATTGGAATGCTAAATTTGCATAGTAAATGGGCCCAGACCACTTTCCAATAAGCATACCATTTTCTTTCATTAGCATCATTTGCAAAATCTGCATCGCCTTCGTAATATAAAAGCCCTGACACCCCTGGCCTTCTTGGCTTTTCTTTTGCCCGCCACCTACTATGTGCCTCTCATTTATGTGTCCCCCTCCTTCTCCCACCCAGCTCCTCACCAATCACTATGAGCGCTGCTGGAAGTACTACTGCCTCCCCACGGGCTGGGCTAACTTCGGAGTCACCTCAGAGGAAGAGCTGCACCTCACTCGTAAACTCTTCTGGGGCATCTTTGACTCGCTGGCCCATAAGGTCTGGGCACGTGGTGGACGAGGGGCTGAAAGGAACCTGATTGGAGGGTTTGGGGCCCAAATTTGGGGAATGCACAATGAAATTCCCAAATTTGGGGGTTCAGAGAGGGAGCCAGTTGTACAGCTTTAGAACCAGTAGAATCTATGAGTTTGGTCTCTGGTTTGGTTGTAGTGCAAGAGGGGATGGGCCTCTAGTTTGGGGGTTTAGGGAGGGGTGATAGAGGGTAGTTTGAGGGTCCAGGTGGGCTGAGGTTTGGGTTTCAAGGAGAGAGACGATAATTGATGTCTGGGGACCAAGGGAGGAGGGGTGAGTTTGAAGTCCCAGGGCTCCAAGATTTGAAGGTGCAGCCAGGCCTGCAGTGACCCCCACCCCTGGCGTCCCCAGAAGTATGATGCAGAGCTGTACCGCATGGCTATGCCTTGTCTGTGCGCCATCGCAGGGGCCCTGCCCCCTGACTACGTGGACGCCTCATACTCATCCAAAGCTGAGAAAAAGGCCACGGTGGACGCTGAAGGCAACTTCGATCCTCGGCCTGTGGAAACCCTCAAGTGAGGCCTGGGGGCAGGAGTGGGGTGGGGGATGGGGGCTAGGAGAAGGAGAAGAAGGTTTCAGACATGGAAGGAGGGGCCAGCCCCAACATCTGCCCACCCTATCCCCCTAATAGTGTGATCATCCCAGAGAAGCTGGATTCCTTCATTAACAAGTTTGCTGAGTACACACATGAGAAGTGGGCCTTCGACAAGGTTGGTGCCAGGGTCCCCCCTCCCCAGCGACCCTCATTCCTGCTGGCCTTTCTCAAGAGCCCAGCTTTTCCCTGTGGCCCTGGATTTCCCTGAGACCCCCAACTGTTCCTGGGACCTAAAGTCTCCCCTGGAACCCTCAGTCCCTCCAGGGTTTCCCTTGTGTGTGCTCCAGGCTGCTGTCTACCCCTCATGCTGCCCCCTGCTCTCAGCTCCATAGTGGCACTACCCTTACCGGTCCCCTCTCCACCTCCAGATCCAGAACAACTGGTCATATGGGGAGAACATAGATGAGGAACTGAAAACCCATCCCATGCTGAGGCCCTATAAGACTTTTTCAGAGAAGGTGAGCAAGTCTTGGGGCCCAGTGCTAGGGTTCCAATATGTAACCTCCAAATTTGGGCATTCAAGGAGGAGGGAGGCCGCTTCATCAGCTTGGATCTAGCTGGAACTGCAGGTTAGGGCTCCTCATCCATGGACTTCGCCTTCTCTCAAAACATAGTTGCCTCCCCTACACCCCGAACTCCCTAGGTTCCTTCTTAGAGTCACAGATACGGGGTTTTATTCCTTGGGCCTACAACTTAACTTCTCTGAGTCTCATGTGTAAAGTGGGATATTGGGATGAGTTTGTTTGGGAGGCTCTGTTACAAAGCAAGTTAAGAGACCTGGGTTCGAATCCAAGCTGGACACTTCCTCCTAGCCCTGTGGTCGAGGCTTTCCCCTTCTTAGGACCCTGGAGGCCAGGCAGTAAGGCTCCTACCTCCGCCTCCCTCCCATCTCATCCCATCCCACCAACTCCCCGGCTTCCTGTCCACCCCAGGACAAAGAGATTTACCGCTGGCCCATCAAGGAATCTTTGAAGGCCATGATTGCCTGGGAATGGACGATAGAGAAGGCCAGGGAGGGTGAGGAGGAGAAGACGGAGAAGAAGAAAACGCGGAAGATATCCCAAAGTGCCCAGGTCAGGGGAGGGGCCTGGGCAGAGGACGGGGTCACAGGGTGGTGAGCCGCTAGGGGAGGGGGCGTGGCCATGAGGGGGTGTGGCCAGACCAAAGGTGGGGTTTGAGAGAGGAGCCGCGCACAGGGAAGAAGGTGGAGTCAGCGGAATGGGGGGGCCGGGAGCGGGGTGCTGGACCAGGCTGAGCGACCTGGGAAGGCGGGGCGACTGGGTCTGCAGAACCGCAAAGGGCAGAGGAGGGCACGGCTTAGAGACAAGGCCTTAGGGAGAGGGCGCAGAGCGGGGGCCCAGGGCCAGGTGGAGGGGGTGGCCTGTGTTGGGGCCCGGGCTTCCTGCCAGCCCATCAAGCCCTCCGGTCCCTCCCTCGTCCTCCCAGACCTACGATCCGCGAGAAGGCTACAACCCCCAGCCGCCCGACCTCAGCGGAGTTACCCTGTCCCGGGAGCTGCAGGTGAGACCCCTGACCCTTCATCTAGGAGGTATGCCTCCTAGGCATGGAGGTGTTTGTTGGGGTTGGGGAGGACATCCCCTGACTCTCTCACCCACTCCCAGGCCATGGCGGAACAACTGGCAGAAAATTACCACAACACGTGGGGGCGGAAGAAGAAGCAGGAGCTCGAGGCCAAGGGTGAGGGCGCCCATCGCATCCCCGCACAGACCCCTCTTCACCGAAGTCCTCTAGGCATAGGCTCCAGAGTCATAGGGGTCTAGATTAGAGTTGTGTCACTTTGAACAATTGCTTTCACTCCGCCCCCCCCCAATAACAACACCATCGACTACCCTAGGGTTTTGCTGAGACTATGAAGATCATCCGAAAGCCATGTTTTTGTTATTCTTATCTGTTTTTGTTACTATAATTACGCATGCCAGCAGCTGCAGGAGCCAGCAACATGAGCGTGGCCTGGGTCTCCCCAGTCCTCTGATTTCTGGCCTTTGCTGCTCCAGGTGGTGGGACCCACCCCCTGCTGGTCCCCTACGACACACTCACAGCCAAGGAGAAGGCACGAGATCGAGAGAAGGCCCAGGAGCTGCTAAAGTTCCTGCAGATGAACGGCTACGCTGTCACCAGGCACGTGGGCTGCGAGTCTGGCCGGGGAGGGGCGGGGAATGTGGGAGGAACCAGGGAGGCAGAAGCCCGGAGAAGCTGGGCTGGGGCGAAGCTGGGCCCGAGAAGGGAGGAGGCTGCGAGGGCGGGGCCTGGAGGGTGAGGGAGGGGCCAGAGAGGAGAGGAAGCCCAGAGGGGTGGGGCCTGAGGGGGCGGGGTGGGAAGGACACTAAGGGGGCGGGGCCTGGAGGGTGAGGGAGGGGCCAGAGAGAAGCCCAGAGGGGTGGGGCCTGAGGAGAGGGGCGCGGCCAGGGGGGAGGGGCTAAATGGGCGGGGCCTGGGGAGGGGAGAAGGCCACGAGGGGTGGAGCTTGGGGCCAGATAGGGGAGGGCTCAAGAAGCGGGGCCAAAGGAGGAAGGGGCCGGGGTGGGGAGGAGCTAGGAGGGGTGTCTGGAGTGGGGGCGGAGTCAAGGAACATCCAGGAACTTGAGGGGGTCTTGGGGTGGGGCCGAAGCCTGTGGAGGCTGGGCCTAGGGGAGCAAAAGGGGAGCTGGAGAGGATTGGGAAACAGGGTGGCCGTCCCTCCGGGCTGACCCCCTCTGCCTGTCCACGCAGAGGCCTTAAGGACATGGAGCTGGACACGTCTTCCATTGAGAAGCGATTCGCCTTTGGCTTCCTGCAGCAGTTGCTGCGCTGGATGGACATTTCCCAGGAGTTTATCGCCCACCTGGGTACGGAGGAGTCCCTCCGTCAGCCGGCCGTACCCGCGGTTTCACCTCAGGCCCCAGTTCATGCATTTGTCCTTCCCTCCCCGTATCTCATTATTGTGCCAGACACTGGTCCAAAGGTGTTGAGAACATAGCAGCGGGTGAGACCAAAGTCCCTGTCCTCCTGCATTGACATTCCTGTGGTGCATTCAGACAATTAACATCGGATAACTTAGGTTTTTAGAAGACAGTTAGTGTTTTGAGAACAAGAATACACTAGAGTCAGCTAAGGAAAATAGGAGTGGGATGAAAGTGGAACTGGTTAAAATTTTTTAAAAAGATTTTATTTATTCATGAGAATCATAGAGGCAGAGACATAAGCAGTGGGAGAAGCAGGCTCCCTGCGGGGAACTTAATGCGAGAGAGACTCTCGATCCCAGGCCTCCAGGTGTTGGAGGCAGATCACATAGAGCTCTGCAGGCGTGGGGAGTGCCCTGAGGGGAATGACACACAGGAGGGTTCTGAGCCAGAGAGGGCCCTGACCTGCCTCAGGTGTTCACAGACTCCCCTTGGCTGCACTGGAGATGGCATCTGGACGTAGGGGCCAAGAGGGTGAGGACTGGGCAGATTCTGGAACTCTTTTGAGGCTGTTGGTATTCCCCGCACATGTCTCTTACATCCTACTAAGAATCACAGCTCGCCCTCCTATCCCTCCCAGCTTCCCCCAGAGATCCCAGCATGTCCCTGAGAGCCACCCATGGAGCCCCTCATGAGTGGCACAGCAGGACTCACTCACACATCTCGCCTTGGGTCCCACGTGCTGACTGTGCTGA
The DNA here is from genome assembly GCF_048164855.1 of Canis lupus baileyi. Lineage (NCBI taxonomy): Eukaryota > Metazoa > Chordata > Mammalia > Carnivora > Canidae > Canis > Canis lupus. The sequence continues at coordinate 115,016,421 of NC_132838.1, read as the reverse complement.
GCACCTCGCCGCTCTGTGCCTCAGTTTCTCCATCTGTCCATCATAACTGGCCACAGTTCTGTCCCTTTCTTGTTGGGTGACCCAGGCTGAGTTATTTCACCTCAGTTCTCTCATCTGTAAAATGAAGAAGAGGGACCCACTATACAGACCTCCAAGTTGGGAAGAGATTGTGCAAGCACATTTCTCACATTTGCCAGGGATGTTGCAAATGTTTGACAATGGGAGCCAGCATTATTATTTTAGTTGTATTTTAGTAGTAGTAATTATTACTGTCACTGGTATTATTTTCTGAAATTGATTTCCGCTCTAAAAGCAATTCTAATCTGTCTGCAGTGACTTCTTGTTTTATTCATTCGTTTATTCATTCCAAATTGATTCAGTGTCAAGTATCAAAGTTCAGGAAGAAAAGGGCTTGTGAGGAAGGGGATGTCCCATGGCCTTACCCTATCTGAGTTTATCCTCCTCCCCATTTTCAGCCTCAGGAAGGGTTTGATCAAGGAGTTAGGGGATTAGATGATAGATATCGGGGAGAGAGGTTCACCTCAAAGCCAACAGAGGGGACTTTATACCAAGAGTTAATCTCTCATCTTTTCCTACCTTTACCCTGGTGTCCCCTCTCTCCAATGGAACACCCTGAGTTCCCCAGCCTTGAACCCACCATGACCCCTGTTTTCCCTCCCCCACCAGAGGCTGTGGTCAGCAGTGGACGAGTGGAAAAGTCTCCACACGAACAGGAGATTAAATTCTTTGCTAAGGTGAGAGGTGGGCTCAGAAAGCTGGAGGGGGCTGGGGACCGGGTGGCCTCCCCCACCCTTCACCCAGTCCCCCTCATCTCTTCCTCTCCCCATCCCCCAGATCCTGCTCCCTTTGATCAACCAGTACTTCACCAACCACTGCCTCTATTTCCTGTCCACACCGGCCAAAGTACTGGGCAGTGGCGGCCATGCCTCCAACAAGGAGAAGGAAATGATCACCAGGTGGGCTCTGCTTTGACCTCTGACCCAGCCTCCTGACCTCACAGGATTGTGATCCTGGACCCTTGCTGCCCAACTCTGGACCTTAGGGGCTCTGTCCTGGGTGTTGGGCACCGACCACTCCACCTGCAGAGGGAACTGAAGGCTGAGGTTGACCAATTGTCCTGTTGTGCCCGGGCCCAAGGGTTTTCCCAGGACATGGGACTTTCATGGATGGATTGGCTGCCTGGTCAGAAAGACAGACCAGTCTCCCCAGCCCCCAGCCTCCCCGGTTCTGGTTTCTGCCCCTGACTCTCAAACCTGCTCATCTCCCCGGCCCCTCCTCACCCTTCCTCTCTTTGGTTTTCTTCCCAACCACTTGACACCCTCCCGGCTCTGCTTCCTGTCCCTCTGTCCCTCTAATTGCACCACTGCTGTCCTGGTCTCTTGGTGTCCTCACTCTTTCCTCTGTCCTCCTGTCCCTCTTTCTTCAGCCTCTTCTGCAAGCTTGCCGCTCTTGTCCGCCACCGAGTGTCTCTCTTTGGTAAGTAGCTCTGTTCCCCGAGCTCTTCTCCCTGTCTTTCCTCTTTCCCTGCAATCACCCACCAAGCTCACCCTAAAGCATTCCTGGTTCCTGGTTCCTGCCTCGATTGGCACAACCCTCACTGTGTTCTTCTTCCACACCTGGGCGCACCTGGGTGCACCTGGGCATGGGCTGGGTCATCCTGGGTACAGGGCTGGGACTGGGACAGCAGCGGGCCCTGACCTCACAGAGCCCCTAGGCTGGGCACTGATGGCCCAAGGGGTCAGGGCTGGGATGGGGGAGGCACAGTGGGTTTGGGGAAGGACAGGGGCCTATGGGGGTCCAGGTGGAGGTGGGGTTCGGGACGAGATAGATGTAGAGGAAGGCACTGCCCTCCAGCCCTTCCTTTACCCTGGCCTGTCCTCCTTTCCCAGGGACAGATGCTCCAGCTGTGGTCAACTGTCTTCACATCCTGGCCCGCTCCCTGGATGCCAGGTACGGGGCACGGCGCCCACTCCCACCCCTGTTCCCCTCGCTTTTCTGAAATCTAGAACCTCAGATTCTAGAACGGGTGCACCCCGGCTTCCCTCCTAGGACGGTGATGAAGTCAGGCCCCGAGATCGTGAAGGCCGGCCTCCGCTCCTTCTTCGAGAGCGCATCGGAGGACATCGAGAAGATGGTGGAGAACCTGCGCCTCGGCAAGGTGTCCCAGGCGCGCACGCAGGTGAAGGGTGTGGGCCAGAACCTCACCTACACCACCGTGGCCCTGCTGCCCGTCCTCACCACGCTCTTCCAGCACATCGCCCAGCACCAGTTCGGAGATGATGTCATCCGTAAGGACCCCTGGCCCTGAGGCGGCGGGGGGGGGGCGGGTCGGGGGGCCAATTGGGCCAATGCCAGCCGTCCTCGCGTGCCTAACCCCAGGTGTTTGCGAGTGTGGATTCAGGGCTCGAAGCCAAGTGTGCACTCAGTGAGCTGGAAGTAACCGAATGAGTTCATGAGGATAGGAGTTCAGCTGCTGCTCTAACGAAAAGTCCCTAAACCACTGCAGCTTAAGCAAGAAGAACATATATTTCTTTCTCATGTTATGTCTAGTTATAAGTGGCTCATTATAATAATGATGTCAGAAGCCCAGGTGCCCCCCACCTTGCTACCCTGCCATCTCGGAAAGACTGCCTCTATCTGTGGGGTCCAGGATGGCACGCCATTGCATCCTCAGTCTAGCCTGAAGGAGAAGAGAAGAAGCAAAGAGGAGGGCATTGCAGTTCTTCTGAAGGAACGACCCAGAAGCCTTCTGCATCACTCCTGCTTACCTCCGTCTCATTGGCTCAATTTAGCACGTGGCCACGTGTCACTGCAAGGGAGGCTGGGAAAGTGGCCTTTATTCTGGGAGGTCGTGTGTCCAGCTAAATATCTGAGGTCTGTTAGTAGGAAGAAGAAAAGAGCAGAAAAACGTTAAGAGCAGGTACTGGGAGTCCGTTAGCAGCGTGTACCCTGTTTATGCTACCAAACGGCACGTATGGTGCGAGACCCAGACCCTGGGGTCTTGGGACACATGGCACACAGGGTGCAACATGCCTTTGCTAATGAGACACAGACAAGGTGTTACACCCGGGGCAGTGTCGGGTACTCAGAACAAAGAGGCTTATGAGACGTGGGCTGGACTATGGTGGAGCAGGGGGGAAGGACAGGAGGAGGTGGGAGAGATGCTCAGGAGGCCGAAGGGGTGGGCTGTGGAGGGGAGGCAGGCAGAGTGGAGCCCACGGCCCTGGCCCGGGCCCTGCGGACAGTGGGGCTGCCAGGGGACAGGGGGTGGAAGAAGTAACCAGTTTGGGGGAGATGCTGAGGTCAGTTCGAGACTTGGTGGTTGCGAGGGACCCAGGGAATACCCTGGAAAGTGTCCAGGATGGGCTGGAGGCCCCATGGGCAGTGGGAACTGGCAGAGAGTGGGGCCATGTGTCAGCTCACAGTTTATTTGAAAGTAGAACCTCTTGATAAAAGTAAGAAAAGTTGTGCTTGGGTCGGGTACTTCCCCCACTCCTACATTTTATTTAGAAATTTTTATTTATTTTTCTTAAAGATTTTAGTTATTTGAGATAGAGAGAGAGAGAAAGAGAGAAAACAGAGGAAGAGTGAGAGGGAGAATCAGACTCCTCACTGAGCAGGGAGCCCAACCTGGGGCTCCATCCCAGGACCCTGGGATCATGACCTGAGCCAAAGGCAGACGCTCAATCACTGAACCACCCAGGTGCCCCTATTTAGAACATTTTATTTTATTTCTTAAAAAAAAAAACCTAAAAAAAAAAAAGATTTTATTTTGGGCAGCCCAGGTGGCTCAGCGGTTTAGCGCCGCCTTGGGCCCAGGGCCTGATCCTGGAGACTCAGGATCGAGTCCCATGTCTAGCTTCTGTATGAAGCCTGCTTCTCCCTCTGCCTGTGTCTCTGCTCCCCTCCCCCCCATGTGTGTGTCTCGTGGATAAATAATAAAATCTTTTTTAAAAACTTAAAAAAAGGGATCCCTGGGTGGCGCAGCGGTTTAGTGCCTGCCTTTGGCCCAGGGCGTGATCCTGGAGACCCCGGATCGAATCCCACGTCGGGCTCCTGGTGCATGGAGCCTGCTTCTCCCTCTGCCTATATCTCTGCCTCTCTCTCTTTCTCTCTGTGACTATCATAAATAAATAAAAATTAAAAAAAAAACTTAAAAAAAGATTTTATTTATTTGTTCATAAGAGACACACAGAGAGAGGCAGAGACACAGGCAGAGGGAGAAGCAGGCTCCCCGTGGGGAGCTCAATGCAGGACTGGATCCAGGACCCTGGGATCATGACCTGAGCCAAAGGCAGACGCTCAATCACTGAGCCACCCCCGGTGCCCCTCTTTAGAAAATTTTAATGTATCCAGGAAAGTCAAAGAAAGAGAATTGTTAATAATTTGCCCCATATGCTTAGCCTTTCACTTTCTGGGTGAAAGTGTTTATAAACCATTTTCTCAAACTTTTGAACGTGAGTTGCACACACGGTAACACCTCATCCCTAAGTACTGAGTCTGCATCTTCTGGAATGAGCACCTTTTCTCATTTAATTGCAATATCATTATCACCACGTAGCCTGACTACTTAAATTTCCCCCATTACCCTCAAAATGCCTTTTCTTTTCTTCTTTTTTTTTTTTTTTTAAATTAGAATCCAGTCAAGTTTCTCTCATTGCGGAGGCAGTTATGTCCATATAGTCTCTTCAATCTAGAACCTGCCCCTTGCCCTCTTTTTGCCTCATGACATTTGTGAAGTTGTTGAGGTTCGTAACCTAGTCTTCCCGCAGCGGGGCGGGTGGTGGACGACAGTGGATGACCTAAAATTATAGTCAGGATTGGATGTTTGCTTGCATTTTTCCGGAAAGAGTGCCCATCATGTCATTAAAGAGATCCATGACTCCTCTCTCAGGAAGGAACAACTAGCTTTTGTTGAGTGCCTGCTGTGTGCCATGTTCCAGTTGGTTTCCAACCATTAACTCTTTTTTTAAATTTTTATTTTATTATTTTTTTTCATTAACTCTTTTATAAAAAATATTTTATTTATTTATTCATGAGGGACAGAGAGAGGCAGAGACACAGGGAGAAGAAGAAGCAGGCTCCATGCAGGGAGCCTGACGTGGGACTCTATGCCGGGTCTCCAGGACCAGACCCTGGGCTGAAGGTGGCACTAACCGCTGAGCCACCCGGGCCGCCAGCATTAACTCTTTTGATCCTCAAAACCACCCCACGAGGAAGATACTATAATTATGCCCATTTTACAGACAGGGAAACTGAGGCCAAGAAAGTGTTAGTACTTGCTCAAATGACAAAGTGGTAAACAACAGGCCGGCTTAGAGCCCTGCTCTTCTTACCCAATATCCGGAGAGGGGGGAGGAGGGCGGGGAGAACTGGGATAGCGGCTGCATCCCCCACCCTCACTCTTCCTCTCTCCCTCAGTGGACGACGTCCAGGTCTCTTGCTACCGAACGCTGTGCAGTATCTACTCCCTGGGAACCACCAAAAACCCTTACGTGGAAAAGTAAGGAGAAAGAGCCATATCTGGGGCTGGGGTGTGTGCCGTGGGGGCTCAGGGACAGGGGGGAGCAAGAGACGATGGGGGGAGTTCGAAGTCCACAGACCTGCTTGGCGGCAGCTGCAGTTCACGGAGGCGGCCACGTGAGGGCGCTCAGGGGAAGGCCAGCGAAGGAAGTGGAGGCCTCGGGCTCGGAGGCCGGATGGGCACCAGGCCCGCGGGATGCCAGGTTGCGCCTCCCTGGGGGCCGAGCTTGCCCTGGCAGGGGGCACACAGGAATGGGGGTGGCACGTGGGAGCCACAGCAAGCTCGGGGCACCGGGAAGGGCTCTCCTGGGCTGCGATCACCGGTTGGAGCAAGAGGGCACTTAAGCCCAGGGACGGGCCGCCCGGGGTGGCTCAGCGGCTGAGCGTTGGCCTTCGGCTCAGGCGTGATCCCGGGATCGAGTCCCGCATCGGGCTCCCTGCGTGGAGCCTGCCTCTCCCTCTGCCTGCGTCCCTGCCTCTCTCTCTCTGTGTGTGCCTTTCATGGAGAAACAACAACAACAACAACAACCCAGGAACAAGGCCACGCCTGTGCCCTCTGCGACTGCAGCTCTGCTCCCAAGAGTTCTGGGGAGAGGCACTTCCGTGGGGACAGAGGCTGGGACCCAGGACCAGGCAGCAGGCGGGGGCGGTGATGGGAGCTAAGTCGCCCCCTCTTCCAGGCTGCGCCCGGCCCTGGGGGAGTGCCTGGCCCGCCTGGCAGCGGCCATGCCCGTGGCCTTCCTGGAGCCCCAGCTGAACGAGTACAACGCCTGCTCGGTGTACACTACCAAGTCTCCCCGGGAGCGGGCCAGTAAGTTGTGCGCGGCGGGGGACTCCAGAGCTTGTGGGGGGCCCTGGGGTGGGGTTGTGGACACTGAGGTCTGGGGGTGATGGGTCGGGGTGCCTGACTCCTCCCCGCACCCCAGTCCTGGGGCTCCCCAACAGCGTGGAGGAGATGTGTCCTGACATCCCGGTGCTGGAGCGGCTCATGGCAGACATCGGGGGGCTGGCTGAGTCGGGGGCCCGCTATACAGAGATGCCACACGTCATCGAGATCACGCTGCCCATGCTGTGCAGCTACCTGCCCCGCTGGTGGGAGCGCGGGCCCGAGGCCCCTCCGCCTGCCCTGCCCGCTGGGGCCCCCCCACCCTGCACAGCTGTCACCTCCGACCACCTCAACTCCCTGCTGGGTAACATCCTGCGAATCATCGTCAACAACCTGGGCATTGACGAGGCCTCATGGATGAAGCGCCTCGCAGGTGGGTCTGGGGGCACCAGGCCCCTGAGGGCTGGGCACTAGGGTCCTGGGGCTCGGGCCCTTGATCTGATGGTCCAAGAAGGAGATTCCAGGGTCCATGGTTTTGTGGGAGTTGGGGAGAGTCTAGATTTTCTCAGGGTCAGAAGGCCAGGGGTCATCACAAGGGGTCAGAATCTCAGGCTCATAGGTGGATGGATGGGCCCTAGGGGTCCTCCAGGCTGGATTGTGAATATCTGGAGCCTTGGAGAGGGTGAGGAGCTGTGTCAGACACAGGTTCCTTACACAAAGGGTCAGAGAACCAGGTCAAGCATCAGGGTCCCTGCTATGGAGGGGGCTGTAGGTCAGAGGTCAAGAAATGAGTCTTTAAAGGACTGGGATTCCTGGCTCAGAAGTTCTGTGTCAGGCGTTGGCTCAAGATAGAGATTGGGGGCCAGGGCCAGAGGTCAGAGGCTGGAGTAAGAAACCAGGGGTCACAGAATGAGGTAGGGGTCTAGGTATGGGCTAGGTCAGAGGTTAAAGACTAGGGTGAGAGGTCATGGGCTAGGGTAGGTATTAGGTTATGATTCAGTTGTTGGGGTCAGAGGTCAGGGGCGGCTCTGAGGCCGGCATCACAGGTTCAGCTCAAGGGATATGGTTGGGCCCAAGGCTCAGGGGCTGGATCAGAGGTCAGGGCCTGAGATTAGGAATGGGATCAGAGGTAGAAGCTGAGGTCAGAAGGCAGGGTCAGGCTGGGGTCAGTGATCACTGCTGGGTCACAGGTCCAGGTCAGGCATCATGGGCTGGGAGCGGAGGTCAGGAGTGGGATCAAGGGTCACAGGTCAGAGGCCAGCTAGCAGCAAGTCCCCGGCCACCCGTTGTGCCCCTGCAGTGTTCGCCCAGCCCATTGTGAGCCGGGCCCGGCCTGAGCTCCTGCACTCACACTTCATCCCCACCATCGGGCGGCTGCGCAAGCGGGCGGGGAAGGTGGTGGCCGAGGAAGAGCAGCTGCGTCTGGAGGCCAAGGCCGAAGCGGAGGAGGGCGAGCTCCTGGTGCGGGACGAGTTCTCGGTGCTCTGCCGGGACCTGTATGCCCTCTACCCACTGCTCATCCGCTACGTGGACAACAACAGGTCAGCATGTCCCCAGGCGTCCCCATCCGCAGTCAGCCTGACCTCCCGATTCCCTGAACACCACCTGGCCCCCCCACCGTTTGAGTTACTATTAACTTTTTCAACTTCTCACCTGATCTCACCCAGCCTTCTGACCACATCCCCTACTGACCACTGCTTCTGGCCCCACAAAACCCAGCCCGCTGGTGTCTGCCCCCCTCTGCTCCTTTATGCCTCCTGAGTCGAAGCCAGTGTGAGGCTACCGTGTTGGCTCTAAGGAGCCCCGCTTTCCCCTCCAGCACTGTCTCCAGGCTCGGGTGGATGGGGCGGTCTGATCTTCGCGGTGAAGCCCAAAGGTCAGGCCTTCTTCCATCACCGAGAGGTCTGGCCAGCCTGCTTCTCCTCAGAAACGGGTCTTTAATAAAAGCCGGAGCAGCTATCAGCCAACTGTTAACAGCCCCCTTAAATCAGAAGCACCATTTAGAGAATTATTAACTCCTAGGGGCAGCCTAATCCAGGGATCGTGAATAAATTTCAACTCCAGGTTCCATCCTGGTTGAAAGATTTTTTTTTTATTTAATTTTAAAAAATATTTCTTAAAATTTATTCATGAGAGACACACACACACAGAGGCAGAGACACAGGCAGAGGGAGGATCAGGCTCCACTCAGGGAGCCGGATGTGGGACTCGATCCCGGGTCTCCAGGATCAGGCCCTGGGCTGAAGGCGGTGCTAAACCACTGAGCCACCCGGGCTGCCCGGTTGAAAGGTTTTAAGGTTGCGTCAATCAGGGCTGTGGAAGAAAGGGGGCTCGGATTGGTTAGCTATGTCTGTCGGAGCAGACATGGGAAGCCGTGGTACGAGTGCTGCGGACATCCGGGCCCACCCATCCTCCACCCAACCGAACTGACCCCTTCACCCAACCAGCCTGCCCTGTCCCAGTCACATTCCCTGCAACTGTCATAGTGCCCCCTCTCCCTCCTCCTGCCGCCCACCCACCCGGGCCCACCCATCCTGCACTCATGAGCGGGTATTGCCATAGGACAGGTTCCCAGGAGTCGGAGCCCTGGGTCAAAGAGTTGGGGTCAAGTAAACTGGGGTGCCTTCACACAGTGGAATACTACATGGCGACGAAAATGAGCCAACCCTGGCAACACACAGCAACATGGGTGAATCTTGAAAAAAGCCCGGAAAATTAAAAATGGAATACATATTCCACCATCTATTTCTGTAACATTCGAGAACAGACAAAAATAACACACGTGCAGGATAAAGGTCACCTGAGAGGAGGGAAAGAAGAGTGGCTGGGAGGGGCGGCGAAGATACCTCTGGGTTCTAGAAGTGTTCTATTTCTTTTTTTTTTAAGCTTTTTTTTTTTTTAAGATTGTATATATTTATTCATGAGAGACACACACAGAGAGAGAGAGAGAGAGAGAGAGAGAGAGGTAGAGACACAGGCAGAGAGAAGTAGGCTCCAGGCAGGGAGCCCGATGCGGCACTCGATCCTGGGTCTCCAGGATCACACCCTGGGCTGAAGGCAGGCGTCAAACCACTGAACCACCCAGGGATCCCCAAAGTGTTCTATTTCTTGACTTGGGTGGCGGTTGCACAAGTGTGTGCATTTTGTGCTTGTTCGCCAAGTTGACACTTTGTTACCCTTCAAGGAAAAGGGTAGAGATAGAAAAAAGGATCCCTTATTTTAAAGGAATGGTTAAGATTTTCAGATCACCTGAATGGCCAGATTGTCCCAGAACCCCCCACCCCCCAACTGGGTGGTCCCCTCCCCTGGGAGCTCCCTGTGCGGGTCCCTGCCCCCATGGCTCACCGGCCCCCTCCGTGCCCACCCAGGGCGCACTGGCTGACGGAGCCCAATCCCAGCGCCGAGGAGCTGTTCAGGATGGTGGGCGAGATCTTCATCTACTGGTCCAAGTCCCACGTGAGTTCCTGTCCACTCCGCCCCTCCTTGCTGTGACCCTCGCCACCCGGTCTGATCCCGACACTGCCTCCCCCACCAGAACTTTAAGCGAGAGGAGCAGAACTTCGTGGTCCAGAACGAGATCAACAACATGTCATTTCTGACTGCCGACAACAAGAGCAAAATGGCCAAGGTGGGTGCTTTGCTCTGAGAGGACTTGGCGGGGAGGGGGAGCACCCTCCAGGACTTCCTACCTGACCCCTTCACCAACCAGCCTGCCCTGTCCCAGTCACATTCCCTGCAGCTGTCATAGTGCCCCCTCTCCCTCCTCCTGCCTCCCCATCTCCCTCCTCCTCCTTTTCCTTCCATTTCCCCCTTCTGCCCCCATCTCCTCCGTCCTCCCCATATACCTTCTTGTCCCCATCACCCTCTTTCCAGGTCCCTCCCCATCTCCTTCCTCTCCCTCTTCCCCATCTCCCTTCTCTCCCTTTTCCCCATCTCCCTCCTCTCCCTCTTCCCCATCTCCTACCTCTCCCTCTTCCCCATCTCCTTCCTCTCCCTCCTCCCCATCTCCTTCATCTCCCTCTTTCCCATCTCCTTCCTCTCCCTCTTCCCCATCTCCTCCTCCTCTCCCTCCTCCCCATCTCCCTCCTCCCTGAGATCTCCTCCTCATTTCCCTCTTTTCCCTCCTTTCCCCTCCTCCATTTCCCTCTTCCACCCCGATGTCCTCCTCTACCCATATCTTTCCTTGTATCCCCATTATCCCATACCCCACAGCTCCTCTCCCCTTATGCTTCTCAGAACTGCCCTCTTCAGGGTCCTAAAGAACAACTCCCCCACCCCTCCCTGTCCTGAATCGGGGTCTGGAGTGCCCAGCTAGGAGACGTGTGTCGGGCTGGGGCAAGGGAGCTGGGGTAGGACCCACTTGGAGTCGGGCCTGGGGTTCTCTGAGGGACGAGGGTAACCCTTCTTGTCTCTGTCTGCAACCTGATGAAGCAGGCGGGAGATGTACAGGTCAGCCCCACGTCTGGGACCTCCGCATGCCTCTTGGCTTAATACCCTGTCCTCCCCCTCAGCCCAGCTTCTGCGTCCCCTCCAGAACACCCCGCCCCTGTTCCCCAACCCCCATCCTTGGCTCCCAACCCCCAGCCTATTTCTCTCCCTGATCCCTGCCCCCAACCATCCATGCCCTTCCCAACACTCAGCTTATGGCAATTTAACTTTTTTTTTTAACTTTTGTTTAAAAAAAAAAACAAAAACAAAAAAAACCACCCCTGAGCTTTCCTCAAAGCATCAAAGCATTGTGGTCTGAGGTCACAGGAAACAGGAATGGGGTGGGAAAGCACGTGCATGGTTGGGTTTAAGGCCTGGGCTCTGGAACCAGATAGACTTGGGTTCGGATCCTGACTCTTGGCAGTTGGCTGCGCGATCTTAGTCAGGCGTCTTATTTTTTGAACCTTGGACGGCAGCTGGGCGGCGGCCCCAGGCCCTGAGGCTCCGCGAGGACCCAGTGGGATGCTGCATGTGTGGCCTCGGCGGTGTCTGGCACATACGTGGGCCGTGCTCCACGCCCTGAGCCGGAGTGGATGTGGCTCTGGCCAAAGCTTGTCACTGGGGCTTCTCTTTGGCATGACTGGGGTGGCCTTGGCCACGGGCCTGCACCCAAGGCTCCAGAACACGGCTGTGGGGCTCTGTGCCCCGTGTTTCTGCTTCCAGATCTTTCTGGATCTCTCTTCCATTCTCTGTCTTCCTGTCTCCTCATCTGTCTCAGTCTCTCGGTGTCTCTCTTTTTCTTCCGACTTCTTTTGTGTCTTGAGACTCTTTATGGCTCTGCATCTTTATTTCATTCTTGGGAACTCACTCTTGGGATACAAAGTATAGGGTTGTGCATAGTTAGGGGAAGGGAGGTGTTGGACTAAAGTCATTAGGGGTTCCAGGGAGAAGACTACCAGAGAAAAGCCTGGAATTTGGGGAAATCTGGGAGGGTTTGGGATAGAGGTTGGGAATTTGAGATAGAGGCTGGGGTCTGGGAGGATCTAGGGTGAGGGCCGGGGGCCTGAGGTCAGATCAGCAAGGTCCAGGTTGGAAACTGATGCAGGCTCTGAGATGGGGAAGGGATGCCTGGCACCCAGGTGTTGGGCTGGAGTGTGGACAACAGCGGAGGTTGGGGCTGGGTCCTGGGGCTGGGTTGGGAGTTGGGCTGGTGCTGAGCCCCCTGTCCCCACAGTCAGGTGGGTCGGACCAGGAACGCAGGAAGAAGAAGCGCCGAGGGGACCGGTACTCTGTGCAGACATCCCTGATTGTGGCCACGCTCAAGAAGATGCTGCCCATTGGCCTGAACATGTGTGCACCCACGGACCAGGAACTCATCACGCAGGCCAAGAACCGCTATGCCCTGGTGCCTGCACAGCCCCCATTGTGGGAACCAGCACCCACCAGCCCCTGAGGCCCTCCCTAACCCCCAGAACCCCACTGGCAGCCCTCTCTTAGGAGCCTAATGAATTCTCCAGGACCCTGAGGTTCTCCAGGACCCTGAGGACTCAAGGGGTCCCTAGGATGTCCTGAGCACTCCCCACCCCAGGATTCTGAGGACTCGCCTCAGGATACTCCCAGAACCCTGAGACCTAAGGACTCTAACTGGAACCCAACTGAAACCCAGGAATACCATTAAGATCCCTGGGACCAGCGGACCATACTGAGCCTTCGAGGACCCTACTGAACACCGCCCCTCTCCCTCAGGACCATGCCTAACTTATTAGGACCCTGAGGGCCGCGCCAAGACACCATGTCCCTCCCAAGACTCCTCTGAGTCCTCCACCAGGACCTCCTCAAAATCCTTGGGACCCATCAAGTCCCCCATGATCCACTGGCTCTCCCCTGAACCCTGGAGGTCCCCTGAGCCCTCTAACTCACCACCTCTTTCCCCCAGGGCCCTGCCGGCCCCACCCTCCTGACTCTGTTAAGACCCAACAGAGGCCCCAAAGACTCTCAGTGAGTGCTCTGTGATCCTATGTAGCCCCCCAGGATCCTAATGGTCCCTTTCCCAGAACAACACCCAAGCCTCTGATGCATCAAGATTCCTAAGACCAACTGATCCCACCATCCCCAACCCTCTTAAGCCCCCTGAGACTCCAAGGAGGCCTCCCAGGATCCCGCTTACCTTTTAAGGGATAAAAATCCCCATCCTTGTCAGCCATGGATCCCCATAGAGGGATCCTAAGAATCCCTCCCCCCCAGGACCTGCTAAACTCCCTGACAACCGATTAACCCTTCTGGGACCTTGACGATCACTGGTTCCCCCTGGTATCACAAACACTCCCTTTCCTGGAACCCTAAAGACACTTTCCCTCAAAACCCCAAGCTCCTCCCAGGACCTGTTGAGTCTTACCAAGAACCCAAAGAGCCCTCCAGGCCCCCTCTCACCCCTCAGCTTGGTTTTTGAGGGTCCCAGTCTCCTGGGACTCTTCTAAGAAATCTCCCCTACTGACCCCTCCTTTGGCCTCCATGGAAATCCCACCAGTGACTTGAGCTGCCCAATCCCTCATGACCTGCTGATCTGGCCTCTCCCTTATAACCCCCTCACCTCCTCTGATCTTCAAAAACTCCCTGCCCATCCCCCAGCCCTGCTTTGACTCTCCTCTGACCCCCAATCACCCATCGGTGGCCTTACTTGACCTTCGAGAACATTCTCTCATCATCCCCTACCTCTTCTCACACCCCAAGGCCCCTCTAATCCTCACTGTCCCTTCAGGGTGTGACTGTGGCCTCCAGAACTCCCTTCTGATCATTCCTGGCCTTTGGACCCTTTCCGTTTCTCCCAGAATCCACCCCATGTAGCCCCCCGCCAGCTGCTGGGGTGATAGCCTGGAAGGGAAAGGGGTGAGGGTTAAGGAGGACGCTGGGACATCACAGTGACCCAGCCTGGCCATGTCTCCCCAGAAAGACACAGACGAAGAGGTCCGGGAATATCTGCAAAACAACCTTCACCTTCAGGGAAAGGTAACTTCCTTAACCGGCAAACGGATTGGGCATGTTAGGACCAGAGCGACAATGCCAGCCAAGGGCACTTACTGTGTACCAGGCATTCTGAGGGACCTTAACTTGTCTTCACCCACTGAATCGTCGCAGCACCGAAAGGGGGGCGGGGGGCAGCCACAGAAGCCCACCCGCGGCAGAGGGGCCTCAGACGAGCCCGGCTGGGAGCGGGGAACCGGTCGGAGAGGGGCCCTCACGTCCGCCACCTGTCCTTCCTCCCTCAGGTCGAAGGCTCCCCTTCTTTGCGCTGGCAGATGGCCTTGTACCGGGGCCTCCCGGGCCGCGAGGAGGACGCCGACGACCCCGAGAAAATCGTGCGCAGAGTCCAGGAAGTGTCCGCGGTGCTCTACCACCTGGAGCAGGTGGCTGGGGCTGCTGGGGTCTTACCGGGAGCCGGCGAAGCTTGGGTCTCGGGGCGGGCAAGGGGCGGGGCAGGGGCGGGGCTTGAGGCTGAGGGCGGGGCCTGAGGCTGAACCGTAGGCCTCTGGGCGGGGCAGGGGCGGGGTTTGAGGCTGAGGGCGGGGCCTGAGGCTGAACCGTAGGCCTCTGGGCGGGGCAGGGGCGGGCCTTGAGGCTGTGGGCGGGGCCTGAGGCTGAACCGCAGGCCTCTGGGCGGGGCAGGGGCGGGCCTTGACGCTGTGGGCGGGGTCTGAGAGTGAACCTTCGGTGGCCTGGGGTGGTGGAGCCTGGAAGAACTGGAGGCTTGGAATGGAAACTTGGATCTGGGGCAGGACTTGGTGCTTAAATCTTGGACCTAGGGGTCGGGCCAGGGACAGAATTGAGGGGTCTAGGGTGGGGCCTGGTGAAGACACCTTGACTCTGGCCAGGGCCTTGGGTGGGTCTTGGGATGGGGGGGGCGGGCCTGGATTATGACCCTGGACCCGTGGACGCGGCCTAGGAGAGAGACAATTTGGTCTGGAAGGAAAGCCCAGGTCAGAACGTTGACTCTGTTGGCGCAGAGCCTGGATGTAGACCGACAGTTTCGCCCCGGGACTGGGAGTGGGAATCAGGTCAGGGGCAGGGTTTGGGGACATGACAGATTGCCCCCTCCCCCAGATCGAGCACCCTTACAAATCCAAGAAAGCCGTGTGGCACAAGCTCTTGTCCAAGCAGCGCCGGAGGGCGGTCGTGGCCTGCTTCCGCATGACCCCCCTGTACAACCTGCCCACGTGAGCCCCCCCACCCCCAACAGGGAGGCTTGAGGGCCGGTGGGGAAGGGGCGGCTGAGGAGGCGGGAGGAGGGTCTGGGGGATGGCTGGGGAAGGTAGAGGTGTGGGAGCACGGGGAGGCCTGGAGCGGGAAAGGTCTCGGTGACGCCACGCACCGCTCCCCTGCAGGCACCGGGCGTGTAACATGTTCCTGGAGAGCTATAAGGCCGCGTGGATCCTGACTGAAGACCACAGTTTTGAAGACCGCATGATAGATGACCTTTCAGTGAGCTGGGGCCTGTCTGCGAGTGTAGGGGGCGGGGCTGGATAGGGGTAGGGGGTTGGGCGAGCTGCCTTGGCTGCTGGTTGCACACTTCCAGGGGTCACCTTTCACATTGAGGGGTAAGGGGAGGTGCAACATGTGAGGGCTGATGAAAAAAAATCTAGCCCATCAGGGCTATGGGCGAGGGGACTCTAGAAATCCCTTTCCAAAGCCCCACACCTCCCCCAGAAAGCTGGGGAGCAGGAAGAGGAGGAGGAAGAAGTGGAGGAGAAGAAGCCAGACCCCCTGCATCAGCTGGTCCTGCACTTCAGCCGCACGGCTCTAACTGAAAAGAGGTAAGGACACTTCCTATGTCCTGGGGAAGGAATCTGCATCCTCCCGGCCCCACAGCTGATCCTTCAGTGTCACTTTCCCCAAACAGGCAAGGCCACCAGGGACAATTTTGCAGGCTGAGCACTCGGCAAGGCTCGCTCTTTTGTAGGGTTCGCATCATAGGCAATATTGATTGAAGCTATTCTGGATGAAAGGGTCTTGCTTGAACAAATCAGTAAACCATGAGAAAAAAATCAACATGTTATAACAAATTTCCAATAGATGGAAGAAAGGAGGAGGCTTTTCTGAATGTAATCAAAGGTTTCATGTAGGCTAATGACAGGCTTGGGAATGAATAGAAAGAAGAAGGATACTGCTGGGAAGGATAACAGGCAACATTTATCAAGTGCTTATTCTGTGTCCGGCACCGTGCTAGGCACTGGACATATCTGTTCTTTCACTTAATCTTCTTCACACTACGCGATAGATACTAATATCAACTCCTTTTTGTGGATGAGGATATGGAAGCCTAGGGACTTATGATCCTCACACATGTGAAGTCAGGAGATAGAAAGTCCAGGGAACAGTGACGGACGGGGCCCTGGGCTCACTTGGGCTTTCTGCCCTGACATTCTGAGCTTTTGTCTTGTGGTCCTAAGATGGACTGTGGATCTTCCAGACAGGACCACAGGCCGGGCAGAAAGAAGGAGAAAGACTTTTTTCACCCCCCTCTCTAATCAAGATCAAGATCGTTTTTATCCAAGAAGGGGCAACTCTCCTTGCCAGGCCTCTGCACAGAGCTCATTGGCTAGAATCCTGACATCAGGCCACCATGAGCTACAAGAGAGACTGGGATGCAGAGTGTCCTGTTTTCTATCCTTTGGAAATCAAGGACTCTGGTGTTAGATTATGCAGGTTTCTTTTTTTTTTTTTTTTAAGATTTATTTATTTATTCATGAGAGACACAGAGAGAGAGAGGGGCAGAGACACAGGCAGGGGAGAAGTAGGCCTCCTGCATGGAGCCTGATGTGGGACTCGATCCTGGAATCATGCCCTGAGCCAAAGGCAGACACTCAACTGCTGAGCCACCCAGGCGTCCCAGATTATGCAGGTTCCAATCACAGTACAAGCTGTGTGGCTTGGCCAAGAAGATCTCTGTGCTTCAGTTTACTTATCTGTAAAATGAGGCTAACTATCTAATCTACCTATGTGATCCTATTAAGGATTATAAATCCTTAATTTGTTAAGACATATAAAGCACTTAGAATAGTGACTAATCTAGATTCAACAGTAGGCATTGGCCACTCCTTCCGTTATTATTATCATTATCATTATTGCTACTAAGGACACCCAAGAAAGTGGTTGATCAAAGGTGTCAAATGAGCCAACACGTGACAAGATGGCCCTGGAAGCTCCAGGCGTCCATCACACTATTTTAGCAACCCCCGTGGAAAGGAAGCACCTCTACCAACAGCTCCAGCAAAACTTCCAGAATGAATTCCAGGGGACCAGCATGAAGCCCATGACCATCTCGTACCTATTGCTGTGGCCAAGCAGATTGAAAGTAGTGATTGGCTGAGCCTCCATCACCCGCCCACTCTGGCAGTGGACAGTCTACCCCACCTGAACCACACAGCCTGAGTGTGGGGAGGGGTGGCTCTCCAAAGGAATACCGGAAGCGGTTATAGGTTGGGGGTCCTTTCCACTGGGCCCTGACTATCTCCCCCCTTATTTCTTTAGCAAACTGGTCGAGGATTACCTGTATATGGCGTATGCCGATATCATGGCAAAGGTGAGACCCTGCCCCATCCAGGGCAGGTTCCCTTCTTCCCAGCAATGCCTGGCCACTGCAAGGGCTGGGGGTGGACTGGGGTATCTCCTCTGTGCACTGACCTCATCCCTAACTGATGTCCCATCCCCAGAGCTGCCACCTGGAGGAAGGAGGGGAAAATGGTGAAGCCCAAGAGGAGGAAGTTGAGGTTTCCTTTGAGGTAGGTGGGGTCAGGAGGTCCCTGAGGAATGGGATTAGGGACCCTGGCTTCCATCTTGCCCTATTTATTCATTGTGTGTCCACAGAGTAGTGCTCTGGGCCCAGTCCTGTGCTGGGTGATGCTGGGGACACAGCAGTGGCTGTCAGTCCATTGGGGAGACAGATACACCAGCCAGACAACAGCAGAGTAATCACGATGGTGATAAGGAGAGCCCAGACAAAGTGGGCAGGGCAGGATGGGGGAGGCATGGGCAGAGGGGTCAGGGCTGGGGAACACAGAGCAGCTCAGGGGGACATGAGGGGGGAGTTCAGGGGGCTCTGGAAGCCCAAGCAAGGTCCCTCCCTCCCTGGGGAGGGTGTCAGGGAAGGGTGGAGGAAAGGGTGGAGGGAAGGGTGTCAGGGGGATTTCTCGGAGGAGGGGATGTCTGAGCAGGAGGATAGAGGGAGTGTGCTGGATGAAGAAAAGGAGAAAGGTGTTCCAGGTTGGGGGGGTGGGGGACAGCGTATGCAAAGGCCAGGCAGTGAGAAAGAGCTGGTAAGCCATAGTTAACCCATCCATTCCTGGTTAACAGCAATACCTGCCCTTCTTTATCCATCCATCAAATGATACAATCTCACAGTGGATCCAGTAGCTACAGTAATTGATGAGTAATAATGATGAACATAAGCAATATTTTAAGATGGCTGCAAAAATAATGTGGTATGGAAACATCTGTGGTTCTAACTGATGACCCACCACGGGTTCTGCTAATATTGCTATGATTTATGTCCTCGTCCACGATGGAAGGAAATGCTATGTTGCAGTCAGAGGGCGATAAACATATACATGTTATTCCCCCTCCTACCTAAGTTCACAGACCTCTGACCTCCTAGATTTTATCTTCTGACCCCTTGGAGGTCCATGGGCCCAGGTTAAGATTGCTCCATGCCTGGCCCTGCACTGAGCACAAGAGACAAACCATGGACTTCAGTGCCAGGGAATAGAGGGAGCTCACAATTAAAGGAATGAGCCAGTGGGCGTGGTTGGGGAGGGGAAAGGACGGGAGGGGTGAGGAGGGGTGAGGGATGAGGCTGTGAGGGGACAAGGCCGGGCTGGTGAGCCGGGACTCACTGGGCCCTGCGGGCCTGGCTCTGCTGCAGGAGAAAGAGATGGAGAAGCAGAGGCTCCTGTACCAGCAGTCACGACTGCACAACCGAGGAGCCGCGGAGATGGTGCTCCAGATGATCAGTGCCTGCAAAGGTGCCTTCACACAGGCACTCCTCCCGAGCACACGCGCCCTGTCCCCACTGCCCCTAGGCCACCATCTCCTGTGGACCTCGTGGCGCATGCTCCCACCCTGCACACCTGTGCTTCTCACGCTAGCCCTCGCACGTTCCACTTGCCTTGCAATTTCTCACTCTTCCTTCCCCCTGGTGCTACGTCACTCCCTTCTCCCCACACCCTGGGGCCGCGGTCTTCTGGTGGGTGGAAAACACAGCCCCCAAACTGAGCGGGCCATCTTTTGCCCCCCACCCCCTCCAGGAGAGACGGGTGCCATGGTGTCCTCCACCCTGAAGCTGGGCATCTCCATCCTCAATGGAGGCAATGCAGATGTGCAACAGGTGACAGATGGGACTTGGGAGTTGGGCTAAGAGGGGTGGGAGGCTCCCATGTGACTCCCAGTTCCCCCTCCCCTCCCGCCCCGTCTGTAGAAAATGCTGGATTATCTGAAGGACAAGAAGGAAGTGGGCTTCTTCCAGAGTATCCAGGCGCTGATGCAAACGTGCAGGTGGGTCTAGTGGACATGTCACAGTTAAGCCACTTGGTGTGGCTGTGGCCTCGCCCCCGTACGACTTCCAGGAACAGAGACCTCCTCAAACGAGCTCAAGAGCTCAGATACCGAGGAGGTGATTATAACAATAATAAGAGGCTTTAAAAATGGGCAGCTGGAACCAGAAGGTGGTAGAGAATTCAAGGGGCTCTCAGGCAGCAGGGAACTGGGGCTCTGATGACCCCGCTCATGTGACCACTACCGTCCGCCTTTCTTCTCTTCTGTCAACAGACTTTCTCTCCCCCTCTGCCTTTTGCTGATTGAGGGTTTCTGTTTCCTCCTGATTCCAGCTTGTGCATATTTCATCCCAGCCCCATGTCACTTGACAGCTGCCACCACGTGGCTTCTCCCAATTCTGTTTCCACTTCCTCTTGATTTCAGCTCATGCATGGTTTACTGTGGCGCTCCACCTGATCCGGGGGAGGGGAGGGGGTCCTGAAGGTTCTGGAAGAGCCGGCCAGAGGCCTTAGCCCATCTTCCCTATCTTTCCTTTCTTTCTCCCAGCGTCCTGGATCTCAACGCCTTCGAGAGACAGAACAAGGCAGAGGGGCTGGGCATGGTGAACGAGGATGGAACTGGTGAGGCCCTCTCTTGGGCTTCTCTCCTGGGACGTCCTCTTCCTTCCGGATCGCCCCCTCGCCCACACTGCCCAGAGCTCCCTTCCTCCCAGACACCCCCTCCCGCGGCCATCCCCAAGGTCCCCCCTGTGTGGTGGTCCCCAATCCTGCCTGCACATTCCTCCAGAGCCTCCCTCTTCAGGGTCCCCACCCCCAGCTGTCCCTCCGTCCTGTGTTCTCCAACCCCACCCTGCGCCCCCCATCACCACACGGACCCCGCCCTCCACATGCCCCGCGTCTCCCACCCTGGTTGCTGTTCTCATTAATGTCCCTAATCCGGGTTAATTGAGTCTCCTCTTTGCCGTGTTGTGACGTGTCTAACTTTTCTGCCCCGACCCCGCCTCCTGCCTCTCCACCTCTACCTGCCCATCTTTCTCTTCCTTCTTCTTTCTCTCCCTCCGCTTTGATCCCCATTTCCTACTCTTCCTCGGTTCCGTCCGTCTCCTCATCGCTCTGATTCTCTGTGATTGTTCTCTCCGTGTTGATGTCTTCGTCCCTGACTGTGTCACTGTTTTTCCGTGTCTGTCTCTCTGTCTCCTTCCTGTCTCTCTTTTTCCCTCTTCTCCTGCTTCCTCCTCCCATCCTGTTGGCTGCCCCAGTCATCAACCGCCAGAACGGTAATTCCCCCAGCCCATTCCCCCTTGCTGTGCTACCGCGCCCCCCTCCCTTCTAACCCCCCCAAGCACCCCCTCCACCTGGGGGCTGAGGATCTGGGACATCCAGGGCGCCAGGCCCGCGCAAGGTCTTGAGCCGGAGCCCGAGATTCGGGTCCCAGGTTAGCCACCAACAACATGGGAGACTATGCGCAAGTCTCTTACCTTCTATAAATAAGCCTGTTTCTCACTGTGTAAAGAAGAAGCTAGAGGAGATGGCAGAGATCCCTTTCCGGCTACCTGTTCTCAGACTTCCAGACCCAGATTCGCAGTCCCGGGGTGGGGTCGTCCCCACGCCCCTCGCCCCCCCCCCCCCCCCCCGTCTGCTCTCTGCGCCCGCGACCCCAGATTGGTCAAGGCTGCGGTTCCCATCCGCCAACCGGATTGGCTGCCCCCAGCGCCCACTCCGATTGGTGTGCGTGCCTCCCCCGCGCCTGCTCTGATTGGCCCGTCCCTGTCCAGCGGCCCGCTCTCTCTCTGCCCGCCCCTAGAGCCCGCGGTGATTGGCTGCTTTCAGATGCCCATTCGGATTGGCCCAAGTTTGCACGCCTTCCCCTCGCATCCCCCGGATTGGCTGCTTTCAAGGCATCTGAGCCAATTGGCTGGCTGCGACCCCACTCCCTGCCCAATCCCCTCCCGCTCCGAGCCTTTGCGTGAAAGTGACTCCGATCCCCTTAATCCATTAACCCCCACTCCCACCCACCCCCCAGGCCCTGGATGGGGGCTAAGGGAGACCCCAGCAGCCTGAACCTCTGCGGGGTTGGCAGACATGCCCTGACAGCTCACAAGTGGTGACGTCAGTGGGACCCTGATGTTTAGAAAGACGCTTGAGGCCCCACCTTCATGACCCAGGGCCCTCGGGTCTTCATCTCCCGATGACTCTGAAGCCGGGCCTCCCTGGTGTCGTGGATGCACGGGGCCCTCACAGCGTCTTTGAAGTGGCGGCTGCTCCTCCCTGCGCTTTGTGCATGCGTGTGCAGTGTGCAAGGGCCCTGTGCATGCGTGTGCTCTGTCCTGGCGCGTCTGACCCCTTCTGGGCGCTGTCCCCCTCTTCCCCACCAGGAGAGAAGGTCATGGCAGATGATGAATTCACCCAAGACCTGTTTCGATTCCTGCAACTGCTGTGTGAGGGGCACAATAATGGTGAGGAAGAAGGAGTGGCGGGGGGAGGGGGGAGAGGAGGCCCGGGTTGCCTGAGTTCATCACCAAGCCCTGCACCCCTTATCAGTAGTGGCCTCACCACCCACGCTTGGCCCGACTGTCCTTCATCCTTCCTTTTCAGCCTTTATCAAGCCCTGTCCACCCCCCTTCCTAAATGCTTTTCTAATTTCTGCAATCTAGCCACTTTGCTTCACTTGCCCCTCTTCTGGCCAGGCCAAATCCCCCAAAAGCAATCCGCCCAAAACCAGTTTGCCCCCCACCCCCTGCCCCCAATCAGTTTGAGCAGATGAGCAATTAGCCACATGCCTTTTTTTCCACCACAGGCGTTTTGTAGCAGCAGACCAAAAAGTTAAGTAAATGTGGTAGATTTCCATACTTTGGTTCTGCAAAGGGGGCAAAAACCGCATGGCATTTTAAAATGAATTTATCAGAATCACTTCTTAATTTTGCTTATAAAATACTTTGCCAAGAGGAAGGCCTTAGAGATCCTTTCCCAAACTAAACAAGAGTTTCCCCAACTTTCCTTCTGGTGCAGGCAGAGGATGTGCCAAGGATGACACAGAAAGCTAAGGAAACACATCACTGATGAGAAAATATAACCACCCGTGTTGCACACATAGCTCACAACATTAAATAATGCACAACAAACATTCTACCCAAGGCTGTTTCCTATAACAAATATGCACAGTCTCAAGGTTGAGGTTATGACACATAGCAGATGATTGTGAAACCACAGACTGCCCAGAAACTAACCTTTAGCACTAGAATGGAAGTAATTGTAAATCTAACTTCCACACAGCTTGCACCTCGTTTGGCTGGTGTTCATTAGGTGAACTCATTTGTAAATTCCTTTCATCTTCACCCTCCTCTGTTCCACAACGGATAAAGTGTGATCCATTGCTTTGCACTCTCAAAAGCTCTTATGTCCACAGCTGGTTTTCCTTCAAGGTTTATGAAATACCTTTGTGCCATGGGACTAGGATTTTCTCTCTTTAATTTTTAACTGAGGTAGAATCAGTCTTTGGGGTTTTGAATGAGTTTTATTCCCTGGATCTCTGATTTCTTGGAAACGAGAATGTTCTAACGGGTTTAATTCCTCTCCCCTACCAAATTTGCAATCCAGTCCTCTGCATAAATGCGTGGGTTCATTTACTAGCCCAATCAAAGAAATATTTGAAATAGCTTTCAAATCTCAGATGCCTTGCATGTCTTGAGTATTTGGTACCATTCAAAGTAGACAAAAGGTTTGTTTCTTGTACTTGTCTATGTCCATGTTCTCAGCTGACAGTTCTCAGTTCTCTCTCTTTACAGGAGAGGGGGGCTGTATATGTACCCATTTAGGCATGTGGGCCAATCTGAATTAACACAAAGGAGTTAGAAATGAGAGTTGAGAAGAATTGTGTACATTTGCTTATAAAATTTGAGTGTAATCTTCATCTGTAATGTACAACCAGGCAAAATGGGCATTCAGCCTGATGCAGTGATTGTGACATAGAAATTAGATGGACAGTAAAACTTTGGTAGGGGGGAACCTTTCTAGGACGGGTAAAGCCCGTCATGTGCAACATGACATTGCCATAAACGTTAAAAGGACTTAGCAGAAGCCTGTTTTTGTTGCCTTGATAATTTGATGATTCAGTCATTTGCCAAAGGGTGGTTCTCAAACTTAAGCGTGCCACAGAATCACCTGGAGGCCTTGTTAAAATACAGACTTCTGGCCCCATCCCTAGGATTCTGATTTAGTAGTTCTGGGGTAGAGTCCAGGAATTTGTATTTTTGAAAGGTTTCCAGGAGATGCTGCCGCTGCTGGTCTGGGGCCCACACTTTGAGAATCACTGCTCCAAAGTGCAGCTCAACCCACTCTTAAAGACCCTTTAAGAACAGCTAACGTTTATTGAACACTACATACCAGATAGCTGTCCTAAATTCTTATGCATGCCAAGGCATTAAGAACTCCCAAGAGCTCCATAAAGTAGGGTCTCTTGGGGATCCCTGGGTGGCGCAGCGGTTTGGCGCCTGCCTTTGGCCCAGGGCGCGATCCTGGAGACCCGGGATCGAATCCCACATCGGGCTCCTGGTGCATGGAGCCTGCTTCTCCCTCTGCCTGTGTCTCTGCCTCTCTTTCTCTCTGTGTGACTATCATAAATAAATAAAAATTAAAAAAAAAAAAAGTAGGGTCTCTTGTGACCACCAAATTACATATGGGGGAACTGAGGCACAGTCTGTGCCACACAAAGATTTAACAACTTGACCAAGGTCACACAGCTGGGAATCCATACAGCCCAACCCTACTTACCTTTCCTGTCTCAGTTCAGAGGTCCCCTCCTCCAGGGAGCTTTCCCTGGCTACCTCAGCTGAGTCAGGCATCTCCTCCTCTGGGCAACTCCAGCCCCCTGGGTGTCCCACCTCACAACCCTAATCATTCTGCCCAGTATTCTTCACCACCACCCCTACCAAACAGTGGGGTTTTAAAAATTATTATTATTATAAACTTCTCAGCCACACACCAAAATAGAAAGGATGGTCTAATAAGTCTCCATGTACCCATCACTCAGCTGTAACAGTTATCGGCTTTTTGCCATAGAACATTTTTAAACTAGTGGGAACCAATTCACCAATGGCTCATGAATCAGTGAATTGCAGAGGCTCACATCTTAATTCCACTGATATGTCCACGGAGCATATTTTTTAAATACTCTGAAGCCCAGTGTTCAAGCTCAGAGATTCTAATTTAATTGGTGTGGGGTGAGGCTTGAGCCTGGGGATTTTTTAAAAGTCTCCAGGCGATTTTAATCTTCAGCCGAGGTTGAGAAGATGAAGACTACAACTGTAGTGGGTTGAAATCAGAATTCTTTTGTAGCTAACTAGACTAGCACAGGACAGAAAGTACCAGAATATACGGTACATATGTGAAACTTGTTTCAGGTATATGTGGATATAATTTCAGGTTAAACAGGGGCACTAGGTCTCAATGTAAAATGGATTCCTTGCTGTAATTTGCTGTTAGAAAAGATTGAGAAGTTACTACTCAAGAATATAAACCTCCCTAGCGCAGGGACTTTATTTTCTTTTCCTGCTGTATTCCCGGGGCCTAGAACAGTGCCTGCCACATGGTGAATGCTCAATAAACTTGTAGTACCAAAGAGTAAGTGTCCAATCTTCATCTCACATTAGCATATAGTATATGCTCAGTAAATAAATATTGAACAAATGAACAAAAGAAATGACAGATGCTTATTTCTTCTGGTTTTGGGCAGGTGCTCAATAAGTATTTGTTGGATAAATGAATGAATGAATAACCAATCTTCAGTCTTCCCCAGCACATAATAGACATTCAATAAAAAGTTTTGAAAACAAAAAAAAAAAAAAAAAGTTTTGAAAACAAATGGAAGACTGAATCTCCATTTTCCCGTGCTATACTGTAGGTACTCAAGAGACAGATTTTGGGGGGAAGAGAATGAATAAATGACTGGCCCTCCACCATATCCAGCATGTATTAGGCCCTCAATAAATTGTTACTATATAAATGAATAAATGATCCTCACCTTCCTCTGACACACAGTAGGTACTGGATAAAGACTAAATAAATAACGATGATGATGATATGCCTTTGGCATACAACAGGCACTCAATAAACACTCATCGCATAAATGAGTAAATGACCCGCTGTCCACCTCCCCTAACACCACTGTAGACTCTCAATGAACGAATGACTTTTCATCTCCCCAGATTTCCAAAACTACCTACGGACACAAACAGGGAACACGACCACTATTAACATCATCATCTGCACGGTAGACTACCTCCTGCGGCTGCAGGTGAGGATGTGAGCCGTCAGGTGTGACCTGGTGGGGGACTGTGGGGCCCTGGTCGGCCCCAGCACCCCTTCACCCCCTGTTGCCCCACCCCGCACCCCAGGAGTCCATCAGCGACTTCTACTGGTACTACTCCGGCAAGGATGTCATTGAGGAGCAGGGCAAGAGGAACTTTTCCAAGGCCATGTCGGTCGCTAAGCAGGTGTTCAACAGCCTCACTGAGTACATCCAGGTACGGTCCGCCGGCTGGGGCGGGCAAGGCGGCCCCCCCACACCCCGCAGCCCACCTGGATCTCACCGAAGCCCTCTGTCCACCCCCCCCCCTCAGGGCCCCTGCACCGGGAACCAGCAGAGCCTGGCGCACAGCCGCCTCTGGGACGCCGTGGTGGGATTCCTGCACGTGTTTGCCCACATGATGATGAAGCTCGCTCAGGTGCGGGCCCCTCCGCTCTCCCTCCAGCTGTTTCGGGGCATCCCCCAAGTGGCCGGTTCCCGACTCACTTTCGCACCCAAGTCCTCGCGGCATGTTCCAGACCAGTTCCCTCGCGGTGGCCAAATCCATCCTTCCCTCTGGATTGGCTCTCTGCATGGCCCCGCCTCCTCCTCTGCCACCACCAATCGGCTGGCTTCCCGTCCACACTTCCATTGGTCCGATGTGTAGGCCCCGCCCCCTCCGGCCGGAGCCCCTCTATGATTGGTCGGTGTTCTTTTCTCCGGGAAGAGGCGCTCTCGGAATCCGACGCCCCGGGGGTAGAAAGCGGGCCGCTTTCTAGACCAGGGGCTGGGGCTGAAGGAGTGTTCTGTTTCTTGATTCGGCCCGCGGCAGATGACGCCCATCTCGGGCATCCATGATGTAAGGTCCCTGTCGAGTCCTCCCATTTCTAGAATCCTGTGCTCCCCTTTCCCCAACCCCCGGCCCCTGTGCAGCCTGGTCGGTGTCTCGCCTTGTCCGTTTGCTCTGCTTCTGTCTGGTCTACACATCCAAGGCTGCACCGTCCACATCCTGAACGTCATAGGTGCCGCAGCTCCCCAGCAGATGGCGCTACCCTGCATACTGAACTCTAATTGCCCAGCAGGAAGCGTCTGGAGGAAGGAGGGAGCCTCTTTCTAGCTACTCAGAGCTGCCACCGGGGCTGGCAGGAATCCGGTCCGGTGTCCTCTGGAGTGCAACTTGGAATGCCACTCCGCAGTGTCAGTGCATTCGAAGTTGTGTCGGTGGTGTGACCTTAAAAGTCTAGAGAATATTGGTATTTTAGTGTAGAGTTTCCAATCCTGCAGTGTTAATTCATTGGCCAAGGACTAGGGCTGGGGTGCGTGGGCGAAATCCAATGCAAAGTGGTGGCTTGAGGTGGGGGCGGGAGGGGAAGAATTTATCAGTTCACAGCAGAGATCCAGGCCCTAGAATGATGTCAGCACAAACGCCTGTCTTCTCTCTGGCTTCATTCTCAAGCAGGCTCTCATGCTGGCTGGAAAAATGGTGCCCCACGGGTCTGTGCACCCCACTAACAAATCCGGAGGGCAGAGAACCCCTCTTTTATGAGACTTCGGACCTGCGATTCTCAGAGTGGACTGTTGGGGTCACATGCTCACCCCTGAGCCAATCACCGTGGCCAGGGGAAAGAGCTCTGATTGGCCAGATCTGGTCATCTACCCCCTCCACCCCCAAACCAGGAAAGTGGGGTTAGCCCTGCATGTGTGATTGTCACGCGAAGCAGGGTGCTGGCTCAGGCATCACCTGCAGACACACACCACAGGCACCCACCCAGATTAGGATCTTGAGATTCTGGTATATTGGGATCTTAGGGTCAGAATGCCGAGTTTGGAGCTGTGTAAGAATTAGAATCAGCACCCCCAGAAGGAGCATCACTGGGGTAGAGGAGCTTTACATGCCCTTTGTCTGGTATCCTTCCCCCTTCTCCATTATATTAGGTAGAACCAGATGAAATGACCACTCGGTGGTCAAAAATGCTTGCATGTTGACAAGTTTTACGTAGATCAACCTAATACAAATAGGGAACGTGAGGCAGGTCTCTGACCATGTAGGAAGCTTCTGTAGGCCCTACATGAAGCACTGTGACAGGGGAGGCAGTGAGCCCCCACCTTCTCCCCAGGTTGTTTACTGAAAGCCACCTGGCCAAGTCCTTCAGTCTTTCTTCTGAACCCAGCATCCAGCTTTTTCCATTGCACATTCATTCAACAAACATGTGTCAAGCACCCACCACCCACGCTTCTGCTTTCCCAGCCCCCTCCTCTGCCAGCTCTTGCTCCCACATATCACTTGTTGAGCCCGCTTCCCCAAAGTGCCAACCCCACCCCCACAATCTTGTCTCTCTGCCCCTTCCCCTGCTTCCGAGGAACATGTCTGGACTCGGGTCCCCTCGGAGGTAAGAGGAGAGTAAGAAGGGGTCTCAGGTCCTGCAGGGTGGGTCGGGAGGGGTGGAAACAGCTGGAGGTGGGGGAGGCATCTCTACAGAGACCAGTCATCACATAACCGGGGTGTGGGGTCTCTAGGACTCCAGCCAGATCGAGCTGCTGAAGGAGCTGCTGGATCTACAGAAGGACATGGTGGTGATGCTGCTGTCACTACTAGAAGGTAAACACCCAGCAGGTGGGAGGCAGGGTAAAGACAAGCAGGGAATGGCCCTCAGACCCAGGAGACCCTAACCTTCAACTTCATCTGACATCGTGTCAGAGTCAAACGGGTTGGTGAAGGGGTCACAGTAACAAGCTCAGCAAAAATGTATTGAGCACTTACTATATGCCAGGCCCTGCCTGTATGTACCTTAGTTTATTGAATCCCAAGAGAAATCCTAATAAGGTGGGTGGCCCCGATGCTTTTTAAGGTTTATATACCTAATAGTTATTGATGTATTTATTTGTTCAGTGGGTCAGTTTTTGCTGCCTAATGAGTGTCCTCAAAGCTTAGTGATTTAAGTGATTTAAAACAGCCATAAGTTATTGCCAATTAATAAGACAATTTGGGGCACCTGAGTGGGTCAGTCGGTTAAGCATCCAGCTCTTGATTTCAGCTCAGGTCATGATCTCAGGGTTGTAGGATAGAACCCAGTGTGGGGCTCCACGCTCAGCGGGGAGAGTCCTGGAGAGTCTCTCTCTCTCTCTCTTCCCTTCTCCCACTGCCCCTCTCCCCCAAAATATATAAAGAAATATTTTTAAAAATAAAATAAAATCTATATAAATATATAAAATTGAAGGGTACAAAAAGAAGCTGGAGCCAGTTTGCTGTAGACTGGGGTGGGATCCCACTTTACCACAGTCTCCACTTCTCCCTGCTGTCTTTACTTTGGCCCTACCTGGCTCACCTCTGGACCTGCTTGGCTTCAGAGGACTAGCGGAAGGCTTGGGTGTGTGAGATCTGAGGTCATGCATCTCTGGCTTCAACCTCCTCACCCTCTTGCTGGCTCAGTAACCCTGAGCGTGTGACCTTCTCTGAGTCACAGCCTCTTCATCTGCACACACGGACAGTAACACCCCTCCCCTGCTAGAGTGAGGGCACAGCCCTGGGCACAGCCTCTGGGACCTGCTGGTAGCTTCTGGCAGTGTTATCTTTATTGATGCCCCCCCACCCCCAGCTCTCAGGGAGGTGGACCAGGTGGACCAGCCAGGTTCACACCTGATGCTGATGCAGGTCAGGAAACGAGCCGTGTCCTTGGATGGGAGGCGTGGGAGCTGGCCAGGGAAGCTTCCACCAGCACAGTGGATCCTGGGGGCTCCCGAGCCGGAGAAGGAGGCAAACGAGGTGGGGCTCCAGAAAGGAGGCTTTGCCAGGCCACACTGACCAGGCCCCTGCCCACAGGGAACGTGGTGAATGGCATGATTGCCCGGCAGATGGTGGACATGCTCGTGGAATCCTCGTCCAACGTGGAGATGATCCTCAAGTTCTTCGACATGTTCCTAAAACTCAAGGACATCGTGGGCTCTGAGGCCTTCCAGGACTACGTCACTGATCCCCGTGGCCTCATCTCCAAGAAGGACTTCCAGAAGGTGAGTGCTGGAAGGCAAGGTGGGGTGCAGGTGGCAGTCCTGCCCTGCCTGGCTGCCTGCCTTGGGCAAGACTTCTCTGTGAGTCTCAGCTTCTTTACACGTAAAATGGGGATAACACCATCTTTGGGGTTGTCTTGAAGGTGAAATGCATTAACACAGGTGAGAACCTTTATTTCTATTATCATTATTCATAGTCATAGTATTATCATCGTTACAGATAACAGTTATTCAGCTGATAAACATTTGCTGGATTTCTCCTCTCTGCTGAGCCCTCTGCTGGTACCAGGGACATGGCAATGACCGAGACAGACACAGCCCTGACTTCATGGGGCTTATAGTCTAACGGGGGAGGCAGCTACTGATGACCACTATAGGTCAAATAATGAGGCTTTTAGGAGGGAAGTGCAGGAACCGGCTTTATGCAGGAGCCCCCTCATCTGCCTCTGTCAATCCTCCCAGCCCAGCTCTGCCCTCAGTCCCTACAGCACCCAGGGTGAGTCACTCATCTGCTCTGTGCCTCAGTTTACCCCTCTAAGAAGTGGGACTAGGATAGTAACATTAACTGTCTCCCAGGACTGCTGTGAGGCGGACAGTGTGTGGACAGTGCCTGGGACACAGGAGCACTCAAGACATGCTCCCTACTATCATTCCTGCCGGATCCCCCCCCCTTACCATTTTGTTAACTGGTTTTTCTTTTTTAAAATAACTCATGGCCTATATAGAAGCTGCGAGAGCAATACATAGACTCTCTGATCACCTTTTCACCCAGATGGCCCAGATGTGCACTTTTTCCCACATTTGCTCTACCATGATTCTCCCTTTCTTCTTCAGTGTGTTTCTCCCGAGAACAAGTTCATTCCCTCCCGTAACCTCAGAACAACTATGCAAGTCAAGAGCTTAGCATCAGTATGACTCTGCTCTCTCCAGATCTTAATTGAGTTTCCACTCAGTGAAGACATTGTTTTCTCTGCTAAGGGACCCGATCCAGGGTCAGGGACCACCTTTAGACACCATGTCTCTTTAGCCTCCTTCAATCCCGAGCCTTTCCTCGATCTGTCCTCCTCTTTCATGACTTTGACATTTTTGAAGAATAGAGACCAGTTTTCTCGAGGCGGTTTCAGACTGTGGGTTTGCCTGAGTTTTCCCCATGGCTCCATTCAGGTTGTACGTCTTTGGCAGGAGTATCACGGAAGTGATGTGTCCTCAGTGCGTCCTATCAGGTGGCATGCCGTGTTGGGTCTTCCATCGCTGTTGGCTTTAGCTTGGCTCGCTTGGTTCAGGTGGTGTTTTGCAGGGTCTCCGCTGCAGAGGTGGCATCATTCCCTTTAATATCCTGTAGGATGTGCTTTGAGACAATGTAAATATCCTGCTCCCCCTCTAGGGCATTGCCATGTCCCTGGTACCTGGGTGGCGTCCATTGGTGATTCTTCCTGAAACAATGAATACTGTGGTAGTTGACAGATGGTGGGATTCTTATTTTTTTCCTTTTTTATTCTTTTCTAACTTTTTAAAAGATTTTATTTATTTATTTATTTATTTATTTATTTATTTATTTATTTATTTATTTATTTGAGAGAGACAGAGAGCACAGGAGCCGGGGGCGGGGGGGGCGGCGCGCAGAGGGAGAACTAGACTCCCTGCTGAGCAGGGAGCCTGGCACGAGGCTCAATCCCAGGACCCTGGCATCATGACCCGAGCTGAAGGCAGATACTCAACTGACTGAGCCACCCAGGTACCCCTCTTTTTAACATTTTTTAGGGATTTTATTTATTTATTCATGAGAGACAGAGAGAGAGAGGCAGAGGGAGAAGCAGGCTCCATGCAGGGAGCCTGACATGGAACTTGATCCTGGGACTCCAGGATCATGCCCTGAGCCAAAAGCAGATGCTCAACCACTGAGCCACCCAGGCATCCCTCTTTTCTAATTTTTTAAACTTTTTTTTCTTTTTTAGAGAGAAAAGGAGGGGAGAAGGGTAGGGGGGAGAGAGAGAATCCTAAACAGACTCCATGCCCAGCACAGAGCCCAACATGGGGCTCCATCCCATGACCCTGAGATCATGACCTGAGCCAAAAACAAGAGTGCAATGCTTAACTGACTGAGCCACCCGGGTGCCCCAACAGGTGGTGG
This sequence comes from Canis lupus baileyi, assembly GCF_048164855.1. NCBI lineage: Eukaryota > Metazoa > Chordata > Mammalia > Carnivora > Canidae > Canis > Canis lupus. The sequence goes on along the minus strand of NC_132838.1, from coordinate 114,984,661 downwards.
TTTCCCAACTTCACCATACCCTTTACCTTTATTAGGTACCATTTTGCTATATTTGTCCATCCATTTATTTTTATGTATGAATATAGACTCATGCCTTATTTTTTTAAGCCTTCTTATTTTAATCTAGGAGTTGCAACTGCTGCTGCCCATTTAAGAAGTCATTTAAATAAGTTCAGGGTCTCCTGAGTTAAAAATAAGGTGTCCCCAACCTTCCAGGTGTCCCAAGAGCCTCCCCTCCCTGTGTCTCTCCCTCTTCTCAGCCATGCCTTCTGAGGGCTGAGTACCTCTGCTCACTCCTTTCTCACCTCCCACCCTGTCCCTGACTCAGAGCTTGCTGGTTTGGAGTCTCTGTCACTCTCCTGAAACTACCCTGACCAAGGAGGTCAGTGACCTCTTCACCCCTGAACCCTCTCCTCTGTTGTCTTAATATCATTTGCCACTGTCTGTCATTTCCTCCCCTCTGCAATGTCTGCTTCCCTGGGTGTCTGTGTCATGCCCTCATGGGACCCCCCCACCTTCCCTGCCAGCCTCTCCTGGTCTCTTCATTGTTGCTGCTCCTTAGCCCTCCACCTGCCAGAAGAAGAGCTGATCTTGATCATGTTCTCACACTGTGCCAGGTCCCATGTGCAAATAAATTAGGTCATGTAGTCCTTAACAGCAACCCTAAGTGGTAAGAACTATTTTTTATTCTCATTTATAGAAGTGGAAACTGAGGCACGGGGAGGTGAAGTGACATGCTCAGGGTCACACAGCTAATAAGTGACAAAGCTGGGATTAGAACTTGGACAGTAGGGGATCCCTGGGTGGCTCAGGGGTTTGGTGTCTGCCTTCAGACCAAGGCGTAATCCTGGAGTCCCAGGATCAGTCCTACATCGGGCTCCCTCCATGGAGCCTGCTTCTCCTCTGCCTGTGTCTCTGCCTCTCTCTCTCTCTCTCTCTCTCTCTCTCTCTCTCATGAATGAATAAATAAACTCTTAAAAAAAAAAAAAAAGAACTTGGACAGCCTGACTCCAGATTCAACCATTGACCTAGTCCAATAAATTGTCGGTGAACATTACCTGGGTCCCAGACCCTGGCTGAAAGTCCCAGCCCTACTCTCGAGATTGGCAGGTTTAGGGAGAGAATCTCAGTCAGCTGGGGAGCCGAAAAGCAACACACAGGAACTAAAAGACACATAATTCATAATTTTTCAATGATTCTTCCCAGAAAGGGAAACTATCAACAAAATTAAAAGGCAATTTATGGAATGGGAGAAAATATTTGCAAACCACAGCTATGATAAGGGGCTAATATCTAGAACATGCAAGGAATACACAATAGCAAAAAAAAACCCAATAACCTAACTTTTATTTTTTTAAGATTTTATTTATTTATTCATGACAGACACACAGAGACATAGGCAGAGGGAGAAGCAGGCTTCCCAAGGGGAGGCTGATGTGGGACTCAATCCCAGGACCCAGGATCACAACCTGAGCCAAAGGGAGACACTCAACCATTGAGCCACCCACGTGCCCATAATCTAACTTTTAAATGAACAGAGGACCTGAATAGATATTTTTCAGGAGATGTACAAATGGCCAACAGGTACATGAAGAGGTGCTTGAGGGGCGCCCGGGTGGCACAGTCGTTTAAGTGTCTGTTGGTATCAGATCAGGTCTCAATCTTAGGGTTGTGAGTTCGAGCCCCACATTGGGCTCCACACTGGGCATGGAGCCTTCTTAAAAAATAAATAGGGGCACCTGGGTGGCTCAGTGGATGCCTTCAGCTCAGATCGTGATCCTGGAGTCCTGGGATCGAGTCCCACATCAGGCTCCCTGCAGGGAGCCTGCTTCTCCCTCTGCCTGTGTCTCTGCCTCTCTCTGTGTATCTCTCATGAATAAATAAATAAATAAAATCTTTAAAAAAAAATAAATAAAGGGTGCCTCGACATCATTCATCATCAGGGAGATGCAAATCACACCCACAATGAGATACTACTGCACACCTGTCCTCACAGAGATAGACAAGAGATAACAAGTGTGGGCAAAGATCTAGAGAGAAAGGAACCCTTGTGCACCCTGGTGAGAATGTAAATTGGTGCAGCCACTAAGGAGAACAGTATGGAAGGATCCTCAAGAAATTAAAAATAGAACTGACATAGGATCCAGTGGTGCCACTTCTAGGTATATATCCAGAGGAAACAAAACCATTATCTCAAAGAGCTGTCTGTGCTCCCATATCATTACAGCATTATTGACCGTAGCCGGGGTATGGAAATAACCTATGAATGTGATATATAATAGAATATCATTCTGCCTTTGAAAAGACGGAAATCTTGTCTCTTGCAACAACACGGATGAACCGGGAGGGCATTATGCTAAGTGAAATAAGCCAGAAACAGAAAGACAAATACCGCACACCATCACTTACATGTGGAATCTTCAAAAAAAAAAAAAAAGTCGAACTGGTAGAAACAGAGAATAGAAAAGTGAGTGGCGTGAAGGGCTCGGGGGTGGAGAGATAGGGTGAGGTTGGTAAATGCTGAGTTATAAGATGAATTGAAAAAATGAAATGGGTAGAGATCCCTCCCGACTGTTCAGAGCTTCACACATAACAAGATTTGATGTCACATGCACAACGGTTTGTAGCTCAATATCTCTGTTTCACAAAGTTACAATCTGTAACTTGAAAAGTGCTGTTTTATTTTGTAATAAATAATACAACCACATGATTTAAAAAGCAAAATGTAACAAGGTACGAAGTGCAGAGTCTCACTCCCACTGCTTTCTCAGCCCACTCCCCCTCCCTCCCCACTGCTGTGAGTAGCATTAATTTCCTTCGTATCCTTGCATCGTTTTGGGTTTTTTTTTTTTCCTCCAGATTTTATTTTCCTCCTCTCTTGCATAACAGGCAGTGAACTACATACACTGGTCTATATCACTTAATATATTCTGGAGAGGGACAACTGGGTGGCTCAGTGGTTGAGTATCTGCCTTTGGCTCAGGTCATGATCCCGGGGTCTTGGGATCGAGTCCCACATTGGGCTCATCATAGGGAGCCTGCTTCTCCTTCTGCCTATGTCTCTGTCTCTCTGTGTCTCTCATGAATAAATAAATAAAATCTTTTAAAAAATAATAATATATTCTGGAGATCAGGGAGTGACCTCATTCTTTTTGTGCAGGTGCCCAGCTTTCCATTTTCAGTATATATTATGATTTCTTTGATGATTCCTTTCTGACAGACACTTGCTTCATTCCTAGTCTTTTGGTTTTACAACTCATGGATAGTTGTGCAAGTTGTGCATTGTACAGAGGTACAGTTTTTAGCACAGATATTGTAACTTTGTGCTGCAGATTTCCAGCAGGTGGGAGTAAGTGTGCTGAGGAAGGCTCCATTTGGACCACTAGCAATGCTGGCTACAACAAATACCCTTACACATATATCATTCTTTATGTGCAGTTTTATCTAAGAAGACACTTCCAAAAGCGGGATTTCTGGGTTAAAGAGCAAATGCATTTGTCGTTTGGAAAAATTCTGCCCTCTGTTTTTCCCTCATTAGCAGCATGTGAGAGTACCTGTTTCCCCACAGCCTTGCCACCAGACCGCACTGTCAAATATTTGGACCTTTGCCAATCTGATAGGTGAAAAACAATATTGCTGTGCAGCTTAAATTCACATTCCTCCTGGTATGGGCGCAGTGAAGCATCTTTTATGTTATTTCTTTCATATTACCTGTTCAGTGAACTGACCATGTCCTTGGCTTCTTTTTCTATTGGGCTGTTGGTATTTTTCTTCTTGACTTTTAAGAGCTCTTTATGTATTCGGATGATTATAACTTTGTTAGTGATAGGAGTTGCACCTAGGTTTCCTAGTTCATTTTTTGTCTTTTGACTTTGTTTATGGTGTTATAATATATTTTTGACTATGTGGAATACTTTGATTTTCATGTAGAAAGTCATTTAAAATATTTAATTTATTTTTAATGAAATAGGTAATACAAGAGTACATTCTTCTTGTAAAGAAACTCAGAACTTATCACTATGGTTGAGGTCACTTTTGGCCCACTCCCAATCCTGTTCTCATCCCACCTTTCCAAAGACTGCCACTGTCATCCACTTTGGTGTACATCTATCCAGATGTTTATTTCTTTTCTTTTTTAAAAATATGTTATTTAGGGGATCCCTGGGTGGCTCAGCGGTTTAGCGCCTGCCTTTGGCCCGGGGCACGATCCTGGAGTCCTGGGATTGAGTCCTGCATTGGGCTCCCGGCATGGAGCCTGCTTCTCCCTCCTCCTGTGTCTCTGCCTCTCTCTCTCTCTCTCTCTCTCCCCTAAATAAATAAATAAATAAATAAATAAATAAATAAATAAATAACATCTTTTAAAAAACAAAGATGTTATTTATTCATGAGAGAGAGGCAGAGACACAGGCAGAGGGAGAAGCAGGGTCCCTCAGGGAGCCCGATGTGAGACTTGATCCCAGGACCCTGGGATCATGATCTGAGCTGAAGGCGGATGTTCAACCACTGAGCCACCCAGATGTCCCTCCAGATGTTTATTTCAGCATTTCTGTCCATAGATAGATCTGCATTTTGAAAATATAGCATTGTTTGGGGCACCTGGGTGGGGGTGATATATATATAGCATATAAACCATAAAAACAATGCTATATATATATTTTAAACAATGATATATATATATATATATATATCACCTATATATACATATGCCATACACATATATAGGGATCTCTCTCTCTCTCTCTATCTATCTATCTATCTATCTATATATATATATATATATATAGCATTGTTTTATGGTTTCCCCAAGTCCGTCATGGTAGACAGAGTTTACACTTTGCAAAGCATATCTTCATTAAAAAGTGCTTTGCAGATCCTAAAATATCTACTACAGTTTAGAAGCCCTCTTTGGTGGCTGAAGACACATTTCAGGCTATTCACTTATTCTTGGTCAGAGGATCTGAGGATCTCCCCTCTTTTTTTCAGACTGCAAATATTTTTGTATGTATCTTGAAAGGTCATCCATCTAAAATGTATAATTCAATGGCAGGGTTTTTTAGGCATATCCACAGAATTGTGCAACTATAACTACAATCTAATTTTAGAACATTTTAATCACCCCAAAAAAGAAACCCTGTGCCCTTCAGCAGTCACTTCCCATTTCCCCCATCCAGGGCCCTGGCAACTGCTAATCTACTTTCTGCCTCTATAGATTTGCCTATTCTGGACACTTTGTATAAATGGAATTGTCTAATAGATGATCTTCAAAAGGCTTTTCTTTTATAAGGAAAATTACTTTTCCTTTTGTAATAACAAATCACAATGTCATTATCACTCCTAACCAAAAAGGGAATAAAAACAAAACTGAAAGTATCCACAAGTTCTTTAAATCACCAAATATTTAGTCAATGTTCACATTTACAAATCTCAGATATTTCGCTTATAATTTAAAAAATATTTTCTCAGGGCATCTGGGTGGCTCAGTTGGTTGAGAGTCTACTCTTGGTTTCAGCTCAGGTCATGGTCTCAGGGTAGTGAGATCGAGCCCTGAGCCAGACTCTGCCATGGGAATGGAGCCTGCTTAAGTTTCTCTCTCCCTCTCCCTCTTCCTCCCTGTTCCCCCCGACCCTACTCTCCAGTAAATAGGGGCACCTGGGTGGCTCAGTCTGTTAAGCAGTCAACTCTTGATTTCGACTCAGGTCATGATCTCAGGGTCCTGGGATGGAGCCCAATGTGAGTCTCCACACTCCATACTCCATGGAATATGCTTGTTCCTCTCTCTCTGCTCCTCCTCTGGCTCTCACTCTCTCTCAAGTAAATAAATGAATAAATATCTTTTTAAAAATAAATAAATCTTAAAAAATAAAAAATGTTTTCCGAACCAAGATCCAAACAGGGTCCACCCATTGCAATTGGCTGATATCTCTTCAAACCTCCTTGTATCAACTGCTTCCCCTCTAGCACTTTTCCTTTACTTTGTAGTTGATCTGCTGGAGACCCAGGTTTTTGGCTGCAATAGAGAAGCACTCTCTGATAGAAATACAATGTGAGCAGGGTGCCTGGAGGGCTCAGTTGGTAGAACCTACAGCCCTTGATCTCAGGATTCTGAGTTTCAGCCCCACCTTGGGGATAGAGTTTACTTTTAAAAAACTAGAAATGCAGGGGCACCTGGGTGGCTCAGTAGTTGAGCATCTGTCTTCGGCTCAGGTCGTGATCCCGGGGTCCTGGGATTGAGTCCCACATCGGGCTCCCTGCAGGAGCCTGCTTCTCCCTCTGCCTGTGTCTCTGCCTCTCTGTGTGTGTCTCTCATGAATAAATAAATAAATAAAATCTTTTTTAAAAAATAAATTAATTAAAAAACCTATTCAACATCTTACATTCTTTTTTTCATGCTAAGTCTTTGAAATCCAGGATGCAAATCTCAATTTGCTCCAGCCTCCATTCAAGGACTTAGCAGCTGCAAGTGGCCCTTGGCTCTCATTGGAAAGTGCCTGTCCTGTTTGTAGAGTTTCCCACAGTTTCTATCTGGCCTAGATAAACTTGTAGTGTCACTTAACGTGCTCCTTCTTCCCCTCTGTTTCCTGTAAACTGAGACTTAGAAGCCCATCAGATGCAGGTTGGTTTGTTTTGTCGGCACATCCTCTGTGGAGATGCATACATTCAACAGGAGGCAAATCTTTTCCTGTTATTTCGCCTTTGGTTTGGTCAGCAGCTACCCATGTTCAATACCCAGACACATTAGTGTACTAGAGATCACAAAATGACAATATTCTCTCCCTCTCTCTTTTTTATTTTTATTTTTAAATCTTTTTATAAGACTTTATTTATTCATGAGAAATGGAGAGAGAGAGAAGAGGCAGAGACACAGGCAGAGGGAGAAGCAGGCTCCAAGCAGGGAGCCCGACGTGGGACTCGATCCTGGGTCTCCAGGATCACGCCCTGGACCAAAGGCGGCGCTACACCGCTCAGCCACCGCTGAGCTATCCCTCCCTCTCTCTTTTTTAAAAAAAATTCTCATTTCTAAGTGTTTGACCATTTACCAAGCATTGCATGGTTTTGTAAACACAAAGCTTCATAGGATTCCCAAATGCTTTACAAATATGTGTTTCACAACATGCTTTTTGGTTTCTTTATGGTTTATTAATTTTTTAAAAAGACTTAATTTATTTATTCATGAGAGACACAGAGAGAGAGAGAGAGAGAGAGAGAGAGGCAGAGACACAGGAAGAGGGAGAAGCAGGCTCCATGAAGAGAGTCCAATGTGGGACTCGATCCTGGGACTCGAGGATCACTCCCTGAGCCAAAGGCAGACACTCAACTGCTGAGCCACCCAAGCAACCCATCTTTATGGTTTAAAAGGCAAATTCAGGATTTAAATTTTTTTAAAGATTTTATTTATTTATTCATGAGAGACACAGAGAGACAGAGACATAGGGAGAGGGAGAAGAAGGTTCCCCACAGGGAGCCCGATGCAGGACTCAGTCTCCAGACCTGGGATCAGGCCCTGAGCTGAAGGCAGATGCTCCACCACTGAGCCACCCAAGTGCCTCAAGTTCAGGATTTTTAAAAGGACTTTTTAATTTTCAAAAATTATAATAAAGGGACAGACTCTTCTCTGATTTCAAGATGCTTAATTCACTTGATAAATGTGTCCTGAGCATCTACCATGTGTAACAGCAAGTAAAACAGAGTCCCCACCATCAGAGCAGACAGCCCAGTGGGGGGTGAAAATAACTAAAGAGGGCCTCCTGGCTCCGCTCAGTGGGTTAAGCATCCAACTCTTGATTTCAGCTTGGCCCATGATCAGGGTTGTAAGGTCCAGCCCCGCAGCTCTGGGCATAGAACCTGCTTAAGATTCTCTCTCTGCTCCTCCCCCTCCCGCTCTTTAAAAAATAAAAGAACTGAACAAAATAATTTCAGTTCTGAAAGGAATTTGCAGTCTGAAGGAAATAAGCAGGGTGGCATGCGAGAGAGCATGGGTAGAATAAGCCCAGTAAACTGGGTGGTTGGTGAAGGCCTTTGAGAAAAGGACATTGAAGCTGAGAGCTGAAATGTGCCACGTGGAGGTGGGGGAGGGTGTGGCATCCCAGACAAAGGGACAGCAAGTCTAAATGCTGAAAGGTGGGAACCAGAGGGACGGCAAGAGGGCCAGCATGACTGGTGAGGGCTGTTGATGGGGACAATGGGAGAGGTAAAGTGCAAGACGGGAGGGAGGCAGCAGGCATGCAGTGCCAGGTTGACTGTGGGGAACACTCAAATTTTTAACCTGAATGAGATGGAGCCAAGGGACGATTCTGAGCAGGGAGGGGTTATGTCCTTAGATGTTTATAGGGTCCCCCTGGCCCTGTGTGGGGGAACAGACTGGGGGGGCGGGCCAAGGGGGACCAGGGACAACAGGGAAGAGGTTGCTATGAAAGTCCAGTGGGAAACAGCATGGGACAAAATCAGGGTGGGGCCAGAGAGGGGGCAGATGTGTGTGGGTTCTTGATCTGTGAAAGCAGAGCTGACAGATTTGCTGATGAATCAGGTGTGGGCGGTGAGATTAAAAAAGAGGAATCAAGGATGACTCAAAGGTTTTAGCTTAAGCAGCTGGGTGGGTAGCAATGCTATTCCTGAGATGGGTAAGACAGTGGGAGGAGAGGTTTTGAAATCAAAAGTTCAGTTTGAACCATTTCCAGTTTGGGGTATAGATCCACAAAAAAAAAAAAAAAAAAAAAAAAAAAAAAAAAAAAAGTTGGGTAGGGGCTTCAGCTGTTAAGTGTCTTTATTTTGGGGAGAAGTTAGGGTGAGGTGTAAACTGGACAATCATTGGTGTGGGATAATGTCCATAGAGCCTTTGGCCTCAATGATATCTCCATGGAGAGTGTATGTCTCAAGAAAGGGGTGCAGATTCCAGGCCTGGTGCACCCAACCATTAAAATTCTGGAATAAAGGAGGACTCCAGCATAGGGAACTGATAGCAGGCAGAGAACAAGGGGGAGTGGGCATATGGACGATGACAAAAAGAGAGCCACAAATCACAAGAGCAGAGTCCAAGACTGAATGGAGGGGATGGAGTCCCAGGCTTCCCCCTAGGGAGAGGGTCTTTTAAGAAGGGGCAGTGTCACACTGCATCATAAGGGGAGGAGGCAGGTCGGTGCACTGAGGGTAGATGGTGAAGAGTTCCTGTGTGATTATGTCTCCACATTCTGTGGTTTCTAGAGCCCTTCATGATTTGCAAAGCATGTTACTCATTTAGAAAGCATTTTGCAAAGTTCTTGGCTACAAAGCACTTTTTCGAGCCAGAAGATTTCGCTTCTGTTCATACCTCAGAGCAGCATTTCACAAACTGCATGCTGCCATTCATCTGTGGGCCACAAAATTAATTAAGTCATGACCAGCATCCTTAAAAATAAAATAGACTAGAACACTGCAGAATGTGTTGCATAGTGAAAGTCAGAATTGTCTCATGAGCCCCCTTCTTTTGAGTCACACCATAAAATGCATTCTTACTGTGAGTGCAGTCAAAACATTTGAAAAACTGCTCAAGGGAACTTCTTGTAAAAAGTACATGGGAGAGCAATACAAGACTGTTCAATGAAAGTGTTGTCTGTAAAAAACAACAACAACAACAACAACAACAAAAAACCCCCCCACAAAACCAAAAACTGGAAACAACCTAAATGTCCAGTATCAGAAAGATATATAGTGTTAGATCTATAAAAAATACTATACAGCAGTTAAAATAAATTCATTTGATATATATATCAACATGGATAGATATTGAAAACCTACAATCAAGTGAAAAAAGCAAGTTTCAAATTATATGATTATGATAGCAATTCTTTAAAAAAATGCACAGGATACTATGTATTTTTGTGACAAAAATGCCAGGATATAGGTAGTAGAAGTACTGACACAGGTTTGGAAGGATATTATCAACTCCAGGATCGTGGTTACTTTGGGAGAGGGTGGGGGTGGCCAGGAGGGGAACGGACCAAAAATACACAGAAGGCTCCAATCATACCTGCAATGTTTTAGCTCTTAAATATATAGCATTAAAAAAAATGTATCAGCATGAGCATTTAAATCTGGGGTGATGAGCATATGGCTATTTCCAGTTGAAATTCAGAGCTCTCCCTGGTGTCAAGTGTCAATTATGTACTTGCTGGAAGAGGGTGGGGGTAGCACAAAAGGGCTTCGGGGAAGGTTTGGGGTGGGAAGTGACGTGTGTATCAGTCAGGGCCCTAGCCTCAAGGGCCTGGCCTGCAGAAGAGAGGAGTTACCTAACTTGGAGATAGAAGCAGCTGTGCGGGCAGGGCTGCAGGACTGACTTTGAGGGAGACACAGGACCAGCTCAGGGAGGAAGTGAGGGAAAGAGATGCCACAGCTCCATTCTCTTCCTGTTCCCTGACCCCAACTGGATAGACCCTGCCTACACTCTCAGGGTCCCAGAGAGCCTGTGGGGCAGCCCATGGGTGCCATCAAGCAGGGAGGGTAGACAGCAGGCCTGCATGGCACACGGAGAGCCTAGGGGCAGCATTTCTTTTTACATTTTATTTATTTATTTATTTATTTATTTATTTATTTACTTATTTATTTATTTATTTACTTATTATTTATGACATACAGAGAGAGAGGCAGAGACATAGGCAGAGGGAGAAGCAGGCTCCATGCAGGGAGCCCGATGCGGGACTCGATCCCAGGACCCAGGATGGCGACCTGAGCCAAAGCCAACCACTGTGAAGCCCCCCTTTTGGGGATCCTTCACATGAAACCTCTCCCAGGAAACTGAATCTCTCTTGCCAGGAACAGTCCTATAGCTTGACTCCTGGGCTCTGTGCTGCCCTTTGGATATTCAAGTGATCACTAAGGTCATCTCTCAGACCACACACTCAGGCGTCCCGGGGGCAGCATTTCTTTACCAATTACTACACAAGTGCTGAGTCTCCTCAGTTCACATCTTGCCATCTCTGAAAAAGGAATGTGTCTTACAGGAGACGGTGGCTCAGCTTTGTGGAAATACAGCCTCCTGGTATCTATTTTATTTTATTTTATTTTATTTTATTTTATTTTATTTTATTTTAGCCTCCTGGTATTTTAATTAGTGGGACAGCCCCATCTGTGCCAACCTTCCGGGTGTCGGCCTTGGGTGCTGCTTATGATTCTGGAATTTTCTGTCGTTATGAAAAGTCCACAACTGGGGCAGCCCCGGTGGCGCAGCGGTTTAGCGCCGCCTGCAGCCCAGGGCGTGATCCTGGAGACCCTGGATCGAGTCCCACATCGGGCTCCTGGTGCATGGAGCCTGCTTCTCTCTCTGCTTGTGTCTCTGCCTCTCATTCTCTCTCTGTGTCTCTATGAGTAAATAAATAAAATCTTAAAAAAAAAAAAAAAGTCCACAACTGTTTCGAGAAGAACCCCCGTGACCTCTCCCGCTCACCCCGCCCGCCCCAGGCTATGGACAGCCAGAAGCAGTTCACAGGCCCAGAGATCCAGTTCCTGCTTTCCTGCTCCGAGGCCGATGAGAACGAGATGATCAACTGCGAGGAGTTCGCCAACCGCTTCCAGGAGCCCGCCCGCGACATCGGCTTCAACGTGGCGGTGCTGCTGACCAACCTGTCGGAGCACGTGCCGCACGACCCGCGCCTGCGCAACTTCCTGGAGCTGGCCGAGAGCATCCTGGAGTACTTCCGGCCCTACCTGGGCCGCATCGAGATCATGGGCGCCTCGCGCCGCATCGAGCGGATCTACTTCGAGATCTCGGAGACCAACCGCACCCAGTGGGAGATGCCCCAGGTGGGCGGGCCTGCGCACGTGCATGCTCGCCTCCCCCGCTTCGGCGCACGCTCCTCGCACGCCTGGGCCCCGCGTCGTGGGTGCCCGCTTTGTGCACCCGCTGTGCGGGCCCTGGGGGGGCCCTCGCTCCGCCCATGCAAGCCCAGGCCCGCCCCTTGCACACATGTTATGGGCCCTACTGTGCCCTTGCACGTCCCCGGGTCTCCCCACCTCTTGCAGATTTACCCTTCGCTCATGCAGCAGCATCGCTGTGCCCTCACTGGCTGCTTGAACACCATGCCTGCCACTTGCACACCCACTCTGGGAGCTCTAGCATGTCCTTACAGTTCTGTTGCAACCACACCCACACCGTCACATACTGGAACACATTGGTTATACTTGGTTATACACCCCTTGCTCATCCGCCCAGCAGCTCCTGGTGTGCCCTCTCTTGGCTGTGGCCTACCCATGCCCTCTCTTCTGTACACTCACCTTGGGGGCTCCGGGGTGCCTTGCTATGCTGGCCTGCCCCTCACCAGTCAGCACATGGGCCTGCAAATGCTCTCTAAGGTCCTGGCACATGACATCCACTTCTTTGGGGTTCACTCGTGGGTGTACATCCCTTGTACACTCACCCTGAAGATACAGTCCTGGCACACCACATGGTTGTCCACCCCTCACTGATTCACTCCTCCCCCACATGCCCTCTCTGGCATGCCCATGATCACCTGTGCACACTTGGACCACCCTCCTGCTCACCCACAAGAGCACCTGAGTGTCGTTGGCGGCCAGGCCTACTCCTCAGCCTGATATGTGCTAACTCAGCCCATCTCATGCCCGCCCACTAATGTCTGAATGCCTCTTACACACTCGCTTGCCCCAAGAGTATGCTCATGTAGCCGTGGCAGGCCCCCAGCCCACCTCACACTTGGCTTGCTCATAGCTCCTATTCCCTATTCTCTGGGACTCTCAGGTGCCCCTCACACACTCAGCCTCTAGCCCTGACTCTGTTGCCCTGGTGGCCCTCCTGCTCACACACACTGCATGCCCCTTACACCCACACTTCCCATTTGTTCCTCACCTGCACATTCCTCCACATGCTCTTGCACACTGCTTCCCATCTCACACTTGTAGCCCATGAGGCTTTCACTCCCATCACCTCTTCAACAACTGGGCTGCTCATGTCTCCTCGGTGACACCTGGTTCAAGCACACTCGGGCTTATGTACCACACTGAACCCTGTCCTCATATTCTGGGTCTTACTGCACTGGCTCCTGAGTCCCCCTTGCACACTCATGCTTGCCTCACATGCACTGATGCTAGGAATCGTAGGCCCCTCCCACACTAACACTACTCTCTGGTTTGGGCCCCAGGCCCCCTGCATAGCTGCCCTGTGTGCCCATGTCCACCGTGTACACTTAAGCCCCACACGGCCACATATTTCCCAGATCCTTCTGTATTGCCACCCAATTCCTCCCTTAGTCCCTGGTGCCCTCTCACAAGGCTCTTGCACGTCAGCCCCCTCACATACTCCCAGGATCCCTCCAGACTTTGCACATTCCCCTGTGCCCCCTGGGGCCCGATTGCATACTCCCCACCATCACCATCCTGGCACTCAGGATGTCTCCCACGTCCCTTCATCTACAGGAAGCCCCGGCTCACCACCCGCCCTTCACCCTCTGGCTCCTGCCGTGGGAGCTCCACCCACCTCCTCCCGGTCCCCACCTCTCACGTGCTCCCCACATGCACGCTCTTTCTTAGTGTCCTTCCTCCAGACACCCGCCGCTGCCTGCTTGCCCCCTCCCATTCCCACTTTCTCCTTCTGGTCAAGTCCACGCATGCGGAGTGCACCTCCCCCGCTCTGCAGCCACGGAACAGCGCGCACTGTGTGGCATTTATTAGGCACCAGGCGCTGTTCTAATCCCTGGGCATCTATGAACCCATTGAATCCGCACACCAACCCTATAACTGAGGTCCCACTATTATCCCCCAGTTGTGGAGGGGGAAACGGAGGCCCCGAGGGTTACGTCTGAATCACCCAGCGACTCCGTGGCAGCATCGGGGTTGGAACCCAGACGGGCGGGCTGGCTGCAGGGCCTTTGCCCTCCACGCTCCATCTCTCGAAGGAGCGAACAGCATCGATTCCGGAGCCAGCTTGCGGGGAATTCGAATCTCCCCCCCCCCCCCCCCGTCTGCCACCCCTGGGCCTCGGCCCCCCGGGGACGTGCCTTGCGAAGGCCCCGGTTTCCCCAGCTGCGAAATGGGGATCAGAGCCCGGCGCCCAGGAATGCTTGTGCACGCTCGGTGCGGGGCCCGCGGCCCACGCTCACCCCGGTGCCCCCCCGCGCCGCGCGCAGGTGAAGGAGTCCAAGCGCCAGTTCATCTTCGACGTGGTGAACGAGGGCGGCGAGTCCGAGAAGATGGAGCTGTTCGTGAGCTTCTGCGAGGACACCATCTTCGAGATGCAGATCGCCGCGCAGATCTCCGAGCCCGAGGGCGAGCCCGAGGCGGACGACGACGACGGCGCGGCCGAGGCGGGCGTCGAGGGCGCCGAGGAGGGCGCGGCGGGGCCCGAGGGCGCGGCGGGGCCGGCGGCGGCGGGCGTGACGGCGCGCGCGGCGGCCGCGGCGGCCCGGGCCCTGCGCGGCCTCAGCTACCGGAGCCTGCGGCGGCGCGTGCGGCGGCTGCGGCGGCTGACGGCGCGCGAGGCGGCCGCGGCGGTGGCGGCGCTGCTCTGGGCGGCGGTGGCGCGCGCGGCGGGCGCGGGCGCGGGGGCGGCGGCGGGCGCGCTGCGCCTGCTCTGGGGCTCGCTCTTCGGCGGCGGCCTGGTGGAGGGCGCCAAGAAGGTGACGGTGACCGAGCTCCTGGCCGGCATGCCCGACCCCACGGGCGACGAGGTGCACGGCGAGCAGCCGGCGGGGCCCGGCGGCGACGCGGACGGCGAGGGCGCGGGCGAGGGCGCGGACGGCGAGGCCGAGGGCGCGGGCGACGAGGAGGCGGCGGCGCACGAGGCCGGCCCCGGAGGCCCCGACGGGGCGGTGGCGGTGGCCGAGGGCGGCCCGTTCCGGCCCGAGGGGGCGGGCGGCCTCGGGGACATGGGCGACACGACGCCGGCGGAGCCGCCCACGCCCGAGGGCTCCCCCATCATCAAGAGGAAGCTGGGGGTGAGCGGCCCCCGGGGCGGGGCGGGGGGACGGGGGCTCGGAGACCGGGGGCGTAGGAGGGAGGACGGGAGCTCCGACGGGGAGGGAGGCCCAGACGGAGAGCCTGAGACATAGGCCCGCAGAGACAACCCAGAGACACAGACAGGGACCGGCGGTGGGGAGCCGCGGAGCAGTGCACCCCGAGATGGAGCCCCGCCAGCGGCGGTGAAACAGGGAGTATTGCTGGGAGAGAGAGGTAAAGAGAGAGGAGAGACCCCGAAACCAAACTAGACGGGGAAACGGGGCCAGCACCGAGAACAGCCCGGGATGGAGTCAGGGAGCTGGGGGAGCCCCCCTCACAGAGGCACATGTTGTGGGGAATCAGTAGCCCACCTCCTTGGGCCCTCCGTGCCCCTGGGGGTGCCCCGGGGTGTCAAGGCGACGGGAAGCCCCGGGGAACAAGAACTGCATTGGAATCCGCCTGCCCCTGCACAGGGCTTTGGCAAGGCGCTCCACCTTTCCGAGCCTCAGTTTCCCCTCTGTGAAACGAGTCTTATAATCCCTCTTCTGATGGGAGGAGAGGAAAACGCAGGGGGAAATGACCAGGAAGGGACCCCGAGAGAGAGACAGGCAGATCAGCTCTGAGAGGCGCTGGGAGTGGGGGCTCCCCCCTGATGCTTGCCCTGCTGCCAGGTGGATGGAGAGGAAGAGGAGCTGCCCCCGGAGCCGGAGCCCGAGCCGGAGCCCGAGCCCGAGAAAGCTGAGTGAGTAGCCTTGGAGTCCAAGGGGCCCGGCCCCTCTCATTGCCTCCCTCCTGGACTGGGAGCCTCTTGAGGTCACCTGTGCCCTCAGCGTCACCCAGACGGGGACGGGGCCCAGAGGATGGGCTCTGTCAAAGGGAGAGGAGAAATGAAGGCTCCTCTCTTACCCCCAAGCCCTCCTGGGGGCTGTTCCTCTGCCCAGAATGCTTTCTCCCATGTTCATCTCAGTCTTCCTCTTTCCTGTTTTGGCTCACTGTCTCCTTCTCCAGGAAGCTTACCTTCACACACACACACACACACACACACACACCAGCCACCAAGTCGAAGAGGTGTTTCTGGGCCCTCACACACCCCTGAGCTTCCCCCATCCCAGCCCGGACCTCTCTGGGCTGTGCTGCCTGGTGACCATTGGACTGAGCCCCATGAAGGCAGTGACTCCTCACCATGTTCCCGACACCATCTAGACCTGGGCCAAGGATGGGGTAGGCCCCCGGCACATAGCTCTGAGTGATTGAAGGGATTGCCCCGGGCACCTCCTCATTTTCCATGTCTTGCCCTGCAGTGCTGAGAATGGGGAGAAGGAAGAAGTCCCCGAGCCCCCACCAGAGCCCCCCAAGAAGACAGCACCTCCTCCACCCCCTCCAAAGAAGGAGGAGGCTGGAGGCGCAGGCTTGGAATTCTGGGGAGAACTGGAAGTGCAGAGGGTGAAGTTCTTGGTGAGGACCAAGCAAGGGCTTGCTGACACTTCCTGTCCCAGGGAGACCCCTCGGGGCACTCACACCACCTCTTCTCTGCACCCTCCGTGTGAGCTCACCCATGCCAGGCTAATCTCTCAGGCCTGAGGGCAGAGATGTCCCCAGACGGAGTCAGGACCTGGTCACAGGGCAGCATTTTGGGTGGTCCCCCGCTTGGCTCCTCAGCCTCTCCTGCTCAAGACCCTTATTCCAGCCTCCATACCTTTGCTCACTTGGGGCCACCTGCCCAGGCTTCCCACCCCCATCCACTCTCCAGTGCTAAACCCAGCCGAGGCCTGTCTCTTGGCTCTCTCAGCCTTTGGGTCAGAGCCACCACACCAGTCCCAGCCCCTCCTGTTCGAGCTTGAGGGGAGAACTCCTCTCCTCATCCAAGCCAGGAAGAAGGGAGGGAGTTTAGGGTTCAGGGCTCCACCTGTCCTGCCTCCTGTCCAGGCCCAGCCTGACATGAGGGGCTGAAGGAAACATGTTGGGAGGAAGGTGGTCCAGCGAGGACGCGTGGGAAGAACGAGGGGCAGGGAGAGCGCTGGAGAGAGAGAGAGGGAGCGAGAGATGGAAGTAGGTGTCCTCTGCCTGGGGTACCGCGGACGGGGCAGCCTCACACAGGAAGCAGCATAGCAGGGTGGTCGGGAGCGTGGACTCTGGAGGTTGAGTGGCTGGCCTCAAACCTCTGGTCTCCCACTTCTTGGCTGTGTGGCCTTGAGCAAGGCCTCTCACCTCCCTGAGCCGTGGTGTTCTCATCTGTAAAATGAGCATATGGACCGTGCCCGCTTCATAGGGATGCGGTGAGAGCCACACAAGTTCGTAGATCTTGGTATACAGTAAGCACTCAATAACCACGAGGTTGTGGGACCAGATTGTGGACTGTCGGGTGGACGATGGGGTGAATTCCCCAGGGAAGAAGGTGGACTGTGAGTTCTTTCTCTTTCTCTCCTCATCTTAGAACTACCTCTCTCGGAACTTCTACACCCTGCGATTCCTTG
The DNA here is from genome assembly GCF_048164855.1 of Canis lupus baileyi. Lineage (NCBI taxonomy): Eukaryota > Metazoa > Chordata > Mammalia > Carnivora > Canidae > Canis > Canis lupus. The sequence continues at coordinate 114,967,271 of NC_132838.1, read as the reverse complement.
CCCTCTTCTTGGCATTTGCCATCAACTTCATCCTGCTGTTTTATAAGGTGCTGGTCACCAGGGGCCAGGAGGATCCGGCGCTTATCCGGGCTGGGGGAGGGGCAGCTCACCCCCTACCAGGTTCTCCGGGCCCTCACAGTTGGACAGGGCGTTGGATTAGGGGTTCCTAGGGAGGATACTGGCTGGACACCTGGATCTTGGGGCCCCCAAAGGAGTCTGTGTGGGTATCTGGGTGCATCTGGGCGGATGCCTGCCTGGGTGCAGGAGTTACAGCAGGGAACCAGTTCAGGCTTCCATGCCCAGCTCTGCCACTCGCCAGCCCTGTGTCCCTGGGTGCAGGCCTTTGCCCCCCCCCGCACCCCCCCCCCGCAACACACACTGAGTCAATTAAGCATATTTGCTTTCGCATAAGCTAACATTTGTAGGGAGGAGGAAAACGGGCAGCTCATGGAATGGAAGGAAAGGGCTAAGAACCAGGCCTCCTGAAAGACACAGCGCCCCGTGCGGTCTTGCCAGAGATCTAGATACCAGGACAGAGAAGCAGTTCAGGGGCTTCTGTGGGGTCGAATCCTGGCTCTAACACCCACTGGCTGTATGATATTAGACAAGGGACTTAACCTCACCATGCCTCAATTTCCTCATCTGCAAAATGGGACAATGACAGTGTCTACCCCGGAGAGCTGTAGGAATTAAAAGAGGAGCAGCATGTGTAAAGCACTTAGGACAGTACTTGGCATATGGAAAGTGCTGTGGAAGTGTTAGCTGTGACGAATTTTAGGATTCACGTTAATAGTGGTGGTCAGTCTCTTTAAGGCTCCAGTGTCCAGTTGAATCAGCTGGAACTTAGTAATTCCATCAGTTCAATAGTCAAATTCCCAGGTCAGAGCCTGATTGGCTAGCTAGGGTTCCAGGCCCACCCTTCATCTTGATTGACAGTCTCATTGAGATTGTATCTGACAGGGGCCCCCAGACCAACCTCAGGTGTGGAGGCTATTAATTTTGATCGTGGGTTCCGGGTGAGACAGACCAGGGGCCAGGACGCCAGGGTCCCCATCCTGACCCACCTCTGCCCCCCTGCAGGTCTCAGACTCTCCACCAGGGGAGGACGACATGGAGGGCTCAGCAGCTGGGGACCTGTCAGGTGCAGGGTCTGGTGGCGGCTCAGGCTGGGGCTCGGGGGCCGGCGAGGAAGCAGAGGGCGACGAGGATGAGAACATGGTCTACTACTTCCTGGAGGAGAGCACGGGCTACATGGAGCCCGCCCTGCGTTGCTTGAGTCTCCTCCATACCCTGGTGGCCTTTCTTTGCATCATCGGCTACAACTGCCTCAAGGTGGGTCATGACCATGGTTCTGGGGCAGGGGCTGGGTGGGTGGGGTCTCCTCTGGTGGTTGGGACAGGGGACCTGGAGCCAGAGTCAGGGCCAGGGATCTGGGTACAGGACTGGGGTCTTCAGCAAGGACAGCGTTCAAACTGGGAACGAATGGGGGTCACAGTGGAGGAGCCAGGTCTTGTGACTATGGTAATTTGTGGATCAAGAGGCCAAATCTGTCATTGCAAATATTACTTTCTGTACGCTGATCAGTTGGTGAATGGAGGCCCGTGGGTGTCTGTGGGGTCTCAGACATAACATGGGTGCTAACAGGGGGGAAGTGGATTCTGACACAACGATGCCTGAGGTTTGTGATGCCCCCGAGAGCTTCAGTTTGGGGTCCATGGGGTCTATTTCAGCAAATATTTTTTTTAAAGATTTTACTCATTTAATAGAGAGACACCACAAGCAGGGGGAGGAGCAGAGGGAGAGGGAGAAGCAGGCTCCCCACTGAGCAGGGATCCCGATATGGGGCTCAATCCCAGAACCCTGAGGTCAGGACCTGAGCCAAAAGCAGACACTTAACTGTCTGAGCCACCGAGGTGTTCCTAAATTTCAGCAAATCTTGATACTTTGCTATGGGATGAATAGAGTTCTTTTGACTTAGGACTTTTGCATCTGCTGTTCCCTCTGCCCGGAATGCTTTGCCTTACTTTCAGATCCTTTTACCTGGCTCTGTTTTATTCATCCCCCTCCCTTGGGAAGCCCCAGAGTGCATCAGACACCACTTCTGGGCTCTCCTGACTTTCTCCCACCCCAGCCCTGATCCATCGGCCTACCTTTCCCCATTGCCACCCTGATTGCTTTGGGGAAGCTCCTCTGACCTGGGGTCTCACACTGGCTCTGGCAAGATCTCATGGTTCCCGCTGAGGCTTTGGTCTCCTCAGGTGCCTGACGCCCACCTCTGTACCTCCCTGCACAATCCAGGTGCCCCTGGTGATCTTTAAACGGGAAAAGGAGCTGGCCCGAAAGCTGGAGTTTGACGGCCTCTACATCACGGAACAGCCTGAGGATGATGACGTGAAGGGGCAATGGGACCGACTGGTGCTCAACACACCGTAAGGACTGGCCCCCCACCTCAGGGCGGGTGGGGGCACAGAACTGGGGTTCTACTCCAGGCCAGGCCTAGGCATCAGAAGACTGAGGTTCCCTATCACTGGAGGCCCTGACTCAATGTCCCCAAGCCTCAGTCTTCCTCTCCATAATGCAGACAAACTTCTAGTGTGTTAAAGTACCTGTGGGGGTGCTGGTGACACACGGGGATCCCTGGGGCCCAGACCCTGGAGATTCTGGTTCAGTGAGTCTGGGGTGGGGCCCAGGAACCTGCATTTAAACTCCACCCCTGGGGATCCCTGGGTGGCTCAGTGGTTTAGCGCCTGCCTTTGGTCGGGAGTGTGATCCTGGAGTCCTAGGATCGAGTCCCACATCAGGCTCCCTGCATGGAGCCTGCTTCTCCCTCTGCCTGTGTCTCTGCCTCTCTCTCTCTCTCTCTGTCTCTCATTGATAAATGGATAAAATCTTTAAAAAATAATAATAAACCCCACCCCTACATGTGATTCCTACCCAGCTGCCATGAGTAAGCAATAGGAAATCATTGGGTTTTTAAATTGACCCCAGAGGATCCCTGGGTGGCGCAGCGGTTTGGCACCTGCCTTTGGCCCAGGGCGTGATCCTGGAGACCCGGGATCGAATCCCACGTCGGGCTCCCGGTGCATGGAGCCTGCTTCTCCCTCTGCCTATGTCTCTGCCTCTCTCTCTCTCTGTGACAATCATAAATAATAAATAAAAATTTAAAAAAAATAAATAAAATAAATTGACCCCAGAGAGGGAACGAGGGTGTGTGAGAGCAATGGGGTGGGATTCTGGACTCTCAAACTGCTCTCCCAGCCCATTCTGTCCCCGCCCCCCCCATCAAGTCCCATTTCATGTGTTCATACAGTGGGGCCTCCTCATTTCTGGAATAAGAACACCAGATCAAGTTCAAAGCCTGGGAATTCTTGGTCAAGTCACAGCCTCTCTGTGCCTCAGTTTCCTAATCTGTGACAGTAATAGCACCAAGGATCTTTTTTTTTTTATTATTCATGAGAGACACAGAGAGAGGCAGAAACATAGGCAGAGGGAGAAGCAGGCTCCCTGATGCGGGACTCAATCCCTAGACTGGGATCAAGCCGGGAGCCCAAGGCAGAGATGCTCAACCCCTGAGCCACCCAGGCGACCCGAGCACCAAGGCTCTTGTAACAATGAAATGAGCTCATGTAGTTTCTGGGCCACAGTGAGTCCTAAATGAGCATTGGAAGTTATTTTATGATGCGGTCCTGCCCAGGAGAAGTGATGTGAGGAGGGACAGAGGCCACACCAAGGACATCCTGTGCTCTGTCACCGTCTGAGGCACATCTAACTTCTACACATTCAAGTACACGTGCTTAACAGAGTCAAGGAGAAACATGTTTATTTTTAAAAAAATTTTTAACATTGTGTTTATTTATTTGAGGGGGGAGGGAGGAGCAGACTCCAGACACAGGGCTCCATCCCGGGACCGGAAACATGACCTGAGGGGAAACCAAGAGCTGGTGGCTTAACCAGCTGAGCTGCCAGGGTGCTCCAGAAACATCCGTTTAAGGTTGTGTTTGCCCAAGACCGTGACTTCTAAATACCATTTCCCACAAAAAGGAGCCAAGCTCCTTGGAGAAGATTTCAGGGCTGGGGCAGGGAGGTGCCATCGCCGAGGTCACCCTGTGTCAGAGAGGACAGCGCGAGGACCTGCTGAAAGGACCCCCTGCCCGTGGAAGCGGCTCCCGCTGGACAAACCAGGGGACAGTGAGGAGCCGCGAATCCAAACACATCAAACACGCCTGAACCCGTGGATCCTTGATAACTCTCCACTCCAAACCCCACAAAACCCACTGGCCACCCTGCAGGATTTGAGGGCCTCCACTTGTGGGCCAGAATCATCCAGTAAGCTTCCACAAAATGGTGTGAGAAAGCACAGCAGTGCTCCGGAGCAAGACAGGCTGCTGGCTGGGAGCCCTCCCTGCCCTTCCCACGCAACAGCTGCCCCACGGGAGGGCCGTGTGGGGTCTTCCGCACATCCTGGCCCTGAAGGCACACCCGCGGCCTCTCCCAACATGGCGGCCTCCCCAAACACTGCAGGCTGCCCCCAACATGGCGGCCTCCCCAAACAGGGCAGACTGCCTCCAAACACGGCATCCTCCCCCAAACACGACAGGCTGCCCAAACACGGCGGCCTCCCCCAAACATGGTGTACACACACACTCCACACGGCAGGCTGCCCCCAACATGGCGGCCTCCCCCAATATGGCATCCTCCCCCAAACACAGCAGGCTGCCCTCCAACGTGGGGGGCTCCCCAAAATGGCGGGCTCCTCCAAAGATGGCGGTGGGGGCAATGGTTGACCTGGGGCAAACTTGACCTTGCAAGAGGTTTTTTTTTTCCCCCCTTATTTTTTTATTTGTTTATTTATTTATTTATTTATTTTTATTTTTTATTGGTGTTCAATTTGCCCACATATAGAATAACACCCAGTGCTCATCCCATCACGTGTCCCCCTCAGTGCCCGTCACCCACTCACCCCCAACCCCCGCCCACCTCCCTTTCTACCACCCCTAGTTCGTTTCCCAGAGTTAGGAGTCTCTCATGTTCTGTCTCCCTTTCTGATGTTTCCCACTTATTTTTTCTCCTTTCCCTTTTATTCCCTTTCACTATTTTTTATATTCCCCAAATGAATGAGACCATGTAATGTTTGTCCTTCTCCGATTGACGTATTTCATTCAGCATAATACCCTCCAGTTACATCCACGTCGAAGCAAATGGCAGGTATTTGTCGTTTCTAATGGCTGAGTAATAGCAAGCGTTCTTTAAAGCCCGAATCCAAGTGAGATACAACCGTACTGTGCGGGGTCCCCCATGAGAAAGCCATGGGAACTGCGACACCCTGGCCTGGCTGGCGACTCCTGCCCTTCCTGCCCTAACATCTCGGTCTCTCTCTCTCTCTCTCTCTCTCCCCGCCCCCCGCAGGTCTTTCCCCAGCAACTACTGGGACAAGTTTGTCAAGCGGAAGGTGAGGGTGACAACGTGGGTGGGAGGGTGGAAGGGCCTCCCGGGCTGGGTCCCCTGCTGTGCCACCTGGCCATCCCAGCCCCACAAGGGCTCGTGTTGTGTGCGACCTTGGGCAAGGGGCTGTGGCTCCCTGGGCAGCACCTCAGTTTGCCCATCTGGAAATGGGCGCAGTAGTCACACTTACTTGATGTGATACGTGCAACGGGCGTAGCATAGAGCCTGGCGCAGAGCGAGTACCAGTGAGTACCAGTGAAGAGGGAAGAGGGGGAGGTGAAGTGGGCCGTTCGGAGCGCACAGACTCTCGAGCTGAATGGCCTGCTTTTACCTCTCCCTGTGTCAGGCTTTCTGTGCCTCAGTTTCCCTCAGATTCAAAGTAAGGTTGTAAGAGGGCTGACCCCACGAAGCTGTTGCAAAGATTATATGGCCCACTGCATGGGCAGTATCTAGCACGTAGGAAAACCAGATCATTCGCTCAACAAGCATTTATCAAACACCTGCTGTGTGCCAGGAATCACTTTAGGGAGCTGGAATCCAGCGGCAAGCACGACACCGGAGCTGGCAAGACAGATGATGAGCACATTCATAGGGGGTTAGGTGATGATAATGTGCTACAAGAAGAAAAAGCAGTGAAGAGGGGAGCGTGTGCGTGTGCGTGTGCATGAGTGTGTGTGTTGGCCAGGAGGAGGCAGGAAAGGACACACTAGTTAATGAGGTGAAGGGGTGAATCAGGTAGAAATCTGGGGGAAGGGAAGCCTGGGTGGCTCAGTGGTTGAGCGTCTGTCTTCGGCTCAGGTGGTGAACCCGGGGTCCTGGGATCCAGTCCCCCATCGGGCTCCCTGCATGGAGCCTGCTTCTCCCTCTGCCTGTGTCTCTTCCCCTCTCTCTGTGCCTCTCATGAATAAATAAATAAAAATATTTTTTTAAAAAGAAAGAAATCTGGGGGAAGTGTCCTAGGCAGGGGCAACAGCCAGTGCAAACCCCCTGAGGCAGAAATGTCTGGTATATTTGAGGAACTGTGAGGAGGTCTGCGGGTCTGTATGGCGGAAGCAGAGTGAATGAGGGAGGTGAGTGGGAAAAGTTCACAGATGACAGCGGCCCGATTATAGAGGGTTCCTCGACTACCAATCTAATAATAATAAATTATCCCTATTAATGTGGCCAATGAATCAACTGAATCTTTATCACGTTTGGACCCTCCCCCTGAGGATCTGAAGAAAACTGGCCCTTCTCTCCAGGAAAAAATGCACCCCTAATTTCTCACACCAAGTTGAGAGTGTCTCCAGAAACCACCCCACACACACACGGAGGCTGGGGCCCTCCCCCACTCCAGCTGCATCCCCACGGCCACATGCTCCCCTGTGCAGGTCCTGGACAAGCACGGCGACATCTACGGGCGGGAGCGGATCGCGGAGCTGCTGGGCATGGATCTGGCCACGCTGGAGATCACGGCCCACAACGAGCGTAAGCCTGAACCACCCCCCGGGCTGCTCACCTGGTGAGTCAGGGACTGCCCTGCACAGCCCCGGGGTGGCCAGGGAAGGTGGCCAGGGCCTGAGCCTCAGGCATCCCCTTCCTCCCACCCCACACAGGCTCATGTCCATTGACGTCAAGTACCAGATCTGGAAGTTCGGGGTCATCTTCACAGACAATGTGAGGAGGGGCCATCGGTGGGGGATGACCTGCAGGAGAAGGGCCTTTGGGGGGCTGGGGGCTCCACTCCCAGGTGTGTCTGACCAGGGACTGACTCCTGAGCCCCTGTGCACCCCTGGTCCTATGAGACCTGCTGCCCCCCAAGGCCCCCTGTCCCTCAGGTGCTCTTAAATTCTCAGACCGTGTCCTTCAGCAGAGGGTTCCCCAGCTACCCCCAGGATGGCTTTGCCCCCAGAGTGCTCCATTACTGCAGAGTGCTCCCGATCCTCTAAATACTCTGAGATGGCACCCCGACCCCAGAGCGCTGGATCCGTGTTCCCAGAGTGCTCCCTAACCCCCCCAATGCTCCTTGACCCTCATGAACCCTCCCTGAACCCTGAGTGCTCCCCATGAGTCCCCCATGTGCTTCCTGACTCCTGACCCTGTGTGCCCACAGTCTTTCCTATATCTGGGCTGGTACATGGTGATGTCCCTCCTGGGACACTACAACAACTTCTTCTTTGCTGCCCACCTCCTGGACATTGCCATGGGTGTCAAGACGCTGCGCACCATCCTCTCCTCTGTCACGCATAATGGGAAGCAGGTGTGGAGAGGACCTGACTGTGGGCTGTGAGCCTGGCAGGGAGGAGCCGGCGGTCTGAGCCGGGTGGGGGGGGAGGGTTGGGCAGGTCCCTCGAGGAGGGGCGAGGCTGGGCGGGCTGAGCCAGGGTGGGTGTGGGTCGTGAGACCCTGGAGGGAGGGCCACACTGACAGTGAGGGCCGGGGAGGCCCAGCACGGAGCTGACGGCTATGCGCGCCCCCCAGCTGGTGATGACCGTGGGCCTCCTGGCGGTGGTGGTCTACCTGTACACCGTGGTGGCCTTCAACTTCTTCCGCAAGTTCTACAACAAGAGCGAGGACGAGGACGAGCCCGACATGAAGTGTGATGACATGATGACGGTGAGCCCCTCCCCTGGCACTCTCGGGCCGGTCACTGACCATCCGACCCTCAGTGCTCCCATCTGTAAAGGGGGTTAATGGTGGTACCCACCCCGTAGACTTATCGCGAGGGTTCCGCGAGCTGAGACTCGTGAGGGACTTTGTTGAAGAGCGCCAGGCTCCTAACCGGTGCTCAGTAAGCGTCAGCCGCCGCTGGAATGCTACTTGAGCCTTTAAAGCTGGTATGAAACTATTATGGGAAGGTGCTCAGGCATGGCGCACCTGTCACTCACATGCCATGAGACCTTGGGTGGTCCTCTCAACCTCCCGGTGCTCTGGTGTCCTGCCCTGCAAAATGGCTGTGTAATAACAGTGCCTACAGCCTACAGCTGGTTTTAGGACTCAATGGAGCTCCCTTAAAAGTCATAGAATGGTACTGGCATGAATTAAGATTGCATAGGTGTAGCTGCTCTCATCGTTAGCTATAAAAGTTTCACCCAGGGGTGCCCCGTGGGCTCCGTAGGTAGAGCAAGTATGCGACTCTTGATCTCAGGGTTGTAAGTCCAAAGTCCCACATCAAGGATAGAGATTACTTAAAAAAAAAAATATATATATATATATATATACATATAAATTTCACCCAAAGTATCAGCATGCCATGCTTGTTTACACTTTCTCTTTTACTCCAACTGTGGTGGTCCTAACCCAGATGGAGCTGGCTCAACTGGAGGCATAGGTCACAGTGGAGAAGAATTTATCTCCGGGTGATCTCACGAGATGTCCGGTACCCTGGTGCCATGTTCTCAGGACCCAGTTCAGCTCCTCAGCGTGACATCTGAGGCCCCGCCAGACCTAGTCTTGCATATAGCCCTGTTCCCACCAGTCACCAGCCTTGGCTCTTAACCAAGACGAGGGGTCCTCTCACTTCCTGGGGATGCAGAGAGAATAAGCATAAAGTTTTTCCCAAAGGCCAGGAAGACCTTGCCCCCCTCCCTGCTCAGAACCTTCTCGTACCTCTCCAGTGCTGTGTGATAAAATCGAATCCCTCACTGTGGCTTACAAGGCCAGGGAACAGCCAGCTTTGCCTGAGTCTAACCACAGGCTCTCTTGCTTTCTGCTCTCTGGCTGCCCGTCTTCTTTCAGTTCCCCTAAGACCATGTGTTTCCTCCCACCCAGGCCCTTTGCATCTGACATTCTCTCCCTCCGCCACCACAGGCCCCAGGTCCACGCCTCTCTTTCATTGACACGTCACCTTTCAACTCCAGTGCTGCCTCCTACAGAAAGCCCTCCCTGACCATTGGCGGGCCTCATTTTTCTCCCTGCTCTTGCTCAAGGAGCTCTCATTTCTAGCCTCGCTGAAGCTCTTTCAGTTCCTCCGGGGAGCAAAATGTCTTCTTCGCTCCCCAGTGGTGACAGAACACATGTGGTTTCCTCTGCCTGGAACACTTTCTCCCACCTAACACCTCCTTCAAGTTCCAGCTCCCACGTGTCCCCTCTTCTAGGGAAATCTTGCCTGGTCCCCCTGACTGAGGCAGGCCTTCAAAGCTTCAGAGCTTCCTGCGCTTCCCCCACCCTGGCTCTGTCCCTCAGCCTGTGTTCTCCCTATCACAGCTTTGATCATTTCTGGACTGTCACTATCTGATGCCATGTTCGTGAACCCTGAGAGGGTGGGGTGCAGAGCCGTCTCAGTCCATTGCTATGTCCCCTGTCCCCTGCTTGGTGAATGTCAAGTCACAGAACGCATGACCAGTATGCTTCTCACCCTCCCCCACAGTGTTACCTGTTCCACATGTACGTGGGTGTCCGAGCTGGTGGCGGCATCGGGGATGAGATTGAGGACCCAGCGGGCGATGAATATGAGCTGTACCGGGTGGTCTTCGACATCACCTTCTTCTTCTTCGTCATCGTCATCCTGCTGGCCATCATTCAGGGTCAGTGCTGGTCACGGCTGTGACAGTGGGGGGCCCAGTGCCCAGAGGCACACTAGCTCCTTTTAAGAGTGCAGACTGCCTGGACTCATATCCTGGCTCTGCCTCTTCCTACTGTGAGACTTGAGGCAAGTGACCTCTCTGGGTCTCAGTTTCTCCATCTGCAAATGAAGAAATTAACGATCCTAAAACCTCGCAGGGTTATGGTGAGAAGTCACTTCCTAGGTGTTTTGCTCATAGCAAGTGCTCAGTAAAGGCTAAGTGTTATTATCTCTGGGAAGCAAGGTGAGATGGGGGAGATGGGGGACGGGAGGCAAGGCTCAGAGGGAGGTAGCCGGAAGAGGGAGGAGTCTGAGTTGGGTCAGAGGGTGGGCGCTGACTTGCACCTGCCACCACAGGTCTGATCATTGACGCTTTTGGCGAGCTCCGAGACCAACAAGAGCAAGTGAAGGAAGATATGGAGGTAGATCAAGTCTGGGGGCGACCCCGAGGGAATTCGGGATAGTGGGGGGTAGGGTGTGAATGGGCCTGGATTCTGATGTCCCCCGTCACCCACAGACCAAGTGCTTCATCTGCGGCATCGGCAGCGATTACTTCGATACGACACCGCACGGGTTCGAGACGCACACGCTAGAGGAGCACAACCTGGCCAATTACATGTGAGCATGGGCCCGCTGGCCAATCAGGGGGTGGGGGCGTGGGTCACTGAGCCTTGGCCAGTTAGGTGTGGTCTCCAGGTGGGTGGATTCCCAACCGGCCAATCAGAAGGAGTAGGGTAGTCCTGACCTATCTCCGCCGCTCTCCCATCCCCAGGTTTTTCCTGATGTATCTGATAAATAAGGACGAGACGGAACACACGGGCCAGGTAACGGGGTCTTAATGGGAGGACAGTGGGCAGGGTCCTGAAGAGTTTAAATTTAAGGTCAAGCAGCAGGTGGCAGTAAAAAGCTCGTGTCAGCCTGAGCGTTGGAGGATGTGACCATTCTTCCCCACGCCCCAACCCTAGGAGTCTTATGTCTGGAAGATGTACCAAGAGAGATGTTGGGACTTCTTCCCAGCTGGCGACTGTTTCCGCAAGCAGTACGAGGACCAGCTTAGCTGAGACACCCCCAGCTGGCCCTTCACCCCCACCTCAAGTGCCTTACTCTTCCAAGTCCCTTAGCCCCCAAACCCGCCCCCAAAGGCAGCTGGGGGACAGGTGACCATGTACTGGAGAAATAAAAGTCCGTGCTATACCCCTGACATCATTGTGTTGGATTCTTGATATTTGGGGTGTGGGTGGGCATCCGGGAACTCTGCCCTCCCCTTTCCCTGTCCAGAAGAACAAGATGACAGCAGAGGCTGGAGTCATGTTTATTGGAAGACAAGTTCATGTCATGACCACTAATGTGTATGTCTGTTGGGGATGGGGCTGCGGGACCAGTTCCTGACACCGCCACCCCTTCCCATCCTGGGCTCATTCCTGGATGTAGAGGTTGCTGGGGGCAGTAGGATCATCTGCTGGGCGTGTCTCCACCACCACAGGCCTGGGAAAGGAGGAGAGAAGTCAGTTTATGCATTCATCTGTTCATTCATTCATTCATTCATTCATTCACAAAGGAGTTAACAGAGGCTGTGCCAGCACAGTGCTGGGCTATCACGGTAATGAGCAGACAGGGTCTCTGCCCTTGAGGAGCTCAATCTAGAATGGGAGACCAATATGAATTAGTGAATTACAGGAGTGCAAAACAGCACGGGGCGTACTGCGTGGAAACCTATCCTGAAGGGTCAGCCGAGGTGGCCCAAAGAATAGACGGTGGAGCCTCCAAGAGGCTCAGGAGGGAACTTGGTGAAAGGTCAGAGAAGGGTGTTCTGGGCAAAGAACAGCCTAGGGAAAGGCCTTGAGATGGGAGAGAGTTTGGGACTTGGTTGCAGAAGTCAAAGTCTTGTGCACTGTGGCCAGGACTGGGTATTTATCTTGAGGCCACAGTAGTTTTAAATGGGGGTTGGGAGGGTGAGTGACATAATGGGACTGAGATTTTAAAAGACCTCTCTGGCATGTCAAGAGGTCATGAGAGATCCCTGAAGGGGTTCTCACTGGTTAAATGTGGGAGTTCTTGCATCTCAAAGTAAAGAATGGTAGGAATAGATTTTAACCCCCAGAATAAAATGGAAATCCATGAGGCTGTGCTGAAATTACACACACACACACACACACACACACACACGGCGGAGAAGGGACAAGCTCCTCCACAGGAGCATGCCAACTAATAAGTGCAGAAATAGAAATTCACCATTTAGTAACTCTCCTCATAATATATTCAGGCAGAAATCATTAATAGATGCTAAAACCAGTGGGTGAAAGTCTGATGAGAAAGAGTATATTTACACATTCACAACAAATCACCCCAAAAGATACTTATTAATACAAAGAGTAGCTTTACAGCAGGTTTTTCTGCTGTAAAACCTGCACCCTACCCAATGCTCAAAGAGAACATCACCCATAATGGGACAAACAGACATGTGTTAATAGGACGCATGAGAAAGACAAGCCATCACTTCTGGGAGTATTCCTACCCCGAATGCTTAACCTCAAACCTCAAACCCAACTGAGGAATATTCTGGAAAACAACTTTCCTGTACTCCTCAAAAGTATCAAGGTCCTGAAAACCAAAGAAAGCCTGAAAAATTGTTCCAGGCTGAAGATGAAAGAAACCTGACTCCTACATGCATCCCATCATCCTGGATTGACTCCTGGACCCCCCAAAAAAGTACTGTTATTTGGTTATAAAGAGTATCATTGGGCCAACTGGTGAGACTTGGGCATGTGGATTAGAAGGCAGTGAGAAGTCTTAGTGCCATTTTCTTAATTTTGACAGCTGTGTTGTGGTCTGCAGGAGTAGGTCTTTGTTTCACACCCAAATGGTCAGAAAAAAATCATATACATATGAAAGAGGAAGACAAATCAAACATGGCAAAAACAAAACACACAAAATACCCCCAAAACAGTCAAAATGTTAATATCTGGGGAATCTGGATGAATGAAGGGGATACAAAGATTTAAGAATTTTTACATTTATTTTTGCACCTTCTCTGTGAGTCAAAAGTTATGCCAAAATAAAAAGTGAAAATAAAAATTAAGAAACAAAAATGCCCCCTGGGCTGCACTGTGGAGAATAGACTATAAGGGGCAGAGATAGAAGCAGGGAGACCAGGAGAGAGAATGTCCAGGCCAAAGATACAGGTGGCTGGAGACATCGCAAGACACCTCTCCACATCAGAAGCCCCCCTCCCAGGCTCTGTGTTCCTTTCCCCAAGTCCATACCTGGGGGAGCCAAGCAGACGGAAGGTGAGGGTAGGGTCTCTCAGCTCCTGCAACAGCTGGGGAAAAGGTGTGTGTGTCAGTATCTAGAAGACTCTTCCCCTCTCCCTTAAAGAGAATGGGGTGTAGAGGGGGGGTCTCTGAACTTCTAGTCCTAGGTCCAGAAATAATCATTCTTGCTAACACCATTCACCAGCTGTGTGACCCCAAGCAAGTTACTTCTCTGTGCCTCAGATTACTAACCTGTGAAATCACAGGACCTTCCTGATAGGTGATTGTGGAGATTAAATAAAATACAAACATATAGGGGCAGCATCTGTCTGAAACATAGTGTTCTATGAGCTAAGGAGCATTTTTCACTCCATTTTCCAGATGAGGAAAGTAAGGCATGGGAAAGTTAAGTCATTTGCTTAAGGTCAATCAGCCGGATTCCAACCCAGGCAGTCTGTGCATGCTCTTAACCACCCACGTAGCTCTTTAGTGACTCCCCCCCTTTGATAGTTGGAGACTGAGGCTCAGAGAGAAGCAAAATCTCTTGCACAAGATCACACAGTGGCCTGTAATGACCTCTGGACCCAAGAGACCCTGGGGTATAGACAAGGACCTGGCCAAGGATGCATGGTTGGCTCAGTGGGTTAAATGTCTTCCTTTGGTCAGGTCATAATCCTGGGGTCCTGGGATTGAGCCCTATGTAGGCCTCCCTGCTCCGCGGGGAGTCTGTGTCTCCCTCTCTCTCTCTGCCCCTCCCCCTGGATCATGCACTCACTCTCTCTCTCAAATAAATAAAATCTTTAAAAAAATACAAAAAAAAAAATTAAAAAGAAGAGGACCTGTCTGAACTGAGACTAGAGGAAGCTTCTTGTCAGGGCTCCACACCCTGACTCAATACTTCTGCTCCATCTACGGAACCAGAAGACCCACAGGGGAGGGGCAGGGTTGGGGGTGGTCAGATGGAGAAGCTTACCTGGTCTGAGCCTGGAGCCCACACCTGTACTCCGTGCTTCCAAAAGGCCTGGAGCCGACCCCCGACCATAGCTGGGAGGAAAGCAGTGCCCATTACCCTTGGGTATCACTAAGCCTCCCCTCTGGGCCGGGGGGGTGCCTCCCAGCCCTGCACATACCCACGGCTTCCACCGCTTCAGTCATGGGGATCTCCGGAGTTCGAAGCCCTGGGACTGGGGCTCCCTCTGGGGTCACCAGCTTCAAAGATCCTAGAAGAGGAGAGAGAGGGAGAGAGAGAGAGTTTTGTTTTTTATTTTTTTTTATTTTTTAAAAGATTTTTTATTTATTTTTGACGCACGCAGAGAGAGAGAGAGAGGCAGAGACACAGGCAGAGGGAGGAGCAGGCTCCATGCAGGGAGCCAGACGTGGGACTCCATCCTGGGTCCCCAGGATCATGCCCTGGGCCGAAGGTGGCGCTAAACCGCTGAGCTACCCGGGCTGCCCAACTTTTGTTGTTTTTTTAAAAAGATTTTATTTATTTATTTATTTGAGAGAAATAGAGCGCACATGCAGGCAGAGCGGCAGGGAGGGAGAGAGAGAAGTAGACTCCCCGCTGAGCAGGGAGCCTGATGTGGGGCTTGATCCCAGAACCCCAGGATCATGACCTGAGCCGAAGGCAGACACTTAACGACTGAGCCCCTCGGGCGCCCCGAGAGAGGGCTTTAAGAGTGAGGGTCAGAGGGGATCCCTGGGTGGCTCAGCGGTTTAGCGCCTGCCTTTGGCCCAGGGCGCGATCCTGGAGTCCCGGGATCAAGTCCCACGTCAGGCTCCCTGCATGAAGCCTGCTTCTCCCTCTGCCTGTGTCTCTGCCTCTTTCTCCCCCTATGTCTATCATGAATAAATAAATAAAATCTTAAAAGAAAAAAAAAAAGAGTGAGGGTCAGAAGGATAGAGAATAAATTCATTGAGAAGCAAAGCAGGACCCGGGCAAGGCCTGGAGGGGTTCAGCATTCCTGAGCAGCACAGGGTCTGCGAGGCAGATATCCAAGAACAGTGGAGGAAAGGGGGGTCCTTACCGTCCATCAACACCATCACCTTGTCTTCCTCCACCTGGGTCACCTGTACCGGTCCCCTGTGCTCTATTTGACAAGAGGAGGGAGGTTCGAAAGCCAGTCCCGCCGATCCTGCCTTCCCCCGCTAGGCGCCCTCTCCACTCCCCAGCCCGCGGGCCAAAGCCGCCTATCACCGCGGCCCGACGCGCGGACAACCTCAGCAGGTGTATGAATTCCACCTCTGCCCCCGCCCCGGGTTCAACCCCTTTCGCAATCCACCGCAGGCTAGAGCCCGCCCCGCCGCCAGCCCCGCCCCCTCACCTGTGCTCATCTCGCCCAGCCAGCAGGAGAGCGCGCCGAAGCGCACGGTGTGGAAGAGCACGGACTTCGCCGGCTGCCCGGGGCTCACGCCGATGCAGACGGCGGGCAGCTCGGAGCCTGGCCCGGTCAGCAGCGCGAACACCGGAAGGGGCGTCGGCAGCGGGAACAGCACCTGCTGCAGGCCGCACGGAGAGGGGCGGGCTCAGGGGGCGGGCCCGAGGGGAGGGGCCTGGGTGGGCGGGCCCGAGGGGCGGGGCTTGAACGCGGAGAGCCCGCGGGGGTCTTCGCGAGTATTTCCCCCGGGCCCTCGGTTTGGAGGGATGCGGTCTAGAAACTTCAGGGGGTGAGAGCCCAGAGGAGTGCGGTGACGCCTCCTTAGCAATGAGAGTTGGCTTGGCTTCTGTTGGGGTCGTGCCCCCTTTAAAGGCAACAAAGTCTCCTTAGACTCAAAGGGTCTGAGTGGGGTCTCCTTGGAGACCCGGGGGTGGGATGGGGGTGGGACGTAGGGCCCGCAAAATAATTAGGCTGGGTGAGAGGAGGAGTTTAAGGCTCCAGAGGCCCTCAGGAGGGGGAGCCTCCGGGCACCTGCCGCAGGTGGGCGGGGCCTGGGTGGAAGCCGGGCTTCCCGAAGCTCTCAGCAGAAGCGTAGTAAGGAGTGCAAGCCCCTGGCCACTGAACCTCAGAATCCCCAGCCTCTACAGACCCCCTACCCGGACCAGCAGGAACTTGTTCATGGGCTGGTACCACTGAAGCAGGACCACGGACGTCTCCAATGCCCCGCACAGGAACGGGCCCCCCGAGCTCGCACCCTCCGCTGTGGGGTGGGGAGGGATGGGTTAGGGTCAGTCCTCTCTCCCCTTCCCTGACCCGCTCCTCACCCCCCCCAAAGGGCACACATCTTTCCCCAGACTCTGGACAGCCTGCCTTCACCCCACCATCCTCTCCAGTCACTGCAGCCCGAGCCTGCCCCCGGACCAGCACACCCTCCCCCGCTTCAGGTCCACCCAGTAGGGATTCTCTCTCACCCACGCAGCAAGCTCGGCACCCTTTGGTGTCCTGGATCTTGGTGGAGACCATGTTCTTCCTGCAGAAGAAAGTAGGTGCATAAATGCAGAGGGACGGCAGGAAGGGGGAATTACAGGGGTCTGCGGTGCCCCTGGGGGCTGGTACCTTGCCAGTAGCCGGTGGGGGCTAATGTGAGCGATGGGGCTTCCTGCTCTGGTCTCCTTCCGTTCCAGCAGGCCCAGGATGCTATGAGAATACAGGTGGGGGGTCTTTCCTGCAGTGTGTGTGTGTGTAGGGGGAAGCAGGCAGTTATAGGACACCAGACACTCCCACCTTTCCCTGGCCCTTCACTTGGCCCCATCCCTTTGAAACTCCCAAGGCTTCAAGTCTCAGCACTTTTATTTGTTCATTTCTCGCTCAGCGTATTTTAAATGCCCGCTGTAGGCCAGGCACTGTGCTTGGCTCTGGTGACTAATGAGTAAGATAAAGGTGTTCCCTATCTTCCCGTGCTTGCTCAGCCACGTGAGAACCTATGGACATTTAACCAGTCAGATGAAGTTATGCACGTTATTAAGTTTAAGGAGAAACCTATCTAGAAATTCTCCTAAGATTTGTCGTCACAGACATGATAACTAACTCAAGAAGCCCATTTGCTTGGTGTTTCTCCTATACATTAGAAGTTCTTTTACACCAAATGTTTCTAAAACAGAAACACAAAATTTTAATTTATAACCCCATTTCAGTAACGTGTGGAATAAGTTCTCATTGGCATCTATACATCGAGGAAATGTCAAGACTTACTGTGGATCTTACCTCAAAACTGACTTGAGGTGGGACTATTGTGAATCACATTTACAGATAGGGAAACACAGATAGAGTTCCACCTCAAAAAGAGGACTGAGATTTTAACTGTGGGCTCTGTAAAGGGGGAGCCTACTTTTTCTCCCCCAGCTGTGCCCATGTATCTCCCAACCCCCGGACTCTCAACCCTTTAGCTTCTGACCCCACTCCTCCCACCCAATCCACAGCCAGACCTGAGAGAGACATGAGGACATTGTTGATGGAATACACCCAGGTGGTCCGGCTAGGGAAGAGCTGCAGAGAATGGAGGAGATGGCTCCCATAAGACCCTGGGAACCCCCAATGCCAGCCCCCCACCAGGCTCTGGCCTCACCATTTCCAGCGTGGCCTCTTGATCATTCCGGTTCAAGATGAAAATGCCTTCCTCTGCCCCCAGGAGCAGGTGCTGGTCTGTGGAGACAGACACAAGGACACTAGGACCTATGTCATCTTGGAGGAGGCCTCCCAGACCCCCACATGACTGACCCCAAACACTGGTAGTCTGTTCCCCATCCCTGACCCTCAATTCTCTCTTACTCCCACACCTGACATCCCCAGCTCCTGTTTCCCCAAATGTGAACTCAAACCCTGACCCAGTTCCCTGAGCTGGTCTCATTCTCACCTACTTCTTGGGCTTGCACCCACAAATCCTACAAATCCTGACGCCCCCACCCCACGACCTTTGACCCAAACATCAGTCCTGCTTCCCTAAATAGCCCTCTACGTTCTGTTCTGTCCATATGTCTTCCCAGTTCTGGCCTCCAAATGCTAATCTTGTCTCAACAGGGATCCTCAAACTTGGGCCCTTTGAAATGTGTTTTTTTCTGTCCAATGCATCCCCTGTACATTCTAATGCTGTTTTTTTTTTTAAATAAATTTTAGTAATTTTTTTAAGATTTTATTTTCAAGTAGTCTCTACACCCAACAATGGGGCTCGAATTTATAACCCTGAGATCAAGGGTCGCATGCTCCACCGACTGAGCCAGCCAGGCGCCCCTGATGCCATTTCTTTAACATTTACCCCTCACTGACCTTGTCTCCACATCTTTCACCCTCGAACTCTTCCCTTTCTGCATTCCCACCCCCAAACTCCTGACCCCAAATGCTGACCCCAGCCTCTCTACCATTAACCTCTAACTGAGGTTAGAGGGTTGCAACTACCCCCACCTTAGATCTCAAACTCTGACCTTTCTGTTATATCTGACACCCATGGCTCCTAGACTCTTATTTTCCTAGTTTCCACCCTCAAATTCATCTCCATCCTACCTGTATGTGATCCCCAAACCCCAACCCTGGGCTCAGGTCCTGCCTCAGCTCTGCCCATCCCCCTCTTATGAAGACCCTCCCCTGTTTCTGCCTCTGTGCCTCCACTAAGGCCCTGCCCACCCACCCTGTTGCTCTCGGAGACCCTCTGAATACCCACCCTTGGTGGAGGGGTGCGTCCAGGCAGCCGTGCTGTGGATCCGGAGCGGGCAGCCATTGAACAACTTCACGAGCAGGGCACATCCCTGGGCAGGCCCCGGGGGCAGAGCAGCAGATCCAAGGAAAGGAAGGAGGGGATGGGAAGGTGCAGGGTCAAGACTCTGTCCCAAGACTACCAGCCCTCAAACCCTGCCCTCCACTTCCTCAAAGGTTTATCACCTTGGCAAGCTATGGATCCCTCTCTGCCTCTGTCTCCCCATCTGTGACATGGGAATAATGTCTATCTCTGTGATATTACCCCCCATGAAGGCTTACACCCCATAAAGACATGAGGGCAGTGTCTGGTGCAAAGGCACTGCTCACCAAGTGTCACCTCTCATCACTATCACTCTGCCCCTCCCCACAGCCCATCCCAGCCCCAGGCATCCCAGCCACCACCCCCCCTCCGGGGGTGTGAATCCTCAGCACAGCCGGGCTCACCTTTCTCTTCATCTTTACTTTCTTGGGGGGTAACAGTGGGGGCTGATCAGGCTGCCGAGGGGGTGGGTTCCAGAGTGAGGGTTCTGAGACAGGGTGAGGGAAAGTCAGCCTTCAAAGGCCCCCCTCCCCTGCCCACCCACATTCCTGCCTGCCTCCTGTCCCAGCCCGCCCCATTACCTGAATGGGCAGTTAGGTGGGGGCTTCGGGTGGCGGGGGGAAGCCCGAGGTGGGGGGTTCGTGGGGGAGGCCCACTGGCACACCGGACCAGCACCCCCGGGCTCAGCTGTCCCTCATCCCCAGTGCCCCCAGTGGGCCCCTCGTCTGATGGAGAACGGAACTTGGGCTAAGGAGATGGAGGAGGAGCAGAGGAAAGTACGTTAGAATATCTCAGAGAGGGCGCCCAGCAGTCCCAGCCCTGCCTCCACCAGGCCTGACATTGGTCATGTTTCTGACCCTCCCCACAGTGCCCTATTACCACTCCAGGCATCAACCCTGACCTCCCTCTGCCCACCCCATGCCATCATCATAGTCCAGCAATTAAAGGATTAATGCCAGATATCTTAGAGCTGGGGTCCCCAAGACCAAGGCCCACCTGGCTAAGACTTTGAATCCCTCCCCTAGGTTCAAGGAGGCTGCTCCCAGATCCCCACATGCTCATCATCCGGTCTCCCAGACTTCAAGGGACCTGGTGTCCCAGATTCCAGGGTTAAAGTGTCCAGTATTCCAGCATCTAAGGACCCTGGCCTCCTGGCCTCCAGCCCCCAGCTCCAGTAGGGCCCAGGGCCTTACCTTGGGAGGCAGTGGAGGAGGTGTATCCTCTGCAGGGGTGGGGCTGGAACACAAAGATGAGGTGAGCAGGGGCGGGGGTGGGGGGGTGGGTAACAAGGCCGGGGAGGCAGATGGGATGGTTTGGGACTGGAGGTCTGAGGTCAAGAGGATCGGGGGTGACTGGGTCTGGGCTGGAGCTGAGGATTAGAGCACTCATGATACTGGCAACAGCTGCGCTGGATATCAAGTGTGGACAATACGCCGGGCCTGAACTGTCGTGGCCACCTAGTGATGCGGGTCACATGGGCTCCCCCGGGGCGGGGCAGGTTCTCACTTGGTGCTGGGCAGGGCCTGTGAGCCTACTGCAGCTGGATGTGTAGACCCAACAGGTGGGCGTGAGGCTGATGCAGGCCTGGGGGTGGGGCTGACTGCTGGGGCCAAGGTGGGGTCTCCGGTGGAGGGTCTGGCATGGGGGAAGTTCTCAGGGGGAAAGATGCGGATGAAGGCTGGGCTTTGCTGGTTAGGGGTGCAGTGGAAGTCTGGGGGTCCGAGCAACATCTGGGAGTGGTGGGGGGCCTGAGATGTAGTGGGGGGTTCGGAGGTCAGATGGGATGGAACTGGGGTGTTGGTTTGGGGGGATAATAGTGGCTGGGCCAGGGAGGGGTGAAAGACTGTTGAGGGGGCAGGGGGAGGCTGTAGGGTCTAGTCAGGGGTCCGGGATGAGCGGCAAGGGGAAAACAGGAGCTGAGGTTGGGGTCGGGATGGAAGGGGACGGTGGTTGTAGGAAGGTGGGGGGGGGGATGAGGGCCAGCGGGGCTGGGGGCCACGCCTCTCTTACATGTCCACGTCGTCGTAGTCATCGTCAGATTCCGACAGGTGCCTCCTGAAGAGTGACACCCATGACCATCGGTGGTTCCCCCCACAAAACCCAGACCCCTCCCCGCCACACCGAGGGTCCCTGACCTGGGACTGCTGCTCCGGAAGTCTCCGGGGGGCTGTAAGTGGGCCTGCAGGATAGCAAAGGGTCAGCAGTGCCCAAGGGGAGGGGAGGGCATCTGGGGCCAGCAGAGGGAGGCACCTCACCGTGTGGGTTATGGGTCTGGACTCCATTGCTCTGAGCTTCCGGAACTCCATGTGCCGCCCTGGAAGGGAGGAGGGTGACGCAGTGAGCAGAGGCAATGGGTCTGGGAAAAGAGGAGCCTTTGGGGGGCCCGGGGTCAGGATCTTAGGACCGAGGCTGTCCCCCAGGGGGAAGGATCTTGGTTTGCAGGGGTCTCATCTGGGGGTCAGGGTTTGGGATCAGGGAGGTGGGGGCTCAAAGTTACATAGTGTTTGTCTTCATGGTTCCATCCTGGGGGTGTGACAGAGATTTCTGAGATCTCTTTGGGGGTCCTGGTGTTATGGGAAGTCTCACGGGGTCTGTTTGCAGGTCAGAGAAGTGGGGGGGGTTCTCTATAGCCATTTTGAAGTTCAGGTGAGGATGAGGTTTTCTGGAGTCTCTTGCAGGGTCAGATAGTGAGTGACAAGGGTCTCTGAGGGTCTGTGTGGAAGTGACGCGGGTCTCGGGGCTCTATCGTGAGATCAGATGGTGCTGAGCGTCTCTGGGAGAATCACTGGGGGTGGAGTGCGTCTCTTGGATCTAGTTTATGGTCAAGGATCTCCAAGCTTAAGGAATCTCTACTCACGACAGCAATCGGCATCTGGGATCCCTAGAGAGCTGGATCGGTGGGTGGACCGAATTCGCCGGGGGACGGCAGGGGGCACCTGGGCAGAGCAGCAGCGGCATCAGGCCACGGCCCCCTGGCACCCCTACCACCCTGTGGGCCCAGCTGGGAGCCCGTAGCCCTGTGCCAAGCCCCCCTACACCCCTCCCCTTTTTCCTTTTAAGAGAAGCAGCAGGAAAGCACTCCAGGCGGTGGCGGGGGGGGGGGGGGGCGGGCGGTTACAGCTTGAGCAGGGGCTGGGAGGTTCCCCCGCCTTCTCGGCCAGGGCACCCTCACCTCAGGCTCCTCATCTTCAATCTCGACCACAGAGGCCCCCTTCCCTGGATTCCTCAGTTTGTCAAGAAGATCTAGGATCAGGCCTCTATGTAGCCTGGGCTGGGATACCAGCTGATGCTAGAGAGGAGAGGAGGGGGCTGGTGTTGGGGAGAGGCTGGGACAGGGGCTCAAGGACCTGGTGGGGAAGATGCCCACTGACGGAGAGGCAGGGAACTCTGGGGAATGGAAACTAGGGGATTTTAAGGGGTTGGAACGGATTAGAAGAATCTGGGGTTCCCAGCAAGGGCAAATGGAGAACTTTGAGGTGTCTTAGAGGAGACGGGGCTTCCCCAGGATTTCAGAGCATACCCAGGAATGGGTCTGGAGACCCTGGGAAATTTTTGAGTTTTAACAGCTCGGGGTATCTTGGCCAAAGGTCTGGGGTACAATTTGGAGAGTCTTGGGGAGTTCCTGGGGAATTCTGGGCAGAGGGCGGGGAGTTTGGGAAGGGCCTTTCAGGGAAAGGAGGGGAGGTTTACACTGAGCATCTTGGTGGCACAGGGTCGTTTCTTGGGGTTCTTAGTGAGGGTGACTTTGACAAAGTTGTGGAAGGCAGCCGACCTTGGGAGGAAGAAGCCAAATCCTAGGTGAGGAGACCAGAAACTCTCCCAGCAGACAGACCCTCCATCCTGGCTCTGCCCTCCCTTGCCCTGTCCTACCATTTGCCTTTTTCTTTTAGCCTGGGAGGCTGGTAGCCACTCTTCGTCATGAGGAAGAGAACTCTAGAAGAGTAAGGAGAGAACATGGTGTTCAGACTCCCAACAGGGGTCAGACCTCACGGCTTGAGGGGTCCCCAATAGCACTGAGGTCAGCAGAGAGCCAAGCAAGGGACAGAACAAGAATGAGGTTTAGGTTTTACAAGGCCCTGGGATGCCACTTCTGGGGAGCACACAACAGAGCTGCAGCAACCTCCACGGGAGGCTCCAGATCAGGAATCCTGCCTTGGGGGTTCCCACTGGGGGGGCCTGAAGAAAAGGCTTTCTGGGTTGAGAGGTTCTTTGCAGGGAGGGTCTCAGATTTCGCTGTGAGGACGGGGTGTCTCCTGGAGGGGGCCTCGAAGTGAGGGAAGCAGGTGGGGGCAGGGGGTGCTCTGGGTCAGGGCTGGGCAGGTCTCTGGGCCCAGCGGGGGGGGCTCGTCAGGCCCGCCTACCTGAGAGGGTGCACGTCAAAGAGCGGTGGTTGTAGCTCCGCTAGTTCAATGGCCGTGATGCCCAGGGACCAGATGTCACACAGCTCGTTGTATCCCCCCTTCAAGGCCACAGCCGCCACTTCTGGAGCCATCCTGGGGACAGAGACCCTCAGCGAGCCAGAGGTGACACAAGGAGGGGAAGGGGGCGACTCCTTGGCGTGCAGGTGGGGGCAGGAGGGAGAGAGAGAGAGGAGGAGGGGACAGAGAGCGAACCAG
This sequence comes from Canis lupus baileyi, assembly GCF_048164855.1. Classification (NCBI taxonomy): domain Eukaryota; kingdom Metazoa; phylum Chordata; class Mammalia; order Carnivora; family Canidae; genus Canis; species Canis lupus. The sequence goes on along the minus strand of NC_132838.1, from coordinate 114,943,752 downwards.
ATGCTGAGAGAAACATCAAGGTGAAGAGAGAGACAGCAATAAGGACAGACACACGGGGACGCCTGGGTGGCTCCGTGGTTGAGCAGCTGCCTTTGGCTCAGGGTGTGATCCCCGGTTTGGGGATCGAGTCCCGGATTGGGCTCCCCACAGGTAGCCTGCTTCTCCCTCCGCCGGTGTCTCTGCCCCCCCCTCTGTATTTCTCATGAATAAATAAATAAAATTTTTAAAAAAGACACACAGAGGTCAAGAGACAGAAAATCAGAATAAAAACCAACACAAAGAGACCTCGGTAAATGTAATACTTGAGAGAGAGCCAAAAAGTGAGCAGAATATTCAACAGAGAGGCAGACACAGGGAAAGGAGCTGGGAAGGAGAGTCCTGGTGACCCAGGTGGGGACGGCCACTGCCCCCATGCACCCCTAGCTGCCCACCGGGCATCCCTCACCAGTAGGGCGTCCCGATGAAAGAGAGGCGTCGAGCCAGCGTTGCCCCAATCTGGGCCGAGATACCAAAGTCGGCTAGAGGCAGAGAGAGATATAGTGACCTGGGGCCCCCACCCCCTTGGCCCCCAGCCAGTCCCCTCCCACCCCCCATCACACTTACCCAGTCTGACCTCCCCAGCATCATTGATGAGGATGTTGGCTCCCTGGAGAAAGAGGGGGAAATCAGAAGCTTGTCAGAGACACCCCCAGCCTGACGCTGCCTCCACACCCTGGCCCTTCCCAACCCCACAGCTCAACACCACCCTGAATCCTGCAAACACTACTTCCACCTCCTGCCCCCCCCCCAACAAAGCCACTTTGCTGCCCCAGACCACCTTGATGTCCCGATGTATCTTCTTCTGTGAGTGCAGATAGGCAAGTCCCTAGGGGAGAGGGTGGACATGGGGTGCTGTGAGTCCCCAGGGGCTGGAGCAGGACCCCGCCCCAGGCCCACCGGGTCTCGCCTCACCTGGAGCACTTCCCGGCAGACATAGCTAATCTGGAGCTCTGACAGGGGGCCTGTCACTGCAAAGATCACAGCAGTAGTGTTGGGTGGGAAACAGGCAACCTGGCTCCCCCACACACAGGCTGAGAAGGTGCCACACGGGGACAGGGAACAGATGGGACAAGTGCAAGGGGGAGATGGAGGGACAGTCAGCGACCAAGGCAGGGTACCAGAGGGAGACAGATTCACTCAACAGATATTCACAGTGTCTACTGGGTGCCAGGCACTGCTGTGGGCACTGGGGAGGTAGCCGTGGACAAGAGACAGCGGTCTCTGCCCGCATGGAGAGAACATTCCAGTCGGGGCAACAGACGGTAAACAAGACAACTAAAGCAGAGGGCATAAGATGCTAATAAATAGTAAGAACTAAAACAGCAAGAAACAACAACAGGAAATATGTGTGGGAAGGGGTATGACATTTTATAGGGTGGTCGGTGAAGTCTACTCTACTCGGAGAAGGCAGCAGCAAGAAGATGTAATGAGTCTGGCCTGGAGGGGAACAGAAGAGCCAGTGCAAAGGCCCAGAGGTGGAGACGGCCTGGTGGGTTTGGAAAGCAGCGAAGTGGGTGGAGAGGAGTGGGGGTGGGGGAGAAAGTGGAAGGAGGTGAAGTCTGTCAGCTGGGGTGCAAGTGGGGTCCGCACTGGGGAGCTCGGGCTTGTCTTTGGAGGGAAATGGAAGCCACAGGACTGTTCTGGGCAGGGGGCAATGGGACTTGGCCAAATGAGGAAAAGTTGGGGGTCACAGACACCGACACACACACACACACACACACACAGATAATGAGAGAGAGAAACGGGAACAGATTCAAACTGAGACCCAAAGGCACAAAGAAAGACAAACTGAGAAAGACAGAGACGCAGAGATGGAGGGGGAACGATGGAGAGACCACACACACACACACACACACACACACACAGAAGTGGTCAGAGACCAGGTCGGGCAGCCTGGCTGTGTGAGCCACTTCCTCCGAGGGCCTCAGTTTCTCCCCATGTTCATTTATAATGAATGTCTTCCTGGTTTCACCTCTGAGGTCTTGAGTTCAAGGACACAGAGAGATGGTCAAAGGCAGAGGTGGCCATCAGAAACTGAGAGGTGATCAGAGGCCCCCCTTCATCCCCACCCTCACATTTTTCAAAAAAAAAAAAAAGTAGGTAGAGAGAGAGAGAGAGAGAGAGAGGCAGGCACTCATTCACTCGGTCAACGAAAATGGGGACCCGGCTTATGGGCCAAAAGTATAGAGATATTCAAATACCTGAACAGACACATTGGTGAGAAAATGCAGACACAGGGAGTTGGGAGGGGATCACTGTGTGCAGAGGGATTGGGGCCGGATCATCAAGTCCTGGCCCAGGGCCCACTCCATCACCACAGTGTTCCCAGCAGCAACCAGGCCAGGCCTGGGCCCAGAGAGAAGCTTGTTGCAGGAAAGACGGTTCCAAGAAGACACAACCCCAGAGAGACAGTGGGGGTGGATGGGAGGCGGGGAGGTATCCGGATCCCCTTGCCTTCCTCTCACCTTGGTAGATGTCTTGGAGAGAACCAGCCCCACAGAACTCCATGCATATCCAGAACTTCTGAAGCCTACAATTCAAGAGTAGTGATAACAGCAGTAAGAAATCATCACTTGGGGGACAGCCCCGGCTCACCATCTGTCTTGTCCCAGTTCAACAAGGACTTGAATGTAACAGCTGTCATCCTCCTCCCCTTGTCCATCAGAGCGAGATCACCATGTCCATTTTACAGGTGGGGAAGTGAGGCTCAGAGAGGAAATGTATGTTCAGGGTCAACCAAACTCGAACCCGGGTCTTAGGACTCTTGATCAGGGGGACTCTGAACTCTGCTATCCTGCACTAACCCAGAAGACAGAGGAGACATCTCCCAGGTTGGGCAGGTAGAGGGGGTGCAAAGGGGCCCAGGGTTCCAGGTCTGGGGGACAGAGGTCATTACTGGGACACCTGGGATATTAATTTAGGGGTCCAGAGATTTAGAGAATTAAAAGAGCAGAGAGTAGAATGGGGGACCTGAAGGGCAGGATGAGGAAAGATTAGTTTTAGGGGACTTGCTTTCAGGTTTGGTTACTACGAAGGGACTGCCCAGAAATGGGAGTCCTGGATTGCAGATCACATCAGAGAATACTCTGGTCAGAAAGCTGGGACTTCAGACTGGGGATCGAGTTGGGCAGGGGGCCCCAGTTTAAAATGGGGCTCCAGGACTGGAGGTCAGGAATGGGGGTTCTGGACCAGGGGCTGGGCAGGGTCCCTTGGCAGGTTTGGGGCTCATCACCAGAGATAACTCCCGTGGTAGGCCACGATGTTGGCATGCCGGCAAGTTTTCAAGATGAGGATTTCCTTCTGAAGTGTGGAAACATCATCGTCTGTGAGGAGGAACAGGAAAGAAAAGGCCACTGTGGGAAGGGAGTGTGGGGGAGGCGATCCCAGTGTCCGGAGAGGAGGCATAGGGGTGAGGGGAAGGAGCTCCTGTGTCCTCACCAGGCTCCATCTTCACCATCTTCACTGCCACCAGGTCCCCCGTCACCTTGTCTCGAGCCTTGTAAAGGGGAAGTTGGCAGTCAGGCAGGCTCCATTCGCCTGAGTTCCTCCTCAGCATCCCTGAGCCAAAGCCAGGGACTGGGATCCTCTATCATCCCCTTCCTTTCTTGGGCCCCATCCCAATGGCTCGCTGGTTTGAGGGTGATGGAGAAGGAGGGGTGTCCTCACCTTGAAGACTTCTCCATAGGTGCCGCCACCCAGCCGCTGCAGGAGGTCATAGTGGTCCCGGGGGTCTCGATTAAAAATGTCGGGGTCCACGAGGTCCATCCCTGGGCGCTGGAGCTGGGCCTGCGCCCAGGGGCCAGCAGGGCCTCAGGGCTCGAGTGTGGCACCTCCCTCCCTCCCCACACGTCCTGCGCCCTGCACCCGCCTAGCCTTGCCTCCGCTGGCTGTGGCCTCCCCCCTCCCCACTCTCGCTTCCTGCCCCAGCACAGGGCTGTGCAGCCGGCTCCACCCCCTATCCCCTGGGCCCTGAGAGCCTGTGAGGGGTAGCTTGCCTTGGGACCCAGGGGACCCCCCCCCCCACCTCCAGGACCCGGGGCTGAATGTAAACCAGATGCAAACTATCTTATGATCTGGGGGGGTTGCTCTGGCACCCCCTCCCGCGTTCTGGGCGGTGGCTAAAAACCACAGTTGAAACTCTGCTGAGTGCTTGAGGGTTTGGCCACCATCCGGAGATGGAAGGCCTGCACAGGAGTGGCCATGCAGTGTACGTGCCCGTTCTCCGGGGTACATGTACACACCCACCTGTGTACCCACTGTGCACAGACCAGTAGCCGGACACATGCCTGGAAAGCCGTGTGCATACATGCGGTTGTACCCAGAGCACATACCCCCACGGATGTGACACATGCTTGTGCATTCACGCCTAAAGTGTGCAGAATGGTACACATGTAACTCATGAGAGCACACACAGGGGTCTCTCCCCTTCTGCAAGACTGGAACCTAAAGGGGCCTGAGCGCCCTGCGGCAGGGTCCAGGAGCCCTTCACCTCAGCCCCTGCACGGCAGGGCACCACAGCTTTCGGGGTGCCCACCTCTGGGGCTGGGGCGGAGGTCGGGGAGAGGTTCAGGGCTCCAGAGCTCAGGATCTTGCCCAAGAGGCCGAGGCCTGGGGCAAAGGGGACCTCAGAGAGCACCTCCCTGGGGAATCTGGCCAGGGCCCAAACGAAGAGATACGGCGCGCATATCGGCACATTTTTGTGAGTTCACGACCGCGCGCAACACGCCGCGTGCAGGACGTTAGGGAGCCGTGTCCCCGCGGGCGAGCTCGCGCTCACGTCCCGGGGGCTAGAGCTCGGCGCGCGGGGCCCGGGAAAAGCCTCGCCCCGCCTCCTCGCCCGGAGACGGCGCCTGCGCACTGGGCTACATTAAGCCTTTTCTCACGCTGTCGGTCCAGCTCGGGGGGCGCTTGTGCGCACGCGCCAAATGCGCCCGCCGGGAAGAAAGTCACGTGGCGGCCGCCGCAGGCGCCGCGGAGGAGACAACAACGTAGTTTCCGTTTCCGCCACCTCTTCCTCTTCCGGTCCTCGAGGACGCCGTACCGGCTGGGTCTCCTGCTCCCGCCCGGGTGTGGGAGGCGACGTTCGTCATGGCGATGTTTGAGCAGATGAGAGCGAACGTGGGCAAGTTGCTCAAGGGTATCGACAGGTCTGAGCCCGGCCGGAGGGAGCGCTTGCGGCCGCGCGGCGTGGTGGGCGGGATTTTGTAGAGACCGCAAGGGGTGGTCGGGTCCTAACTTGGCCCGGGGGAGGCTTTCCCGCTTCTGGAGGAGTGTGAGGAAACGGCCCCACAGGGGCCTACGGGCAGGAGACGGCCCTGCCTACCTCGCAGTCCTCGGCTTTTTCATTGCTTTAAGGTCTCCCTCTGCTTCTCCGCACTCTGCTCCTCAGCCTCTCACTGCGTGTGTCATGCCTTTTCATCTCCTTTTTTCTTACCTCTCATGCCATTGCTTCAGCACACGGCACTGAAATCTATTCCATCAGCGCTGGGCAGTGCTGGGGAACCAGAGGTGACCAAGACAGCCCCGGGCCATGCTTTCATGGGGGTTCCCAGTTCAGAGTCCATACTAACCGGGCAATAGGCAGTGATAGTCAGCAATCATCGGGGCTGGGGTTGGGGAAGCCGAGCAGGAGAGGATGGGGATAAACCAGGATAGGGGCCTGAGGAGGGGGGAAGGGGATGAGTGGCAGAGATGTCCAGGAGGCCTGGTGTACAGGTTGTGATTACTGATTGGTGGAGGGATCGGGAGGACATCTGGGAAAGACCCAGGGCTCTGATGGAGGTCAGAGCTCAGCTTAGGTGTGTAATGTGGATAAGTGTTATTAGAGGTTATGGAGCTGATTCAAGACTTTGATACAGGGGCAGCCCCGGTGGCGCAGCGGTTTAGCGCCGCCTGTAGCCCAGGGCGTGATCCCGGAGACCCCGGATCGAGTCCCGCATCGGGCTTCCTGCATGGAGCCCGCTTCTCCCTCTGCCTGTGTCTCTGCCTCTCTCTCTCTCTCTCTGAATGAATGAATGAATGAATGAATAAATAAATCTTTAAAAAAAAAAGACTTTGATACAGTTGCAGGTTACAGTGGCCTTCTCCTCTCTACCCAGAGTGACTGGCCTCAGCTCCTGTTTCTTCTCTGCTCACCCATCTTGATTCTTCTGTAGGTACAATCCTGAGAATCTGGCCACCCTGGAGCGGTATGTGGAAACACAGGCCAAGGAGAATGCCTACGATCTGGAAGCCAACCTGGCTGTCCTGAAGCTGTGAGTCTCTGCCTTCATCCCCACCTGCGTGACAGCGTAGCCCGCAGCATGCCACTCTCAACATTGGATGAGGCCAGAGTTGGGGGGTAGTCTTCAGGATGTGACTTCTCTTGGTGTGTAAGACAAGGAAGCCAAGACAGTTGGGGCAGAAGGAGAGGTAGTTTTTTAAAAAATTAATTGCAGGTTGCACGAATAGGTTGGTACAAAACACAAAAATATGGCTAAATAAGTATAAGTGCAAACCTATGTGGACATCACACTTATTACAAAATTGAGTGTTGTCAGGTTCCCAGGCTCTTTGCCTTGTGTGCTTTCTGCCAGCCACCTCACCCCTGCCCTGGTAACCACTTTTATGCTCTCATGATCTGGCTTCATGTGAGTTGACCACACAAGCATTCATCCTGATTAACTTGGCTTAGGTTTGCCTGTGTTGGATATGACATAAATAGTATGTGATGTGAGCTTTTCTGCATCTGGCATCTTCTGCTTAGCACCAGGGTTGTGAGATGGATCCATTTTTTCCTGCAGCTGCAATTTGTCATCATTTTAGTATAGTGCTTCACTGTGTTTTAATTACCCTTTCTCCTGCTGATGGGCATTTGCATCCTTTCCTCACAGCAGTTAGGTAATTTTTATACATTGTCTCAGTTTTGGTGTCTGTAAAGGAGAGATAAGAACACTTTGTATTTGTGAGGTTGTTAAGATTGTTACTGGTGTAACTGCTGCTTAATGAGCACTCATCTGTGGTAGCTACTGCGCTGTAAGCTTTGTATGTATTAACTCAGATGTCGTACTGTCTTTGTGAAGTAGATACGGTTGTTGTTGTCCCTTCTAGGAGGGGACTGATACACAGAGAATTTAAAAGAACTAGTTCAAGGTCACTTGTCAGGGAAGTTTGAACCCAAGCAGTCTGGCTCCAGAACCTCAACCACTGCTTTAGACTATACGTAGGTATTGGTTTGTTTGTGACCACTTAACAGCATCTGCCTTACAGAATGGTTGAGAGGATTAACTGTTCCCATCCACAAGCAGGAAAGTGGGTCAGGGAGGTTAAGGTCACAGAGCCAGAGTGCTGTGTTCGGGGTTGGAGCCCAGGCACGTGCCAATTCCTGAGCTCTGAGCCACACAGCACTGGGTATCTGGTGAGGCCCAGGGACCTGAAGAGGTCTGGGCCTCTTGCTCTGTCTCTTGTTCCCCTTCTCAGGTACCAGTTCAACCCAGCCTTCTTTCAAACTACGGTCACCGCCCAGATCCTGCTAAAGGCCCTCACCAATCTGCCCCACACCGACTTCACACTGTGCAAGTGCATGATCGATCAGGCACATGTATCCTTCCAGCTTATCCGTCCGGCCGGGTGTGTAGGACGGGGTGGGGGCAAGGTAGATGAACTCCCCGGGAAGTGGTCTGTGGGTTCAGCCACAAACTCCTGGATTTGGTGCAGTACTGGGTGGGACATTTTGGTGGCTGCAACAGACCTGGCCCCTGCCCTCACAGGGCTCACAGTCCAGTAGCAGAGATGAGTCCTCTGTCAGTGACAGCCTGCAGTAGTCAGGGGTTGGGGTTTAGGGAAGCCAGGGGAGGCACCTGTTAGGAAAGGCTTCTTGGAGGAGGGAACCTCTGAAAGGAGGGAATGTCAGTTAAGGAAGGGTGATCTGGGCAGAGGGAATAAATATGTAAGGAGGCCTGGAGAAAAAAGAAGAGGTCAGTGCTCTTTCAGAGGCAGTAGAGGAAGTTTGGTGTAGCCTCAGCACAGATTTCAAAATGCAATTTGAAGGGCACTGGGAAGCCATAGAAGGCTTTGAAACCGCGCAGTAAGATGGGTAGATTTATGCTTTGAGAGGATTCCTGTGATGGTTGTAGCTGAGTGAAGGCCACCAGGCAAGAGGCAGTGGGCAGGAAGAGCTGGATCGTTAGCTGAGCTTCATTGTGTGTATCTTCTGTGTCTGGCTCAGTGCTGGCCTTCAGTGAATAAAGGTTGAGTGAAAATAAACTGGCTCCCTCCCGCCACCTCGCCCCACTTTGCTCTGGTCTGCTGTTTGGTAACTTGTCCACCACTTGGCCAGGTGATCCTCCCACTGTCCTGTGATTACCTGACAAGCTTGGCAGAGTCTCCCTCCATGCCAGGCCCTGTCTTCTAGCACTCGCAGTCCCAACGCCATCACACTTAACCTGCCCATTGATATCTGAGTTGAGAAATGATGGCTTCCTCTTTGAACCTGCTCTGCCAAAGTGGGTCCGTAGGAGTACCTACCTTCTGAGAGATTGTCTACCTTCCCCAGGGGTCTTTTCTGGTGGCTTTTCAAAAACAAAACAAAACCAAACAAAAAGCATGCAGTACACTGTTAGAAGTGTGGAGAAGTATACAGTGGAAAAATGACAAGGCTTCATCCCTCCCCTGTCTCATAGCCACCCTATTCCCCTTCCAGGAGGCAACAGATGCTTGCAGTTCTTGGGTACGTTTCCACAGATAACCCTAGAGTCACACAAGTAGTGTGTGTTCACATACACATGTGTGTCCATCCCCACCCAGATGGTGGGCTCTTATGCATGTTGGTCTGCATCTTGCTTTTTCGTATCCCAGCGTGTCTTGTCGAGTCTCCACGTTGGTTCTCTGAGAGTTGCCTTGATCCAGTGTGTGGATGGGCCAGTCGTTGGTTTAATGTCTCCATCGCTGGATTGTCTATTGCCTTTAGCAGCCGTGTTGCGATGAACTGAAGGTGGGCGGCAGGAGGTGGCGTGGGGCCCAGCGGCAGCCTCCTAAGGTTCAGGGCTGTTTTCCCTTAACACTTTCCCCTTAGCAAGAAGAACGGCCAATCCGGCAGATTTTATACCTCGGAGACCTGCTGGAGACCTGCCACTTCCAGGCCTTCTGGGTAATTTGGCTCCAGGGGCAGGGTGGGTGGCTGGGCTGAGTGGGGCAGGCTGCTGAGCTGCACAAGAACGCACATTTGTCATCTGCCTGCATAACTGTGAGCAGTCCCATGCTCAGTCTTTACAAGTATGACCACATGGACTTGTCATCCTCGCACTGAGCCAGGATTCCCATGTTGTCCTTTGTGCCCCTGTTCCAAGGGCACACATGCATGAACCCTGTCTGTCCTTCCTGTTGAAGTCCTCCATCCTCTGGATGCTCCCTCCCTTTCTTGCTCAAACTGGAGTCCCACCCTCCACTTCTGTACTTTTTCCCAGTGGGATGCCAAGGGTCCTTCTCTCCTGTCGTTCCCAGACCCATCTCTCTCCCACTGAAACCCTGCAGTCCTGAAGCTTGATATTGGCACTTCCTGCTCCACCTTGTTGGTTTGAGCCCCCTGACGACCGCTCTTCCTTTCATGAATAACAGTTCCAACTCACTGCCACTTGCCACTCCTCTTGTCATTTTTAGATGCTTGCAAAGCCACACCAGTGATCCTTCCACCTCCCCGACCTTAGCGTCTGTCCTCCTTGTGACCTTGGCCCTCTCCCGGTCATGCCCTAGAGCAACTCTCAGTGCATTGGATCCCTGAGGAGTTAAACAAATTGATAGTTGATAGTTGATTCCGAGCCTCAGAGTCTGATATAATTGGTCTGAATGTGGTCTAGGTGTTGGGATATTAAGCAGTTACCCCCAGTGTTTCTGATGCCCAGGGAACATGGGGAGCCACTACCCAGTTCCTGTCTTCAGCAGTGATTGCTCCCTTCTCTGCCCACGAATGTCAAACATAATCCACCCTCTGACCACTTCCTCCTAACTTTCCGGCTCACCCCTGTGAGGTCTCCAGCCTGGTGTTCTTGGGCCTGACCAGCGGCCCTGGTCCTCTGTTGGGCTTCCTCCTCCAGCATAAATCTGTACCTGAGACCATGAGAGAGAGAGAGGCTGGAGGAAGGCCTGTCAGATCCACTGTGCTCCTCATCTCCTGGCCTAGTGTCTAGCTCGCTCCCATCTCTTCACACTCTTCATCCCCTCTCCTCCCTCCCTTCTCAATCTCAATTTGAGCTCCTCTGCCTTGTTTTGTGGGAAAAGAGAAGCAGCCAAAGCAGAACTCCCACGCATTACTGCTCTTGGCCTGGACATTGACCGGTAGCTGACTGAACACTTTTCTGTTTGGGAGGGTGAATTGGCACTCCTCATCTCAGGCCACCCCTCAACTGGTGCACAGTTCCCCTTGCCTCTCGCCCACTCAGCAGCATAACACCAGCACCTCTCCCTACTCTCACAGGGCAGCAAATTTGGCCTTCCCTGATTGTTTCTGTCATCAGACCACTCCTGCTGTATAGTTAGTTCTACCCTACAAAAAGAGAACTCTCCCTGAACCTCCACGTTCACCTTTGTCTCTTGCTCTCTTTCTCTGTTCCCCGTTGAGCAGAAAGTATCCCATCCCAGGAAACCCCTCAGGGGTTGGGTGGAGGGGGACTGTTGGTTACTCGTGCTCGCAGGAGGGGTTGCCTGTGCTGTCTCTCTTCTCCTTGCTCACTTGAACCCACTGCACTCACTTCATTCAGGCTTTTGTGGTCAGCCTTCTTTCCCCCAGTCTCCAGCGTAAACATGAGCACGCATGCACCATGATACCCATACTGTCTGCCCTGTTGGCCTCCTCTGATGGGGGTGCCACACTGTTCTCTCAAATCCTTTTATCATCTGGCCCTCATGACAATTACTCTCCTATATATCCTTCTGTCTCACTGGCTGCTCCCCTTCATTGTCCTTGTAGGTTCTTCATTTCCTGCAGTATTGTTGGAGGGAGCTCTTGCTGGGAGGGTGACCTTAAAGTGGGCGTGTGCATGGTGTGTCTGATGAGGAGCAGCGAGGAGTCCCCCATGGCTGGAGCAAAGGGCTGAGGAGAGTGAGGTGACGGGCAGATCCTGTGAGGCCTTGTAGGCCAAGGTGGGACACTTGGCCTTTTCTCTGAGTGAGATAGGAGCAGGAGGAGGTAGGTGAGTGCAGTTAGCTAATCTGTCTCTGTTCCCTCTTTGGGTGTGTGGTTTCTGCCTGCCTGATTTCAAACACCAGCTCTGAGGTTTGGGGCAAGTCACTTTGCTGCTCTGAGCCTTACTTTTTTCGTCTCTAAAAGTGGACAAAAATAGTACCTTACATCATAGGGTTGCATAGAGAAAAAAAGCTGGCACGTGGGGTGAATGCCCACGTGTCAGCTTCTATTGCTAATTTTGTTAACTGTAATAATCTTGATGTTACTAACATTATCATTGCCCTCCAGCAAGCCCTGGATGAAAACATGGACCTCCTGGAAGGTATAACCGGCTTCGAAGACTCTGTCCGAAAATGTAAGTCCCTCTCGGAGCCTGGGCTCCCCAGGGGGAAGGGGTAGGGAGTGGCAGCAAGGTCCCAGGGATGACCACCATCTTCGTTCCTTATCTCTGCAGTTATCTGCCACGTTGTGGGCATCACTTATCAGCACATTGATCGCTGGCTGCTGGCTGAGATGCTCGGGGATCTAACAGGTAAGGCCTCTCTGGGTCTCTGGTGCCAATCGAGGAGGCTGGTCAGGGGCCGTGGGCCTCGGTCAGCTCCTCAGATGGACTCATCCCTGCCTCAACAAGTCATTGAAGATCCAGCCCAGCTTGTTATTGAGGGAGTAAGAAACTAGTATAAAACATATCCTTAAAAAAAAAAAGTACCCTTCCTTGGGGGGAGATGCCATGGCATTCATTTATTTTATTCTACATAAGTTATTTGAATGCCTTCTGTGTACCAGACTGTTCTAGGCCTTAGGGATACAGCGGTGAATGGAACAATGGCTCAGATTTGTTCTCACAGAAGTAGCAAAACATAACAAAATGAGATGTATAAGTCTAGTGTCAAGTCATGCAAGACAGCTCAAGGGGCTGAGGTGAATAGATGTTTTGGAGGAGTCAGGCAGGCAGCCTGAGAGCTGAGCAAACCAGAGAATGCTGAGGCAGGGGAGTGTCTATCTTGTTTAAAGAGCCTCCAGGGTACCTGGTGGGAGCACAATGAGGGAGGGGCAGAGCTGAGGGTGGAGTAGTGGTGGTAGGAGGGAGATCTTCAGATACCATGGGGCCTCCTGAGGACTTAGTCCTTTGTCCTGAGTGAGCTGGAGCCGCAGGGAGGTTCTGAGCAGGGAGGGAAATGATCAGATTTGTGTTTTTAAAAGATTCTTCCAGGGGCACCTAGGTGGCCCAGCGGAGTTAATCGTCCAACTCTTGATCTCAACTTAGGTTTTGATCTCAGAGTTGTGAGTTCAGGCCCTGTGTTGAGCTCCATGCTGGGCATGGAGCCTACTTTAAATATAATAAGTGGGGATCCTTGGGTGGCTCAGCGGTTTAGCGCCTGCCTTTGGCCCAGGGCGAGATTCTGGAGCCCCGGGATCGAGGGATCGAGTCCCATGTCGGGCTCCCAGCATGGAGCCTGCTTCTCTCTCCTCCTGTGTCTCTGCCTCTCTCTATGTCTATCATAAATAAATGAATAAATAAATCTTTAATAATAATAAATATAATAAGTAAAAAAATAAAAGATCCTTCCAGAAAGAAAGAAGAAAAGAAAGAGAAGCATGTTTGTGTATTTATTCATTTTTGGAAAAGATACACAGGAAGAATAATAAAACTAAGGAGAATGGTTACTCCCTGGGAGGTTGGGGATGAGCACAGGGAGAGAGAGCTGTGGGTAGGGGGTGAGATTTGTCTAAGTACCTTATTTGGATAGGTTTGCTTTTGATCCAGTAGTTTGTGTCACCAGGCACAATTTTTTAGCAGAAGCTAACTTTTATTGGACACTTTGTATCAGGCTGTGTTAAGTGCTTTACATCAGGTAGATGTTTTATATCCTGAAAAGTGAAATTAAGTTGAAAAGGAGTGAAACAACCCTTAGACTTGAATCAGAAGAGAGGGAGATGAATTTATCAAATTGCTCAGGGTCACACAAAAGAGTGACTTCAAGTAGTAGGATATTTTTTGGCTGTACCTTCTTACTGGCATGTTTTTTAAGAGCAAAACGGCCTGCAAATAAATTCTCAACTGATGCTTTGGGCTTATGTTAGTGATGGCATAATTTTAAAACCATCTCAACGTTGTGTGGCAAAGCAGAGAAGGGAGCTGCTGGAAACAAGACTTGTGCTGGGAGAGCAAAGGGACAGAAAATTCAAAGACGTGGCGACAAAAGCCCTGCTACATAACTGGGAAAGCTGGCAGGCTCCCTCTGGCTGCTGTTTGGAGAATGAATTGCAGAAATGCAAGCCTGGCAGCTGGAGCTCCTGGTGGCCCCTGAAGCAGTTGGGTGGGGAAGGCACCCTGGTCTTCGGCTGCCTGGTGCTGGGGGATTGGGGTGACTGAGCCCCTGCACGGCCTGTGTCACCCACAGACAGCCAGCTAAAAGTGTGGATGAGCAAGTACGGCTGGAGCGCAGATGAGTCAGGCCAGATCTTCATCTGTAGCCAAGAGGAGAGCATCAAGCCCAAGAACATCGTGGAGAAGATCGACTTTGACAGTGAGTGGTGGCCCCAAGCTTCTGGCTGTGGGACTAAGGAGGTGCCTGTTGACAGGAACTTTCGTAGATACAGTCTGGTTCAGGGCCAGGAAATCTGCATCTGCCAGAGTCCATTGACTTCTCTCACAGGGCTGCCTGCAGAGGCTGAATGACAGTGGAATGATGGGTGTCCTTCCCCAGGACCCCACAGGGCTTGGACAGGCCTTGCAGGGTGTCTCCATACCCTTACTGGTCCCAGGACCTCTGTCGTAAAGTGAGTGAGAACCCAGAGCCGGGGGGTAGGCTGCTCCCATACAACCGGGGTCTCCTCTCCATCTCTTGAGTGATTCTGGGGTCTTAGAATGTCTTGGTACAGCGTGGCTTCCTGGTCCAAACCAGCTAATTTGGTACTGATCTGGGGATCAGGACTCAGTGGGCAATCATCTCTGTGCATGGGGCCTGTGGACCTTTGTTGAGGTTTTGGGTGAGAAGTCACTGTGGCAAAAGGCTCTACAGGAGAAGATGGAAATCCAGTGTTTAGAGTGTCTTGCAAATGGCACGTAGTAAATGTTACTGTGATGGTGGTGAGAAGAGCAAAGAATTGTGCCAGGCATTGTTATGAGCATGTCACTTAATCCTGGGACTATGTGGGGTAGATGCTTCTTGCAGATGGAGGAGCTGGTGTTAATGAACTTACCTGAGGCCACCCACCTGGGAGGAGGCAGAGCTGTGATTCGGACGCAGGACTCCTTGCTCCAGAGTCGAAATTCTTACTTTTTATTTAAAAGAATTTTTTTTTTTAAGATTTCATTTATTCATGTGAGACATAGGCAGAGGGAGCATCAGGCTCCTTCTGGGGAGCCCAGTGTGGGACTCAGTCCCAGGACCCTGGGATCACGACCTGAGTCGAAGGTGGATTCTCAACCACAGAGCCACCCAGGTGCCCCCAGAGTCGAGCTTTTTTTATAAACTACTGCCCCAAGTGGGGCACCTGGCTGCTCAGGAGAGCGTGACTCTTATTCTCAGGGTCGGGAGTTCAGGCCCCGTGTTAGGCACAGAGATTACTTTAAAAAGAAACCAGGGACGCTTGGGTGGCTCAGTGGTTGAGCATCTGCCTTCAGCTCAGGGTGTGATCCCGGGATCCGAGATTAGTACTGCATTTAGCTCCCTGCAGGGAGCCAGCTTTTCCCTCTATGTTATACCTCTGCCTCTCTTTCTGTGTGTCTCTCATGAATAAATAAAATCTTAAAAAAAAAAAAAGAAAGAAAGAAAGAAAAAGAAACCAAACTGCCTTTGTGAAGGTGACCAGGGTCCAGAAGGGGGTTTGTGATATGCCACCCTTGAAGAATTCTGAGTGCCATGGTTGGTGGTTGGAGGCTGGTCTCCCAGTCTTCCCACGTTGACCTGCTCCCCTCTTCTCTTCTCAACAGGTGTGTCCAGCATTATGGCCTCCTCCCAGTAACCTGGCAGGTGTTTAATAAAGATTTGTTGATTTATTTTTTTGTCTCCCATTCCTTAGCTTTTTGCCTCTGCCCTTCGCCCACTAGAGGGAGCCCGGGAGAAGGCCTCAGCCCACTCTGTGCGGGAGCCACCTCCATTCTGCGTTACACACACACACACACACACACACACACACACAGTAGGGCTTGGCTTTTGGCTCCTTTCTTCCCTCCTACTTCCTGCCCCTTTCCTGCCCCTTTCCAGCAACCGACCTTCCACCCCCACCTTCCTGACCCACCGGGTCACCAGTAGGGAGCTGGCTGTGTGAATCAGCAAGGAGGAGGATGTGACTAGGATGTAGGAGTCCAGCCCTGCCCCTGGGTGCGGCCCTATCTCTTCTGTCCTCTGGAACACCTAGGTGGACAGGAGTGGGTTCCTGGTAAGGGGAGGCACAACCTTTGCCCCTTGGCCTCAGATGGGGGTGCTAGTGGCCCCACAGTGGGCGGAGGAGTGAATGGGAGGGGTGGTGGGATTCAGCCTGCCTCTTACCCTGGCTACTGCTCAGCCCACCAAGCTGTGTGTCCTTGGCTTGGTGACTGCCTCCGTCTCAGTTTCTTCACCTGTGAAAGGGGGATGACACACCCTTGTCAGTTGTGGGGGATTCCATGACCTCCTTCCAGCTAGGCCCCTCATTAGAGCCTAGCTCAAGTTACAAACGAGTCCTCACCATTCTGCTTGGGGAGACTTTACCGAAAAATCAGGACTTTCAGCCAGGCCATTCCCCTGTCCCTTCCCCATCCCCAAGTTGCAGCCTACAGTGGCCAGGAGGCCTAGCTGATGTTCCTTAATCTGCAGCTGGGTTGCTTCTCTGTCTTACATGTAGGTATTCCAGAGTCTGGCAGGGTGACTTTGGTCAAGTGTCTTCACCTCTGATCCTGCTGTCTGCAGGAAGAAGGGGTAGAGACCACAGTGACTGCCTTTGGGGAAAAATAGAAGAAAAGACAAACCATCAGAGATGTCCAGCCCTCAATGTAAAATGAGGGAGTGTTACATTTCTGTAAGCCTTTACACATGAACTTTGCCTACGAAGAGGGCAGTGACAGTGTCTGAGCTGTACCCCCTTGGCCCTCCCTCATGTGTTTGCATTCACACCCATCATTCTTTTGAGGACACTGACAGGCAGGGCAGGGCAGGATACCCTTTGCCCTGAGTTCTAGACCTGAGCAGGAGCCAGGAAGCAAGATGTACCCAAGCCCTGGGGGCAAAAGGTGTCTCTAGCTCACAACTTGGGAGCCAGCTCTAAAGGAGGGGAGAGGGGCGTAGGACAATACTGGGACGCTGTTTGATTGTGTAAATTAAGGAAAAGGCACCTGCCTGCCACCCCATGTGAGTACAACTCCCACTCACCTACACAGCAGGTGCCTTTGTGTAGAATACAACCTGCACAACTAATCGTGGCTGCTCAGCACCACATCTTTTCCCACTTAGCCTGCTTTTGCTCTAGGTGGATCCTTTGAGCAGCTAAGAGACTTGGCTCTGGTGTAAGACAGTTCAAACCTCAGCCTACCAACCTGTTGGCAAATTAGTTAACCTTGTGCCTCAATTTTACAGCCAGGGAGAGTACCCACTTCAGTAGTTGCTGTGAGTTCATGCATCCAAAGAGTTGAGAACAGTTTGCCGTTTAGTAAGAGAATACGCTTGGTGCTTGTCTTGTTCACGTGGACTTGGGTGTATTTAGTTGCTTCCATAGTCTCTTAGCACCCCAGTGTCTGTTCATGTCCCACCCTAAGAGGACACAGCCCTTTTTTGTTCACTAACTAGAATTAACAGTGGAATACAACAGGGGCACCTGGCTGGCTCAGCCAGTAGAACATGCGACTCTTCATCTTGGGGTCATGAATTCAAGCCCCACATTGGGCATAGAATTTACTTAATAACATGTCAGAAATGAAGGGAGCTTTTAATTTAAACCTCCCTGACAAGCCATCCACTTATCTCAGCCCTTTGTCTGGGAGGTATTTCAGTGTCCACTGGGAGCAGTCAGGGTGGAGTCAATGACCCATAGCCCTAGTGGCGCTCTCTGCCAACTAGGCCCAGCACAGAAGTCCTGGGTTTGTTCTCCAGGTCACAGCTAACATTCCTGGATCTTTGGCCAGGTCCTGGCATCCCCTGGGAAATTGAGCTCTGCCCAGGCCTTGTCCCCTTCCTTTGCATGCCAGTGGATCTCTTCCAGTGCCTTTGAGAGAGGTGGGGAGAAATCCATGAGTTCCTATACCTGGAGGAGCCATGTCTTCTCATCTCCATCCCCAGTAGTTGACTCTGACACAATCTCCTTTGTTCATACTGTGGGCCAATTCCTGCTCTACTCTAACTCAAACCCTTAACCTTCCTACCTTTCCTGACCAGTCAATTTCACCTTCCTGTCGCCCAGGTCCAAACCTTGGGAGCCATCTTGAGTCTGGATTCTTCATTCTCCTGGCCACCCTCTCCCCCCATCCAATCCATGACAGTAAGTCCGGTCAGCTCCACTTTTCCAAATCCTTCCACTGCCCATCCTCCATGGCTGTCTCCTCTTCCAGGATCTTGGTCCTGACCACATACATCGGAACCACTGTGGCCACTCCCTGGCTGGTCTCCTTGCCCTCCCTCTACCTACAGTCTGTTCCCTTCCTGTGGCCACTGGATCCTAGGAACAGTTGCATTGGATCCCAGCCCTGCCCTGCTTAGGGTCCTCCCTGAATTTCCCATTGCATTTTCTTTTCTTTTTTTAAAAATATTTATCTATCCATGAGACACACACACACACACACAGACACACACACACACACAGGCAGAGACACAGGCAGAGGGAGAAGTAGGCTCCATGCAGGGAGCCTGACGCGGGGCTCATTCGGGGTCTCCAGGATCAGGCCCTGGGCCAAAGGCAGGCGCTAAACCGCTGAGCCACCCGGGCTGCCCCCCACCCCCTTTTTTCCCCATTGCATTTTCAATAAAATTCAAACTCATCATGGCCTTAAGTCTATCTATTCATTCACCTAAGATATATTAAGCTTCAATCTTGTGCCAGACACTGCTTCAGAGACCAGGGAAACAGCAGTGACCAAAGATCCCCATTTTCACGGGCTGACACTCTTGGAGGAGGAGACAGATAAACATGGTAAATAAGCCAATCAGGTAGCCAGTATGCTGGAAAAAATAAAGCCAAGGACGGAAGGTGTAGGATGCTATTTTAACTAAGGTGGTCTGGGAAGGTCTCACTGAAGGGGTGATATTTCTGCAGACCTGTGGGTGAGGAGGCTGTTGAAGCCCTGGGCTTCCAGTATGTGGGGAAAGCATTCCAGGCAGTGGTAACAAGGCATCACACAGTACAAAGGCCCTGAGGCTGGGAAGTGCCTGGTGCATTTGAGGACCAGCAGAGAAGTCGGCAGTGTTGCAGAACCTCAGAGACTGAGAGGGAGAGAGGGCTGTGACCTGGGAGAGGAGATGGGGACAGGACGGGGAAGGACCTTGGGGGTCTGGCTGAAGACCCAGGAGTGTCTTGTTTCAAAAGCAAGGCTGGGGGATGCCTGGGTGGCTCAGTGGTTGAGGGTCTGCCTTGAGCTCAGATTGTGATCCCTGGTGTGGGGATCAAGTCCCACGTCGGGCTCCCTGACAGAAACATAGACAGCGGGAGAAGCAGACTCCTTGCAGGAGCCTGATGTGGGACTCGATCCTGGGACCCTGGGATCACGATCTGAGCTCAAGGCAGACCCTCAACCACTGAGCCGTCCAGGTGCCCCACCAAGGAGGGATTCTGAGCAGAGGAGGGAGAGACTTAGATCAGAGATTTGACTCAGGTGTTCACAGGCTCCCTGGGGCTTCTTGTGGGAAAGAGAATGGGGTGGAGGAATGGGAAAGGAAGCAGGGAGATGATAAGGAGCCTACTGTGGTGATCCAAGCAGAGACAAGGCAAGGGTGGACAGAGCTAGAGTGGGGCGTGGCAGCAGGAGAAAATGGCTGGTCTGTATATACTTTTAAATTTTTTTTTTTTTTTTATGATAGTCACAGAGAGAGAGAGAGGCAGAGACACAGGCAGAGGGAGAAGCAGGCTCCATGCACCGGGAGCCCGACGTGGGATTCGATCCCGGGTCTCCAGGATCATGCCCTGGGCCAAAGGCAGGCGCCAAACCGCTGCGCCACCCAGGGATCCCTGTATATACTTTTTAAAAGATTTATTTATTTGGGAGAAAAAGAAAAAGCACACACAGTGGGGGAGGAGGCAGAGCAAGAGGGAGAGTCTTAAGCATACTAGGCTTAAGCAGGCTCCACATGGGGTTGGATCTCATGACTCTGAGATCATGATCTGAGCAGAAACCAAGAGTCCAGCACTTAACCAACTGCGCCACCCAGGCAGCCCCCATTTATATTTTTAAGATGGAACTAACAGAATTTCCTAAACTGGATGTGGGGTGTGAAGACAAAGAGGAGGCAAGGATTGACCTATTTGCCCACACAGCTGGAAGGATGGAGGTGCCATTAATTGAAATGGGGATGACTGTGGGGGCAATCAGGTTTAGGAAGATCAGAAGCTTAGGTTTGGATATTTAAATTTGAGAGGCCTGTTAATATGGCAACATCATGGGACACCTGGGTGGCTCAGAGGCTGAGCGTCTGCCTTTGGCTCAGGGAGGAATCTCGGGTCCTGGGATCGAGTCCGCTTCTCCCTCTGCCTATGTCTCTGCCTCTCTCTCTGTGTCTCTCGTGAATAAATAAATAAAATCTTCAAAAAAATACGGCAACATCACTTATCTGTATTTATTTGTTTACTTATTGTCATCCCCCCACCATGTGAGCCATTTGAGAACCAATCCTGCTTATCACGCTCAGCACTGTATTGCCAGCATCCAAGAGCAATTCCGGCACACCACAGATGCTCAATAAGTGTTTGTTGAATGAATGAAGATTGACAAGTCCCCAAATTCTTTTATCTTCCAGGTCAGCCAGTATCAATTCCAATCTACCTAACTCTCATGTGCATTTTGTGAATCCTCCAGGTCTGGATTCAAATGTCCTCCTTTTCTTCAAAGCCTACCCTGACTACTGTTTGACATTCCAGCTCATGCTTAATTTTTCTTTTTTTCTTTTTTATGCTTAATTTTTCTCCATAACACTTACCACCCTGGCATACGTACTTCCTACGACTCTGTTACCTTCCTTCACCAGAAGGTAGTTCCAAGCGGGCAGGAATTTTTGCCTATCTTGTTTAGTGCCAATGGGTAATAAAACATGATCTGGCACACAGTAGGCGTTTAATAAATACTTGCTGAATTTGTGTTGCTGACCGGGAAGACACGTTCCAGGCCCGAGCAGGTTAAGGCTTGAAGGCGAGACCCCGCCTTATGAATCATTCATGACCTGGCCCCGCCCACACGCAGAGGACGCGCGCGCTCACGCGGGAGAGAGGACGCGGCGCGTACCTGAGCTGAAGGCGCGGCAGGGGAAGTGGGCTCTGCGCAGGCGCCGAACTCCCCGACGCGGGTCTCAGCGATTTCTGGTTAGGAGGTGCGCGCGCGCGCGAGAGGGCGGCGGCGGCGGCGCAGTGCGCAGGCGCGGCAGGCAGTGCGCAGGCGCTGGGGGAGGGCGGGCTGAGGCAGCTGAAGCGGCGGCGGCGGCGGCGGCGGAGGCTCGGGCAGAGGGGCGGGAGCTGAGGCGGGAGCGGACGGGCTGGTGGGCGAGCGAGAGGCGGCGGAATGGTGGACTACCACGCGGCGAACCAGTCGTACCAGTACGGCCCCAGCAGCGGGGGCAATGGCGCCGGCGGCGGGGGAAGCATGGGCGACTACATGGCCCAGGAAGACGACTGGGACCGGGACCTGCTGCTGGACCCGGCCTGGGAGAAGCAGCAGCGCAAGGTGCGCGGCCCGCGGGCCGGACGGGCCCAAGGGGGGGCTTCCCAGGGAGGTTGGGGCGCTGGAAGGGGGTTGGAGGTCTCGAGAGGGAATTGGAGGGTCCGTGATGGGAATCGGGGGTCAGGAGAAGGAATTGGCGGGACCGGGAAGGGGTTTGTAGTCCTGAGAAGAAACTGTAGAACTTGAGCAAGGAATTGGGAGTCTGAAAAAAATAATTGGCGGCCGAGTAGGGAATATGGAAGTCAAAAACAACGACAACAAAAAAAAAACCCCAAAACCAAAAAACGAAATCAGCCCGATGGAGGAATTGGAGGGCCTGGGCGGGGAACTGGGGGAAACCGAGATGCTTGGAGACTCTAAAATGGAATTGGGGTCTGAGGCGGGATGGAAGGGTCAGAGGATGGTTGGGGGTGCGGAGACGAACGGAGGAGTCTGGAATTTATGGGCCAGGATGGAATTGATGTTTGGGGGAGCCTGAGGAGGGGCTGAGAGGTGGAGGGGGTTATTTGGAGTGCAGAAAGCTCTGAAGAACCTTGGGGTTGGGGGGAGTTCTAAAGGGGGTGGAGAAGTCTGAGGATGGAGTAGGGGGGTACTAAGAAAGGGATGTGGAGTCTGACGAGTAGTGGGGGGACCTGGGAGACTTGGAAAAGGAGAGGGGCAGAGGAAAGAAGTGGGTGTGAGACTGGGGTGTGGGGGGCGAGGGGGGGCAGGGGTGCAAATGAAAGAAGTTACGGAGTCGTAAGAAGTGTTTGAAGAGATTTATTTGGGGTGTCCTGTTCTGAGTGGGAGGCGGGAGGAGTAAGAGGAATTGATGGAGGGATGCAGAGGGAACCTGGAGAGTTTTGAAGAGGGGATTCTGAAGAACTGATGGACGGTTGAAAAGCTCAGCCAAGGGTTTGGAGGAGCCTAAGGAAAAGGTAGTGTGGAAAAGGTGAGCATCCTGGAGAGAAAGAATGGGAGCGGCGGAATGGCGGGTAATGAGGGAGATTAGGAAAATGAAAGTCGTTGGGAAGGCAGTGTGTGATGGATGGACTGAGAAAGGAATCTGGGGGGGAGGGCTTCTAGAGGTACAGTCGCAGGACTACAGAGTGTGTTTGGGGGTGGGGGACAGGGAGAGGGTCAGGGAAGAATTGTGTCTTTTTTTTTTTTTTTAATTTTTATTTATTTATGATAGTCACAGAGAGAGAGAGAGAGAGGCAGAGACACAGGCAGAGGGAGAAGCAGGCTCCATGCACCAGAAGCCCGATGTGGGATTCGATCCCGGGTCTCCAGGATCACGCCCTGAGCCAAAGGCAGGCGCCAAACCGCTGCGCCACCCAGGGATCCCAAGAATTGTGTCTTTGGTGGGGTGGGGGGTGAATGGACCCTGAAAGCAGGGTCTGTTCTCAGGTGGCATGTTGGGGTGTGGAAGCTGCTTAGCAGGGGAACCACAGCAGTGAAAAAGGAGACCAAGAGGAGTGGGAGGCCCAGAGAAGGTGTGTGTGTGGGGGGGGCTCTCCAGTGATAGAAGAGAGGGTTTGTGTGCAGAAAGAGCTAAAGAAAGGAGCGTGTTGAGTGGATGTGTGTGTTTGGGGAGGTGGTTTAAAGTGTGTGAAGAGAGTGGGAGGTACTCGAAGTTAGAAGCTTTTAATACGTTCAGGAGATCTGAATTTTCTTCCCAGATTTGTCACTAATCAGTTTTGTGGTCCTGGGGCAAGACCCTGCCTTCCTCTCTTAGTACAGGTCTGTCATCTGTAAAATGAGGGTGGGGGGTGTGGAAGGAGACCCTTCTTCGAGGCCTACAGAAGTGGATGTGTATGGTATTGGGACTTAGGGAGGGCGGATTTGGTGGAACTTTCTCAGGAACATGGGGCAGACTCAAGGGGTTTGAGTGAGAGCAGGAGTGTGACTGGAAGCCTCTTAAGGGTATGAATTGGTACCCTGGGGGCCCAAGTGCAGAGTGCCCAGTGCGGAGGGGAAGGGTGAAAGGGGCAGCTGTTCCAGGGCGGCCTGGGGTGGGGCCTGGCAGGACCTTTGGTAAATTCCCAAGCTCTGCTTGAATTTCCTCATCAGGAGTGGGGGAGTGGCAGGTTGGTGGTGGTGTCCTTCTCCTTATCTCCACCTATCTCAGGGTCGCCAGGTTGAGATGATCTGATGTGAAAATGCTTTTTGAGGGGAGAAGATCTAGACTGTAGTCCCAACAAGAATTTGTTGCCTGAGGCCTTGCCAGGGTGGCAAAGGTTAAGAGTTGCCAAGACACTTGGAAAGTTGGGAGGGGAACAGGGGGCCATGGGGTTGTTGTTGAGTATTTTTGGGATCTGACTTCTCCAGCTCCAAGTGCTTGGGAGAATGAGGCTTTTTCTGTCAGGTGGTGGGAAGAGGGGGGAAACCTTCCTTTTCCCTCCCTTCCTGTCTTCTACGCCTCCCCAGGTGACTCCTTTTGCTAGCTCATTTCCACTCCCTTCTGGGAGTTAGGGTGTGTGCTCCTTCGTGGTTAAGTCTCCCTTACGCACAGGGTGAGGCCAGAGCACCATTCAGGCCCTGGGTGGGAACGAGGACTTACCAGAACCCCAAGGCCCTGCCTGCTGTGTATTATTTTTCCCTCTTCCCTTCCTCAAGGACCAGGCAAGGTTGAGGGAAAGGGTGGCTCACAGTGTTCTCTAATACAAGCCGCTTTCAGTTCTCAATAAGGGTCAGATTCTAGCATGTCCTGCTTTATACCTACCGCAGCAAATATTTACACATTGCTGTTCTTTGGGGGAAAATATTGCTTCACCGCTGTGCACTTTCCTATTATGGAATAGGGATCCTTTATGAAATGGGGGAAGGAATGGTGGAAAGGAACATGTACACAAATTTGTACTGTTCTTTTCCTTCTAAGAAGAACTCCCCCCACCCCTCAAACAGTTTGGGTGAGTTTTTCTGCATTACAGTGTCGCTTAAGTGAATGACAGGTTGTCCTTCTTGCCTTGCTGAGCCATTGGTACACGGAGAGTGAGTGGTAGTCCTGTGAGTATCTTGTGCACACTCACTTATCCTGAAAATCTGTTTCCAGGATCACTGCAGTCCCGTAAAGTGCTTGGAGTTGTATTCCAAGTTCCAGGAATTAGGCCAGGGTTGGTTTGAGTCAGGGTGTATGTAGCATCTGATGGTTCTCACTTTGACCTGAAGCCATTTGCTCTGACTTCTAGGGACCCTTGTAACCAACCTGCTAAGTAGGTTATAGAACAGTTCTGACGTGGAAGGCCCTGAGTGTCCTCCTGGGAGATAGGAGAAGGACTGGCCTGGGTTTTGAGTAAATGCTCCAGCAAGTACAGTTCTCTGCCACAGTTCCTTTTCCCAGCGTCTGAGAAGGTCCTGGGTAGCCTTGGTATTATTCCTTGCTCTCCTGGACAGGAGCTGTCTCTTCTTAGCTCCTTCAGATGGATCCCCTCTCAACATAGCAAGAAGGATCGATCGCCTCCTTCGCTAAGCTTGCTTGTTCCTTGAAACATCACTGTTTGCAGGGCCTAAGGTTAGATCCCTGACCTTTAGCTTGGGCTCTATCAAGGGTGAGTTAATTATTTGAAAGTTCTGATGGTTCATTTTTCTCCAGGTTTTTTTTTTTTTTTTTTTAAAGCCTGACAATAGGGGCCTCAAAGTAGCCATCTGTTATTTTGTTCCATTACTGTAATTGCTTTCCTCTTGGGTTCTGGCTAAGATTGACAGGTCCTTAGCGGCTTTCAAAATTAAATAATATACCTAAAAAAAATTAATAGTAATTTTTAAAAACCCCATCAAACTTAATTATCATCTAGAAGTAAGACTATAAATATGAGAGGGGGACAGCTATACTCAGGAGAGGGATAGAGAAAGCTACTTGGCTACTAGCACTATTCCCTCCCCAATCCCTGAAAACGTGTCTTAGAACATGGCTTTCTTTCCTGGTGACTGCCAAAGAGGTGAGGTCTGGGAGGGTGGCCTGGGAGTAACTGCACCCCTTGTAGCCATTCACACTTGTTCTGTTGAGAGTTGGTACCATGAAATGGGAGCGGTGCCTGTTGTTTCATCTAATCCTAGGCGGTCCCGGGCGGCAACCCAGAATTGCCCTCTGCGTTTTGAAACACCCTCCCTGGTTCCGGCTTCCAAGACCAACAAGGAGGCTAGTTAGCTAAGCTACCTGGCGGCAGGGAGCTGACTCATTCTTGGGTTGGAACTGGTGGTAGATGGTTTTATTTAAGGGCAGCTGATTGCCTGGCCTCAATTGGGCTTCATTGTGGCGAAAGTTTGGTGAGCACGTTGGAGGAAACAACCCAGGAAATGAAGGGCAGTGCTATAGTATCCTGGCGAATGCCCTTGCTGCCAGGGAGATCAATTAAGACACAGGATGGCACTCTCAAAAAGTCTTCTTAATCAGATTTCAGGACAACAGGGACAAGTGTGGAAGGGACAAGTGTGGATTCTAGTGTTAAGCCTCTGGGATGGGGACTTCTGTCATTTATTTATTTATTTAAACTCTGGGATGGGGACTTCTGTCATTTATTTATTTATTTATTTAACCCCCCCCCCTTTTTTTTTTTTTTAGAATTTTATTTATTCAGAGAAAGAGAGAGACACACATAGGCAGAGGGAGAAGCAGGCTGTATGCAGGGAGGGAGCCCTGTGTGGGACTTGATCCCAGGTCTCCAGGATCACGCCCGGGGCCAAAGGCAGATGCTCAGCCGCTGAGCCACCCAGGCGTCCCGACTTTTGTCATTTAAATGTAGACTTCATTTGGGGCACCTGGGTGGCTCTGTTAGTGAAGGGGCTGCCTTCAGCTCAGGTCATTATCCTGGGGTCCTGAGATGGAGCCCCTCCATAGGCTTCCTGCTCAGCGGGCAGCCTGCTCTTCCTTCTGCCTCTGCCCTTCCACCTGCTCATGATCTCTCTCGAATAAATAAATAAATAGATAAAATCTCTAAATGTAGACTGCAGTCCTGGTGGACTTTGGCCAGACAGCACTGTTTTTCAGAGTTACCCTGAGTGATAGTACAAGTTACCTGGCAGTGCTGTCTAGCAGATGACAGAAGAGAGAATGGAATAAAAAAAGAATTGATTTGAGAAGGCTGAAGGAATTTCTAAGACTGTTGAGGTGGACACCTTCAGCTTGTGCTGTATTGATTTGTAGTGTGCTAGGAATTGTACAAACCTTTGACCAGATCTTAAGGCTTCTTAAAACAAGGATTCCCTGCTGCTTCTGTTTTTTTTGGGGGAGGGGAGGAAAGGAGAAGGGCAAAAATAATTAGCGAACACCTGTTTGTCCCAGGATCACTTGCTCAGGTTTTCTGAATAGCCAAAATATCGACATGTTTCTCTCTTCTCTGGCATGTAGTATATTCTAGACCAGTGTCTTGCTCAGCTTTGTCCCTGTTTCCTTCGCTTAGTGATGTCCAAGGTCTCATCTCATCTCATCTCATCTCATCTCATCTCATCTCATCAGTCAGGTTCAGGTCCCTTCCCCCAGATTCCCTTCCACTGCCTTTATTTATGGATTTATTTTACAGAATAACAAAACACTCCTGTTACCAGGTTCAAATTCCTCTCCTCCCCTTTTCTTTTTTCATGGAAATGGAAGGCAAGCGACAGCTGGTTGGTCATTCAGTGACTGTGGTAATTGAAACACCTACGAAAGGGAAAGAAAGGTAGGCAGACGGAAGTTTCTACTTGAGCGGATGCAAATTTTGTCATCCATGGAGGTTTGAAAGACGTCTTTATATCATGGGTGGTGTGAGAGCTCAAGACAGTCTCCTTTAGGATGAGTTTAAAGTTTAAAACATCAAAGCACAGTTACAAGGAAACTTAGTTTTACAGTGTTGGCAGTCAAGGCGCCAGAATTTGTTATAAAGTGTCTGAAAGTGGCACACTAGCACTTGCTTTGTTTCAAGAAGGTTTATGAGTTACATTTTAGTCAGTGTTCCAGGTATCAAGGAGTATGTAAGGGTCAGTGAATCAAAAGAAACAATCATATTAAATTCCGGACTCTGTAAAGAACGATCTTATTGGGGATCCCTGGGTGGTGCAGCCGTTTAGCACCTGCCTTTGGCCCAGGGCGCGATCCTGGAGACCCGGGATCGAATCCCACGTCGGGCTCCCGGTGCATGGAGCCTGCTTCTCCCTCTGCCTATGTCTCTGCCTCTCTCTCTCTCACTGTGTGCCTATCATAAAAAAAAAAAAAAAAAAAAGATCTTATTTGGGTGCGGGGGGGGGGGTCGGTAGGAGGAGAAGGATCTTGCATCCCCCAGAAAGTGAAATCTTTCAATGGGCACGGGTGTCTTTACATCAGTGCTGGGAAAGTTTTATCCAAGTAGCAGTCTGCCTGGGATTATAAAAATCTCTGAGACATTCGCCTTGGTGTTGTGCCTTTTTTGGTTGTGGTGTTCTTTCACGTCCCTTCCCCCTCCCCCTTCCTTTGTAAACAATCGATGCATTAACTTGGAATGTCCAGGGAAAGTTTTGAAAAGCTGGTTGGTGTAACTTGGTTGCCTTCTCTTTAGTCGGAGCTGCAGTTACTCTGGGAGAAGCCATTGGTCTTTTTCTTGGGCATAATTTATTGAAGAGTTATTGGAAAGCCAGTGG
This sequence comes from Canis lupus baileyi, assembly GCF_048164855.1. NCBI lineage: Eukaryota > Metazoa > Chordata > Mammalia > Carnivora > Canidae > Canis > Canis lupus. The sequence continues at coordinate 114,916,144 of NC_132838.1, read as the reverse complement.
ATTGAGTTTATTGGAGATTTGATATTTGCCACCTATTTCTGTGCTGGCTCCTGCCTTCCTGGGATGAGCCCCATCTCCCCAATAGTGAAGGCCCATCCTGAATTTCCGGAAAAGACAGTGGTTCCCCATCCAGAGCAGCATTCCCCCTCATCCCTCAAAATCCTTGCTTCTGTGATTTATCTCCCTGTTTCCTAAACTTCAGCCATTTGTGACTTTTCCATGCCCATTTTTACTTTTATAAAGTTAATTTGTCTTCAGTTTTAAAAGGAAAAGTTATATAAGTATGATAAATGAAAAAGTCAGCCTCCCTGGCCATAAATAGAAGGAAACTGGGAAAATAAACATGCTGAAAACAAAACTGATGTCGTTAAATTCCAGCTAGGTGTTATTCCTGCTGAAGGCTCTGGGCCTGAGCTCTGCTCCGTTTGTTAAAAAGAGAATTTGGCAAGTATTAGTGAAGTGCTAAAGACCCACAGTGCCAAGCAGAGACTTTCTCTTTGAAGTAATTAGAAGGTTTACAAGAGAATCAAAGGAATAACCTCACAGTGATTTGAGGATTAATGTAGGATATGAATAACCCTTAAAATCTCCCATATGTGCCTGCCACTCTTGGAAAAAACTATCTCATTTGACCCTGGAAAGATTCCATGAGAGTCAGAGCAGAGTGACTTACCCAGGAACACACTGCCTATCCTGCTTGCCCTATGTCCCACATATCACTCAAAATTGGATGACTCTGGATATATCTTTGCTTTCTTTTTTCTTTTTTTTAAATAAAAAAATGATTTTATTTATGTATTAGGGAGAGAGAGAGCTCTCATGCACACAAGCAGGGGGAGCAGCAGGGAGAGAGAGAAGCAAACTGCTCACTGAGCAGGGAGCCCAATGCAGGGTTCAATCCCAGGACCAAAGGTAAAAGGTAGATAGATGCTTAACTGACTGAGCCACCCAGATGCCCTATCTTTGCTTTCAACTGTTAGGTTTTGTTTGTTTGTTTGTTCTTTTTAAGACTCCAGTTTTCGTACACATACACTCTGGAAGTTTGGCTGCCCCCCCATGAATACAGTGCTATGCTGTTTGGGTATTTGAATCTGAGATCCTGAGAGGAAAGCAGTGCCCTCCTGCCGTTAAGAAAGGCTTATTTAAATGTTTTTCTTCCAAATATCAGAGCAGAACAGATTCTTTGTTTTCCAGTGGAACCATCCACACAGGGCAAGAGTAGTTGAAAGTGGCAGTTACTACTCGCCCAGCACAATGAAGTCATCTTGGGAAATATCGTTGACGGTGTTGAAATGATTGAAAGGGATGCTAGAACACCAGCAATACAATAGCATTTGTGTCTTCAGCTTCGGGCAGGAATAAAGAAGACATTGTGGTTTGTTTTATGCTTTTTAAAGTTTCCCCCCCAAAGGTGTGGGTCTGAGTGATGTCTGTCACTGGCTTTCTAGTGGGTTTTTCTTTTCATCTTCTCCCCCTCCCCGATGGCTGTTGACAGTGGGTGGAAGCCACATTCTAGGTGGATGGGAGGCAGTGCGGAAGGCAGGCAGTCGGCTTTGCTCCTTGTTCTCCATGTGTGAGAACAGTCTGGTTTTTTAATCTCCAAAAACCCTAAGATTAAGAGTTTTCATGTCATACCTCCTGAACAATAATGACTGATTTAAAAATGTCTTAATCATCAGCCATCCAGGCTGGAGGCACAACAGGAAGTAGTATGAGTGCATTTCTTTTCTTTTTTAAATACGTATTTCATTTCGATGGCCAAGAAGGCCAATTTGCGAGTAGAAGAAATGTCACGGGTGGAAGCTTGAAGGTGATTCAACAGCCAGCCTTGCTGGGAGGTTGTTTGAGGGACTGTCACTCTAGGAGGCTTGGTGGGTCTTCAGCTTGTGTTATTGAAATGATAGGCCTTCTTTCACCAAGTGCCAAGGCAGTGCTGGAAGCCTCCTTCTGTCAGGGTCATTGTCCTAGTCCGTGTGTGTGTGTATGTGTGTGTGTGTATAATAGCATATGAGTGCCCTATGATCTGTCTACATCTGGGTGTGAGTAAAAGGTATTTAGTTGATATCACCATGGGAACTGAGTCGCCTATTTATTGTTTTGGGGAGTGCCTCCACACCAGAGGCAGCACTAATGTTGGAATGTTGGGCTCTTGGGCAGAAATATGATGCCAACTGATTTCCTAGGAAAATATCCAGGGGCATGGTGGCCATGCTGGGTAGGTGGACGAGGAGCCTCTGTTGTGCAGGAATCACAGGAATCACACCGACCAGTCTGGTCCCTCTTATGGATGAGGGGTGGAGGTGTGTGTTTGTGCAGGAGAAAGAAGGAAAAGCTTACAGCATGAAAGCCCCTGTTGGCTTTGTGGCTGGGACGTGTGCTTTTTCTCTAGGCATTTAGAGTTGGAATTTCAGCTATGTGACTTCTTAATAGCAGGGCAGAATGTGCCTGCATCTTTTGCCTGCTTTCACAAACACTGACAAATTAAAAAGAACTCTAAAGTTTCCAGCAAATCCCAAGTGCGGTTCATTCCATGATAACATTAAAAAAAAAAAAAAAAATCCACATCCTTCCTACCCCAGCTCCGACAGTAAATAAACTTTTTTCTCCCTGTTGCTTCCCCCTCTTTCCTTTAAGGAATTGAATATCTTTACAGTAAACTCTGAGTCTGATGAAAATTTTAAACATTTTTTACAAAGTGCTTATTTGGCTCCTGCCACCGCCATAGATTGTGTTTGGAAGTGTCAGGTTGTCTTTGCTTTTGGTTTAAAAAATATATATATTTTATTTTTATTTTTTTAGTTTTATTGGTTAGTGGGCACCTGGGTGGCTCAGTGGTTGAGCATCTGCCTTTGACCCAGGTTGTGATCCCGGGTCCTGGGATCGAGTGCCACATCAGGCACCCCGCAGGAAGCCTGCTTCTCCCTCTGCCTATGTCTCTGCCTCTCTCTGTGTCTCTCTCATGAATCAGTAAAATCTTAAAAAAATAATTTTATTGGTCTGTATGATCTAGTTCTGGCTTATGATATAAAATCAGCTTCAAAATTCAAAATGTCTGGAAGCAGCTGGTTTTCCAGGCTGGTTCAAGGGCAGTCTGATTGATGAATCAACCCTTCTTACAGGCGGGGTCTGCTAACCAGTCCTGGAAGGTATCCAGACAGTAAACATCACCGGGATTGTGAGGCTTTTCTTTTCTTTTCTTTTCTTTTCTTTTCTTTTCTTTTCTTTTCTTTTCTTTTCTTTTCTTTTCTTTTCTTTTCTTTCTTCTTCTCTTCTCTTCTTTTTTCTTTTCTTTTCGGGGGGGGGGGTGGATGTGGGGAGTCATTTGAGCTATGCTGCCAAGCCTGGTAGGATTTGGCTTTCTGTAAAACAGAAAGGTCTGTATCAAGATGTCTTTTTCAAAGATGTCAGGCCTGTAGTCATCCAGAGCTGTGTCTGCTGGGTACAGTAGGAGGAAATACCTAGACGGGTTTGGGGGGCCTTCTTGACCATTTTGGAAACTTTTTGTAATTTTCTTTAACTCACACAAAGACGATCCGCAGAAAAGAATTTGATCCATTGAGAGCTGCAATCCATTTTAGGGATGGTGGGTTAAGGGATCCTGGCCCAAAGCTGCATCAAGGAGTGGCACTCAGCTCTTACCTGCTGCCCAGAAACAGCTTAGAGATTCAGAGGCAACAAGCTTTGATCTTAAAAACAGAAGACTCAAAGTGCATTCAGTTCTCTTTGCAGCTACCTTAGACTTGGGAAAGTTCTGGGCCTCTTTAATAAACAACCACAAAGCAATTCTTGCCAAATACGGCCTGCTCCAGGGCCACAGGGTTAGCTTAGGAGACAACTTTCTTGCCTAAAAATAAGTGCATGTTCCTATCAAACATTCCAAGCATTGTTTAAACATGAGACTTCTAAGTAGCAGTTCAGGCTTTGTGGGTTCAGTTATGTCAGAATGTGGGCAGTTTGGGGAGCTTGCTCCCCATTTTGGGATTGGCCAGTGGTCACCCAGGAAATCAGATGACCAAATGCAAACCATCTTCCATCTCATTTCTGTATGTTCTTGGTCTATTTATAGGCTGGTGGGGAAGACAGAGAGCAAGCATGTAAATAAAACAAGGCAATTTCAGATAGGATTGTGTGTTGTAGTGTGAATTAAATACTAATTAATAATCGCTAGTGTGTTACCCTGTGCTCAACTCTATTCTGAGTGCTTTACCTGGACTCACTTGTGTAATCCTGTGAGGTAGGTAGTATTACCTTTACAGGACAGGTGTAAAAATGGAGCCATGAAAGTTTAAGTCAGTTGTCTAGACAACAGTGCCAGGGCTTGAACCTCGAAGGTCTGGCCTTCAAGCCTGTGCTCTCATATCTACAAACACTAATCTAGTGATTGGGAATGGCTTGGGGGGAGGTGGGTGAGGGGAGTAGGGTGCAGTGCAGGTACTTTAGATCAAGAGGAAGATTTCTTTCTTTCTTTTGATTTTCTTTTTTTTTTTTTTTAAGATCTTATTCATTTATTCATGAGAGACACAGAGAGAGAGAGAGGCTGAGGGAGAAGCAGGTTCCACGCAGGAAGCCCGATGCGGGATTCCAGGATCACATCCTGAGCTGAAGGCAGATGCCCAGCCATTGAGCCTCCCAGGCGTCCCTCTTTCTTTCTGTTTTATTTACTTATTTGAGAGGAGAGGAAGAACAGAGAGAGAGAGCTCTCTACCTTGCTGAGGAGAGAGCCCAATGCAGGGCTCAATCCCAGAACCCTGAGATCATGACCTGAGCCACCCAGGTACCTCCAAGAGGAAGATCCTGGAAGACAGAACATGTTGGCTGTTCCCTAAGGGATGGGAAAGAGGGAGCCAAGAGAACACTACAGGGAGGCTCTTTCAAGCAGGGGGGAAGAAAGTGTGGAGGCCATGAGGAGCAGAAAGAAGGCCAGAGTGGCCAGAGCAGGGCATGTAGAAAGGATGGTCCCAGCCAGATCTCTTAGAGCTTTTTTGTTGGAAACGGTGATGAGGCCTAGAATCTGCAGATTCAGTGCCTCTTGGACTCCCATTAGGCCAGGAATCTCCTACTTCCAGAACTCTGGCCCTGTAACCCTTTTCTCTCAGAGTCTCTGGACTGGCCAAACCAGAACTGACTTCTAAAGTGGGAACCCTGGGACGATGGAGCATTAAACTGAACAAAAGCTTCAATTATCCCTCTGCTCATTGCTGCAGTAGACACCTGTGTTTGATTAAAGCGCTGGTAACTTTTGAATCTGGAGTTTTACAGCACTGCGGGCTCATGTGGCTTTGTAGTGTCTCTCTTACAGAACTCAACTCTTACCCTCTGAACAAATTCCAGTCCCCTTCAGTCCCATCAAGAGGCTGCTTGATTTATAAAGCATCTTTGGTAAAATGTGGTTCCCTCTTTGAAGTGGGAAGCCAGGAAGCCTGATTTTTTTAACTGGCTCTTTTCCTAGGACCTCCCTTTCTCTGTAAATCCCTCTTCCATTTACTCAATATTTCCCCCTTGTTTCTCTTGGTCAGGTTGAGTTATAGCTAGCATGGTTCTAATTCAGAGAGACATACATGCAGGCTGATTGAGGCGTTCAGCCTTCCATACCCCACTGGAAGCCAATCCAGTGACATTGGATTTCATTTGGCCCATGGTTCCCCATCTGAAGGCACACCTTGTCAGACTAGTTATGTGGCTTTTACTCAGGGAGGAACAGCAACAGCTCTGGGCTATCCATAGACACTCCTGACTGTATACACAGCACTCAGCAAGAAGCTAAGTTCACAGATCATAAGGTGTCCATCGTGAATGTAGGCTGGAATTCTCTCGCCCTGCCCTTAATGCAACTCGGCTGCAGAAATCATCCCTGTTGACAATATAAAGGAGTGAATGAGTATGAAGGTGTCCTGTGGTAGCATGGCCAGCCCAGCTGCTTCAGCTGGAAAGAAGATGGTGAGGTTTCCATTCTCCTGGCAGCATACCCATGTGAACTTGTTAAATCTTTTAAGTAGCTGTATAGGAGGGGAGATAAGTGTGTGTTTATCTTTATCCTCTTAAATACAAACATAAAACCTCCCCTTTATAAAACCAGTTCAGAGTGGGAAGAAAGTGTATGGAAAATGGAAAACGTGGCCGATTATATTGAGTCCTACTCCACGTTTGGGATACAGCTGTAAGTTTCCACGGTGGGTGGCTTATTATGCATTTATGCTGAGCTGAACCTGCTCCAGGCTGTTCCTGCAGATAGAAAAGGCTTTCTTGGGGTGAAGCGGGGGAGGGGTGTGGGGTGTGTGTGGGGGAAGCTGCCTCTTTCCATCGCACTATAAAGACTTGGAGGAAGGTCTTTTGAGAGACTTCAGCAGCTGTCACTTGGGTAGCAGAATTGGGGGCTGCTGACCAAAGTGTGTCTGCATTTTATAGCCAACCAGCATGTTGTGTAACATGAGTTGGGGCTTCATGGGCCCTGGAGTCCAGCACTCAGGTAGAAACATGACCGCCAGGGCCAGACAACAACCCTCACTGGGCCCCTCTGCAGAGCAGAGCTCTGCGCCGAGCCTTTGGGGGTATGAAAGAAACCGGAGACCCAACCCATGCTCTCAAGGAGCTCACTGTGTAATTGGGGAGAAAGCAAAGCCACATGAGACGTCAGGAGGACACTAAGCGGCACACCGAAAGGCCTACAGCACTCTAGCTGTGTCCTGGGAGAGGAAAGGGGTGAATAAGGGCAGGTGGGGTCAGTCATGGAAACTTTCATAAAGGAGGTGAGTGTGCAGGAGGGGTGGGCCTTTGCCCCAGTGGTGTGCAGGTTTCTGGGAGAAGCGTTAGGGGGTCTTGTGTGCAATTGAACAGTATTCCTTAGATGTCTCTTCTGAGCAGTCCTGCCTGTTCCTTCCCCTGATGAGCACTGTCTTGTGGGGAGTTTCACATTTGAGGTACCATGTTTGGTATATCTTAACTATACCTTGGAAGCTCTGAGTAGCCAGACCCCAGGGTCTGAATCCATAGCCATTGGCAGGTCCTGTCACTTTCAGAACTATTGTAGGCAGGCTGGACCCCTCATGTGGGAGTCTGCCCTGAGTACTCTTTAAGAGGGCATTTGCTTTCAGCTTGGTGGTGGTCCCTTCAGAATAAGCGCAGACTTTAGGAAAAGGAACAGAGAGACTTGGTTCTTAGATCTAAGAGTCTCTCCAAGCCTTGTGCCTTACAGCCTCTCCGGGTGTGTGCTGCTGCGTAGTCCAGATGAGCACTCCAAGCTGGAAGAGGCAGTTCTGTATTGAGATTGCCCAAATGAATGGGGTTGACTCCTGACAGCCTGGTTGGCTTGGTGTGCCACAGTTAACATGCCATCCCTAGAATGAGGGTAGCCTGGAAGTGTTCTTCCTTGAAAGTTTATTCTTGCCTGCCAAGCTCAGCTTACAGGTGCTATTCTTTAAATAAATGCCTTAGAGCTGGCTTGTGGAACTTAAGAGTTCCCATCCCCGGAAATACTCCAGTGTGTTTAAAAAAAAAAAAAAATTCATTCAGGTGCTCATGGCCAAATGTGTGACTCAGATAGTACAGTGCCCTTGATATGCTTTTCCAAAATTGACATACTTGAGTTGCACTCTGGCCCCACTGCAAGATAAGGTTCGGGTAGCTGGCCCATGCCTCTTTCTTTGTGTGGTTTCAGGTTGGGTTTTTCTCCCTTTAGATGATGCTTGAGACCTGTGACATAGGTCAACTCATGAAAGTAAAGTAGCGGCTGCAATCATCCAGCAGAAGCTGGCTTCCATCATTCATTCATTCATTCATTCATTCATTCATTTATTTTAAAGATTTATTTATTTATTCATGAGAGGGGGAGAGAGAGAGAGAGAGAGAGAGGGACAGGAGGAGGGAAAAGTAGGCTCCATGCCGGAAGCCTGACATGGGACTCGATCCCGGGACTCCAGGATCACCCCCTGGGCCAAAGGCAGGCTCCAAACCGCTGAGCCACCCAGAGATTCCGCCCCCCCCTTTTTTTTTGGCTTCCATCTTTTAGACTGCTGGGGGCAGGGGACCAGTAGGTTTGCTGTGGAAAGATTGGTGGGGGTGGTGAAGGTGGGAAGTGTTACCTGGAGCGAGCCAGACTTTGTAGCTTGGGCACCAGAGCACTGCTTGTGCTGTTAGGGAGAAAGTGCTGCAGACTTAGCATTAGCCGGTTTCCTTTTCTAGCTTGTTATGGCTTTGAGGCAGACTCTGCCTCATAATCGTTGAGATGCTTTCTCCTCCCACTTCTGAAAGGCTGTGATGTTAGGGAGGTGGGCTTTCTTGGTGGAGAGAACCTGGGGTTCATTGGTTGTAGTGGGAGAATGCTTGCTCTACCCATGTTTTGGGAGAGCTTTCTCAGGGAGAAGTTGCAGAATATACAGGGTCACAAAATTTCTTGCACGATCCCAGGCTCTGAGAAGAGATGCCTGCTCAGCTAGTGGGTTAACCGATAGCACCCAGCCTACCCACCAGACCAGAGAAGGCAGCTCAGATGTCACTGGGATTCAGGCTGTCTCTTGGTCCAAGCAGCTGCAAGCCTGGAGGGGGTGTTGAGAGTGCTGAAGCTCCTGTGGGAGGTGTTCCTGCACTGCCATCTCCAGGCTTGGTTCTGGCAACAGAACTGGGGGGTGGTGGAAGGTGTGTGGTGGGAAGAGGGTCAGAGCACAGCCTTTAGAGGGAGACAGACCTAGCTTCTGCACACATTCCTTCCACCCACTGGCTGTGTGACCCTGGGCAAGTGATAGAGGTTAAGCCTCAGTGTCCTCCTTTGGAAGGGGTCATCATCCTACCTCACAAGATGATTCCAGGATTCAGTGAAATAGTGTATATATAAAGCATCTGGCACAGTGCCTGGCACGCTTCTCAGAATTATTTCAGCGGCTCACCAGCCTGCATCCAGGTGGGCTCAGCTGCTTATGTCCTCTCTCTCTCTCTCTCTCTCTCTCTTTTAAAGATTTTATTTATTTATTTGACAGAGAGTGCACAAGCACAAGTAGGGAACGGCAGGAAGAGAAAGAGGGGGAAGGAGACACCTCACTGAGCTGGGAGCCCCGATGTGGGCTCCATCCCAGAACCCTGGGATCATGACCTGAGCCAAAGGCAGATGCTTTACCAGCTGAGCCACCCAAGCATCCCGCATCTTCTCTTTAAAGGAATTGAAGAGGTCTGCTGAATTGTGCAGCTCAGTGAAAACCCAGAACATGTACCCACTTTCCTCAGTCTTCTCCTAGGGAGCTCTGAACTCTGAAACCTAGCCAGCACCTTCAAAGGCCAATTCTTTGTCAAGTATCTGGGCCTCATTACCTAGGGAGGTAGCTTATTTCAGAGTTGCAAATCCTGAACAGTTTCATGTCTGGATGAGCCATAGGTAGTGCTGGCAAGGCTTTTTCATGAATAAGACAGCTTATTATTAAGTTTGGGATCAGCCCAGGGGCTCTTTCCCTAGATCCCCTTCTTGCCCTGTCCTCTTCCCTCTAAAGAAAGAAAAAAAAAATCTTTATCCACTCAAGTTAGAAACAACCCACAGCCTCAGGTCATGCTGCTATCCCTCAACTGGTAATGATGTAGAAAGAGGAAGAGCTTCTCACTGATAACCCCAAAAATAACTTGCAGAAATGCTATCACAGGGTGTAGAGGTGTTCCAGTCATTGACCTGGAACATGGGACCTTCTAGAGCGCTTCACAGAGCCATGCTTCTTCCAGGGTTCCTTCCCCAGTGCTTCTCACTGCTTGCTCTTCCATCCTCTGTACTGCCTTCCTCCGGGGGAGCCCCCCCTTCCCGAGGTCACTTCCTGATGCCATTCCTCAACTTAGCCCCTATCCCCCCCAAAAGCAATCAAATCCATAACCTAATAAGGCAAAAGAATGAGGAGAATGTCCGCCTCCCAGCCTCTCCCCTAACAGGGCGCAGGCCGCAGCAAATTTGGAAATTGGAAAATGTTACAATGGAGGGACAACTGACGATTGGGGGAGTAGTGGGGGTGCAGGCGGACCCTGCTGGAGGGCCACCCGGTTTGCGCTTTCCAAATCTGGCCCACACACCCCTCTCGCACAGAGAAGTGTATGGAAAGGAACAGCCTGAGTCAGCCGTACCTCCTTTTGGGATTCACGGGCCAGGAGAACCTGAAGCATACATAGACAGGAAGAGTCCTCGGTGAGAGCCCCCTTGGAGGGGCACTCCTCCGTCACTACTGGGACTCACAAATCGAAACACGTTCTCCGAGATGAGCAGTTTTCTTCCCCTTGACTGTGCCAGGGTTGAATTAGCCCGGGCGTTAATTAAAACTTGTCGGCACTTAGAGTAGGGCCCCCCAGAAACCTGTCACCCCTCCTACATCATTATCCCAGGCGAATCAACCCTCTCTGACGCAGTTTCCATTCTCCACTCAGAAGGAGGAAGGGCCCCTCTCCGCCTGGGAGCCCAGGTGGAGGGGGGCTGACTGGGCCAGACCTACTTTGTTTTGGAAGGTCAAGCTTAGTAATTAACCTGAACGCTTCTGGGAGGGGGTGAAGGAGAAGGAACCAGCGCTAAAGATGTGCCAGGTCTTTCAAATTGCTAATTATCAGCAGGCATGAGGTCATCCGTAAATATATCTAATACTTTAGCTGTAATTAAGGTGCTCATTAAAAGTGCAGGGAAGTTTTGTTTTTTTTTTTTAAAGGAAAAAACACAAAAAGCCTTTGTTTCGACTTGACAGGATGGTTCAAAACAGGCGGAGGACTCAAGGCACAGGACTAGTTTCCTGCCTTAAGAACCTTTACAGGAAATCCACTGCAAACAATATTGGTGACCCTGCCAAAGAGGCAAACCTGGGGTGATGTCATTGTTCGGAGCTGTCATTGCGAGCCTGGCTTTGGGGGAGGAGGGTTGGTGGGATTGAAAAAGGAGTTTGTGAATGTGTGTGTGTTTAGCTGTCCTCAGAAGAGGCAAGTCAATTGAAAAGCAGGGCGGGGAGGGAAATCATAAGTGGGGGGTCTTTGAAATATTCTTAGCTGGGTTCAACTTCTCCAAGTTTAAAAAATTCTCTCTTGCTATTTTTGCTCCTCAAAATGCTGCTGCCTTTTTAAGAGACAGCCTTTTCTGAGCCATTCCGCATTTAGTGCTTTTCTCTATAGTGGGATTTGTGGCCCACAAGGCAGGGTGCTAAGTTCAGCACTAGGTGAACGCTGCCACTCCTCTAAGAACGAGAGGCTCCGTTGTGAAGTGTGGAAACTGAGACACAGGCCTAGTTTCGTGTGTCTGTTTTTTCCACAAAAAACATTTTGGAAAACCACCCATGCCATGAGTTGGCACCTGTAAGTTGTTAATCTTCCCATGTGCCTCCAGGAACCGTCTGGAGCATCTCTGAAAAAAGGACAAGCTTAGCATCTTGTCATTTTTCTTCTGGCTGGAAGTCTAACAGAGAGGCATAAACACAGTCTTAAAATGAAAGCAACAAAAATAAACTCAAACCAGCCCTGCATGAAGACATTAATGCAAAATATGCAAGCTGGCTTGCTATTTATACGGCAGAAGGCAGTCATAAGAAGATCCAGGCCTGGTTAAGGAGAGTTATGTCTTTTGAGGTGCTTGTTACCCAGAATTCCAAATAAACCATGGATGATTTACTCGGAGGAGGTTCTAATGCGGGGTCTCCTTTCATGTTTGCACAGTCTGGTCTCTTGATGAAAGCTCTGAAATGCTAATGCAGGATCAGGATACAGTTTGGAGTGCCCCCTGCACCTTCCTCTCCTTAGAAAACATCCTCACAGCTTTAAAAGGAAGTTTGAGGATTAAATATAAGAGCCATGTAAGTTTCCTGAGGTTCATATCCTGTGATCTGTTAGTATTCCCGTCCCCTCCCCCGCCCCCCAACTGATATTTACCCAGACACCATGTTAGGGTGGAGAGATAGCAAAGAAAACTAACCTACCTCCTCTCCTCAGAGCATTTACATTCTGGAGGGGAAAATGATCAATGAAATTAATGGCAAAAGTGAATTGGATGTTAAGGTGACGTGTACTTATGAATGTGACTTTTGGTTTACTACTCTCTCATAAATTGACCTCCGGGTGAGTCCTGAGCATTTGGTTCCTGCTGTGTGGGTTCATAAGTTCCCCAAGGCTGAGGGATCACTGTGGGATCCAGCTTTTCTTAGAACTGTCCTGGCTTGAGACACACTGCTGGAAAGAGAAGGATGTGGGCAAAAAGGATGCTTCTCTGGCCAAGGAAGCCAGAGTTGCAGTTGTCCACCATCAGTGGCATCTAGACTTTGTATGTGGGAGAAACTTCAGTGCCTCCTCAGTCTGGTCTTAAGTGAATGGGTGGAGGAGTCTAGAAGCCATAAGACTGCTGTTTTTATTTACATTGTGTGTGTGTGTCAGCTGGGGAACTGGTGGAGATCATGGTGGGGTGGTGGCAAAAACCACAGCCAGTGCCTGAGAAGATGGCTGCCCTTGGATTTGTTCGAGCTGCTGCTTGATTCTAGATCTGCCTTGGGCATCAGGAGCCATGTTTTTTTGTGGTAACCACCAGGAAGCTGAGTCCCTTGTGGCCTCAGGAAGTTGGTGAGGTTAGCACCACTTTTTGATGGGCTCGTAGCAGTCCCAGGGCTGACATCCTCATGGTTGTAGTCCTGGGATTTTGTTCTTTGGGAACACTTTGGAAATCATCCCTTGGAATGCTAGCTCACTTGCTAATTAGGTGGAAGCAAGAGTTGAGGGAAGGAGAGAGAGGCAGTTGCAGCCCAGCCAAAAATCTCAAGGCTTGATCTTCAATGTATGGAAACTTTAGCACTTTTCTGATCTTTAGTGGAAATAGCTGTTCACTCTTAGCACCAATTGGAAAGTGTGGGCAGCCGAGGGGGGTGTCATTCCTCTTGGGCCCCATAAAGCCAGTATATCCTGTTTCTAACATTTTCCTGACCATACCTTTGCCCCATGTCAGCCTCCCAGCCCCACCATTTGGTCAGAATGCCTGGAAAGAATGGCTTCGAGGTCCCCCAGGGAATTTGATGTTTCCATTCTGGAGTTTGGGGACCACAGAACACCCTCCATTCCCACCTGGGATTTCAGGTTGTCTCTGGGTCTGTGGGAGCATAGCGCAGTGGGATGGTGGCCAAAGGAAGCTGGAAGCTGAGTGGGGGTGGTTTTGTCACCCTGGGTGGGCAGTCCTGTCACTTGGGCCATTGTGAGGGGAATGGATGTGAGTGCTTCTGGTTTTCTTCTGGAGCTGAGGGACTGTGGTCCTGGATTCCATAAGGCAGGTGACAAAAACCAGTGAAGTAGCCTGGGTAGGGCTGTGGCAGACACTGTTCAGCTTCATCTGATTGTGGCCAGGTGGGAATGAGTGTCTGGGATTTCATGTTCCAAAAATTTGGAATGGAGTTTTAAGAGGCGATTAATTCAACTTAAAAAATAAATAAAATAAAATAAAATAAAATAAAATAAAATAAAATAAATAAAATAAAATAAAATAATTAAAATAAAATAAAATAAAATAAAATAAATAAAATACAACAACTAGCAAGCTGAACAAAATGGGGCCTTTATGGCCCCTAGAGCTACCCATTTATGACCTCTGACCTTGAACATTTGCATGCTCTTGATCCTCTCTGCAGTTTCCTTCAGAAGTTCCTTCTTTCCTCTTGACTGGATTTCTACTGCTTAATCCTCTTACCAGGAAGGAGAAAATCCATTTTCTTTTGCTCCTTGTTGACAGCTCTGATAAAAGGTGGTTGAAATGAATGGCAGTGAAAGCGGGTTGCCTTATCTGTGGTGTTCCATCTTTGGGACACCCCCCCCCCCTTACCATAGCTAACAAATAGTTGGCTCCTCAAAATTCTCACCATGTACATGTTTTAGGATCTGGCTCCATGTTTCTGTGAACAAAAATAGCAGAAAGGTTTTTATTGTTTTTGTTTTAGAAGGTCCCTAACCACACTTACATACAAAGGCAGCTATTCTTGCACACACAATAACCTGGTGAACAATGCCAACGTTCAAAATTAGCTGCCAGTTCAAAATTTGCACCCAAGTGGCAGGTGTACAGAAATACTCATTTAGGAACGATCCCTTTAATTTGACTTCTGGAAGATATTGGCAATCCAGATTTTGTGAAAGAGACCAATTCTAAGATCTTTTCTTAGAAAAACCACAATGCAGCACTAATTACTGATGAGGGTTGATGGATTTCAGAAAAATGGGATGTACTTGGTGTGCAATAAATTTGTTAACTTGAAAAAATTTTTTTGACGCGGATTCCTGAAAAATTCACATAATTTTTTCTAAGCTCCAATCGAGGCTCCTGTTAATTGTATGAATGGTCCCACAGAAAAGGATCCTTGTTGAACTTTGAATTTGGACCTTCTGTCTGGGAAGAGCCAGGAAACTCTCCAGAAAGCCATCGCCCTCAACTTAACTTTTTTGGGCTCTGTTGCCTCCGCACTGGCTTGAGTATTTCCTGGCTCAATTGTTTTCTCAAGCTGGCCTTGAGTCCTTACATGTTATTTGTGTGCCTAGAAATAGCTGGAGGAAAAATGGTTGTAATGCTTTGCATTGCTCACTGCCTCTCCATGGATGGAAAGTCTCTCTGAGAGGGAAAGCACTTTCCACCCAGAAAAACAGCTGGGTGGAGGAGACTTCGTCACCCTTGTAGGCCCGTCACATCAGTCCAGCGGGGTTCTCACACTACCACAGCAAGGAGGGTGATAACGTTCTAGCTCTCCACAGATCGTCAGGCCAAGGTTCATGAGGTTAGAGACCAAGTAGGAGTTCTAAGTGGGTTCCGCTGCCAGCCATTTGGACCATACATGGGTGTTTGTTTTTCTTATCTCTGTCTGTCCCTTTTGGTGGATTTGGGATGAATAGAGGAGGAAGGAAATGAATTATGGAGAAAGGAGAGGTAGAGCAATGCATTGGGGAAAAAAAAAAGAGAGAAAGTGAAGCCTCCTCACCCATTTTAGATAATTGATCCCACTGTGGTTGATGAAGGAGATGAGGTGGTCTACGCATTCACCGTAGGCTGAGCATTTATTCGGTATGTGCCAGAAGCAAGAGTAAAATGAGCTATTCCTTCCTGTCCTCATCAGGCTTACAGCCCAGTAGGGAAGATAGGCTTTCAAAGCAGCAACAAAAATCCCAAATACTTAGTGTTCCAAAATGTGATCACGTTTATAAAGAAAAAGCAGATCCCTTTAAGAGGGTGCAGGGGGGAATTCGCTGTCATTAGGGGATGGTGACAGGGAAAGGAGACTTGGATGGTGCGCAGGAGTCAGCCTGGGAGCAGAGTGTGGGAAGAGAGAGAATGGGACTGGGGTGGCTGGGGCCCAGTGGGGAAGGGAGTACAAAAGGAGGTCAGAAAGTTGACAGCGGCCTGGATGTGCATCTGGTCAGGATCTTGGGTTTGATTCTAAATGCAATCAGAAAGCATTGATTCTATAAATACATATTTCATGCCAGTCACTGTTTGGGGGCTCTGAGTATACAGCTGTGAAAAACCCCAACAGAACCAGCCCTGCCCTCATAGGGCTCCCAGTCAAGTGGAACACCATGGAAACATGTCCTTTTTTGATGCTGGGACAGATCCCATGACACCTCATAAAGCATATGGCACTTTTCCATCTATTCCTTAGTTTTATTGTCACATCAGCCTTGTGTATTTTTTGTGTGGGTTTTTTTTTTTTTTTTAAAGATTTTAAGTAATCTCTACACCAAAATGGGGCTTGAACTAACAACTCCAAGATCAAGAGTCGCATGTTCCTCTGACTGAGCCAGCCAGCCAGACACCCCTGCATGTTTTGTTTTGTTAAGATTTTAGTTACTTATTTACTTGAGAGAGAGTGTGCATGCAGGTGAGCATGCACACATGAGCACACACACACGTGCACACACGCACACAAGCAGAGGTGCAGTGGGAGGGAGGGGCAGATGGGGAAGGAGAGGGACAGCCGACTCCCTGCTGAGTGTGGACCCCCCCCCCCCCAGTCACGACCCTAGTCACTACCCTGAGATCACGACCTGAGCTGAAACCAAGAGTCAGGTGCTTAACCAACTGAGCCACCCAGGTGCCCTTGTTTGTGGGTTTGTTTGTTTTTTTAAAAAGGATTTTATTTATTTATTCATGAGAGATGCAGAGAGAGAGAGAGGCAGAGACACAGGCAGAGAGAGAAGCAGGCTCCATGCGTGGAACCCAACGTGGGACTGAATCCCAGGACTCCAGATCACACCCTGGTCTGAAGGCAGGCGCTAAACTGCTGAGCCACCAGAGATCCCCCCCCCCTTTTTTTTAAAAGATTTTATTTATTCATGAGAGACAGAGACAGAAGGGGCAGAGACACAGGCAGAGGGAGAAGCAGGCAGAGAGCCCAACGTGGGGCTCGTTCCTGGGACTACAGGATCAAGCCCTGGGCCGAAGGCAGGCTCCAAACCGCTGAGCCACCCAGGGATCTCTGTTTGTGTTTTTTAATAGAAGTATAGTTGATGCACAATATTACATTAGTTTCAGGTGTACAGCAGTAGTGATTGGCAAGTCTGTATATTATGATGCTGTGCTCACCACAAGTCTATCTACCATCTGTCCTCACACAACACTATTACAGGACCATTTAGTATATTCCTTATGCTATACCTTTTATCCCCATAACTTATTCATTCCCTAACTGGAAGCCTGTATCACCCACTCCCCTTCACCATTTTGCCTGTCCTCCTACACCTCCCCTCTGACAACCTCAGTTCCCACCATTTGTGTGTTTCTGCTGTTTATTCATTTGTTTAGTTTTTTAGATTCCCTGTATAAATGGATATTTGTCTTTCTCAGTCTGACTTATTTCACTTAGCATCGGCCCTTTTAGGTTCATCCATGTTATCACAAATGACAAGATCTTACTCTTTTTTATGGCTAACATTCCATTGTCTGCATGTATGTGTGTAAATATACCATATCTTCTTTATTCATTCATTTATTGATGAATACTTGAGTTGCTTCCAATGTTGGCAGTTACCGATAATGTTGCAAAAAATGTAGGGTTTCAGCCTTGTGTTTTTATTTCCACCTTACAGATGAGGGAACAGATTTGCAGAGGTTATGTACTTGCCCACGGGCACTCAGCCAATAAGCAGCAGAACCAAGAATCAAACCGTGCTCTTCTCTTTCTGATTATTTCTCCCATGTCAGGGCTGAGCGATTGGTTCTCTTCTCTGTGACTTCATATGCCTAGGAGTAAGACTCAAGTGCTCTTGGTGATCCTTCATGGACTTCAGGCATGTGTTGGCATCAGAGCACCTACGATTTGGGTCCTGGGGAATGGGAGAGGAGAGAGTTGGTGATGGCCCTGCTTCAGTAGCCTAGAGTTCTGCGAGTCTGTGAGCATGTCACCTTCACCTCAGCACCTTAGATTGGAGACAAGCATTTGACAGAGCAGGACTGTTGAAACGGTGGTGTGATGTTGAAGAGTTGACTTAGCTCTCTGGCCAAACCAGGTGATGGCAATAGGAGTTGTTTTCTGTGTTGCTGGTGGGAGGTGCCCAGCTACATTCCTTTGCAGGCAAGCACAAACTAGATATTTTTGAAATTGAAGGTCTAAAACCAGCCAAAGAATTAATCCTGGTCTGAAAAGCATATGGTGAGACTATAGCCAACCTGACTTGGGTGTTGCCTTTTCAGCTTTGTTGGTTTTTAATAAGTCTAAAACTATGTCTCAAGAGAAAGGACTTTTGCGAACATCTTAAGCCAGGTTCCTTATGGCTGACAGTGGCTAACAGTGAGGCCTGCAGCCATGAAGGGTTCAAGTCCATCTTATGTTCATGTGCCCCTTGGCTGATGGGGTGCTGAGCAGATGTTTCAGCTGCTATCATGGACTTTCCTGATGATAGGTCAGCTGGATTGGCCCAACTCTATATCACCTAGCTGAGAGGCCTTGTAGCAAAGTGAAAGCAGGCCCTGGACATTGGGCGCTCCCAGGGTCCACAGCGGTGCCAAACAGAGGCTGAAGCTGGGCCTGGTGTCTTCTCAGGCTTTCTCTTGCCTTGGAGGCTGTAGCATGAACATAGGCTGTGAAGCCAGAGAGGCTCCAGTCTGGTCCTCACCCAGTACTTACTGCCCAGGGCACCTTGGGGAAGGAAGCGTCAACTTCCTCATCTATAGAATGGGTTCAATAACATATCTATGTCCTGGTTGTAATAGTCCAGTGAGGGATGGTGTGGGACTTGTCTGGCACATTGTAGAGTTCAGTACATGGTGGCTCTTTTAATAACTGCTCAGTCTCCTGGTTTGGGGGTTGGGATGGAGTCTTTCTGAGGTCTCATCCTGTTGGATACGGAGGATCCTTTGGAGGTAGGAGGTTGGGAACTGTTCAACTAGGGAACTGCAGGCAAGAGTGCTGTCTTAGGTCTAAACTTGAAGCCAGCTCCTCTTTGAAGATTGCACTTGAGTTCTAGAAAGTTCAGTTGCTAGATGTCAGCATTAAGCATTGAAGGGGTCTTCATTGAAGCGGAAGTGAGATTCCCAGAAAGAGGTACCAATCTATTATTCATTCTGATTATCTCAGACCTGGCATGGTGGATGGAGCCTCTGTGGCTCAGGGGCAGACTCAGTATTGCTGGGTGAGAAAACCAAGGCGGGAGAGAATGAGCGCTTTGTATAGCAGTGTCCTGTGAGGGGGCTGTAGACTTTTCTGAGGGAGGCAGGTGGGCCCCCCCAGGGCTCTGAGGAAGCTAGATGAGGTATTATGTGTCCTACAGAGCACCACATGCGTCCTTCCCTCTGGGAAGCCTTCCACCCAGGCAGGGCAACTGTGGCCGGATGTGGAAGGTAAACAGGCAGCCCTTCTGCTCTTTACTACAGACAGGCCCGGAAAGGCCCGAGCTGTAGCTTTTCATCTCAGGAAGCCCTGAGGTCCGCCTGGCTCTCCTGAAGCAGCCTCATTGTCCCTTTGCAGGAGCATAACCAGGTGCCCCAGCTTCTGTGGCACCAGCATGGCCAGGTGCCGATGCTGAAGTTTGAGCAGCAACCCTGGGCCCTCTCCCCTCCATTTTCTCTACTTGGGAGCCAGAGAATATTCTGCTTGAAATCTTGATTGATAACCCTTGCCCTTGGGATCAAATCTGGAAGTCCCCTGGGCCCTGCAGGATCTTCTCACCCCTTCCCATCCTATCACTGTGCTCCAGGCACACCAGCTGCCTCTGCTCCATGCTCTTTCCTATTTGTGGAATCCTTTCCATCCCCTCCTGCTGCCAAATCCCTAGCAATCCCAGCTCCTGCTCATTCATTAGATCTGAGTTTATACTCTTCTTTGCAGAGAAATCCTACCTGACCCCTCTAGCCTAAGGTTCAGTACCTTTCTTAGGGGCATGTCTGTCATCTCTATTTCTCCTTTTAATTGGAACCATCCTTTGCTTTCTCTGCTCACCATGAGACTGTGAAGGCCTTGAGAACAGAAACTGAATCCGTTCTGTCCATGGCTGTGTCCTTAGCGTGATGCCATCACATGTCTGGCAGATACAAGTGTTCCGTAAATAAATATTTATTGGATGAATGCAGAAATAGCCAATCAAGCAGGTAGAATGGACCTGCCACTTCTCCATCCATCACTTGTGTGTCTCTCCTTGATGTTAAGAGTAGAGATTGAGTGTCCACAGGCCCTCCTCTGAGAAGGCACTGTCACTCTCCAGAACCAGGCCGTCTCTGCAGGCCAGTTGAATCCCATCTAAACGCGGCCTCTCTGTTAAGCTCTGCGCTCTGGAACGTCCTAAGAAGTCCTCCCTTGGGTCACTTCCAGCCCCAGTAGGGTAGCCAGCTGTCCTCACAGAGTTGTACATCAATGCCTGTAGTGATGAGGCACAAATAGGATGCTTTTCGAGTGGGGAAAGGAGGGAAATCATAGTTAGAACAGAATCCTATTCTGTGCAAATATTTAACAAGTTAGATGTCCACACGTTGTGTGCCAGGCACGGGTCTCAGCAGCGGGACACAACGGTGATTAGGACAAGAGGAAGGCCCCTGCCTTCAAAATGACACAGGTGGCTAAATGCAGGAAGACCTGTCTTTTTTTTTTTTTTTTCTTTATTTAAACTTCATCCTTTTATACAGAAATTGCTACCTATAAGTCAAATTAACTCATATGGTAAGAGAGCGAAGTGTCTTGTTTCTAGGGATAGCTGGAAAAATCAAAACGTAGCCCATGTTTTAGCAGGCTGTCCACCTTCCTGAAACCCAGCTCGTTATTGTACCGTGGTCTGGGGCAGCCCACTCATCTCCACATCCTGAGCTGAGCCTGGAGACATGCAGGACCAGGAAAGGAAGCTCAGTCGGGCTATCTTTGGTGGCCATTGTTATTTATGGGGCATTGGCAGAGAAGCCCAAACCACGGAAAATCTAGAGAAAGATAGGCTACATGGTGTGGTTGAGCAGAATTCGATAGCTCCTCGTTGCTCTCCAGGCCATGGGACTCAGAATGACAGTCTGCCCTGTGTCTGCTGTCAGGCCTGGCCTTGGGCTTTGTCTGCCTCATCCCTCCACACCTCCCTCACTGTCCACGAGAGCGATGCTGGGGGAGCAGCCACTCTCTGTTCCGAGTCTGTGCCCCTGGGACCTTCTCTCTGTTTGGGACACAAAACCTGAGACTGTTTTTCCTTCTAAATACAACTTTGTTCTGCAGGAGAGGAGAAAAGAGATTGTTCGTTTGACGATAGTGAGGTGTGCTCTGATATGCCTCTGAAAAGGGCCCATTTGCCCCAGCAGCCTTTGCTGGGTATAGTGAGAGGAGAGGAGCCCAGGGAACTTAGTGGGAAACCAAAGCTGGGGGCAGTGGACTCTGTGTCTCTCTCATAGGAAAATAGAATGGTGCTGGATGGTTCTGTCCTGGGAAAAAGAAGTGGGCTTGGATATTGGCCTTGGTGATTTTAAAAATGTGTAAGCCTTTGCTTGCTGATTCTGTTTTCTCACTTCCCATATACATTTCTGGGCCTCGGCTGCTCTCTTGGCAATCTCTAGAGACTGGCTAATTTCTACCCCCAAGAGGGGATGGATTTGGCGCTTCCCCTGCACCAGGCACTGTGTTAAGTGCTGGGGATACAGGTGGTGGTGGCTGCCCTCCTTTCTCAACATCTATGCAGTGCATGATCCTTTCAATACACACACACACACACACACACACACACACACAGGAACATTTGCAAACAGAATCCGTATGTACCCATCACCCAGCAGGAGCAATTATCATTTTGCCAAACTTGTTTTCAGCACCGTCCAACACTCCACTTTAGAGTATTTTAAAGACAACTCCAGACATCACCCATAAATGCGCCTTATGTTTAACTGATACGGATGTATGTTTTCAGTATAACCACACCACACCCTGTCACACTTGATGCTTCTGACATTGCCTTAAGAAAAAACCAGAAACTCCTCCCCTTTGCCTTCCTTGACATTACTGTCTCTCTATTTCTTGACTTCCTCTCATCCTCGTCTCTGGCTCCTTTCCCTCTACCCACCTCTTAAATGTGTGTCCTTTTCCCTGGAGGATTTTTAAGATTTTATTTATTTATTAGAGAGAGAGAGAGCACAGGCAGGGGCAGGGGCAGAGGGAGAAGCAGGCTCCCCGCTGAGCAGGAAGCCTGACTTGGGGCTTGATCTCAGGACCTGAGGATCCCAACCTGAGCTGAAGGCAGACACTTAACCTACTGAGCCACCCAGGCTCCCCTCCCTGGAGGAATTTATCCTCCCTGGCCTCTGGTCTTACCGCCCTGTGCAGGACTCCCGTGTCTCAAGTCCCAACATACACATTATTCTCCCATGCAATGGTTTGCTCACGTATCACTGTCACCTGTTAGGCTCTGAGGTCTTTCATGGAGGAATGTGGCCTTACCTCTCCCTGAATGCTGGGCACCAGTACCACTCCCGGCCATGGGAGCAGCTCAGGAGATGTTTAAATGAGTGACCAAGGGAAAACGTGACCCTTCTGCCAAGTTTTAGACTTCAGTTTCTGAGTGCTGGCTGCTTGTGCAGCACATAATTCACTTTCAGCATAGCCTAGACCGCGCTCGATCTGCAGGCCCTTCCCTCTGGGGCTTTTCTGCCCGGGTTGGCCATTGCCCTGCCCGTGGGTCACATCCAGCTCAGAAGCCTGGGAGTCATCTTGTGACTTCTCACCCTGCCTGGAGGGGCATCCAGGTTTGCTCATTTCTGTCTCTCAAGTATCTCTGCAGATGCTCACCTTCCTCCTTTCCTTTGCTACTACTGGTGCCCTAGCTCGGGTCCACACATGGGCTGCTTCAGGGTGCACATTCCAGTCAGACTGTCTGGGTGCGGCTGCAGTGCTGCCATTCACTGTGTGGCTCCGGTGAAATGCCTTAACCCCTCTGTGAGGATAGTGCCTGCGTCCAGGGGCTGTTGTGAGACCTCCGTGAGTTAATGCTTGTGTGCCCAAGTCTCCTCAGCAGTCTCCCAGCTGTCTTCACTCCAGGCCCCTGCTTCATCGCGTGTTAGCCCTGTGAACGTTATCTTTCTGAGACTCATATCTAATCAGGTCACAAAGAAACCTGCCCCTCATGGCCCAAAGAATAATTTTGGAGTTCTTCAACCTCTCTGCCTTCTGGCCCCATCTCCTCCCACTTCTCAGGGGTCCCTGGACATCTGCCCATTGTTTTTTACGCTCTTGATGTTTCCACCACATGGAATGACCTTCTTCCCAGGTCATCCCCTATCAGAACACTGCTCCTCTTTCACAGCCTGGATTGGGTGTCGCCTGACCTCTACTGTACTCCGATCACACTGCCCAGCCTATAGTGTCCCTCTCCAGCCCGACCGCACACTCCTTGAGGGGTAGAGCTGTCAGGTTCTGTAGGTCTCCCCAGACTCTTGCTTGTGATTCTCTTTACTTGTCCTGAATCTCAGCTCTTCCAGGAGATGGGAAAGTAACCTGCAGGCCAGTTTTACCTTAGTAGTTGTTTAGTGAAAGAAACTTGAGGATTTTTCATCCCCTCTGCCTGTCGTTTTCTTTTTCTTTCTTCTTTCTTTCTTTCTTTCTTTCTTTCTTTCTTTCTTTCTTTCTTTCTTTCTTTCTTTCTCTCTCTCTCTCTCTCTCTCTCTCTCTCTCTCTCTCTCTTCCTTCCTTCCTCCCTTCCTTCCTTCCTTCCTTCCTTTTTTTTAAAGATTGTATTTATTTATTCATGAGAGACACAGAGAGAGAGGCCAAGACACAGGCAGAGGGAGAAACGGGCTCCACGCAGGGAGCCCGCAGGGAGCCCGACGTGGGACTCAATCTCCAGGACCAGGTCCTGGGCCGAAGGTGGCGCTAAACCGCTGAGCCACCGGGGCTGCCCTGCCTGTAGTTTTCTTGTTCGAGAGGAGAGTATGCTGTGGAAGTTAGAATTCACGGCAAGGGTTTGCTCCCCCCAGGAAGAATGGCTGCCAGCTCCGGCAACTCTGCTGTGGATTCAGGCTGCCTTTCTCTCGTCCTCCCCGTCAAATTCTATCTGTGGGCACCAGGCCAGACATTGAGGGAACTTTGGGATCTAGGCCTTCTTATCTTCCCTTTGTTTGTTGCTCCACCTTACAGAAGGGAGCAGGCTTCCACCATCTCAGACTGGAATGGCAGCACATGTGGTGTCTGCCTTCTCCAGCCGCCTGCCACCCACGGAGCAGAGAGGATCAAAGGCTTTAGCAGGGAAGGGAAGGGAATTCACGTCAGTGGCACCAGAAACCCCCCTTTCCCCTTCCAGAGCTCCACAGAGCCCTGTCTTACACTCATACTCGATCCGGTGGGATGTAGCGGCTACCGTGGAAGGGCCACAGCCACTTGGAATAGATTTCACATGGAGGATTTGAGACTTAACGCCATGGTATTTTTCAGCAGCACAACTGTGTTTCAAGTTGAGTCTTGTGTATCTGCCATTTTTATAAAATAGACAAAAAGAGCTGCTGAGGGTTAATTTGAGTAGGGGGCACCTGCCCTCATCACTGGCACCCCTCAAGGCAGAGCTCTTTTGGGATAGCTGTTTGAAAATCACTCCTTGTCCACTTCTCCACTCTTGTTGGCCTTGTTTAATCCCAGTGCTCAGAATAGTAGGTGGTGTGTCATAGATGCCCAATAATTTGAAAATTAGAATGAATGATTGCAGTTTGGTTGGGGCTCAGAGCAGTGTCTTCTTCTTGGGGGGTGGGGGGGTAGGGGCTAGGGGCTGCCCAGGAGGGGGGTTGTCTGATACCAGCATTTTGGGTCCAGCCTGGAATGAATGACTCTGGAATCCTGGAAGGCCTAGTCAGTCACCTTCTTTGGTTCTCAGGCAGTGTCAGGGAACTGACACCTAGCCATTTTGTTCTCTGTGGACCTGAAAGGCTGTGCCTCCCAGTACAGCTCCTGTTTCTCCTTTTTGAACTCCTCTGAGACAGAGCAGGTGGTTGGGGCTCTCTGAACCCATAGAGGACTGGCTGTTCTGCTCCAGCCTGAAATCAATTTCCTCCAGGCCCTGCGCTGAACCAGGCCCTGTGAACAGAGGGAGGGGTCTAAGCCAGGCCTCCCCTGCCACGTGTGAGAAGGAGAGTGATAGAGCCACTTGGCCTGGGAGCCACCAACCTTCCCCCACTTCTCTAAAGGGCACACAATGGCAGTTGGGCTGCACCTTTGTTTTATGAGTCACCAGTGATAGCCTGTCATAAATTGTTATTTCCTATACTTTCAGAGCTTTATCAAGCCTCTCCTGTGCAATCCGGGAACAGATTTGATGCAGGGTCAGTTAACACATTGTGTTGAAATCTGTCATTGTGCCCATATAAGGCAAACTCCTCAGGTTACTTTTTACCTTGGCAGAATCACAGGAATGTCAAGGTAACCAGGCCACCTCAGCATAGCTCTGATTCTCGTTGGGTCACCTGACTTGCCCTCCCTCTCCCATGACTCACCCTGCAGCCCAGCGCGAGGCCTGCGGTGCTTATGGTGGATGGAATTGGCCAAGGGCCTCTGGGACTGCACTTGGTTTTGTGTCTTCCTTAGAATGGGTCAGGTGAGAAAAACTACAGGAGGCACCTTACGTGGTGTCTGACAGCAAGATCCACAAACAAAGCAGTCTTGGTCAGACTTGAGGTTGATTAGGAGACGTGTGGATCCCAGCTCTGACACCTTCCAGCTGTGTGACCATGGGCAGATTGCTTCAGCTTTTGGAGCCTTATCTGTAAAATATAGAGCACTCAGAACAAATTCTGGTAAGCATTAAGTGTTCAATAAATGTGAGTCATTTGTACAGTTAGATTAGGGGAAACCTCATACCCCACCCAGTCATAAAAACACCTCTTGCTCTCTTTGAAAACTCAGCTCCATAGCAGCACTAATGGGTCAGAGAGAGCTGGAGCACTTGAGTCCTCCCTGGAAGACTTGACCCCACACCTTCACGACGGCGGTCCATTACCTCTGCGCTTCCCAACACACACGCACAAAGCCACTCCTCTGTCCTGACTGGGCCAGGAGTCAGATCTACCCCTGAGAGCAGCAGGGGCCTCCTCCTTCGCTGACGTCACACTGCTCCTGGAGACAGTTGCCCCTTATGACTGCTCTGTGGTTTGGCCAGGCCTTAGTACCAGCCCCAGGAAGGCCTGTAGGTGGGGCGAGCCGGAGTGGGAGCCTAGCCCTGTCACTCTGCCAGGGCAGACGGTTTCACCATTTTTAATGGAGCGATTATGAGTCAGAGGTTTCACTCTCTCTCTCTCTCTCTCTCTCTCTCTCTCTCTCTCGACTGGTTCCTCCCAATCCTGTAATTACCCTTTGGCTATAGAACGTTATTTTGGTTTTTCTTTTTTTTTTTAAATCCTTTCAAGACACTGTTGATACTGTCCTTTTGTGTTCAAGGGATCTAAGACAGAGTGAAAATAGCAAAGGAAAAAGACCCCCAGAGCCTGCTTACACGAGGCTAAGGGCTAGAGTGGATAACTCTGAACACCACCAATTACCTCTTGGCAAACTCCGAACTCTAAGCCAGGAATGTTGGGTCTGAGGCACCTCCCAGATTGACGATGGATTCATTCACTCCCTCACCCAGTATTCACTGAGCCCCTGCTCGGTGCCAGCTCCAAAGAGGAGTTGCACTGAGCCTCAGCAGAGGGTGGGCAGGCTGATGAGTACTCAGCACCTCCTTGGGCCCCCTGCCAGTGCTGGTCCACTCAGGGATGAGAGGAATTGATCATGCAGATAAATGCCCTATATTCTCTTGGCCTCTGAACTCACCCTTCTTCTCGAAGGGATCATCTTACTCCCGGGCTCTGAGTGGGAAGCCAGTGGGACAGAGTACATCTGAAACAAATTTATGTCTTGAGTGTTGCCCCAGGCTCTAGTCGTCAAGAGCACAGATTTCTAGACCAACTAAGTTCTGCCCTAGTCATGTCACCCGTCCCCAGACACCCCTCCCAGCTTTCACTGGAGTAGGAAAAGGTTTCTGACCTGATTGGTGGACCATTAAATCAGAATGTCCCAAAACAAGAAAAAGGAAAGAATCACCAAGGAGGAGTTGTAGTTGTCAAAAGCAAAATCTGCCCCACTGTTAGAAATCGCTTGTAGGCCTGGCATAATTACCCTTCCCCTACCACAGCCCAGTTTGTGGATCATGTAAGTTCCAGCAGGAATCAGGCTGTCTGCTAGAGGATGAACAGAGGGAGAAATGGTGGTATTTGCCCTGCCTCCACATGCCACCTGCCTTTTCACTTCTCAGTTCTGTCGGGAGTTTCTGGGCTGGGCCTTGGTGGCTCAGGGCAGAAGTAGCACTTGCCTGAATGAGACTGGAGTCTGCTCAATGCCCCCTCTTGCTTTTTCTCCCCCAGTACCAAATGCCTGTTACCTAGGTAAGCAAGTCCATGGGTGGATTGTCCACGCTGAAATGATAAATCTAAAGACTTGTTTCTTAGGCACCTGTTAGGATTCCAAGCTGCACAGTCTCAGGGCCAGAATTGGCTCACTTGGCTATCTTTCTGAAGGATCAAAGTTTAAACCAGACGATCTTTAATCTCTCTTCCTACCCCGAAACCTGAGCTCAGCTGTAAGCCATTGAAAGTAAATGGGGTTTTTGTAGTTCAGACTCCCTGTTCTTCAGGTGAAGCGCCCCTGTGCCTGATGGTTTCACAGCAAAATGCCAGGTTGGGCGAGAGGAGGCGGAGGGCATGTCCCCAGTCTCTGCTGCTGCCCTAATTTAAAAACTGCCTTTTGGGAGTGGAAGTTTTCTCTTTTAAAGGTAGCTATTTCAGGTAGGCCTCACCCATCTCTTCTTCCTGCTGAAAAGCTTTCTTTTGAGAGCTGAGTGCTGCCTCTACCTCAACCCTATGGGCCCCAACTACCTTTAGTTGAGACCCTTATCTCCCTGTGTGCTCTGTGGAGAGGGCAGCGTCTTCCCCCTTGGGGAGGACTCATTTCTTTTGAGTGTAATCTGAGTAGCTTTGGGTTGGCTGGTTGGTTGGTTGGTTGGTTTTCCGTGTGTGGGATAGCTCCGGAAAAGGTCCATTTAAGAACAGAAACAAGTTTAGACTGGAGGACCCCCTCCCCTACCCTGGGTTGCCTCCCCCTGCTTTTCTGGGGGGTTTCTTTTAGCTCCATGGTCCAGTTCAGTTCGACAAATCCAGGGGCTCCTTAGTTCTCACTGGGCCTTGGATTCCTCACTTACAGAATGAGGGAGTTAAATTAAAGTGGTGGTTCTTAACCCTGGCAACATGTTAGACTCAACTTGGTAAGCTTCTTGAATTTCATTATTCAAGACCCATCTCCAGGGAATCTGATTCATTTGACCTGGGGTGAAGTAGACATTTTTATGAAACTCCTAGGTCCCATGTATTTATTGTCAGTTGATCTCCATTAAGGGTGAAAGACATACTAAACAGGGAGAGTTTTCTTTCAGTTTTTTTTTTTTTTTTTTTTTAAGATTTTATTATTTATTAGAGAGCACACACACAAGCAGAGGAGGGACAGAGAGGGAGAAGCAGACTCCCCGCTTAGCAGGGAGAAGTATCTGGAGCTTGATCCCAAGACCACTTGAGCCGAAGGCAGACCCTTAACCGACTGAGCCACCAGGCACCCCAAAAGAGTCATCTTTTCAATAAATAGTGCTGAGACAATTGCATATGCACATGCAGATAATGGAGTTGGACCCCTACCTCACACCATATACAGAATAATTCCAGCTGGATCAAACACCTGAATGTAAGAACTAAAACTATAAAACTTAGAAGAAAATGGAGACATAAGTCTTCATGACCTTGGATTGGCAGTGGTTTATTAGGACACCAAAAACACACATAACAAAGAAAAATAGTTATCTTAGACTGAGTGAAAATTAAAAACTTTTTTTTTTTTTGCTTCAAAGGACACTCAGAAAGTGAAAGTAAAAAGCCCTCAGAATGGGAGAGAATACTTGCAAATCATGTATCTGATAAGGGTGTAGTGTCCAGAATATATAAAGAATGCCTACATGGGATCCCTGGGTGGCGCAGCGGTTTGGCGCCTGCCTTTGGCCCAGGGCGTGATCCTGGAGACCCGGGATCGAATCCCACGTCGGGCTCCCGGTGCATGGAGCCTGCTTCTCCCTCTGCCTGTGTCTCTGCCTCTCTCTCTCTGTGTGACTATCATAAATAAATAAAAAATTTAAAAAATGCCTACATACAACAATGAAAAGACAAATAGCCAATTAAAAAATGGGTGAAGGGGGGATCCCTGGGTGGCTCAGCGGTTTAGCACCTGCCTTCAACCCAGGATCCTGGAGTCCTGGGATCGAGTCCCACATCGGGCGCCCTGCATGGAGCCTGCTTCTCCTTCTGCCTGTGTCTCTGCCTCTTCCTCTCTTTCTCTGTGTCTCTCATGAATAAATAAATAAAATCTAAAAAAAGAAGAAAAAATGGGCGAAGGATTAGAAACCTTTTCCAAAGAGGTTAATACAAATAGTCCATAAGTACATGAAAAGATGCTCAACATCATTAGTCATTAGGGAAATGCAAATTAAAACCACAGTGAGGGGATCCCTGGGTGGCTCAGCCGTTTAGCGTCTGCCTTCGGCCCAGGGCATGATCCTGGAGACCCGGGATCGAGTCCCACATCGGGCTCCCTGCATCAAACCTGCTTCTCCCTCTGCCTGTGTCTCTGCCAATCTCTCTCTCTCTCTCTCTCATGAATAAATAAAATCTTTAAAAACAAACAAACAAAACCAAAATGAGATGACACCTCACAACCACCAGGATGACTGTAATCGAAGCGTTCAATAATAAGTGTTGGCAAGGATGTGGAGAAATCAGAACCCTCATACATTGCTGATGGGAATGTAAAATGGTAAAGCCTCTTTGGAAAACAGTCTGGTCGTTCGTTAAATGATTGAACATAGAGTTGCTGTATGTCCCGGCAGTTATACTCCTAGGTGTATACCCAGGGGCGCTGGAAATGCACATCCACTCAAACTTACACATGAATGTTTGTAGCAGCCTTATTCACAGTAGCATAGGTAGAAATGACCCAAACGTCCATCAACTTATGACTGAATGGGTAAATAAAATCTTACACATCCATACAATAGAATAGTACTTGGACAAAAAGTAACAGAGCATGGACACCCAGTATAACGTGGATGAACCTTTAGAACACTCTGAATGAAAGAAGCCAGACACAAAGGCCACATACCACGTTATTCCATTTATATGAAATGTCCATAAAAGGCAAATGCACGGAGACAGAAGGTAGACTAGCAGTTGCCAGGAGCTGGGCGTTGGGGGGACAGAGTGCTCACAGTTTGGTGAAAATATTCTGAGATTAGATAGTGATAACTGTATAGCCTCATAAATAACCTAAAACCTAAAACTCACCGATTTTTTTTTACTCTGATTTTTTATACTTTAAAAGGGTGAGTTGTATGGTATGTGAATTCTAACTCAATTTAAAAAAAAATGGTTCTCCAAACTATGCACCTCGTTAAAAAGAAGTACGTGCACACCTAGGATCCAGCAACTTTGCCTCTGTGTTGCATTAGTCCTCTGCTGTTGGCTAACAAATTCCCTCAAAGCTTAGTGGCTTCAAACAGTATTTGTTATCGTAAAAATTGAGAGAAAAAAACACCAGAAGAGCTTAAGAGTAATTCTAATATACAGCCAGAGGCAAAAACCTCTGGGCTTAAAGGGTCTCTGGAAGCATGAAGAACTAGGTCTGATCATATAGTAAAGGAATACCTTTACTCATTTGGTAGTCAGATAGCCAGGCTAAAGGAAGGGAGGTTTGGGGAAAAGTATGTGGTGTCAGCCACTAGTGTACAACCAGCAACGTGGTGAATCCTAGGGGCGGGGGTTGGGGGAGCTGGCTTCACCAGCTGCAGCACTGTTGCCGTGGGTAGCACCTTTTGGAATAGAAAGGATGCAGTGATGAATAGAGCATCAACTGATCACTTACTGCACACTATGTGTGTATAGCCCTGTTGTTAAACGTTCACATCATTGTCTGTTATCCTCATTTTACAAAGGAGGGAGTGGAAAACAAAACAAAACAAAAAAAAAACAAAGGAGGGAGTGGGAGCTGAGAGAGGAGACTTTGTTTTCTATGGCCACACACAAGTGGCGAAGTGAAGGTTTGAACCCATGTTTGAGCTTTGAGGGCTCTTGCTCTGGAGCACCGTGCCACTTTGTCCTCTCCTTGGCCTGCCTCCTAGTCCGCTCATTGCTACAGTGTCCCGGCCCAGCCCTTGAACCTAGGTCTCAGCAAGTCCAGTGGCCCCAATGCCTGGGCAAACAAGGCACCTGAAGACTCCCGTTCCCCTTCCATTGGAGTGGCAGGCCAAGAGCATGTCTTCCCTGACTCATTTTTGGAATATGTACAGTTCCAGGATTTATTTTTGTGAACTGTTGAAAGCAAGCAGTTTTATCCCTAAGTTGGGACTCTCACCAGTATAAAATGGGATTAGAAACCACGAAGTCATCCGTGACTGGACATGAGAAGCCCCCAAACCATTCTGTTGGTTCTAAGGTTTACTGAGCACCAGCTGTGCAATGCGGTGGGGCCCTGCAGCCAACAGGACTCGGCTCTCACGGAGATTATGGTACACTTGGGAGGGACACTGGTTACGGACAGAGGACATAATTTCTGAAAGTAACAAGTACAGCAAATACGACGTAACAGAGTTAAGTGATTGTAGGGTGCAGATATCAAGATCGGAGAAGGCTTTTTGAGATGATGTTATCTGAGGAAAGTCCTGACTGATGAGCAATAGCCAGCCCTGTGAGGAGCTGCAGGAAAGTTTTAGACCAGTGCTTCTCATGAGGTAGGGACTGCACTCCAGAATCAGCCTGTTGCAGTAGCAGCAGCACATGTGTTTCCGAGAGCTTCACAGGGTGATTGGCTGGGGCGGAACGTTGGCTACTGGGGAGGGGGCGTGGGGGAGAGATGGTTTCTGGAGAGACACGCAGGACCTCTGGAATGCTCACTACTCCGCTCTGTGGTATTTATACCTCTCCTTCAACTGGGAAGTCAGAGCTTTTTCATGTAGGCTGAGAAAACTCCGAATAAGGCAACGTCAGGCCAGGACCTAAGAAGCATTCCATATTTCTCTGTAATTGCTTTCAAATTAGGTTATGTCATCATGGGGCAGGCACATGCAGCATGCCCGCTTTGCCCTTGGCTAGCTGTGGAATTGGGTTCTGGGTGGGCAGCTCATTGTGTCCCCCATGCTACAAAACCACCAGCCTTAATTTCCCCCCTCTGGCTGGCCTGCATCTGTCTACATGGTAGCCCTGTTATCATGAGTGGTTCATCTTCTTTTCTCAGCCTGCTCCCTGGTTTCTGTCCCCTTCGGCTGTGGTTAAAGGCAGTGGGTCTTCAAAACAGTACTTATGTGTACAGTCTCAGAACTGTTCAGAGGCTCACAGATTCCCTGGACAATCCATACAGCTGTTGCCAGGGTGATTGCCTTTTTGCTGGGCTGCTGGCAACCCAGATTCCAGTAGGCTGAGGCATCGGGCCCTGAAAGGGCCTTTATAGTTGGTGGATGAAGCCCAGAGGCCAGGAGAGCAGTTTCTGCTTTCAGGAAATGAAAAGATGCCCCACTGGGGCCAGGCCTCGTCAGAAGCCTGGCAGTAGCCAGGCAGATAGGTGATAAGAAGGGTGGATGCCTATCCTTGGGATAAATAGCTGTCCCTCCCTTGTGTCCAAGCCCCAGACACCCTTCCTGAGGACCCGTGGAAGCAGGAACCATGGGCAGCATCAGAGGCCACACCAGGCAAGGTGGGAGTTCAGGAGGTGGGACGGCGCCCTCCCCCTCAAGGCAGCTGATGCCCCAGCGGAGCTGCAAACCCAACACGGTATTGCAGAGCCGAGGTTTGAAAACTCCCAGCACCGTAGGGAGCCCTGTCTTGCCTCCGTGTACCCTGGGGGAGTTTGCTATGGCCACTTCCAGTCAGTCCTGGGCCTGGGGAAAAGATGCAGCTGGTCCTTATAGGTCAGGCTGTTGGCCTGCGATATGCTGCTAAGGGGGTGGGCAGCACACACAGCAGAAGGCGGGGGATGCCGCATGAAGCAGCAGAGAGTTTTTCCTAAAATTCTGTGAAACGTGGTGTCAATGGAATCCACATGTGAGGATCTGCTGCGTGAGTAGGAATACTGCAGCCTCCGACCCTGGTCCAGGAGCCCTCCTTGCCAGGGCTGATCATCAAAGCCAGCGTGCTTGCCCCAGCCAAGGCGCTTGGCCGAGCCTGTTTGTAGGCCCAGACTGACTTTGCAGGAGACTCCCTTTATTCTGGGTTTAGTGGAATTCCAGTTTCCAACAGATACTTCCCTCCATACCACCCCCTTCAGTATTACCACCATGTTTTGTAACAGAGACCTTGTTTTGTAACAGGAAGTCGTTGAGAGAAAGAGGGAAGCAAAGTTTTTCCAGCTGGGTCAGCCGCATCCCGCCAGAACCCTTTCTTGCACTCACCATCACTCTGCCCGCTGGAATACCACTTGGTTGCCCTGGGTCTTCAAATGTTTGTTTCTTATTTAGTGACTGCCCCCAAGTAGAGTTTAACTCTTTGGGTTGGGGGAGGGAGTCATCGATGAATGGCTCATTAAAGGCTCCCCGCCCCCACCCCGCCACATTCCTGGCTGCTTAGGTCACCTCCCAAACAATATCCATCATTCATTCCCCCTGCCGCCCCGACATCCTGGCCACTGGGAGGGGTCCCTGTGACACAGGAAGGACTTTATGACCAGCATGCTAGACCTCCTCTCCCTCCCCCCACACACAGAGTGACAAAGCAGAAACAGCCCAGGGGCCCCTCTGAAGCCTGCCTTCCCTGGTGCACCACAGCACTGGGAGTGGTGACTGGATCCCAGCAGAACCAACAAGCCCATCTTTCTCCTTCTACCCCTTCCTCTCCCCCACTCACACCCTGTGCTATTTTAACAACCAGAGAAGAATCTTGAACAGGCTGCCAGTGTGCAGAGGCAGGTTCTAAAGCCTCTTCTCTGTGGTTTTCTTCACATGTATTCTCAAAGACAAGTCCACATCCTTCCTTCCTCCCTAGATAGGTCAAGGGCTGGGTGCAGACTCCCTTCTCAGAATGGCAAGGACAGGCGGGAAGCTGCAGAGCCACCACTGGTGTTGTTTTGCCTGCCTTGCACTGGGTCCTGGCCACCCTTTAAGAAGCAGGCGAGCTTCGGGAGGCACAGCTCTGCCTGCTTCACTCTGTGAGCTCCCCCCCAGCTCGGGGGCTGGGCTGAGGCTGGGACCCTTCTTGACCCCATCCTGCTGGCTCTGCCAGGACCTGACATCCCACTCGGACATTGTGGATGCTCGGCTGCCCTGTGTTTGTGTTGACAGGCTCTGTGACCTTGGGCAAGTCACTTCACCTCTCCCTGCCTCAGTTTCTTTATTTATAAAGTGGAGATGATAATTTACATAATGACGAGGTTGGTGGTTTTAAAGAGTTACTATGTATAAAGAGTAAGAACTAGTAATTAGCAGTTCTTGCATAATTACCTTTGGCATGCCCCTCCCCCCCACATGTAAATTCTGTTTTGCTTCTTCCCATGCCCAGTATCTAATAGGGGTTCCAAGTCAGGATTTGGGATTTATTGGCCAGGTGAATGCACTGAGCGCCCAGGGACATGGCCATTGCTCAGAGTCAGTGCTTACCCTGAAAATGACCTTAACAGTAAAGCCCAACAGAGCGAGATGCCTTGTGCCTTTTCCTCCTCCCACAGAGTGCCTGCCAGTAGCTCTGGACACCTCTCGCCTCACCCCCCGAAGTGAAATGGAAACCTTGAGCTTGCCTTTCTCAGGCACGGCAGTCCATATCTCGAACCTGGCTCTTCTACCTTCCTTCCGCAAGGTTCTCTCAAAGGCTCTTCATTCTCTCTTCTTCCTGGTGGTCCAGCTTCGACCCTCGTCCCCTTCAGCTCTCCCCTTACACAGCAGCTGGGGTGACCTTCCCAAGGCCCAGGGAGGTAGGCCTTGCCAGCCTCCTGGCACAGCTTGCTCCCTTCTTCCTGCTCCAACCTGCTGGAGGGCCTTTGCACAGGCTGTTCCTGTTATCTGGAAAGTCTCCTGTATTTTTGTCTTAACTCTTTCTTGGTTGTATCAGAGTCTGGGGATCACCTTGTTAGGGAAACTTCCCCGTGTCCGCCCCTAACCACTGGATCAGGAGCTAGCATGCTGAACAGTCTTCAGCTCCCTTTCTGAGGGCAGCAGGGAGGAGGGCACATACCTGCCACCTCAGAGTGGGGCCTCTGGGATTTAAGTCCAGCTCTGTAACTTTCCAGATGCATGATTCCTAGGGGGTGGGGTGGGGTGGGTGGGATGTCAACACCTCTCAGACCCTTGGTTTCTTCTGTAAAATGGGGCAGTGGTGGCAACTACCCCACAAGATACTTGTGAAGATGAGAGAAGCTAATACGTGACACGGTGTCCAGCACACAGTGAGCTCTGTTGGAAGTGTCTATGCCAGTTGTAACTCTTACCATTTCCCCTGCGGGTGTTATCTCTGTAGTTGAGTAGTTGATTGATGAGACCCTCTCCCTGTTCAGACTGGGCAGTCCATGAGTGTACAAGCTGTGTGCAGTGTTGTTCACGCCTGGGTAGTCAACCTAGGACCTGGCCTGGGGTTGACACCCAGCAAATGCTTGTCAAGGGAATGGATGTGTTCCAACCCCATGGACCTGGGGCATTGTGGAACGGTGGGGCCTGTTGGTGCTTGGGCTCTGTATTGCATGCTCTGAGAATTTTGCATAGCAGAAGGTGGTGTGGTGGGCACACACGGCCTCTTTCTTTTGAAACCACCCCTCCACACTCTCCACCTCACACATCTTAGTCTAAACTGGGTAGGGAGGGGAAGTGTATAAGTAGAGAGTTATTCTCATACCCAGCTAGAAAAAACTGAATCTTTAATATCGTGTTCAGATTCCAGCTCCTACTCACCAGTCACTGTGTGAAGAAGTGGCAGTCTCTGGTTGACTTGTTCCCTGAGAATGGCCTCATGAGGTCCTATTCTCCTTGTCCACGAGCCTCTGGTGTCAGTACCTGCCCCTCATCTTCCAGAAGGAGAAAACAGAGCTGAGCAGGGCATGGAGTGGAAGGGTGGGAGGCCTGTCAGTGGGGTTTTCATTCTATCTGTGGCAGATCCAGGAGGGAATCCTTCCTTCTCACCCCTAGGCCAGGCAAGTGAATATTCTGTGTTCTGCTTAGGACTGTGCCTGCTTCCAGCTAGGGAGACAGCAGTGCCCAGTGCAGAGATACCGTTTATCTGTAATACCTCTTTTCCTTGACATATGTATAATACTGAGTGCTTACTTAATCTGTGCCAGGCACAGTCCTAAGTGACTTACTTGAATTACTTTGTTTAATCTTCATTTAAGAGGAGAGGTTACTGTCCCTATTTCATCAGTGAAGAATCTGAGTCTCATTGCTTGCCCAGGGTTATCCTGCTGGCAGGTTGCCTCACTGGCAGAGGCAAGATTTGAATCCGGATCTGTGTGAGTCCCAAGCCCCAGAGCTCTTGTGTGGTCTCCAGAGAATATGAGCAAAGGATGGTGTATGTATTTGGAGGGCAGATAGTGCAGTGACCTTGTGAGGATGGATAGCCTGAACCCGACAAGGTAAGATTTGTTCACAGCCTCCACAGAAAGAGGGTCTCCTGCAATTTCCTTTCCACTCCCACCATGGTTGGGAGGGCCTCTGGGAGGGTAAGGGCCTCTGCAGAGGGAAGCAGCCACTGTGCACGCAGATAATTCATCTAGCATTTACTTGATGCCAGGCACTGTGTCGGATGCTTTAAAGCATGTCCATCTCTTAATCCTTACAGCAGTTACAGGAGGTAGGTTCTGATAAGACCATCCTACAGAGAAGGAAACAGGTATAAGGAGGTCAAGGAGCTGGCATTCAAACCCAGACCTCTGCCCTTTGAGAGCATGTGGGCATAACCCAGGCAGGCCAAGCTGATGAGGGCTGCCGTTAGACCGATCTGCAGTCCCTGCCTGCAGATCAGGGGCCTAGATCTTGGCCCCAACAGCACCAGAGCCCTAGGGGAGGATGGGATTGGTCACTTTGCTACTCACCAGCATGTACTCTCTCAGATACATGCATAAGCAGAGGCCTGGCATTCCCGGCCCGCTGCTGCCCGTGGCTTTGTAGGATGGTTGAATTGCCTACCTGCTCACTGCCCACCACTGCGGTCGGCTGTGCCTTAGGCGTAATGGCACGTGAGATGTGAGACCTGACTCCTGCCCCCTCAGAGCGTGCACACATGCAGGCAACATCCAGTAAGACAGAATAACTGGAGAATGCTGCTGAGAGCTGCAGGGGTTTCGTGGTGGCCAGCGCAGGCAGGGGACTGAGAAGGCACTCTGGAAGAGGTGGCAGAATTTCGGGAGAGGAGGAGGTCTGTAAAGGCCCAGCGACGATGACCAGGGACCTGCTATTGACTGAGCACCTGCCATGTGCTCTACAGACATCACCATCGCGAATTGTCACACAGACTATGACTTGAGTTCTGTCCTCACCGCTGTGTTGCAGATGAGGAGGCAGATGTGTCCACATGGGTGGCATAAGCAGCAGTCTAGCCCTGGTTTGTCTGAATCGAGAGTTGTGGAAGGGGAAGCTGGGAAATGAGGTAGGAAGGCGCATTCCTGTGTTCCTCAGTGAGCACCTGCTTGGTGTCCAGAGCTCATACATATGGGGAGGCAGAGGATGACACTTAACTGTAAGAGCCCAGAGGGAAAGGTGCCGTGATGAGAGCTGCCCAGAGGAGGTTCAGAACATCTGTGTCAGAATCGGGTTGAGGCAAGCAAGTCCGTGTGGGTGTCCCCAGGGAGCTGCACTTGAAGCTGATTTTGAGGGATCAGTAGGTGCCAACTTAGGAAAGGTGGAAGCAGGGCCCAGGCACCCTTAACTGAGGGGACAGCCCCACACGTCTGTGTCCCCCATGCAGAGTGACGATAGGTGGGGTGGGGACCCCTGGCCCACCCACAGTCTACCCTTCAGATTTGGGTCTGGAAGGCAACCCTGTGCCCATCCTTGCTGTGGCACAGCATGTTAATTAGGCGGCTTCTTTGTCTGGGAGGGGCCTTGTGTTGAGTCTCTGAATGAGCAGGAGTGGTGACAGCTATGAAAACACATGGTGCCCCGCCAGAGGCTCCTTGGAAGCCCCTTGCCCCCCACCTGGCCTCTGCCTGTGCCTGGGCATGGAGTGTGCTCTTGTGTGCTCCTGGCCCTCTGCCCACATCCATGCTGGCCCCTGTAGATTGAGGGGGCAGGGCGGGGCACAGGGGCTCCATGAGAAACAGAAGTGTGGCATTTTTCCCAGACCCTGCTGTGGGACGCTAAGTGGGCCGGTTTCCCCAGAAGGTGTCTGGACACGTCCATCTTTAACTGATGTGACGTGCTTCCTGGAGCTGATGTCTGGTGACATGCCCAGCCAGTGGCGGGCTGAGTGATGGAGGCCCTATGCTCAATATTCTGTGTTTGGGTTTGGGACTTGGGCTTCTTGTTTGTGGCCCTTTCTACCCAAAAGCATGTTTTCATCTCTCAGCATCTGCATTCTCTGTGTTTTACGG
Organism: Canis lupus baileyi; assembly: GCF_048164855.1. Taxonomy (NCBI): domain Eukaryota; kingdom Metazoa; phylum Chordata; class Mammalia; order Carnivora; family Canidae; genus Canis; species Canis lupus. Next base: position 114,878,147 of record NC_132838.1, on the reverse strand, counting down.
AAACTTCCTCAGAGACAACTGCCTAACCCAGGTGGGAGGTGGGTCCCTGCCTCCCACTTGCCTTCCAGCCCCCTTAAGATTTGGAAGAGTGGGATATGGAATGTTCTCCAGGGAACAGAGGATGTCTGGCCTGCTAGGAAACAAACTAGGCTTGCAGAGGGCTCCAAGGATCTGGGCTCCTGGCCTTTTAGGGTAGGTGTTTGCTGCCAAGCCAGCCAAAGCTCCAAGAGAGACCGATTGAGGAAACCTTGAATTTATAGACAGCTTTTATTTTCCAACTGCTTTCCTGCCCCATGTCATCTCTGTGCTTGCCCCAAACCCCTGAGGGGCAAGGAAGCCAGTGCCAGAGGGGCCCTGTGGTCTCATCCACTTGCTCTCAGGGAAGAAGGGCTCAGTGTGTCTATCCAAGAGAATGTAAGGTCCATGAGAATAGGGACAAGGCATCTCATTTCCATACTCAGTGTTGGTGGGGGGGGGGGGGGCGCTCAGTCACGTTTGCATGACTGGGCTCTAGTCCGCGCTCTGCAACTCACTACCTGGCTGATCATGTGGTGGGTCTATCAACTACCCTAAGCCTCAGTTTCCTCAGATCAACTTCCCTGGGTCGCTTAAAGATCAGAAATAGTAGTGCCCACGTTGTCCCAGGGTCAGGGCTGTGGCCTAGCCCTTTTGCTAGGAAGCCCTAACAGCTGTGCTGATCCTCCAAGCCTCTCTGTCACGTTTCCCCAGACATTCACAGCCTGGTGCAACTCCCACCTGAGGAAGGCTGGCACACAGATAGAGAACATCGACGAGGACTTTCGAGATGGGCTCAAGCTCATGCTTCTCCTGGAGGTCATTTCAGGTGAGGCTCCTTTCCACCACAGCTCAGCCCACACCTGGGACAGGTACCCTGTAGCAGATCCCAGGACCTACCGTCCTGGGCTTGCTAGAGAGGAGGGTGACGCACAAAGGGCTGCAGCGTGTCCAGGCACTGCTGTGGTGGGGTGGACTAGAGTGCCATGGTGGCTGGTTCTGGAGAGTGGTGGGGACACTAAAGCTTCCCTTTCCCTCCCTTTTTTTCGGTGTGTGGCTCTCAGGAGAGCGGTTACCTAAGCCGGAGCGGGGCAAGATGAGAGTGCACAAAATCAACAATGTGAACAAAGCCCTGGACTTCATCGCCAGCAAAGGAGTCAAGCTGGTCTCCATCGGGGCAGAAGGTGAGCTCGGATGAGGCAGCTCAGTTCCTGACCTGTAGGCTCTGAGCCTCAAGTTCTGTGTTCTGAACAGAAGCCGTGTGGGTGGTAGAGAGAACACTTGGGGGTGTGCAAAGCACCAATATATATCCAGCAGAGACCACAGTGACTACCCTCAGTGTGATCACTGAGCCCACAACCTCCTCTGCCCCTCCACTTGCAGAATAATCTCCTGCGGGGTGGTGGGGGGAATGGCTTTGACTTGAACCCTGGACACCCTCATCACCCTGCTTGTGCTGAGCCGGGGAGACACTGACAGACATGTGACCTGGCATCTCTGTGTGCCTAGAACACCTTTGCCCTTTGGCCCTGCCTGCTATCTGTGGGCAGGAGGGAACAGAGAAGAGGGGGACACTTAAGGCCCAGTGTCAGGGCTCTAGGGTGGGGAGGTGCAAGTCCAAAGGTCAGTAAGTAGACTTTCCTGGCTTCATGACCTGAGAGTTACCCAGGACACTGTGCCCCGTGGGGACACCCAGGACTGCGATCCTTCATTCTAGACCCTCCCGCTAGAGCAACAACATGCTGTCCCCTCCAGCAGCCAGCTTGTCTTGAGCTCACAGGCGCTTTTGGAGATGAGGTGAGGCCTGATGGAGCCCAGAAGCTCACCATCAGCTTGCACTCACAGTTCAGCTCATTAGAGCAGGATTTCCTACACCCTGACATCCATGTTGTCCCAGCTTTTAGAAAAACAAAGAAAACTAATTGCCATTAATGACAGGGCTCTGAGAGTTTGGCGAAGACTCTAGGCCAGAGTGTGTATGCTGAGTTCCAAGGCTCTGCCCTTGCCTGGGACCTCTTGGGGAGGGGTGCCAAGTGTCACATGCCATGTCGAGGTAGTTGGTGTTTGTTTAAAAAAAAAAAATCGAAACCCAAAAAATCAGTTGGGCCCTCAGATTTTCTGTCCTTAACATGGATCTTTCCTTCTGGCTCCGCTCCAGCCTTCTGCTTCTCACAGCTGCATTTATTTTGCTCAAATGCTAGCCTGTAAATACAAGTAGGGGTTAGAGGAGAGACCTGGTGGCACTCATCAGTTTTCATTTGAAGAAAAACTCCGTCGAAAAATGTTCTCTGTTCCTGCCCAAATTGGTTCACTCCCAGTCCCTGTGACTGCTGGGCCCTGAGACAAAGCTGGAAGGCAGCCCACTGGAGGCGCCCCAAGGGCTCCAAAATACTTGAGAGCCTAGCCCCTGCCCTGCCCCCTGCCCCTCCATGCAGTCTAGGCTGGAGCAGAAACATGGCTTCCTTATAGGGGCGCAGCTGGTGCATGTGTCACCAGAGAAGAGGTGTTCCCTTCCTCCAACCCCCCCGCCCCCACGGTCTCTCCCTGCGTGACTTGCCCGATGAGGGAGCTGTGGCCTCTTCTCCAGCTGGTGTCCGTCCTCCTGCTCTGCAGTGCCCAGCACTTGTGGGGAGTACACAGTGTAGATTTCTTGACTGGGTTGCCGCCCTTGCCCTAGGCTGAGAAGACTGCCTGGTTTCCGGGTCTGGGGTTCTGAGCCCTGGGAAGGGGCCCCACAGACATTGTGTCCTTCCCCTGCTCCAGCCAACAGGCTACGCATGTCTCCTAATCCCAAAACTCTACAGCGGAAAGCTGCCCTCTGCCATTAGCCGGTGGCTTTGCTGTGGAGAGTATCTTTATTATGGCTCACGAGCCCCTCCCTTCCTTCTCCAGTGTGCCCTTGGGGAAGGCTGGGCCTCATCCTATAGGTGATGGCTCTACATTGAGCCCATCCCAGAGGTTTCTGTTCTCCAGGGTTAGTGGACAGGGTCTGTCTCCCTGCACCTGCTGTGCTGAGATGTCAGGGGGATGGGGTGGGCAGAAGGCATTCAGGGGACCACCATGGCCCGTCCGGCTGGCAGACTGAGGGATGAGGCCACTTGCATGCAGTTCTCCTACCCAGCCCTAAACACATGGTGCCCCTGAGTGTTACAGAGGTAACTTCTCTCTAAGCCCCTGAAGCTGAAGAACATGTGATACAGACCCTTTTCTCTCACTCCCGGAAGTTTGAGAGTATAGTTGGTTTTCTGTTAAGAAAGCATGTCCCTTCCCAGCTGGGCCTGTGTCCCCGCTCTCCCGGTCCTGCATCATCTTCCACAAGGGTAGGGTACTGGTACAGCAGACAGTAGTGCTCACGAAGGCAGGCAGAGAACAAGTTAACCCACAAACCCACAGTTTTATAAATGATGGTCAGTGTGTGAGGGGGAGGGCAGGCTGCTGGGGGGAGGCCCTGGGCTTGCACCTTCTGATTGATGGTTGGAGAAGCTGTTTCGGGGAGGTGACGGCAGAGGCTCAGAGGGTGGGAAGGCCATCTGATTAGAGAGTCCAGGGGTGCACTTCGTGGGTGGGCAAGAAGTGTGCGCTCTTTCGAGCAGGAAAGACCTGGCTTTCCGAAAGGACACAGCCCGAGTATGCCGGGGAGCAAGGGGCTGGGTCACCCCGGGCAGGGTTTGTAAGTGGGATTCAGGAGCACAGGCTTCATTTTAGATGTGGTAGAGCATTAAGCAGGTGAGCAACACAAATCCGATGTGCTTTTTTTTTTCATTTATTGTGTGTGTGTGTGTGTGTATATATACACACACACACACGTACATATACATATATATATTTAAAGATTTTTATCTCTAAAGTGAGTGAGAGAACACAAATGGGAAGGGGCAGAGGGAGAGGGAGAAGCAGACTCCTCACGGAACAGGGAGTCCTCAATCCCAGGACTCTGGGATCATGACCCGAGCTGAAGGCAGATGCTTAACCACCTGAGCCACCCAGGCATTCCCCACCCCCTCACCCCCGCTCCCCGCCACCCCGCACCTTTTAACGTGATCTCCCTGACTGCTTGCGTGGTGGTGGGTTACACAAGGCACTTAGGAGGCAGCGTGTCGAGCTCTGGGTGAGACCACAGTGGCCTGGACAAAGGTGAAAGGACGTGGAGAGATTCTCAACAGACAGTAGTACTAGTCCAGCACGCACCTGCCAGTGGAGAGATGTGCCTGTAACAGCATGAGGGAGAGGCTGACAGACAGCTGGGGGTGCCAGCCTGGCACCTAGGATAAGCCTCAGGGAGGAGCAGTCGTGAGCTGGGTGAGAGAACAAGCTGGCCAGGTAGGAAGAGGCTTGTGTGGCCCACAGCACATGTGCAGAGGCTAATCAGAGCTGATCTACATAGAGGCAGAAGGAGTTCCCTCTGGCTTTAACAACCTTCTCACCGTCTGCCCCCTTCCCTGCTTGCAGAGATTGTGGACGGCAATGCAAAGATGACCCTGGGAATGATCTGGACCATCATCCTCAGGTTCGCCATCCAAGACATCTCTGTGGAAGGTGAGAGCCCACGGATTGGCAGAGTACAGCCTTTTTGCCCTGCCCTGCTTCTAGGTTGGGGCGAGTTAGATGACAGTGTTGGGGTTTTGTTTTCCTGCTTGAGGCCCTGCCCTGTTTCCCCAGAGTCCCTCACAGGGCCCCTGCCCTGTACAAGAGTGGTTAGTGAGATGCTGGCCCCGGCTGCAGGGGAGGGGTACCCACGCAGAACCCTTTGGCTCCTGAGGTCTCCGTCTCAGTGGACCCTCACACAGTCCTCGTCAAAGGGGCATGATTGGTCCCATTTTACAGTGGTGGAATCTGAGACACAGAGCAAACTAGTGATGGAGTCAGGCCTGGCCTGGTCCTCCCCTCACATCAGCACCTTCGTGTTTCTGTTTGACACCCCCACCCTCAGACCTTTGCCTCTGTGAACCTAGGGCCAGGCCAGCCAGGAATGAGCTGCTTAACTTCCCTCCGAGCACTTGTGTGTACCACAGCATGAGAAAAGTTCTCCTAGCCAGTGCGTGGAGGGAGCTCCTGCAGCAGGCCACAGTGGTGACCAGGACAGAAGTGTACCCTGTCCCCAGCACTCCCAGTCTGTCGAGCACAGAGCCATGCGTGGGGAACAAACGACCTGGCCCCCTCCCACTCCACTTCTCTGAAGCAGCCACATCTGGGAGACCCTGAGTGGGCAAAGCCAGCATCAGAGGCTTGTTTGGCACCATGTTCTGGCAGATAAAGGCACAGGCTTTGTGGTCAGAAACATGGCACAGTTTCAGGCCCTGGTGCTCTCCTGTCACTGCCACTTCCTGGGCAAGTGACTGCTCAGGGTTCTGGGTGCAGGTTGGTGGTTAGGACCAGCAGAGGCCTGCCAGTGCTAGGAACAGGAGGAGTTCTTACTACTGGCTGTGCTCGTATTCCGTCTGACTCCTGTCCTTGATCTGAAAGTATCCTTCGAAAGTATTTGAGCCAGTGCTCACTGTCCTTGTGTGTTCCTCAGAGACCTCTGCCAAGGAAGGGCTGCTCCTGTGGTGCCAGAGGAAGACGGCGCCATATAAGAACGTCAACGTGCAGAATTTCCACATCAGGTAAGCACCCAGCCAGAGCATCCCAGCCCATTTCCTTCCCTCGCTGCTCCCTAGGATGGAGATCTATTCTGCCACCTACTCTGTTTTCCTGGTTCTGCCCCATGGGTCAGGGCCACCAAGGCAGGAAGTCACGTAGCACAGGCACTGGTCTCCCACAGTGGGCCATCTCCCTCCACAGTGGACTGTCCATTCAGGGGAATCTTGCAGCACAGTGTTCAGCAGGTTATGCTGTCCCAGTGGCAAGCACTTGCTCATAAAGTACTGGTCACACATCAGAGGCTGGTGTAAGTGTTTACATGTATTTACTCCTTAATCCTCACAACAATCCAGTGGCATGTAGGTGCTGTTACTACCCCATTTTACAGACATGGAAACTGAGAGAGCAGGAGATTATGAAACTGGCCCACGGTTGCACTGACAGTAAGTGAGAACTGAGATTTCACCCCAGACCATCCAGCACCAGCAGTCACGCTCACGGCTTCTCTACCATTCTGTCTCTGGGCAGTGCCTGGCGCACGTGCACACACACACACACACACGCACACACACTCTACCTCAATAAATGGGAATTAACCATTCCTATGAATTTCCTGGGCCATCAGTGCTTGTGTGATGGTGAGAGGGCCTCTTTTTAACCTTTACCTTTCCATCCCCAGCTGGAAGGACGGTCTTGCCTTCAATGCACTGATCCACCGGCACAGACCAGAGCTGATCGAATATGACAAGCTGAGAAAGGTTTGCTTCTTGCATGGCCCAGAGATACATTGAGTCTGACCCTGACCCTGGGACGCCTTCCCCTAGCCCATCCATTGCTGGCATCTGTAGCTGGATTCTGTGCTCAGATGGGCTGGGAGAGCCTGTGCCAGCTATCACCAGACCTCAGGCTCTGATTCTTACCTCCCTTGCTCCCCTGGGGGACTATCTCCTTCTCCCTTTATGGCCATTGCGGCTGCCCACAGTTATTTTAGGGCCTGGCCAGCCGTGCCATCTAGCTCCCCCTCCCTTAACCTTTTAGATTCTGGAAGCATTTTCTCTTTGCCTAACGGAGAAGAGTGGTAAGGAATTTCAAACCGTCACTGCTGGCAGGTGTTTCCCATGTAGGGTCCTGTTCTGATTTGCCTGTACAAGGCTTGTGATCCTGTAAGACCAAAGCCCTGCCCTGTAGGAGCTCCCAGCCAGTGGAGAAAGCAGGATAATGTGTCCAGAACAGACCAGCCCCACAAGGTCCTGTACATGTGCTCAGGCTGAATGGGGGCAGGAAGGGAATAGGACCAGACAAGTGCTGCGGAGGAAGGATGACACATCTGAGCTGGCATGGTCAGGCAAGGGCCCCTGGAGGAGGGGACATACTCACTGGGGGTAGGGGTATAAGCCTGCACTTGGCCTGTTCATGCTCTGCCGAGTAACCCGATTGAGCTCTAGCTGGATATTGACTAAGGCACGTGAGGGAAGATCTTTAATTCTGTGGATAGTGGGGAGACAGCGTGAAGGATGCTTCAGGAAGGCTGGACCTTGGAAGCTCTCAGTTTACTCCCTCCCCGCCGCCCCCCAGTGCTCTCTTGGGTGTGGAGCACAGATTTTCTCAAGTTGCAGGACAGAAGTCTTAATCTGGAGTCTGGAGGGTTGGAAAGTTTAATAAAAGAGCACACCTGCATTTTCTCTGGAGAAGAGGTCGACAGTTTGCCCCACAAAGATTTCCAGAGGCGTTCCTTTGAGTGGGAGTTGACTGTACCTGGGTATCCCCCTCTAGCCCCCACATCAGCACAGGGAGCTAAGAACTGCCTAAAGAATGCTTTTAGTCCTACCCCTTCCCAAAATGCTTCCCTTCCGGGCCAGCCTTGGCCCTGTGCTTCTACACCCTGCCCCTGACAGAGTTCTGCCTCCTTCCTTCACCTCCCTCCCGCCAGGACGACCCTGTCACCAACCTGAACAATGCCTTCGAAGTGGCCGAGAAATACCTGGACATTCCCAAGATGTTGGATGCGGAGGGTAAGCACATCCCTTTGTTCAGTCACCACCCTGTTCCGTGAGCATGTCTTGCAGTAACTTGAGGTTAGCTGGCAGTGCCAGTGAGAAAGGCTGAATGAAGCTGGTCAAGCCAGGGACAGGGTGCTGCCTGGGAGCCAGAGCGGGAGCAGCCCAAGCAGACCAGACAGGCTCGGGTAGGGCTGGGGGAGGACTGGGGGAGTGAGGGAAAGGAGAATCTTGAAGAGGACGAGTTCTGGGGGCTGCATCTCTGAACAGAGCCCTGCCTGAGTCCTGCTGCTCCCCTGGAATGGGCAAGCCAGGTGGCCCCGGAGGGCTGGCTCCTGCAGACAACCAAGTCCGGAGCCCATCAAAGTGGAGTGTTTGTTTTTTCCTTTTCCGGCTTTGCTCCATTTCCCAGCCGCGCACCACCCCCAGCCAGGACCCATGGCTGTGGCCTCTGGTGGCCCCTGGGTTTGACTGTCCGGCAGCCCCTGGAGGCCATTCTCAGAGAGAGGAAGTGGCCTCATTTTAATCCAGTTCCCACAGCCTTGGCCTTTCTAGAGACCACGGGGGATAGAGGGGCTGAGGGTGTGGACAAGCCCACTGGAGTCACCAGGGGTCACTGAACCCATTCTGAGGGTCCTTCTCCTGGGATGCCTGTGGTCTTGGGAGACTTTGGATCCCAGTGAGCGACCACCCACCCCCCGCCCCTACTTGGGCAGTTTAACCCTTGTCGTTCACTTACAGACATCGTGAACACGGCCCGGCCCGACGAGAAGGCCATAATGACCTATGTGTCCAGCTTCTACCATGCCTTTTCGGGAGCGCAGAAGGTACCGGGCAGGGCCAGGCCGGCCCACCTCGCCGCCACTGCCCAATGCCGCTGCTGCCTCTCGCCTCCCACGCTCACCTCATTTCTCTTGCAGACGGCAGTGGCCTCTCTCCGACTGGAAGCCACCCCCCCGACTCCAGGCATCACTGCCCATTTAGTCTTTTCTCATGCTATCTATTGAGTGCCTGATATGTAACAGACTCTGTTCCAGGCACCGAGGACACGGTAGTGACTGTGTCAGGTGGGATCCCTGGTGTCACGGAGCTTATATTCTGGTGGGCAAGACAGGGGGCAGGCATGTCCACAGATAAAGTCCTTTCATGTGCTGATGAGCACAGTGGAGAACATGGAGCAGGATGGCTATTTCAGCTGGGGGCCACGCCGGAAAGCTTCTGAAGGGTGCTTGGGATTTATGGGCAGGAGCTACCGGATGAAGATCAGCAGGAAAAGCATCTCAGGCCGAGGGTAGAGCAAATGCAAAGGTTCTGAGGCAGAAATGAGCTGGGCTAATTCAAGGAATAGCTGAGAGGAGAAAAATGAGGTTGGAGATGGTAACGGCCAAGACGTTAGAATCACAGTAGCCCGGGATCAGGAGTTTTATTCTAAGGGCCCCAGGAGACCACTTGGCAATCTATTCTGGGGTGGTAGGTGGTTATATAAGACATGATCTCACTGATGTTTGCAGAAAGATTGGTTAGCCTTTGACCCCTCTGGCCCTAAACAAGTCTTCCTTTCTAAAGCCAGTAGCTCGTGTCACAAAGCCAGCTCTGGTTAGGAAAGGAATCCTCCTATTTGGACTTCCCTCTCGCCCTCTACAAAACCTTAACGAAACATGCCCACACCGCCGGAGCCGGGGTTTGGCTTCCAGTCCAGAGCAAGCGCTATTCCTCCCGCATGAGCCTAGGGTCCGGCCCCGGCCGCCCTCCCTGCAGCTTTCACTCTCTCCTGCCTCTCTTTCTCTCTCTCTCTCTCTCTCTGCGCAGATATTGTAGGCACTCTGAGGCCAGATGAGAAAGCCATCATGACTTACGTGTCCTGCTTCTACCACGCTTTCTCGGGGGCTCAAAAGGTGAGCTGGGGCGGGAGCACCCCTCGCTGCTGTGGCTGGAGACTCGCCCTTGCTGTCCCCCTTATGTCCCCACCACCCATTTGTGGTTGGAGCCCTGGCCAGAGGACAGGCCCAGATAGGAAGGGTTCTCGTGACCGTGGGCCCCCAGTGACACCACTGAGCCAGCGCTACCACTGAGCCAGTGCTGATCCGGTGCTGACACGCCATGGATATTCTCTATGGACACAGCCCACCCTGTGGGGTGGTGGCATCCCAGTGTCTCAGGGTGGTTGAGTCCCACCAGAGCCTCAGTTTGCACCCGTGCTCCTGACCCCTTAGTCACCCTACCCTTCTTTTATGTAGTCCACACTGGCCACTTTCCTGTTGCCCTGGCTGTGCTCTTTCACAGGGGAGCATTGACCATTCTGGCTCTCTTCACAGCTCCTTCCCCCTCTCAAATGCCCCGGGAAAGGCTTGGCATTTGCAGGTTAAATCCTCTCTTGGTCCGCCTCTGCCAACCCAGCCTGTCGGGCTCCATTCTCCAGCAGGGCTGCTGACACGGGCAGAGCAGTTGGAAGTGTCTGTTCCCAATAGCAGCTGTCCTCTTCCACAAGAAGGTGCCTGGCTGCCCCTGGGGAGAGAGGCCTGGGCACCTTTGTCCCCTTCATCTGCCTTCTAGTCTCTGGTCTTGGGCAGCAGCAGTGTACTCCCAGTGACTTGATACTTGTGTCACCAATTAAAACTGGGCAGGGCGGAGGAGGAGAAACTAGCTCTCACTAATTGAGCACTTACTACATGCTAGGCAGTCCTCCAACGACTCTGCCCGTACAGTTTCTAGTCAAGTTCTGTGCACACCCCAGGGCGGGTGGGTGCTGTTACCTTCATTTAACAAAGGAGGAAGCCAGAGTTCAGGGAGGTAAGGAGCCATTCCTGCAGTCACAGGACAGGGACTAGACTACCTATCTTGTCCAGACCACCTTCTCCAGGGCCCCAGGCCCAGTGGGGGCCTTCTGTGGGCGGTCTGCTCTGGTACCTCTTAGCAATACGACCTCGAATGAGTCCCTTCCCCTCACCTTCCCCATCTGTAAGACAGGGATCATCCCATTCCCTGTCTTAAGATTGTCCTGAGGATGAAATGACCTCAGGTTGCTAAAGGGTTTAGTTTAGAATAGCACCCAGCCCCATGAGTACTCCGTCAGTGAGCTAGTGGTCAGCAGCCTGTGGGGCTTGCCCCTGTCTACCATCATCCCTCTAGCCCCGTGGCCACAGAGTGAGTTTCGTGGCCTCTCACTATCTATCTGGTGTGTGTGGTTGGAGCTTATGTTTGGAGTGTTCTGCTGGGGGGCACAGGCAAGGGGAGCGAGGGTGGGCAGTGCTGGGATTCCTGGACTCACACCCAACCCAACTAACAGCACGTTTGCCGTGGAACTCACCACTCTGCAGGCTCAGGCCAGCCTCACTGCCTACCACTTCACCAAACTGCCTTCCTGGGCTGAGCACTGGACTCTGCTGTGGTGGGGGCTGGGAGGCCTTGAGGGATTTGTGGGAGCGGATACTGGCAGGAAAGCTCAGGCCAGAGCATTCGGGGGTTTTGGAGGCAGCTGGGCCCCTCTTGTGAGAGAGGAAGTAAAGGCCAGGCTGTTGGGAGCCGGCGGCTCACCAAGGGACGTGCAGCACTTGGGCTTCTCCAACTGTGGGTGCGGCTTCCCCCAGCCTGTGTTTACTTCTCAAGACAGCCATGCGATGCTTCTATTATTGCTGCTTTTTGTCCTCAGAGACTCAATCCTGTCTCTTAGAAGAGTGCTCTCTGGCATTTGTTTTGTTTTATGAGCACAAGGCGAACTCCAGACCTAGCATGAAGCATGCCCATTCTCTCCTGAGAGTTTATTTCTGGTCACTAAGCATTTGCTCCTTATTCCTTTGTTCACTCATTCATCAGTGCTGAGTACCTAAAACATCCCCAGCCCTGAGCTGGGTGCCAGGAATTCAGTGGTGAAGCAGAGCACCGGTGATTAGCAGCTCGCACCTTCATGGGTCTGCCCAGCAGGGTGGATTTGAGCGCTGGGGTGCCCCTTGTCTCTCTGAAGTCAGGGCTCAGGGACTGACCTCCATGATGCCCTCACAAGCTGTGACCTTAGTTCTGTTTCCTGCACTTACTGGGGCTGGGTATTCATCAGCCGAGGCCCTCCTGAACCTCGTCTTTGAGGAGCACTGCCTGGGGCCATTGATGTGTGTCCTGCAGCATGATGCACAATGTGTGCATGTGTGTGCACATGTGTACGCACCTGATCTCGGCTGGCCCCCACTCACCTCCCCGTCCATCCCAGAAGCAGCGTGTTGATGGGAGAGGCTGGGCGTCAGTGCCCGCAGCCAGCGGGTCTGGAGCCATCCCCAAGCCTCTCTTTTCCTTCCCCACCGCTCTGTAGACCCTCCTCACTATTTCTGTTCCTGTTCTGTTGCCGTTTCAACTTCTCCTCTTGGACTCTTTCTGTGCTTCCTGAAAGGTACCTAGTCTCTTCTCTCCCCGTGTGGCACCCCCTCGCTCTCCTTCTTCTCCACTCCTTGAATTTCCACCCCCACAGCAGGACAAGGCAGCATATAGTCCTGTAGTTCTGAGCAGAGACTGGTCACAGTCTTCACTGCTCCTGCTCTCCAAAGCCCTGGCTCCCTTCTGCCCCCTGGATTGTGACTTCTCCCCAGTGAGCCATCAACACCCACCTCTGAGGGGAGGATTAGGAAGGGGACACGTGTACTTTGCCTATGCACAGACTTCTTGGGGGCACCAGCACCTCCTCTGCCACAGCTCTCTGGTGCTGGCCTCTCTGCAGTAGACCTTCCACCCAGGGGGAGACTCCTTCAGGGCTTGGCCTAGCTGAGGACCCCACCTAGCGTCACTACTCAGCCTTCCTCTCTGTGGGCCTGTTAATCCATTTTTGTCATAGTGTGAGGGGCTCCCTGGCCCCCTTCAGCCCCTCCAGGGTCTGGGCCAAGGGATCCAAGGGGCCCAACTATCTGGGGGGCGGGGGGTGTGCCTTAGCCGTAAGCTCTGGGGACATCGGCAGAACCCATCAGGACACAGCTACTCAGGGTGCCATCTTGCTGGAGCTGTGCTTCTCTCCTTCCTTCCTTGGGGAGTGCTGTGTGGGCTATGGATGAGCCAGCTTACAGGGGATGAGCCTGGCAGGAGGGAGGGTCACTAGCTCCCAGGCAACCCTGACTGTGGTGCTTCCCCTGCCCCAGGCCGAGACCGCTGCCAACCGGATCTGCAAGGTGCTGGCTGTCAACCAGGAGAATGAACACCTCATGGAAGATTATGAGAGGCTGGCCAGTGACGTAAGTCTGCTACTCACTCCACACCGGTGGCCCCACCAGAGCAGGAGAATTGGGTTGCCTCTTGTTACCCTTGGCCAAAGGTCATGTGACACTTGCAGAGGGTTGAGCAGGTACGGCAGTGACACTTTTCTAGATAAGGGCGTAAGGTTCCAGACTGGCCTGTGGCCAAACCAGTATGTGACCTCTCAGGCGAGTCTCACAAGGCTAAGGGGTCAGGGCGGTGTGTCACCATGTTCCCTGGCTCCTGCAGTCCTGAGCTTGGGTTCCTGCAGAGGTACTCAAGGACAGAGTTTGCTGAACACCCCACCACCTCAGAAGTACTGGGGGAGGTCTTAAAAAGCTTCCCATGCCCTCACTCTGCAATGATCAATTCTGTAGGATGGAGTAAGACTCCGGAGCTGATAGGGTGACAGGACTGTGGTTTGTCATAGTGGGCCATGTGCCAGCACTTCTAGAATAGGATCTGTTGTCTCCATAGCAGCCCCAGAAGGAGGGAACTCGTGTTACCCCTTTCCCGAGGGGGGATCTAGGACCCAGAGGGTCAGGGACCAGGCACGCAGCTAACAGTAGAGGAAAGAGCTGGGTTCAAACCCAGGCAGCTCCACTCCAGAGCCTGAACCTAGAAACTCAGTTGGGAATGTAGGTTGTTGAGTACCTCTCTTCTGGATTCTGAAGCTCCTCGAGGGCAGTGGTTTGACTGTTCTTTGAGACTGGGGGAAAAAGCTAGCAGGGCACCTAGCTGGCTGTCGGTAGGGCAGCGGACTCTTGATCTTGGGGTTATGAGTTCAAGTCCTATTTTGGGGCAGAGATTACTTAAAATTTTTTAAAAATTAAAAGAAAAAGCTACCATCTGTTAACCACCATTCTAACACCATGGAAAAGTTAAGATTCTATCTTGGATTCCCATTGCTTCCTAAGAAAGGGCAGCTGGCACCATGCATCAAGATGTAAAGACCTAGATACCCCTCTCCTTGGTTTTCTCATTTTGTCAGAGCTTGACATTTGGGAACCACTTCTTCAAGCATATCTATACTGGGCAAGAACTGATTTTCCTCTCTTAGGATTGTTCTGGAATGTCTAGTTTGTTTGCTTGTTTGTACCTTGGCCTCACTGTATGAGTGGCTCATAAAAATACGTGTCACTTTTATCCCCCCGATTTTACTGTTGAATTTTTTACATCCTAGGCCCTTGCAGTGTATGCTGGTCACCTTCAAGTGAGCCCAGCATGCTGTGGGCCCTGCCCTGGAGGCGCTTATAACCCCTGAACAAGAAGCAGTGAGATGTCTCTTTCAGTGCTGAGTTCAGCAAGCATGACAGCAGCGGGCCCGTGTGGTGGGAGGGGCACTTGAATGAGGCCACTTTGCTTAGATCTGTGGAATAGGAAGCCCAAGAGCAAACACATGAATAAGAAGTGACCAGAGAATAGCGCGCTGGTTCAGAGGGGGCACACAGCCATAGAATCCCAGCGGGAATCCTGGAGAAGTCAGGCTGGGGACCAGGGATGATCCCCAAGGCGAGGCCCTTGAAAATCCACATCCCTGGTGCCTGTGAATGGGGCCAGACCCCTCCAGCACTCTGAGACGTCTCATGGGCCCACAGCTCCTGGAGTGGATCCGGCGCACCATCCCGTGGCTGGAGGACCGCGTGCCGCAGAAGACCATCCAGGAGATGCAGCAGAAGCTGGAGGACTTCCGGGACTACCGGCGCGTCCATAAGCCGCCCAAGGTGCAGGAGAAGTGCCAGCTGGAGATCAACTTCAACACACTGCAGACCAAGCTGCGCCTCAGCAACCGGCCCGCCTTCATGCCCTCCGAGGGCAAGATGGTGTCGGTGAGTGCCTGGGGCTGGCCGGCCCGGGCCCAGGAAGTGTGGCCCAATGCCCCAGCCAGCTACAGAGGGGCAGCTCCACGCCACCGCCAGGCTTACTGTTTGGCCAACGTAGGCTTTCTTAACTGGAAGGCGTAGCCTCTGGGGTGCAAGGGTGTGGTAGGGGGTTGCTTGACTCTTTACCACGTTCCTCCTCCCCTCATCACTTCCTGGAATTTTATACTCATCCCCAAACCACACCTTATTTTGTGTGTCATTGTTTGAATTTGAACCGTAGTTGGCCATGATTCCAGGACGGCCACGTGCTCAAGGCCCCTTTTCAGAAGAGGGATGGTATTCACTGCACAGTCACCTGGCTCCCATAGCTCCGGCCATGGCATTCCTTCATTGTCACTTACTCATTTAATGCAAAAAATGAATTGTACCCGGCATGTGCAGGGGCCCTGTCTAGGCTTGTGGATATAGCAAAGCAGAGGCTAGATGTAACCCAGCCCATCTCTGCTGCCTGCCTTGCCATCAGCATCCCTCAGGAAAGTGTTGCCCTGCAGGGCGCCCCAGCTCCCCTTTGTGAGCCCTGATCTCTCGTGTCCCCACAGGACATCAACAACGGCTGGCAGCACCTGGAGCAGGCCGAGAAGGGCTATGAGGAGTGGCTGCTGAATGAGATCCGCAGGCTGGAGCGGCTCGACCACCTGGCAGAGAAGTTCCGGCAGAAGGCCTCCATCCACGAGGCCTGGACCGACGGTACGGTCCTCTAGCTCCCTCAGCATTCCTGTCTCTCACACACGCACACATGTGTGCACACAGCCCCTTCTGTGTCGTTGGATCTTTTTTTTTTTTTTTTTTTTTTTTTTTATTTATTTATGATAGTCACAGAGAGAGAGAGAGAGAGAGAGAGGTGCAAAGACACAGGCAGAGGGAGAAGCAGGCTCCATGCACCGGGAGCCCGACGTGGGATTCGATCCCGGGTCTCCAGGATCGCGCCCTGGGCCAAAGGCAGGCGCCAAACCGCTGCGCCACCCAGGGATCCCTTTTTTTTTTTTTTTTTTTAATTTAATTTAATTTAATTTATTTGTTTGTTTGTTTATTTATTTATTTATTTATTTATTTATTTATTTATTTATTTTTGTGTCGTTGGATCTTTTTGTCAGGCCCCCTTTCCTGCTGCTTGGGGATGTGGCTGTCAGAAATGTTGCTTTGGGCTCACCCAGCCCCAGGGAGAAGGAACGCTTCAGAGCAGAGTTGCCTAGTCTGCTCTGGCATCAGAGAGTGTTTACAGGTGGGCCCCTTCTAGGTGGTCGGAGGCTGTCATCCAGGAACACTGGCCAACCTTGTCCCGGCTCCATCGAGAAGGGAACCCTTGTCCCTCCACTCTGCCTTCCCTGAGGATGGTGCCGCTGCCAGGCTAAGGGGGAGAGGGGGACTTTCTGCCTACCTCCCCACGCCTGCACACTTTGTGACCATGGACTTCACACAGAAGAGCCCGTGTGCCTGAGCACAGTCCTTATGGGCAAGGCCAGGGAGCTGCCTCCTGGTTTGGCTGCCTGGCCTGCAGCTGGTGAACACTGACCCGCAACACCCACCCAGGAGCTCTTTCTCCCCTTCCGAGGCCCAGGCCCCCTGAAGAATGGCTTCTCCCAAAAGGGTGGCCAGTGGTGCCTGTTTCTCAGAAGCTCTGCAGCTGCCTGTTCCCTTGGCTCTAGATGTGGAATTCCATCATGTCCCTGGCCCTCGGTCAGGACCCACACAGTGGCTGAGATTCCAAGTCCCAGGGGTCTGAAAGCCTTTAGAATTCGGCCAGTGCCTGGGAAAGCCACGAGCCAGGACGCCTGTCCTTCCACTGCTGGCCGCCTCCTTCCCGGGTGTGTCCTGCTGCCCCCACTCTGCCTCGCTGGTCACACTCTTTATGTGGTTTAGTGTGACGTCCTCCCACCCCACAGTCTCCCATGAGGTCCTCATTGTGCCTCTGAGAGCTCCTCTAGCTGTTGGGCAGGCAGCCCCAGCACAGGCCAGAGGCTGAGATCTACCTAGATGCCCCCGTACAGACCCTGCCCCAGCCCTGCCGGCCCAAGAACACACAAGCCTGCAAGATCTGCAGAGCCAGGACCCATGTCCCACACACCCCTGGCTGCAGTTCAGCCAATGCCCTCGTCACATTGTGCAGGCTACTGTTTTCTGGCAGCAGCTGCCAGCCCCAGAGCGATACCCTAATCCATCTGCTGGGGAAAACATGTGGACCAGGTAATGAAGAGTTGGCTCAAGAGTCCACTGGGGCCAGGGGTGGGGGCCACTTTCCATCTTGCAGCAAGCAGCCTGTCCATGCCCTTTGGTGCATTTGTTCATTTATTTTTTCATTCGGCTCTTCTTGAGCCCAGTACTTTCCCAGGGGGGGGCGAGGCCCCTGCCCGGGGAACTCACAACCCCACAGACTCTGGCTTTTCTCTTGTCAGAGGGTCCTGGGGCGTGTAAGTGGGTTTTATAGCATCCGTGCTCCATTCCTGGACTCCGCTGTCTTCCTCCTTTCATCATCCATGTCCTGCTTCTCCACTGTCCTTCCATGGGCTCTGGGCACCATCCCCATGCACTTCCTTTCTCGGGCCTCATGGCCCATGTGATCAGCTCTTCAGCCCCCACCTGGAGCTGTAGGAGGTCCTGGCAAGATGGTGTCCTGAGGCTGAGGGGTGTGGATATGATGGCCCACCAGAGTTCCTCTCCTGGGAATGACTAGGGTTGGACTTCACCCAAAAGGCGTTTAGGAGAGGTTGATTCAGTCTATAGCCAGAGCCCAACTGGTTCAGAGGCCTCCACACGCCCCTGCCCCACCCCTGCCTCCCTGCAGGCACTTTGGCATCTGGCCCTGCCCCTCACGTCAGCCTGGAGCCCCCAGGCAGGCTTGCCCACTCTCGTTCCCAAGACCTAAAGCTTCTGTCTTCTGAACCACCTAGTTCTGCAATGCAGGAGGACAGACTGACTCTTGGCCTCCTTTACACTCCTAGGATCCCACACTAGCAGCCTCCTTTCTCTGGAGGGGTGGCCCCAGAGCCTGGGTTGAGCTACCATCATTCTGTGCCTCCTTTACCATCCCCCACAGCCTGCAGGGGCAAGGGTCCGTGTGGAGGCTGTGCAGAGGGTTTTGGATCGTCTGGGTTAAAAAATAAAAAACGAGCCTCTGTATCCCTACTGTGGCTGCCCCTTGGCCTAAATCCACAGCATCCATGGCCACGGGCCAGTCCTCCTGACTCTCCCCATTGCACCCCTTGCCAGCTCCCTTACTAAAACTCTGCTGAGGCAGAGAAGCAGTAACCTACTATTTCTGGTTCCCACCCTTGGGAGAAAGCAATTTGGTGAAGGGAATTGCAAGCTTGCCTTTGTGGTTAAGCCTCCTGCCCCAGGGCTGGGGCGGCAGGGCCAGTGGAGTCACTCTCTGCCGCCTCCTGCCCACCAGTGCCAGCCCCATCCTCAGCATGGCTCAGATGCGGATGGTACCAGCTCCATGCCTGCCCTTCTCAAACACCACCTTATTGAGACTTGAGACTGGGCACTGGTGTAGGCCCCATTTTACAGATGAGGGAACAGGTGGGGAAAGGCTGCGTGCCATCCCACCACTCGGAGTTGCTAGGCCAGGCAGGCAGCTGTTGGTTATGGGCTCCGATGCCAAGCTGAGCAGTAGGTCTCTGAGCTGCCACTCCAGGGGTAGCCCCCAAGGGAGCTTACCTGAAGCAGAGCACCTTTGGGTGCCAGGGTTCCCAGCTACCTTCACAGACTGGCCTTTTCTCGTCCCGTTCTCTTCAATACCACCACATACTTCCAGGGCCTACTTGAGCTTCTGTCCTGGGGTATATAATTAGCCAGGCTCCAGGACTAATAATAGTGTTCCTCTCTCCCTTCAAAGGGCCTGACAATGGGCCCCACCTCACTGTGTGTAGAAGGCCCGTAGGGTGGCAGAGGACACAGAGGTTTGTGATAGGGCCCCACCCCGAGGGAACCTGGCCCCCACGTGCCAGGAGGCAGCCACAAGGGGTTGGGCCCATGGAGAGCTCTGACCAGAACACTCCCCCTTGCCCCCACACCACTGGGGCATGGGCTGCAACCCCAATGGCTTGTCCAAATGCTGATCCTCCACAGATGGGTGTCTACCTTTCCAGCAGTGGTGGCACAGTTTAGTTCCTACAGTCTACTGATAAAGAGCCCCAAGTTAAGAACACGCAGGTTGAATTGGGGTATCTGTCTCAGGCCCCCCAGCCCCACAATGTCTCCCAGCTCCATCCAGGTGAGAGTTGGGTTTAGAGATCCCTTGAAAAGGCAAGGAAAACAGTTCTGGGGGTTTCTAGTCTTCACAGCACCATCCTCGTGAGGCAGGATGTGGAGTCTGTACCCCGTTTTCTGGGGCTGGACAGCCCTCTGAACTCCCGCGGCCCTGTTGTCTAAACACCTCCTGCCCTCTGCCTGCCCCCAGGGAAGGAAGCCATGCTGAAGCAGCGGGACTATGAGACGGCCACCCTGTCGGATATTAAAGCTCTCATTCGCAAGCACGAGGCCTTTGAGAGTGACCTGGCCGCCCACCAGGACCGCGTGGAGCAAATCGCAGCAATTGCTCAGGAGCTCAAGTATGTGTGGTCTCGCGGTGCCCCTGCCCAGTGGGAGGGCAGCATCCCGAGGCGCAGCCTGCTTCACGGCCTGAGTGGGGGATGTCCTGCCCCTCACCCCCATCTCCTTTCAGGGGCCAGGGAGGGGCCTTATGGAATGATGTCTTTTGCCCTCTTGGTCTTAACCCCTAAATGAGAAACATAGCAGAATCTATATTCTCAGGCCGAAGAGAGGTCTCTGATGCCCTAAGCTGTCGGGGTCTCTGGGCTCTACCTTTTGCCTGCCACACCAAGGAGAGCCCTCCTAGCCCCCGCTGCTCCCACCCGCCCCTCCCTGGGGGAATCGGGCCGCACAGAAAGCCCATTGTTCTGCCCAGCCCCTTCCCTTGCTCGCTCAGAATACATTTATTGTACGAGCTTCCAGGCAGCCGGGTTCTTGGCTCCCCCTTCCCCGCCCCAGTCAGATAAACTTGTGCACACAATTAGTACACTGAACCTCCAGAGCCAGTGAATAGGGCCTTATTCTACCAGCGCAGCGGCCAGCAGCAGGGAGGGCCGAGGGAGTGGGAAGCCTAGGCCATTACTTCATGGAAAATCCACAGGCCTTGGAGGGGCGGCAAGGCTCCCAAAATAGCTGTCTGCTCAAAAATAGGATGCTTGGCTGGAGCTGCCCTTTCCACAGACACCCCCCCCACACACACCCGTCATCCCTAAAGTTCTGCTTATTTCTACGAGGCTGGGGCCCAGCTGCAGTGCCTGGTGGACCCCCATGCCAGGCAAGACCAGTTTCTTCCCTGACTCACCCCCTCTGCACCGCCCAGTTGCTTTGGGGGTTGCCCCGTTCTTTCAGCCAGAGGCAGAAGTGCTCAACTGCTCACCCACGGGGCCTTCACGGTAGTGGGAAGACAATGTCTCTATTGGTCACTGTTAAGGGCCTTCCTTGGGGTCTCGCAGCCTCTTGTAGGGTTGAGCCTCTGTGCCCGGCCTCCCCGGGTGAAGGAGAGGTCACACATGCAGATGTCCATAGGGGCAATGGGAGGTGGGGTGTGGGCATGTTCTGCCATGGACTGGTGAGCCCCTGGAGGCAGACAGGAAGCCGGCTGGGGTAAGTGCTCGGCCAGCCTACCTCCCAGGCACAGAGAACAGATGTGTGGCACCCACTCTCCAGAGTGAGGCAGCAGGCGACCGCTGAGGTAGTTTTTCTGGACAACAGCCCTGGAGGAGGAAAGGGCTGTTTGGGGGTGCTGTCTGTTCCCCCAAGGTTGAGTCAGAGGGCCAAGTGCTGGCCAGAGTGAGCCTGAATAAACAGACCAGCTGAGCATTGGTGAAGAACACCAGAGCTCAAAAACCCAGAGCGCCCTGTGTTCCACACACTCCTTTAATGGCCCAGCAACCCCATGTTATGGAAGGGGAGCTGAGGCACGGAGAGGCCGAGAGGCTTGCTCAAGGTGACACTGCTGGGGCGTAGTTGAGACGGGAACAGAGTTCAGGGTGCCTGGCCCCTCTCTGGAGCACAGCCTTGTGCCTTCTCCCAGTCCTTGCGTCCCACCTGCCTGGTGGAATCACAGGTGGTCCCTGGCCCCCACGTCCCGTTCCTTCCAGACTCGTTTGCTGCTCCCCATCCCTTACACCAGGCCCCCAAGATTTTGCCTGTACATCGACTCCCTGGGAACCTCCTTCTGAGAATATCCAGAGTCTAGAGCCCAGGAGGAAGAAATCTTGGAACAGATGGGAAGAAAGTAGGGGCAGGAGGCATGCTGGTGGCAGAGGGGCCAGGAACTGTTATGTCACCCACTTCTTTCTTAGATGTATTATTAATTGCTAAGAATGACGTTGCAGGCTCGTTACTCAGTTTTTTAGTGTTCATTAAAATAAATCCTTTTAATTTGTGTTGCTACATTTACCTGCTGAGTACCAAGGACTGCTGTCAGCACTTCACGTGCACTCAGTAACTGCATCTCCACAGTGACCCCATGCCCATTTCGCAGATGAGAAAACTGAGCTTGAGCTCTCCGGAATAGGGAGTTCACGCCCCTGGGATCACACAAGTACAAAATTAGAGCCTGGATTCAGACCTAGGGAACTTGTCCCAGGAGTCCATTCTTTAACCAGTATGCTCTGCTAGACTTCTGAGTGACAAAATCAGTCCCAATACAGGTGTGGTTGAGGGCCACACTCTGGGGGCCCCTGCGTTAATGTGTCATGACAGCAAGTCTAAAGTAAGTGAGCAGGAGCCTCCCCCCACACCTGCCCCGCTTTGTCCCCCCTCCCCTCTACATTCCTCCTGTCTGGGGTGGAGGGGAGGCACTGAGGGGGGGTGATGGAGAATGGATGACCTTGAATGTTGCCTGCTGCCTGCCGGGTCTCACCGCCATGTGCCCACCCACAGTGAGCTGGACTACTATGACTCCCACAATGTCAACACCCGGTGCCAGAAGATCTGTGACCAGTGGGATGCTCTCGGCTCCCTGACCCACAGTCGCAGGGAAGCCCTGGAGGTGAGGGACGACGTCACCCATGGAGCTCTTTGCCCCTGTGGCTCTCAGGGCTGCTGGGGTTGTGTGGATGATGCCCAGACTCCCGAGCTTCTCCTGACCCAACCCGAGGGGACGCTTTCTGAGCCCTTGGTGCCCTGGACCAAGGGCAGGCCAACCACCTGCTCACTGACCACCATCCCTTCTCTGTCCTTGTCCCTGCCGACACACACCAGAAAACGGAGAAGCAGCTGGAGACCATCGACCAGCTACACTTGGAATATGCCAAGCGGGCAGCCCCCTTCAACAACTGGATGGAGAGTGCCATGGAGGACCTCCAGGACATGTTCATTGTCCACACCATCGAGGAGATTGAGGTCTGCTCCCACCCGCTTTTCTCTTGGGACCTCTGTGAGACTGGGCTGCCCCTTCACTCCTCTTCTCCTCCTTCCAGGGCCTGATTTCAGCCCACGACCAGTTCAAGTCGACACTGCCAGATGCCGACAGGGAGCGGGAGGCCATCCTGGCCATCCACAAGGAGGCCCAGAGGATCGCCGAGAGCAACCACATCAAACTGTCGGGCAGTAACCCCTACACCACCGTCACCCCGCAGATCATCAACTCTAAGTGGGAGAAGGTGGGTGGGCTTGTTGCTGGGGCTGGGCCGGGGCTGGCCAAGTGAGGAGCTGCCACTCTGACCACTGTTGCTTGCTCCTCCCTCCCCCCACTGTCCCCCAGGTGCAGCAGCTGGTGCCCAAGCGGGACCACGCCCTCCTGGAGGAACAGAGCAAGCAGCAGTCCAATGAGCACCTCCGCCGCCAGTTTGCCAGCCAGGCCAACATCGTGGGGCCCTGGATCCAGACTAAGATGGAGGTGAGGGCCCGTTGCCCCAGCCTAGAAGATCTAGGTGGGTCTCTCAGGGGAGAATAAAGAAGGAGTCACTGTGAGCAGGAGGCCGCGCACCCCTTGCGCCAGGTCCTCAATACTCCTTGGTAGATCTACCTGGGTCCCTGCTCTGGGAGCGATGACAGCCTCATAAGATTGGAAAGGGTCAGTGGTTGTTGATGGAAATGGCAGCACCCTCCAGAGGGAAACTTGGCAGAGGAGTCAGGTAGGGGAGGGTTCGAGTCTCGAGTTTGCCATGCCCGCTGACCAGGAGGTCAGGTACAATAGAACTTCTGCCCTGAGCTTTCTCATCTGCCAGAGGGGTTGGAAACAGTCCTTTCATTGCCTCAGCAAATGCTTTGGGCCCTGCTCTGTGGCAGCCTCATTACAAGCACGGTGTAGCTGGGACCAGGGTGGTCCGAGTACAGACCCTTCTGGCAGGCTCACCAGTGACCTTTGGCACCCAGCCCTGGAAGGTGTGTCAGGAGGCTGATGGCAGCTCTGGGCACGCCTTAGAGAGTGCTCACTACCTGCCAGGCACCAAGCTGGATGGGGGGGTGGCACTGGGGAGGGTGTTGGACCCCATGCTGGCTGTGCCACCTGGCCACGGTGGGATCCCACGCTTCGGGTACTCATGCTTCAGGAGCACAGATGCTGAAGCTGGCCAGGCCTGGGTCCCGATCCTGGCCCTGCCTCTCACTGTGAAGAGTTGCTCTCTTTGGGCCTCAGTTTCCAGGCCTCCCAGGGAGTCCAGGGTGCACTGAGGTTAGGCCTGGCAGCCTCAGTCCAGAAACTCCCCCACAGCTGCTTGTATAGTGGAGAGTGGGACTGGAGGGGACAGTCAGCAAATCTGAGAGTGAGGGGATGCTAGCAACAGGCCTCGTCCGCGCGGCTGGTCATGGCCGAGCATCCGGCCACCTCCTGCATGCAGTAGCACCTGCCTTCTGTGCAGGAGATTGGGCGCATCTCCATCGAGATGAACGGGACCCTGGAGGACCAGCTGAACCATCTGAAACGGTACGAGCGCAGCATCGTGGACTACAAGCCGAACCTGGATCTGCTTGAGCAGCAGCACCAGCTCATCCAGGAGGCCCTCATCTTCGACAACAAGCACACCAACTACACCATGGAGGTACACGCGCCAGGCGCCCCTTCTCCCCTCCTGCCAGCACTAAGGGAGGTTTATGCAGCTGGCACAGGCCGGGCCTCTCTAACCCAAACGGGTTTTGCCCAGCAGGAAAGGTGTCTGCTGTTGCCTCAGACTGAAAAAACTAGATTAAGTGTTTACACATTTTTTAAAAATCACACTTTTCCTATCATTTTTTCCATCGCTGTGATGACACAGTGTCAAGGACCCACTCCTGGGGGGGTGGGGAGGAGCTGGGAGGGCAGCATTTGCCCCATTGTGGCCTCAGCTGTGTCACCCTCACTCGAGGACCCAGAGCCAGCCAGTGTGTGCATCCTCTCGCCATGGCCAGGTTGAAGTGTCAGGGCTGGTTGTCACCCTTTGGGCAGCCTGAACTTGTTCACGGTGACACTTTGCACCGTGCAAGTGCACTGATACCACAGAGAAACCTGGTTTTTTTCTCCTGGAAGCTGGTTAAACGTTGCCCACTCTACTTGTGTAGTTTCCGCATGCATGCTGCACATGTTGGGCCCTGGCCCTCAGCTGCTTCCAGCACCAGACATACACAACATGATGTGACCCTGCTGCTTGGCAGAGGCAGTGGATAGGGTGCCGTGCCTGTTCCCTGTGTGCAGAGGAGGTGCACAGGAGAGTGTGGGGCTGGGTTGGCATTTGGGAGAGAGTCAGGGCCTGGAGCGCAGGGAGAGCCAAGTTCAAAGCCTCCTCGCCGCCCCCGTCGGCTATGGCTGTGGTGGTGCCAGCAGCTGCCCAGCCCACACTCACACCCTTGCTCCGCCCACAGCACATCCGTGTGGGCTGGGAGCAGCTGCTCACCACCATCGCCCGCACGATCAACGAGGTCGAGAACCAGATCCTTACCCGTGATGCCAAGGGCATCAGCCAGGAGCAGATGCAGGAGTTCCGGGCATCCTTCAATCACTTTGACAAGGTGAGCAGCTCCCTCTGCCCCTGGCGTCTTCCCTCCCCACTGTCAGTGTCCCATCCTGCCCCCTCCGTCTTTGCATCTGTCCATTCACCTCACAGTGCTGAGTATCAGCCACCACTCACAGGGCCCAGCAGGCTCCCCACCACTGAACCGGGTGCAGAAGTGCATTACCTTGACCCATGGCCTGGGCACGTTTCCTCAGGAGGAGAAAGTGGGGTGGGGGTCCCAAGTCCTGCCTCTGAGGCCGTGTGTCCTCAGCAACCTGCCAATGAGACCCTGGGGTCCCAGGGCACCCAAGATTTGTGACCTATGTGTCTAGTCCACGTGTACGCAGAACATTCTAAAGATTCAGAAGGCTGGATCTCGTCTGGCAGGCCCACTAGGAAGGCCCTGAGCTCCTGAGTTTGCTGTGGTCCCACCCGCCCTGCTGGGCCCAGTGTGCTATCCACCTCCCCTCTGTGGGTGCACGCTCAGCTCCACCGTGTCAGGCAGGGACCCTGGTGTCCCAGATAGGACAGTGTCAGCTCCTCCCATCCCAAATCCTGGAGGCAAGGAGAGTTCCCTGTTCCCTCCCAAGAGCCCTGGGCCTCAGTCTTCTGTTCTGCACCACTCAGCCCCATGCCTGCTCTGGCTGAGGCGGCCGGCCGGCCTCCGACCGCCTTCCAGGCCGCCATGCCCATCCCCCTGCTCCACTGTCCCTAGCCATCACCTTGTCCACGTCACCTCTAACTCTGTGTTTTCCCCCGATGTGTTCCCCTTCCCCTGTCCTGCATGTGACCCTGGCCCCTCTCCCCGCGTCTCTGTGCCGGCCTGGTCTCCACACCGCCCCTCGCACACTCCTGCCTTCGGACGCCCGGCAGGACCACGGCGGGGCGCTGGGGCCGGAGGAGTTCAAGGCCTGCCTCATCAGCCTGGGCTACGACGTGGAGAATGACCGGCAGGTACGCGTTCCCTGGGCCCCAGAGGACTGTGGCATTAACTGCTCTTCTTTCTCTCTCCTTCTCTCTGTCTTCCCTCCCTCTCGCCATTCCACCCCTTGCCATGTGTGTGCCATTTCACCGGCTCTCTTGCCTCCTCCCTGCCCTGTGTCTCTCTGGACACCTGCCCCCTTACCTGGTCTCTCGGGGCCGCCTCTGTCTCCCTGGCTCCCGCCACTGTCCTGTTTCCCTGCTGTGCACATGGGGCGGCCCCTCTTGCCTACTCTGGGCCTGGCCTCCTCTGCTGTCCCTGCGTCCTCGAGCAGAAGCAGACAGGCAGCATGGACTCCGATGACTTCAGGGCTCTGCTTATCTCCACAGGATACAGCCTGGTATGCAGCCTCTGCCTCCCCCTCGCTGCTCTGCCTCTCCTCCTCCTCCCTCTCCTCCTCACCGCCTCCTCGGGGACACTCCCCCACCAGAGCAGCGCAGCCTTGCCTCCTCCTCCTCCTCCTCCTCCTCTACCTGTGCTGCTTCTGCTGGGCTGGGGTCTCTCCGATGACTCCCTGAGCCACCCACCTCCTTCCCTGGAAGTCTCCCGAGAGAGGAGGTCAGGCCTCTGGCTCTCTCCCCTTTTTCTTTCTCTTTCTCTCTTTCTCTCTTCCCCACCCTCCAGAGCTAAATCGTGAGCCTAGGGCTGAGAAGCAGTAGACCTGTTTGATCCATTCCCCAACTCCCCCACTTCCCAAAAACGTGGGTGGGGAGGAGCAGAGGGAGCACATCCCCAGTCTGGACGAGTGGGGCCCTTGGCCTGGGGAAGCCAAAACCCCTGGAGGCAGACTGACAACAGGTGGTTTGTCCTCCGGCGCCGGGCCCTGCTCTCCTGGCTCCGTTCCATGGGGAGAGCATCCACCGGGCCAGGCCTGGCAGTCCTGCCCCGCTCAAATGCTACCTGTCCTCCACTCCACTCCCCCTCGCAGGGTGATGCCGAGTTCAACCGCATCATGAGCGTGGTTGACCCCAACCACAGTGGCCTCGTGACCTTCCAAGCCTTCATTGATTTCATGTCAAGGGAGACCACCGACACAGACACAGCTGACCAGGTCATTGCCTCCTTCAAGGTTCTGGCAGGGGACAAGGTAAGTAGGATACCTTGGAGGCACCCCGGGGGTTGGTGCGGAGGAGCCCTTGCAGCCAGGACTGGTCGTGAGGGGCTGGGCAGGATGGGTGTGGGTGTGGGTGGCCCAGAGTCCCACCCTGCCACCTCCAGAACTTCATCACGGCTGAGGAGCTGCGGAGAGAGCTGCCCCCGGACCAGGCCGAGTACTGCATCGCTCGCATGGCTCCATACCAGGGCCCTGACGCTGTGCCCGGCGCCCTCGACTACAAGTCCTTCTCCACAGCCCTGTACGGGGAGAGTGACCTGTGAGGCCCCCGCTGGAGAAACCCTGACCGAACGCCCCCTCCTCACAGCCTCCAGGAGGGGCTGGGGGAGCCCTCTGCCCTCCTCCCCGCTGTGGGGGCCGCCCAGGTCCTGTTCCTCTGACTCTGTATCTATGCAAAGCACTCTGTCAGTCTTTTGGGGGGGGGGGGTGGGCAGGGAGGGGCTGGGGCAGGCTCTCTCCTCTCTCTTTGTCAGTCGGCCCCTCCCCCTGGAGAGGGGTGAGGGAGACACAAGGCGTCAGCGCTTCTGGTCTGGTAAATATATATGATGTGTTGTTTTGTTTTTTAACTATGTGGAGGGGACAGTGGATTCCCACAGCAAAACAGGTCCCTTCAGGCCCTAGGAATGCCCTCCCCACCTCATCCCTCCTTTGCCTGCCCTCCCCTCTCCCCCTACGAGGTCCCTTCAAGGCCTCCCACATCCAGGCCAAAGCCCTACGTGCCTTGTCCAGGAGCTGCCCGGGCCTGCGTGGGCCCCACAGTGGGCCCAGCAGAGGGCGACACAGCTGCCCGACAGGAAAGAGGACCCCGCCCCTCCCTTCTTCCCTTCTTCCCCCACTTGGCGATTGCCAGGAGGTGAGGGGGTGCAACTCAACACCCCCCCTTTTCTGCCACAGAGGAGTAGGGTTGGGCAGACCAGCCTCTCACCCCCACCCCCTGCGAGCCCCCACCTTGCTTTGTCCAGACACGTGTATCTCGCAGATTTTCTAAGGACCACAAAACAAAAACAAAAACAAAAAACAAACAAAAAAACCATAAAACAACAAAAACAAAAAATACACAAAAAAATCTATAAAAAAAGGAATTAAAAACTTTCAGAGAATTACTATTTACTTTATTAACTTACGGATTTATTATATAAATATATATTCACCTAGCAACATATCCTCGCCGCCTCTTGCTCATAATGAAGACATAGCTGATTTGCTGCCCTCCTGCCAGCCCCTTACTGATTTCTCTCTGTTGTCTGTCGTTGGGCATGGGTCTCTGGGGACCCTCCTGAGGTGGAGGGTGGGCTGCTGGCCTGGCTGCCTGTTAGTTGATGGGTTTTGCTCCCTTCCCCTCCCCCCCTTTTTTTGAGTTTATTCTGATTGATTATTTTTTTTCTCGGTTTCTGGATAAACCACCCTTCTGGGGACAGGATAATAAAACATGTAATATTTTTAAGAAGGATTCCTACAGTGTTCTCTCTTTATCTCTCTCCTGTGTCTGTTCTCTACTTCTTAGGAGAGCCGCAGGAGAACCTCTTCCCTGAGCAGGGCTGGGCGTGGGAGATCCCTGTCCCCATGAGTGTGTAAACATGAGGGTCTCCTGGGGGGCCCGCGCTAAGCCAGGTCCTGTTCCGAGTGCTAACTGGTGTAGCCTGCGCGAGAGAAGCGCTGTAACCGACCGTCCTTGTTTATAGGTGAGGAGGGCAAAGCACAGAGAAGTGCAGGGAGCTCACCCTGCTGCTGAGTGGTGGGGCCAGAAACCCCCCAGGCTGGCTGGCTCCCAGGGCGGTGCTCTGAACGGCTGCTCAGCATCAGAGCATCAGCCCCACGTGCCAGGCAGAGAGGCAGAGGGGTCGGTTCTGCTCAGGCCCCCTCCCTGTGGAATAAACCCCAGTCCAGGCTGGGAGAGGAGAAAAGGCAGGGCTCCTGGCAGCTCTCCCGCCTCCAGCCACAGGTGCTCTGCGCGGAGATCCTAGGAGAAGGTGGCCACCTCCATCCACTGCGGGAGAGAAGACCGCCGGCCTGAGGTAGAGGTCTCCAACGGCTCCTGCTTGGCCACCTGCGTGCCCCCAGTCCCCAGCCTGGCTCACCTGTCTCCGGGTCAGGCAGATGACCCCCTCACCTCCATCCAGGTGCTGGCTGCAGTGGCCTGTGCAGAGTGGGCCAGTTGAGCGCCCACGGTGGCCCATGGGGGACCCCACCCCACCCATGCAGGGGCAGCACTCACGGAAGATACAGGTGAGCTGGGCTGCACAAGACACAAAGCGCTCGAAGTCCACCCGCAGACGACTGTCCCGGTAGCGGCTAGTGAGGGCCTGGGTCAGCTGGTTGTTCAGGTGGAAGCCTAGGGCAGGCCACCTCTGAGCCGAGGCAGTCCCTGTGAGCCCCACCCCAGGGGCCTGCTGCCACCTCTCTGATCCCAGCTGTGCGACCACCCGCAGCTCCCTTCACTGCGCTGTTTTCTCTCCTGGGTCGGCCCTGACCCCATAGGTTGTGGGACGCTGTTAGATGGAGAGCCTAGAACGGCGTCTGGCACGTAACGACGGTGCCTGCTTTCTTACGCCTCTAGATTCTGGCCAGTTTCTGCACATGGGCACGGAGGAGATTTCTGTGCAGTTGAGAGCCTTTTTGTTAGCCCTACATGGCATCAGTTTCTTCACAGGAGACAAGGTCTAAACTTTAGAAATCTCCATAGGCTTTTGAAAGCCGAAAACCATGGCTCCTCCTTCCCCCACGTGTGCAGATAAACACGGTTCTGAGGCTGATTTCCTGGACTGCCCCTGGCCCTGGAGCCCCTCTGTGCCCCTGTTCATCGAGCAGATCTCTGACTGGTGCCATGGACAGCCCCACACTGGCACAGTGACCTCCCGCAGTCCCTCCAGCTTCACCCACCTTAGGGGGGCCCCTCAGCTGCCCCCTCAAATTCCTGTCAGCCTTCGTGCACACTGTCAGCTTCCTCTGGTCCCTCTGGTATGCCCCCTGCTGCAGGGTCCTGCCCAGGAAAGCCCTCCCCTGGGGTACTAGGTGCTGGTGGCCTTCGCAGACCACGCCTCACCTACCCCTCCTCCCCTCCTCCCCTCCTGCAGTTGGACTCGGTGCTGTCTTGCCTCCCTTGCCTGTGATGTTCCTTCTGCCCAGAACGCCCGGTCCTCCCTTGGCCCAGAACATTCCTACTCCTCACGTGGGCCCCCTGCTCTTCCCACCTGCCGCATGGGACACCTCCTGGGGCTCCCTGTGCCAACCCTGTCCCCACCCTGACCCCTCTGAGCTGTCACCATCATGGGTGGCTCTGGCACGGAAGCCGTGGGCGGAGGAAGGGAAGGGTTTCTGGCCACTGCCAAATGCCCAGAGTCCCCAGCCTCAAAGGCACAGCTAGGAGCAGAGGCAGTGTTTGGGGGACACTGGTGCCGCAGAGCAGAGCGCGGCTGAGTTGCAGCACGTTGCTTTTCTTGCTAATCCCCCTGTCCTGATCCTGCCCGTTTCCAGGGTCTCTGGAACTTGCTTCCTGCTGGCCCACTCCCTGGTACTCCCTCCATACACAAGCGTGACCTTTCCTTTGCTGTCAGCTGTAGTCCCCCTCTCCCCCACCAGCTGGACTTGCCTCACCCTCCTCCCTCTCATACATTTTTTTAAAAAATTTTTTTAAGGCCCCAGGTATTCATGAGGCCTCATGGGGCTTTACTGACTCCCTGCACTGACGTCTCATCTCTGACCGCCGCCGTCCTCCTCTGCATTTCCTTGCCCTTGAAGCTGGTCCGGCAGGGCTCATGCTCACCTCAGGGCCTTTGTGCTGGCTGTTCCTTCTCTCTAGACTGCACCTGCCCCCGTGTCCCCAAGGCTTAGGCCCCCTCCTCCAGGTCTGCTCAAACAGCACCTCCGACCTTCCCTGACCACTGTGTCTCAAGGCACCTCCTCCCACACGTACACACCTGCTTTCTCTTCCTGTCGCAGCATGTATTACCATGTGACCCAGACGTTCTGTGTGCACCCGCAGTACATAAGCTCCCCACCCCTCTCAACCCAGCACGATCTCAGTCGTCTGGCTAGAATAACACCAAGAATGTACACCAGGTGCCCAGTGACATCGATGAGTCGGGGCAAACCTTCCGTCCTCCCTCTCTGGCCTCTGCTCTGTGCGCTCGGGACTCCGTTCTGTCTGCGTGCCCCACCTCCCACCTCCCAGCATTCTACTCTGACTCCTCAACCCCCCTGGCTTGGGTTCTTTCCGTGCACATCTCTGGACACTGCAGCGCCTCCCTGGGGCCTCCCTGCCTCCCAGACTGGGTCAGAGCCAGGGGGCAGCCTCCCGCCTCCCCTTGTCTCAGCCTTGGAGCCCCGGGGTGGGGGGTGGGGATGTGGGAGTTCCCTTCCGGTCCCAGCCCTCCACTCGGGAACTTCCTTGACTTGCCCCAGAGCCCGGGAGAAGCTTTGCTCCTTGGCTCTGTCCCTCGTCCCTGTCCCTCGTCCCTCCCTCGGGTAGGGCTTTGTGCTACACAGAGGGATGGGGCTGTTTTACCTCTCCTGGAAGCCTTTCCGAAACCTTCGCCCGGGCACTCCTCCTGCAGTAACGCCCCCCCCCCCCCCCCCCCCCCGGCCCATCCTGCAGGCCCCTCCCAGCCACCCCGAGGAGTGGCCATTTTACACTGAGGCTCCAGGAGGTGGACTCGAAGGCCCGGGCCCCCCAGGGAGTAAGTCCCGAGGAGCAGGATCCAACCCAGGCTCCTGGGAATCCAGGCCATTTTACCACAGTGCCCTGGGGGCCCGGGCCTCTCACACCAGCTCCCAGACTCTCCCCATCTTCCTCCCTCCAGGAGGCCCGGCTCCCTCTCCCAAGGGTATCCAGTCCCGACAGCCAGGCCTGCAAGAGTATGGCAGGTGTGTGGGGCGGGGCAGGTCCCCATGACACCTCCCCAGCGTACCTGCTGCATTCAGCGCCAGCCTCAGCTCATAGGAGTTCATGGTTCCAGAGGCGTCCTCGTCAAACTTATCAAATGTGGCCTGGGCCGGGAGGTATAGGTCAGTCCCACCTACCCCCCCCCCACTCACCCACCCCCGTTCACCCTAAAGAGGGCTGAGAGGGGGCCTCAGAGGCCAGTCAGCCAGGGTTCCCACCCCAGCTCCCTTCTTCCTGGCTTGGTTCCCTGGGCGCGCAGCTTCACCTTTCTGAGCCTGTTCTGCAGTCTGTAAAGTGGGAATAATCGAAACAGCTGGAATAGGGCGGTGAGGACAAGTCGGGATCCTAGCCACAGGGGGCTTGGTGAGGGCTCAGCAAACAGTGGCTCACCGCTCACGAGTATAGGGGGGCCTCAGACCATTTCCTCACGGGGATCCAGAGTAGTGGGGATTAATGCCTCCCACTGGTAGACAAGCAAAGGCCCCTCAGAGGGGAGACGACTTGCCTAAGGCCACACAGCCATAAAGGGGCTGAATCGGAGGCCGGGATTTCACCCGAGGACCAGAGCCTGTGCTTTCCATCCCTGAGCTATTTAGGGCCCGAGAGAGACCACAGAAGGGTAGATGGGGCAAAGACATCCCAGCCGATCCCTCCAGGCTGTCCCTCCAAGGTATGATGTGGCCCACCTTCTCCTGCCCCCGGGGCCCTGCTAGCCCACAGGGCACCTAGGTCCTTAGTAGTAAAGGTGCCTCACCCTCCGGGAGGAGAAGGCCCCAGCAAAGCCCCGACCTTACCTGCCACTCCAGGAGATGGCCCCAGAGCTGCTGGAAGTGGTGCAGGGTGAGGCTTTGTCCGTTCTGGGGATGGGACGTCTGGTTAAAATCTATCCCCAGAAGGGGGACAGAGACCCCAACATCCCCACCCAGGCACTGTCCCCTCATGTACCCCAAAACACCGCAGCAACTGCTCGCAGGTCCTGAGCCCGATCTCTCGAGGGGTCCGAGTGTCTCGAGGGGTCTGTGTGCGGGCCCTGGCTACAGGAAACAAAAAACCCCGGGGGGCTTCCTGTGTGCTGGCCACCGCTGTAAGTGCTGGGGATTATCACTGTCCCCACTGTCGGAATGGAGGTACAGAGAGCCACGTGACAGCTGGTGGCCAGCAGAGCAGGGGTCTGAACCCAGGCGAGGGGGTTCCGAGCCCCCTCATGGCAGCTACACTCCCCGCCTCCCTTAGGGGAAGAGGGGGGCTTATGAGTGGCAGTGGCCTGGTGGGTTAACACACCCAGGGCCTGGTGAGTTGGGGCTCCGTGGGTCCACCTCGGTCCCCAACTCACCAGGCTCCAGGGCAATGCTTAATAAGGTCTGGAGCTGAGCGGCACTGAGTGCTTCCTCCTGGTCAAGGAGAGAGTCAGTTGTGAGGCCATTGGCCCGGCAGCCTCCGGGCTGTGCTGGGGACACAGCGGAGACAGCTTGGTGGTGGGGGGGGGGGACCTGTCCCCAGGGCGACGGGCGGCAGCAGGGAAGCACCCAGCTGTGGGAGTCCGGGAGTCCACAGTGGGAGGCCGCTGACCAGCCTGGGGGAGAATCCGGGAGGGCTTCCAGGGGGAGGCATATGAGAAAGATGAGGCCTTAGGCAGGACAAGGGACGCGAGGGGAGAGCAGGCGCGCCAGGCAGAGGTGCAGACAGGGCAAAGGGCCTGAGGCAGGGACGAGCTGTGAGCACTGCGAGGGGAGTCAGGAGATTTAGGCACCGAGAGGGAGAAACTGAAGCAAAATGAGACTCGGATCCCGGGGAGGGGGCGGCCGAGCCCTCACCTCTCCTGCCAGCTCCTGGAACAGCTGCTCCAAGCCCAGCTCCAGGGGGACGTAGGGGACCTGTGGGGGGGGGGGGGCGGGGGCTCAGTGCGGGGGGGGTGCGAGAGGCCCCCCAGCCCGCCCCGCCCCCCCCCCCCCCCCCCCCGGCCGCCCCGCACCAGGAGCGCGTGCAGGTCGGCGCTGATGACGTCGTCGATCTCCCTGCCAAGGACACGGGAGGCGGGGAGTCGGGGTGCGGCCGGGCCGATCCCCGCGGGGAGGGGGCGGCCCGGGGACCCCGAGGGGAGGGGGCGGGTGCCCCGGCTCACACGGCCGCGTGGCGGCGCTCGGAGAAGACGCGCAGCGTGAAGTCGGCCTCGTCGCCGGCGCGGGCGGCGCTGGGCACCACCAGGTAGTGGCCGGGGCGCAGGCGGCAGCGGCGGCTCACGTCGCGGCGGGCGCAGAAGGGCGAGCGGTCGGCGCGCAGCAGGCCCGGCAGGAGCGCGCGGCTGCGCGGGGAGTCCCACAGGCCCAGCAGCTGCGGCCCGGGCGGCTGAGGTCACCCCAGGCCGCCCCCGCCCGCAGCCCCCCGTCACCCCGGGCCACCCCTGCCCGCAGCCCCCCCGGTCACCCCAGGCCCCCTGAGCCCGCAGCCCCCCGTCACCCCAGGACCCCTGAGCTCGCAGCCCCCCAGTCACCCCCGCCCGCAGCCCCCCCGTCACCCCAGGCCCCCTGAGCCCGCAGCCCCCCGTCACCCCAGGCCCCCTGAGCCCGCAGCCTCCCCAGTCACCCCGGGCCACCCCCGCCAGCAGCCACCCGGTCAGGTCACCCCAGCCCCCCCCCGCCGCCCGCAGCCCCCTGGTCACCCCAGGCTCCTCCTGCCCACAGCCGTCTGACCCCCGAACCCCGGCTTCCAC
The DNA here is from genome assembly GCF_048164855.1 of Canis lupus baileyi. Taxonomy (NCBI): domain Eukaryota; kingdom Metazoa; phylum Chordata; class Mammalia; order Carnivora; family Canidae; genus Canis; species Canis lupus. The sequence goes on along the minus strand of NC_132838.1, from coordinate 114,843,829 downwards.
CGCCTGCAACTGTCAGGGCTGCCCGCCCCCGCCCCCCCCCAGCCTGTCCGAACCCCCAGGATAGACCTGCAATCCCGGGTCCCCGCCGACACCCACCTCCTCTGGGATCTGTAAGAAGGGGGAGCAGGGCGAGTCAGAGCCCACAGCGGGCCACCCTTCAGAGCCCCCCACCCACCCCCCTCCTTAAGCCCCCACACCCCTGTCTCTGACCGGCCACGCCCCTCCCGGCCCCTCCCGTCTGTGCCCTCAAGGCCCTTCTCTGCTTCGTGTCCCCTCCCTGATCCTCCAAGCCTATGACTCTCTTCTGACCCCTGGTCCCCTCCGTGGGGACTGGCCCCCGCCCCCGGGCGCCCTCCCCACCTCAGTCTCTCCCTGACCCTCTCCCCGGCAATCTCCCGTCTCTGACCCCCCCAGGCCTCCCCCACCCCCTCTAAGCCGGGACCACCTGGAACACATGGAAGCCCACGGTGAGGTAGGTGAGGCCCTGGGCCCTCAGGCGCCGCCGGTTGCGCTGGATGAGTGACAGAAGGACAGTGCACTTGGGGATGCGCCCCCCCCTCGCCGGGCCCCACGCTCCTGCTGCCCCCCAGCCCCCCCAGGGCCCCTCCTCATCATCATCCTCCTCGTCAGGCTCCAGCAGCGTCAGTCGGAACTGGGGGTTGGTCCAGAAGGTTTCTAGAGGAAAGAAAAAGACGGGGTTACCCGGCCTGCGGGGGGCACCCCCTTGCTCACCTCTCGGGGCGCCCTCCGAGGCCTCACCGGTGCCAGGCTGGCTCCCGCCAGAGTTGAAGCCGCGCACCCAGCGGCCCTGGAAGGTGTGGATGTGCCAGCCGCCTCCCGCCGGGCTGGGGCCCAGCACCTCGGGGCTCAGCGAGCAGATCTGCACGGTGTTGAAGTGGCGGAGGAAGTCCTTCAGCTCCATCCTGCGCGGCGGCCGGCGGTCAGGACCGGGCCGCGCTCCCGAAGATCTCACCCCAGATCACAACCCCGCCAGTCCTTAGACACTGCCAGGCACCCGTCGGTCCACCACATAGTACCGCGTCTCCGTAAATGACCCCCGATCACTGAGCCCTCCAGCTCCCCCAGATTGCTCCAAGTCCCCAGAAATGCCCCACAAATAGCCAAGATCCACGCACTGCCCCCACCTATCATCAAATTGCCTTCAGCTGCCAAATATCAAGACCCTCAGACTCTCAATGGCCAACAAGTATCCTTCAGCCCCCCAATATTACCAGATCTGAAGAAATGTCCCTGATGTCACCAAGCCTCCCACAGTTGTCCTAAATATTACCTGTTACCCATGCCCCCTCGACCCTCCCAACATGCCTGTGGCTCCCAGTTCCCCTATTACTGCTGATTGTTCCTCGACTCCCCCGAACAGACCGCAACCCCAAACCCCAAAGCTGCCGCCTTACGGACAGCTTCTCGCAATGCACTTGTCCCACGTTCCCGCAGGCAGGCATCGGCCCTCCCCGCGCCCCTGTGGCCTGGCACCAGCGCAGAGGCAGGGCTGGGACCCTGGGCCGCTCACCAGAACTCGCCATCCTCCTTTTTCACCAGCAGGGCATCTCGCCACTCGGTGGGGAGCGCATCCCAGCGGGGGCAGCTAGGGAGACGTGGGGTGGGGGTGTGAGGGCTGAGCAGGTGGCGCCGGGCCCCCCCACCCCCACCCCACCTCCATCCCACCTGTCGCTCCAGGCCCCCGTCCACTCCACACGGCCCCATGGGTTCCGAAGCCGCAGCAGCCGCACCTTGGTGAAGCCCAGGGTCACCTGGAGGCAGCATTGTCAGTGGGGGGTGGCGCCGGGACACCCCAGCAGCCCACTCATGGGGGGCCACTCACCTTGTACGTGCCCGTGACTGAGTACGCGTGTCCCTTCACCAGCCCGTCTTCTGTGCGGTACTCGCCCCTATCGCTCTGGGCAGAGGACAGGGGACGGTGAGGCCACAGTGGGGAACCAGCGGGGGGCTGCTCCTCTCTGTCCCCCCCCAGACTCCTGCCACCAAAGCAGGAGTCAACCAGGGCACCCAGCTGAATGACACAGGGCTCCAAGAGGGCATCGGATGGGTGACGGAAGGCCAGAGAGGGAGACGGACACAGGACAAAATACGTGGGGAGGGGGCCTGGGTGGCTCAGAGGTTGAGCGTCTGCCTTTGGCTCAGGGCGTGATCCCGGGGTCCTGGGATCGAGTCCCGCATCAGGCTGCCCGCAGGGAGCCTGCTCCACCCTCTGCCTGTGCCTCTGCCTCTCTCTCCTCTCTCTCTGTCTCTCTCTCTGTGTGTCTCTCATGAATAAATAAATAAAATTTATTTTAATAAATTATTAAATTAATAATTAATTAATTATTATCACACACACACAGAGGCAGAGACACAAGAGAGGGAGAAGCAGGCTCCACGCAGGGAGCCCGATGTGGGACTCGATCCCGGGTCTCCAGGGTCACGCCCTGGGCTGAAGGCGGCGCTAAACCGCTGCGCCACCCGAGCTGCCCAATAAATAAAATCTTAAAAAAAAAAAAAAATACACGGGGAGGACAGAGACATGGGCAGAAAGAAACCCAAAGGACAGACAGCCCGCAAATGAGCACGGGATTAAGCAAAGAACGAGAGCAGGAATTAGATCAACTCGTGAACGACGGGGCGTGTGACTGGGTCACCGCCGATGAACGCATGACTCCGGCTGAGCCCATGGGAATCGATCCTAGGCCTTTTGCTGAAATTCTCAGAAAGAGGCTTTGCCTTTACTTTCTTTTTTTTTTTTTTTTTTTTTTTTGACCCACTGGGGTGATGGGAGGGCCCTGCAGCTGTGGGGGCCCCTTTGGTGCCCATGAGGGGAATGCCTGCCCCAGGGTGAAGCTAAGCCGGAACCAGGAATAGAAAACCACATTCTCCGCGTGCGCTAAGCACCTGGATTCAGCTGTGCCTGAAGCTTGTGTAGCTATGAGAGCACATACATCGCCTTTTGACTTGCTCGAGGTTGACTGAGGGGGCGGGGGCAGACCAGCCAACGGGGAACACAGAGGAGGACGCGGCCCCCCACCCCAGCCCTGGCTGGGCTCTGGTCCTGGCGGGGGCTGTCTCACCAGGGCGGTGGCGCCCACGAGCGACTCCTTGGCCAGGGCATGGCGCAGGGCAGAGAAGAGGCCCGGGGTGTCCTGCCTCAGGTAGAGCACCTCGCCCACGCCGCCTGTGAAGTCCACGAAAGCCTCGTTCATGTGGCCGCCTCGCATCACCTCATAGGAGCCGTGGAGCCTGTGGGAGCGGGTGTCGGGGGCGCGCGTGAGGCGTGTGCGGGCAGCTCCCACGCCCCCTGGGACCCGGGGGCCCCTGAGGTGGGCCGTGGCACACTCGGGAAGCCCTCGGATATCGGGCCTGCGGTCCCCGGGCCTCCAGGACTGTGGCATTTGGGGGATCCCAGGGGAGCTGTGTCAGAATTGGGGGCACCCAGGGGGCTATGTCTGAAACTCCGAGTCTCCGGGAGATGTCTGCTTTGGGGGTGATTTCTATGGGGCTTGTCAGGGATTTCAGAGCCACAGGATGGAGGAAAGCAGAGATTGAGGGTCCCGGGGATTACACTCCATATTTGGGAGGCGTGGGGCGCCCGGGGGGCTCAGGCGGCTAAGCGGCTGCCTTTGGCTCAGGTCATGATCCCGGGGTCCTGGGGTCGAGCCCCGTGTTGGCTCCCTGCTCAGCACAGAGTCTGCTTCTCCCTGTTCCAACAACCTCCCCCCCCCCCCCGCTCGTTCTCTTTCTCTCTCTTTAAATAAAATCTTCAAAAAAAAAATGGCAGGTGTTTTGGGTTTCTCAATGGAGCAAGAGAGATCTTCTGAGGTTAGAGGTCCCCCAAGGGGGTACATCTTAGATGTAGTGGTTCCTGGGTCTGATAGATGAGATTTCAGGCTCCTTAGGGATTGTGGGTGTCGGCGGGGCCCTAAGGAATGTTCTGCGTGAAATGTCCATAGAGGGAGGTATTTATGATTTGGAGGCCCTCAGGGAATGGTGACATCAGACGGTGTGACATCCTGGGCGCTGTGACTTGGTTTGGGAGGACCCTTGGCAGGGTGTCTAGAGGATCGCAGAAGTTGGGGGGTCTCTGGGGTTCCCTTGGGGCTTGGGGCCTGCTGGCGGGGGAGGTGCGCCCGGGTCCTTACTTGGCGTAGGCCTTTTCCAGGAGCGGGGCCCAGAACTCGTTCCGCTGATCCGAGCGCACGAACATCAGCTTCCCCTCACGCACCGGCAGCCTGTCGTCCACCACCACGTCCACCCAGCGGCCAAACTGCCAGAGCTGGGGGGGCAGGGGGGTGAGGGCGGGCCCCGGCTTCGGCCACCAGCCTCCAACCGCGCCGGACCCCATCCTCCGCCCCCTCGCCCTGCTGTGCCCGTCCAAGAATGACAGCCCCAAGGGGACAACGTCAACTCTGAAATCCGTGTCACCAGGGGGGAGACTGAGGCACGAGCAAAGGAACTGGGCTTTACCTGGAAGTGGAAGACACCTGCATAGCCATCTTGGAAGCCTTGACCAGGGGGGACCACCCGGCTCAGGAGTCGGGGGTACAGAGTGAGGGAGGCAGCGGCCGCAAGGAACCAGCAGTTACCTGGGAGGAGAGGCGAGGATGGGAAGAGGGACATTGAGGTGCAGGGAGAGGCCGAGGGGGCACCCAGGGGGGGAGCCGCAGGGTCCCAGCCACCACCTGCCGGATCGGGGGGCCAGATGGCTCCGTGGTCGTACCGAGGCGCCCCTGACACACGTCTGTTCGGCTCATGTCCTCGCAGATGAACTGGGGCTCCGCGCAAAACTCCTGGGGGCGACGGGGGATTCCAGGCCTCAGCCAGGGAAGGGAGGGAAGGGGCCACCGAGAGGTCCCCAGCCTGGGCCCCCGGCCCTCGCTGCCCCCCCAGGAGACTCTGGCAGAGCCTTCGGGAGGCACCCGGCCTCCCTGGGCCTCTCCACACCCAGCGGGGAACTCCCAGCCTTCCTGCTCATGTCCAGCCCCCCAGGCCCTCCTCCCTCACACCCAGGGGCCCAGCACCCCCAGTCCCCCCTCCCTCAGACCCAGGGGCCCAGCCTCCCAGCCCCCCAGCCCCTCCTCCCTCACACCCAGGGGCCCAGCACCCCCAGCCCCTCCTCCCTCAGACCCAGGGGCCCAGCCCCCCAGCCCCTCCTCCCTCAGACCCAGGGCCCTTCCCCCCAGCCCCTCCTCCCTCACACCCAGGGGCCCAGCACCCACAGCCCCTCCTCCCTCAGACCCAGGGGCCCAGCACCCCCCCCACCACACATTACGTGGGGCCTCATCCATTCCACCCCTTTGGCCTTCTCCGAGTCGGGCCCCAGCTCGTCGTAGCCAAGGGCGTCGGGGCCAGCAGGGAAGTAGGGGTCTCGGAACAGGATCCCCTCATCCAGGCAGGCTGCTCGGATTGCCTCGTATCTCTGGCCCCGAAAGGGCTTCGGGCCTCTGGTTCCAGGCCCTGCCTCTTCGTCCACCAGCTGGATGGTGACCCTCCCGCTGCCACACGCCATCCGGACACTCTGGGCTCCCGGGCGGCCCCAGGCTCTTTAACCTCCTGAGTCACGGGGGTGGGGCTTCCCCTCCATCTGAGCCCTGATGGGGGTCTTTAGGCAGCCAGGAGCCTTCCTTTATAAATACTAATTGATGGTTTGGGGAGCCACGGAGCAAGGGACGCCTCGATGGCGGTTTCCTCCCCAGGGCGTGGGGCCTTCAGTTGTGGCCGGGGCAGCAGCTTAATGGGCTTGGCCCACAGCAAGAGGGAAGGCGGGCAGAGCTGAGGGAGGACCGGCTGCCCCTGGAAGGAGGTCAGTGTGGGGGTGTGTTCCTGCCCTCTGGTCCCTGCCTCTCTCTCTGGGGGACCGGGGGGGGGGGGGGGTGGCAGGGGGGCGGTGCCTTTACACTGTATCTCTGTCTCTCCATCTGACAGTTTCTCTATCTGCCATCGTGTCTCTCTTCTGTCTCTGTCTCTCTCTGTCCATCTCTCTTGTCTCTTCATGTCTTCCTCTGCTGTGTTTTGGGGTTTTCTTCTGTGTGTGTTTTGGGTTTTGTCGGTGTAACTACGTCCCTCCCCGTGTCTCTGTCCCTCTCTCCATATATCTGTGTGGCTGTCTCTCCCGCACCTTCTCTCTTGTGCACCCCCCCCCCCGTCTGCCCCTCTGCACCCTTTTCTCTGCCCTGTGGCTACTCCATCCCCCAGCCCCCCACTGCAGCTGGGGGGGGCCCACCCTGCCTCCCTCGTCCTGAGCCGCCAGGACCCTGCCCCCTCTTCCTGGACAGACAGCGACCTGCTCACCAGCACAGCGCTGACTGTAGGGTCCGCCCTACACCCCCTGGGCTGGGAGCCACACTCTCCAGTGACCTTGACACCTGATCCGACCCCCTTGCAGGGTTGGGGCCCCCAGGGGAAGCCAGAGCCCCTGGAAGCAATGACAGAAGTAGGTTCTGTGAGGCCAGAGACTCACCGGGTTGGGTCCCAGCAGACTTCCACCCCAGGAGCGGGGCCTCTTGCACTGGCCGAACCTTGTCACCTCTGCGACAGACGTCCCTGAGTCCCTGAGTCCTCCCACGGCCTTCCCTCCAAATGGACCAACAGATCTTGTCTGGGCCCCCCTGCTGTGTGGCCACCAAAAAGGGGTTGTAAACAAGATGCCTTCCTGTAGAATTGCCAAGGCCACCCCCCCCCCCGCCACCCCCCCCCCCCCGCCCCTGCGGTGTGAGGCAGGCGACAGGTGACAGTGGTCTGGAGCACCTGCCAGGGTAGGGGCCAAAAGGCCGGGATTCAAATCCAGCCTCTGCCACTTAGCACTGTGTGTCTTGTGCAAGTCGCTTAGCCTCTCTGTGCCTCAGTTTCCTCAGCTCTACAGTGGGGGCAGTCGTAGGACGGCGGACCCGAGGGACGGAGCTGGTAGGTGGGGCACGGTCAGAGCAGCGCCTGACACCCAGGAGGTGCCCCGTCCACATCAGGGCTGGGACGACGTCTGAGGCCCCGTCCATAGCCACTTGTCACCTCCGGCTGCCGTCGCTTGCACAGCCGCATCTGCCACCGCGCTCCCCGCAGTCCCTCCTGGCCGGGTCACAGCCCTCCCCCGTATTTGTCCCCGAGGCACTGCACGAGGACGCGAGGAATGACACCGGCCTGACAGCCTGCAGTGGGCAGGAAACAACTACCTGTGACCCCGGCCCTTCCCCGCCTCCGTCTTCAGGTCCCCGCGGGCTGCTGCTCCTCCCGGCCTGCCTCGCTGCAAGGTTCTGCTCACACCCCACAAACAGGACCCCCTCGATTATCCCTCCCCGCCTCCCGCCTCACATCCAGGATCCCAAATATGCCTCCGGGGCCAACCTAAGAAAAGCGCATTGAAGCCAGTGTGGTGGGCGTCCGTTGCTTTGTGAGCCCAGCACCCCCTACCTCCTTTTCTAGAATCAGCACCCCCATGGTTTTGGGGATCCTCGGGTCCTTAGCCTCAAGCCCCGCGGCGCCGCGAGGGCTGGCCCCGCCCCCTCGCTCCGGAGGACACTCCAGCCAATCAGAGGAGCGCAGCCCTGGCCACGCCCCTCCGTGCCCGGGACTCGGGGCGGGGCTTCTCTGTCCCTGGGACCCCTGAGCCGTCGGATGTCATCCCTGAACCCCCGCCACCCGGTCGGGGACCCGGCCCGAGGAGGAGGGCAGCGCTGAGGAAGCGGCGCCAAGCCGTGAGCCGCGCCCCTCGATCCGGGCGCCGGAAGCCAGACTTCTACATGGAAGGAGCCAATCAGTTCTGCTCCTCTCTTCCCAGTTTTAATTTCAATTTAATTTTTTTTTTTTTTTTATCACTAGCAACCGAAAAAACCCTTCCCGATTTGGTTGGCATGAATGATACCTGCACCCATGCACCAGCCGGAATGTCCCGACATCCCTATGGGGTGAGAGCTCCCCCACAGCCACGGAGTAAGGGATCAGGTGCCAGTTTACACTGTGTCTACGCCTGCCCCCTCATCTAACCCGCACAGTGTGCAGTGTTCCTGCTTCACCGAGGCTGCACCTGAGCCACTACAACAACAACAACAAATCTGCTTAAAACACTATCACGAGGGGCACTTTTTGTGGCTGAGTAGCAGCTTTTTTTTTTTTTTAATTTTTATTTATTTATGATAGTCACACAGAGAGAGAGAGAGAGAGGCAGAGACATAGGCAGAGGGAGAAGCAGGCTCCATGTACCGGGAGCCCGACGTGGGATTCGATCCCGGGTCTCCAGGATCGCGCCCTGGGCCAAAGGCAGGCACCAAACCGCTGCGCCACCCAGGGATCCCTGAGTAGCAGCTTCTTGATTTCAGCTCAGGTCACCTTGTGGGATTGAGCCTCTCGGTTGTGGGATTGAGCCTCTCATCAGGTCAGGCTCCGTGGGGAGTCTACTTCTCTGCTGCTCCCTCTGCCCCTCCCCCTGCTCATGCGCTCTCTCCCCCCCGCCCCAATAAATAAATCTTCTTTTTTTCTTTTTTTTTAAGATTTTATTTATTTATTCATGAGAGACACACACACAGAAAGAGAGGCAGAGACACAGGCAGAGGGAGAAGGAGACTCCATGCGGGGGCCTGATGTGGGACTCCATCCTGGGACTGTGTAATCACATCCTGAGCCAAAGTCAGTTGCTCAAAAAAAACAAAAACAAAAAAAAAACAAAGGCAGATGCTCAACTGCTGAGCCACCCAGGCGTCCCCTAATAAATAAATCTTTACAAAAATAAAACATTGGGACACAAACATAGTCAGGGTGTGGGGCGGAAGATCCTGATTCCGGCCCTAATGGTAACCGCGGAGAAGGACAAGGTACTTGTTCCTGAGATGTCCAAGCATATGGAAGACTGGATTCCCTACCTGAAAAGGGGACACATTAAGGATTGTGGACACTGGACACAGATGGAGAAGCCCACCGAGTTGAATCAGATCCTCACTGAGTGGCTGGAGACTGATGCCAGGGACCCACCAGTGGTCTCGAAGCTGTAGGCTGTGGCACGTGCCAGCCCCCAGCAGCCCTTCCTCTGTTAGCACTGCTCTTGGAACCCAGAGGAGGCCTTCGCAGCATCTCCTATAATCAGCAGTGTCAGTCCAAGGGGGTTTACTCCAAAGAGTGGTTTTCTTTCAATGATGAGAGTCAAATCTGACATAATTGTAGATACAGGAAAAATCACCTATGATTCATTCATTCATTCGCTCTAAGGTGCTACTTTAAGAGTGGCTAATGTTTAGAGGGGACAGAATGGGATGGTGAGGGGTGATTTCTCTTTGACTAACCAGTTCATAACCAGCAGTTGATTTGGGAGCATGTCAGCTGAGATTGGCCAGTGGTAAGGTTTACAGATGAGAGAGCTGAGGCCTAGAGGAGCGCGGTGCTTTTCCTGTGCTCTCACGGTTATAGAATCAGGATTTGAATCTGATGGTCTGGCTTACTGACTCTACTATATCGTCTCTCAAAAGATTAGTATTCAGAATATATAAAGAGCTCCAATAAACAAACCGCAATTGACTCCATAGAAAATGGGCAAAAGACGTGAATAAGCAATCACAGAATCAGTGTCCAATAAGCATGTGAAAACATGCTGCTAATTAAGACCATCTGAAATTCCATCACACCCACTACACTAGGAAGAAAGTTAAGAACCCAGAAAATGGGGGCGCCTGGGTGGCTCAGTCAACCATCTGCCTTTGGCTCGGGTCCTGATCTCAGGGTCCTGGGATGGAGCCCCGCGTCAGGCTCCCTGCAGAGAGTCTACTTCTCCCTCTTCTCCTGCCTTCCCCCTTGTGGGTGCTCTCACGCACTTTCTCTCAAATAAATAAACAAAATCTTTAAAAAAAAAAAACAAACAAAAGGGAAGCCAGAAAATACTAATTGTCAACAGGGATGTGGAGCAACAGACACGCTGATACTTGCAACTTGGTACACGTGAGAAGACGAACTGGCTTTCCTCGGTAAATGCCTACCCCATGACACAGCGACTCCACTCCCAGTTATGCATGTACTAGAGAAATGCGCGGGGTCGCCTGGGTGGCTCAGTCAGTTAAACATCTGACTCATGATTTCTGCTTGGGTCCTGAGTTCGTGTGATCGAGCTTTATGTTGGGCTCCTTGCTCAGTGGGGAATCTGCTTGGGATTCTCTCCCCCCCTCCCTCTCACTCACACTCACCCCCCACTCACACTCTCTCTCAAATAAAAAAATCAATCTTTTTTCTAAAATAAACCTTTAGGGCAGCCCCGGTGGCGCAGCGGTTTAGCACCGCCTGCAGCCCGGGGTGTGATCCTGGAGACCCGGGATCGAGTCCCACATCGGGCTCGCTGCATGGAGCCTGCTTCTCCCTCTGCCTGTATCTCTGCCTCTCTCTCTCTGTGTCTCTATGAATAAATAAAATCTTAAAAAAATAAATAAAAATAAAATAAAATAAAATAAATCTTTAAAAAAAAAGAGAGAGGAAGAAATGTGTGTATACATGTCCCAGGAGATGCCTGCAGAGATGTTCATAGCAGCATGGTTTGTAATAGAAGAAAAAAAAAAAAGAACAAAACAAAAATAACTCAAATATCCATTGTCTTGTCAACAAAATAAGAAAATTGTGCTATATTCATACAGGGGAAGACTACACAGAAGCGAAAATTGGATGAATTGCAGTTACAGCACAGGTAAATCTTGGAAACATAGCACTGAATGAAAAAGCAAGCCTCAGAAGAATACCCGCAGTGCAATATTATTCTCTAAAAAGGTACTTTTTGCTCCAGAAAATTGAAAGCATCAACAAAAGTAGACAGGATGGTATGAGGAATCCCACATCCCCATCACCCAGCCTCAAAAATTATTAACTCTGGAAATGCAGCCTCACTTATACCCCACCACTACCACCTCCCTCCCCTCCCACTACCCTTCCCTCATATATTATCTCAGTAAATATTTCTTTTTTTTTTTTCAGTAAATATTTCTTAAAAAAAAAAGATTATTTAGGAGAGACAAAGAATGGGAGGAAGGGGCAGAGGGAGAAGCAGACTTCTCACTGAGCAAGGAGCCTGACATGGGCTCAATCCCAGGACCCTGGAATCATGACCTGAGCTGAAGGCAGACACTTAACCAACTGAGCCACCCAGGCATCCGCCCCTCAGTAAATATTTTAATACATTGCTCTAAAAGGTAAAACTCTTCTTTAAAAAAAAAAGATTTTTATTTATTTATTCATGAGAGACACACAGAGAGAGGCAGAGACACAGGCAGAGGGAGAAGCAGGCTCCTTGCAGGGAGCCTGACACAGGACTCGATCCCGGGACCCCAGGATAACCACCTGAGCTGAAGGCAAATACTCAATCACTGATCCACCCAGGTGCCCCAAAAGGTAAAAACTCTCAAAGAGCACCATAACTAATCCAAATACCATTGCCACAGAAAGAAAATTAACAAAAAATTCCTTAATATCACCAAATACCCAGTCAGTATGCACATTTCTGCCTCTTAATGTCATAAAATTGTTAGCAATTTATTGGAATCAGGACTCAAATAAGATGGATTTACTGCAGTTGATTGACATGTCTCTTAAATCTCTCTTAATCTACAAGTTTCTTCTTTCAGCTCTTTTTTTTTTCTTATAATTTTTGGCTGAACACCTCAATTATCCTGGAGACTTTGCCAAGGTCCGGGTGAGGCTGATGCACCGCCCCCCTAGTGGCATTTCACATGTGCCTCTGTCTCCTGTAATCCCTGTAATTGGGCATGAAATCTAGACACTTATCCATTGCGGGCTCCGTTTTTCAGCAAATGACACCCCAGGAGGTGTTTGGCTTTTCCATCTGGCTGTCTCTGCATTCGTGATGCTAAGCAGCAGGTGCTCACTGCCTACAAGTGCTGATGCCAGATGGGGACTGCAAAATGGTGACATTGTGCTTCTGTCATTTCATCTTCCTGTAGTAGCTGGAATATTATACAAAGGGAAACCTCCTTATTTGCTGTTTATTGGCCCTAAGGTACAGTCATAAAAGAGAGACAGGGGCTGCCTGGATGATTCAGCCTTAATAGACTGCCTTCCGCTCAGGTCAGGGTCCCGGGGTCCTGGGATCAAGTCCCAGATTGATGTCGGGCTCCCTGCAAAGACTGCTTCGCCCTCGCCCTCTACCCTTCCCTGCCCCTCCCACCCCTGCACTCACGCTCACTCTCTCTTGTGCTGTCTCTCTCTCAAATCAACAAATAAAAATCTTTGAGGGATCCCTGGGTTGCTCAGTGGTTTGCGCCTGCTTTTAACCCAGGGCACGATCCTGGAATCCTGGGATCGAGTCCCGCGTCGGGCTCCTGGCATGGAGCCTGCTTCTCCCTCCTCCTGTGTCTCTGCCTCTCTCTCTCACTCTGTCTATCATAAATAATAAATAAATATTTTTAAAAATAAAAATAAAAATCTTTGAAAAAATACATAAAAGAGAGATAGGATACTTCTTTGATTCTTTCCTTTTATTTACCAGTTTTCGGAGCATGGCTTGTGTGTGTGTGTGTTTAAGATTTTATTTATTTATTTATTTATTTATTTATTTATTTATTTATCTATCTATTCATGAATGAGTGAGTGAGTGAGTAACTCAGAAAGAGGGGCAGAGACATAGGCAGAGGGAGAGGCAGGCTTCTCATGGGGAGCCCAATGTGGGACCTGGGGATTAGGCCCTGAGCTGAAGGCAGACGCTCAATGGCTAAGCCACGTCCCTGTTTTTGTTTTGTTTTTTAAGATTTATTTATTTATTTATGATAGACATAGAGAGTGAGAGAGGCAGAGACACAGGAGGAGGGAGAAGCAGGCTCCATGCCGGGAGCCTGACGTGGGACTCGATCCTGGGACTCGATCCTGGGACTCGATCCTGGGACTCGATCCTGGGACTCCAGGATCATGCCCTGGGCCAAAGGCAGGCGCTAAACCGCTGAGCCACCCAGGGATCCCCCTTGTTTTTGTTTTTTAAATGTTCTTACATTTGCTTGAATTCCTTTTGAGAGGTTTTAACAGATTACTGAGTAGTGAGGTTGTGTGAAGGGAAAGCCCTGCCTCCAATTCTTGGCAGCCACTGATACCTCTCCCTAAAGCACTGGTATCGGAGCATGATGCATTGGCTTGAACATGATGCATTGGCTTACGTCAATTCGCATCAAGAGGCGGGTGTGCTGGAGAACCAAGCCCACGCCAAGGGAAGCAGAGCTGAGACTTGCTTAGACTCGCTGAGACTCAGCCTAGACTCGCCAGAGACAAAGCAGTGGCTGATGACAACTCATAGCACCAACAAGAATGGCCTCCCAACCTGTCCTGTAGGTTTGACAAAGTCCCAGGAAGCTGTCTCTTTCGAGGTGCTCTGAACTCACCCTTCATGAAAGGCTCACTTGAGGTGCACCTGACCACATCCTTGAGGACCACATTCAATTAGCCTTGTGAGCTGGTGTCAGGCAACCGCAGCCCTTCTGGAGTCACTGACCCATCAGGGGATCATTGAGAACTCATGCTTTGGGCACCATACCCCCAAGTGAGCAGTGAAGGTTCACTAGATTCTTATCACTGTTCAAACAAGGGTGGGAAGTATCGGAAATCTTTTAGCCAACGCTGCTTGTTACCAATTTCACCAATAGCAGCCCATTTTTAACACACATTATGCTAATTTTTTAAAAAGATCTATTGAGGGAACCCTGGGTGGCACAGCGGTTTGGCGCCTGCCTTTGGCCCAGGGCGCGATCCTGGAGACAAGGGATCGAATCCCATGTCGGGCTCCTGGTGCATGGAGCCTGCTTCTCCCTCTGCCTGTGTCTCTGCCTCTCTCTCTCTCTCTCTCTGTGTGTGACTATCATAAATAAATACAAATTTTTAAAAAATAAATAAATAAATAAATAAAAAGATCTATTGGGACCCCTGGGTGTCTCAGGGCGTGATCCTGGAGTCCCAGGATCGAGTCCCACATCGAGCTTCCTGCATGGAGCCTGCTTCTCCCTCTGCCTGTGTCTCTGCCTCTCTCTGTGTGTCTCTCATGAATAAATAAAATCTTTTTTTTTTTTAATAAATAAAATCTTAAAAAAAAAGATCTATTAATTTTAGAGAGAGAGAGAGCACATGCGCTTTGGCAGGGGGAGTAGAGGGAAAGTAAAAAAGAATCCCCAGAGAGTCCCTGCTGAGCACAGGGCCCCACACAGAGCCAATCTCACAACCCTGAGGTCATGCCCTGAGCCGAAACCAAGACTCAGATGCTTAACTAACTGAGCCACCCAGGCACCCCAATAATTTTTTAAGTAAACTCTATGTCCAACATGAGGCTTGAACTCACAATCCTGAGACCAAGAGTCCTATGCACTATCAACTGAACCAGCCATATTCATTAGCTAAGCTAATTATTAATAAGCCACTCGATATATAAATGAAAACCCATTGCTTTTTTTTTTTTTCCCTAAGTAGTCTCCACACCCAGCATGGAGCCCAACACAGGGCTTGAACTCATGACCCTGAGATCAAGACCTGAGCTGAGATCGAGAGTTGGTTGCTTAACTGTCTGAGCCACCCCCAAAACCCATTTCTGACATTCATTGTGCTAATTTTTTTAAAAAAGATTTTATTTATTTAAGAGAGAGCATAAAGAGGGAGGGGCAGAGAGAGAGGGAGAAGCAGGCTCCCCACTGAGCAGGGGCTCAATCCCAGGACCCCAAGATCATGACCTGAGCTGAAGGCAGGCCCTGAACGGACTGAGCCACCCATGCGCCTGCATCATGCTAATTAATGAAGCTTCTTGTGTTTCTCAAAGGTAAATACTTGAAGCTCTTGTAGTAATTGCCTGTTTGGCTTTTCATCAGGTGCTGGCTGACTATTCTGGAAGTGAGTCTTCCAGCTAAGGCCACCTGAGGGCCCCTGGAGTGTACCTAATGCCACATATATTTATATCATCCTGTGTCTTAGGTTGAGTTCCTTAGAAATGGAACCAGAGGGGATCCCTGGGTGGCTCAGGAGTTTAGAGTCTGCCTTTGACCCAGGGTGTGATCCTGGAGACCCAGGATCGAGTCCCACATCAGGCTCCCTGCATAGAGCCTGCTGCTCCCTCTGCCTGTCTCTGCCTCTCTCTCTCACTGTGTCTCTCATGAATAAATAAATAAAATCTTAAAAAAAAAAAAAGAAAAGAAAAGAAAAGAAAAAGAAATGGAACCAGAGACAAAGGGCTGCATGCAGAAGGGCTATTGTGGGGTGGCCTCAGGTGACACTCTCAAAAGGAAAGGGGGACAGGATTGGACGGAGGGAAGATTTGACACACAACCTGGTTGAGATAAGCCCAGACAATGCTATGAGGAGATCTGGAGCTGGGGTGGCCGCTCAGAGTTGTTCCCAGTGGAAACAAAGGGGCCAGGGCTTTGTAGCCCAGTAACCATCTGGTCACTGGCATGGGCCACTCCCTGGGAAGGACATGACATTTGGTGAGGCTGTTCTCTGTGACAGAGGGCACGTCCTTTGAGGGACACAGTCGTGAGATGCAGCGGCCCAAAGCCCAGCATTTCCCAGCTCTGCCCACCTAGAGTGTCTCTATGAGGGAACTTCTCCATAGGTTTGTGATTATTTCAAAATCAGAACAAATAGTAGCTAATGACTGCATTGGCTATAGATCGGGCTGGCCTTTGTCCTCTCCTTGCTGTTTTGGTGGCCTCATGGAAACCAAACACTGGGAAAAGAGAGGCAAAGAATAATAAGAAAGCCCTAAAGTATATCAACAAAAACCAGAATAAGTTACCGGGAAGAAGGATTAATTATATCATCTCCCTTGTATTACCTGGGGAGAATTAACAGATCACATTTAATTCTTGACATTGTTAATTAAGAAACCACAGGTTCAAGTATAAGCTGAAAAACATTTACATGGAGGGACGCCTTGCTGGCTGAGTTGGTAGACAGAGCGACTCTTGATCTTGGGGTTGTGGGTTTGAGCCCCACGTTGGGTATAGAGATTATTTAAAACTAAAATCTTAAAAAAAAAGAAAAAGAAAAAGAAAATCTGTAACCATTAGTGGAATAAGAATAGGATATATAACTTTCAAATTAGTAGAGCAGTTTATTTTTTATTTTTTTTTAAAGATTTTATTTATTCATGAGAGACACACAGAGAAGCAGAGACACAGGCAGAGGGAGAAGCATGCTCCCTCTGGGAGCCTGATGTAGGACTTGATCCCAGACCCTGGGATCACTCCCTGAACCAAGGCAGACACTCAACCTCTGAGCCACCCAGATGTCCCATAGAACAGTTTAAAACGAAAAAAAGGGGCAGCCCCAGTCGCCTAGTGGTTTAGCACCACCTTCAGCCCAGGGCATGATCCTGGAGACCCCGGATCGAGTCCCAGGTCAGGCTCCCTGCATGGAGCCTGCTTCTCCCTCTGCCTGTGTCTCTGCCTCTCTCTGTGTGTGTCTCTCATGAATAAATTTAAAAATAAAATCATAAAAAAAATACAATCAATTGGCAAAGGTCAAAAAACAGGAAAATGTGGAGATCATACAAAATAAAAACAGAAAAGATGAGACAGTGATCAAAGTAAAGCTAAGTTGTGCAAATGTGTAAAACTTAGGAGAGCAGGTAAACAAACAAAATCAACTGTACTTACATCAAAACACTCTCCAAAAAACCAATCTGATTTAAAACTGGGCAGAGGACCTGAATAGACATTTTCCAAAGAAGAGATACAGATGGCCAACAGACACATGAAGAGATGCTCAACATCACTCATCATCAGAGCGATGCAAATTAAAACCATAATGAAATATCAGCTCCCACCTGTCAGAATGGCTAAAATCAACAACACAAGAAACATCAGGTGTTGGCAAGATGTGGAGGAAAAGAAACCCTCGCGCGCTGTTGGTGGGCACGTAGACTGATGCCGCCGTCGTGGAAAACCGTATGGAGCTTCCTCCAAAAATTAAAAACAGAATTATCATAGGATCTAGCAATTCCATCTCTGGGTATTTTTCCAAAGAAAATGAAAACACTAACTGGAAAAGATATCTGCCCCTCCCCCTTGTTCACTGCAGCTTATTTACAATAGTCAAGATATGGAAATAATCTAAGTGTCCATCAATAGGTGAATGGATAAAGAAAACGTGGTACATATACACAATGGAATATGATTTACCATAAAAAGGAATGAAATCTTGCCATTTGTAACAACACAGAGAAACCCACGGGCGTTATGCTAAGGGAAATAAGTCAAACAGAGAAAGACAAATACCATATGATCTCCCTTTAATGTGGAATATAAAACAAACAAACAAAAAACTCAACCTCATAGAGAACAGATCAGTGGTGGCCTGAGGTCCGGGGGATGAGGGTGGGCAAAATGGGGGAAGGGGGTCACAAGGTACAAACTTCCAGTTGTAAAATAAGTAAGTCCTGGGAGTGTAATGTACAGCGTGGGGACTGCAGTTAATGATTCTTTGTGGCAATTAGTACGTTTTTTTTTTTAAGATTTTATTTATTTATTTGACAGAGCAAGAGAGCACTGGCAGGGGGAGCAGCAGAGGAGAGGGAGAAGCTGGCTCTGCTGAGCAGAGAGCCAGATGCAGGGCTCCATCCCAGGACCCTCAGACCATGACCTAAGCCAAAGGCAGACACTCAACCGACAGCCACCCAGGCTACCCTATAAGTTCTTAGGGCCGCCTGGGTGGCTCAGTCGGGTAAGCAATGACTCTTGCTTTCCCCTCAGGTCACGATCTCATGAGTCGTAGGATCAAGTCCTGCATTGGGCTCTGCACTCAGCGAGGAGTCGACTTGAGATTCTCTATCTCTCTCTTTCTCTTCCACCTCTCTCTGTCTCTCAAATAAATAAATAAGACTTAAAAAAAAAAACAAAAACGAAAGTACATCTTAAAAGTTCTCATTAAAAGAAAAAAAATTCCATGACTCCGTATGGTGATGGCTGTTTAACTAGACTTATTGTGATGATCATTTCACAATGCACACAAATATCAAATCACTGAAACACTTGAAACTAATATATTGTTTTCTGTCAAGTAGACCACAATTTTAAAAAACAGGACCTAAGACCAGTCTTATCTAGTTCTGGTCCCCAAAAGAAATAAAATCTTGAACAATATAATTTTAAAACAATCAATCAGGGGATCCCTGGGTGGCTCAGCGGTTTGGCACCTGCCTTCGATCCAGGCATGATCCTGGAGTCCCAGGATCGAGTCCCACATCAGGCTCCCTGCATGGAGCCTGCTTCTCCCTCTGCCTGTGCCTCTGCCTCTGTCTGTCTCTCTCTCTCTCTCTCTCTCTCTGTCTCTCATGAATAAATAAATAAAATTCTTTAAAAAAATTGTTGAATCATTGTATTTAAAAAAATGACTTAATAGGGGAGCCTGGGTGGCTCAGTTGGTTAGGCCTCCAGCTCTTGGTTTTAGCTCAGGTCATGATCTCAGGGTCCTGGGATTGAACCTGCATGGGGCTCCCTGCTCAGCGTGGAGTCTGCTTCTCCCTCTGCCCCTCCCCTGCTCATGCTCTCTTTCTCTCTCTCCAATAAATAAATAAAATATTTTTAAAAATGACTTTATTAAAAAATGACTTTATTGTTTCATAACTTTATTGACTTTTGCAATGCTGGTATCTAAAGGTAATGTCATAGAGGCACCTGGCTGGCTCAGTTGGTGGAGCTAGAGATTCTTTTTTTTTTTTTTTTTTAATTTCATCTATTTATTCATGAGAGACACACACACACACACAGAGGCAGAGACACAGGCAGAGGGAGAAGCAGGCTCCATGCAGGGAACCCGACGTGGGACTCGATCCCACGTCTCCAGGATCACACCCTGGGATGAAGGCAGGTGCTAAACCACTGAGCCACCCAGGGACCCCCATGGAGCTAGAGATTCTTGGTCTCCATGTCATGACTCTACATGTTGAGTGTAGAGATTACTTAAATAAATAAAATTTTAAAAAAATAAAGATATGACACAATTTTTGAGGTTAAAACACCTATGTGAGATGACTATTTTTTTTCCCCAGTGGACAGAGTAACTCTAAACTTGGTAATCCTGGGTTTGCTTTCTTTTAAATGCGTGTTGTATATTTTATTTGGCAAGTCAGTTCTTTTTTTTTTTTTTTAATTTATGATACAGAGAGAGAGAGGCAGAGATACAGGCAGAGGGAGAGGGAGAAGCAGGCTCCATGCACCGGGAGCCCGACGTGGGATTCGATCCCAGGTCTCCAGGATCTCGCCCTGGGCCAAAGGCAGGCGCCAAACTGCTGTGCCACCCAGGGATCCCATGGCAAGTCAGTTCTTATAAAACCCAAAATCCCTTGCAATTCATCTTTGCAAGCAAAATGTTTTTCTTTTTCTTTGCTGAAAAAAACTTTTGAGTAATATGATTAGTAAGGTTAATTTAATAACTATATATATATGTTTTAAGCATCTATCAAACATTTACAAAAACTCTATTTTTAAAAGATTTTATTTATTTATTCATGAGAGACATAGAGAGAGAGGCAGAGACACAGGCAGAGGGAGAAGCAGGCTTCCTGCAGGGAGCCTGATGCAGGACTCAATCCCAGGACCCTGGGATCACAACCTAGGCCAAAGGCATTCGCTCAACCACTTGAGCCACCCAGGTGCCCCCAAAACTCAATTAAAAATAACAAGCCATGCAGGCGTCCCAAACAATTGTGTTTTAATTATATGCATTATTTTATAGACAGTCTCTTCACCTATGTAAGTTATGTTTTTAAATTTCTGCTTTTTGTCAGATTTTTGCTTTTCTAATTTTTGCTAATTTCCAATTCTATTGTAATCACTATACCTGTTATGTCTTGTTTATATCTTATCACAATATCTAATATTTCCAGAGTATTGAATGGTAGTGATAGCAGTCAAATTGTCTTTTCCTGATTGTAATTGGAATTTATCTATTGTTTTACAAATCCCTATACAATTCTTGTTCTTTTTTTCTTTTTCTCTTTTAAAGTAATCTGGGGATCCCTGGGTGGCGCAGCGGTTTGGTGCCTGCCTTTGGCCCAGGGTGCGATCCTGGAGACCAGGGATCGAATCCCACGTCGGGCTCCCAGTGCATGGAGCCTGCTTCTCCCTCTGCCTGTGTCTCTGCCTCTCTCTCTGTGTGTGTGTGACTATCATAAATAAATAAAAATTAACAAAAATAAAGTAATCTGTACACCAGACTTGGGGCTTGAAGTCGTGACCCCAAGGTCAAGAATCACATGTTCCACTGATTGAGCCAGGCAGGCACCCCTGATTACTATTTTTAAAAATATTTTTATTTATTTGAGAGAGAGAGAATGCATGCACAGGTGACAGGGAGAGGGGCAGAGGGAATGAATCTTGAGCAGACACCCTGCTGAGCACTGAGCCTGGAGCCCTGACATGGGGCTCAATCTAACAACCCTGAGATCTTGACCCAAGTAGAAACCAAGAGTCAGCAGCTTAGTCAACTAAGCCACCCAGGTGCCCCTGCTTGTTATTTTTAAAATTGAGTTTTGGGGGCACCTGGGTGGCTCAAGTGGTTGAGCGGCTGCCTTCGGCTCAGGGTGTGATCCTGGAGTCCCGGGATCAAGTTCTACATTGGGCTCCCTGCACGGAGCCTGCTTCTCCCTCTGCCTATGTCTCTGCCTCTCTCTCTGTGTCTCTCATGAATAAATAAATAAAATCTTTTTTTTTTTAAATAAATAAAATCTTAAAAAAAAATAAAGCACAATTGTTAGAATAAATTATAATCAGGAATATGTTAGTAGACTTAAATTATTTTGTTATTAAATAAGAAAGCATGGTGTTCTGGGTGGCTCAGTCGATTAAGCGTCTGCCTTCAGCTCAGGTCCTGATCCCAGGGTGAGGCTTGTACTGGGCTCACTGCTCAGCAGGCAGTCTGCTTCTACCTCTGTCTATGGCTCCTCCTGCTTGTGCTCTTTCTTACTCTCTGTCAAATAAATAAACAAAATCTTTTTAAAAATAAGTAAGAAATCATGGAGCAGTAAACTAAATATAGGTAAGTTTTTATTTATTTTTTTAAGGTTTTATTTATTTATTCATAGAGACAGAGAGAGAGGCGCAGAGACACAGGCAGAGGGAGAACAGGCTCCATGAAGGGAGCCCGACGTGGGACTCGATCCAGGGTCTCCAGGATCACGCCCTGGGCTGCAGGCAGTGCCAAACGGCTAGCACCACCGGGGCTGCCCTAGGTAAGTTTTTAAATAAAATAAAATAGGTGGAAAAAGTAAACACAAAAGTAAATATAAAGAATTAGATAATCAGAGAAGCAATATAATGGATACAGGCACTGTTGTACACAGTTACAATTTGTTGTTACAAAATATTGTTGGAAGAAATTAGAGAAGATCTCAGTAAATGGGAAGATAGCCCATGTTCATGGATTCAAAGACCTTTTTTTTTTTTTTTTAAGATTTTATTTATTTATTCATGAGACAGAGAGAGAGAGCGAGACAGAGACAGGCAGAAGGAGATGCAGGTCCATGCAGGGAGCCCGACGTGGGACTCAATCCCCGATCTCCAGGATCACGCCCTGGGCTGAAGATGGCGCCAAACCGCTGAGCCACCGGGGTTGCCCTCAAAGACCTTTAATATTATTAAGATGGCAATCCTCCTCAAATTGATCAGCCTGTTTCAGTACAATACCTATCAAAATCACCGCTGATTTTTTTCTTTGAGAAACTGACAAAGTGATTCTAAAGTTTATTTGGAAAAGCTAAGGACTCAAACTAAACAAAGCATTTTGAAAAAAAAGTTGGAGGCGTCAAAGTTTCCAATTTCAAAATCACAGCAATCAAGATGGTGATATTGGGATAAGGATGGACATGTTGTAGATAGTAAACGGAATAGAATTGAAGGTCCAGAAATAAACACAAACATCTATGATTAATTAAATATTGATGAGTGTGTCAAGACAATGCAATGAGGAAAGAACAGTGTTTTCTTTTTTTAAAGATTTTTTAATTTTATTATTTATTCATAGAGAGAGAGAGGCAGAGACACAGGCAGAGGGAGAAGCAGGCTCCATGTCGGGAGCCCGATGCGGGACTCGATCCCGGGACTCCAGGATCGCGCCCTGGGCCAAAGGCAGGCGCTAAACCGCGGATCCACCCAGGGATCCCCAAGAACAGTGTTTTCAATTGGAAATCCATGCACAAAAAAACCAAAGTTGAGCCCTTACTTCACAACATAGGAAAAAATTAACTCAAATGGTCTCCCTCTATATGTATGAAATGACAAAGTTTTAAGTACAGCTCAAACTTTAATAATTTTGATTGAAAAAAAAATTTTTTTGATTGAGCCGCTTAGGAGTAACTTGCCAACTTTCTGCCTCTTACTTTCAAATACCTTCTTAATATGTAGTAATGTTTCGTGTGAACATGAACATTCTCCACTATATATGATCACTTATATATATGATCACTTATATATGATAAGACAGAAATGAAAAATCAGGAAATGAACACAGATGAATCTACCATCCAACCTAGTTTACCAGCTCTGCCAACGGTGTCTTACCTTCCGCTGTTCTTTTCCAAATCTGTAACCTATGGGTAGGTACAACTTTAAAAAAAAAAAAAATTGCTCGGAAACTACATGACACAGATGAATAAAATAAAAATTAAGTCATTTAACGAAGAGCCCTGGTGGACCAACCGATGTGAGATTTCTCAGGTCTCCCACTGGGAGAGGAGGACCCCTCACGACACAGCCCACCCGAAATATACAAAGAAGGGCCCAGAATGAAGAGCGGCTGCACCCTGCAGGAGCTCGGAAGGTGCAGAAAAAGTTGTCCTGGAAGGATTCGAATTCGCCGAGATTTGGAGGTCGTACACATTCTTTTGCATCTTCAGACGAAACCAAGGAATCTGCCCACGCTCCTTCACCGACTGCCGAAGCTGCAGCATCCGCAGGGGCCACGGGGAGGCGACGTGCCCACGCCGGGAACCGGGCACATCCCTCCAGGCGCCTGACTCCCCGACCCGACCCAAACCCAAACCCCAGGCCGTCCCTATATCCATCTCACGGTTAGGACCACGGCCACGGGGGAGGACCCTTCCTGACACCTCCGGCTCAGAGCCGCGACCTGCCTGCATCCAAGCCAAGAAGTCACGAGCAGCCGCCGCCTCCGATCGGAGCCGCCGCCTGCCGGGGGTGACGGCGTCTGCGCGGGGCCCCCACCCGCCCCCGAGGGCGCTCGGGCAGAGCCAGGGCCCGGCCGCCCAGGCGCCCAGAAGGAAGGAGGGTGCGAAGGGGCGGGGACCGCGGCGGGGCCCGGGGCCTGATGCCGTGTCTCCTCGGCTCGGCGGGGAGAGGCGGCTCCGTGCGCGTCTGCCCCGCGGCGCCCCCGCGGCCCCCACCCCGCGCCAGCCGCCGGCCGGCACCCGAGGGGCAGCGGGCGCACAGCTGGCGGGGAGGCAGGCGCCGGGGTCCGTCGGGGCGCAGCACCCGTCTCCGTCCGCTGGGGTCGCGGGGGCCCGGCGAGCGGGCATCGTGCCCCGTTGGGCCGGCCTGAGCGCGCTCCAGCCCCCGGGGCGGCCCCCGCACTCCCGCCCGGGAAGACGCGCCCCACACGCCCGCCCGGATCGCGACTCCCGACGCCTCCCGGCCCCGCCGTCGGCCCAGAGCGGGGCTCGCGTGGCGCCTCGGCCGCGGAGCCAGCGGTGACCCGGCGGCCTTCGCCCCTCGAGCCCGCTGTCCGCGTGGACGCGCAGGGGACACACACGCAGACCAGGCGCACACGCGCGGAGGCTTTATTTGCGCTGCGGGGCGCCCGGCGCCGGCCGCGGGCTCAGAAGACGCTCACGGACTCGAGCTGCAGGTCCCCGCCCACCTCCAGGAGGCGCACGCGCGCCGGCGGGATCCGGTAGCGGAAGTGGTGGTACTCGGAGTCGCCGACCACCGCCTGCGGGGCGAGGGGCCGCGCTGCAGGGCCGCGCCGTGACCCGCCCCCCGCCGGGCTCCTCGGGCTCGTCGCCCCCCGCCCTGCGCCCTGCCCCGCTGGGGGACCCCCGCCCTGGGCACCGGGCCTCGCTCGCGGCTCCGTGCCCTGCCACGCCCCTGCCCTCTGACACCAGTGCGGATGCGCTGGGGGAGGGGAGGGGAGAGGGGAGGGGAGGGGGAAGGGGAGGGGAGAGGGGAGGGGAGAGGGGAGGGGAAGGGAGGGGAGGGGAGCGGAGGGGAGGGGGGCCCACCCCCACCCCCACCCCGCCCTGCTGGCTGCGCTCCCACCTCCGCCGGCAGCCGCCCCGGCTTCCCTGCGGGCGGGGCCTGGGTCTCGGGGTGGGGGGGCCGCCTGGGGGAGCAGGGACCCACCTTGAAGCCTTCGTCCGTGGCGATGAGGAGCACGTCGAAGGGCTGCCCGCGCTGGAAGGGGATGCCCGTGCCTCGCTCCTCGCGGCCCCAGGCGCCCTGCTCCAGGGTGTTGAAGACCACGGTGGACTCATCCAGGCGGGGATTGAAATGCAGCGCAGCCTCGCTCCCCGGGGCCTCGCCGCACAGCAGGTTCACGTAGAACCTGGTGGGTGGTGGGGGGAAGGGGGTGCGGAAGGACCTCAGGGGCCTCGGGCCTGGCTCCCCTTTACCAGAGCACGGACCAATATAGAGACCGGGAACGGCGCACACCACAGGGAGGGCTGTAGACTGCGGCCAGGAACCCAGATTCCGGGGGACCCAGAAACTTCTAGGTGGACACATCCACCACACGAGGGTCACCGTGCAATGGCCTGGGTCCCCCTCGATTTCCAAAGCCTCTGAGAGTTGCCGTGAGTCATGGTGCCAATGGCCAGGGTGCTCCCCATTCCTACACTATCCCCTTTCCTACAAGGCTGGGAACAATACCATGGACCCCATCATTCCTGGTTTCCCCAAACTCCTACTGTAGCCGACCCCGATGTCTCAGGGCTGACTGCGTGGGTTTCCCAGATGCCCCAGGCACCCCCCCCCCCCATCACAGGACATATTTGCAGAGTTCCTGGGGATTCCGGCTGGGAGGCGGAGGACTACAGGCAGGAACCCTGAGATTGCCCTGGAGCCCCAGTTTCCTAGGGACACACGGGCACCCCAGCCTGTACACAGCCATGGGACACAGAGTGAAGACCTGAGATTCCAGAAAGTCAGCCAAGGTCTGGGGATTCCAAGCCCCTGGGGGACAAAGGTGGCCCTGGCATCCTCGGGTCTGGGCTGGAAGTGTTGGGGTGAGCTGAGCCTGGACAACTCCCACCCCGACTGCTGGGCCCCTGCTGGGCCCCGGCTCTCACCTGCCAGCCTTGTTCGGGACCACACCCCGAATCCTCATCACAGTGCCGACTCGGATGCCCTCGGGCAGCGAGGTCTTGTGGGGCACGTTCTGCAGGAGCAGCGGCGGGGAGTCCGAGGGGAGCAGGGGTGCAGGGGAGAGATGCACAGGGGTCACCCCAGGGAGCAAGCGACCAGGACCCCGATCAGCACAATCAGGGAGAAGAAAGGCCCCAGAGAGAAAGGGGAGAGGCAGAGGCAGCGGCAGAGGTGGAGAGAGACACGGATCAGTGGAGACAGGGAGACCCCGAGGGAGCCTCCAGGGGCACTAGGAGCCCTGGGACGGGCTGGGTCAACCCAAGAGCCACAGCCCAGGCTCTTCAAGCACCCCTGGCACCCGCTTTCTCCTTCCCAACAGGCCACCTCAGGCGGGCCCAGCCCCTGCCCTAGTCCGGTGGGCCTTGGGTCCAAGCCCCCCCAGCCCCCCAAGCCCCCGGCCCCGGGGCACTCACAGAGCTCCCTGCCATGGCTGGGCTGCGGGGGCAGGCAGTGGCGCTGCTGGGGATGGCTGCTGGGACCTCATATGAGGCGGGGTGTGGCAGGCCTGGCTGACTCATCCCCCCCCTTTCCACGCCCACCACCCACACCTGGCACAGACCCTGGCCCTGGGGCCACCTGGCCCAGCACCCCATCTCTGGGGACCAGGATTCCCCTCACTCCCTGCTCCTTTGAGCTAATGGTCCTAATGACAGATCCCAGGGAACCACCAGGGCCAGAGGGGACCCGGGGAGCCCCCGTCCAGGCAGCCCCCTTCCTGCAGCTTGGCAGCCAGAAGAGAGTATTTTGCCCATTTTATCTGGGGAGACTTGGCCCGAGGGGCCGCGCCGGGGGCTGGAAGCGCGGGCCCCCTCCCAGGCTGGACCTCCCGCCCAGGGCTGGGCTGCACCCCGACAGGCCGCCTCAGCCCCCCCCAATCCTGACCCCGCACCGACAGCCACAGGACAGGGGCTCCCAGGGGCCGGGGCTTCGCCTGAGGGGCGCCTGGGGCCCGGGGGCCCAGAGCAGAGGCCCGCACCCAGGAAGTGCTCCCGGAACGTGGTCCAAAGAAGGAGTCACTCAGACTTGCCAACTGGGGCCACTGCCCAGCGTCGGGGCGCGCCTGCGCACTCGGGACCCCTGCGCTCAGCCCGGCCTTAGGGGCATCGGCGCCCCCATTCCGCACACAAGGAGCCGGGCTCAGAGGGGGAGGCTGATGCCCAGAGGCCCTGGCCCGGCCTCCGCAGTCCCTGTGGCCCTGCCTTCCCTCGGCCCGGGCAGTGTCTGTCTTGTGCCTCAGTCCCCAAGGGTGCGCTGGGCCCCAGCCCCGGCCGTGCCTCTGGCTCCCACTGCCTCCCCCAGGTGTCCCTGTCTGTCCCTCCCTCCAGACTCCCGAGCTCTGTCCTGTTCCACCTCCCAGGGCTGCCCGCACCCTCCCAGCCAGCCAGCTCCCAGGGGCAGGGACGGCAGGGGACGGCTGTCCTAGGCCGCCCACACCCAGACCCAGGAGGATGACAGCAGCCTGGGACCCTCCACCCCAGCCCACTGCCAGCCCCACAGCCCGGGCCCCACAGGAGCGCTCCAGGATAGGAAGGGTGGGGTCAGAGGGAGGAGCTGGCAGATGGGTCTGGAAGGCAGGGAAGAGGCAGGTGGGGCAGCTGAGCAGAAACCCCTCCTAGCAGCCAGCAGCCCTCCTCCCCACCTGCGCCACCTGCTCCCCGCTCCCACTCCTGCCCCACCCCGCAGAGGCAGGAGGCCTGGGGCAGGGAACACAGTGGAAACTCTGGGTGGTGACAGCAGACCCAGAACCTGATCCACCGCCTCACTGTCCCCCAGGCCTCCCAGACTCTCCATCCTCCCACCACGCGAGGCACCCAGGTGGGGCACAGCTTGGGAGCCAGGGCCTCGGAGAGGGAGGCCGAGTACTTGTGTTTGGGGGGGCCCACAAGCACCCCCAGTTTACAGGGGAGCACACTGAGGCCCAGAGAGGGGCAGCCTCTCAGCCTACGCCACAGGGCAGGGAAGCGCCCAGCGCTGGGTGGGGCCGGCATGGGCCAGGCCAGGCCATGGGGACTCCCAACCCAGGGCCCAGGGGCCCGAGATGTCCCAGGGTGATGGGCCCACCCCCCACATCAGGGTGTCCACTCTCTGGGCCCCGCCTCTGGGGCGGGGATGGCAGCCCCTGGTCCTTCCCTGGGCTCCTCTTCGCGCCTGGAGATTTCTCCCCGCGTGGCCGCCCTGCAAGTCCCAGCTTGACTTGGGTGCTTGGCCCAGCGTTTGCCCGTGATCCCTTATGGCGCTGGTCGCTGGCCCATGTCTCAGCTGGGCTCAGAGCTGCGCGCCCTGCTGCGTCCTTGTTCTCCTCTGTTCATCATCCTCCCATCAGTTCCGGAATGATATTTGCGGGAGCAGTTTTTTCATTTCCAAGGAAGTAGTGAATGTGTTTGTTTCTCAATACTCTCACTCCTCCCCCCCCCCCCCGCCCCCGCCCCACCAGCTGTACTTCCCAGGGGAAACGTGCTCAATGCGCAGGGTGTTGCAGATTGTCGACCAGGGTTCTGGGCTTTGTTTTTCGTTTTTGTTGGTTTGTTTGTTTGTTTGTTTGTTTGAGATTTAATTATTTGAGTGAGTACAGAATGAGAAACACACAGAGAGAGAGCAGGATCGGGTGGGGGTGCACAGCAGGCTCCCCACTGAGCAGGGAGCCCAATGTGGGTTCCATCCCAGGGCCCCGGGATCCTGACTTGAGTTGAGGCCAGACGCCTACTCGCCTGAGCCACCAGGCGCCCCTGATGGGGAGATCTGCCGAGTGTGCAGACGTGAGCCACCGCCACCCCCATGGAGACTCCTGGCCCCCCCAGACGAGCCAGCCCCCTCCGCTGCTTAGGAAGCCACCGCCACCCCTTGGCAGTTCATGGCCACAGGGTTCACTTGCCATGACCCTCAAGAGGAGGGGTGAGCAGACTGAGCGGCCCGCCCCCGGCCTCCTTCGGGAAGCTACTGGGGTCAATGCAAAGGAACTCACTGTACCCCCGTCCCTGTCCCAGTGTCCAGTGTCGTGGGCACTGAAGATCCCAGGCTCTGCCAGCGGCAGCTTGTTGGGGGCTCCGGCTTGTTTGTGGTTCCCGGGGAAGACCATGCAGGGGCTGCGTGGTTTTGTACAGGGCCATTCAAATGCGGGAAGGACACCTCTCTAGCCTATTTCTGTTTTTCTTTTCTTTTTGTTTTTTTTTGTTTTGTTTTGTTTTGTATTGTTTTGTTTTTGTTGTTTTTTCTTTTTGAAAGAAAATTTGTTTATTCCTGAGAGACACAGAGAGAGGCAGAGACACAGGCAGAGGGAGAAGCAGGCTCCATGCAGGGAGCCCGATGCGGGACTCGATCCCAGGACCCCGGGATCACGCCCTGAGCCCAAGGCAGCCGCTCAACCACTGAGCCCCCCGGGGGTCCAGGCTGACTAGGTCTTAGGCCAGAATCCAGTGCAAGCCTCTCAGCTATTTATAGACAGTGCATTTCCCCCGGCGGGTCCCTGCAGATGGGAGGCAGTTTCTGTCGCCTTTGTCCCATTGATAAACTGAGCTCAGGGAACTCTCTTCCATATTCGAAGCTGCACCTGGGAGTTTACCATGGATTCAGGTCTAAGTGTTTCCACTTGTTCCAGCACATTCTTCCAAGTCACAGGAATAACGTATCCGTGCCTGAGCTGGAGATACCCTGACTTCTTCTTTCTCCTCATCTTTCCATCTTTCCTCTTTCCTTCCTTCCTCCCCCCTTGCCTCCCTCCTGACTCCTTCCTGCTTCCCCACCTCCCTCCCTTCCTTCCTTCTCACCACCCCTGAGGGACTGGGTCCTACAGCCATCAGGTGGGCTGCTCACGTGGTGCCCCGGTGGGGGAGGGTTCTGGGGCGACAGTAGTGGGCTGAGGGCTGCTGTCCCACTGTGGCATCAGAGCTGGTGACAAGGGTGCTCAGAAGAGGGTGGTCCTCTGCACCTGGGTGGGAGTGGGTGAGAAATTCAGAACCTGGTGTTGATGTTGGAGTCAGGCCTCTGTTACCTTCAGCGTGGAATGACTCCCTAGTCTTCCTTTGTCTTGAAGACCAGGACACCTGGGAAGATTGGAGGTCGAGGTATCCCCATCACTAGAGTCAGGTTACAAGCTTTGGGCAGAGGACCCACAGAAGGGACACCGTGTGCATCCCATCAAGGTGCCCACCACCTCCTCGTATCCTGTGGTGGGTGGATTAACTTAGATCACGTCACTAGTGGTACTTCCCAGCCTGGCCCACCATGAAATCACCCATTTGTTCTTTGTCATTAGTCAGCGTTTTGTGGGAAGTGCTGGGAAATGATGCAAATGTCACAATCTTCACTAAACTTTATCATTTCATCATTCACATCTGCTATAGACTGTGTCCCCCCAGATTCCTAGGGTGAAGCCTCATCCCCAGTGGGATGGTATATGGAGGTGGGGCCTTCAGAGGTGATGAGGTCATGAAGGCCCAGCCCCCATGAGTGGGGCTGGTGCTCTTATACCAGGACCCCAGGGAGCTCTTTTGCCCCTTTGATGGAGGAACAAAGGACTAGCTGAGGACAAAGCATGAGCCCAGGGTGGCACATTGACAAGTCCTTGAAACAGGCAAAGGAACATTCCTCCGCGGACTCAACTGCCTCTATCTTCATACTTTGCTAAGGGCAAAAAGCAACCTAAGCCCGACCCCCAGGATCCTGTGAGTCTACTTTCACATATACAAATTCCTTTAGAAATTTCCTTTATCTCTAAATCCCCAAGATATATGTTGGCAATCGTCCCCCAAGCACATGGCCCACCAACATACATCTGAAGGGTCTGATGACTCAGGCTTTATTAGACGGTAATAAGTGCCCTTTTCCCAACAATAGCTACCCCCTCAAGGTGCTGGAGACCTTGCTCCCGAAATTCCTGAGAGTGCACTATCCTCAAACCCTTCCCGACTCCCCGGTACATAATCAGCCACCCCTCCCAGGCCCCGGGCAGCAGCTCTTCCTGCCCACGGGTCCTGTCCCCCGGGATTTAATAAAACCACCATTTTGCACCAAAATGTCTCAAGAATTCTTTCTTGGTCGTTGGCTCCGGACCTCACCCCACTAAACCTCACCCATATTCCAAAACTTCATCCCCTTCAGCCATGTGAGGACACAGGACAAGAAGGCCATCTATGGGGGATCCCTGGGTGGCTCAGCAGTTTAGCGCCGCCTTCAGCACAGGGCATGACCCTGGAGTCCCGGGATCGAGTCCCAGGTCGGGCTCCCTGTATGGAGCCTGCTTCTCCCTCTGTCTGTGTCTCTGCCTCTCTCTCTCTCTCTCTCTCTCTCTCTCTCTCTGTCTCTCATGAATAAATAAATAAAAATCTTTTTTTTAAATAAAAATCTTTAAAATAAAAAAAAGGCCATCTATGAACCAGGAATCGGGTTCTCACTGGACACCGCATATGCCGGTGTTGACTGCAGGCTTCCAGAAGCATGAGAAATAAATTTGTGGTTTTTCTAAGCCCTCCGGTTGGTGGTACTTTGGTCATAGCATCCCCGACAGGGTAAGATGACAGATCAGTAGGGACGGAGGGCTTCGGGATTACTCACGGTGTCATTCCGCATGACGCTCCCTGTCCCCCATCAGCCTGTGGGAGTCCGTGCCAGCTGGTGGGGCTGTCCCACCCCAGCACTGTGAACGCTTCCTTCTCCTCTGACACAGGAAGCTCTCCCTGGCACATCTTTTGCCTTGGCACATCCCCTGGGAGCTCGCAAACAGCCATCCCTAGGAGTTTCTGTTGTAGGGAAAGGCACAAGCCTTAGGAACCAAGACTGGGGCAGAGTCCCCTGGGGTGCCTCCTCAGGGGACCCGGGGGGGGGGGGGGGAGGGATGTGGGAATCCTGACATGGGTCTGCACCTGGAGGGGAGCCCGACCCTGTGCCTCTGCCCTCCCAGGGTTTCTCAGCAGCGCCCAAGAAGCGAACTGATGTATCCAGCAGGTCGACAGGAGAAAGGCACCTGCACTTATGTCACCGGCCACCTGAGGCCTCCTCAGGAAACAAAGCCTCTAAGAAATCGCTAAACCCTCATGCTTTTTTATTTTTAAATATTTGATTTATTTATTCATGAGAGACACAGAGAGGGGCAGAGACACAGGCAGAGGGAGAAGCAGGCTCCCTGCGGGGACCCCGATGTGGAACTTGACCACAGGACCCTGGGATCATGACCTGAACTCAATCACTGAGCCACCCAGGTGACCCTAAAGTCTTGTGCTTTTATATTAAGCTAACAACAGGGGTAATTGCGGAGAAGTCCCTAATTTGTGGGGTGGGTAAAGGCAGAGAGGAATTACTTTTACAAGGCCTATTTGTATAGAATTCTCTAGGTCTCAACTGGGGTGGAGAATGTGACTCTCCTACTGGCCCAGGGTTAGTGTCTGGCACAGGGGACATTTTCTCCCCTGTTCTCAGGAAGCAAATAGGACTTTAAGTGGCCTTCTTGCCTCTTTTATTTTGCAAGTGCTATTAGTTCAAAATAATCCTTACACTAACGGGGCATATTTTGGGGTGGCACATGGGGCACCCTTCAACATACACGCATGTATTTACACCTGTATTTCTTTAACTTTTGTGTGTATAATAATACTCGTCTGTCACAGAAAGGCAAACAGTGTGACTGCATTCCTACCTGGTCCCTGGGGTAGTAAATTCATAGAGACAGGGGTGCCCGGGTGGCTCAGCCAGTTAAGCTTCCAAACATCAGCAGGGGTCCTGGCTCAGCGGGGAGCCTGCTTCTCCCTCTGACCCTCCCCCTGCTCATACTCTCCCTCAATCTCTCTCTCTCTCAAATAAATAACTAAATCTTTTTAAAAATTCATGGAGATAGGGAATCCCTGGGTGGCTCAGCGGTTTAGCGCCTGCCTTTGGCCCAGGGCGACATCCTGGAGACCCGGGATCGAGTCCCGCGTTGGGCTCCTGGCGTGGAGCCTGCTTCGCCCTCTGCCTAAGTCTCTCTCTCTATGTCTATCATGAATAAATAAATAAATAAATCTTTTAAAAAAATTGATAGAGACAGAGAGTAAAGGCTGGGGGCCAGGGGCTGTGGGAGTGAGGAATCAGTGGCCGCACAACGACGTGAATGTACTTGTGTCACTCAACTGTACACTTAAAAAACAAGTAACACGGGGCAGCTCAGCCGGTTAAGTGTCTGACTTCAGCTCAGGTCATGATCTCAGGGCCCCGGGATGGAGCCCCGCTCAGCAGGGAGTCACCTTGTCCCCCTCTTTCTCCCTAGCCCTCTCCCTCTACCCCGTCCCCTGCTTCTGCTCTGGCTCCATCTCTCTCAAACAAATACAGTCTTTTTTAAAAAAAGAAACACACAATTAACATGGTAATTTTATATTTGTATGCTTTAACATAATAAAAAAGATTTAAAAAATAAAATAAAAAAGATTTTTAAAAGATTTTACTGAGGCGCCAGGGTGGCTCAGTCGGTGGTGGCCTTTGGCTCAGGTCATGATCCCTGCATCCTGGGATTGATCCCCCATGGGGTTCCCTGCTCAGAAGGGATATTTATTTATTTATTTTAAAAACGTCTTTACAGTTTGAGAGGGAAGAGGCAGAGGGAGGAAGACTCTCAAGCAGTCTGAGGGAAAGGGAGATAGAGAGGGAGAGGGAGGAAAGAAAGGAAAGATGGAAAGAGATGAGGAGAAAGAGAAAGTCAGGGTGTCTCCAGCTCAGGCACGGATACGTTATTCCTGTGACTTGGAAGAATGTGCTGGAACAAGTGGAAACACTTAGACCTGAATCCATGGTAAACTCCCAGGTGCAGCTTCGAATATGGAAGAGAGTTCCCTGAGCTCAGTTTATCAATGGGACAAAGGCGACAGAAACTGCCTCCCATCTGCAGGGACCCGCCGGGGGAAATGCACTGTCTATAAATAGCTGAGAGGCTTGCACTGGATTCTGGCCTAAGACCTAGTCAGCCTGGACCCCCGGGGGGCTCAGTGGTTGAGCGGCTGCCTTGGGCTCAGGGCGTGATCCCGGGGTCCTGGGATCGAGTCCCGCATCGGGCTCCCTGCATGGAGCCTGCTTCTCCCTCTGCCTGTGTCTCTGCCTCTCTCTGTGTCTCTCAGGAATAAACAAATTTTCTTTCAAAAAGAAAAAACAACAAAAACAAAACAATACAAAACAAAACAAAACAAAAAAAAACAAAAAGAAAAGAAAAACAGAAATAGGCTAGAGAGGTGTCCTTCCCGCATTTGAATGGCCCTGTACAAAACCACGCAGCCCCTGCATGGTCTTCCCCGGGAACCACAAACAAGCCGGAGCCCCCAACAAGCTGCCGCTGGCAGAGCCTGGGATCTTCAGTGCCCACGACACTGGACACTGGGACAGGGACGGGGGTACAGTGAGTTCCTTTGCATTGACCCCAGTAGCTTCCCGAAGGAGGCCGGGGGCGGGCCGCTCAGTCTGCTCACCCCTCCTCTTGAGGGTCATGGCAAGTGAACCCTGTGGCCATGAACTGCCAAGGGGTGGCGGTGGCTTCCTAAGCAGCGGAGGGGGCTGGCTCGTCTGGGGGGGCCAGGAGTCTCCATGGGGGTGGCGGTGGCTCACGTCTGCACACTCGGCAGATCGCCCCATCAGGGGCGCCTGGTGGCTCAGGCGAGTAGGCGTCTGGCCTCAACTCAAGTCAGGATCCCGGGGCCCTGGGATGGAACCCACATTGGGCTCCCTGCTCAGTGGGGAGCCTGCTGTGCACCCCCACCCGATCCTGCTCTCTCTCTGTGTGTTTCTCATTCTGTACTCACTCAAATAATTAAATCTCAAACAAACAAACAAACAAACAAACCAACAAAAACGAAAAACAAAGCCCAGAACCCTGGTCGACAATCTGCAACACCCTGCGCATTGAGCACGTTTCCCCTGGGAAGTACAGCTGGTGGGGCGGGGGCGGGGGGGGGGGGAGGAGTGAGAGTATTGAGAAACAAACACATTCACTACTTCCTTGGAAATGAAAAAACTGCTCCCGCAAATATCATTCCGGAACTGATGGGAGGATGATGAACAGAGGAGAACAAGGACGCAGCAGGGCGCGCAGCTCTGAGCCCAGCTGAGACATGGGCCAGCGACCAGCGCCATAAGGGATCACGGGCAAACGCTGGGCCAAGCACCCAAGTCAAGCTGGGACTTGCAGGGCGGCCACGCGGGGAGAAATCTCCAGGCGCGAAGAGGAGCCCAGGGAAGGACCAGGGGCTGCCATCCCCGCCCCAGAGGCGGGGCCCAGAGAGTGGACACCCTGATGTGGGGGGTGGGCCCATCACCCTGGGACATCTCGGGCCCCTGGGCCCTGGGTTGGGAGTCCCCATGGCCTGGCCTGGCCCATGCCGGCCCCACCCAGCGCTGGGCGCTTCCCTGCCCTGTGGCGTAGGCTGAGAGGCTGCCCCTCTCTGGGCCTCAGTGTGCTCCCCTGTAAACTGGGGGTGCTTGTGGGCCCCCCCAAACACAAGTACTCGGCCTCCCTCTCCGAGGCCCTGGCTCCCAAGCTGTGCCCCACCTGGGTGCCTCGCGTGGTGGGAGGATGGAGAGTCTGGGAGGCCTGGGGGACAGTGAGGCGGTGGATCAGGTTCTGGGTCTGCTGTCACCACCCAGAGTTTCCACTGTGTTCCCTGCCCCAGGCCTCCTGCCTCTGCGGGGTGGGGCAGGAGTGGGAGCGGGGAGCAGGTGGCGCAGGTGGGGAGGAGGGCTGCTGGCTGCTAGGAGGGGTTTCTGCTCAGCTGCCCCACCTGCCTCTTCCCTGCCTTCCAGACCCATCTGCCAGCTCCTCCCTCTGACCCCACCCTTCCTATCCTGGAGCGCTCCTGTGGGGCCCGGGCTGTGGGGCTGGCAGTGGGCTGGGGTGGAGGGTCCCAGGCTGCTGTCATCCTCCTGGGTCTGGGTGTGGGCGGCCTAGGACAGCCGTCCCCTGCCGTCCCTGCCCCTGGGAGCTGGCTGGCTGGGAGGGTGCGGGCAGCCCTGGGAGGTGGAACAGGACAGAGCTCGGGAGTCTGGAGGGAGGGACAGACAGGGACACCTGGGGGAGGCAGTGGGAGCCAGAGGCACGGCCGGGGCTGGGGCCCAGCGCACCCTTGGGGACTGAGGCACAAGACAGACACTGCCCGGGCCGAGGGAAGGCAGGGCCACAGGGACTGCGGAGGCCGGGCCAGGGCCTCTGGGCATCAGCCTCCCCCTCTGAGCCCGGCTCCTTGTGTGCGGAATGGGGGCGCCGATGCCCCTAAGGCCGGGCTGAGCGCAGGGGTCCCGAGTGCGCAGGCGCGCCCCGACGCTGGGCAGTGGCCCCAGTTGGCAAGTCTGAGTGACTCCTTCTTTGGACCACGTTCCGGGAGCACTTCCTGGGTGCGGGCCTCTGCTCTGGGCCCCCGGGCCCCAGGCGCCCCTCAGGCGAAGCCCCGGCCCCTGGGAGCCCCTGTCCTGTGGCTGTCGGTGCGGGGTCAGGATTGGGGGGGGCTGAGGCGGCCTGTCGGGGTGCAGCCCAGCCCTGGGCGGGAGGTCCAGCCTGGGAGGGGGCCCGCGCTTCCAGCCCCCGGCGCGGCCCCTCGGGCCAAGTCTCCCCAGATAAAATGGGCAAAATACTCTCTTCTGGCTGCCAAGCTGCAGGAAGGGGGCTGCCTGGACGGGGGCTCCCCGGGTCCCCTCTGGCCCTGGTGGTTCCCTGGGATCTGTCATTAGGACCATTAGCTCAAAGGAGCAGGGAGTGAGGGGAATCCTGGTCCCCAGAGATGGGGTGCTGGGCCAGGTGGCCCCAGGGCCAGGGTCTGTGCCAGGTGTGGGTGGTGGGCGTGGAAAGGGGGGGGATGAGTCAGCCAGGCCTGCCACACCCCGCCTCATATGAGGTCCCAGCAGCCATCCCCAGCAGCGCCACTGCCTGCCCCCGCAGCCCAGCCATGGCAGGGAGCTCTGTGAGTGCCCCGGGGCCGGGGGCTTGGGGGGCTGGGGGGGCTTGGACCCAAGGCCCACCGGACTAGGGCAGGGGCTGGGCCCGCCTGAGGTGGCCTGTTGGGAAGGAGAAAGCGGGTGCCAGGGGTGCTTGAAGAGCCTGGGCTGTGGCTCTTGGGTTGACCCAGCCCGTCCCAGGGCTCCTAGTGCCCCTGGAGGCTCCCTCGGGGTCTCCCTGTCTCCACTGATCCGTGTCTCTCTCCACCTCTGCCGCTGCCTCTGCCTCTCCCCTTTCTCTCTGGGGCCTTTCTTCTCCCTGATTGTGCTGATCGGGGTCCTGGTCGCTTGCTCCCTGGGGTGACCCCTGTGCATCTCTCCCCTGCACCCCTGCTCCCCTCGGACTCCCCGCCGCTGCTCCTGCAGAACGTGCCCCACAAGACCTCGCTGCCCGAGGGCATCCGAGTCGGCACTGTGATGAGGATTCGGGGTGTGGTCCCGAACAAGGCTGGCAGGTGAGAGCCGGGGCCCAGCAGGGGCCCAGCAGTCGGGGTGGGAGTTGTCCAGGCTCAGCTCACCCCAACACTTCCAGCCCAGACCCGAGGATGCCAGGGCCACCTTTGTCCCCCAGGGGCTTGGAATCCCCAGACCTTGGCTGACTTTCTGGAATCTCAGGTCTTCACTCTGTGTCCCATGGCTGTGTACAGGCTGGGGTGCCCGTGTGTCCCTAGGAAACTGGGGCTCCAGGGCAATCTCAGGGTTCCTGCCTGTAGTCCTCCGCCTCCCAGCCGGAATCCCCAGGAACTCTGCAAATATGTCCTGTGATGGGGGGGGGGGGGTGCCTGGGGCATCTGGGAAACCCACGCAGTCAGCCCTGAGACATCGGGGTCGGCTACAGTAGGAGTTTGGGGAAACCAGGAATGATGGGGTCCATGGTATTGTTCCCAGCCTTGTAGGAAAGGGGATAGTGTAGGAATGGGGAGCACCCTGGCCATTGGCACCATGACTCACGGCAACTCTCAGAGGCTTTGGAAATCGAGGGGGACCCAGGCCATTGCACGGTGACCCTCGTGTGGTGGATGTGTCCACCTAGAAGTTTCTGGGTCCCCCGGAATCTGGGTTCCTGGCCGCAGTCTACAGCCCTCCCTGTGGTGTGCGCCGTTCCCGGTCTCTATATTGGTCCGTGCTCTGGTAAAGGGGAGCCAGGCCCGAGGCCCCTGAGGTCCTTCCGCACCCCCTTCCCCCCACCACCCACCAGGTTCTACGTGAACCTGCTGTGCGGCGAGGCCCCGGGGAGCGAGGCTGCGCTGCATTTCAATCCCCGCCTGGATGAGTCCACCGTGGTCTTCAACACCCTGGAGCAGGGCGCCTGGGGCCGCGAGGAGCGAGGCACGGGCATCCCCTTCCAGCGCGGGCAGCCCTTCGACGTGCTCCTCATCGCCACGGACGAAGGCTTCAAGGTGGGTCCCTGCTCCCCCAGGCGGCCCCCCCACCCCGAGACCCAGGCCCCGCCCGCAGGGAAGCCGGGGCGGCTGCCGGCGGAGGTGGGAGCGCAGCCAGCAGGGCGGGGTGGGGGTGGGGGTGGGCCCCCCTCCCCTCCGCTCCCCTCCCCTCCCCTCCCCTCCCTTCCCCTCCCCTCTCCCCTCCCCTTCCCCCTCCCCTCCCCTCTCCCCTCCCCTCCCCCAGCGCATCCGCACTGGTGTCAGAGGGCAGGGGCGTGGCAGGGCACGGAGCCGCGAGCGAGGCCCGGTGCCCAGGGCGGGGGTCCCCCAGCGGGGCAGGGCGCAGGGCGGGGGGCGACGAGCCCGAGGAGCCCGGCGGGGGGCGGGTCACGGCGCGGCCCTGCAGCGCGGCCCCTCGCCCCGCAGGCGGTGGTCGGCGACTCCGAGTACCACCACTTCCGCTACCGGATCCCGCCGGCGCGCGTGCGCCTCCTGGAGGTGGGCGGGGACCTGCAGCTCGAGTCCGTGAGCGTCTTCTGAGCCCGCGGCCGGCGCCGGGCGCCCCGCAGCGCAAATAAAGCCTCCGCGCGTGTGCGCCTGGTCTGCGTGTGTGTCCCCTGCGCGTCCACGCGGACAGCGGGCTCGAGGGGCGAAGGCCGCCGGGTCACCGCTGGCTCCGCGGCCGAGGCGCCACGCGAGCCCCGCTCTGGGCCGACGGCGGGGCCGGGAGGCGTCGGGAGTCGCGATCCGGGCGGGCGTGTGGGGCGCGTCTTCCCGGGCGGGAGTGCGGGGGCCGCCCCGGGGGCTGGAGCGCGCTCAGGCCGGCCCAACGGGGCACGATGCCCGCTCGCCGGGCCCCCGCGACCCCAGCGGACGGAGACGGGTGCTGCGCCCCGACGGGCCCCGGCGCCTGCCTCCCCGCCAGCTGTGCGCCCGCTGCCCCTCGGGTGCCGGCCGGCGGCTGGCGCGGGGTGGGGGCCGCGGGGGCGCCGCGGGGCAGACGCGCACGGAGCCGCCTCTCCCCGCCGAGCCGAGGAGACACGGCATCAGGCCCCGGGCCCCGCCGCGGTCCCCGCCCCTTCGCACCCTCCTTCCTTCTGGGCGCCTGGGCGGCCGGGCCCTGGCTCTGCCCGAGCGCCCTCGGGGGCGGGTGGGGGCCCCGCGCAGACGCCGTCACCCCCGGCAGGCGGCGGCTCCGATCGGAGGCGGCGGCTGGGTCCCCGCCCGCACTGGCCGCGTGCCCCGCTGTGGATGGAGCCAACCCGGGTGCGGGCGGCGCTGGTGCCTTCCCTCTCAGGGCGGTGGCCTGGGGTCCGCGCGGGCCCGTCGGGAGCCACGTCCCGGAAGACGCTCTGGCCCGGAGCCCGCCCGGCAGCCGGACCTCCCATCCCCGGGCCGCCCGGGCGGAGCCGTCTGCAACCACCGGCGCCCTAGGTCCTGACCGCGCCCGACCTCACATGAAGCGGAGCGAGCGTAGGATCGGAGTCTTTTCAGGATCCCGCTTCTGCCCCTGGAGATCCTTTAGGGAAAAGCACCCCTTCCCGGAGCCCTTGAGACAGTGTCTCTGGGTGGGCCCTGTAAGGAAGGGATCCCTCTCGCCGGGTGGACCAGAGAAAGTCTGAATTCCCTCATGGAACTAGGGAGGTCATTGTTGAATGACTTAGTGTTTATTTTTATTTGCCCGTTCAAGTACTTGTAATCAACTACAAATTTTATAGATATGACACATTCCTAGGGAACAAATTTCAGAAGTAATTGATGGAAAGGAAGAGCATTTATTGGCACAACTGGTAAAGGTAGTTGGGGTTTTTAGATTAGACCGTAGTGATCCATCCCAGCTAATTTTATCTATCTATCCTCTATCTATCAAATATTTTATTTATTTATTTATTTATTTATTTATTTA
Source organism: Canis lupus baileyi (assembly GCF_048164855.1). Classification (NCBI taxonomy): domain Eukaryota; kingdom Metazoa; phylum Chordata; class Mammalia; order Carnivora; family Canidae; genus Canis; species Canis lupus. The sequence continues at coordinate 114,804,290 of NC_132838.1, read as the reverse complement.
TTTATTTATTTGAGAGAGAGAGCAAGCAACCATGAGAGGTGGGGGGAGGGACAGAGGGAGAGGGAGAGGCAGGGTCCTAGCTGAGCGGAGCCGAGCTCACCACTTGATCCCAGGACCCTGAGATCATGACTTGAGCCGAAGGCAGATGCTTAAGGGCCTGAGCCACCCAGGCGCTCCCCTGTTAATTTTTATTATCATTATTTTTTATTTTATGAAACTTCAACATTTTAAGTAGGCTCCACGCCCAGTTTGGAGCCCGATGCTGGGTTGAACTGAGAAACCTGAGGTCAAGGCCTGAAACTCAGATCCAAAATCAGATGCTTAACCAACTGAGCCACCCAGGCACCCCTGTTAATTTCTTGATTTTCTTTTTTTTTTTTTTTAAAGCTTTTATTTATTTTTTCATGAGACACAGAGAGAGAGAGGCAGAGACAGAAGCAGGCTCCCTGCAGGGAGCCCAACGTGGACCTTCCGGGGTCTCCAGGATCAGGCCCCAGCCAAAGGCGGCGCTAAACCGCTGAGCCACCCGGGCTGCCCAGTTTCTTGATTTTCACCTTTGTCTTGCAGCAGACAAGCAGAATGGTTTTTTTTTGGTTTTTTTTTTTTTTTTTTTTTTTTTTTAAGATTTACTTATTTATTTATTTATGACAGACATAGAGAGAGAGAGAGAGGCAGAGGGAGAGGCGGGCTCCATGCCGGGAGCCCGACGCGTGACCCGATCCCAGGACTCCAGGATCATGCCCAGGGCCAAAGGCAGGCGCCAAACCGCTGAGCCACCCAGGGATCCCCAGAATGTTTTTGTTTGTATAAAATACACAATCAGGTATTTGAAGGTGATAAGGAAGCATGTTATCAACTCATTCTCCAATGCGTGTAGGAAGAAAAATTACTTTACAACGGTTCGCATAACAAAAAAAAGTATTTTTATACAAAATTTTAGAGCAGGTGAAACTACGTTGTAATGAGAATAGAGAGCCGATCACTGGCTTCCAGGTGCCAAGGGTGTGCTTGGGAAAGAGGATGAGGGACACATTCTGTGCCTTGACTGTATGACCAAGGGGTCATGCAACTATATGTTTTGCCAAAATTCATGGACTGTACACCTACAGAGGCTGAATTTTATTATTGTGTGTATTATAAAGAAAATTGAGGGATCCCTGGGTGGCGCAGCGGTTTAGAGCCTGCCTTTGGCCCAGGGTGTGATCCTGGAGACCTGGGATCGAATCCCACATCGGGCTCCCGGTGCATGGAGCCTGCTTCTCCCTCTGCCTGTGTCTCTGCCTCTCTCTCTCTCTCTCTCTCTCTGTGTGACATCATAAATAAATAAAAATTTTAAAAAAACATTTAAAAAAAGAAAATTGATATTAAAAACAACCTTAATAAGATTAATTAAAAAAACAGGGGGCACCTGGGTGGCTCCGTGGTTGAGCTCCTGCCTTTGGCTCAGGAAGTGATCCTGGAGTCCTGGGATCAAGTCCCATATCGGGCTCCCCGCTGCGAGGCTGCTTCTCCCTCTGCCTCTCTCTCTGTGTCTCTCATGAATAAGTAAATAAAATATATTTTTTTAAATGGGGTGCCTGGGTGGCTCCATCAGTTAAGTGCCTAACTCTTGGTCTTGGCTCACGTCTGGATCTCAGGGTGATGAGTTCAAGCCCTGAGTTGGGCTCCATGCTGGGTGTGGAGCATACTTGAGAAGACAAAATGAAGCCTGATTTCCCAGTGGTTTATTTTTTTTATTAAAGATTTTAAAAATTTATTCAAGAGAGACACAGAGAGAGAGGGGCAGAGATATAGGCAGAGGGAGAAGCAGGCTCCCTGCAGTGAGCCTGATGTGGGACTTGATCTCAGGACCTGGGGATCACGACCTGAGCCAAAGGCAGATGCGCAACCACTGAGCCACCCAGGTGTCCCTTGGGATCTGTTAGTATACATTTTTACTTGATACATATATTTGATATATTTATTATATGTGTGTATATATGTATTTATTGTCCATTTCATCACTATGAAATGTCCCTCTTTGTCTCTGGTACAATTTCGTTCTTTCTTTTTTTTAAAATAGGCTCCATGCCTGTTATGGAGCTTGAACTCATGACCCTGAGATCAAGAGTCACGTACTCTACTTACTGAGCCTGCCAGACACTGCAATTTATTATTTTTGTTTTTTAAAATATTTTATGTCTATCATAAAAAAAAAAAAAAAGGGATCCCTGGGTGGCGCAGCGGTTTGGCGCCTGCCTTTGGCCCAGGGCGCGATCCTGGAGACCCGGGATCGAATCCCACGTCGGGCTCCCGGTGCATGGAGCCTGCTTCTCCCTCTGCCTGTGTCTCTGCCTCTTTCTCTCTCTCTGTGTGACTATCATAAAAAAATAAAATAAAATATTTTATTTATTTATATATTTGAGAGAGAGAGAGAAAGAGAGAGAGCAAGTCCATGGGAAAGCCAGGATAGAGGCAACGGGGGAGGGAGAGGGAGAGAAAATCTGAAGCAGACTCTGTGCTGAGCATAAGCCTGACTCTGGATGGATCCCTCCACTATGACATCATGACCTGAATCGATGCTCAGAATCGGATGCTCGATCCCAGGACCCCGGCATGATGACCTGAGCCAAACACACACACTCAACCACCAAGCCACCCAGGTGCCCATCCCCATTTTAAAGATTTTATTTATTTATTCGTGAGAGATACATCTTTTAACATCTATTGTGTCTGATAGTAATTTTGTCCTTCTTCCTCTCTTATGGTTATTGTTGGTATGGTATATCTCCTTTTAAGTTTTTTTTTTTTTTTTTTTTAAGTAATGCCTACACCTGACATGGGGCTCAGACTCATGACCCCAAGATCAAGAGTCCCACACCTCTCAGACTAAGCCAGCCAGGTGCCTCCATGATTTATCTTTTCTCATCCTTTTACTTTCAGCTTATTGGTGTCTAAGATCTAAAGTGTGTTTTTATGGACAGCATTCACTTGAATCTTGCTTTCTAATCCAGTCTGATGATATGTTACTAATGGATTGCTTCATAATCAATTACCCAATAACTTAGCACCATAAAATTTTTACGATTTTACACAGTTTCTGAAGTTAGGATCCAGGAGGGGCTCACCAAGGTGGTTGTGGCTCTGATTTTTCCACGGAGTTACATTCAAGCTGTCTGTGGAGTTGCAGTCATCTGAAAGAGGCTTTCAAAAACTCTGGCTGTGGCCAAACCCACTAGTTGCCTGATTGGGTATGGCTCACAGGCTAATAGGTCGTACATTTTTAAATAGCTGAAAACAATAAAAAGAATATTTCATAATACTAAAATTTATATGAAATTCAAATCTCAGTGTCCATAACTCAGGTTTTATGGGAACACAGCCAGGCTCTTGCATTTCCGTACTGCCTAGTGGCGGCTTTTGGGCCTCTTCAGTGGAGTTCAGTGGCTGTGGTGGAGGCTAGATCCCTAGATCACCATGGTGGCCCTTACAGAAAAGGTTTGCAATCTCTGCGCAGAAGGCTTGACTCAGACTAGTGGAGCATCCTCAGGGGAGGCTCACACACATGGCTGTTGGCAGCAGTTTTCAGCTACTTGTCACATAAGCTATTACACACGACTGTTCCAGAAGTGAGACTCCTCCAAGAGGAGCGATCCAGGAGTGAGAGAAGCGGAAGTGTCTCTTACAATCTAACTTTCTGCCGTATTGTTAGTTAAACACATCAAGCCAGGTACAGCTTAGGAGGGGAGTTCTCAGGGGTGTGAGCACCCTTGGAGGCCACCTTGGTTGCTGACTATGGCAAGTCTCTGCCTTTTGATTGGAATGTTTATTTCATTTACATTTGATGTAATCGTTGATATAATTGGCTTCCTGGTTACCTTTTTTGCTATTCGTTTTTACTCTGTTAATCCTTCACTAACAGGAGCCTGAGTGGCTCAGTAGTTGAGCATCAGCCTTTGGCTCAGGACATGATCCTGGGGTCCTGGGATTGAGTTCCGCATCAGGCTTCCTGCAGGGAGCCTGCTTCTCCCTCTGCCTATGTCTCTGACTCTCTCTCTGTGTCTCTCATGAATGGATGCATAAAATCTTAAAAAAAAAAACATCCTTCACTATCTTCTTTGGTGTTAAACAATTTTCAGTGAACAATTCAAATTCCTCTACTGATTTTTTTTAGCAGTATTTTTTTGAAAGCTGGTTTTTAAGTGGTCATCCAGGGGTTACAAAACACATCTGAACTTATCACAGTCAACTGTATTTATTTATTTATTTATTTATTTACTTACTTACTTACTTATTTTTAAATGTTTTCTTTTTAAAAATACAGATTTTATTTAAAAAATAAAGATTTCAAAAAAAATTTTTTAAAATAAAAAATAAAGATTTCATTTTTAAGTAATCTTTGCACCCAGCGTGGGGCTCAAACTCACATCCCCAAGATCAAGTTGCATGTTTTACTGACTGAGCCAGCCAGGCGTCCCACTTACCACAGTCAAATTTAAGTTAATACTGCCTTAATTCCAGTGGAATATAGGACCTTTGCTCCATATATCTCTATTTCCCACCCCACTGTATGCTATTATTTTCAAATATATCACATACAGATATGTGATATACTCTACAACATAGTGTATTATAGTCTTAATTTTATACAATAATTTTTAAAAGAAATCAGAAGAGGAGCACCTGGCTGCCTCAGTCAGAAGAACATGCATGCAACTCTTGATATTGGGGTCATGAGTTGGAGCCCCACATTGGATGTAGAGATTACTAAGAAAAATAAACCAAAAACTATAAAGAAATAAAAAATAAGTAAACAGAAAAATATATTTATTGACTTAAAAAATATTTATCTGCATACTTGTACTTCCTGAGGCTCTTCGTTTCTTCCTGTGGATTTAAGTTTTTGCTTGAGGTCAGTTTCTTTTGGTGTGAACGACTTCCTAGAGAGCAGTTCTACTAGCAATGAATTCGGAGCTTTTGTTCACCTGAGAATGTCTTTATTTTGCTTTCATTTTGAAATACATTTTGTTGAATATAGAATTTTTTGTTAACAGTTTTATTTTTCTTAGCAGCACTTTGTTTTTTTTTTTTTTAAGATTTTATTTATTTATTCATAGAGACACAGATTGAGAGAGAGAGGCAGAGGGAGAAGCAGGCTCCAGGCAGAGAGCCCGACATGGGACCCGATCCAGGGTCTCCAGGATCACGCCCTGGGCTGCAGGCGGCGCTAAACCGCTGCGCCACCGGGGCTGCCCTCTTAGCAGCACTTTGAATCATTCAATTACTTTCTGACCTTCACTGTTTCTACAAAAGTTAGCTGTTAATTGTACTGCTGTTCCCCTCTATGTGATGAGCTGTTTTTCACTTCCTGCTTTCAAGATTTTCTGTGTCTTTTATTTTATTCCAGCAGTTTTGTCTATGATGGATCTAGGTGTGGATCTCTTTGTGTCTATCCTACTTGTAGTTCATTGAGCTTCTTGGATCTATAAATTAATGCCTTTCATGAGTTTTTGGTAAGTTTGCAGCCATTATTTCTTCAAACATGTTGCAGCAGTGATAGAAAACTACACATGACCCCTCCAGCTTTTCTGGGAGGAGCTCCAGGCTGGCCCCTCCAGGCTCTGCTACTGATTTGTCTCTCCACTGCCATCCCAGGGGCAAAAGAGAGTAGTCTCCCCTCCCGTGTGGCCAAGAAGGAGGAAAAGAACATCTCAGACTGGAGGCTGCCCAGGTCAGCCCTCATCCTTTCCCAATCTCCTCAGCATCCATTCCAGGTCTGAGGGCCTACAGTACATCCTTGACCAGTGTTTGCCAAAGAGGCAGAATCATCTGTAGAGTTTAAGAAAAATATTGATCCCTAGGACCCACTACTGAATTACTAGGCTAGAACATATGAAATTAGTGACTTTTAGTCTACAAAAAAATGGCATATTTATATGGCTTAACTTAATAATGGTCTGGGTTGGGGTCAGGTATCAATATTTTTTAAAAGCTCCCCAGATGACATCCAAGTTTGAGAATTAGATTAGAAGAATAAATGAGAAATTAAACTGAATGAATGAAGGAAGGAAGGAATAGACACCGAGAAATGCCTGAATAATGGCTATGTGAATAAGTGAGTGAGTGAGTGAATGAATAAAGAAATGAATGAATGGGTGAATTAAAGTGTAAATAAATCAACACATGATTAAATCAACAAGAATGACTATGGGAGGCCTGGGTCACCCAGTGGTCGAGCGTCTGCCTTTGGCTCAGGGCCTGATCCCGGAGTCTGGGGATCAAGTCCCATATTGGGTTCCCTGCATGGAGCCTGCTTCTCCCTCTGCCTGTGTCTCTGCCTTTCTCTCTCTTTCTGTCTGTATTTCATGAATAAATAAATAAGATCTTAAAAAGAATGACATTGTAAGAAGATAATTGAATGGATGGCAGATGGTTATGGAAGGAGGGAGAGATGAAATGAGAGATAAATGCACAGACAGTTGGAAATGGATGGAAGTGTAGTTCCTAAAGAGATGGATGGATGACAGGATAGAGAATAAGGAAATGGATGGCTGAACAGAGGGATGAATGGGCATATGGAGGAGGGATGGATAGATGTGATGGAAGACAGAGATTTGCATGGACAAACGGAAGAATGAAGAGATGAATACGTGAATGAGAGCTGGATGTAAGGACAGCTGAATGGAAAGACAGATGGATGAGTAAATACATGAATGGTTAGATATTTGTTGTTATTGTTGTTTTTAAGATTTTATTTATTCATTCATGAGAGAGAGAGGCAGAGACACAGGCAGAGGGAGAAGTAGGCTCCCTGCAGGAAGCCCAATGTCCAGGATCCCTGGACTCCAGGATCATGCCCTGAGCCAAAGGCAGATGCTCAACTACTGAGCCACCTAGGCTTCTCATGGTTAGATATTTGAATGGATGGATGGCCAGATGAATGGTTGAAGGGTTGGAGAGCAAACGAATGGACAAATAGCTGGATAGGTGGAGAGCTAGATACACAGGTGAATGGATGGACAGTGGATATTTTAAAAAAGATTTTATTTATTTATTCATGAGGAACACAGAGAGAAGCAGAGACATAGGCAGAGAGAGCAGCAGGCTCCTCACAGAGAGCCCGATGTGGGACTCGATCCCTGGATAGGGATCATGCCCTGAGCCGAGGCAGATGCACAACTGCTGAGCCACCCAGGAGTCCCTTTTATTTTTTTTTATGTTTTAGGTTTAAAAAAATTAATCTCTACACTCAAGGGTTGCACGCTCCACCAACCAAGCTAGCCAGGTGCCCCTGGTTGGATGTTTAGATGGATGGATGAACATATGCTTAGATGGATGTTTGGAGACTTTGATGGGCTTTGAAATGGATGAATGGAGAGCTGGGTGCATGTATGGATGGGAAAATGGGCTGTAGAACAATTAAGTAAGTGTGGAGCCAGACCACCTTGATTTGAATCCTCATTTTGCCACTGGTGGGTGATTTGCCTTATTTTAATTTGCCTGTTTCCTCATCTTTTCCAGAGGGATGATAATAATAGTTCCTTTCTCCTGGTGTTTTTGTGAGGACTGAATGAGCTGATACACATAAAACCCAAGATCTGTGTCTCAGATATTCCTAGATTTATTGTGATGGGAGGATGGATGCACAGATGATTGGATGGCTGAATGGACAGTGTATGACCAAATCAAGGAAGGAAGGAACAGTGAGGGAGGTGAATGGAGTCATGGACATTCATGAGACACCCACAGGCATTTTATTAGGGCCTTAGGAAGGAGTCCTATGGAATCTTTCCCTCTGTGTTCCCAAGGGTTATGGCCCTGGGAATAGGTTAGACTTGGATATAGGACAAGGTGACATCACCGCTAATCTCCAGCATGTCCACGTTCTGGAGGGCCAAAAGGCGATGGGAAAAGTCGAAGAGATGCTGGCCGTTGGCGTAAACCTTGAAACGATCCATGCCACAGCGAATGGACAGCTGCAGGGAGAGGGCAGGCTTGAGGCCAGGGCCGGGACAGAGGCTCTGGAGAGAAGAGGAGTGGGAAGGAGACCCCAGACTCACATCAAAGAATTGCCCAGGAATAAATGGGTTGTAGGAAAGCTTCCTGTCCTCAGATCCCCATGAACCGTTCAGACAGCTGTTCCGAACCACAAGACCCTCGGTCAGACGAGGGTTAATGTGCAGAGCCAGGTCCCCGGAGGATTCCACCATGAAGTTGATGACAAAGCTGAAGGCAGAGAGTAAAGGAGGTGGGAGTCAGATGGGGGGTCAGCACTGGTTCTCCCAGGGAGGTGATGGGGGCCCAGACTCCTGGGTCTGAGGGAGGAAGGGGGCCGAGGACTCCCACCTTGGTCTAGATTGGGTACCTTTTGCTTGTGAAGGGTACGAAGCCCTTGATTATGACTGTTCTTCGGACTGTAAGCCCTCCTTGCAATCTCTTCCTAAATGGCACAGGCTGGGGGAAGAGAACATGAGGTCCTGTCATCCTCAGGTCACCAGAAGCCAGGCAGGGACACATTTTCAGAGATGGGTGCCCACTCCTAAGAAATGTCCCCAATCTCCATCCCCTCCCCGCTCTGGCCACCAACTCCACCCTCTCGCTACCTCCCAACCCCCCCCATTGGTTCCCACTTCCCCACAAACTACCCACCACAGATCCCTAAGCCCCATAGAACACTTTACCGGGTTGAAGACTGGGGGTCCCTCCATGGTCTGTGAAGTGAGGAAGGAGAGAGATTACTCTGTAACATTCGACACATATTTACGCCACACCAACAACATGCAGGCATATCTCTGGGTGCTGGACTGGTACGACTGGGGCCCAACCTCCTTGACTCCGTCCCACTTCTCACCACCCCCTCCCCCACCAGGTGGTCCCACAACCTTCCCACTTACAGGCAGGCTACTTGGCTGCTGCTGGGTGTGTCCAGGACCCTACACAGACGGATGGAAGGCACGAATGATGAGGAAGTCTGGGGGTCCTTCGGCTGCCCCAAGACCTCCTCACACCACCAAACCCCTGCCACAAGGAGAAACCCCTCAGCCATCAGTAGGGACTTCCTGGGTAAGCCAGAATTCCCATGTGTGTCTGTAGACACAAAGGCAATGTATGAAGGCAGGCAGGCAATGAGGGAGACCCCAAAACTAGGCCCTGGAAGGTGTCAAGGATGCCTGCCCAGGGTAGCCCCACCACCACCATCTAAGGGAACTCTGAGGTCAAAGAGCGGCACTAGGTGGCTTATTAATGGAGCTGAACTTGCCATATTTAGAGAACTCCAGTGCACAGTGACACTCACTCCACCCCTTTGGGGCAAGCCTGGCAAATGCTATTCTTGTACTCTCCCTTATCCTGCTTCCTCCTGCCAGGGAGCCCCTCATCGCCCATCTCCCTGCTGCCCCTCCACCTGGAAGCTTCTATAAAGCCTGTGCTCCTAAGAACATCTCCCCAGCCCACACCACAGGCAGCCCTGCTCAGCACCCTGGGTGCTCGCCGCTGGGGCTCTGGGGAGCCCTGTCTCTCCCCCATCAGCCTGAGGCTCTCAGCCTGCGTGGGGCGCTGATCCTGGGCCTCAGGCTCCGTCTCCCTGTCTGTCTCTGGGTCTCTCTTGTCGGTGCCTCCACGCAGGCGCAGCAGGAAGGCCCAGCCCTACATCACTGAGAGCCGCCTTTCTGCCTTGACTTCTATTTTCAGCCTGCTGTTCTGAAGGCCCTTCAAAAATAGCCTTATTGTGGGATCCCTGGGTGGCTCAGCGGTTGAGCATCTGCCTTTGGCTCAGGTCATGATCCTGGAGCCCCGGGATCGATTCCCCCGTCGGGCTCCTGCATGGAGCCTGCTTCTCCCTCTGCCTGTGTCTCTGCCCCTCTCTCTCTCTGTGTCTCTCATAAAAAAAAAAAAAAAAGCCTTATTGTCCTTTCTCTCGTTCAAATGCTGGATGAGGGGGATCCCTGGGTGGCTCAGCGGTTCAGCGCCTGCCTTTGGCCCAGGGCGCGATCCAGGAGTCCCGGGATTGAGTCCCGTGTTGGGTTCCCGGCATGGAGCCTGCTTCTCCCTCTGCCTGTGTCTCTCTCTCTATGTCTATCATGAATAAATAAATAAATCTTAAAACAAAAACAAAAACAAATGCTGGGTGAGGATGAGTGTCGATAGTACAGGTGAGCACTCGTAGGCCTGGGGCCTCCTGTTGGATGAAGACATTCCTGCTGTTCCTTCATCTGGGAGGCAGAGGGGCCCCGCTGAGCGCACACACACACCCTGCTTGTGTGTGATCTGTGGCTCTGCCACCTGCCAGCTCTGTGACCTGTGGCAAGTTATTTAAACTCGGTTCCCAAATCTATAAACCGGGGCGCCTAGGGTCACCAGAGGGCTCCCCTGTCCATGGAGGTGGGGGCCTTACAGGTTGGGGGGTGTAGAGCCCTCAGCTGAAGGACAGGGTGGGAGTCCAGGGTTTGGGCGTCTCTAAGTGCTCCCGGGGCTGTTCTGGTGGCTGGCTGTCCACTGAGGGCCTGGGATTGGGGTTCCTAGGTGGCCGGGTGCATGTCTGCCCAGTGGTCACAGAGGCCGCCCGGTCATTTCCAGGGGCGGGGGGCTGGCCCCCAGCCTCGCCAGCAGTGGGTATCATGTGCCTTTCTGCCCGTGGGTGTGGAGCGGGAGCTCATTGCGAATTGAAGTGGGTTTCTCCGTGATTAGGCGAGGCAACTTCTCGTGAACTCATCTGCTATCCCTGTGGCTTTCGAGCCTTCTGATCTATGCCTCCTGACTCAGCTTCCCGCCTTCCTCCTCCTCCAGGAAGCCCTCCCTTTAGACTCCCCAAACCTGCCCTAACCGCTTGCACCCAACACCATCCAGTGGAATGTCTGCCTTCCGAGTGGACTGTTGGTTGCCTTGGGGTCTGTGGCCCAGCTAGCAAAGGGGCTGCCCCTGAGCAGGTGCCCCGGAAATAGACGAAGGTGGGAATGAATGACGGAGGGGAGAGGGCACACAGGGAGGGAGATACCACACACCTGACCCAGGGGCTGGGTGCCGCCAATGAAATTGATCGATTGAAGCTCCACGTCCCCTTCCACTTGCAGGTGGGTGACCAGCTGTAGGGGCAGCCGGTGCCCGAACTCATAGAAGGGATTTCCATTTACGACCACCTGGAGGGCAGAGGAAAGGGCAGAATCAGCACCCGTGACCTTGGGAAGGCAGAAACAGGAAGTAGGGAGCAGTGATCATTTTAACTTGGGAGTCCAGTCTTGGAGGTGATGGATGGCCACAGTCAGGAATCTTGGAGTCTGGGGCACCTGGGTGGCTCAGTGGTTGAGCCTTTGGCTCAGGTGGTGATCCCAGGGTCCTGAGATCAAGTCCCAGATCGGGCTCCTCACAGGGAGCCTGCTTCTCCCTCTGCCCGTGTCTCTGCCTCTCTCTCTCTGTGTCTCTCATGAATAAATAAATAAAATCTTAAAAAAAAAAAAAAAGCTCACAGATTGGAGGACGGAAGAGAATGGAGATATTACTCAGGATAGCAGTAAGGAAAGAATCAAGTCTGAGTCCTGGTTTGGGCACCAAATAGGTCAGGGCTGAGTCTGGCTCTGACGTGTTGGTTGTCTGACCGACCACACAGAAGATAAGTTACTTCAGCTCCCTGAGCCTCTGTTTCCCCGTCTGTAGAATGGAGGCTGGCTCTGGTCTGGGCTTATTGGGAACATTAAACCCCCCCAGATAGGCATGTCAAAGGCGTTCTGGAAATCCTGTGTAGAGTCTTGCCTTGTTATCATATCTAAGTGTCTTTCGTGTCATTACAGCTCTACTTAGAGTGCTAAGCAGCGGGCATGGGGCTGACAGCAGCTCCGAAGGACTGGGTGCTTCTCACACACTAAACACTGCGTGGTGATAGCAACCTGGTGATTCTCTCTTTAGCCCCATAAGGTGGGACAGGGGATTGTCCCCATTGTTCAAGAAAGCAGAGTCTCAAAAAAAAAAAAAAAAAAAAAGAAAGCAGAGTCTCCAGGTGGTAGAGTGATCAGCCCAAGGTCACACACTGGGAAGTGGCAAAGCCCAGACCTGAGTCCTTGCCAGTCCTTTGCCACTGCAAACAATGACGTTAACCTCTGCTGCTAAGGCCAGGAATCCGGGTGCCTGTATGAGGGCAAATAAAGTCCAGGTAGGTTCTCTAACCCCATGATCCCCCTCCAGGAGACTCCCTGCATCGTCCCGCAGAAGGGAATGTATACAAGGATGTCGCTGGAGTGTCACTGAGGGGAACCAGAGGCAGGGATGCAGGCAACCCAGAGCAGGGATGCAAGGAGGCCCACACTCTTGTGTACACAGGTCACACATTTTTAAAATGCTGGCATGGTAGGAATCAATCACGTGTGGGACTTATCCAGAGCCTGATTCCAAGTGTAGAAAACAACAAACATCAAGGTATTTATGGGATGACAGGACCGCTGACTAGATGCGGGGGCCCTGAAAAGAATGGCCAATGTTTTGGGTGTGGTAATGGCATCGTGACTGTGCTCCTGAAAATAAAAAATGTATGAATAACATGATAGATTTGGGATTTGCTCTTAAATTGGATGGGAGGGGAAATGTGAGAGAAGGATGACAGCAGAGGGACCTGGAGCTCATGACCACCGAAGTTTCCTTCTCTGTGTGTTCAGAGTTCGCCATAAGAAATAGGAAAATTAGGGGCACCTGGGTGGTTCGGGCGATGGTTAAGTGTCTACCTTGGGCTCAGTCCTGGGACCAGCCTCACCTTGGGCTCCCTGCTGGGTTCTCTCTCTCTCTCTCTGCCCTCGCCCCCAAGCTGGTGCGCTCTCTCTCTCTCTCTCTCTCTCTCTTTTTAAGATTTCATTTAATTATTCATGAGAGACAAAGAAAGAAAGAGGCAGAGACACAGGCAGAGGGAGAAGCAAGCTCCATGCAGGAATCCCGATGAGGAACTGGATCCGGGTACTCCAGGACCATGCCCTGAGCCCTGAGCCGAAGGCAGACGTGCCCAACCGCTGAGCCACCAGGCGTCCCCTTCTCTCTCTCAAATAAATAAATAAAATCTTTAAAAAAAAATAGCAAAAATACACATTTTGCAAGAACACAGAGGAACAAGGTGAGACACATGCAATCTTGGCCGTTCATGGTGGAGGAATAGGAATGAGAAACGAGAGGGGAAATTTTTGTTTTTTTGGAGAAAAATGTTTTCACAGGCAGGAAGGGAGGAAAAGAAAAAAGGGAGGTGGGAAGGGTGGCGGGGGAGGGAAGCAGGGCAGGGGCGGGGCGGGGGCGGGACGAACGGAGGCCCCGCCCCTGAGCTCAGACCTCATAGGGCTCCGCGGGGAGGGGGCGGGGCGGGGCGGGACGAACGGAGGCCCCGCCCCGAGCTCAGACCTTGTAGTGCTCCGCCAGGACCATGAACACCAGCTCGAAGTGGGTGCCCTTGCGGAAGGGCATGCTTCTCTTCTTCTCCTCGCTGCCCCACTTGCCGCCCAGATGCGAGTTGAACACCACCTTGTCCCAGCCATCAAAGCGGGGATTGAAGTGGAAGGCAATGTCGGAGCCCGGGTGCGCCCCCGCCACGAAGTTCACGCAGAACCTGGCCAAGAGACAGGAAGGGCCGTCCCCCTGCAGGATCCCGCCTGCCCAAGCAGAGGACCCTCCTCCGGGAAGCCCTCTCTGACCTACCCTGTTCCAAGGTCCCAGAACAGGTCCCTGAACTGGGCGGGAGGGGGGTAGGGCGCCACGACAAAAAGGGGACAACACATTAGGCACTGTTGACCCAAGAGAGGAGGGGTGGGTAGTGGTCCTGAAGTCCAGGGGCAGATTCCCACCGCAGCGCATTCCCTCACTCTCTTTCCCTACCAGGCCGCCGTGCCCCCAGCCTCTCCCAAGTTTGCAACTGAGACTCCTGCATTTCTGCGTTCACCACGGGTCAGACACTGTCCTAGGAACCCTACATGGGTGGGTTCAGGTCTCTCTGCTCCCTCCCTGCCCCACAGGCCACTCCCCACCTGCAGCCGCGGGGGTGCGCAGTGAACACGTGGGTCAGAGCACTACCCTCATGCCCGCATCCCTGAAGTTATTCCAACTGGGCAAACACACACCCCCGTCAGGGCCTTCGCACTAGCTGTACTCTTTCTATCTACTGGCTCCCTCTCTCCCCTCCTTTGGTTCTTCGCTGAAGTGTTCCCTCCCCAAAGAGGCATTCCTCCTCTATTTAAATTTTTATTTATTTATGATAGTCACACAGAGAGAGAGAGAGAGGCAGAGACACAGGCAGAGGGAGAAGCAGGCTCCATGCACCGGGAGCCCGACGTGGGATTCGATCCAGGGTCCCCAGGATCGGGCCCTGGGCCAAAGGCAGGCGCCAAACCGCTGTGCCACCCAGGGATCCCGTTCCTCCTCTATTTAAAGGGACAATGCCACACCCCGCCCTGCCCCACATCCAGTCCCCATCTCCTTTCCCTATTTGTCTCCATTGTGCTTAGAACAACTGGACCCTGCAAATGTAATTTTTATCTTTCCTCCCTCCTCTCTACTAGGATGTTTGCTCCACGTGGGCAAAGGTCTTTGTCCTGCTGACTGCTCTGCCCCCAGTGCCTAGGCACATAGTGGGCACTTAGTGAGCAAAGAAACAATGAATAAAAAAACAACAGTGCCTTGAGTTCAGTTCAATTGTCATCACCAATTTAAGGCCACAAAAAAATGCTAAGACTTATTTTAGTCCTTACTTTCCAGTACTACATGTTTCACACATTGAATCCTCAAAACAATCGCATCTTACAGATGGGAAAGTAAAGCACGGAGAGGGACAGGAGCTTTCCCAGTCGGCGGGAAAGCTGTCAGTGACAGAGCTGGCCCGGCTCTGAGCCTGTGGGCTGAATTCATGCTGTCACACCCGTCCAATCCAACATCCAACTCCTGGGCTGCTCCCTGACCTCTTCCAGGCCCCCATGCACCCTGCTCCTGGTCACCAAGCCCCGGACATCCCAGGCTAGAGCAGGTCTTTGGCCATCGGGTACAGTGGCCCAGAGCCCCTTTCCCGAGCAGGGTGAGGAAGAGAAGGGCTCCTGCATTAGAGTGGAAGCCCCTCTCTGCAGCCCCCTCCTAGCCTGGTGTGGGGGAATGTCTTACCTCCTCATGTGCTCACTGGTAATTCCTTGGATGTACACAGACATCCCCACACTGAGACCTCCGGGGATGGGCTTGTTGTAGGGCAGAGTCTGTGGAAGGGAACTGGTGAGGCTTTACCCCTCATGGAGAAGTCCCCCCACTCTCATTAGCAAGGGAGAGGACATCATGGGTGAGGGATCAGCAGGAAGGTGGAGAGAGCCAAGAGTCAGGGATAGACATAAATAGCCTGAATGTCAGGGTGGGAGTTAAGTCAAGCTTCAGAGTCAGAATTGGCTACATCAGATTTGAGGGTGGGGTGGGTGCCTCCGAGGATCAGGGGGAGAGTAACTGGTGTGTGGGGGTCAGGGTGGAGCTAAGCCAGAACCTGCAGTTAGATCCTGGGTCACTGTCTCACCGGATTGTAGGTGGGCTGGTAGCCGGGTGCAGGGACATAGGCCATCTTGAGAGGCTGGGCTGGTGGCTCGTCCAGCGAGAAGAGATGCAGGAGCAGGGAATGGTGGTAGATGGCAGGTAGTGGGTGGCTCTTATACCTGAGGAAAAGGGAGTGGCTGGCAGGGCAGGATCCACGGGTCCCTCTTCTGGGTATCCCAGGCTCACATCTTTTTCTAGGGTACCCTCTGTGTCCCTTCTCTTGCTAGCCTCACTGGTAACCAGCCAGAACCTGGATTGTCTGGGCCGGGCTGGGGGGACTCAGGTCAGAGACCCCTCCTTTAGGCCTTTCTACAAAGAGGAAGTGCTAGTGAACTTTGGTCCTGCCAGAGCCTTATCAGAGCCCATAAAAGCCTACCCAGACCTTTGTTAGCAGAGGGAGGGTGAGATCAGGATGGTTGGGCAGGGCAAGACTGCAGGAGTGGCCCATGACAGATGGGCAATGTTAGGAAGTGAAAGGAGGGAGGAACTGGGTGCTCTGGACACCCCTAGGAACTACAAAAGCACCTACATTTATTGCACGCCCAACCCATGTACATTAGACTATCTATAGTGGCTTAAAAGATGATTTCTGGAGCCAGATCTTAGGGGTTCAGATCTTTCCTGGGCCACTTCCTGACTGTTTAGTCTTGGGTCAGTGCCTCAACCTCAATTTCCTCATTTGCCCATCTGTAAAATAGGATTTTAATAGTATCAACCTCCTAGAAGCCTTGAAAGGAATAACTAAGCTAATAATTGCTCAGAACAGGACTACTTGAGTATAGAAGGCACTAAAGTGATCATTGGCTTCTTGCACTCATTTCAAACATAAACCCAGGAGGTTGGGATTATATAGGGACATGAAAACCGTAAGTTTTTTTTTTTTTTTGGAAACCTTAAGTTTAAAGAAATGAGGCAGGGACATCTGGCTGACTCCGTTGGTAGAGCATGGGACCCCCTTACTGTCAGGGTGGTGAGTTCAAGCCCCACCTCATGCGTGGGGCCTACTTAAAATAAAAAATAGGGATCCCTGGGTGGCGCAGCGGTTTAGCGCCTGCCTTTGGCCCAGGGCGCGATCCTGGAGATCCTGGATCGAATCCCACGTCGGGCTCCCGGTGCATGGAGCCTGCTTCTCCCTCTGCCTGTGTCTCTGCCTCTCTCTCTCTCACTGTGTGCCTATCATAAATAAATAAAAATTAAAAAAAAAAAATAAAAGAAAAAATAAAAGAAAAATGAGGCAGTTGGCCAAGATTGGGTAGCAATGGAACTCTAGCCAGATGCCAGCGTCAGATCCAGCAGGCTGTGCAGTGAGTGGGTGCCAGGCAGGGCGCACACCGCCCTCGAGTCTGGAGCAGCAGGGAGGCCATCTGGAGCCTTCCAGCCCAGAGGCAGCCATGTGACTTTTGCTTGCTCGTGCCCGCCAGGCGTTCTGCCGGGCCTGGCCTGCCCGCTGCCAGCTCTGAATGGGCATCGCCTTCCCATTCCCATTGGTCAAATCTCCATCTGGAGCTTGGAGCCCGCAGGGCCATCCTGGCTCCTTTCGGCTTCCCCTCTCTTTCCAATACAGACACCAAGTTCATTAAGTTGCTTTATTGTTCGGGTGATGGTAAGTCAGTCCCTGGGCATAAGGATCGGTGTCATAATGTCAGAAACAGGGAGACCAAGGGAGAAGGCACTGGTGACCATCTTCACTAATCCTCCTTCTCTGCCCATGAGGAAATGGGCGGGAGGTAAGAGAAGTCCAGGCCCCAGGCCAGGCCCCGGGCCGCAGCGGCTCTCAGAGCTTAGAGAAGGTGATGCTCTTCAGTTCCTTCTTCTCCATGGCAGCCTGGACCGACTTAATGATGTCCTGGGTTTGCAGCATGCTCATGTTCCAGGTCGCCTGGATGAAGAGGGTAGGGGAAGGCTGGAGTCGGACCAATGAAAAGCAGGGAGGAGGCAGCAGCGCACCAAGCAGAGGACAAGGCCTGCAGAGGGCTGCTGGGACCTGACTGGTTGCTATGGGATCAGAGGAGGGCTGTGATTGGTTGGACGCAGAGCCTTACCATGTAGTTGAGGCCCTCGGTCACCGGATGGTTGCGCGAGTAGATGAGGTTGATCTTGGTGCTCTGCACTGCCACGGGGCTCTTGGTGGAAATCTCGGCCGCCAGGGTGAAGGCTGCATCAAGCATGCCCTCCTTGTCTGGGAACACCCGGCTGCCGATGAGGGGAACCCGTAAGTGGGGCAGAGGGGGAGAAGCGGCCAGCCGCAAAGGGCTGTTTCTCTTAAGATTTTTTCAAAGATTTTTATTTGAGAGAGAGAGGGAGCATGAGCAGGGGGGAGCGGCAGAGAGAGAGGGAGAAGCAGACTGCCTGCTGAGCAGGGAGCCCCACCGGGGACTCGATCCCAGGATCCTAGTAGGATCATGACCCCAGCGGAAGGCAGTCGGTCAGGGACTGAGCCACCCAGGCGCCCGAAGGGCTTTCTCCCATGGATGCATAAGTGGCCAATCACAGTAGAAGGCAGAAAATCCGCCGTGAAATGAAACAATCAGAGCAGCCGCTGGAGCGCAGACTGAAGAACTGACCACGCTGAGAGAGGAAGCCCCGGGAATCTGCGAGGATGCACACCCGCCGGGAAGCGCCCGGCCCCGGTTGCCCCTGAGCTGTCAACCAGCGCAGGCCGTGGCTCCTACCTGACCAGCCCACTGGCCAGGGCCTCATCAGCCATCATTGTGCGGCAAGTGAAGGCCAGCTCGTTGACCAGACTGCAAGAGGACAGGGTGTATCAGGGGGACGGCAGTCATCTTGGGCCCAGGACACGCCCTGCGGTCCCCTCCCTGGCTCCTCCACCCACCTCTGGTTTCCGATGATTTTGGGTAGTCGCTGCAGCGTTCCCACATCTGCCGCCAGACCTATGTCCACTTCCTGGGGGGAGGCGGGGGGGCATCATGTCAGTCCTTGGTCTGTGGCTTTACTGCCCCCCACCATGCAACCTCAGTGGCAGCAAAATTCTGCATATATGGCAGAGGTCCCACTCCACACCCACCTCAGAAACTGCCCCC
Source organism: Canis lupus baileyi (assembly GCF_048164855.1). NCBI lineage: Eukaryota > Metazoa > Chordata > Mammalia > Carnivora > Canidae > Canis > Canis lupus. The sequence goes on along the minus strand of NC_132838.1, from coordinate 114,785,751 downwards.
ACAACACCCCATTTCATTGCCATCCACCTGCTTTTGCCCATGTAGTTTCCTTCAGCCTAGAACCCAGCCCACCTCCCAGTTCCTCTGCCCTCCCAGCTCCTCTGGGTCGGCCACATCTATCTCCAGATGGAAGCCCTCAAACCCTGTCCATCTGACCCCCTTCCTGCCTCTATGGGCTCCATCGTGGCTCGGGTCCTCTCCAGCACTGATCCCAGCAGCAACCCCAGCCTCACCCCCACCCCCATACCTTTACTTACTCCAAACCCCATGTGGACAGCATGGCCTACCCTTGACTTCCTTCATGGCCAAAGTGTGACTTTTTTTTTTTTTTTTTTTAAGATTTACTTATTTATTTGAGAGAGAGAGCAGGGGAAAAGGCAAAGGGAGGGGAGACTCCCAAGCACACTCCCCACTGAACATGGAGCCCAATGCATGGGGCTCGATCTCACCACCCTGAAATCATGACCTGAGCTGACATCAAGAGTCAGATGCTTAACCCACTGAGCCACCCAGGCGCCCCCAAGGTGTTACTTCTTAAGGTTCAATTCTGTTTAACTCTTCCACGAAGCCCTCCCTTCTCACCCTCACTCTCACTCCCACCCTCTTAACCTGCTCTGTGGCTGCTTGGCTCCTGCCCTGCCAATCATCGCCCACCTCTGAGCAGGATTCCAGGAACCGGAAGCTCAGGAAGGCTCACCTTCACCTGGAAGAAAGCATCCTGGGCACAGTAGCGGATGTCACAGGCAGTGATGAGGTCCACACCTGCAAGGTGGAGGCCAGGGGGGTTAAACAACCGCAAGCACCGACCCCTCCTCCCAGGTGGTGCGTTGTGCCTCTGGGCATCGTTTAACTAGAGATTGATCTGAGGCTGGAGGTCACTGGCTGAGGCGGAGAGGCAGCAGCCAACAGGCACCCCGCCAGGGCGAGGGCCCGGATGGGTGGTGGGTGGCTGACTCACCCGCACCGATGCAGGCCCCATGGATGGCAGCGATCACTGGCTTCGGACACTGCAAGGGAACAGAAAGGGTGGTGTCAGGGCTGGTCCAGAGGAGATGGACAGGGTTGGGGAGGGGTACCCCGCCAGCCCCCCAGAGAACCTTCTCGATGACACTGAAGGTCTCTTGGTATCTGGTGATGAGGTTACGGAGGTTCCAGCTGGTGCGGGCCACATCATCTCCTTGGGGCTGAAGGATTTCTGAAGCCATGTCCATAAGGTCGATACCTGGTGGGGAGGCGTGAGGAGGACCCTGGAACCTCCCAGGCACCACCCTTCCCACTTGCCCCACCCCAGCATTACCCCCACTAGAGGTCAGAACTTAGCTTTAGCAGATTCGAACCCCCAAACCACCATGGGAGAAAGCCACTTGACACAGGACCTAGCAAGGGACTGCATCTTAGGTGTGAAATAAATAAAAGCTAGCATTTATAGGGTCATGATTCACTTTATTCTCACAACAACCCTATGAAGTGGGTCCTATTACTATCTCCATTTTACTGGGGGGAGGGTAAACTAAGGTACATGGAGTTTAAGCCACTTGCCCAAGGTCACACTGGCTTGTGAGTAGTGGCACGGGGTAAGCCCAGAACCATGCACTGGTTCCAGAGGTCACGCTTTTCACCATCGTGTCAGGTGGCTTAGGAGACAAGGGTTTTTGGCATGAGTCAACGGTGATGACTTTCCTCAGGAAGATTCAAGAGATGGAGCAATTTTTGTGGCTCCAACTGCAAGACGATCCCAAATCTGACCTTTCCTCCACTAATCATTCTCCAGGACCCCTGCTCTGCCGAAAATTGTTTCCCCTGGTCTCCCCACTCCCACCCCTGCCCTGACTTTTCCCCACAGCAGCCAAGCGAACTTGTGAGCACATCAGGGTCTTCTCTTCTTCCCACCCATCGCACTTACTTGGAAGAAAATACAAGGTATGTGCCAAAACCTTACCAGCCCTCATGGACATCGTTTCCAGCCTGTTCCTTTGGGCACAGAGGCCTCCGACAGCTGTTTCAACAACATCACATAGTCCCTTCCCGGGACTTTTGTTTTCCTACCTACAGGTCTCTGCCTAGGATAGTCCCTCCCTCTGTGGTGGTCAGAAGACTGACTCCAGAGGTGTCTGGGTGGCTCAGTAGTTGAGCATCTGCCTTTGGCTCAGGTCCTGATCCGGGGACCTGGGATTGAGTCCTGCATCGGGCTCCCCGCAGGAAGCCTGCTTCTCCTTCTACCTGTGTCTCTGCCCCTCTCTCTGTGTCTCTTGTGAATAAATAAAAAAAATCTTTTTTTAAAAAAGAAGACTGACCGCATCATTCTGTTCAGGCCACAGCTCCTCAGAGAGGCCTACTCCGCTACCCTGTCTAAGTAGCATTCCTATCACCCTTTACATCCCTGTTATCACATAATTGTGGGCTTCTCGCACTTAGGGCCTGTCTCCCTCTCTAGGATGTGAGCTCCAGGAGGGGAGTTTTGTCTTTCTGCCCACTACTGCATTTGCATGCCTAAACAGAGTCTAGTATACAGCAAGTGCTCAATAAGTGAACTACAGACAGCAATGCCCACCCTCATTGAGCAGGGGTGCACGAGAGGGAGTGGGGGTAGCGTGGAGGAGAGGAGGAGCAGAGGGAGAGAGGGAGAGAGAATCTTAACCAGGCTCTATACTCAGGGCAATGCCTGACACGGGCTCGATCTTACAACTCTTGGGATCATGACCTGAGCCAAAATCACGATGAGTCTGATGCTTAACTGACTGAGCCACCTAGGTGCTCCTGACAATGTGACTGTTGAATAGAGATCTGAAGAAGGAGAGGGAGGGAGCTCTAGGGATATCTGGGATTAGAGCTCCAAATGTCAGGAAGAGCCAGTGCAAAGGCCCTGTGGTAGGAATGCTCCTGATCTGTGTGAACAGCATGGAGGAAGTGGGCAACCAGGTGCGTGGGGCCTCACTGGCCAGGCGGTGGACTTTGACTTACTCTGAGTAAGACTTTGCTATGAGATGGTTCTAAGCAAAATCATCCCTTGCTTTCTTCCTCCTGGGGTTAATCATTCTCATCCTTTTGGCTCTGAACAAAGTTATTTGATAAAACTGAAAAACCGCTCCCATATCTGGCCACACCCCTGACACTTGGCGGTGGGGGGGGGGGTGTTTGTGGCCCCCAGGGCTTGTTTAAATAAGAGGGACCTGGAGCACCTAGGTGACTCAGTCCTTAAGCATCTGCCTTCAGCTCAGGTCGTGATCCCAGAGTCCTGGGATTGAGCCCACATGGGCTCCCTGCTCAATGGAAGTCTGCTTGAGATTCTCTCTCCCTCCCCCTCTGCCCCTTGGCCCCATTTAGACGCTCGCACTTCCTCTCTCAAGTATATAAATAAAATCTCTAAAAATAAAGAAATAAGAGAGACTTGAGGATTTTTGGTTCAGGGTATAGCTGAATTTGTGCAAGGTAAATACAGGTAAGACAGGACTCCCGTGTGACCTCGGCCAGGCCACTTCATTCTCAGGGCCTCAGGCTTCTTCTCCACAAAATGAGGGTAAAACCCTCCCCAGAGGTGATAGAGAGGCCAGGCCTGGAGGAGACAGAGCCCCAGAGGCGCTTCGCCCTGGGCCTGCCCTGTCACAGGGCATCACAGTTACCTCATGTGCCCCACTTCAGCGGAGGCCAGAAGTGCCCGCCGGCATCTCCTGGCTTTCACAGCGGGTCTGTGAAGCCTGTGTGACTCAACAGAACCCACGCTGGCTCCCAGAACAAGCCCAGCCTGGAAACTTGCAACACCTCCTATCCCTGGCTTTTCTGGTTTACCCACACCGCCCGGACCTGCACACCTGGGCTTCTGCAAACGCTTGAAATAAAGGACTAGACCATGGTACGAGGTGTCCTCCTCCCACCTAAGAACTGCTCATTGCAGACAAGCCCCCCATCTGGCTCCCCTGGGAACCTCGAAGTGCTCCAGATCTCATTCATAAACCTTACTCTGCTATTTGTTATTCTAAATAATAACGGCTCCATCAATAAAAGGTCTACACGTTTTAGGGGTGACTTGGTGGCGTTTTAGGGGTGCCTTGGTGATCGGTTTAAGGATCTGACTCTTGATTTCGGCTCAGGGCATGATCTCAGGGTCCGGAGATTAAGCCCCACGTTGGGCTCCCTGCCCAGTCTGCTTAAGGTTCTCTCTCTCCCTCTGCCCACCCCCTCCTGCTCTCACACTTACTCTCTCTCTAAAAAAAACCAAAAAACAAAAAACAAAAAAAATCCTAGCTCTGCCATTTTCCACTGTGAGAACCGGGCAAGTTTCTTCCTCTCTCTGGGCCTCAGTTGCTTCACACATAAAATGGGGGACGATAATTGCACTTATCTGGAAGGGTTCTGGGGAGAATTAATTAATATGTGGACAGGTCCAGACACTCTGCAGATGTTAAATACGTGTGGGCTACTTCCCTCCTTTTATTTATTTATTTATTTATTTATTTATTTATTTATTTATTTAATTAGTGGTTCTATTCTATCATAGGAACTACTAATTACATTGAGTTTCTTCTTTCTGGCCTTGCAAGTCTTGCTGTTGAAAATGAGAGCAGATGGCTTCAGCCAGTTAGGAACTGAGATGATGGCCCCAGGCCTGACACAGCCACTGATGAAGCCTAGTCTTTCGTTTCTCTGGCACGAGCTCCGTGAAGAGGAGGGCTGAGAACCAGGGGCTACCTTCCTGTTTCTAGGTCCAGGGCCCCCAGGAAGGGGCTTGCGCTGTGGTGTCTGTCATCCAAACAGATCAACGAGGGATCCCTGGGTGGCGCAGCGGTTTAGCGCCTGCCTTTGGCCCAGGGTGTGATCCTGGAGACCCGGGATCGAATCCCATGTCGGGCTCCCGGTGCATGGAGCCTGTTTCTCCTTCTGCCTGTGTCTCTGCCTCTCTCTCTCTCTCTGTGACTATCATAAATTTAAAAAAAAAAAAAAAAAAAAAAAAAAAAAGATCAACGAGAGGAGAATGAAGAGAGGGGACACGTAAAGATGTTAAGAGGGGAGACAACGAGAAATAGCCTGTTTACTGTCTGTCTTCCCCACTGAGCTGGCCACTCCGTGATGCCAGGGCCCGGGGCTGCCTCGGTCACCACTGTGTCCCCAGCAGCAGGCTGGGCCCTGTGCAGAGAGCAATGTACCCACCTACTGCTTCACTTCTGGAATGGAAGCTGCCCACATAGGACAACTAGCATGTTTTGGGTCGACAAGATATAAACCACCACCTGATGGCACAGGGTAGATTCTGGAGGAATTTGTCACTTAAAAGAAGGGACTAGCACCGTGAGAATTAGTTGGAGTTCTTTAAAAAAAAATTTTTTTTAAAGATTTATTTATTTGTTTGAGAGAGGGAGAGAGAAAGAACATGAGCGAGAGGGGCAGAGGGAGAGAGAATCTCAAGCTGACTCCACACTGGGTTTGGAGTCTGAGCGGGGCTCAAGTTTGCGGTCCTGATATCAGGACCTGAGCTGAAACCAAGAGTCATACCCTTAATCGACTGTGTCACCTAGGCACCCCGAGAGTTAGCTATTTTTAAAGTTTCTAGACTAAGGGGAGGCTGGAAGTTGTGCCTGAAGAACCAGAAAACAGAGTCCAGGGTAACCGTAGCTGCTGGAAAGTGAGGGGGGATATTCCAGAAAAAAGCGAGCCAGAGAAAGGAGCCCCAAATTCTATGGACCATCTCTGCCCAAATCTCTTGCTGACCCATGAACCATGCATGCAGCCCAGCAAGAGATCTAAAAACTGATTCCAACTAAGCTGCTAGAACAGGAAATTCAAGTCTCCAGAGGTAGAGAATAGGACCCAGAGTTTCCACATCGTCTTTCCATATCCCAATATCCAGGATACAACCCAGAATTTATTCCAAATGCAAACAAACAGGAGAATGAGACTCAGTCTTTCAAGAGAAAAGATAATGAACATAGACTGACCCCAATGTGACCCAGATGTTGGAACCAGGAGACAAGAGTTTTAAAGCAGTGGTTAGAACTAGGAGCAACAGTGCAAAGAACATGCTTGTGATCAACAACAAGCTACAGTAGAGAAACAGCAAATATAAAAAAAGAACCCAGTGAAAATTTGTGAACCAAAAACCACAGTATCTAAAATTTTAAAAATCACTGGATAGGCTTCACAGTAGAATTAGGATGACAAAGGATTCAGGGAATTTGGTCAATGGAAATTATCCAGCCTGAAGAACAGATGCGTGGGACAATTAAAAGTCCTAACAGACATGTAACTGGAAATCAGTGCGTGTGTGTTGAAAGCATGTTATTATAATACACTTTAGTGACATTAAAAAACAAACAAAAACAGACTGATAAGTTAAGGGCCTTGGTCAAGGCCACAAATCAGACTTCAAAGCTCATCATTCAGTCATGTTCTATTGGACTCATTTTGGTATTTGAATGTTTTATTTTTATTTTAAAGATTTTATTTGGGATCCCTGGGTGGCGCAGTGGTTTAACGCCTGCCTTTGGCCCAGGGCGCGATCCTGGAGACCTGGGATCGAATCCCACGTCAGGCTCCCGGTGCATGGAGCCTGCTTCTCCCTCTGCCTATGTCTCTGCCCCGCCACCCCCCCCCCCCGGTGACTATCATAAATAAGTAAAAATTAAAAAAAAAAGATTTATTAAAAAAATAAAATAAAGATTTTATTTATTTATTTATCTATTTATTCATTCATTCATTCATGAAAGACAGAGAGAGGCAGAGACATAGGCAGAGGGAGAAGCAGGTTCCCTGCAGGGAGCCCGATGTGGGACTCGATCCCAGGACCCCGGGTCATGACCTGAGCTGAAGGCAGATGCTCAACCACTGAGCCACCCAGGCCCCCCGTGGTATTTGAATGTTTTAAATTAAAGAAAGAAAAAGATACAAGTGGAAGTTAGAAGCTGGAACCCTAGTTAGGAAGCACTGCTCTAATGCCAGGAGCAGGGGAGACTGGCAGGGGTGAGGGTGGAGAGCAGCTGGTACCTGCAGTGAATACTTTTCCTGCACCAGAGATCACCACAGCCCGACAGTCAGGGTCTTGTGCTATCTTGTTGAAGCACTCCACCATCTCTCTGGGCGGGGCAAGGAGAGAAGGGCTGTGTCTTGGAAGGGTATCCCGTGCCCTCCTGAACTCTGTCCCCCACACCCCACTCCTGCCCACTCCCTCAGCCCCTGCCTCCTCCTGCAGGCAGGCCTCCATGATCCGCAGGCCCTACCTCCAGAAGGCCTTGTTCATGGCATTCCTCTTCTCAGGCCGGTTCAGCTGCACGTGCAGGATGTGCTTCTGGGCAGCTGTCACCCGAAGGGACTCATAGCTGTGGCCTGGTGCTTCTCTGGGGGCTGCTGTGGAGGCCTCATCTTGCGCAGCAGAGCTCAAGGGGCGAAGGCAAAGGCTGAGGCCCTGCGGGGTGGGCGCCACCAGTCCTGGGGAGATAAAGGAAAAGAAGAGGCTTTGAGGTGAGGACCCCAGGTTGGGGACACAGTGCCTTCAAGAGCAGAAGGACCCCATTTCCTTTCAGTGATGTTAGACTGGGGAACACGGGTCCCTAAGAAACCTGTTTAGGAGGATACAAACTTTCAGATTAGGAGGGCACTTATCAGTGGCCTCAGTGAGAGGACTTCTTCAGACCCTTGATCGTGGGGCTGACCCTACATGGGGAACGCGAAGCGACCCAATTGTAAGGCACAGGCTTACAGAATTAGGGCGCTCTTTGGTTGGGAGCATATGCACCCCCTGTGTTTAAGGTGCTCAGCCCGGCACCCGCGACAGGCCTCCCCATCCAATGGCGCTTATGACGGCACGACGGAGCAACGGACTCCAGAGGTCGAGGTGACTCACGCCGCATTAGCAGATCTCGGAGACTGCGAGAAGCCGCCATCGCTGCCGCCATCGCAACCCAGGAGCTAGCGGAACTAGCCCGACAGACAGGAAAAAGCCAAGGGGGCGGGTACGACGCCACCATGTTTGGCGAGGGCACCGATGCCGCAGCCTGATGGCGCTGGCGCCCATACCTCCGCCATCTTTATTAAGGGCAACCGGAAACAGGCGTTTAGTAATGCGCCCTTTGCCCCAGTGGGAACCTGGCGTATTGTTGCTGCTGCACGTTTCAGCCCAGCGCTGTTGCATAATGGTGGGAGACACCGGGGACTGTTGAAATGTTCAAGGACATAATGGCAGAGTAACTGCAGCCTTGCAATTTTGTCATCATGCACTGGGAACTTGTTAACTGGGGAAAAAAAAAGTTATCTAGTACTGAGCTTACCCTTGTAAGAGAATGAAAATATAGAGGAGCCAACATTGCGCGCTTTGCAATCTGTTTGAACTCGCACACCACCAAGAGTTCGCATTATTTTTGATTGTGCCCTGAGGAAATTGGAGCTTGGGGGAGGGAAAGTCACTAGTTGAAGGTATCTGGGCTTCAGGAGTGCCAAAGAGGGCATCTATGCGGCTCTGAAGTTCATGTGCTTAAAATAATTTCTTTAAAAAATAAAACTCCTCAGAAAAAGCCAGTTACCCAAGAACCTCAAAAGTGCCATAAAATTGCTTAAGCATGCTCTTTAGGGAATTGTGCACCAAGACAGAAGCCTCCAGGCAAATGGAATTGTAGGAAATACCTTGCCTTCTTAAATGTGTCATAGACGGGTTAAGCTCTTTTGGCAAACTTCCATCAACAGAGAACTGTTTATGGTTATTGGAAAACTTCCATCAACAGAGAACTGTTTATGGTTATCTATATAATGGGAAGCTCTGAAGCCACTGTGCAGACGCCAGGATAGGAAACAATTTTAAATTTCTTTAGAATTTATTTCTTATGATTTTATTTGAGAGCAAGTGTGTGATAGCACAAACAGGAGAGAGGGAGCAGCAGACTCCCCACTGAGCAGGGAGCCAGATGCTGGATCTCAAGACCCCGGGATCATGACCTGAGCTGAAGATGTTTAACAGACTGAGCCACCTGGGTGGCCCCTCTTTAGGATGTTTTAAAGTAATCTCTATACCCAGCATGGGGTTCAAACTCACAACCTGGAGATAGAGTCATATGCTTGACCAATTGAGCCAGCCAGGCACCCGAATAGAATTAGCATGATTGGTTGGTGTAAAAAAGATGGTTATATATGGCTGTTTGTGCATGGAGTACAATACATACACAGAGGATCTTCAAAACTGACAAGGGATAAAACTGGGTGCTGGGGGATCCCTGGGTGGCTCAGCGGCTTAGCGCCTGCCTTTGGCCCAGGGCGCGATCCTGGAGTCCCGGGATCGAGTCCCGCATCGGGCTCCCGGCATGGAGACTGCTTCTCCCTCTGCCTGTATCTCTGCCTCTCTCTCTCATTGAATAAATAAAATCTTAAAACAAAACAAGACTGGGTGCTGGGAGACAAAACGGGAAAACATTCTTACCCCCATGATTTACTTGAAAACAAATCCTAGAGGACTTAGAAGTTTATGGCTGCAAGGCAACTGTAGTTTCTCCTTTGCAAAGGTTGTTTGAAACCCTGGTGAAGCAGTTTGTTCGTTCCATAAATGCCATGTGACTTCAGATGTTAATAATCAGTTTAAATGACTTCACAACAAATTACCAAAGTGGGTTTTCTTTTCTAAGATTGTTTTTAAGAAATCGAACTCACAAGCCTGAGATCAAGAGTAGCATGCTCCACTGACTGAGCTCACCAGGCGCCAAAGTGAGCTTCCAGGTGCATATGCATCAAAAAGGCACAATGAGCTGACCTTTGCACTTGTTCTCTGCAGACGATTTCTTCCTTCCAGCATGAATCAAGGTCTTTAAAGTAGGTTCCTTCCACCTACAGCCCTCCCTCCCCCACGCCCCACTCCAACCATATACACATGTTCCCATTTACCACAATCTCAAGAGTTCTATCACATTGCAATTGTTAGCTTTCTAAAGTAGACTCTGCATCCAGTGTGGAACCCAACGCCAGGCTTGAACTCATGACCCTTGAAACCAAGACCTGAGATCGGGTCTGATGCTCAACCATCAGACTGAGCCTGAGCCACCCAGGAAGTATCTTTTAAGTCAGCAATTCCAGTGTTAAGAACTTACCTCCAGAGGAGTATGGGGAAGTTGGCTTGAGGTATTTGCATGCATATAGCAATGGTTTACAATAGCAAGAAACTAGATTTTCCCTTTAGGACCAGGGAAATTAGGACACATCCCCATGACACACTGCAGGGGTAAAGATAAGGAGAAAGCTCTGTAGGTGATACAAAACACTGTATAGTATAAAGGGTTTTGTTAAAAGTAAAACTTTGTGGTGGGAAGCACATCAAAAATTGTTAAAGGGGCTGGGAAGCAGAATTTCACTTTTTATTATAAGGTTGGAAAATAAAACCTCATAAAAGTATTTACTTGACAGGATTAAGGCTTTTTTCTTTAATCTCTTGAGGTTTTTAGTATTTTCAGCACCATTTACCTTTTAAGTGACTCTCCAACTAGATTCAGCTTGCTTGGGCAGGGTCCATGAAGACCACCAGACCTCCCAAGATTTTCAAGACTGCTTAATTGCCAGCAGCATTCCCAGGGCTGCGACGGCCTGGCCTGGCCTGGCCCGGCCCGCCGGCTGGGCCTGTATCTCCCAAGGGCCTGCAGCTGTGCTGTGTCCTGGCCTGCCTGCTCCTCCTCAAGAGACCAGGTGGGAGGGAAGCAGACACACCCTAGGATCCCAGTAAGCACGATGTTTATTTTCCAAACAATTTTATTGAAATGTGCTAAGAGTACACGGGCAGCACAAATGTATGAACAGGAAAAAAAAATCACATGTACAATAATTCTTTAAAAAGTGAAGGTTAATCTTGGGAGATATCAGGTCCCCTTCCCCTCCCCCTCCAGACTTCCAGCGTTTCCGTTATGGTTAAGCCCACTAACCTAGCATTTAAAAAAAGGAATACAGGAACTTTTGCAAAGGAAAAAAAAAGAAAAAAACAAAAAACAAAAAAACAAAACAAACAGCATAAAGGAAAAATGTTTTCCTGCTCAGATGGGACTCTTCCTGGGCACCTATTAGGAGGCGTGCTGAGCAGTGGAGAAACACAACTTCAGAGTGTAAGGGTATGGACCATCTGCAAAGGAGAACAAAGAGAGGTTTAGCTGGGCTCCCCTCCATTTCTGCAGTTTGACCACAGGGATCTAACCGGTCCCTGGTCACTGCCCACCATGAACCTCGCAAACAAGCCCAATAGTGAAGGCACTTCCCCTCCCCTTCAACTCCATGGACAATCCCATTCCCAGCTCCTCAGCTGGCCCAGGGCCTAAGTAGGCAGGTGTTCCCTGCTGCCAGAACAGCCCCTTCCTGGGTACTATCTGAGCCAGCCTCTGCGACAGACAGTGTTGAGTGTTTACTGGCAGCTTCTGATGCACAGAATGCCAGTCCCTGGAGGAGGAGTCTCAGTAACCCTCAGGCTGGCAGTGGGTGGTGGCAAGCAGCCAGGCTAGCCCTCCCTCCCATGGGGACCATCAGGCTAATCTCCTGGTGACCAGGTACCGCCTGCCCATGTCAGCAACAGTGAAGAGATCTCTGGGGTCCTATGTTGATAGCAGGAGGACAGCTCTGGCTTGAAGCCAGACCACCATTAGGCCACCAGGGGGATGACTACAGGACACACAGATACTCACTTGGGTTTTTCATCTGGTAATGATTCAGGAAGCCCAAAGTCTCCAGGGCATCGCTCTTGGATTCCCACTCCAGCAGCCCAGAGGAGCTGCGTTCACCTGATCAAAATGCAAAAGTTTTAGGCCAACCTGAGCAGGAAGCAGGGGGCCACCGACCTACAGCCAAGGAACAGGGAAAGGTGGGGACACTTTACTCACTTTTGCCTGAGAATACTTTCACAGAAGATGGCCGTTTCACTCCCAGCTCATCGCAGATCTGCAAGACACAGCAAATGGATTCAGAAACAGGAACATCACATGGCAGGACTCAAGCCGCCCATGACAGAGTACTTACATTTTCCTGGACATTTTTTTTTTTTTAAGATTTTACTTATTCATTGGGGTGGGGGGCAGGCTCCACACAGTGAGCCTGTGGGACTCAATCCCAGGACTCCAGGATCATGCCCTGGGTTGAAGGCATGCGCCAAAACACTGAGCCACCAGGGATCCCCCTTCCTGGACAGTTTTTAACCTCTGATCACACAACATACTCTAAGGTATCCCCATGATTAAAAAAAGGCTTAGAAACACCACTCTTAACTATGTTCTCACTACTGCTAACTACCATCATTACAGTAGAAACTGCTTTCTGAAATTCTCACCTGGTGTACTGGCAGTGTTTGCTGAACTCATGTCCAACACCCCGGGCCAGAGCAAGGTCTGAAGTCCAACCCTGCCAGTCAGCCAACCTCCCCCCTCAGTGTTCCAGTTTCCTCCGATGAGGCCTTAACAAGAGCCTCCCTTCTGATGTTATCTAAGCACGGGAGGGCCTGACTACGTAGACGCTCTGAGACTGGACTCTGATCACCCCTCTATCACCCAGACACGGAGAAACCTTTTTCAGCAAAGATGGAGCCATTCTCGCTTGTCAATAATAAAACAGTACAGCAAACTCCACCATTGCTAGAGGTTTGATGCCCTTCTCAGCCACTCCATCCTGGTCCCTGCTGCAGCCCTGGGATCCAACCCAGGGCCTGGCAGGGCCGGGGCTCAATAGGAACTGGTTGAAAGACAAAAAAAAAAAAAAAAAAAAAAAAAGCCCACCCAGATGGCGGTGGTGAGGGACCACCTCTGCCACACCCACCTCGAAGAAGTTCTCCTCGGTCACCTCCAGAGGTGCATTGAAGAAGTGTAGCACGTTGCTAGGGTGCTGGATGCGATTCTTGGCTGCCTGCTCCGGAGTAGAGAACCGATTGTTCCTGGATTCGCTGAAGTCTTTATAACTGCAGGACCCGTCCTCTAGCCCGTAAGACTGCCCGGGCATGATGGCCGGTTGCTTGGAGACACTGTGCCAGGGGAGGGGAGCTCTGTTAGACCCCAAGCCCTCCACACTGGCCCCGTTCCCATCTGAAACACTGTGCGCCTCAGGGGCATTGCGCGCCACAGCTGAGGCGAGGCCAGCTCTCTCCCCCTGCTTCAGCTGAAGGCTGGGGAGCCTGCCCGCCACACCCAACTCCTGTCTGAACAAGCACCCAGTTGCGCTATGCTCCTGCTGGGCCCTTGCTAGAGTTGCCCCATTCCACTTCCCTTCTTTCCTTGGTCCCTCTCCAACGCTCCCAAGCCTGAGGAAACACAGAACCTACCAGACGTTCAGCTTCTGGCCGAACATGAAGTTGTTGTTGAGGTGAGTGATGGCCCGGTCCACAGCATAGCCATCAGCCATCTCCACCATGGCGGCCCCCGGCTTGCTTTTCATGAATTTCACCTTAAGGAGAGCAACCGTGATCAGCACTGCTGCCCAGCTCTGAGAGACCCTTCTCCCACCACATCTGAACTAGTTAAAAGCAAGGAACTCCTGGCTCTGGAGCGAGGCTTCCATTTCCTCACTTGTGAAAGAGGAACCCGGAGCAGAGAGAAGAGCATCTGGCCCACAGTAAGGGCTCAGCGCAACGGGCAGTGTTGTCACCTCAGGACGTAACCCATGCGTGCACTGCTTAACGGAGACCAACAAAAGCCGGGGGCACAGGGAGAAAACAGAGCAGCTACTTCTGTCGTCTGTTCACAGACGCACACGGTCTACGGAGGGCGGGCCACAATGGGACACACTGCCGTGGGTGACAGTACCGACAACCGTGAGAACCCATGCCAGAGGCGCTAAAGCCAGCTTCTGTAGCCTGAAATCCGGCTTCTACGTAAAGGTCTGTGAACCTGGGCAAGTTATTTACCCTCCGTGCCTCCGCTGCCCTGACTTCTCATCAAGGATTCTAGGACGGGCAAGTTGCTACGCTTCAAGCCCTTTCAATGCCACGAACGTTTGACCTGTGCTAGCTGTCACTGCCGTGAGCCCCGGGCTAAGCCAGGGGCCAGGAGCTCTTTAGACGCTTTCAGGACTCAGCTGGGTTCGAGAAAAGCCACCCGGTCAGAGGTGCACAGCCACCTTTCCTACAGGCACAGCAGGAAGGCCAGCGTTGCCAGATCATCATAAGTTTTCTGAAGAAAATCCTCACACGATGATCTTCGGCCACAATAGTTTTTTAAGTCATAAACATTCGTGTAACGTTAATACTTCCACACGAAGAAGTCCTGGTTAACACCCCCGGTTAAAAAACACAACTCCGATGGTGAGGACAAACCAAATGTCTGCAGCTGGCCGCCTGCTTCAGCGAGCCACCCTCTCTGCATCAGCCTGCTCCCAGCCAGGCTCCTTCCCCCACCGGGACGTCTGAGGTTCAGCCAGCTAGGTCTGTAAGGGAAGCAACGGACCTGACAGAGGCTCACCTTCTCCACATTGCCATACAAGCAGAAGACATTGAAGACCCGATCACAGTTCATCTTAGATTGATCCAAGCCATAGACCATGAGCACAGGGCTGTCGGCGTGGGGGCCATACTCGGGTGGTGGGGGAGGGGGTGGGGGGTGCCCATACTGGGGGCCGTAGCGACTTGGGCCCCGACGGTGACCCCCCACTGGTGGGCCCATCCTTCTCCCTTCGTAGTGAGGTGGGGGGGGCCCGTAGCCCTCATCATGGTAATGGCTGTGGTACCCACCGTGGGGCCCTCCTGGGGGGTGGGAAGGAAAGAGAGGGAGGACGGGTGAGAATTTGCGCGGCGGGCGGCGGGCAGGGGCACATGAGCCACGGGAGTCCACGGAGGGGAACCCCCTGCCCTCACCATATTCTGCGGGGTGATCTCCCAGGAGAGGGGGCTGTCTCTGGCGTTTGTTAGGGTTGCTGCCAGGGTCACCTGTGGACAGAGAAAGCAGTCAGAGACTAACTTGGAACAAAGAGGGTCACCCTCCTGACTAGAGGCTAACCTCAAAGCCCTTCAGTTCCTGCAAGCCTTAAGCAAACCCTCCCTTCCTCACTGGAGCTGCTGGGGCCTCCTTCCTGTGGCCTGACCCAGGGTGGGCATGAAGCCCATTCTCAAGGACGGAGCCCGCTTCTCTTCCCCTGCCCATGCCAAACAGCAGATTTCCTTTCTCTGGGAAGGATGAGGCCAGCTTCTGGGCTTTCTCCTGCCCTGGCCCAAATGGGAAGGCCAGCTCTTGGGCCCTCTGGGGAAACTGCAGATGCTACAGAAGCTGTTATATTATGGAGCCAAGAACAGATTTCTAAAATAACTCCCAATAAAGGGAGAGGAGCTTGAGCAAGAAAACCACCAAGATAAAGCAGGACAGAAAGATAAAATCTGGCTCCCAAAGTTCCAAGGTTCTAGGAGCTCTAGGCCCCACTTTCTAGGCCCTTTCTTTTGTCAACCCTGATACCCCCTCCCACTCCATCCCCTCCCCCACCAAGTTACATCCAACCCGAGGAGAGGGGGACTGTAGGAAAGGACAAGCAGGGCAACAACAGAACCAGTTCAATTGAGCAGTCATGTACAAGGCATCAACATTCTCAGACCCCGACAATGGCGCAGATCCACCCCAGACCCCAGCTGCAATTCATAGTCGCTACATGAATTTAGCGCTTGAGTGGCAGACACTGTTGCTAAGCGCTTTACAGACATCACCGCTTCTGAAATTCCTCACAACAACCCTATGAGGTAGGTACTAGTTTACCCCCGTTTTACAGATAAGGAACCTGAGCACTCAACTTTTAACTGAGTAGTTAAAAGACACTTTGGCCCAAGGTTACAAAGCAAGTTAGTGGCCGAGCCAGGATTTGAACCCAGGTCTGGCTGACTCCAAAACCCAGGGCTCGAGACCACTGCCCTTTCCTGCCACCCGGCCTGGGTTTTGTTTTCAACAATCAGTCATTACAAAGATGGAAAAGGGCTACTTACAGCAGAAGTACAGAGTACAATGTCCATTTGTCACAAAAAACAAATCTGTATTTTCTCTTACCATTGGACGCTTCAACAGTGAGTTAGCACAGTTCTGAAAGATGGCGTCCCATCAAACATACACTGCGACCCTGCATCACATGGTTTTACAGTCATAAATACAAGTTACGGTACACATCCGCTACAATTTTTCTTTTAAGAATTGTTTTTTAAAAGTCAATGTTTTGATTAAATCAAAAATGGCTCACAGATGTTCTGTCCTCAGAAGATACCAGAAAGTGGAAAATAAAGGTGTATGAAGTGGGTAGTGTCCCTCCATGTTGTCACCTCCTCACATTGTGTGCTGCAGTGCGGTGGTGCGGTGCTTCTGGCTGTGTAGCGCTCCGTGTGCGTGTCTCCTGGTTATGAAGTGTGCCAGTGGCCCCACTATGCCCGCGCTTTTGGCCTTGGGAGCGCGCCCGGTTACCCACCAGCAGGTAACTGTGTACCTCTGAGCTGTTTGGCTGTCTGGTTTTAGGTCTGTTTGGTTTTTTTGATTTTTTTTTTTTGTTGTGGTTTAAGTTTTTTTTTTTTTTGTTTTCTGATCTCCAGTTGGTGCAGATTATGTTGGCAGCCGATGACTGCGGAAAAAATAAAAATATCGAAACAGAAAAGAACAAAAAAAAGGCCCTCCCCAAACCAAAGGACTTAAAAAAACCAAAAACCAAAAAACAACCCATATGGCGAGGAATGGAGAGAGGATCCTATTGTCTTGGAGGCCCATGGAATCTACTTCGGTCTATGAAACGTTCTCCGAAAAGAGCGCCGCTGGCTGGCTGGGAGAGCTCTGTTCTCTGTGTTTCCTACTTCTGTGTACATTCTCGGGTTCGAGTTTGCTTGGATTTTGACTTTTTTTTAATGTTTAGTAAAAAAGCAGTGTCTGCTGCCATGTTGCGTCTCTTTCTCTCTTTGTCTCTGTCTGCCTCTGTCTCTGTGCTTGTAGCTGTTCCTTGGAGCGCGGTGTGGTGTTCTTGATGTAGTGAGCTCAAGTCTGCGGCTGTTTCTGGGGACGTGGTGGAGGCTGCGTGTTCTGTTCTCTCCAGGAAGAGCTAGTGGTTTCTACCCTGTGTGTTGGTGAGCAATGTGCAGAGGCAGAGCCGCTGAAGTATGGTTCCCGAGGGGTGGCGAAGCACCGCCCTCACTCCAGGCCACCTCATCAGCTCTCGTTTTTGCCCCCCAGCCTCGGGGCGGCCAGAGCTGAGAGGCATCAAAACCAATGCACAGCCAGCCCCTGCCACTAGCCCCTGCCGGTCTGCACATCTTCTATTATGTTCCTTGGAGAAGAAATGGTTGGTTGCCATGTTTCTGTTAGCGGTCATGTAATGCCATTGCCCGCTCTGGTACATTCACTCGGTCACCAATTTGCCTCTGACCTCTGGAGGGGCAGCCAGGCCCACAGTGCCCACTGTGAGGGTCCTGGGGAAGAATCTAGCCCACCCTGCCCACTGCTTCCCAGCTGTGAGGGCGAGCAAGACAGGCCCACCTAGGAATGGGGGCCTTTGGCCTCCCAGGGCCCGTTGAGAGGTCAGCAACCGGCCTCCTCCCTCAGCCCGTGGCCTAGTCCGACGTATCAGACCAAGATAGACAGAGATGGACGGTCTTGCTGAGGGGGTGCCGCTGTTTCAAAGGCAATCCTCCACCTCTCCCTCCTATCCAAGGCAAACCATTCTTGACAGATTCTAGGAAGGGGGTTGTCCGTTTGGGCCCCCTGTAGAGATGTTGAGTCCCCGCTACAAGGGAGGTGAGGCATGTCCGCCCTGCTCCAATCCAGGGTGTCTCACCTCCACAAAGTCAACTTGCTCAAAGGCTCTCCTCCAAGGGCCCGGGAGCCCTCATTGCCTCCCCCACTCTGCCCCCGCCCTTCCCCCAGCAGACCCTCTCGATAGTGGAGAGCAAGAGAACCATTCCTGGCCCAGTGAGGATGGAGAGTCAGTGACCCTAGGCAGGCTCCTAGAAGGGAAGCAGCAGAATCCATCTGGGAGCTGCTGCTGGTTTATGTAAGCCATTGCCTCGCCCTGTGCTCAACGAGGCCCTGCTCCCCCACCCCGTCCAAGCCTCTGCCCTGGCTCTACACCCTCAGGCACATCAAAGGGCCCCCAGCAGCAGCTAGAACCTAGAGGTCCCCTCATTCAGCCTCTCCCACTAGAGCGTCTTTTCCAAGAGCTGACCACCCCACCGCCCCAGGCCCTCCCATGTCCACAGGGAGCCCAATGGCATTACATAACCCTGAGCCCGGGTCTATGGAGTGCACTAGTCGAGTGAAGGCAAGGCGGGTGTGTTTAGAACAAAGTGGCCATCAGGATTACCTTGTCCACTGAGATTGGGATTTGTGTAGTCCCAAGTATCCTGATCGTTCTTGAACACATTCAAGCGTGTGGGCTGCAGGGACAAGACAAAGCTTGAAATTAGCCAGGCCCCAGTTCACCAGGAAGTTGACAAGGGGCAGTCACTTCCCAGACCTACCTTCGCATATTCAATCTTCAGAGTGCAACAACCCGAGTAAATATCAGCCCCATTGAGCGAGGCCTTGGCCCGCTGGGCACTCTGCACAGAGTCAAATGTGCGTAAAGTTAAGGAAAGCCCCGAGATGGGTGTGCTTTGGGAAGGGCTTCACGGGAGGACGACGAGGGAATCCCCAAAAACCATATACTGCATGTGCACTTAGCTCACTGCCTGGTCACTAGCCGCTTGCAGGAGACGCGCTGAAGTGCTGCCCCAGGTGGGCAGTCACTGTCTGGAGTTCCTGTCATCTACACTCACAACCCAAGACCCACAGGTGACAGCACCTCCCTCTGCCACCATCCCAGGCCAAGCCACTTTTCCTTTGCCCACTCCTCTCTCCTGTGCCATGTGCTTTGACTAAACCTGGACAACACCACCCCCCACCCCCATGGCACCCTAGACTCTGAGCTTTCACACTACATGCCCCATTCTTTAACGATCCCTCCCATCAGACCAGGGGCTCTGTGAAGAAACCAGGCACATGGCAGGCATCAGGAGCTCCATGCTGGTTGAAAGGATGGACTCCTGCCGAGCCTTGAGAGCACCCCCAACTCTGAGAACACCCCCTTTCCCATCGAAGGATATTCCACCATGGCCTGGACTCCATTCTTCCGGAAAATAACAATTCTCTGGACAGGACCACAAGGGTTGCAGATAGTGTAAAGAACATCCTGTAGAAAGCATATAGGCAAGATGAAAAGGCACTGGCAGGTCAATCTGGCTCAGGGGAGAGGAAGGGAAGAAGAGAGGCTCACAAAAGCATCTGTAAGGCGGCTCGTTGGCACATACCGTGGTAATGGAATAGATCGGGTTCAAGATGGTAAAGAGAAGCACGCTGTTGACGCTCCGGGAGTCATCTGAGTCCCCGGGCCGGGAGATCTTCTGGCTGGTAGAGTAATTGACAAAAGCCGGGTGGCCAGCAATGTAGATTTGGTTGTCAGCTGCGTAGTTCACAGCGTTGCAAGCCCCCAGCACGTCTTCAAACTCCACCAACGCTTGTCTCTTTTTAGGCATTACTACCACATAGCTGGCAGAAAGAACACATATATTTCAGCTCTTGCAGGAGAATATGGACAAGAAAGTGGCATTCCAGATATTCCCTGAACAGACTCATCCCTCTGGACTCCTCTGTACCCCCACCATGGTTTCCTGACCTGAACATCCTGCACCCTAAGTGGCACAACATGCAAAGAGACGTAGGCATCACCTCCTCTGGGGAGCCTGCCTTCGAGAATCCTCCTCCCCTGGCTGAGTCAGATGCCTCCCGCAGGCTCCTGGGCTTTCCTCTCACAGTGCTAATCACTCTGGATGGGAAGCTATCTGGAAGGGGCCCCCAAACAGTTTCATTTGCTACTCTATTCCCAGTGCCTAACATGTGACAAAAACGCTTGCTACGTGAGTGAGAGAATGTGGACTAGAAGCTACAAATGGGGGGTGGGAAGACATGGAACTTGCCACCTCACCCAAAGTGTAAGGGCTAAACCCAAGAGTGGAGAAGCCCCAGGACCTAGCCAAAGAACCCTGGGTCAAACTGGTCATGTCACTTCCAACCAAAACCCAAGGACACAAAGGACACCAACTTCTATGTCCAACCCGTGGCCTCTGAATGGAGTACCTGATGGGTCCAAATTCCTGCAAGGCCTCCACAAGGTCAGCTTCCACCACGCCGTCAATCAAGCCCCTGATGTGAACAACCGGGGAGGCAGGGGTTTTGTGTGGGTCATCGTAGTTCTCCTATGAAAGGAAGCAAAATCATAACTTCATTTCCTGCTGTACAAGATGCAGGCCCACTGTCCTCTGTGTTGTTGGGAACCCAATCAGATAAGACACTTAAATGTCAAACAGCACGGACAACAAGGGATGGCAATACAAACCAATCACCTCAAAAGGATTTTAGGCCTGCAGAGCACAGGGCCTGAGTGCGTGACCACTTGCCACTGCCTCTTGCTGTAGCTTCTTCTTCTTTTAAAGATAATTTATTCATTCATGAGATACACAGAGAAAGGGAGAGCGAGGTAGAGACACAGGCAGAGAGAGAAGCAGGCTCCATGCAGGGAGCCCGATGTGGGACTCGATCCCGGAACTCCAGGATCACACCCTGGGCGGAAGGCAGGCGCTAAACCGCTGAGCCACCCAGGGATCCCCTCTTGCTGTAGCTTCTGAGGAAGGCAAAATGTAAGATAAGACATGCCCCATATCTTACATTCCTCCTAGAATTTTTCTCTACCCACTGGTCAAGGAAACGGGGAAACAACTGAGATAGGAAGGGCACAGAACTAGCAGGAAGAACTCAAACAGTTTTCTGCTGCAGTCTGAATGAATCACAACATTCTCTTGGAATGCAACTTTGACCTTTCCCTAGTGGAACAAGCCCAATCAAGCATTACGGTTCCCCACCATTCACCCCCAGGACCAGTCACACAGTAAAACACCCATGCCCCAGAAGCTGTGAAAGCCAGGGCCGACTCAACCACTTCTAGCCTTTAATCACCCACCCAAATCTGTGTTGGAAAATACTGCCTAGGCCAGACTAAGGAAAAACAAGATATGAAAAGTCTTTCAGAAAGAAAAAAAACTCCAACCCACACCACTAAAACTCAAGACAGCTCCCTTGCAAGAACTATCTTTCCACCCACACAGAGGGAGACGCCTCTGGGAATCAGGAAGAAAGTAACTTTCTCCATGTCTCCTGGGCTCTGGGCCCAACCTCCCGTCTAAGAGCCACCAAGCAGAAGCCCATGGAACAGGGGCAGAATTGGATTCTATTTCAGGAATGAACCACACAAACCACAGGAGGCACACCCGCCTGATGGTTACCAGCTCAGCAGTTTAGAGTTCCATAGCCCATAAATTCTAATCCCAGCCCCGCCCCCATAGCTATATGATCTGAACAAACTTCCCTCAGCCCTTGGAGTCCCGAATTGTAATACCACCCTGTAACTCACACAGAAGTGTTAAAGATTTAGCTTAAGTACTTCCAAAATGTGTGCAACAAGGCCTGGGAGAAATTGAAACACTAGAAATCACAGCTACAGGTCACCACCAAACCCTGGAAAATCCTGCAAATGGCTGAACGGGAGAGGACTTCGTGAACTTGGGAGGGAGGAGGGAATGGGCTCCAAGCCAGGAGGAACAAACGGTGGTCCTTCCCAACTAGGAGGCCAAAGACGTCGAAAACCTCCCAAAACGCCCACCCTCATGGAACATTCTGGTTCATCAAACCAAACGCACCCACTTAAGCCCCGGTACTTTTAAGCAAACTTGTGATGGTTCCAAAGCTTAGTTCAATTCCCACACGGCTCAAAAGACCTTTCACAAGCCTTTCTTCTGGTTTTCACAGCCCACAAAAACGGGGACACAGTCTGTTCTCGGGGAACATGCTCAAAGTAGATCAACTTCTGTGTCGACACGAACCATGACGCGATAAAGATTTAATAGCAATCGGGCAAAATTCCCCACTCAAGTGCGGAAAAGGCCACCGCCCACCCGTTCCCGCTCACGCGGTGCTCCCCCCACCCGCCCACGAGGCCCAAGCACAAGTAGTGCGCTTGCGCAGGAGGGCAGTGAATTAAACGATAAAGGAAAAGAAACGGCCCGGCCGCGTGCCCGGCCCCCACACTCCAGCCCGCGGCGCCTGCGCATTGCGCCACCCGCAGCGCGAGCTCCTTCCTCCGCCTCCCACACCCCCCCTCCGCTCTGACTAGCGCGCACGCGCAAGCGCCTGTCCTCGCGCAAACCCCGCCGTTTGCCCAATGCCTGCCCCTCCCCCACCCCGTCACGGCGTGAGGGCCTTGGGCGCGTGCGCAGAGGCGCCCCCCCGCAAATGAATACCCTCAAGGTGGAAATTTTTCCCTCCCTTCACGGCCGTCCCCGGCGCCTAGGGCCCTGGCCTCACCCCGCCGCCGCCGCCCGCCGCCCCGGCTCCTCCACCGCCGCCGCCACCGCCTCCGTGCTGGTCGCCAGCGTTGTCCGTCTTGAGCCGCTTAGGGGCTCGGCCGCCCTCACTGCCGCCGCCGTAGTAGCGGCCACCGCCGCCTCCGCCGCCCGCCGCCGCCATCTTCACCATCGCTCCCGACCGCCTCCGCTGCTCGTCCGGCTGCTGCCTCTGCTCCAGCCGCCGACGCCGCTTCTCCGCCCGGGGCAGCAGCCTCCGCGACATGGCGGCGCAGAACCCGCCTCCCCCCGCCTCTCATTGGGGGAGGGACACGCCCGTCACCCGCCGCCCCCACCCGATAGGGGGAGCCACTGGTCCCGCCAAGGGGGGAGGGGAAGCCTCCGCACGCCTCGCGCGCCTATTGGGTACAGCCCACGCCGTTCTGCAGCCGGGCCCGCCCTCGTTTGTCTGGGACACTCCTTATAGGCGAGTGCTTTCTGCCAGTCATTCGCCCGACCCCGCCGCCTTAAAATAAACTCCAATTTGATAGGTCGGATTTCTGGCACGGCCCGGCCTCCCGTGGAGCCCCTGATAGGAAGAACGCTCCCCATTCGCTTGGGGAGCCCCGCCTTCTTCCCACTTTGATTGGCTCCCTCACTGGTCCATCAAACCGAAAAGCCTTAGTGTTCCAGTCACGACTCCCCCCCTTCCCGCGCCACTCCGCAAGGAGAAAAGGAAAGCCCTCCCTCTGGCCTCTCTCCAGTGGTTACTGCAGATGCCCATCTCCTGCGTCTCTACCCGATTAGTCAATGACGAGGGGGAAGGGTCCCCTCGCTTGGACGCTACGACCACCGGTGGTCTCTGATTGGGTGCAGAAAGGAAGCCCTCCCCAGGCCGACGGGCGTTCTTTGGCGCAGTCTAGGACGGGATCGGGGGCGAGGGCGCGAGCGCCCATAGGCTTCCAGGCGTCTCCGGAGGCGGGGCGACCCTATAAACGAGCCAAGGCCTGGGGTACCCCGAGTATTTATTGACATGCTGTGTGTGGCGCCGAGGGCCAGCCCGAGACGGGGGCAGCTGCCAGTGCAGCGTCCCCACCGCTGTACCTTTTCCCTCCCCACCTCGATCCTTCACGAGACCGGAGGAATTTTAATAACCCAAACTTAACCCTTTCGGGAGAAAACCATTTGCAGCTGCCGACTGTCTTCGGACCCTGTCAAGTTGGCCGGCGTCATCTCACGCATCCGCTCCGCCTCTACATTCAGCCAGAATAGCGCCTTTCAGTTTGCACAAAGGGAGGACCCTTCACGCCCCTTTCGACCTTTGCCCGCGTAGGCCCTTCCAGCTACAAACCCCTCCTGCCGGCAATCACTCGCGCTGTCCGTGCGGCAGTCGCTACTCTGAAAGAGGTCCCTGTCCCTACTCGTCCCCGTGATAACTCCCGACCACCCAGGCCAGTGGCTTTCACGCGCCTGCCCCGGTCCTGATCTCTGTGGCTCGTCACAGGCTGGTGACTGTCCCTTTTCCCGCGCGGAAGTCCTGTGTGGGTAAGGGAGCGGCGGTCCCGGCCCAAGCCGTAGTGACGCTGGCCCCCTAGCAAGCACCAGGCACCGTGCACCAAAGGGGAGTCCCGGTGTTCTAGGTGTCCGGGCCCTCCTTCCTTGGGGACAGGGTAGGGCAACCCTGAAGATTCCCCCTCCCTCCGGCTCCGGGGTCCAACGCCGTTCCCAAGAGCCGGGACCTAGGGGCGGGGTGGGGGGTCGAGCCAGGAGCCCGCGTTAGGGGGCTGTCTCTCGGAGGTGGGACGGGAGATCCTGAGCTTAGAGAGGACAGAATCGTGGGAAATAGGGGCGCCCCCCCAAGGACGCTTCGGAATCTTCCCTCCGGTGAAAGGAAAGGGGGTTCCTAAAATAATAGGAGCCCTCGTGGAAACTAAGTTTGAAATGGGGTCAGTGAGCTACGAGAGTGGGACAGGACCGACGGGCCCGCAGATTTGGGGAGATGAGAAAGTTGGGAGCGGGCTGCCGGCGATCTCAATCAGTTCCCGGTCACACCGGGAAAATCCCAAAAGGCCGGCGGAACACCGAAAAGGGGGGGGGGGGGGGCGGCGCCTCCAACACGTGATCGTGGCGACGGAGGGAGGCGGGGCGGGTCCCACCGAAGGGCGGGGTCGCGAGGTCCCGACGTCAGAGGAATGCGGTGGGGGGAGGGGGGAGGGGGGAGAGGGGCCCCTCCCCTCCCCGCCCCCGCGCCCGGCCCGTACGCCCCTCGCGCCGACGCGCGCTGCCGGGACGCGGCGGAACCGTCCTCGGCGCCGCGCGTTCCGGGTCGCCCGCCCGCTCACACCCTCGGCGGGCGGCCGGGCCGTCGCGTTCCCCGCACCGCCAGGCTCCCGGCCTCCGCCCCTCCCCCACCCCCTGCGCTCCGGCGGCGGGCGGCGCCTCCCCCCCGCCCCCCGCCCCCCGCCCCGACCCCTCGCCCCCAGCCCCTACCAGCTCGGCGGCGAGCCTGGCCGGCCGTCCGGGATCGAAAAGAGCAGACACTGGGAAGTTTTGGGGGAGGGAGGGGCGGGCCTTAAAGGGACCACGACCTCTTTTCAGCCTGGGAAAAAAAACGGGGGGGGGAGATCGAGAGTTGCTCTGCGTTTGAATGGAGGAAACAACGCCAGAAGGGAATGGAAAGACTGGTGCGCCGTCGCGTTAGGGCTCCGCGTCCCTTTTCCCCAAACACCCCAACTCCTCACTCCACCTCCCCCCTCGCCATCTCGGGAAGTCACGCAGAGGCTTGGCGGTCACGCCTCATTCCTCCCAGGCAGCCAAGTGCTGTGTTCGTGGAGGTTAATGTTGGGGTGCACGTTGTACGGATGGGGGAATGGGCTCAGGGGACGCAAGCGGCGAATCGAGGATCCCGCAGCTTGTAAGTGGCCGTAGCGGGATCTGTCTGCGCCCCCGCACTGCAGTCCCGGTTTGTGGTTATGGGGGCTGCAATATGCAGTGCAGGTTAAGGGCGCGGGCTCCGGGCCAGACACCCGGTTCAAGTATGGAGCATGCACTTACTAGCTCTGGGGTCTTGGAAAGTGAGTTAGCCGTTTTTCCCTCATCCAATAGGAAGGAGAAGGGAATAGCATCTGCCTTCTAGGGTGGTCTTGAGAGATGCTGAGAATGTCTGGAAGCGGGGGGACCCCAGGCCTACCCCCATTTCTCAGATAAGGTAAAAGTGAGGCCCAGAGAAGGGAAAAACCAGTTGAAATACGCCAAAAGATGACCCGACTAGGTCTTACCCTCCTTAACAACCGCAAGATGCCATCTGACCCCTGTAGATCCATCCCTGTGTACCCGTTTTCCACCTGTCCTTGACCTGGTACAATGACTTCCTTCTGTTCCATTAAATGCCCAGAGCCCATTCCTGACTGCACCGGCTCCTCCTCCTGCCTAAAATACTCTCCTAGGGCTTTGCTCCTCCTCAGACAGACCATGGCTCAAATGCCACTTCCTGGCCTTGTCAGTCTAGTTACTCCCATATGCTGTTATAATCCTGGCTCCTCATTTCTTCTCCCTTTTTGCACTTATTGCCATGTGAAAACATCTACTTGTTTGTTTAATTAGTCCACTAGTCTGGGCTCTTTTGGGGGTGGAAGTAGGTATGTTTCAGTCATTCTAAGGTTCTACCCTAGGGCGGTTCATTCACTCAATGGGTGCTTATTGAGGCAACACTAGTGGGGACACCTGGGATAAAATGGTGAGGAAGATATGGAAACTTCCCTCCTTCCTGGGGGTTACATTCTAGAGAAATGCTTAAGGAAAACATTGTATCAGATGGTGAGAACTGTTATTCAGAAATTAAAACGGGTGCCTGGGTGGCTAGGCAGGTTAAGTGTCAGCCTTTGGCTCAGGTCATGATCCCAGAGTCCTGGGGTCAAGCACCGCATTGAGTTCCCTGTAGGGAGCCCGCTTCTCCCTCTGCCCAGGTCTCTGCCTCTCTCTGTGTGTCTCTTATGAATAAATAAAATCTTAAAAAGAAGAAGGAGAGGTCAGAGTTTATGCAGGCAGTTTGCTTGAAAGCCTATTCAGAGGAAGTATTGCTGAGAAGGTGACATTGTTGCAAAGACCTGAGGAGGGGCGAGGAAATCATGTGGATACTAGAAGACATCCATTCCAAGCAGAGGGAACAGCCAGTGCAAAGGCCCTGAGGTGAAAATGTGCCTGGTGTGTTGCAGGAACTGGCTTTGTGGCTGGCGTAGGATGAGGGGAATGGTAAATGATAAGCGATGCTGCCAGAGATGGGAGAAGGCCAGTCCAGTTGAGAGGGTACTGAGGGGCCTCACAGGCTTGGGGAGGACTTTCACTTTTACTCTGAGGTGGAGCCCCTGGAGGCTTCCCAGCAGAGGAGGACCACCATCTGGCTCAGGTATTCACAGGAGGACTGGGGCTGCCTGCTGTGGGTGTGGGAAACAGACTGTAGGAGGTGGGGTGGGAGCCAGGAAGACAGTGAGGAGGCTGATTCAGGGGGACAGTCTGGAGAAGAAGGTAGATGGGATCAGGGTGGGTGCCATGGAGGGGTGGAAGTGGGTGAGTTGTGAATCTGTTTGGAAAGTAGAGCCCACAGGACAGGCTGAGGGGCGAAAGTTCCCCATGATTCAAAATCCTAACTGCGAGGCTCATAGTGATGGCCAAGGTCACCAGCTCCTTCTGGTGTTCTATCCACTGTGAGATGCTGCTTTTTTTTTTTTGACATTTGTACCATGTTCATGGGTTATCCAATCAATATTTTTTTCAAGATTTTATTTATTCATGAGACACACACAGAGAGGCAGAGACATAGGCAGAGGGAGAAGCAGGCTCCCTGCAGGGGGCCTGATGCAGGACTTGATCCCAGGACCTGAGCCAAAGGCAAACACTCAACCACTGAACCACCCACGTGCCCCTCAATATATTTTTTTAAGATTTTATATTTTAAAAGGTTTTTACTTATTTGAGTGAGAGAAAAAGCGTGCGCTCACATGCATGAGCTGGGGGGAGAGAGAGAAGTTCTCTCTCTCTCCCTTTGAGGCAGACCTGTCCCATGGGCTCCCAGGACCAGTTATGTACATCAGTGATCTTAGGGGACATGCATAACTGCTCTCAAACCCCTACAGCTGGAGGTTGGGGTTCCCTTGGCTGGTATCCTTTTTCTTTTTTAACATTAATTAATTAATTTATTTATTTATTTATTTGGGGGTGGGGGTGGAGTGCAAGCAGGAGCAGAGGGAGAGGGACAAGCAGACTCTGCTGAGAGCGTGACAGAGGGCTTGATCTCATGACCTGAGCCAAGATCAAGAGTTGGAGTCCAGACGTCCCTAAGATTTCTTTTTATTTTATTTTATTTTATTTATTTATTCATGAGAGACACAGAGAGAGAGAGAGGCAAAGACATAGGTAGAGGGAGAAGGAGGCTCCATGCAGGGAGCCCGACACGGGACTCGATCCCAGGACTCCAGGATCAGGCCCAGGGCTGAAGGCGGCGCTAAACCGGTGAGCCACTCAGGCTGCCCCCATCCCTAAAATTTCTTTAATTAAAAAAAATTAAGGGGCAGGGCGGCTGGGTGGCTCAGTCAGTTAAGGTTTGACTTCAGCTTAGGTCATGACCTCGGGGTCCTGGGATCAAGCCTTGCATTGGCTCCCTGCTCAGCTGGGAGCCTGCTTCTCCCTCTGCCCCTCCCCCTGCTCGTGCTCTCTCTCTCTCTCTCTCTCTCTCTCTCTCTAATAAATAAAATCTTTAAAGAAAATATTAAGGGGTTCAGTTGGTAGATCATTTCAGTGGTTGTGAGTTTGAGCCCCATGTTGGGTGTGGAAATCACTTAAAAATAAAATCAGGGATCCCTGGGTGGCGCAGCAGTTTGGCGCCTGCCTTTGGCCCAGGGCGCGATCCTGGAGACCCGGGATCGAATCCCACATCGGGCTCCCGGTGCATGGAGCCTGCTTCTCCCTCTGCCTGTGTCTCTGCCTCTCTCTCTCTCACTGTGTGCCTATCATAAATAAATAAAAAATAAAATAAAATAAAATAAAATCATAAGGGGTGCTTGGGGGCTGTTGGTTGAGCAGTCTTCCTTCAGCTCAGGTCATGATCCCGGGGTCCTGGGATTAAGCCCCACATTGGGCTCCCTGCTCATCTGGGAGCCTGCTTCTCTCTCTCCCCCCAGCTCATGCATGTGAGCGCACTCTTTTTCTCTCACTCAAATAAGTAAAAACCTTTTAAAATATAAAATCTTAAAAAAATATATTGAGGGGCACGTGGGCGGTTCAGCGGTTGAGTGTCTGCCTTTGGCTCAGGTCCTGGGATCAAGTCCTGCATCAGGCCCCCTGCAGGGAGCCTGCTTCTCCCTCTGCCTATGTCTCTGCCTCTCTCTGTGTCTCTCAGGAGTAAATAAAATCTTGAAAAAAATATTGATTGGATAACCCATGAACATGGTACAAATGTCAAACAGTATAAAGTAATTTGTAGTGGACGTCCTCCCTGCTCATCCACATTCCGTTCCAGAGGGGCAGAGGGAGAGGGAGAGAGAGAACTTTAAACAGGCTCTGAGCTCATTAGGAAGACTGATGAAGGATTCTCTCTCTCTCTCTCTCTCTCTCCCTCTCCCTCTCCCTCTGCCCCTCCTCCTGCTCATGGGCACACACTTTCTCTCAAATAAATACATAAATCTTAACAACAGCAGCCAGGGGCTCCTGGGTGACTCAGTTGGTTAAGCATCTGCCTTCAGCTCAGGTCATGATCCCGGAGTCCTGGGATCGAGTCCAGCTTCGGGCTCCTGCTCAGCCAGAAGCCTGCTTCTCCCCCTCCTTCTGCCTGCCACTCCCCCTACTTGTGTTCTCTCTCCGCATCAAATAAAATCTTAAAAAAAAAAAAAGGAGGGATCCCTGGGTGGCGCAGCGGTTTAGCGCCTGCCTTTGGCCCGGGGCGCGATCCTGGAGACCCGGGATCGAGTCCCACGTCGGGCTCCCAGTGCATGGAGCCTGCTTCTCCCTCTTCCTGTATCTCTGCCTCTCTCGCTCTTGCTCTCTCTCTGTGACTATTATGAATAAATAAAAATTAAAAAAAATTTATTAAAAAAAAAAGGGAACAAAACCTAAGTGTACTCTCTGTCCCCACTGGCAATATTGGAGAGGGTCTGGTTCTTTTTTTTTTTTTTAAAGATTTTATTTATTTATTCATGAGAGACACAGAGAGACACACAGGCAGAGGGAGAAGCAGGCTCCATGCAGGAACCGGATGCGAGACTTGATTCCGGGTCTCCAGGATCATGCCCTGGGCCTGAAGGCAGGCACTAAAGGGCTGAGCCACCCAGGGATCCCTCTTTAGTTATCTTTTTGTTGCTGATTGCTAAAGTAGTTACTAATTGATACATTTTACTTTTTGTAAGATTTCACCAAACTATCCTCTATTAACACTGTAATAATTTGAGTTCCCATCATCACCATGTAAAAATGCCTGTTTGCCCACCATCTCAAAAACACTGCAACATTTTTTTTACATTTGCATTTTTTAAAACAACCTAAGCAATAAAAGCTGGTTCTAATTTACATTTGCTTTCTATTTATCATACTGAAAGTGAGTCTAGGGCACCTGGGTGGCTCAGTTGGTTAAGTGTCTGCCTTTGGCTCAGGTCATGATCTCAGGGTCCTGGGATGGAGTCCCTCATTGTGCTCAGCAGGGAGCCTCTTCTCCCTTTCCCTCTGCCTGCCCCTCTCCCTGCTTGTGCTCTCTCTGTCAAATAAATAAAATCGTAAAAAAAAAAAAATTATAGTGAGTCCATCCCGCACACGTGCATGTGTGTGTTCACATGCCATTGGAATTGCAGAGATAAAAACATTCCAGGCAGAGGGAGCAGCAAATGCAAAAGCCTTCAAGTGAGAAAGGAAGTGTGGCTGAGTAGGACAAGTGGTGGCGTGTGTGAGAGAGGCTCAGAGAGGCAATCAGGGCAGGTTTGCAGCACGCAGTGGAAGATGGTGGGGATGAGGACTTTGGCCTGAAAAAGGAACCATGAGTGAGTATAAATCCCAGAGTGACCAGGGGATGGCACTTTGACTCTGATGTGGCTGGTGCCTTTGGTTCACGTTGGAGGTCACTAGCTCAGAGGACACAGCATGAGCAGCTAGAGGCAGTGGAATCGGTCATGCCAGGGATGGTGTGCATATCGAGCTCCCGTACAGTTTCCTCAGCTGACCACATCCCAGGTGATCTGGGCCACGTTCTTCAGTCCATCTATGTGGTTCTGGATTCTCTGGTGCTTTTGGTAGGACTCCGAGGCCATGCTGGAGCCCTTTTGTATCCAGGTCCTTTCCAATGGATAATCTGCAGAATGAGGAATCCTTCCTGATGATGAAGACTCAACTCTTTCCAAGAGCCAGGTGAGAATTTCAAGAAATTACAAACTTCATATTTGCAGTAAAGTTGTAAATGAAGGGTTACCTGGATAACTCAGTCAGTTAGCATCTAACTCTTGATCACAACTCAGGTCTTGATCCCAGGGCTGTAAGTTCAAGCCCGGAGTTGGGCTCCACACTGGGAATGGAGCCTTCTAAAAACAAAACAAAACAAAACAAATAATGTTGTAAATGAAAGTGTTTTGGTCAAAAATGAAAAAAACTGGGACACCTGGGTGGTTCAGTGATTGAGCATCTCCCTTTGGCTCAGGTCGTGATCCCAGAGTCCTAGAATGGAGTTTCCGCATTGGGCTTCCCACAGGGAAGTGTGCTTCTACCTCTGCCTAGGTCTCTGCCTCTCTCTGTGTCCCTCATGAACAAATAAATAAAATCTTTTAAAAAATGAAAAAAAAAACAAAACCAGAATGACTACACAGATTTAATTTAAAAAGTTTTTTTAAGATTTTATTTATTTATTTGAGGGAGAGAGAAAGTGAGTGCTTCTGTGCTCAAGAGAGAGAGAGAGAGAGCAGGAGCATGAGTGAGGAGGAGGGCAGAGGGAGAGGGAGAAGCAGACACCCCACTGAATAGGGAGACCAACATGGGGCTCAATCTCAGAACCCTGGGATCATGATCTGAGCCAAAGGCAAGTGCTTAGCTGACTGAGCCATCCAGGTGTTCCCAGATTTTTTAAAGTAACAACTTTATTGAGATATATTCATTCCTTTAAAGTATACAACTTACTGGTTTTTATTCACAAGGTTGTGCGATGATCGCCACTGTCTAATTCCAGAACTTTCTCATCACCCCCAAAAGAAACTCCACATCCTTTACCAATCACCTGCCTTCAGCCCCCAACCCTTAACATACTTTCTGTTTATAGATTTGCCTATTCTGGATATTTCATATAAATGGAATCACAAAATAGGTGACCAGCTGTGTTCAAGATTCACCCAGGTTATAGGATGTCCTTCATCCCTTCTTGTGGCCAAATAATATTCCACTGCATGGACATAGAGCATTTGCATTCATCGGTTGATGACCACTACAACTCACTCATCCAGGACTTTAGCTCCTGGCTCATTGTCTCTCATGCTGCCTCTCTCATCGTTCTCAGTGATTTCCATACCCAGGTGGGTGACCCTCGGACCATCCTTGGCCTCTTGGGTTCCTAGATCTCTTCTCCAACAATTTGATCTTCCCCTCAGCCTCTCCCCCCAGTGGTTATGCCTAGACCTTGTCTCAGTAAGCACAGCCTCTTGGAATCTCAGCTTCATGCATCTCACTCACTGCCCACTGTATCTTGTCTTTCTATTCATTCCCTCCAAAACCTTAACTCCAACAATTCACTGACCCTACACCTTTCCTCTACCCCTCAGCGCCCTCATGTCTTCACACAGATCAAACTCCTTGACCAACCATTATGATCACCCCCTCACACATTTACTACACACCTTCCCACTTCACCATACTCATCTGGCAACACCACATTCCTTATTAAATTGAACGTCCCACCTATCGCATGCTTTCATGTGTGCAGCTGAATGTGGGCAGAGGAAAGTACACACCCATGCTAACTGGCCTCGCCTTAAATTCATGCCCACTGATTTGGAGTGGACCCCCTGGCGCTGCTCAGCAAATTCGCCGGAGTCCCTGCTCCCTGGATTGTCCCAGGTGACCTATCAGACCATCTCTTCAAACCTCCAAGAGCTCCTTCCTCATCCTCACTCTCAGCAGTGACCTCCTTCTTGCTTCCTGAGAGAACCACAGTCACCTTCCCACCACGTCCACCCCCTCCTCCTGCCTCGTCACCACCCACTCCGCCTTTTCCCTTGTGTCTGGGGTTGGGGGTAGCTAGCTTATGTTCCCATCTGCTGGGCTTCCTTTTGTTCCCCCTGGATATTCTCAATTTTCTCTTCCCCCATTCAAGAATTTGGTCCCCTGTGGTTCAGGGTCTCAGGAGAGAAATGTGACAGGCTTGAGAGCAGAAATAGGTCAGCTTTCTTTTCTTTTTAAAGCCTCTTCAGGGCTCTAAGCGGAAATAGCTTCACGGTCTATTGAGCTTCAGAATGAAAGTTCAGATGCCCTCGGGGGCCAGTGTGCTAAGCAAGTCCAGTAGAGGAAAACTCTCAGTTGCATTCCACAGCTGGGACACCCCTCCCCCCAGCTCTACTGAAGCACAAGTGACATAAAGAAAGCAAACATATGCACATATTTAAAGTACCTCAGTTGAGGAGTTTCGCTTGCGTAAGCCTAGGAGGCCACCGCTGCAATCAAGATCATGAGACTGAGAATGAACCTATCCATCATTCCTGAATTTCTCCATCCCTGGCCTCTTCATCCCTCGTCTCTCTGCACAACCCCTAATCTGCTTGCTTTCTGCCACCATCAGTTAGTCTGCATTTTCCAGAATGAAATAATATAGTATGGATTCTCATGTCTGGCTTTTTTTCCTTCAACATTGTTGTTTTGCAATTTGTCCATGTTGAATAGGGCCATTGCATGGGACGGTTTATCGAGTCGCCATGATTGGTCTATCAAGTCATCTGTTGGTGGACGTTGGCCTTCTTTCCAGTTTTTGGCAATCACAAGCAGAAGTGCTGTGAATGCTGGTGTCCAAGTCTCTGTGTGAACATATGCATTCATTTCTCTAGCACCACTTCTATGCACCTAGGAATGGAAGGCTTGAATCATATACAGTAGGTATATTTTTAACTTAAAAATTTATTTATTTGAGAGAGAGAGAGAGTATATGGGGAGGGGCAGAGGGAGAGGGAGACAAGCAGACTCCCCACTGAGTGGGAAGCCCAATGCGGGGCTCCATCCCATGACCCTGAGATCATGACCTAAGCCGAAAAGAGTCGGAAGCTTAATCGACTGAGCCACCCAAGTCCCCCTATATTCAAATTTTTAAGAGGCTGCCAAGCTCGGAGCGCCTGGCTGGCTCAGCTGGTAGAGCATGTGACTCTTGATCTCGGGGTTGTGAGTTCGAACCCCATGTTGGGTGTAGAGATCACTTAAAGTTAAAGGGACACCTGGATGGTCCAGTCAGTTGGGTGCCTGACTCTTGGCTTCAGTTCGGGTCATGGTCTCATAGGCTGTGAGACCGAACCCCACATAGGGCTCTGAGCTCAGTGCTCAGCGTGGAGTCTGCTTGGGTTTCTCTCTCCCTCCCTCTGCTCCTCCCCCCACCCCCAAGCTTGCTCACTCTCACTCTCTTTCTGTGAAAAAAAAAAAAAATTAAAAAAAAAAATTAAAAAAAAAAAGAAAAAAATTTTAAAAAAGAATCTGACAAGCTATTTTCCAAAGTGGTTGTACCATATGTCACTTATTTCATAATAATAATAATAGACTGGTTGAAAATTGAGTATTTTAATTTGTCTACTTCTTCATTTAACAAGTATTTTTTTTTAAGATTTTATTTATTTCTTCATGAGACACATGCAGAGGGAGAAGCAGGCTCCCCGTGAGGAGCCTGATGTGGGACTTGATTCCGTGACCCTGGGATGACGCCCTGACCCAAAGGCAGATGCTCAAGCATTGAACCACTCGGGCGTCCCTTGACACGCATTTATTAGGCACTACTCTGTGCCAGGCCCCGTTCTAGGCACTGTGAATTAAGCTGTGAACAAGGCACACAAAACTCCTGTCCTCAGGGAGCTGAGGTTTGACTTCATCCTCTCTCAGTGGGGGTTTAGAGATTGGGATCACACAGGCGCTCAGGAGACAGGAGATAGATGGACTGGGATCCAAATCCCGATTGCCCCATTTCCTAACTGTGTGGCCTCAGGCAGGGCCTCTTTTTTTTTTTTTTTTTTTTAAAGATTTTATCTATTTATGAGAGATACAGAGAGAGAGGCAGAGACAGAAGGAGATGGAGAAGCAGGCTCCACGCAGGGAGCCCGACTGGGGACTCGATCCTGGGTCTCCAGGATCCCACCATGGGCTGAACGGTGCGCTAAACCACTGAGCCACCAGGGCTGCCCCCAGGCAGGGCCTCTTATCTCTGAGTCTCACCCTATAAAAAGGGAATGGGGATCATGCAATCTTTACTGCCCGAGGTTGTGGCATTGCTGGTTTGCAAACTGACCCCTGTACACAGAAGACAAGGAGAGATCGAAGAAAGAGCCAGACCGCTCCAGGTCAGTGGGTGGAAGGTTTAATAAGCAAGGGAGCTTACATACAAGGCTTGTCTTGGGCGCTGCAAGGTGAATGGGTCTCCCCACCCACCCACCAGAATCTTAAAGTGTATATGGAGGCCTTAACTGGGCTCGGTTACCAGCCCGATGGTGACATCATCTTCCTCTGGCGGGGCTATGTCCTTGGAGCAGCCCCCCGTGTGGGAACGGTGGGCAGAAGGACATTCCATGGTCAGGGGACGGAGGGAGGAGCCTCTGATGGCCTGAGTCCAGCTCGTGGGTCAACAGGCAGTCACGTCCTCTGGATGATGTCCCCCAGTACTCCTCCCCCCTGGCCAGCTCTTTCAATCTTACACACCCCCTTGCACAATGCGCCCTGAGCGGCCGGCATGGAGTTCCACTGGCGCAGCGGTGGCTCGTTTGGTGGCTCATCGGAGGCGGGTAGTACAGCAGCAATAGGACATGTGGAAGAGAGAACACAGATGAAGACAATGATTCCTAAAATAACTAACAGTTTTTCTACCAAGAGTCCCATGATCAGGGACGCCTGGGTGGCTCAGCGGTTTAGCGCCTGCCTTCAGCTCGGGGCGTGATCTTGGAGACCCGGGATCGAGTCCCACATCAGGCTCCCTGCGTGGAGCCTGCTTCTGTCTCTGCCTCTTTCTCTCTTTCTCTCTGCGTCTCTCATGAATAAATAAATAATATCTAAGAAAAAAAAAAAAAAAGAGTCCCATGATCTGAGACACTGATGTATTAAGTCCCCGGGGGTAGGGGAGATTGCTCAAAATATTCACTTGTATCCCTGTATCATTTAATAAAGATGATGCATTAGCTGCCTCATCAGGTGGGAGTGCACAACATTGTGTTTGGGTAATGACACGGGTGTCCTTGCCAAGTAGTGATAATGCCCAGAGCTGTGCTATTTTGGGGGGACAGCTTTCTTCATTGGAGGGGTTTTGGTGTAGCGTAAAGGTGGGCTCTGTTGACTATCACTCAGGGCTTCCTGGGCTACTTGAGCAAGGGCTTCTATGTGTGCCATAATGTCCTCCAGGCCAACAGGGGGAACAAAGATAGAGCCAAACCATGGTTCCAGTGAAAAGAATGTGCCCACCTGGCCTCAAGGAGAGGGAGATTGGCAGTTTTAGGAACTTGACCTGGCTGGGGTGGGGAGGGCACGGCAGGCCAGTCAGGTGTGAGGAGAT
The DNA here is from genome assembly GCF_048164855.1 of Canis lupus baileyi. Taxonomy (NCBI): domain Eukaryota; kingdom Metazoa; phylum Chordata; class Mammalia; order Carnivora; family Canidae; genus Canis; species Canis lupus. The sequence continues at coordinate 114,749,716 of NC_132838.1, read as the reverse complement.
GGACTGGGGATTGGGGGCTGCACATGCCTGACCGGGACCCCCACTTCCTCCCCTCTCTCAGTGAATCGTGTGTGTCCCATTCCAGGTATAATGCATTTCAACAAGTCCCGTTTGCAGCAGGACGATGGGACTCAGTGGAGACTGGGTAATTCCCACTCGCTCAGGGGTGCGGAGTAACTCCCCCATCCTGGGGGGCTGGCTTATTGCAAATTCCAGTAGATAATGCCTGTCTCAGGTGTGACGGGGCTTAGTGTTCTCAGTAGCAAAGCATGTTGATCTGCATTGGGAGTTGGGGCAATGGCTGTTTCCCATGACTTCCATGCCCTGTTGGGTATCTCAGCGGGGATGTCCAGTCTGGCATTTGGGGCAAAAAGTCCTCCTGGGTGATCATTCACTCAAATGCAATGGGGCACCTTGGTGGCCCAGTCAGTTAAGCATCTAACTCTTGATTACAGCTCAGGTCATGATCTCAGGGTCCTGGGATCGAGCCCCATGTCGGGCTCTGTGTTGGGTATGGAGTCTGCTTGAAGTTCTCTCTCCTCAGCTCTTCCTCCCCTGCTCGTGTGCTCACTCTCTCTTTCTCTCAAATAAAAATAAATGAATCTATAAAAAACAAAACAGGGCACCTGGGTGGCTCAGTTGGTTAAGCATCTGCCTTTAGCTCAGGTCATGATCCCAGGGTCCTGGGATCGAGCCCTGTGTCAGGCTCCCTGCTCAGCAGAGAACCTGCTTCTCCTTCTCCCTCTGCCTGCCACTCCCCTTGCTTGTGCTCTCTTTCTCTGTAAAATAAAATAAAATAAAATAAAATAAAATAAAATAAAATAAAAAGTATTAAAGCCTGGGAGGGTACTGCAGTCCATCCAGCCCGGGTGGCTTTACCTGTTAGTAACCTAATCTGCTGCTCTAATATTCCACTTTTCCTTTCCACTAACCCTGCTGCTTGTGGGTTATAAGGGAGAGGGGACCTCCATTCAATGTCCTGCTCTTTTGCTCTATCTTGTATATCATGCTCTTCGAAACGTGACTCCTGATCATTGGTTAGCCTACGAGGGTATCTGTACATGCTACCGAGCTTCTCTAATCTCCCTGTTGGTGGCCCCCTGGTTTGCACAGTGATAAGGGAAAGTTTGGGTTAGGCCAGATGCTGTGTCCACACAAAGGACTTTAGAACCCTCACACAGAGGAAGGAGGTCAATATAATCCGTTGGCCAATCCCTCAGTAGTTGGAAACTCTGGTGGATGACCCCAGACTCCTTTGGCCCTTACTTTGGGCATTATTGAGGACACACAGGACATGGTTTTACAGCATTAAGCGAGTCACTGTCTTTCTTTCTTTCATTTTTTCTTTTTTTTTTTTTTAAGATTTATTTATTCATTCATGAGAGACACAGAGAGAGAGAGAGGCAGAGACACAGGCAGAGGGAGAAGCAGGCTCCTCACAGGGAGCCCAATGTGAGACCCGATCCCAGATCCTGGGATCACGCTCTGAGCCGAAGGCAGAAGCCCAACCGCTGAGCCACCCAGGTGTCCCAAGTCACTGTATTTCAAAGGCAGTCTGGCCCCCCTGGCAATAGGCCCTCCACCTGGGCGCTCCGGTGGTCACTCTTTCTATGCTTCTCGCTTGCCAAGGAGTGTCAGTGTCTTATAAGCCACTGAATGGGAAGACGAGGACACCTCAGGCTCTTACAGGTAACCCCAAATGTCTTTCCGCATATCCTGACCCCACATGACTTATTCATGATCATCTATCCACACCTCGGCTCCCTGTTGTCCGAGCCACAGGGCTCATCCCTTTAGAACGGCCCAGCTGTCAGGGCAAAAGGGGAGCAGCCAAGGCTCAGGAGTGATCATCAGCCAAACCGCTCCGAGTTCAGCCCACTGGCTACCGCTGTTTGTTCGCGTTTCCAGGCACCAGCAGGAGTTTCGCCCACCCCCTCTGTGGGGGCCACCGGCGGGAACAGGCGTGGTGCATTTGCAGGATTTACACACTCTGCAGGCCCTAGTAGCACCTGCCCTTCTAGAGACAGTGGGGCGGCGGACAGCGCGCTTCTCTGCTGCAAATAGGCATGCCACTTAGTCAAAGTGGGAGTCTGAGTTATGACAGAAGTGGGTCGATGAGACATATCCTCAACTTTCCCTTTGATAAGACAGGAAGTTCTTATCAAGACGATACTCCATTCCTTCATGAGAGGCTCTCCTCGGAGGAACGCTGTGTACACTGCTGGGAGCTATTGCTCTGTGGGGCTATATCGGGTTTCCGCCCCCTTCCAGAGCTGGGACCCAAATCCTAAGGGTACTGTCTCCTTCTGTTGTCTTTGCCATAGTGCCCAAGCCATACCTTCTGGAGCCCTGGATCATCTAACACAAACGGTAGCCTTTGGGAGATGCCCAAGCTTTACTCTGCCCCACCAGCATTTTTGACTTCTCGAAGGTGGCCTCCTGCTCTGATCCCGAGCCCCCTTGTGCCCTTTCTTTACCAGGTGGTACAAGGAATGGAGGCATTGTGCCAGGGGGGAATAGATCTCTCGAGAAACCCCAACACCCCACAGAGGCTAGCACCTCTTTCATGTTCTTACCGGTCGGATAGCTGGCATCTCAACAATCACAGCTTGTGCGACAATGTGCATCTTAAAATAACTCCCTGAAATGTTTCAGTGGTGCCTGGGCCTTGAATTTTCTGTGGGTTCACCACCCATCCTCTCCCTTGCAGATGTTCCAGCGAAGTCTACACGGAGTCCTGCAGCAGAGGCAAGTCTTCTCGTGTTAACATTATATCAGTGTAATGGGCCCATTTTCCTGGTGTGAAGGAAAACAGGAACAGATCTCTGGCTACCATCTCATGACATATTTGGGGGCTCTGGAGGTAGCTGAGGTCCATTGTCCCTCCCACATAAAGGCAAATTGATCATACTTATCGGAAACCTGCACTTGCCAGGCAGGGCACCTGTGTGACTCAGTTGGTTAAACATCTGACTCTTGATCGCAGGTCAGGTCTTGAACTCAGGGTTGTGAGTTCACACCCTGTGTTGGGCTCCACGTGGAACCTACTTTAAAAAACAAACAACAGGGACACCTGGGTGGCTCAGTGGTTAAGCATCTGCCTTAGGCTCAGGGCATGATCCTAGGGTCCTGGTATCCAGTTTGAGTCTCGCATCAGGCTCCCCTCGGGGAGCCTGCTTCTCCCTCTGCCTATATCTCTGCCTCTCTCTCTGTGTATCTCATGAATAAATAAATAAAATCTTTAAAAAAAAATTAAAAAACAGGGCAGCCCGGGTGGTGCAGCCGTTTAGTGCTGCCTTCAGCCTAGGAGTCCTGGAGACCCGGGATCAAGTCCCATGTCAGGCTCCCTGCATGGAGCCTGCTTCTCCCTCTGCCTGGGTCTCTGCCTCTCTCTTTCTCTGTGTCTCTCATGAATTTTTTTTTATTTTTTTTTAAAGATTTTATTTATTTATGATAGTCACAGAGAGAGAGAGAGAGAGAGGCAGAGACATAGGCAGAGGGAGAAGCAGGCTCCATGCACCGGGAGCCCGACGTGGGATTCGATCCTGGGTCTCCAGGATCACGCCCTGGGCCAAAGGCAGGCGCCAAACTGCTGCGCCACCCAGGGATCCCTTTAAAAAAATTTAAACCAACCAACCAACCAACAACAACAACATCCCCCTGTACTGGTTAGAGTCTTTCCAAAGAATATCCTTGAAAAAAAAAACAAAAAACAAAAAACAAAGAATATCCTTGAAAACAAAGTATTTTTTCAGGAACACTTTCACCAAAGCATCGGAGCAAAACAGTAACTGTAAATGATAAGAAACCTTAAAAGAAGCACTGGTAAAGATCTGATGAGAGTTATAATGCAATTGACAAAGAAATTTGGTTGTTTCTGTGACCTACATTTTATCTATTTATTTTTTTAAAGATTTTATTTAGTTAGTTATGAGAGACACAGAGAGAGGCAGAGACCCAAGCAGAGGGAGAAGCAGGCTCCATGCAGGGAGCCTAACATGGGACTCGATCCCAGGTCCCCAGGATCACACCCTGGACTGAAGGCGGCGCTAAACCACTGAGCCACCCGGGCTGCCCTGTGACCTACATTTTAAAATAAACTGATAACACTATACTAGGACATATCAGATTTTTAGAAATTTCATAAGAATATAAAAAAGGTTTAGCATCACTTCTTATTTGCATTGTTTCTCATGTAATTTATTTTTATTATTTTTTATTTTTTTTTTAAATTTTTTTTTCATTTATTTATGATAGTCACACAGAGAGAGAGAGAGAGGCAGAGACATAGGCAGAGGGAGAAGCAGGCTCCATGCACCAGGAGCCTGACGTGGGATTCGATCCCGGGTCTCCAGGATCGTGCCCTGGGCCAAAGGCAGGCGCTAAACCGCTGCGCCACCCAGGGATCCCTATTTTTATTATTTTTTAATATTAAAAATTTTTTTAAAGATTTTATTTATTTATTTGACAGAGAGAGAAAGAACACAAGTAGGCAAAGAGGCAGGCAGAGGCAGAGGGAGAAGCAGGCTCCTCATCCAGCAGAGAGCTAGATGCGGGGCTCAATCCTAGGACTCTGGGATCATGCCCTGAGCAAAGGCAGATGCTTAACTGACTGAGTCACCCAGGTGTCTCAAGATTTTAAAATTTTTTTGAAAGAGAGAATGCACACCCAAGAGTTGAGGGAGGGGTCCCTGCTGAGTATGGAGCCCTATGCAGGGCTTGATCCCATGACCCCGAGATCATTACCTGAGCCAAAATCAAGAGTCAGACATTTAACTGACTGAGTCACCCAGGTGCCCCGAAAGATTTTATTTTATTTATTTATTTTAAGATTTTATTTATTTATTAGAGACAGAGAGAGAGAGAGAGAGCTAAAGATTTTATTTTTAAGTAATCTCTATACCAGAACCCCAAGATCAAGAGTCACATGCTCTACTGACAGAGCCAGCCGCGTCCCCCTCCCATGTAATTTAAAACATAAAATAAACCTAATTAGTTTAATAGCTCCCTTTTATAAGGAGAGAGAACACGTCCTTTGATATTTTGTCTGGAAAATCCCAGAGTTAGTTTGAGGTTAACAAGCCTTGCTTTAGATATGATTTGGGGGGAAGTTTGTCAAAAATATCAAAAGGTTTTAAAACACTTGATTAAATAGGATCATAGGTCACTGCGAAACAATCCTTAGTTATTCATTTAACCAGAGAGACAATGAAAGACTTCACAGGCCAATACAGTAAGTCCCATAGTTGTAAAAATACTTAGCTCTTTTAATAGAGAAGAATCAGTTTTCTTAAGCAACCAAAGACCTGATAAAGATGACAGGGAGCATGGGAGGTTGTTTTGATAAAACGGAATCTGTTTTCTAGGCAGATTACCTACGTCTGGAAAAGCCTCTCATAATCTCATCAAGAACAGACCAATGGTCCAAGAAAACTGTCCTTTTAGCAGATGAAAGAAAATCACACTTTACTTTTATGTAAGTACACTGCTAATACTAAAGCGTATTTTTCTTTAAGCCAATTAAATAGAGCTCTTTTACAAATTAATTTTGGCAATACCCCTGGAGGTAGAAAAACATCACATATCCATAACATACATCTACAGATGTGCATAAACATACAGGCAGACGCAGAGACCCCACGCTTTCATTCCAAAGCTTTAGCCCTTGACCTGTAATCTTCTGGAAGTTGTGGACTAAATTTTCTGTGAGGGAACTTCTACAGCAGTCTGTATTTTATTTAATTCTACTTTTTAAATGATTTTATTTATTTATTCATGATAGAGAGAGAGAGAGAGAGAGAGGCAGAGACACAGGCAGAGGGAGAAGCAGGCTCCACGCCAGGAGCCGGATGTGGGACTCGATCCTGGGACTCCAGGATCACGCTCTGGGCCAAAGGCAGGCACTAAACCACTGAGCCACCCAGGGATCCCTTCTATTTTATTTTTTTTAAAGATTATTTATTTATTTATTTATTTGAGAGAGAGAGAGAGAGCAGAGCAGAGCAAGCGAGAACATGAATAGAGGGAAAGGGGCAGAGAGAGAGGGAGAAGCAGACTCCCCGCTGAGCAGGGAGCCTGATGCAGGACTCAATCCCAGGATTCTGGGATCATGACCTGAGCCGAAGGCAGACACTTAACCGACTCAGCCACCCAGACACCCCCATCTGTTTATTTTATTTTATTTTATTTTTTTATTTTATTTTAATTTTATTTTTAAGAAATCTTGACACCCAAGGTAGAGCTTGAACCTATAACCCCAAGATCAAGAGTTTAGCTCCACCAACCCAGCCGGCCAGGCGCCCTCAGCAGTCTATATTCTGAAAACCCTCTTCCCCCCCCCCCCCCCGTTTCCCTCCTCAGTTTCAGGCTATCATGGGCAGTGTTTATATTTCAAAGGCATAAGATTGACATCTTCAAGGGACAGAAAAAATGCTAGTTTTCTCCTAGGAGTTTTGGGACATATTTCTTCATTATCAGCGGTCTAGGGTGATCGCTATTTAAATTTTTCCTTTGGGGCTGCCTGGGTAGCTCAGTCGGTTAAGTGTCTGCCTGCCTTGGGCTCAGGTAAGGATCTCAGGGTCCTGGGATCGAGTCCTGCATGGAGCCCTGCATTGGGCTCCTGCTCAGTGGGGAGCCTGCCCCTCTCTCTGCTCCTTCCCCTGCTCATGCTTTCTCTCTTTCTCTCTCAAATATAATTTTTTTAAAATAAATTTTTCCTTTGTATCAAGGCTCCGACAGCATGGGGCCCGCGGTCCATCTCATTGTCAGGCACTAGGGCATCCTCATCGCTTTCGCAGGGACTGTACCTGTTAGCGTCCTAATCAGGCTTCATACAGGCGCTCGGATCTTAATCTGGGGCTATTTGTGCCCTCCTAGCTTTGCAAAAGGGCATGATAAGGTCTGCAACTTATTGTTACGTTCTCCCACTGTGCTGTGAGCCCTGAAGCTAGCAGAGTAATGGAAACCGCATGTCTTTTTCCTGAATTCAGTTCTTCCGATTCCCTAGGTCAAGCTGCAGCCTGGGGTGGCCGGCCAAACTGCCCCCAGTAGGGGACACCCCCTGTCATAGCCATGCGCTTCCCTGCCCTGCAGTGTGTGCCTTGTGTAGTTCCTCAGGTGCATCAAAATGGCCAGCATCTTGGGGGTGTCCCCATACTTGTGTGGGAGTCCCCAAACATCTAACTCCTGGGGCTCCCTTCTGCACCCAGAGGCCTATGGCCAACTGGAGAGTTTCCTTGCAGGTGTGCCTTTCCGAAGGCCCATTTCTTTGGTCTCCTAGCTGATTCCTTAATTGCCAGTTTGCCAACTGGCCCCATACACAGAGGACAAGGAGGGACCAAAGAAAGAGCCAGACTGTTCCAGATTGGTAGGTGGCAGGTTTAATAAGCAAGGGAACTTATTTACAAGGCTTGTCTTGGGCGCCACAAGATGAATGGGTCTCCCACACACCCACCAGAATTTTAAAGTTTATATTGAGCCAGATGGTCTCAACAACACCTTCCTCTGGCGGGGCTATGTCCTTGGAGCAGCCCCGGGTGTGGGAACAGTGGGCAGAAAGACATTCCATGGTCAGGGGAGGGAGGGAGGAGCCTCTGATGGCCTGAGTCCAGCTCATGGGTCAACCGGCGGTCACATCCTCTGGATGATGTCCTAAAACAGGCACGCAAGCCCTGAGGCATTAGGCATTATCACGTTGGGGTGGCCAGAGAATATATAGGCAAAACACACAGTGTTCCTCAATGGGTGTCATGCAGTGCCTCGTTTTTGATGTGGGAAACCAAGTCAAAAGAAAAAAAAATTAAATTTCCTTATTATTTCCTGTCCCCTGACAAGTCCTTGAAACAGGCAGAGTGACATTCTTCTAGGAACTCTGCTGCCTTGATGTGAATCCTCTGCTAAAGGCAAAAGGCAGGGATCCCTGGGTGGCGCAGCGGTTTGGCCCCTGCCTTCGGCCCAGGGCGCCATCCTGGAGACCCGGGATCGAATCCCACGTCGGGCTCCCTGCATGGAGCCTGCTTCTCCCTCTGCCTGTGTCTCTGCCTCTCTCTCTCTGTGTGACTATCATAAATAAATAAAAATTAAAAAAAATAAAATAAAGGCAAAAGGCAACCTTAGCTTCGCATTATCCCAACCCCCCAGGATCCTGTAAGTCTCCTTTAACATATAAAAGTTCTGTTGGACACTTCCTTTATCTCTACCCCTGAAGATACATGTTGGCAACCATCCTCCAAGCATTTGACCCGCTGATAGAGATCTGAAGGGTCTCGCGATTGAGTTTTTACCAAACAGTAATAAATGATCTTTTCCTAACAATAGCCAGCCCCCTCAGGGTCCTGGAAACCTTGCTTCCAAAATACCTTGGAGGTTTGTGCTCTCCCTAACCCCCTCCCAACTTGAAAGTATATAAGGGGCCACTCCTCACGACCCCAGTGCAGCTCTTCCTGCCCACAGGTCCTGTCCCTGTGCTTTTATAAAACCACCTTTTTGCACCAAGGACGTCTCAAGAATTCTTGCCTCCTCACTGTTCCCCCACCTGCCAGGCACGCACCCACTGCAGGGCTTTTGCCTGGCTTTTCTCTGCCTGGAACATCTTCCCCTAATGTGTGCCTCTGACTTGCATGCCCCTGACTCTCATGCCTGTGACTCATGCTTCTGGCAAAGTTTTGTTCAGGTGTCACCCTCTCTGTGACTTCTCAAAAAGTACAGCCTCCCTTCCTGTTTTATTTTTAATCTGCTATATATATATCAATGGTTCTCAGCAGCAACTTGTTAAAAACACAAATTCCAAAAATAAACCTTTGCGTATAAGGTGAAATGATTTTTTTTAAATAAAGGTTTATTCATTTATTTGAGAAAGAGAGAGAGAGCCCGAGTGAGAGGGTGAGAGGTAGAGGGACAGAGAATCCCAAGCCGACTCCATGCTGAGCATGAAGCCCCAAGCAGGGCTTGATCTCAAGACCCTGAAATCATGAGCCCAGTCAAAACCAGGAGCAGCTCACTTAACTGACTGCGCCACCCAGGCACCCCTAAGATTGGATGATTTTTGACAAGCGTGCCCAGCTCATTCAATGGGAGGAAGGCAGTCTTTTAAATGATGGTGCTGGGAAAATTCAATGGATATCCGCATGCAAAAGAGTCAAGACCCTTATCCAACACCACATACAAAAATGAACCTAAAATGAACCAAAGACCTAAATGTCAGAAGTCAAACTATAAGACCCTTAGAAGAAAAAATAGGGGAAAGCTTCATGACATAGGATTTGGCAATGATTTCTTGGATGTGGCACCAAAAGAACAGGCAGCAAAAGAACACTAAATTGGACTCCACCAAAATTAGAACTGCAGGGCACCTGGCTGGCTCAGGAGGTGGAGTGTGAGATTCTTGATCTCGGGGTTGTGAGTCTAAGCCCCATGTTGGGTACAGAGATCACTTAAAAGTAAACTCTTAACATAAAATAAAATAAAATTTCCTTCTGCTGCCATGTGAGTGGGGGATTGGAGGGGATCCCCTGGACTGTGAACCAGGAGGCAGTGGAGGTTGGGTGGGACCAGGATGAGGCCATGGAAGGGGAGAATGGGGGAGCATGAGAATGGGGGAGGCAGGTGTCCAGGGCTCAGGGCTCTAGCCTAGGGACTGGGGAGATCATGAGGGCCCCCTGTAATGGGTACTAGAAGGAGGAGCAGGATTGGGGGAGATGCTCTGGCCAGTTTGGGACACCATGGGAATGGGACCACAAGAGGAGGCATCCAGCACAAAACCCAGAGCTCCAGAGTGAACAAGATGCTGGGTGTGACCCCATAGTCCTCAGCCAGCAATATCCCAAACACCCACCTTTTGCGTTTCACTTTCACATACTTTGCCACATATCCATGCATCACTCGTATACTTAGCTACTGGATACTTTTCTTGAAATCAGCTCAGATTTTTTTTTTTTTTTTTTACACTCAACACGTTTATTTAAATAAGAAATGTCAGGGGGCATCTGGATGGCTCTGTTGGTTAAGCATCTGCCTTCAGCTCGGGTCATGGTCCCAGGGTCCTGGGATCGAGACCCACGTTGGGCTCCCTGCTCAGGAAGGAGTCTGCTTCTCCCTTTCCTTCTGCCCCTCCCCACTTATGCTCACTCTCAAATAAATAAATAAATAAATAATCTTAAAAAGAAAACCCAGGAAATATCACTTCACACTAGGAGGTGGAAAACCACTATCACTTGCCATAAATAGAACACGTAGTATGAATAAACCCAATGACTCAGCAAAAACCAAGAAAAGGTACCAAGAGCACTGGGTGAAAGGCAGTCAGGGACAGGTTCTTCACAGGGTCTCAGGGCACCACCCACAGATGACACCATAATTCAAAAGGAGGAGATCCTGGCAGCACCGGTGGCTCAGTAGTTTAGCACCGCCTTTGGCCTGGGGTGTGATCCTGGAGATCCGGGATCGAGTGCCATGTCGGGCTCCCTGCATGGAGCCTGCTTTCTTCCTCTGCCTGTGTCTGTGCCTCTCATGAGTAAATAAATCAAATCTTAAAAAAAAAAAGGTGGGGGGAATCTGACAGTCACCTCCAGTCATGGACAGAATTGTGACCCTCCCCTCCAAATTCATAGGTTGAAGTCCTAACTAACCCTCAGTTTCTTAGAATATGATTAAGTCTGAAGCAAGGGCCTTTAAAAGGGTGACTAAGTTAGGGGCACCTGGGTGGCACAGTTGGTTAAATATCTGCCTTCAGCTCAGGTCATGATCTCAGGGTTCTGGGATCAAGCCCCATGTGGGGCTCCCCACTCAGCACGCAGTCTCCCTGCCCCTCCTGTCCTCTCCTCAACTTGTTCTGTCTCTCTGGCTCTCCCTCACTCAAATAAACAAAATCTTAGAAAGAAAAAAATAAATAAAGAAGTGATTAAGTTAAAATGAAATCACATGGGTGGCCCTTGTGCACTATGAAGGGTGTCCTTACAGGAAGAGATTGAGAACTAATGTAACACTGGGTGTCAACTGTACTTCAATTTAATAAATAAATAAGTAAATGCTTAAAACTTTTTGAAAGAAGAGATTAGGATGCAGAGAGGCACAAAGGGAAGGCCATGTGAAGACAAAAGGAGAGAACGGCCATTTACAAGCCAAGGAGAGAAGCCTCAGAGGAAACCAAACCTGCCGAGGTCCTGATCTTGGACTTGTGGCCTCCAGAACTGTGAGAAACCAAATTTCTGTTCTTTATCCACTCTGTGGTTTTCTTCTATGGCACCTTAATCAAACTAATACAGCCTTTAACTCCATGGGCGCAGTTCACATCGCTGGTCATAGGGCCCCTAATGGGATGTGCGGAGAAGGACACAGTGTCTACCTTCAGGGTATACTTCCCGTAACTACAGGACTGGAATCTACTGAGGAAATCCAGAAACTGGGACTGCCCACAAGACATACACATCCAGAATATAAATAAAGAACGTCTACAACTCAACAACAAAAGCCCAAAATAACCCAATTTAAAAATAGGCAAAGGGCTTGAATAGATATTTCTCCAAAGAAGATATATGAATGGCCAATGAGTGCATGAAAGGATGTTCATCTCACCAATGCAAATCAAAACTACAATGAGATACCATCTCATGCTCCTTAGGATGGCTACCATTAAAAAAAAAAAAAAAAGTGTTCCCAAGGACGTGGAGAAATCAGAACTCTGTGGTTCATTGGTGGGCATGTAAATGGGACAGGTCCAATGGAAAACAGTCTAAGATTCCTCAAAAAATTAGACACAAAATTACCATATGATCTGGCCATTCTACTTCTGGGTATGTATCTAATAGAAATGAGAGAAGAATCTTGAAAAAATGTTTGCATCGGGTCGTTCATCGGGGTGTTATTCACAATAACCAATGGGTGGAAGCAACCCAACTCTCTATAGAAAGATGATTGGATGAACAAAATGTAGTATATACATACAATAGACTATTATTCGGTCTTTTATTTATTTATTTTAAAATATTTTATTTGTTTATTCATGTGACACACACACACACACAGAGGCAGAGACACAGGCAGAGGGAGAAGCAGGCTCCATGCAGGGAACCCAACGTGGGACTCGATCTCAGGTCTCCAGGATTACACCCTGGGCCAAAGGCGGCTCTAAACCGCTAAGCCACCCAGGCTGCCCATTATTCAGTCTTTAAAAAGACAGAAATCCTATAACATGCTACAACGTGGATGAACCTTGAGGACATAAGGCTTAGTGAAATATGCCAGCTCACCAAGAGACTCTATGATTCCACATAAAACAGAGATCTAGAAAAACAAACAAACAAACAAACAAAAAACCAAAAAAAAAAAAAAAACAGAGATCTAGCTAAAAATAGTTAAGAGGGTAAATTTGGTATTACTTGATTTTTACAATTATAAAAAATGATATATAAATGCATAATAGAAAGACACAAAGAAATTCTTGGTGCCCTGCTTGCCCTGAAGGTTCTTGAAGAAGACGATGGTCTCCTCACGTCTCCTAGGATCCAGCGAGCCCACTCAGTTCTGTCTGAACAGAAGATCAGAGGCCACATCCTGCAGTTCCCCCATCCCTGCTTCCTGCTTTGCTGCCTGGCGCAAAGCTTTTTTGGTTTTGAAAAACAATTGCAAAAAAACTCTCTTCTGGTACCTTTTTTTTTTTTCTGGTACCTTTTTTATTTGATATCTAATATTACAGAATTTCAATCATTATGAAATCAAAATGTGAAATTTTAGTGGTAGGACATCTCTTTGGGAAATGGACTCAAGGGGTTTTCCTAGTTTTCTAGTTCATTCCTGTATCAGTTAGATGCATGTCCCTCGTTGTTAGAGTGAGCCTGGGTTGGATATGAATTCTACTCCATTTTTCTCTTTTTTATATTAAGTAATGAATCACTAATTATTAAGTTTCCTGTGGTTGCTGTGACAAATGACTATAGACTCTGGCTTAAGACAGCAGAAATTTCTCCTACAGCTCTGGAGGCCAGAAGTCTGCAATTGGTATCACTGGGGTGAAGTTAAGGTGTGGACAAGGCTCCACTCCTTCTGGAGGAGCTAGGAGAGTATCGGGCCTGCACTCCCTCTGGCCTTCCTTCTATAAGAACACCTGTGATTGCATTTAGAGCCCTCCCCCAGATAATCTAGAATAGTCTCCCCATTGTAAAATCCTTAAATTAATAATATTTGCAAAGACCCTTTTCCAAATAAGGTAACGGTTCCTGGATTCCAGAAATTAGGACAGGGATATCTTTTGGGCAGCCATCCTCAGCCTGCCGCAGAAACTTTGTCATTGAATCATTCAGCAAGTACTTACTGAACACCTACTGTGTGCCAGGCCTTTGTTTAGACACTGAGAATATAGCCATGCACAAAAGAGAGATCCCTGGGCTCCTGGAGCTGACATTTTAAGGTGGCACCGTCCAGAATGGTAGCTCCAAGCCCTGTGTGGCTCTTGAGCACTTGAAATGTGACTAGTCCCAACTGAGATGGGCTGAAATGTAAAACATGCACTGGATTTTGAATATTTTGCACGGACGCAAAAAGAATATTAAATAGAGCAATAATTTTTGAATTTTGTTAAGGATTTTTTTTTTAATTTTTTTAATTTATTTATGATAGTCACAGAGAGAGAGAGAGAGAGAGGCAGAGACACAGGCAGAGGGAGAAGCAGGCTCCATGCACTGGGAGCCCGATGTGGGATTCGATCCCGGGTCCCCAGGATAGTGCCCTAGGCCGAAGGCAGGCGCCAAACCGCTGCGCCACCTAGGGATCCCAAGGATTTTTTTTTTTAACTTTTACGTAATCTCTACACCCAACATGGGGCTCAAGCTCACAACCCTAAGATCAGGAGTCGCATGCTCCACCGACTGAGCCAGCCAGGCGCCCCTAATTTTTGGATGTTGGTTACATGCTGAAGTGGTAACATCTGGGATAGATTTGGCTCAATCAGATAAGTTATTAAAATTAATTTCTTGTGTTTTTAAAATTTTTTGTTCTGTAGCTACTAAAATAATATATAGAATTACATATACAGCTTGCATTGTATTTCTGTTGGACAGCCTAAGGGGAAGGAGACTATGGACAACTAACACAATAAATAAATACATTTTATGGTCTGTTAGGAAGTGATAATTTCTATGGAAGAAAAAAATAAAGGTCAGGGTAAGAGAGTATATTTGCTTTCCTGTTGCTCCTGTAACAAATTACCACAAATTTAGCAGGTCAACACCCACAAATTTATTAGCTTGCAGTTCTAAAGGTCAGAAGTTCAAAATAGTACTCTTAGGGCCTAAAATCAAAGGCTGAGTCTTCTGGAGATTCCAGGGGAAAATCCGATTCTTGTCTTTTTCAGCTTCTAGAGGGTGCCTACTTTGGCTCCCAACCACATCACTCTGACCTCTCCTTGCAAAATCACATCTCTTTCTCTGACCCTACTGCCTCCCTCTTATATCTTTTTTTTTTTTTTTAAGATTTTATTTATTCATGAGAGACACAGAAACATGGGCAGAGGGAGAAGCAGGCTCCCTGTGGGGAGCCTGATGTGGGACTTGATCCCAGGATCACGACCTGAGCCAGAGGCAGACGTTCAACTGCTGAACCACCCAAGTGTCTCTCCCTCTTATATCCTTATATAAAAACATATATTACTATATAAGGATATATAATAATATAAAATAATATATTTAATACATATATTAAATCCTCCTGTGATTATACGGGGTCACCAGGATGACCCAGAATTATTTCCCCATATCAAGATCCTTAATTTAGCCACATACATAAAGTCCCTTTGTCCATGTAAGGTAACATATTCACAGATTCTGGGGATTAGGAGGTGGATACCCCAGGGAGGGTCAAGTCAGAGGAGCTGGGCCTTTACAGAGGGTGATTGGGAGAGCCTCACTGAGAGGGGACATCTGCCTAAAGACCCAAGGAATGGAGGGAAAGAGCAATACGGATATCAGGAAAGGGGATTCCAGAAAGCTGGAGCAGCCAATGCAGAGGCCCAGGGGTGGGTCTGTTCCTGGGAACCCCGGCTACTCCCCTGCACCTAAACCAACCAGAAGTCGGTGCCGTCCTGGTGCTTCTGGAATCTTGCCTGGAGAGCAGGAGGGTTTGAGACCCCTGATCGTCACTGGTCTCTGGGCACAGGGTCTCTCACCCACGGTTCCTCAAAGGACAGGCTGACCTGTGCGGAGGGGCAGGAGCCTGGGTCAGAAAGGCAACGGGTCCAGCGCCCGCCGCCCCCCGCAGTCCGGAGGGACGGTCACCTGGGCTCCGTCGTGGCTCTGTCTGTCCTGTCTGTGCAGCGTCCGCCGGCTGTGCCACTGGCGCAGGGAGGCGCGAGCCTCGGAGCTGAGCCCCTGGGGGGCGCGGCCCGCGTCGGGCTGGTAGTGCGCAATGTGGTGCAGCGCCCCAAACCACGTGGTCAGGTAGTACCCGGCTGGGGACGGGAAGGGGCGGTCGGCGCGGCCCGGCCCGGCCCCGCAGTGTGTCCGCCTCTCCACCCCCTGCCGCCGGGCGAGGCCGTCGGGCCCGAGGGCGCCCCGGCTGGGTCCCCGCGTCCCGGGGCGGGGGCCCACCTTCTCCCCGTAGCTCGTCGGGATCCAACAGCTCCATGAGAAACTCCACGTCCAGCTGCGTCTCCCCAATGTGCGGACTCCAGATCAGCTCCTCCGTCAGCGCGGGCAGGAAGGCGTCGGCCCCCAGCGGCTCTGGCGGACGGACAGGTGCGTGGGGGCGTGCAGGCGCCCGCAGCCATCCCAGGACCTCGCGGCGCTGGCTACCCTTCCACCTGGTGGGGTGCAAACGCCCCTTACCAGATCCCCGGGGCCCGCGTACACGCCGCCCGCCGGAGCGTGCCACCCTCTCCCCTCGACGTGCACACGGGCGCGCCGCACCCGGCTCCCGCGACCCTCAAGCTACGGCGCATCCAGGGGGACGCAGGGAAGCCCCCTTTACCTTGGTTCTCGCCCCGAGCCAGGCCCGCGTAGACGTCACTGCACACGGCCAGCAGCAGCGCCACCTTGCGGCGTGGGGCGCAGGCGGCGTGGAGGTGCGCCAGGCGCGCGTGGATGCGGCTCCGCAGGGCGGGGGCGGGGCCCTGCCCCGCCAGCCCCGCCCCCTGGGCTCCCGGAGGCCCCGCCCCCGCCCGCAGGGCTACTTGTCGCTGCCGCAGGCGCCGCAGCTCCCCGGCCCGCAGCGTGCGGAGTCGCGTCCACAGGGCGGGCTTCAGCGGCGCCAGCACCGCCCGGCACAAGGCCGCCTCCACCGCGGCGCCTGCGACCGGTTGGGGTGGCTGAGCCAAGGGGCGCCGGCTGCTGCGCGCGCCCCCCTCCCTCCGCCGACCCCCTCCCGGGGCGACCCCACCCTTCCCGGCTTCTGGCCACCCGCACGTGTAGACGTGGGTGAGGACACGTGTGGAAGGGGGAGCCCGGACGTGTGAGATGAGCAGAGTGAGCGGAACAGGAGCTCCTATATGCAGGCAAAGGTGTGCGAGTGGCCAAGCCAGCAGGCGCAGAGACGCAGGGAAAGAAGTTGGCTGCGGACACACACGTAGCACCAAGAGGTGGCAAAGGAGAACCCGAGTGGGTTCAGGGAATGGCCATAAATTCCCTCCCAGTCCTCCTTATTACCAAGACCGTCGTCCTTCTGGGGGGTCCCAGGCCCCAGGCTCCCAAAAACAGCTCTAACGTCGGGGTCCTTTGATAAGTGATCCTGGAGGTCAGTAAGGAGGTGCCGCACATCCTGCAGCAGCTCTGTGGCTGCGTCCCCAGGCCTGTGGGGGCCTCTGGTATTTGAGGTGAGACGCGCCCTCAGGCCCTGGAACTGCCTGCCCACGTAGCTGCCCCGGGCCCTGGCCAGAGCCTGGATGTGATGGGTGAGCACATCCTCCGGTTCGTTCTCTTCATCTCTGAAGTCGGCCTCATTTTCGTCCTCGTTCTCATCCTTGTCCTCCTTCTCTGTCTCCTCCACCAGGCTGGCCAGAGCTGGCCCAGCGTGGTGCACCTCGGGGCTGAGTGGGCCTTCAACCCACGAGACCCTGTGAGGGGCAGGGTTCCTGGGGGCTGGATGTGAGGAGACAGTTGGCCCCACAGAACAGTGGTAGTGGCTCCCTCACCCTCAGGGGCCCAGGGCCCTCTCCCATCCAGCTAACCTGATCTGTGTCTTTCTGCAGTTTCTGGAGGTGTCTCTGGCGGCATCTGCTCCGTCCTCCACCCTCTGTGGGTCTCCACGTAGAGCTTGTTCACCACGGAAAGCACCCTCTCCGACATGTTGAGTTGGACACCACCAATCTGCAGAGGACCTGGGCACCAGCATAACCGAGGCGTCCCAGACGTCCAATGAGCCAGCCCCTGGTTCCTTCAGGGCACCAGGAGACCTAATTCCCAGCCTCATTACTGGCTTGGTCCCCGGCCCTTTGTCACTCAGGCCCAGGGGTCAAGCCTCCCACAGCCCTCTCCCTGAAGTGCCACCCTCCCGGACCAAGCAACCCAGAAAGTGGCTTCCCCCTCCCTTAGGGAGCCACCCCTCACCTGCGTGTTGGTCTCCAGGCCTTCGAGTGGGAGGGGGCAAGAGCAGAGTTCTGGGCAAAACATCCCTGAGAAAAGATAAGGGGAAGCTGCGGTGTGGGTGGGATGTCTTAGGGATGGATCCCCCTTAGCCCTTTTGACGGGTGACCTGTACCTGCTGGCTGAAAGGAAGGCCAGGAGATGGGGCAGGTCCGGCATGCAGAGGTTAGAGTATTTCAGGGACACACCTGGGGGTGGAGGGAAACAAGGGGCGGGGAAGAAAAGGTGAGTCCTCAGTCCTGCAATCCCCCAAAGGATCTTCAACACAGGGAAATTTCTACCCCTTAGAGCCCCCACCTTTTCTGGTGTCTTTATGTCTACATCCCACTTATGGCACCAAATAGCACTTGGGAGATATTTTGGAAGCAAAGCTGACTAAATTTGCTGTGGGCTGGAAACTGGGGGTAGGCTCCTCACCTCCAGGAAGCTTCTGGATCTGGTAGGTGCGGACTTCTCCTCGTGAAGCTCCTGTCCTCAACACCAGGACCTGGCTAGGGTCGTATCCTGTGACCAGGAAACTCTAGGGGGTGGGGTGGCGAGGGTAGCAAAGGTCAGCTTTTTTTTTTTTTTTTTAAGTTTTATTTATTTAAGTAATCTCTACACCCAATATGGGGCCCAAACTCACAACCCCAAGACCAAGAATTCTCCACTCTGAGCCAGCCAGGTGCCCTGAAGCAAAGATCATCTTGAAGAGGATCTGTACAAATCTCTGTTACTTTGGCCTGCCCAGCATCCATTTCCCTTACTTTGGATTCCACACCCCAAACTTCCTTTAAAGAAATCTGCTCCCTCCCTTGGTTCCTGTGTGTGGGACTAACTCCCCTCAAGCCCTAGGGTTGGTCCCATGACCTGACCTTGCCAATAGGGTGACAGTACTTTCTCACTGTGATTGGTTCAGAGATGGGCGTGTGAATCAAACCCAGCCAATGGAAATCTTCCACAAGATTTTTGCTTCCTCTTTCTTTGGAAGGAGGCATCTATTTATACTGGCTTTGCTAAGCTTGAGGGATATGGCCGTGAGCTGGGAACACCCATCTCTGCCACCACAAGGACAGAGCCCCCTGGAGAAGGAAGCTGCGTAGACCTGCTAGTGGCCTTATCCAAGTCCACCCCCTATTCCTTGCAGGACTGTAGCTTTGTCCTGAGCATAAACTGCCCAGTTGGAGAAGACGGATGATGATGTAGGTGGGAGGTGTTTCTCACCTCTGGCTTTTATAATTCCCAGGTGAGCTTTATTATTATTTTTTAAAGATTTTATTTATTTATTCATGAGAGATACAGAGAGAAGAAAGAGAGGCAGAGACACAGGCAGAGGGAGAAGCAGGCTCCATGCCGGGAACCTGACATGGGACTCGATCTGGGGTCTCCAGGATCAGGCCCTGGGCTGAAGGCAGGTGCTAAAACCACTGAGCCACCCAGGGATCCCCATCCCAGGTGAGCTTTAAAAAATATTGCCACCGGGGCCCCATCCATATATATGGAATCGATTGCGAAGGCTTTTGGTTTTCCTGGTGCAACTGGTGCTTCTTTTTCTTCTTCCTGCCTGGAGCACAAACATGTGTTTGGACCTGGGGCAGCCACCGGGCAACGGCGAAGGGAATCCAAGAGAATGGCAGAGAAGCAGGCCTTGACGTCACTAGAGCTACTGAGCCAGAGCCCAGGCTGCCTTTCGGAATGTCTTACAAAGATAAATGCCTGATTGCCTAAGCGGCTGTAGAACGCCTGCCCGTTCCTCGAAGCCCCAAACATTGGGCTTTCCCTACAGCTGAAGCAAAGCCAAGAAATGGGATGGGAGAAATGGACAGGTTCCCTCATGCTCAAGATCCAGGCCCTCCTGAAATTCCCTTTACTTCCGGGTGTTTCAGTTATTTGACTCAGTCGGTGGCCTTTTTGGTTTGCCTGGTCTATGTTGTTGGTCACGGGGAACCGGCAGAGTCCGGGCTGATGCACGGTGGCATGGGGAAGGTCAGAGAAGGTCCCTGGCTGTGAGTACTCACCCCTGGTGGCCACAGCTCAAGAAGGGCTTCTGCATCCTGTGTGTCCAGCTCTGGGACCTGCCACACCCCCGATGTCCTCCACAGGCGAAGCAGTGGCTCTGGGGTCCCCAGGACCCCTACGGGGGTCTCACCCGCTCCATTCACCTGTGACAGAATCGGTCTGGGACATGCAGGGTCCAGGAGACCAGGGGTTAGAGGTGCGCAGTTGGACGGTAAGGCGGGGTCAAAGGCGCAGGAAGGGGTAGCCCAGGGATGAGACGGGATTCAGGGTCTATATGGGGGGTGCGCATTGGGTGGAAGGGGCTTCTGAATCCAGGGGCAGGAGTGGGGAGACCCCAGCCCCAGCAGCCCTCACCTCTCCGCATTGATGGGGCCTGCAGGGGCCTTGTCCTCCAGCTGAGCCATCTTCAGGATACGCGAGGCCAGCAAGCCATGGTCTGGCCCCTGGCAGGGAGGGAGACAAGGCTCAAGGTTGCTCCAACCCAGGGGTAATATTCAACATGTCTACAACCAATATAGCCCAAACCCTGACCGATCAGAACGGACCCAAGGCCCCTGGCGGTGCCAGGTGTTAATTCTTTAGTCACTGGACAGTTGTGTCTAAGGGAGGCCGTTGTGTCTTGGCAGGGAGGGCAGGGGTGTAAGGGAGGCCCCAAACTGACAGCTGTTTACCGAGTGGCACAGAAATATTTCAGATTTTGACAACCAGTGCTGCCATAATACAGATGTGGGCCAGTTGGAAAACCACTTCGCCAAAACCCAGCGCCCGGACAGCGCTCAGCCCACAGCAGGCACTCGGGAAATATGACGTGTCTCATACAGCAGCCCCTCCTCCCCCCTTCCCAGGCCACAGAGGGGCCCTCAAATACTCCCCCATCCAACATCTTATTTATGAACACTTTCAAACATTCAGAAAACCCGCATTTACAGGCTCCCTAGATCTTACTGTCGGCGTTTTATTTTTGCCCTATAACACATCCGTCCCTCTGTCCGTCGGACCTCAACTCTCCTAAGCAGGCACACAGCCCTAGCTAGCCTGAGTGATCGCTCGAGGTGGGCAATGTTGAGTGTTTTCTCTGCAGCAGTCCCAGGAGTGGGACCCCTGGGGCCATTCAGGTGTGCGCCTCACAAATACTTTATAAGCACAGGCCCAGACTGGGTGCCCGGGGGACACGATGACGGCAGAACAGGCCCCTGCCCTCACGGGGCTTCCGTTCTTGCTTGGGCTGGTACAGGAGACGGGTAGGAGCCAGCTGAGCAAATCAATCAGGCTGGGGTTTTAGGAACCCGGGGTTTTAGGAAGGGCAGGTGCCCGTCCAGGGGAGAGCAGGCGGGAAGGGTGGGGCGGGAGGCAGATGCTCTCCTGGGTCCCACCGGAGGTGGTGGAGGGGGCGGCGGGCGGTGCTGGGCAGGGCGGGATGGGTGCAGAAGCCCGACACCAAAGACAGGCTGCGGGGGGTGATGCTGCCGGCGGCTAGGTCCCGGGGGACCCCTACCTGTTCTCCGAGGGGAGGCCTGGAGTAGCAGGAAGTGAAAGTGTTCCTCACCAGAGAGAGAGGAAGCCGGGCGGGCGGGGGAAGAGGCGGGGCTGGGGGGATCTGAAATCAACCTTCCTCTCTTTTTCGGGGCTCCGGCCTTAGGTGAAGGGGCTCTGAGGGAGAGGACTCTGGTAGTCTGGGAGTCCAGGGCTAAGAGCCCCGAGGCTCTCTCGCAGCCCCTGGGGCCCCCTGTCTACCCCCCTGCTGTTCCCCATGAGAGCCTGGAGGTGTTCTGCGTCCCTGGGTGCCCACGGAAAGGAACAGGGACACCAGACAACTGATTGTTAGTTGTTTTCACTTTTATTTTGTATTCAATAAGCAACGTTATCTGCCCCTCCCCACGGAGGAAGTGGGTCCCCAGGGAAGGGGCCCAGCACCCACTTTGGTGGTGGGAGGCACAGACTTGGGAGGCCTTCAGGCTCAGCTGCCCCCAGAGTGTGTTACGTTTGGAGGGTCCACACTCCACCCAGGGTAGACTTGGTCTACTTGGCCACAGGCTGCCCTAGGAGCAGTAGAGAGCCCAGGGGGCTCTGGGGAGCCCTGGGGAGCCCTTGGGGCCCCTGTCCAGAACAGTTAGGTGTTTAGAGGCAGCCCTGGCCTCAGGAGCAGTTAGAGATTAGGGGAGGTTGACCCCGTCCCCGCGGGTGGTTAGAGACCGCGCGGGCTGTTACAGATGGGCTGCCCAGGCCTCGGCCCTTGGGTGATGTTAGAAGTTCACCAGGGTCAGGGGGCTGGGGCCCCAGTTTTGAGCGGGAGTGGTTAAGAGACTGGTGAGATGTTCTGAGCTCCCCAGACAAGAGCTGCAAGTTAGAGGGGGCCAGGGCTGGCTGGGGCTCTGCTGTCCCAAAGGAACTGGGCGTCCTGCCCGGGAGAGGCAGCTGTCATTGGGGTTTCTCTCCCTCCTTGGTCCTGGCCTCCTCCTTGGCAGGAGGTGGAGACTTGCTGGGAGAAGCTGAAGTTGAAGTGCTGGGGTTGGGGGCCCCTGACCCTGCCTGGGCGTCTATGTGGGCATGCTCCTTCCGGACAAGGTCCTCCAGTTCTTTCTGCAGGGGGCAAAGTTCATAGAAGTTAGAGGTCACTGTGCATCATGGGATCACAGGACCTGTGGGGCAGGGGTTTGGGGACAGGCTCCGGGTGGGCCGGGGTAGACTCCTTACCTTCCATCCGAGGAGGTCGGCAAGGGCCAGGCAGCCCTGGTCACAGTCACCCAGCCAGGCCACGTCCCTGTGGGTGGGAGAGTCAGAGCTCTCAGCTTGTCCCAGGCCCCTGCCCACTTTTCCCAGTCCGCGTGCCTTCATGCCCTCCCTCCCACCTCGGCTGTGACCCTCGCAGGCCCAGGACTCACCTGTAGGCCTTCTTGGAGTCGAAGTCCATGCCTCCTCCAAGGCCCATCATCATCCCCAGGAAAGGGTCAGTCTGTGGGGGAGAGGGGAGCTCAGAGCACAGAGCCTGGAGCCAGGTGGCCTGGGGCTGTTCCCTGCTCTGTGACTTCACTCAGTGACCTGGCCTCTCCAAACCTCAGTTTCCTTATCTGTAGAGTGGGGGCCATTACCAGCCACTCCTGGCATTGTCGTGTCAGCGGGTTAATACTTAGAAAGCGCTTACGGGGCGCCTGGCAGGCTCAGTCAGCAGAGCATGTGACTCTTCATCTCAGGGTCGTGAGTTTGAGCCCCATAGTAGGCATAGGGCCTACTTAAAATTAAAAAATACAAAATAAAATAAAACAAATTAAACCAGACAATGCTTAGAACAGTGTCTGGCACATGGAGTGTTTGGCTGTTCGAGGAACCACCCCTCCCCAGGGATGAGGGATGAGGGAGGGAGGCCACCTCAGGAAAAGAGCCGAAAGCGGGAGTGGGCGTCTCCTCACGCTGTGCTGTGGGCCCTGGGGCCTGCTCACCCTGACTCCTCACTTACCCAAAGCCCAGCAGTCCTGTTCTGGCTTAAGCTGCTTTGAGTTACTTCACTTGCTCAGAAGGGGCCGGAGGGACCCCGGGGCCTGTAGAATCAGAGTCTAGGTGGCCTGGAATCTGACCCCTCCGGGTTCTAGAGCACCTAGTTCTGAGCTGAGGGGTCTCAGTTTCTGAGGAAGCCAGTGAAAGGGAATGTGGGACCCCCGAGAGGAGGAGGAGGAGGAAGAGGAAGAGAAGACAGAGGGGGGCTCACATAAAAGCCAACTCACCTGCCCAGTCTTCTCCTTGTTGATGAGCAGGCGCGGGGTAGAGAGGGGCGCCCTGGGGGATGGGGAGCTCAGTGGTAAGGGTCTGTCCTGGCCACCCCCACCCCCGGTCCCAGCAGCACCCCCCAATCCCAACCCCAACCTACTTGCTGATGAGGGAAGCAAAGGGCTGCACTTGCAGGGAGGTACCCATGATGATGAGGAGGTCCACCTTCAGGAAGTCCTGGGGAGGGGGGGGTGGTCAGTGAGGGTCCCAGAGGCTCAGCAGGGGCCAGGCTGCCTCCCCCCACACCCCTGCCCTGCAGCTCGCTACCCCTCCCCTACCTGGGGAGGCACTTACTGACTGCATGCAGGAGAAGAACCTTGCTGGGAGGTTCTCGCCGAAGAACACGATGTCTGAAGCAGACAGATGGACAGACACAGAGACAGAAAGAGAAGGTGAATCGGGAGGCAGAGACAGGGTCAGAGAGAGAGAGAGAGAATGAGAGAGAGAACAGGCGGCAGCAGAAGGCTGACCCGAGGGGCTGAGGTGGGAGCTACAGAGTAGCGGGCGCAGGTGAGGGGCTACAGGACCCATTCTCCCGGGGAAAGATTCGGGGCACCGGTCAGGGGCTCGTGGAGGGCCGGGGGTCCCAGCCCAAGTCCATCCAGGCTGCTCCCTGGCCCCGAGGCTCACCAGGCTTCACCACGCTGTGACATTTCTCACACTTGGGAGTCACCTCGGAGAAGATCTTCTCTGGGCGTGGGGAAGAGGAAGGGAGAGGAGGTAAGCGACTCTGGGCTAGGGTCTGGGGCTGCAGCCAGCCCTCACGGTCCACGCACACACCTCGGTCGCTGGGGGGCCTCCTGGGGGTGTGCCCTGCTCACGAAGGCCCTCCCTCCTTAGAGAGCTGCCCCTTACCTCCCCCCACCCATCGCCCAGGGTTCCGGGGTGGAGGGCATGGGGGGCTCCGAGCACCAGGTCACGTCTATTGAGTTAATGAATAAACACAAGGACAGATGAATGAGCAGATGCTTGCCCTTTACAGGGGTAACTGGATCCCACCCCCCACCCCCCAACGTGGGCAATAAAGCTCCCCCAGGGGTCTTTGGGGGCAGTTCTATTTTATCCTGGGTGAGAGGCCTGGTGAGCCCCAGGCCTGGTGACAGAGAGGGAAGAAATTGCAGACGATCCTGGGATGGGGACACATCCTAGGGCCCAGCTGCCCACCATCCTTGGGTTCTGGGACAGACACCCCCCCCCCCACACCACCATCCTTATGACAATCATGCTCCTG
Organism: Canis lupus baileyi; assembly: GCF_048164855.1. Taxonomy (NCBI): domain Eukaryota; kingdom Metazoa; phylum Chordata; class Mammalia; order Carnivora; family Canidae; genus Canis; species Canis lupus. The sequence continues at coordinate 114,725,161 of NC_132838.1, read as the reverse complement.
ATTGCTTATTAAGGAAGGAAGCTTGAAACATGCTGTCACTTGCACCCCACAGAATCCTAGCTCATTTGTTCAACTGTTCATTCATTCATTCATTCATTCATTCATTCATTCATTCCTTCAACAGGTATTTAAAGAGCCCCGTTTTAATGTCTGCAATTCACTTTAGACTATTTCAGCATGGACAGCATGATATTTTGTGGGGGATGCGCACACTCTTGCTGTAAGTGACACACAATGGGGTCGTGTTCCTCGTCCATTACCCCCAGCTGCGCGCACTTGAGCTATTCTGGAAGCCTCACCCCAGCGGCGGTCAGCTGGCGTTTTGGCAGAAAGGCCCCGCTCCAGAGGCCCCACCACAAATGCTGCAGCTGTCTCTGTCTCACATGAACACCAGAGGCTTTGTGAAACCAGCATAAAGAATGTCAGAAATGGCTTTCCATGGGTGAAATGTGTGGCTTCTCGGCAGCACAATGGATGTCAGACAAAGGCTCTCAATGGCATTCGAGAAATGTGGGCTGGAGGAATAGTTCCCCCCTTTTCTGGACACTCTGCCCTTCCATGGACGGGGACGCTGACTTTGACAAGCCCTGTTGTCTGGACCCCTCGGGACAGTCCCCCCCCCCCGCCCCCCGCCTTTGTCCCTAACCAGGCCTGCGTCCAGCTCCACGCTCCACGGAACATGCTTGCCTGCATCTGACTAACGGGCCATCGGATCCGGGGCCTCCAGCCCCGTCCTGTCCAGTATGGTGCACGTAGCTACATGTGGCTTTTAACTTTTTAATTAATAAAAATGACGGAAAATGAAACATTCAGTCCACTGGTCACGGTAGTGACATCTGTGAGCGCTCCAGAGCCACATGTGGCAGCGGCTGCCATACTGAGCAGGTACGGATTAGAGTGCAGTTGTGTCTCCCTCCGTGGGCCCCTCTTGTAAGGTAAGATCAGAGCCCCTCAAAGGACAAAGGGCCGGGGCCTCAGACCCCACAGAACAGACTGCATGGCGGTCCGGCGACCTCTCTGCCAACACACATCTCTGTGTACGGCTGAATTGGGTCTGGACCTTGCTCCCCTAATAACCCGGCTGTGAGGTGGTGCTGGGAGCCCGCTGCAGACCCCGCTGCTGCCTCAGATCTCGGGGGGCCACAGAGCAAGGACACCGCTGGAGCCCACAGCGTGGAGCCCCTGATCTTGGCGCTGGGGAGCCGACGGGAGGCAGGAGGCCCGCCCTCGTGGATGACCTCCGGGGCCTCACCTTTCATCCAGCTGAGCGGGTACTCCCGTCGGCACAGGGGGCTGATACAGTGCGAGGTGTAGAAGGTGCCGTGGGCCTCCACCAGGTCCTCAGGCTCCAGCCCGGCCACCCGCTCCAGGGTGTCTATGTTCTGCGGGGAGAGGTGGGGGGAAAGGCTCAGCAGCGAGCCGGCCCCTCAGGGGCAGGAGCAGGGCGCTGTGAAGAGAAGCAAATGGGACGGAGGGAGAAGGAAGCGAAGGAGAAACGAGGGGCACGGTGTGCCCGTAAAGCCCTCCGCTCATCTCATGGTGCCACCGAAGCGTAAAAGTCACAGATGCTTAACGGCGGGGCCCACGCTCATACATCTGTGAGCCCAGGCCCACGGCCACCATCAGCCCATATGGAGGTTTTCCGCATTATCGGGCCACTTTGTTTCCATTTTTTCAGAAAATTTGTTTTGTTAGGACCACACGACGTTAGTGCCACCTGCCAGAAATTTGTTGGCCTTCACGAACAAGCCCTACAATGTCTCTGCTGTAGATAGAGCCCCCTCAGGTGTGGCGTCCTTGTGCAGTAGCCAACCCGCGCAGCTGGATATGGCAGGCCTGGCCAAGCATTAACAGAAATAAGTGAATCGGGAGGGTTTATTTGGTTTTAATCACTGTTTTCCTAATTAGCAGTAGGGTTTCTTACTACGGTCTGTTTCAGAGATGGCACAGTCATCGCATTCTTTTCAGACGCAGGTATATCCCTCCTTCAACCAGCCAGGCTGTTCTTCTCTTCCATATAGGCATATGAGCGCTCTCATTTTTCTTAAAGCACGCAGCCCCTCGGGAGCAGCTTTTGCTGGCCCGTGAGGAATGCTGCAGGGGCAGGTGCTGACGGGGCACATGGGCACATGCCACCCAGAGATGGCCGGTCACATGTAGCCCCCAGCTACCCCGGCACGGTTTCCCCGAGACTCCGTGAACAACCGAAAGGGTTGTCTTTCAAGGGCAGACGGCCCCCACTGCTCTCTCTGCTCCCTGCCAGCGATCAGCTTGTTCCCCCAACGGGCAGACAAGAGCCACTGTTCCCACACTCCCTGCAGCTCTCCCCCTGCCTCCTCCCCCTGCTTTAGTTTTGCCTTTGTGACTTGACTCAGTCTACTGACTCCCTCACACATGAGTAAGCAGTGTGCGTGCAAATAATTATATAGCATGTACAAGAACTACTCAGATGCCTCTGTTAGTCTGAGGCCACTTTTGATAAAGAAACCACAAATTGGAAAAGAACGAGGCTGACCTGTGTGTCCTGATGTTGAAATGATCCCTCCAAGAGGTTAAAAGGCTCAGGAGAACAAGGGCTGTGGGAAAACTATATATGAACGTGTGTACTTGTTTCCCTACGTATAGAATATTTTTTGGAAAGATTTTATTTATTTATTTGAGAGAAAGAGAGAGACAGAGAAAGAGAGAGAGTGTGCACAAGCAGGGGGAGCAGCAGGCAGAGGGAGTAGCAGGTTCCCCACTGAGTAGGGAGCCCCATGTGGGACTCAATCCGAGGACCCTGGGACCATGACCTGAACTAAAGGCAGGCGCTTAACAGACAGAGCCACCCAGGCGCCCCTGTGATATGAGAAGCCAGCTAGGGGAGAGAGGCTGGCGGCTGGGGGGTATGGCCCCAGGAAGCCCCCTCCTAAAGGACAAAGAGTCATGAGCACATGATGGTAAACGGCAAGTGACATGTGGCTGGGGTGTGTGGCACGAAGCAGGGCATGGTGACAGTGGGCAGTGGCCCCCCCAGCTCCAGCGCAGCGCTCCCCGACTCTGGAGGACCCCGGGCGGGGCAGGGTGGGGCGTAGCCAGCTCTTCTCAATCTGCAAGAGGAGCCTGAAGTCTGGATTTTCATCTGAAATCTCGTTTTTTAAACCTTGGCTCCCTTTTTTGTTTTAAAACACTGTGTCCCCCTGATGGACACGAAGGCAATGGCAGCTTTGAAAAAGCATGAAGTCGGGGGCGCCTGGCTGGTTCACTGTGCGATTCTTGGATCTTGGAGTTGTGAGTTCAAGTCCCACATTGGGTGGAGAGATTACTTAAAAATAAAATCCTGGGCAGCCCAGGTGGCTCAGCGGTTTAGCGCCACCTTTGGCCTGGGGTGGGATCCTGGGGACTCGATCCCGGGTCCCCAGGCCCCCATTGGGCTCCCTGCATGGAGCCTGCTTCTCCCTCTGTCTGTGACTCTGCCTCTCTCTTTGTGTGTCTCTCATTAATAAATGAATAAAATCTTTTAAAAAAATTCTAAAAAAGGAAGAAAGAAAGAAAAGAAAAGAGCAAGCAGGAAGCTGCTATGTGGGTGTGGATATGGAAGGGTCTTCCACACAGGAAGTTAAGTGAGAGAAAGCCCTATGTGGCGGGTAAAGGCCATGCAGATATTTAAAAGGACGATAAGCTGCTTTGCTGTGGAGATCACAGGGCTTGAACGAACAGGGCAACTGTTCTCATGTTTGAATGGAGACTTGTATCTGGAGATAAAAATAGCTATCGTACATAGCTTCAGAAGTGCCACATCATCACAATTCGGAAAGAAGTGAAGACAGTGTGTTCCAGAAAACTGGGTCAGTGACTCAAAAAGTGGCTGAGGTTGATGGAGAGGGTGACAAGTTTGAAAACAAAACAAAACAAAACAAAACAACAAAATGGTTTCTTGAAACATGAGAGTGGAACTTTTTTTCCACTTTTGCCTCTGTTTTCTGTAATAGGCCTCAAAACATACGTTTTGATGACGTATGTGTAGCTAAATGCATGCATTAATTATTGCCGGGAGGGGACAGACGCCTGCACCTTTCCCACGGCCCCCAGAGTGCACCGATGCTGGATTTCATGAGAAGGTAGCTCGCCGTGGGTGTGCTTCTGTGCTGGGGCGGAGGCTTTGGCCTCACATGGCTTCACCTTTGAAGCAGATTCGTGACCCGCACACTTCTCCCCTCATTGGCCCCTGCCTCCAGCCTCTTCTACTTGGACATCGGAGGACCCCCTTCCTCACCCCGCCCTCCCCATCAGCCCCCTACTTGCAGCCAGAGAGGGATGCCTGGCTCAGGTCACCCCGTCCCACCCCATGTAGAGCCCTCCTGCTCTATCTCACTCAGCCCTTCCTTTGGCCCCAGGATCCCACAAGGTCAGCCCCTGTCCCCCTCCTTGAGCTCGCCTCCTTCATTCTCTCCTGCTCTCCTCTCTGCTCACCCGGATCCAGCTTCTCGAACACACCACATAGTCTCACCTCAGGGCCTTTGCCCTGGCTGTTCCCTTTGCTTGGAACACACTCTCCCGGCCAGATGATCCCATGTCACCCTCCTTCCCTCCTTCCCTTCCTAAATGTCCCCTTCTTGGTGAGGCCTTCTCTGATACCTGTTGACAATGGCACCAACCCCCCCACCCCCAGCACTTCCAGTTCCCCTTTCTCGCTTAATGGTGCTCCACAGACATCGTGGCACACTGGACGTGCTACCATTGTCTTGTCCATTGTCTCTCTCCCCTCATTAGACTATCAGCTCTAGGAGGGCAGGGATGTTGCTGCCAGCAGGGCCTGGCATGGGGTTTGTGCTCAGTAAACACTCATGACGGAAGATGACAACACAGGGCTGTGGGGCTGATGTCATGAAATCGCGCACAGGGGGCCCTCGGCTTGGAGTGAGCTGTTTGTACCATGTCTGAGCCATGGGGATAAAATGGACTCTGGGAAGAACGGTCAGGTTTATCCTGAGTGGGGGTCCTCCTGGAAGGAGAGGCTGTCCCTTCCCAGGCCACCACCACTGCAAGCCCTGGGCAGGAGCTCCTGTTCCGGTTTGAGAAATCTGGGACTTAAAACAAATTCATCCTCCCCCTGGTGGCAGCTTCCCAGGCTGGCAGGCTCCAAATTGCCAGGTGCAGGAAGAAAATATTAGAACGCCCATTTATATCCAAGGATTCCCTGTCTTTTATAATTTTGGGTTCTAAGGTATCATTTTTTTAAAAGATAGATTTATTTATTTATTTATTTATTTATTTATTTATTTATTTGAGAGAGAGAGAGAGAAAATGAGCACAAAGAGGGGAGGCTGACAGAGAGAGAGACTCTTAAGCAGACTCTCTGCTGAGTGTGGAGCCTGATGCGGGTCTCTACCCCACAACCCCGAGACCATGACCTGAGCTGAAATCAAGGGTCGGATGCTCCACCGACTGAGCCACCCGGGCACCCCCGAGGGATCAGTTATGGCATGACACTGCTGTCATCGTCCCCACTACATAATTTCAGTGCTTGTTCACAAAACACATATTCATAAAACAAAGGTAGAGGCGCACTGTTTACAGTTAAGGGGTGCGAGTCCCTGAAAATATCTTGCTGATTAGTCCAGAAGCCAACAATGTGAGCCATTCTTGCCGGAGAGCCCGGGACAAGGCCCTTGGCTCAGCACCTGACACGGATGAGCCATGGCCCATGGCCCATATCAGGCCTTTGTGCAAATTATCAAAAGATGCCCCTTCCTTAAGACCATATCTACCGGTGGGAACACGGTCACAGTGTCCTGATTTCGTTAGACCCACTCACTCTGTGCCCGTCTGCTGCAAACCCTCACCAAACATGAAACCTACCTCGCCAGCGGTGGCCTCTCCGACGTGAGGCCCTTTCTCACTACGCACAGGATGGCCCCGGGAGGAGCTCACTGCCATGTCACCATGTACCAAAGGGCAAAGCTGTTCTGGTCTCTGCTTTCCAGAAGGGGAAATTGAGGCTGAGCTGGGTAAGGGGCTCACTGCGGGTCACACGGTGAGGAATCAGCAGCCCGGGTCCTTGGGCCCCAAGGGGCCAGGACACCTGCGGCCAGCCCTGCTCCTCCCGGGGATGTCCACGGCCGCCTACCTGTGTGTAGCATCGCAGCAGCAGCCCCTTCTCCTTCAGCAGCCGGATGAAGTAGTGACACACAGTTGGCTGGAAGAGAGCAAGCAGGACAATGCTGAGCATGATGGGGCATTTTTGCCACATGTCACCATATTGTCGTGTTATGTCACAGAACCATCCTGTTGGCCTTGGGAGCATCCCTATCCCCATTTCACAGACGGGAACACTGAGGTGCCAGGTCACAAGAATGGGAAAGGAGGGAGCAGGTGGCCTGGAGCCCATGTACTTGGTGACCACGTGACATCTATTAGAAGGGCCCCAGTGGAAGCCTTTCCTGTGCCTGTCACCCCCCAAGCTTTCCCATCACCTGGGCAAAAAAGAGCTCACCTTGAACTGGCCAGGATAGAGTTCCTTGGCGAGAGCAAAGAAAGGTTCTGGGTGTTTCTGTGGGAGAGAGAACCGGAGGGCAGGTGGGCACTCAGAGCCAGGTGAACCTGTGGCCCCCACCATTAGACATCCCTGCCTGGGGGCACGTACCTTGAAGTAGCCAATCTCAAAGATGGCCTCTGGGTAGGGAAGGTGGTACTTCTCTAGGTTGGCGTAGAGGCCCGTGGATGGGGAGCGGAAGTCAGGGATGCCGGCAGCTGGTGGGGGTGGGGGGGGCAGAGGTGGGGAGCGATGGGTTAGGGGCCTTGGCCCCATCGATAGCCCCTCAAACCCCCTGTCAAGGGCCCAGGCACAGCTCCCTCCAGTCCCTGGAAGAGGGCCCCCCAATGTGGGGGCATCTGGTGGGGGGAGGGCTGGCACTTACACGTGGAGATCCCAGCTCCCACCAAACAGATGACCCTGCGACCTGGAGAAGAGGAGGGTAGGCGTCACATGACCGTACGCTCAGGCCCAAGTTAACGCCACCCATCAAAGCCCGACACCCCTCACTCAGTGCCAGGCCCCACGGCTGACGTTTCAGATGCACAAAGGGTCTTCCCCAGCATCTTGAGGCGGGTGGTGTTAACACCCTCATTTTACAGATGAGGAAACCAAGGATCAGGTAGAGGCAGGATCGCACAGTCTGCTGGCGGAAGAGCCAGCGTGGAGATGAGGAATCCCCTGTTTCAAATTATACCAACATGGACAGACTCGAGAAAAGACTTGGAGAAGAAGTTTCTCCTCCTAACTAGATCTAGACAAAAACACATGAGCTCTTGGTGAGAGGGCTGGGGGGAGGGGGTACCCCCAACCCCAGAAGAGCTACAGGTTATTGTAAAAATCTGTGGCCTCAGGATCCCTGGGTGGCGCAGTGGTTTAGCGCCTGCCTTTGGCCCAGGGTGTGATCCTGGAGACCCAGGATCGAATCCCACGTCAGGCTCCCGGTGCATGGAGCCTGCTTCTCCCTCTGCCTGTGTCTCTGCCTCTCTCTCTCTCTGTGTGACTATCATAAAAAAAAAAGAAAAAAAAAAAAGAAAAAAAAATTCTGTGGCTTCACCTCACCTTTCAGACACAATCTTTTTTTTAAATTAATTTATTTATTCATGAGAGACACACAGAGAGAGGCAGAGACACAGGCAGAGGGAGAAGCAGGCTCCCCGTGGGGAGCCCATTGCAGGACTCGATCCCAGGACCCCGGGATCACGCCCTGAGCCAAGGGCAGACGCTTAACCGCTGAGCCACCCAGGTGCCCTTTTGGACACAATCGTGAATGACCATCTATTTCTAGCATGTTCCTTTAGCATATTTCTTTCCTCTATGATCAAACACACAGCAGCCACCAGGAGTCTGAGAATTTCCAGGTGAAGACTAAAGATTTGCCACTCTCGGCCCTCACCCGATGAACAGCAAGCAGGTAGATAAGGGGGCTTTAGATGCTGGCTCTCCTGCTCACCAGTGGGGAGCAATGGGGGAGACTGGGGTCTTAGCTCAGATCTCCCCTCTGGGCTTCTGCTTCCTGCTCTGTAAGATGGGCACAATTATAGACTGCCTTCTCGGGGCTGTCGAGAGAATGAATTCATTCACGTGAAGCTTAGATCAGTACCTGGCACTGAGCACACACTATATGTGTGTCTGCTATTATTCTTAGAGCCAATTGTACTTCTTGACACCCAGGGCTTGTACGCGTAGAAGCATTTCGTTCCCCCATTTTCCCCTGGCTTTCAGAAAAAAAGATGGGAAGGTGTGGTAGGAGTCGAATCATTTCACAAACACATGGGGCTGTGCAGAAATAGCCCTGTTGCCTCGTCAGCTGCTGGCGGGCAGGCCTGCCACGCGGTACCCTGGCATCTGCCCGTCAGCTGATGGACAGGCGCAAGTGTGGGGTCCCTGAACCGGGTGCCTCTGGGGTGTCCTGTGTGAAGAGGACAGCAAGGGTGATGAAGGCCTTGGCTTTGTCTTAAGGATGCCATCGGACCAGGCCCAGCTGGACCTAGCAGGGGCCACGTGGGAGGGAGCATGCTCTGGATTTAGAGGAGCCTGGGGGGGGAGGGGTGTAATCCTGACAGCTGTGTGACCCTGCAGGAACTCACAACCTCTCTGTGCCTCCACTCCTTCCTCTGTCCAGATCATTCCTATAATGACCTCAAAGGTACAATGTGAAGATCAAAGGAGAGGATGCCTATCCAGTGCTTAGCCTGGAGCCTGGCAAATGGTGAGGGTTCAGTTAACTCCTGTTAACCAACTGGCCCCAAACTGCTCCCAAACCCAAGTGCAGGAGGACAGAAGGAACAAAAGCTTTGTGGCCACTGCCTGTGTCCTCTTAGGGGAGGAGATGTCTGCAGATGGCTGCCTGGCCTGGCCCAAGAGAGGGGGGCTCAGGGCAGCAAGCCTGGACGCCTGAGCAGGGAGCCGGCAGCAGCTGGAGGACAGGGAAACGGGAGAAGACGTCCTCAACAAAAGGCCGTTCAGGACCCTCAAAGGGTCGATTGTTCTAGTTAAGGACTGCCGAGGCCCGGTTTCTCAGACTCTGATGACCTCAACTTGCAGCAAGAAATAGAAATGACGTGGTGACCTAGTGGAGAGGCACCTACATCCCACCCCTGAATCACGCTTCCTGTGATAGTCATCGCAGGGCACGTGGCTCTTGCTCTGCTCCGGGCCTTTTTTGGGGCATTTACGTTTATATTCACGGGTGGCACCCCTAAGAGTCCCATGGGGTGATTACTACTGGTATTGGCTTCATTCTGTCCAGCAGGCCTGGCCAGTCAGCAATGGGAGTGTGACCCGGGTCTGGCCAAGCAGAAACCCGGTGATTGGTTTAAGGTAGGAGTGTGATGCAACGTGGCCCAACTGGAACCAATCTTGGCCCTTTTGCTTGAACCACTGGAAGGAGGTGCTCGGCTGGTGGAATTGGCATTCGGTACTGCCAGGAGCCCCCTCCACCTCAACACAGAAAGCAGCACCAGACAAGGTTAAGATTTTCGACAATGTGGAAGCCTCTGAATCCAGCCATAGCTTTTTTTTTTTTTTTTTTTTTCCAGCCATGCTTAATGCTGGATTTCAGTTACAGGATCGATACTCCTTTTTGGGCATAAGCTATTTTTGAGTTGGGTTTGTTACTTGGAAGCAAAAGGTGTGATGGGTCAGGTGGTGGTGGCTGAGAAGCCACTTGGGGCCAGGAGCGGGGAAAGTGGCACGAAGCAGGGCCGTGACTTACAGCGTTCGCTCTGCATGTAGCGGGTCACCCCCTCCAGGGTGAGGTCGTCCAGCAGACGCTCCTTCTGGGTGCCCAGGCCCAGTGTCTGGGAGAAGAAATTCCGCAGGAAGTCCACTGGCCAAAAAGCAGAGAAAGAACATCAGGGTGGGTGTTTAGTCGTGGTGCACAGGGGCCGCGAGTGCCCCCTGCCCCAGCCCTGGGATCCCCCACCCTCCCGCAACCAGGGACCTCTAGGTGCTGGCATTGCACCTAGTATTGCATACTTTGAATGTCAACCGCGGTGGAGGTGACAGGTAACAACTATATCCCTGCCCTAAACCGCTCCCCCAGAACCCCTCTCCCAAAGAGGATACTTACTCTCTGCTTCTCTGCCAGCGGCTCCTCCCTCAGTATCTGAATCTGAGTCCTGGAAGAGGTGGGGGTGGGGTGACCAGGCCCCAGAAGGGGGGTTAGGGAGGGAGGAGAGGGGACGGTGGCACCCAGGTTTGGCGGGGAAAGGCTCTGGCTGGGAGTGGGTCCAAGGAAGTGAGAGGCGGTGGGGGAGCCAGTGTGCCTCGGCTCTGGGTTGGGCTGCCTGGGTTGGAAACCTGGTCCTGCGACTCCCGAGGAGCATAAGTTCTTTGCTGCTCTGAGTCTGATGCTCCTCACATGGGAAATGGAGCTCAGAGGCAAGGGCACAGACTGAGGGGCTATCTGAGATAACCGAGTCAACCCACGGAGGCGCTCAGGGCAGCACCCGGTGGGGTAAGAGCTCAGGAAGTGCGTGCAGACATGGCCCGGTGTCCACGTCCTCGCCTTGCCTCCCTGCTTGTCCCCCGTGGTGTGGGCCCACTGCCCTCCTCACCAAAGTCACTCCTGTGAATGATGCCAGTGGAAAGGCCTCAGTCCTCGCCCTGGGTCCTCAGCCCTCCTGCTGGAAGCCCCGGGCACCACCTTGCCATCTCCTCCATGTCATTATTTAACTTCTCCTGAGTCAGGCTCCCAGATGGCAGGTCTGAGACGGTCCTGGGCCCTCCCTCCGTCCTCACTCCACCTTTCCAGGGCTAGCTGCCTCATCTGTGCCCAAGGTCTTGGCCTAGGCACTGATCATGCCACCTCTTAGTCCCCAGATCCGAGGTTCCCACAGCCCCCTGGATGTCTCCCCCTAAGTGACCCCTGGCCTCTCTCTCCCACCACATCTCAGACTGGCCTTGGCATCTCTCCTAAACCTGCGCCTCCTCCCAGCCCCCAACTCAGTGTGGCTTCTGTCCCCCAGTCTTTGTCTCCCTCTCCTGCCCTCCCACCATCATGGGTCCCCTCCCTAGGGCTCTCCCTGGCCCAGCCTGTTCTCCCTCTGGGGGCCCGGTCTTGGCCTCCTCCCTAAGCTCCCAGCCTAGTCCCTACCTCTGATTGACTCTACTGCCCTCCGGGTGATGGCCTGGCTGTGTCAGCCCACCCCCTCCACCCCAAGCACCCCTCTCGCTGGCTTTTCCAGTCTGACCATCCGATCATCAACATGTATGGAGTCCGCCCTGATGTCAGCTCCAGGATGGCAGGGATTTTTCATGTTCACCAGTGGACGCCCAGCACCGAGAATGGGGTCTGGCCCCTGGCAGGAGCTCCAGAACTATCCACCACTGATCGAATGGATACTTGCTGTGCGCTACACCAGGGCTGGGCCCTGCAACGGACCTCACAAAAACACAATTCTGACCAATGCACTCCCCTGATTAAAACCCTTCCACCGACCCCGTTCCCCATCATTCTCCGCTCCGACTCCAAGCCTTTTTTTAACAGGAACCGCCCTTCCAAATATATTTAAAATTTTCTATAAGCTTTGCAAAAGCTTTGACCATTAGACGATGTACGACTTGAGGCACTCGCATCCCGTTCCCACCGCAGTCACCATAACCACTATTAACAGTACAGTGGTAATTACTCTAGATTTTTTTCTCTGCATATAAAACTCGTTATTTTTCCAGAAATGGGTCATGCCACAGTACAATGCTGCACCTTGCGTCTTCCGCAGAACAATATACCATAGATCCACCTCATTCTTTAAAAAAGCTACATAGTGTTGCATTGTAGGGATGAGCCATAGTTCATTTAACCCGCCTACTGACAGCCACTTGGGCTGTTTCCAGGGTTGCCCCATAGCAGACAATACTGTAATTTATATCCTCGGATCTCTCTTGCTGGGACTGAGGATCCCTTTTTAACATTAAAACTTTCTGTGACAGCGGTTGAGCCCTGGGAGCCAGGCAAGGGAGAAGCCCTGGCCTGACAGGAAGCTTTCAGACCCTCAGTGTGGCCCTCTGTGCATCTGTCAGGTGCCTTCATCACAGCTTCTGTGCTGCCCTACATCTGAACAGCGAGCTCACGTCTGTGGGGGGTTGGCATTCTTTCAGGCTGCAGACAGTGAGCCTCTGTGGAAGGACTCGAGGGCCCTGCCCAGCATGTGGGAGCGACTTGGGCCTAAGGGGGAGCTGGAGGTGCTGGTTGGGGCCTTCAAGTCTTCGTGAGGTGGCCTGGCTACCTCTTCCTGAAGCGTCTGGAAGGCAATGTGCTGGGTGCCGTGGGTTGCAAAGCAGTCCCTGCTCTTCTAGCTGGGGGGCCAGAGGACAAGTTACAGAACAGCTCTGCTGCAGATTCCTCATCTGTGAAATGGCCCCAGTAGGCCTTGAACTGCCCCCCAACTACCACCACCACAGGGATTCTGGGAAGGTGAAATGCTATGATGTACACAGAGCACTGGGTGGAGTACCCGGCTCAATAAATGCTAACCTCAAATATAATTAGCTAACCACCCACAGCTACCAGACCATTGACCACATCACACCCTTCGTGCCCCCCTCCCAGTCCTGGTACAAGCTGTACACTCTGCGTGGAACGCCATTTCTCACTGTGCCTAAGAAAATTCTAAGTCACTCTTCACTTACTGTCAAGTGTCTGTACCTCAATCTGACTCCTGGACCGGCCTGTGGATTTGCCCTGGGAACGGACCGGCTGGAAACTGTTGACCCTCACAAAGTTTACTCTGCCTTGAGCTACTTTCATAATCACTCTGGAGGGTCATTTCTAGTCACTTGTCTGTGGGATCTGGGCGTTCAAGGACCAACTTGGATGCCTGTCTCTTCCATGCCCAGCATAAATGAGGTTCAGAAAGGTTAAGGGTAGGGAGCAAGGAAAGAGAAAAGTCAGGGAGGACAGGTCTGGAGTTGAGGGTGCACAGCTTTTTCTGCCAGTCCCCGGAATCCACCATTCCCAGGGGGCCGAACCAGGAGTGGGGGCAAGGGGCTGGGGTGATGCCCTGAGGGCCCTGGGGTAACTGTCTCCCCTCTGCCACCTCCACCCCCCCCAGAGTGTGGGGTGTGGGAACACGTCCATTTCTCTCCTTCCCTCCACCCTTCCCCAAATCTCACCTGAGCCTCCTGCACCTTCCCTGCCTGGGTCTCCAGAGGGTCAGAGGCTGGGGGAGGAGGGGGAGCAGACGTGGTTACAGTGCGGGGCACAGTTAAGTGGGGATGAAGGGCTTCAAAGCAGAGGGGCAAGGGGCAAGAAGACCCACCAACCTAATTATACTGGGGTGGGAGGTGGTGGTAAAAGCTGAGCAGAGGGAGGGAGGGGATGGGGAAAAGCAGATCTTATTAGGATAGACAGTGCTGTCTGGAGAAGTGGTTAGTGACAGACAGAGGCTGGGGCAGGAAGGTTTGGGAGAGGGAGGAGAAAGTAAAGCATACAGGCATGGAGGAAGACTTAGAAGTGAGGAAGCAAACAGTAGTGAGTGTGTGTGTGAGCACGTGTGTGTGCAGGGAGGGTTAGGGTTTACAAACAGAGGGAAGTTTAAAAAAGGAAGAGAGAAAACAAAATACGCTTAGCAGAGACAGGTTTAGGAAAGGAGGTGCAGTGGAGACAGCACGTTTAGGAGGGGCACAGGAACTAGAGGGACGAGACAGGAGGGGGCGCCAGGGGTCCCCGAGCATCCTACAGTTCCCCCTAACAACCAGGTACCCTTAGCAACCGGGGCCGCGGCAATCTAAGTCCTTAGCAACGAGGGTCCTCAGCAACCGAGGTGCGAGAAACACGCGGTCATTAGTAACTTAGGGGACGTAGCAAAGGACCCTTACAATCTCGCGACCCAGAAACCCACCAGCCTGGCAAGATGGATCACTTAGCAACGACCCCCCACCCCCCGCCCCGATTCCCACTGGCCGCCATGCAGCCCCCGTCTCCAGCCCCACCACGCCGGTCCTCGGGCCCCGGGGCCTGCAGCCCTCAGCCAGGCCCCGGTGCGACCCGACCCTCCCACCGGGGCCCCCGACTCACGGTCCGGCTCGGCCATGGGCGCGGGGCGGGGGCCCTCGGGGCTGTCACCGACTGCTCTGTCCCGTGACGGCACCGGAAACAGGAGGGGCAGAGACAGGGCAGAGAACTACGACTCCCAGCAGTCATCGAGGATGCATACAGGCTTTTCGTCCAGCGGCGCCTGCCGCTCTCGGGCTAGGAAGACACGGACGGCGAGACTACGAGTCCCAGAGGGCTCCGCGCAGGCAGCCATGTTGGTAAAGGGCGGCCGGAAACTGTGGGAATGGGTAGAGAGCCGCAGTCCGTCTGAATACTCTGAATGGTCACTGTGTGGTAAGGGGGCGGGGCGTGTGCTCTTTAGGTCATTCTGATTGGGTGAGCCAAGGGGGAGTGTTGGGGAATTCCCCGCAGGGCGGAAGCGCCGGGGCTTCAGGCAAAGCCAGCTACAGGCGGGCGGCCGCTGGGGCCCCTGAGGCTTCGGGGGCCATGGCCGGGGTCGCGTGCTTGGGGAAAGCTGCGGAGGCCGACGAATGGTGCGACAGCGGCCTGGGCTCTCTGGGTCCCGACGCAGCAGCCCCCGGAGGACCGGGGCTGGGCGCCGAGCTGGGCCCGGGGTTGTCGTGGGCGCCCCTCGTCTTTGGCTACGTCACTGAGGATGGGGACACGTGAGTGAACCTTAGGCTGCCTAACGGGGCCCTAGGATCCCACCTCTGATTCCCTATTAGTCTCCTATCCCGGCTCCCTAACCTTTCACTCTTAAATCTAACTTCTGATGCTCGACTTTCTGATTTGTAACTCCTAACCTTTAGTAAAACCAATTTCCTAGCCAACTTTGACCCTAACTCCTTAATTTCTCCGACTTTCCTTTCTTGAGCTCTGCTTCATATTGCTCCACATCCCTATCCATTGATCCCCAAACTGGTTTTGATCTTCCCGACCCAAGTCCGGAGACCTTTGTTAGAGTTGTGGTCCAGACAGGCTCCTCCTCACCTCCTACCTCCAAATAGGATCCTTGATCCTTAGCCTCCTGATGGATGCGCCTTGAACTTAGATTTCCAAAATTAATACATGACCTTGATTCTTAACATTCTACCTTCTGAGCACCGATCTTCAGATCTTACATCCAAAGGGAAAACGTAAGCTCCATGATAGCAGGGATTGATGCCTGTTAAGTATTTGCTGAACACCACCACGTTCCAGGCACTGGTTTAGGTGCTGCGATAAAGCAGTGAGGAAAACAGACAAAAATTTCCGCTCTTGTGGAGTTTACATTCTAAGGTGCGTATGTAGACAGACAAAAGGACAGACAGGCTGACAGAAAGACAGGAAGGAAGGGAGGGAGGGAAAGAGGAGAGAGAAGGAACAAAAGAAACTAAGACACAGACGCAAAGTGAGAAAGAAGAGAAAGGAAAAGAAGAAACAAAGAAAAACGAAAAACAGTATAAAGGAAAGGCAGAAAAATAGTGTATCTGAAGGTAATAAGTTCTTTGGGGGAAAAATAAAGCAGGAAAACGAGATCCGTAGAGTATCTGGGGGAGAACTCTCCAGGCAGAAGGAACCAGAATTGTAAAGGGCGGTGAGGGATTGTCCTGGGGTTTTTTTGTGTATTTGTGTCTACTCATCCAGTCATGGTGACTAAACAGGGCTTGACCCATAAGAGGCGTGCAGGAAATATTGTTCTTTCCAAAGACCCCTGCTGAGGTTTCATTAGTTTTCTTTATTGGTTTTTTGCTTTCTATTTCATTGATCTCTGTTTTGATTTTCATTATTGCCCTCTTCTGCTTACTTTGGGTCTAATTTTTTTTTTCTTTCTTTCTCTCTTTTTTTAAAGTTTCTTAAGGTGGCAGCTGAGATCATTCATTTGAGACCTTTCTTCTCTAACATTGGTGTTTCATGGTATAAATTTCCAGCAGCAGTACTTTAGCAGTCTCTCACAAATTCTGATATGTTGTGTTTTCATGTTCATTTAATTCAAGATACTTTGTAATTTCTCTTTTGATTTCTTCTTTGGCCAGTGGATTATTTAAAAATATGTTATTTAGGGCGCCTGGGTGGCTCAGTTGGTTGAGCTCAGGTTGTGATCTCAGGGTCCTGGGATGAGCCTCCCATTGGGCTCTGTGCTCAACTGTGGCATCTGCTTGGAATTCTCTCTCTTTCTCCCTCTGCCCTTCCTGCTTATGCTCTCTCTAAAATAAATAAATAAATAAATCTTTTAAAAAGGGGTAGGGGGCAGAGGGAGAGGGAGAGAGAAACCCAAGCAGGCTCTGTTGGGAGCAGGGCGTGATCCCATGACCCTGAGATCAGGGCCTGAGCTGAAGCCAAGAGTTGGTCATCCAACCCACTGTGCCACCCTGATGCCCCTAAATAAATCTTTTTAAAAAAATAAATATGTTATTTAGTTTCCAGATATTTGGAAAGTTTTCCAAATGTCTCTCTTTTATTGATTTTTAATTTAATTCCCTTGTAGACTGAGAACATACTTTGTATGACTTGGATCCTCGTAAATTTATTGAGAATTGTTTTATGGTGCCACACATTATGCGTGCACTTGAAAAGAGTGAATATTCTGCTGTTGTTGGGTGTAGGGTTCTCTAAAAGTCAATTAGTGGTCCTATTGGTTTATCATTTTATATATCCTTACTAATGGTTTCTGTCTCCTTGTTCTATCAATTATTGAGGAGGGGGCATTGAAATCTCCAGCAGTCATTATGGATTTGTCTCTTGTTCTGTCAGGTTTTGCTTTGTGTAATTTGATGCTCTGTTATTAGGGCATGGATATGTAGAATTATTATGTTCTTTTGCTTAGTTGACCTCTTAATCATTACAAAATAACCTTCTCGATACTTGGTAATATTTCTTGCTCTAAAGTCTAGTATGATATTAAAATATTCACTCCTGGGCAGCCCCGGTGGCCCAGCAGTTTAGTGCCGCCTTCAGCCAGGGCATGATCCTGGAGATCCGGGATCGAGTCCCACATCAGGCTCCCTGCATGGAGCCTGCGTCTCCCTCTGCCTGTGTCTCTGCCTCTCTCTCTCTCTCTCTCTCTCTCTCTCTCTCTCTGTGAGTCTGTCATGAATAAATAAAATCTTAAAAAAACACAACTCACTCCTGCTTTCTTTTGACTGACTGGTGTTAGCACAGTATATCTTTTTCCACCCTTTTATTTTAACCTATCTTTTAATACCTATATTTAAAGGGTATTACTTGTAGGAAGCATATATAGTTGGGTTTTGCTTTTTTGTTCAGTCTGACAATTTCTGCCTTTTAATTGGAATGTTTAGACCATTTACATTTAGTTATTGATACAGTTATGTTTATCATCCTTTTGCTAATTTTCTACTTAATACATCTCCTTTGTTTACCTTTTCTTCTTTTTCTGCCTTCTTTTGGAACCTGTAAACCTTGTCCCGTTGTATTCTTTTTTTTTTTTTTTTTTTTTTAAAGATTTTTATTTATTTATTCATGATAGTCACAGAGAGAGAGAGAGAGAGGCTCAGAGACACAGGCAGAGGGAGAAGCAGGCTCCGTGCACCGGGAGCCCGACGTGGGATCCGATCCCGGGTCTCCAGGATCGCGCCCTGGGCCAAAGGCAGGCGCCAAACCGCTGCGCCACCCAGGGATCCCTATTCTTTTTTTTTTTTTAAAGATTTTATTTATTTATTCATGAGAGACACGGAGAGAGAGAGAGAGAGAGAGAGAGAGAGAGAGAGAGGCAGAGACACAGGCAGAGGGAGAAGCAGGCTCCATGCAGGGAGCCCGATGTGGGACTCGATCCGGGGACTCCAGGATCACGCCCTGGGCTGAAGGCAGGCGCTAAACCACTGAACCACCCAGGGATCCCCCATTGTATTCTTTTGTTGGTTCATTAGCTTTATGTATTTATTTAAAGATTTTATTTTTAAATTTTATTTATTTTGTGGGGGAGGGTCAGTGGGAAAGGGAGAGAGAATCTCAAGCCGACTCCCAGTATGGAATCCCATGCAGGGCGTGATCTCACAACCCTAAAGATCATGACCTGATCCAAAATCAAGAGTCAGACACTTAACTAAGCTACCCAGGCGCCCCTTAAGGTGTTTTTAAGTAATCTCTGCACCTAACATGGGGCTCGAACTCATAACCCCAAGATCAAGAGTCGCACGCTCTACTGACTGAGCCAGCCAAAAGTCCCTGGTTTGTTAGCTTTAACACTTCTGTTGATTAAGTGGTTGGCAAACTGGCTTCCAGGAAAAATCTAGCCAGCCATCTGCTTTTGTATGGCTGTAAGCTATGAATGGTATTTACATTTTTAAATGGTCGAAAAAAATCAAAAGACTATTTTGTGGCAAGTGAAAATTATTATGAGAGTCACATTTCAGACCCCACAGATGAAGTTCTGCTGGAATACTGCTTTGCTCATTCATTTACATATAGCTGGTGGCTGCTTTTATATCAACCATAACAGCAGAGCTGAGTAGGTAAAAGAGACACTAGAATCCACAAAGCGTAAAATCTTTATCTGGCCACTTACAGAAAAAGTTTTCTGACCTCTGCTTTATAGCTTATACTGTACAGCTTCAACTTATGATGGGTGAAATTTCGCATAGGGTAAAAGATAAAAGAACCTTAGAATAATATATTTCCATTTGTTCCCTCCTGGCCTTTATGTTCTTGTTGTCATACAGTTTAGTTTCACGTGTGTTATAAACTCCACCATACATTGTTAGTAGTTTTGTTTAAACAAACACTCAACTATTTTTTTTCAAATTACCTTCTAAAGGGACTTGTATTAAAAAAAAAGAGAGAGACATAATGAGAAAAAATCTTCCAGATTTACCCACATAGTTGTTATTTTCAATGTTTGCTATTTATGTGTATAGGCCCATGTTGCTGTGGGATGTCATTTTCATTTTGTTTGCAGGTTTCCTTTAACCTTTCTTTGGAGACAACTTATCGTCTGCTGTCGATAAGTTCCTTCGGCTTTTGTATATCTGAAAACATCATTATTTTGTCTTCATTTTTGAAAGATATTTTTGCTGGGTTAAAGGCTTCTAGGTTGGGGGCACTTGGGTGGCTCACTTGGTTAAGCATCTGCCTCCTGTTCAGGTCTAATCCCAGGGTCCTGGGATCGAGCCCCAGATCAGGCTCCCTGCTCAGCATGGAGGAGTTTGCTTCTCCTCCTTCTAACCCTCTTCCTACTCTCTCACTCACTCACTCACTCTCTCTCTCTCTTTCTCTCAAATAAAATCTTAAAAAAAAATCTAGGTTGAGGGATGTCTGGGTGGCTCAGGCAGTGAAGCATCTGACTCTTGATCTCAGCTCAGGTCTTATCTCAGGGTTGAGTGTAAGCCCTGTGTTGGGCTCCATGCCCAGCATGGAGCCCACTTAAAAAAAAAAAAATCCTAGGTTGAGTGTGTCTTTGAATACTTGAAAGGTGTTGCCCCAGTCTGTTCCCCTGTCTAATTTCCTATATGACATCCACTATCATCCTTATTTTTATTTTTCTATAAAGTGTCTTTTTCTCTCTAGCTGCTTTTGATATTTTTATCTTTTTTTAAAAAAATTATTATTATTATTTTTAAAATTTTATTTATTTATGATAGCCACACACACACACACACACACACAGAGAGAGAGAGAGGCAGAGACATAGGCAGAGGGAGAAGCAGGCTCCATGCACCGGGAGCCCGACGTGGGATTCGATCCCAGGTCTCCAGGATCGCGCCCTGGGCCAAAGGCAGGCGCCAAACCGCTGCACCACCCAGGGATCCCTAAAAAAATTATTTTAAAAAATTTATTTATTTTAGAGAAAGAGAGAGCAAGTGACTACATAAGTGCAAGGGAGGGGCAAAGGGAGAGGCAGAGAATCCCAAGCAGACTCCATGCTGATTGTGGGGCCCAAGTGGGGCTTGATCTCATAACCTAAGGTGAAACCAAGAGTTGGACCCTTAACCAACTGAGCCACCCAGGCACCACTGAGATTTTTATCTTTACCATTGGGGTTTTGAACCAGATTTTTATGTTGGGCTTTGGTATAGTTTTCCTAATATTTCTTGTTCTTGGGAGTCATTGAGCTTCTTGGATCTGTGAGTTTATAGTTTTCATAAGTTTGGAAAATTTTCTAGACATTATTTCTTCAAATATTTCTATCCCCCACATCATTTAGGGACTTAGTTTCAAATATTAGGGACTCCTGCGTGGCTCAGTGGTTGAGTGTCTGCCTTCAGCTCAGGGCGTGATCCTGGAGTCCCGGGATCAAGTTCCGAATCAGGGTCCCTGTAGGGAGCCTGCTTCTCCCTCTGCCTGTGTCTCTGCCTCTCTCTGTTCTCTAAAGAATAAAGAAATAAAATCTTAAAAGAAAAAAAAGTTTCAAATATTGTTAGGCTGCTTGAAGTTGTTCCATAGCTCACTGATGTTCCTTTCATTTTAAAATAGTCTCTTTTGAGGGTGCCCAGCTGGCTCAGTCATTGGAGTGTGAGACTCTTGATCTTGGGGTCATGAGTTCAAGCCCCATGTTGAGTGTAGAGATGACTTAAACATAAAAAAGAAATTAAAAAAATTCTCTTTGTGTTTCATTCTAAATAGTTCCTATCACAAAGTCATTCGGTAGTTTTTTCTTCTATATTATTTATTTTTTTAGATTTTATTTATTTATTCATGAGAGACACAGAGACATAGGCAGAGACAGAAGCAAGCTCCCTGTGGGGAGCCTGTTGCGGGATTCAATCTTGTGACCCCAGTATCATCACCTGAGCCAAAGGCAGCCACTCAACCACAGCGCCACCTAGGCCTTCCCTCTTCTGCATTGTTTAATCTCTGCTAATCCTGTCCAGTGTATTTTTCGTTTCAGATGCTCTAGTTTTTATCTCTAGGAGTTTGATTTGAGTCTTTGGCTCCTATCACCCATGTCTCTACTTAACTTTTGGAATGTATGAGAGTCACTTACAATGAACTCTTTTAATGGTCTTGTTTGCAGATTCAAACACCTGGGTCATTTCTGGGTCAATTTCAACTGATTGATTATTCTCATTGTGGATCATGTTTTTCTGCTTCTTTTCCTACCTTGTAATCTTTGAATAGATGCCAAACATTGTGAACTTTATCTTGTTAGTCTGGCCAGTTGTATATCTTTCTTTCTTTCTTTCTTTGAGATTTTATTTATTCATGAGAGACACAGAGAGAGGCAGAGACATAGGCAGAGGGAGAAGCAGGCTCCCTGCGGGGACTGTGATGCGGGACTCAATCCCAGGACCTGGGATCACAACCTGAGTTGAAGGCAGATGCTGAATCACTGAGCCACCCAGGTGCCCCTATGTTCCTATAAATATTCTTGAATGTTGCTTTGGGATGCAGTTAAACTACTTTTAAGTAGTTTGATCCTTCTGGGTTTTGCTCTTGTGATTTGTTAGGTGGGTCTGAGCAGCGCTCTATCTAGGGTTTATTATTTCCCACTACAGAGGTAAGACCTTCTAGAGCCTTCTACCCAATGTCCTGTATTTTAGGGGTTTTTCCT
Source organism: Canis lupus baileyi (assembly GCF_048164855.1). Lineage (NCBI taxonomy): Eukaryota > Metazoa > Chordata > Mammalia > Carnivora > Canidae > Canis > Canis lupus. The sequence goes on along the minus strand of NC_132838.1, from coordinate 114,703,657 downwards.
AGTCTCACCAGTGGCAACAGGCACTATTTCTGAACCCCTGTGAGCAATGGGCACGTTTCCCTAATCTGTTTACATGGTTTCTTCCCCAGACGGGTAGTTTCTCCGTATCGGTGCACTGATCAGTCTTCTCCTAAATCCTCTCGAGGTCCCTCTGCAAATCTCCAGTGTCTTTCCCTGTTCAGGTCTCTCCTCTTAGGTTCTCTGTCCTTTGACTCCCCCTGCCTTGCTGTCCCCCAACCCAGCTCCATCTCACTCATATGCAGATGGCCAGAACCCTGCCTGGGTTTGCCCTCTCTATGCCATGTCTTCTCTCAAGAAATGTGGCAATCTGTCACAGGTCTCACCTCACTTTGTGTCCGGTGTATTAAGGATCACTGTCATTCATTGCATGAGGACCAGTGTCTGGAAAACTGTTGCTTCCTACACGGCAGTTTGTCTGTTTTTTTTTGTTGTTGTTATTGATTCAGAGGGGAGGGAAATCTGGTCCCTGCTATTTCATCTTGGGAGGAAGTAGAAGTCCCACTTAATAAACACCAATTAATCAAATCTGCTGAATTAATTCTGACCTGACTCTCCTAGATTCTTGACAGTTGGTTGCAGGATTGTGGTCATAGGGCTTAGCACACAGGAGGTGCTCCAAGTTTGTTGAATGAAGGAATATAGGAGTACTTGATGACTACTTTTTTTTTCTTTTTAAAAGATTTATTCATTTATTTTAGGGAGAGAGAGCGCGTGCGTGCGCTCCCATGAGTGGGAGGGGCAGAGGAAGAGTGAGAGAGAATCTCAAGCAGACGCTGTGTTGAGCACAGAGCTTGATGTGGGGCTTGATCGCAATGACCCTGAGATCATGACCTGAGCCGAAACCAAGAGTCAGATGCTTAACCCACTGAGCCACCTAGGCATTCCAGGAGTACTTGACCTCTGACCTCTGCTCTTGTCTTTGTCTTCAGGGCACTGCACTTAGCAGTGATTCATCAGCATGAGCCCTTCCTGGATTTCCTCCTAGGCTTCGCGGCTGGCACTGAGTACCTGGACCTGCAGAATGACCTGGGCCAGGTGAGCCACCTGGGGACAGTACAGGGCTTGGGACTAGGTTCTCAGTGCACCCCCTAATCCCTGCCCTCTGCTCCTGCAGACAGCCCTTCACCTGGCAGCCATCCTGGGGGAGGCCTCCGCAGTGGAAAAGTTGTATGCGGCGGGTGCCGGGTTGCACATAGCGGAGCGTGGGGGCCACACGGCGCTGCACCTGGCCTGCCGCATGAGGGCACATGCCTGTGCTCGTGTGCTACTCCAGCCCCGTCCCCGGTGCTCCAGGGGAGCCCCCAATACCTACCTCGCTCAGGGCCCTGACCGCACCTCTGACACCGACCACCCGCCTGTTGCCTCGTACCCCGAACCTGACTTGGAAAAGGAAGATGAAGAGAATGAGGAGGATTGGAAGCTACAGTTAGAGGCTGAAAACTACGAAGGTAAGGGTTTCTGGTCACTGGGCAGGGCTTGGAGGCCTGGGCAGAGAGAGAGCACTGGGCTCTAGGGTCAATTCTCCTGAGTCAAGACCCAGGCCCTTGGGAAATAACACTGAGGCTCCAGGGACCCAGGCACTGGAGAACACATCCCCTCTGAGGCCCCAGATTACTGAGAATAGGTCACTTGGGACTCAGGCCCCAGACCACTTGGGACCCAGTCCTGTCACCTGTAGGCCTAGAACTACTAAGATCTAGTTGTTGGGTTCAGGTTCTCCAGCTGGAAGGCACAGCTCACTCTGGATCTCGCCCCCTCCCACCAACCACAGGTCCTAGCCTACCCAGGATGAGGGATCTTAAGGCTCAGATTCCCCAGAGATTGACACTAGGTTCAGGGACAGCCCTCGGCCCATCTACCTGGGGCCTTGGCATCTGAATCTTAGCTCCCCCACCTCTAGGCCCAACTACCTGCACCAGGCCCCTTCCTGAGATCACCCAGGACCCAGTGTTCAAGGCCTCCTCCTTCCTCTAAAGTCACACACAGGCCCTTGAACTACTCAGGACCCAGGAATTTGGGGTCTAGATCTTTTGTGGGATAAAGACCAGAGACCCAGTCTCCTGGTTCCAAGATCCAGGCTTCCTGTCCAAAGCCCCTAGGTTCTTCACCCATAAGCCCCAGACTTTCCACAAGCCAGGCTTTACACTGCCAGCAGGTTCCAGAACACCAAGACTTAGGCATTGGGGTGCATTTGCCTCTTTGACATACCCAGGAATTCAGCGGCTGGACCCCAGACTCAGTCCCCTCAGGCCATGGTGTTCTCCTTTGGCAGCTTGGCATTTGGGGCCCAGGCCCCTGACCCACATCACATGATACCACTCTGTCCACAGGCCATACCCCACTTCACGTGGCCGTCATCCACAAAGATGCAGAGATGGTGCGGCTGCTCCGGGAGGCTGGAGCGGACCTCAATAAACCGGTGAGCTGCCCTAGGGAGAGGGTATGGCCGGGAGGGTTGTGCCCTGGAGTGGGGCAGGGCCCCCTTGACCTCTCTGCTGCCCCTTGTAGGAGCCCACGTGTGGCCGGAGCCCCCTGCACTTGGCAGTGGAGGCCCAAGCAGCCGATGTGCTGGAGCTTCTCCTGAGGGCCGGTGCTGACCCTGCTGCCCGCATGTACGGTGGCCGCACCCCACTGGGCAGTGCCACGCTCCGGCCCAACCCCATCCTTGCCCGTCTTCTCCGTGCACATGGAGCCCCTGAGCCTGAGGACGAGGACGACAGGCCTGGCCCTTGCAGCAGCAGCAGCAGCAGTAGCGACAGTGACAGCGGGGACGAGGGCGTGAGTCAGGAGGAAAGACCGGGTGGCCCAGCTGGGGGGTCAGGGTAAACAGGCGGGTGGGCAGGGGTGAAAAGAGAAGTTAGGCAGTGTACTGAGACCAACCTTGGGCCGCTGTGATCGGAGAATGCAGGCAGAAGTCCGGGGTGACCTGGACGGGGTGGTGGGGAGAATGTGGGGAGCCATGGCTTGAGCAACGGCGGAGGGAGAACTCAGGTAGGCAGAGTTAGAGAATGAGACCACGGTCCGAGGGACCCGTGATGGCAGTGAGCAGCAGCGGTGGCTGAGAGTGTAGGGAGTGACTTCCCGGAGCAAGAGATGGAGGACTGAGGGTGTGGGAAGGTGACCTCGGGCAGCAGTGGTTCCAACGCTGGCAGCAGTGAGGAAGGACCTTCGCCAGCAGGGAGGAGGCTGTGTGGGGGAAGCCAGGTGGCAGAGATGCTGCGTTGGGCAGGGGACGAGGCTGGGTAGTGAGGGGGGTGAGTAGGGTGAGGAATCTGGGTAGAAGCAGAGGGAGGGGGCAGAGGAAGGAGACCCCAGTGGCTGTGGCTGCTGAAGACGCCACGAAGCAGCAGGGCTGGAGCCCAAGCAGGAGCCCAAGCAGTGGTGGGTGGTGGGAGAAAGCAGATGACCTTGAATGTGGCGGTTGGAAAACCAGGAGTGGGGAATTTGCGTGGGGGAACTTGGGTGTCACCAGAAGACCCAGTTGTCGGGGCGGGTGGAAGAAGCTGGACAGCTGGTACAGTGACAGCCACCTGAGCCCCTGTGCCTGCCCTCCTCTGCCCCCAGGATGAATACGACGACATCGTGGTTCACAGTGGCCGGAGCCAAAGTCGGCTCCCTCCCACCCCAGCCTCAAAACCTCTCCCCGATGACCCCGTCTGACCTAATTGTTAATAGAAACTCCAGTTTAATAAAATCCCAGTTCTGACAACCTGAGACTAGACTGACTGTCGCCGTCGCAGTCCTCCGGTTTATTCCTGGGTCCCCATCCCTCCAAAATCAAGTGCCACACAAGCCTCAGTGGTTTTCTTTGTGCTTTATCCACACAGAAGGGTTGGAATGGGTTACATGGGTGGCCGGGTATGTCCTGAGTCAGCATGAGGCCAGCCCCTCTCCCCAGCTCAGACTCGGCCCCTTGAGCCCACTTGCATGGCACACCCTTCTCCCCATTCCTGCAGTTGGGCATGGAGTGGGCTGGTAGGTGAGCTTTGGGGGTCCATAGTCCTAAGCCGTAGGGTGGGCCGGGAAGGAGGCCATGAAGTCGGGGGTCATCCCTCCCTCCTGATCTCCTCCCCCAGAATCTCAGTTGCCTTCTTGAGCTCATCTCTCACATGCTCCAGCCGCTCCATGTCATGCTCCTGGTGGGATCAGAAATGGATTGATCAGCACCTACCTCCTAGGGCGGGCCACCTCAGTAGTCACCCCTGAATGTGAGCCATGTCAGTTTGCACAACAGTGGTCATCCTGTGGACCACGATGGGGACCTTGGCGGAAGAGTTACGTTGGCCAATGTGCCCAGCAGTGCGGTTCGTGTGCGTGTGGACTGTCTAGCCAACGGCAACGGACAGGACAAGTAAACTTGGATGCCGTGACCCTTCTGTGAGGTGCTGGCCATTTGGGCTACTGCCACCAATCACGGGGACATCCTACTTTCTGTGACCCAGCAATGGTGTCCATCTGTAGTCCAGTGAACCAAGCAGCAGCCCCTTTTCATGTGGCCAGACCGCTAAGTCAGCTACCTCTCTGCAATACTAGTGGCCATCTGGGAAGTGATGTCAGCATGGAAGCCATCTTGGTCAAGCAGAGGCCTTGCTCGGCTCTTGCTGCCTAGTCCTGGTGTCAGTCCTGGTCACTACGATCCATTTGTGGTGAGTAGTGATCATGGCCCAACACTGGTACGGGGTTGGTAGCAATCCACTGGCTGTTGGGTCCGCCCCACTTGCCCATCGCCTCCTCCACTCACCTCCTTTTCCGAAGCCTCTTCCTTCTGCTTGGGCTCAGCTTCCGGCTGGTGGAGGTGGTGGTGGTGCGGCGAGTCGTCGTGCCTCTCTCCACCCGCCTCGGCCCCCTGCCACAGACTGCGGCCCCCGCCTAGCACCTGCAGGCCCTTCTCTTCTGCCTCAAACTGGGCTGTCTCCTCGTCACTGGCCTGCTCTGCCACTCGCTTTTGGGGGCCCCCTCTGCCCTCTAGGCGCCGCTTCCACAGGCCTTCAAAGGATTCCGTGTGCCCCCTCTTCTTCCTTTTCTCCTCCTCCTCCTCCTCCTCTTCCTCTTCCTCGTTGTCCTCTTCCTGGTGGAGCCGGCTCTGAAGCTGCTCATGGATGGTCTGTTCCCGCACCTCGGACTTGTGGGCCCTTTCTGCGGCCTCCTCTTCCTCATCCCTCATCTCCTGGCTGGACCTCGTCTTCCCAGCCTCTTGCTTCTTGAAATCCTCAACCAGTAGGGCTTTCTCTTTGCTGGACACACAGCCATAGGGCTCTGTCTCACACATCTCTGGTGGAAAGAGAGGGTGCTCTCTGTGCAGCAAATTGGGGGAACTGAGACCTGGAGGGATTCTGGGGTCTGCCCAAGGTCCCACAGTGGGGCTGCCCAAAACTGGGAGAGGAGGGTCAGGTCTGGGCCACACTCTCTGCCCCCATCCTGCACCACTGCAGGGAACCCCGAGGGTGGGTCTGGAGGCCAGGCTGGACACTGCGCAGTGCTATGCCAGCCCAGGCAAGGGGACTCTGAGATGAGACACCCCTTCCTCCAGGAAGCCCTGGCACAAACCCTGGGTGGGGTGGGGACTTCCCAAGAGGAATTGGGGCCTAGGCCCCCCTTACCTTTGTGGAGGAGAGCTGTGCAGGGGCTTCTCTGGGCCTGGCCCAGTGTCAGCACTTCTGTGACCACCTCTGCTAGACAGCGGGTCAGCTGGGGGTGAAGGGTCAGAGGGGAGATTGAGGGCAGGGCAGATGGGGGTAATGAGAGCAGCAGGAGGTTTGGAGGGGAGATGATCATGGAAGTTGGTCAGGGTGGGCCAGGGTGTGGGGGAGATGAGGCAGGGCAAGGGGTCTGCACTCACCTCTTCCTTGGAGGGTCTTGGCGCCAATGGAGCAGCGGTGGCTGTGGAGGAAGGAGATGGGTGCTGGGCTGGGACCCCCGGGCGCTGTCCTCGGTGCTGATCTCAGCTCCAAGATGCATCCTGTTACTCCCCTGTCCCCTCCTCAGCCTACCTGCCAGGCGTTCCCTCCCCACCTGGAAGCTCAGCCCATGAAGTCTCTGGTCCGACCCCAATGGGTGCCTCGTTCCCCCCTGGTTCCCTGAGTCCCCGGTCCTTGACAGGTCTCAGAAGTGCCCTCTCCAGTTTCTGGCACTCACCTGCCCCCAGCAGCAGCGCCAGCAGCAGGGGCAGTGGCAGTGGGAGCAGCACGGAGGTGGGCCCGCGGCGTTGCATGGTGGGGCGTCCGGACCTCGGTGCTCGGTGCTCGGTGCTGTGCTGGACGGCAGGGCAGCTGCTTATAACCCAGGCCCGTGGCCCCGCAGGGGAGGAAGTGACGTCACCACTGCCCCTTCCCTGCCTGTGGCAGGGTGACAGCTGCAGGGCGGCCACCTGCCCGACCCTCAATTATTCATGGGGACCCACGTCCTGCACCCGCTCTGCTCCAGATAATGGCCCCTTAGTGCCAGCAGGGAGGGAGGGTGTATCCGCCAGACAGACACGGTCTGATGGGCTTAAGGCTGCACTGGGAGGCTGACCTGGGTTCGAATCCAGCGGCGCCGCTTAACAGGTAAACTCAGGCAACTCCTCTTCTTTGGCCGCTTCCTCGTCTGCAAACCTGGGCCTTGTAAACCTACTTCCTCCGAGGTGGTGGCTGGACTTTGCCTGAATCCCTGCTCCACCACTACCAGCTGCGTGGCCCTGGGAGAACCGCCCAACCTCTCTAGGATTGGTTGCATCCTTTGTGAAATTGGCCTGGTGACCCCCTCCTCCAGGTGAGGCTTGGCAGGAGGTGAGGAGTGCGTAAGGTAATTTAGACAGCGCCCAGCACCTTCACGTCAGTGCTTTTTATTGAACACCTACTATATGCCCAGCCCTCTTCCAAAGCCGGGGGCTCCAGCAGTGAACAAACTGGCCAAGCTCCCTGTGCTTGTGGAGCAGACAATTGAGAGGCGCAGACACAACACTCAAACAGCCTAAGGAAGGAGGAAATGACCGCAGACTCCTGCATCACGAGTGCTAGGGGATTTACTTTGGCCCGTCAGGGAAGTCCTCTTTGAGGAGGATATTTGGGCCAAGGCCTGAGTGATCAAATGGAGGCATTCGCCCAAGATTGAGGGAAAAAGTAGCCAGAGGAGGCACTGCCAAGTGCACGGGTCTGAGTCAGGAACAAGTCTGCAGAGTTAGAAAGGCCGGACCAGAGCACGACAAGAAGTGGGCTGAAGTGGAAGGCAGGGGGCGGATCAGGTGGGGCTTTGTGGATCACAGGGACAAGTGTCCTTTCCCCTGAGTGAGATGGAGCAACATGAGGGCTCTGGGCAGGGGAGGGGTGTGACCCAACACAGGGGTCCCACAGGGTCTGCTCTGGCTTTGTGTGGGGCCCAGGGAGCAGGGCAGACAGTGAAGTGGCTGCTGTGCCTCTGAGTCGCAGCGGACGGGCCCAGGGAGGGCCCAGGGAGGGACCAGGGAGGAGAGAGGAAGGGTGGCTTCTGGAAATATTGTGAAGAAGGAGCTGCCAAGGTCTGCTGAAGGAAGGAGTGACGTCGGCGTGAGAGGAGCTGGTCCCGGGCCAGGGTGAGTTCCAGCTTCACTGAGTCTGTGCTGCCTACTGGACCCTTCCCTGCCACTGGGGATGGAGGGGTGAGGCTGAAACTGGGGTCAGTGCAAGGTGCCTCCTGTCCTAGAGCCAGGGGAGAGGACTTGGCCTCTCAGTTCTGGCGGTGGCCTCTAAGTTGCCCTCCCTGTGCTCTGGGGGTTGCTGGGGGTTCCTGGCCACGGTCCCCGCAGCCACAGACCCTGGGGCGGTCTGGCACCTCAGCCCAGCTGCCCAGCATCCCCAGCTAGTCGGCCAGGGTCCTTTGCCCACAGATCCACAAAGGCCTTTGTTCTGACCATTTATTGGGGACTTTCTGCTACATCCTGAGGGAAGGAAAGAAGGAGGGCTGGGGACTCTTCCTCTCCTTCCCTGTCCTTACAACCGTCAAGTCCCCAGATGTCCTGCTTTCTGGTGCAGGGTTGGGACTGTCAGTGATGACAGGGTCACTGGCTGGTTCTGAGAAAATTGGGGAAGAAGGGAAGGGGCCCAGGCACGGAGCTGACACGAGGAATGCAGATGTCAGGACAGGCTCAGGAAAATAGGTCCCGGGTTTCCAGAGTCCCCTGAGCTCCAGGAAGCAGCGACAGCCCTGCTGACCAATGAGGGTGAGCTCTCAGCTCGGAAGAGGCTGGCTGGGGAGCCTGGACTTCTGGGGCTGGTTGGGTCCGATGTACTGGAGAGGCACGTGAGTGGGGACAGTGATCCGATCGGTGCCAAGGTAGGGCTGGAGGACAGGGGGCACGAGGACGGAGCCATCCTGGGGACAGAGCAGGCCTCAGGATGCTGCCAGCGCCCCAGGCCTCCCCCCTCTGCCTCCCTGAGGGTGATCTTTCCACCCCTCACCTCTTGCTGGTTGCTCTCCAGGAGGGCGATGAGGAGGCGAGGGACAGCACAGGCCGTGGCGTTCACCTGGGAGAGAGGCATGCTCACGTCCATGTGATGACCTCTACCAGCCTGGGAGAGGCTGAGGCCTAAGAAGGGAGGCTGTGGGGACGGTGGGCAGGGCGGTGCGGGCGCTCACCGTGTGGGCGAACTGCAGTTCCCCGGCCTCCTTCTGGAACATGATGTGCAGCCGGCGGCTCTGGAAGTCTGTGCAGTTGGAGGCGCTGGTGACCTGGGTGAGGGGGTGGGCCAAGAGGGTCAGCTGTGGGGGATCCCATTCCCTGTCCCCACTGCGCGTCCTCACCATATTGGAGGCTCACCTCGCCAAAGCGGCCGCGGCCTGGCATCCAGGCCTCGATATCAAACTTGCGGTAGGCGGGGAGGCCCAGTTCCTGGGTGGGCATGTCCAGGACGCTGCAGCCCAAGAGACAGTTGTCGTGAAGGTCAGAGGATAAGGAGGGGAGGCACGAGGTGGAGAAGGTGGTAGGATGCGGCAGGGTATCGGGGGGCAGGAGTGGAGCGGATGGAGCGAAGAGTGCCACTCTCAGCACCCTGGGTTTGTAACAGGTAACCGGGGAGAAAGCCCACATCCCCCAGCCTCTCTGGAAGCCTAACAGATGAGGCAGGAGGGCGTGGGGCTGCCCACCAGGTCCTGCCCAAAAGGGAAGGGGCAGTGAGGAGCCCCTCGGGTGCAGCGCAGATGGGGCGGCACCTAGGGATGGGAGCCACGAGATGGAAGGGGCCCGGGTCTCCACCCCGGAGCGCCCCGCGCTGCCTTGGCTGCCGTCTCCATCCTGTGGCCTACACGGGATTTTAGACCCAGACACACACCCTGTATATATTCCTAATACGGGAAAAGGGGCCGGAGGGTGGGGGTGTGAGGGTGTTCACGGTGAGGGAGCACTAGCCAGCCCATCCCTCCTCCCTCACCCCTGCCCTTCTCCGCACCGGAAGTGCAGGCCCAGCTCTGTCAAGATCTCCATCTGCAGGGACAGGAACTCATCCAGCAGCTGTGAGCTCTGCTCCAGACCAGGGCCTGTCACCCCAAACATCTCCACCTGGGGCAGCGCAGTGGGCACACGGGTCAGGAGGCCCTGGGTCATTGCGGAGGCCCTCCTCTCCGGTTCCGGCTACACCAACCTTGGTGAAGTGGTGTACTCGATACAGTCCCCGTGGCTCTTTCCCTGTGTCTGTCTCGGCCCGGTAGCAGGTACTAGAACAAACCATCCTGGGGGAGCCAGGGAGGTGGAGTCAGGGAGGGGAGAAGGAACGTCACGGGTGGGGACATGTTCTACAGGAACGGGGCATCACCTGATCGGCAGGTCCCTGAAGGCCACGGAGTGGTCCATGAAGTAGCCTAGGGGGAGAGGGGGACAGGATGGGTCAGCCAGGGCACCACCCACTCACAGGAAACCTCTGGGAGAATTAGAAAAGGTGTCCCCTCTGGTATGTGGCTGGATCCTTACTGTGCTGTTGTGCAGTAAACGACCTACACAACGGTACGTGTTGGCCCTGGGGTCACTGAGACATCCTAGGCAGGTGGCCATCACCCCTAGGATGGCCCTGGTTGTTCCCCTGCAATCTCTGGAGGCATCCTCACCCCTGCTGTTGCCTCCAGGCAGGTGCTTACCTGCAAGCCCCACCTCTGCTGTCCCAGCCAGGTTGAGGTCTTCGAAGCGGGAGGGGTCGATGTTGTAAATCTGGGATGGGTTGGCATTTGGCGTCATCCCACAGCCTTCCTGGGGAGGCCAAGCCATTGAGGTCAGGGGACAGATGACCTTGGCCTCCATGTTGCAGTCACAACCCCCGGTCCTTCCCCGGAAGCTTCTAGAATTGCCCTGGCCTCCCTGTTGTGGCCTGGGACCCTCAACCCAGTCCCAGGGTGGTCTCTGCCGGGGAGATAGGCTGTTCTTTATGAGTGGGGTCCCCAGAACAGGGCCTGGCACACAGCTGGGCGTGGGGAGCACTCACAAACACAGCTCCTCGGAGGAGGTCTGGCACCGTCATGGGGGTGAAGCCCTGTGAAGAGGAAGGGGCTGGCTGAGGCGCACGGCCTGGACCCCCGCCAGGCCCCAAGCTCAGACCCGAAGAAGCGACACTGCAGAGCTGGCCCATAGCTCCCACCTGTCCTTCTAAAACCCATCCCGCCTCAGAGGAAACCGAGGAAGGCCCGAGTAGGGGGGCTTGGAGCCGTCCCTAGGGCCCCTCTCTGCTGGCGCCTCATGGTTTCCTTGCTCAGTTCATCCGGCCCAGGGTAGTGAGAGGTGTGGCGAAAGCTTTCTGTGGCTCCCCAGTGCCCTCCGGAAATGCCCGAGTCCCTTGCTGCTGCCTACACCCCACGCCTCCAGCTCCTGTTTCAGCAGCACGTTTCCCGACACCCCCTCTATGCTACAGGCAGGCACTGAGGTCACACAGCTCTGGGGCCAGCTCCAGGCAGCGGCCATCAGATCCTGGACTAGTTGCGCCCCCTGGAGGCCTTAATTTCTCCCTCTCTGAAGTGGGGGTAATAGCACCTACACCTAAGGTTGCTTTAAGAATTAAACGTCTTAATAATACACCTAAAGTGGGATGTCTGGATGGCTCAGCGGCTGAGCATCTGCCTTCGGCTTAGGTTGTGACCCAGGGTCCTGGGATCGAGTCCCGCATCGCGTTCCCTACATGGAGCCTGCTTCTCCCTCTGCCTCTCTGTGTCTCTCATCAATCAATAAATAAAATCTTAAAAAAAAAAAAATACACCTAAAGCTCTGTAACCAGTGACTGGAGCAGAGGTTACCCCCCACCTCCCCACCTTGAGCCTTTGAGTCTGTGTCAGTGTCACCCCCTCCAGGCAGCCTGCCCATCCTGGCCCATACCCGGTGGATGAGCTTGTTGAGTGTGAAGTTGACCAGGCCGTGCTGCAGGAGGGCACCAGCCCCACGCAGGTAATAGGAGCGGTGGCCGGACACATGGGACAGGCGCCTGGGAGACAGATGGGCGGACAGGCGGGTGCGTGTGGGCTGGGGCTGGTGGGGGGCGACGGGGGCTCTTCTGCACCCCAGGGCAGAGGCCAGCTGCCAGGCGGGGGACCGGGCATCAAACATTCATGCGGGGTGAGGCCTTGGTGGCTGCACACCTGGTGCTGAGCCAGCTGCTGGGGCGGGGAGGGCGGGGAGGGCCGCGAGCGGGCGGGCTCACTTCTGCCGCAGGATGTCGAGTTTCTCTGCGATTTCCAGGTGGCCCCGGGGTTGGAAGGAGAAAGCTGGATCGGGATGAAAAGCTGGATTAGAGAGACGGCGGGGAGGAGCGGCAGCGAGAGAAAGAGAGAGAGAGAGAGAGAGAGAGAGAGAGAGAGAGAGAGACACGGGGAGAGAGGAGAGGAAGGGAGGGGAGATGGTGGCAGAGACGGGACTGGCAAGCGGATTGAGGGATAGAGAGAGACGCGAAGCAAGGGAGAAAAGGGGTGAGAGGGTAAGGGGGAGAGAACATTAGGAAGAAGAAAGAGGGAGGTCGAGAGAGAGCCAGAGCCAAAGCCAGAGCCAGAGGGGAGTCAGGCAGGAAAACCCAAGGGAATCCGGGGCCCGAGTGAGACGGGACAGCCTGCTGCGCACACCCAGAGGAGACAGGGCGGAGGAGGGGAGCACCGGGACTCTACAGGCTCCAGCCACATCCGACCCCGGGGCCCCCCACCTGGCTTGTCTCCGACCACGTGGAGCACTCGGGCCTGGCTCTCGTCCCCGGTGGGCTGCAGAGAGACAGCGGGGGGTTGAGGAAGGTGGTCCCAGGCGGGCCCCGGGGCTCCCCCACGGCCCATCTCCGCTCACCACATCCGGGTGGGTCCGGTTGGGCAGCTTCAGCGCCTGTAGGTAGAACTGCTCCTTGAGCTGGGTCTCCTTGGGGTACAGGACCGTGAGCTGCTTGCGGATCTCCCGGCCATGTGCCCGCAGACTCTGATACTGGGGGTCCTGGGGGCGGGGCAGGCGGCGTCAGCCCAGGAAGGGGCAGGGTCCCTCAACCACTCTGACCTCGAGCAGAGCCTCGACCTTGCTGGGAGAGCCTCTGTGGCGGACACCCATTGTCTCTTTGTTTTTTTTTTGTCTCTTTGGCCCAACATCCTGAATTTCCTTCTGGGAAATTCCCTCACCTCGCTTCACCACCACGTGGTATAACCAGTGGGTCATGGACTCAGGCCCGGCCTACCAGAACATTCCACTGCCTTGGCCACAGTGATTGGCTCAAAGACAGGCATGTGACCCAAGCGCCAGGACTACGGGTGCGGCTATGGGGGGAAGTGGTCCCCTTGGCACCCCAGCCAGCCTCCCCTTTCCTCTGAGGGGAGAAAGTTGGTCTGGGAACAAGAGGGAAGTAGAACCAAGTATGGAGCCAGGCCCTGGAGCCAGCCTCTTGTTTCATGAACCAACAGATTCACCTGGATGGACAATCCTGTTGTCTTCTGTTACAATGTAGGAATTGGGACTCACTTGGCACCTGCCCGCTCCCCCCAGGGACGGGACATCAGCCCCCTGTAGTACCTGCTGCACTTGACTGTTGTCCTGGTTTACCTGGTAGAAGAGAGGTGGAGGCGGTGATTAGGTTCGTGGGCCCGGAAGGAGGGGAAAAAAACAAGGGGTGTAAGGTCAAACAGGGGCAAGAGGTCAGGGGTAGGTGTGTGGAAGGGGTTCTGAATATCTTGCTCTGCAGGTGCCTGGCCGGACAGACCTTCCTCCGCTCTGTGCCTCAGTTTCTCTATCAGGAAAGCCAGGAGGAGGCAAGACAACTGACAGTAATCACACCTGCCGCTCTGTTGACTGAGAGCCACGTCACGCCTGTCTCTGCAGAGGCCTCACGCGGTCCTATCTCTCCATAACCTACTCCACGACGTGGGCATCGGTAAATGACAAAACCGAGACTTGGAGATGTAAAGTCTGTGAACGTGTGACTTCCTATGACTCCGAGCAGCAGACGGAATCAGGCAGACCTGGATCTGAACGTGGGGTGTCTCCCGGATGCGTGTCCTCGGGCAAATCTCGTCCCTCCTCCGAGCCTCGGGATTCCCATCTGTGAAATGGGCTAATCGGACGTCCCCAGCAGGGCTGCTGCGTGGGTTCCGTGAGATGAGTTAGCACTCACTGAACATTTAACTGTGGTCACTTTTGTTGTCTGCACTGGCTGCTGGCCTGTGACGCATGTAGTCCGGGGGGCCTGGCGCGCAGGTCCCAGTGTCACAGGGAGATGTAATGAGTCTTGCAATTGGCCTTCGAGGGGAGGGGTGGGTGGAAAGCAGCCCGAATGCCTGGGTGCGAACCCTGCCTCTGCCACTTCTTTCTGGCTGTGACACTGAGGCACATTTTAACATCCTGGGGCCCTGGCTGTGTCAGTTGTAAATTGGGTCCGTGCTGTTCCTGTCTCACAGACTCGTGAGGGTCGCACCCAGAACAGTGCCTGGCACGCAGTGATTGCTATATAAATGTCTGCTGTTAATTTTAGGATTACTTTTCTGCCCCCATGGCAGATGTTATTGGCCATCTAACCCAAGACTATTTGCCTTTCCTCCTCCAATCCCACAGACACCTGACTCAGTTTACCCTCCTTGGGCACTCCCTCCCTGTAGTTCAGGGAACATGGGCTAAGCCAGGGGCTGCCTCTCAAGGAGTCCTAAGGCCACTGTAGTAACTCCATCCCTCCTACTGATGACAGGTGTGGGTGTCGGGTGTCTGGGCCCATGAGGCATGAAGGGACCTTGCTGGATGCTTCAGGAAAGGTCTCCCTGCTCTTGAAAAAGGACATGTGAGCCACCGAAGTCCTGCTTTCTGCCTCTGGCAGAGTCATGCAAAGAGACGCCAGCCATCGTGGACTGCGAGAGGGGAAACTGAGGTCGAATCAGCACAGTGAAGCCCCCCCAACCTAGGACCCCCATGCTCACCAGCAGGGCCCGTACTGCCTCAGCCACAGTCCCCTTCTCTTCCTCCAGACTCCGGATCTGCTCCTGCAGCTGCCTCAGCTCCTGCCATGTTGAGATCTGGGGGTGGACACAGAGGGAAAGGTGTGAAGTGGCCTCTGTCTCCTGCCCCTTCTCGCTGGAGCCTGTCCCTCTGGCCATCTGGACCCCAGTGGCCCGTCTCCCCTCCTGCCCTCTCATGCTAGAGCTCCCTGGTGTAAGGCACGTGGCTGCCCAGAATTTAGATACATTTCCCAGCCTCCCTTGCAGCTGTGTGTGCTCCTGGGTCCAAGACCAACCAATGGACATGAGTGGGAATGTGAGTCTTCGGTCACCTCCTTAAAGATAAGTCCCCATGCTGGACTTTCTGTCTCTCACTCCCTTGGACTGGATGATGGACTCTGAGGAGGGTCAAACCGGGCAGCATCCTAAGGGATGCGGAGCAAGAAGATGAAAGGACCCTCCATGCTGAAGGGCATGAGCTGAGGCCCTGCCAGCACTCACCTCTGAGTCTCACAGATGAGAAGCAGCCTCTGTCCTATGGGGCTGTGTGCTAAACCTGTCCCCTCCACATGCAGGCTCAGCTCTTGTTCATGGGCACCCCTACTGCTGTGAGGTCCTTCTGTGAGAGCCCACATCCCTGGGCAAACCCCACTGACCTCTTTGGCTGCAGCTCTCCCTTTGACAAAATGGGGCAAACAACATAGCCCTACCCTCTGGGGCTGGAAGCCAGAAGGGGAGAGCAGGCCACAAAGTGGTTGGCTACCCACTGGGGGGCTCCCCCTGGATGTCCCCTGAACACTCCACCACTCACTACGTGTAAGAGTGCCTTGAGGAAAAGCATCTCTCCCCCAGATCTGGCCCACAAACTCCCATCCCCTACCCCAGAGCCCTGAGCCTCCTGCTGGATGCCACCCCAGCTCTGTGGCCAGGTACCATGTCCTGACCTTTCTGCCTCAGGAACATCCATCAGGTCTGTCCTCCTCCCATCCCTTGACTCCTGCCCCAATCCAGATCCTGTCCTCTCCCATGAGGACCCCTGTGCCAGCCTCTCACCCTGCAGGCTCACCTCCTCCAGCCAGAGTTCCTACACAATCCATCTCCTGCCTGAAAGCACCCAGCTCCCCAGGTTTCCTAGGAACAATTCACATGCCTTCTTATTGCCCATAAAGCCACAAGCCATATTTTTCTTCAAACTTCATGCCCTAAAGAAGTTTTGCAAGCTTTGGGATGTGATCCATTAGTAGGTTATGAATAATTTAGGATCTCTAAACCAGCACTTTAAAAGGCTATGGTAGGGGTGCCTAGGTGGCTCAGTTGGTCAGGTGTCTGACTTTGGCTCAGATCATGATTGAAGGGTCCTAGGTTCAGCCCTGTGTCAGGCTCTGCACTCAACAGGCAGTTTGCTTCTACCTCTCCCTCTGTTCCCCCACTACCTTCATGCACTCACTCTCTCTCTCTCTCATAAATAAATAAAATCTTAAAAAAAAAATAGGGATGCCAGGATGACTCAGTGGTTGAGCGTCTCCCTTTGGCTCAGGACGTGATCCCCGGGTCCTGGGATTGAGTCCAGCATTGGGCTCTGTGCAGGAAGCCTGCTTCTCCTTCTGCCTATGTCTCTGCCTCTATCTGTGTGTGTCTCTCACGAATAAATTTTTTAAAAAAGATCTTTAAATAAATAAAGAAATGGCTATGGTAAAATATACATAAAATTTGCCATTTTAACCATTTTTAAGTGTATAGTTCAGTGGCATTAACTGCATTTGCAACGCTAAGCAGCCCTCTCCACCATCCACCTCTGGAACTTTATCTTCCCAAGCTGAAACTCTACACCATCTTCCCATTCCCCGCTCTCCCCAGCCCCTGGCAACCACCACTCTATTTTCTGTCTCTGTGAATTTGACTACTCTAGGTACCACGTATGAATGGAATCATACAGTTTTGTCTTTTTGTGATAGCCCTATTTCACTTAGCATAACGTCCTCAAGGTTCATTCATGTTGTAGCACGTGTCACAATGTCCTTCCCTTTTTACTGAATCATATCCCACTGTAACGTATGTACCACATTTTGTGTATCTATTCATCCATCCATGGGCACTTGGGTCGCTTCCATCTTTCGGCTCCTGTAAATAATCTTGCTATGAACGTGGGTACACAAATACCTGTTCAAGTCCCTGCTTTCCCTTCTTTGGGGAATATACCCGGAAGTGGGATTGCTGGATAATATGGTAATTCCATGTTTAATTTCTTGAGGAACAGCCACACTTTTTAAGTAATTTTTCTGGGCCTTAGTTTCTCCTCTAATGAGGGCCATCATGGCACCATAGGGTGGTTGTGAAACTGAAATGAGGCAAAAATGTACAGAGCCCTTAGAACAGGACCCTCCTTAGCACCCCAGCAAGGTCTAGCAACACGGTGGCTCTGCTTCTCGTTCCGTGGCAGGTAGTATTATATATATTATTTACCCCCTTATCCTCAACACCTGGGACATAGTAGATGCTGCTGACATAGCTGCAGGTAGAACGATTCATTCATTAAATATTTAGCTGCCTGCTACCCGTGGGGCAGGGGCAGGACTCTACCTCTTACTCTCCAAAGGCAGATCCCTCCACCCTCTGATTTACACCCCACCCCTCATTTTTTGCCCCTTTCCCCCATTTTTTTGTGGTCTTAAGCCTGGCATGTGGGAAGTTCCTAAGCGCAAAGCAGGTATTCGGCACGCTTTATGAAACAGACGCTTCATGGGTGTGTAGACACGAGGACCCTGGCACTCCGTGCATAACTGGCACATACGTGGGTGCCAAGCACGTGTCGGCTAAACCCGGGAAAGAACTAACATTCCTGCGATAGGTTCGCCCCCTGCCGGAGAGTCTCCTGCAAGCCCCGCGCGGCCCCGCGGCTGACGGCCGGCGCAAGCGCACTCACGATCGCGGGCAGGTCTTCCGGCCGCAGCTCCCCCTTGCGGAGCTGCAGGGCGCGCGCGGCCTCTTCCGGGCATGCGCACAGGCGCTCCATGTCCAGCTCGGGGAGCGCGCTGTAGCCCTCGCGCGCGTGCTCGTACAGGAGGTTCCGGTCTCGTCTCTCCGTGGCGAAAGTTCTCCTCGGGCTGTGGCTGCGGACGCAGCCTCTCCGGGGCCGAAGACCCCGACCAGCCACCAAAAGCCACAAGCGGCGCGCCATGGACGCAGCCATCTTGGACAGGGGACAAGGAGTCGCGCACCCTTCGCCCCGCCCACTCCGCGTTTAGACCAATTGCAAAGCAGCTGCGACCCGGGAAGGCGGTGAGCGCCGCTCGCGTCTGCGACGCAGTTCGGAAGGAAAAACTGACCGAGATTGGCTCTGTCGTTGACCAATCGTGGTCTACGCCCCGCCCCCTCAGCGTACACGACAGGCAGGTCCAGCCAATCCCTGGCAGGGTGGCCTCCGGGCGGGCTAGAGGTCGCTTCAGCGTGCCTGCGGACCTTGCTGGGGTGGGTGGTGGAGCCCCTGCTTCTCAGGACTTCCCGGGTCTCTCCTCAGTTTCCCTTCTGTGTGCGGGGGTTGGGGGGTGGGGAGAGGTCGCTGGGTGCCCGGAGTCTACTCCGAGCGAAAGTAAAATTGACGGAGGGAATTTGTGTCAGCAGCGTGAGGGGTTAGACTGTCAGGAAATTCCTCGGATTTAAATCCGAAGGCTCTGAGGACGGGATGGGAGGATTTGGGCCCTGCCCGGGCTACGGCCAGTCCCCTTTTCCTTCCTGATTCTCTTATCCTCCAACGCAGGGACCCTGCAGACGGCGGGATGTCCTGGTCCGGCCTTCTCCGTGGCCTCCGCGCGTCCCTAAGTTACGGTAAGTTGGGATCTCGAGCTGCAGAGACGCAGCTGGACGAGGGTTTTCCGCGCTGGGACTTGGGTGCCTCTGCCGCAGCCCCCGGGGAATCGCGGTTTAAAACTAGGGATGCGTGGTGGGTGTTAGCAGAGCTCCCGCTGCAGGGGTGACGGGGGAAGTCGTTGCATTGGGGGCGTCGTCGGGTCGGTTGGGTCAATTATCGATTTCTTCAGCAAATACTTATTAAATAACCCCTCCCCGCCCCCCCCCCCCCCCCGTGGGTGAGACATCCAAGCAAAGCGTTTAACTCATTCGTTCAGCTGGTATTTTTCAAGATCCTAGTGTGTGCCAGGTACGGAGGGGGATGCTTAATTTACGTCCTTACTGGCTCTAGGGACATCACGTCCTTCTCCTGGCCATGCCCTTTGCGAGGTATTTCGGTCATTTATTCACTCTTTGCAATATTTATTAAGCACTTTCTGGTTGCCACTCACTAAGGATCACATGACAGGCTTGCACCCTGCCAGGGAACTGGGGTAGATTTTTTTTTTTATTTTAATTTTTTTAAGATTTTATTTACCCATGAGAGACACACAGAGGCGTAGAGACACAGGCAGAGGGAGAAGCAGGCTCCTTGCGGGGAGCCTGATGCAGGATTGGATCTCAGGATCACAAGCTGAGCTAAAGGCAGGTGCTCAACCCCTGAGCCATCCGGGTGTCCCAACTCTGGGCTGGCTTGACATGTGTCTCTAAGGGTAGCCCCTCATACACGTACTGCGGGGGGGTGGCGGGGGGTAGGTGTGATTATGGTGCCTGTGACACAGTGAGGACATGGAGGGGCAGAG
The DNA here is from genome assembly GCF_048164855.1 of Canis lupus baileyi. NCBI lineage: Eukaryota > Metazoa > Chordata > Mammalia > Carnivora > Canidae > Canis > Canis lupus. The sequence goes on along the minus strand of NC_132838.1, from coordinate 114,684,617 downwards.
TCTTGCTTAAGGCATACCACTTGGAAGAGGCTATCACCAAGAGGAAGAAGGGGAATATCTCATCCCTTTTAAGGATTTTGCTGTAATTTGACACATAAGGAGACATGGAAATAGACATAGGGCCAGGACTGGCCCTGGATATGGAGGGACTGTAAAGTTTGGGTGCAAAAAGGCATCCATGCTAGTGACAGGAAAAGGATAACCTAAAGCCCTGAACTGGGAGCTCCAGGAGGATGTGCCAAGGGCTGTCTCTGTCACCACCGTGCCTCCAGGATTGGGGCCAAGACAGGGTGCTCAATGAATGTTTGCTGAAGAGGATCCAGTTATGGTGGTATCTTCTGACATCCTACATCCTACATCCTACATCCTATCCATAAGCAAGTCCCATCAGTCTGCCTTGGAAATATATAGCTCTGCTCCCCCCCACCCCCAGTCTTCTTAGTAGACTGCAGCCACACTGGTCTTTCTTCCTTTTTTTTTTTTTTTTTTTTAAGATTTTATTTATTTATTCATGAGAGACACAGAGAGAGAGAGAGAGAGAGAGGCAGAGACACAGGCAGAGGGAGAAGCAGGCTCCCTGTGGGGACCCCGATGTGGGACTTGATCCTGGGACCCTGAGATCACACCCTGGACTGAAGGCGGTGCTAAACCGCTGAGCCAACTGGGCTGCCCGACTGGTCTCCTTTCTGTTGGTGTTTCTGGGGACACTGGCTGGAGCAGGATGAGCAAGGGGGCTAGTAGGGGAGATGAAGGTCAGGGAAGTAATGGGGGCAGATCAACTGGGGCCTCATGGGCCATGGGAAGGACTTTGTCTCTTGCCTAAGTCAGAGGGCACCGCAGGGGGGAGGGCTCTGAGCAGGGGAGGGACATGGCCTGACCCAGGTGTCCACAGGGTCCCTCCAGCTGCATGTGGGGACTAGAGTGTAGGAGGAGGGAGGAGTAGGGATCAAGAGATGAGCCTGGACAGGCCCAGAGTTGATGCAGTGGAGAGAGGAAGGGGTCTATATGAAAGTTCAACTGACATCATCTACTTATGGGGGCTGGAAGTGAGTATGACAGGGAGGAGGAGGGACCCCTCCCCAAAATATCCCGTTGGGTTGCTCTGGAGGTGGCGTGAGTTAAGGTGGGTACAGTGCACAGAACAGTCCCTGACATGGTGTTAATCTGTTCGCTTTTATTATTATTTTTAAGCAGCATTAAAGTCAGTATCTTCCTTGCAGCATAAAATGAGTTAATCCACATTAAATGTTTAAAACAGAACCTGACATGTGATGGTTGCCCAGTAAACATTACTACTCCTACTTGTGACCGCCCCTAGACGTAAACACATCCTTGTAGAGTGCTTGGAACAGTGCCCAGAACTCTTACCCCTTCACTGGGATAATAACCATCCCCTGTTGTCCCCGGTTGTGTGTCTCCAGGCCAAGCCCTGGCCTCCCAGCTGTGGACCACCCGCACCATGGCCACCCTGAACCAGATGCATCGCCGGGGGCTTCCGAAGTGGCCGCCTCCACCTCTGGGCCCCACGGCTGGCCGGCCACAGCTGAAGGGAGTGGTTTTGCGCACATTCATCCGAAAGCCCAAGAAACCCAACTCGGCCAACCGCAAGTGCTGCCGTGTGCGGCTCAGCACAGGCCGAGAGGCTGTATGCTTCATCCCCGGAGAGGGTCACAGCCTGCAGGAGCACCACGTCGTGCTCGTGCAGGGTGGCCGCACCCAGGACCTGCCTGGCGTGAAGCTCACTGTCGTGCGTGGCAAGTACGACTGTGGCCATGTGCAGAAGAAGAAGTGACTGTCCGGGCCGCAGCAGGCTGGGGTTCACCCAGAACAGGATCTTTCTCTCTGGAGGCCTGCAGTATTCTTGGGAAGCTATTCCAGTTCTGGAAGCACCTGGTCCTGGGTTTAAGTCCTGGCTTCGCCTCTTCCATCTGGAACACTGCTTGCCCATAGGGGTTCTGGATGTGAGTTAGGAAAAGCACCCCTCTGTCCACACCCTTGCCTTCCTTGTGTAGTGCATTGACTCAAGGGACCTCTTCTGCTGAGATAAGGAAGGCCCTGTACTGCTGTCTCTGGGAAGGGGTTGCAATAAATACAGACACACACACCCCCATGGTTGTAATGTGAACCCTCTTGCACAATATTTGCCTGCTGCGTGGTATTAGCCACTGACATCCCTTATGGGCTTCAGTTTTCTCCAGAAAATAGCTCTACCCATAGTATCCTCCTTGTTGGGTTTGGTGAAGATTAAATTTGTTGCTCTGAGTGTATGACATGCAGGTGGCTACTCTGTTGGGAGTTTTGGAGTCAGGTAGGCAGCACCAAGGTCCATTTCCCTTTCCTGCAGTCCCAGGATCTGGGCAAGGACAGCCGGGTCCTCCAGCTTCCTATCTGTGGAAGGGGTATTGAAAGGATCAGATGGGATGCACTGCTGCCTGCCTGGGAGCTGTTCTGGGTTATTTTCAGACTCACACACACCTGGGTCTGAATCCTGGCTCTCCCTCTTTGTTCTGTGACTTTGGATATGTTTGTTCCTCCCTCAAGAAGTGGCACCAAGAGTAATACTGACCTCACCTGACCACGTGCTTGGCCATGTTAGATTTTACCATTTGGGAGCTGTCCTTCTATCACTGGGCTTGGTGCAGGTCCTGCTTCCCCTGCTTACCTACCGGGTGACCTTGGGCAGGCCATTTAAACTCTGAGCCTGTTTCCTCCTGGACCAAATAACAGCGCCTGCCTTCCATTTACTGCATGGAGCTTTGTACACCTAAAGTTCTCATGGTTGGAAACCTCCCACAAGGCCTTTTAGGATCAGGGCTGGGGGTGGACAGTGCATTGATCATAGATAAAAGTCCCCTGTCATTTCACATTTAGCACCAATTTTATTGAGCTAGTTTGTTGGCTGTGCCCAGCTGGGGAGATAGCAGGAGACACCAGGGAGGCAGGCAGGCGCTCTTTCCCTTGTGGCATGCCTTGCTCCTGGAGTCTGAACACCAGAGAGTAGAGAAAAGCAGTCTGTTGCCCAGCAGGAGGGGAGCTGTCCTGAGGGGGCAGGAGGTAGGGTGGGGGACATGGTTTGGGGATCAGCGGGGATTCCAGAATTCTGAAAGAAACAGCACCAGTCAGGCCCAATGGGCAGGTGCTGATAGGTGGTGCTGGAGGAGGTTGCACAGGCCCCACGTCCGAATCCCAGAGACTCCCCAAGACTGCAGAGAGGGTCCCCTTTGATGCTCCTGTTAGTGACCTCAAGGATAGATCCCCGCCTAACCTCTGCTCCCTGCTAGCTGCTGGGATCCCCTCCAGTCACTGTCCCAGGTTGTCAGCAGCTTTCCCCCACTATTCCAAATCCTGGTTTGGCCTTTGTGTGTTGACTCAGTCTACTGACCGACATCCACGCATGTAAGAAAACAATTTGCAAGCAAAGTAAACATCTCTGAGTCACTTTGAGTGACTTCCCCCACCCCAGGAAGCTGGGGCAGTGTGAGCACCTTGGTTGGATCCCAGTTTCTTGCACAGCATGTGGGCCACCATGCTGAAGCAGTAGCAAGTGGGGTTCACTGGAGGTCTGCCGGGAATGGGCCACATGGGACTCCCACTGTCTACATGCTTCTGGCTCCCGGCTGCAAGGCTGCTCTTGACCAATGATGATGTCCGGCAGATGGCAGTACATTCTGGAAGGCTGGGTCACCCTGGTTGGCTAGGACAGGCGGATCCTGACCCTCACACTGGAGTGGGTCACCAGGGCACCATAGTGCCCGACCCAGGAACGCGTGTCTCTCCCATACTGCTCAAAAGACACGTAGCGGATGCCCTTGCCGAAGTTGGTGAAGACATGAGACACCTGCATGGGGAAGGAGAGCGAGAAAGTGAGGACCTGTGGGGCCTTCTCTTCCTCCACTTCCTCAACAGGCGCTCCCCAAGGACTGGCGAGGTACCAGGCCCTGCTCTAGGTGCTGGGGATACAGCAGTGAAGAAAACAAAAAGGTCCTTCCCTGGTAAAGCTGACAATCAATTTTTTTTTTTAAAGATTATTTATTTATTCATTCATGAGAGACACAGAAGGAGAGAGAGGCAGACACAGGCAGAGGGAGAAGCAGGCTCCATGCTGGGAGCCTGACGTGGGACTCGATCCCGGGTCTCCAGGATCACGCCTCGGGCCAAAGGTGGCTCTAAACTGCTGAGCCACTGGGACTGCCCAAAGCTGACAATCTAGAAGGAGAGTCAGACTCTGAAGACAGCTGCAGGTAAGGGGCAGGGGTGTGAGGTTGTTAAGTGAGTGAGCGGAGGCACCACTAAGGCACTATTTAGCAGAGACCTGAAGCGGGGAAGGAGCCATGTGGGGATCAGGTCAAAGAGTGTTCCAAACAGAGGAACAGTCAGCGCAAAGGCCCTGAGGTAGAATTGTGTCTGGAGCAGAGTGAGAGGAGAACAGGAGGTGGTGTCAGGGGTAAAGGGCTGATCATGAGGGACCTTGTGGACCATCGCAGGACTTTGGCTTCTGGCTTTTCTTATCTTGTGAAGACTTTTTTTGTTGAGATAATATTCACTTAACAAACTGCTCCATTTAAAACTACAATTTCATGGTTTTTAGTATATTCACAATGTTCTGCAACTATGACCACTATCTAATTCTGGAACGTTTCCATCACCCCAGAAAAAAGCCTCATATCCATTAGCTGTCACTTCCAATTCCTCCTCCTAGCCAACCTATCTGCTTTCTCTTTCTATGAGCTTTGCTGCTTCTGGACATTTTGTATAAATGCAATCCTACAATATGTGGCCTTCTGTGCCTGGCCTCTCACTTAGCATCCCACTGTCAGGGTTCATCCATGCTGTAGCATGGATCCACACTTCATCCCCTTTTATAGCTGCATGATAAAACTTGGGCTTTTCCTCTGAGATGCAGCCCTTGGAGGAGAGGCTTGTGATCTGACTCACTTTTAAATGGGCTCTTTCTGGATCTGTGTTGGGTGGGGAGGAGGAGATCAGGAGAGGAAACAAGGCCACCTCAAAAGTTACTTTGATTTTTTTTTTTTTTTTCAGAGAGAGTGTGCCCAAGCTGGGGGTGGGGGCGGAGGTGCAGAGGGAGAGAGAGAATCATAAGCAGGCTCCGACCCAGTGCTCAGTCTCACGACCCTGACATCACAACCCAAGCTGAAATCAAGAGTCAGATGCTTAACCAACTGGGCCCCAGGCGCCCCATAAAAGTTACTTTGGTAACTGATGTGATGACTCCATGCACAAGCTTGGGAGCCTGCCTGGGTGTGCATGGAGCCCAGCATACTTTAGTGTGACTCGGGGCCAGTCACTTAACTTTCCATGCCTCAGTTTCCTCGGCTCTAGAATGGGGATAGAGCAAGGACTTTGATTTGCCCCCCTCCCCCCCGCATCCCAAGCATCTAGAGCAGTGCCCAGCACACACCGCAGGTGGTCTGCTAATAAAATGAATCGGTTGGCAAAACTCATGGAAGAGTGTCCAGGATGAAGTAAGGGCTTGTTGATTGTTAGTGGTTATTGTGAGAGACATCCGGTCGTGGTGAGGGCTGAGAAGGGAAGCTGAGCAGGCAGGCGGTGGGGTGTGTCTTTGCGCAGGCCAGGGGTAGTGTGGAAGGCAGTCTGGACCCACCTGTCGGCAGCCTCTCTCAGTCCACTGAAGAACTGGGTTGGGTGAGGCCGAGAACTTGACCACTTCGTTTTCATACGTGTCCAGGAGGCGGACCCGGAGCCGGTAGATGCAGCCACAGTTCTCTCTTGCACCCCACCTGCCAGGTGGTGGTGAGCCTTGATGCCCCCGCCACCCACCTGGTCTCCAGGATGGGGAGAGGGAGGCTGAAGGTTAAGCCTCCCTGTACCCCAGTGAGGGGCGCACACACCCACACTACATACAGAGAAGTCAGGGCCTGGGAATTTGCTGGGAGGAGCCTGGGTGCTCCTGGGGTGGATTCTAGAGGCTTTGCGTTGGATGTGTGCATGCCCCTGTGTGTGTGTGTGTGTGTGTGTGTGTGTGTGTGTGTGTGTAGGGGGAAGGAGTATGATGTCTGGGGTGGAACCACAACCCCTTGGCTCCCCGACCCCAAGGAGGGGAGGAGGAGCCTGGGTATTTCTGGGGAGGAGCCAGAGCCAGGGGGAAGAAACTAGACTTTGTGTGGAGGAGCAAGAGCTTGAAGGAAGAGCCTGAGTGCTTTGTGAAGGAACCGGGGTGCTCTGGAACCAGTGCCCCCTGCCAACTCTGCCCCTCTAAGTCTCAGTTCTCAGGACACAGTGCTCTGAACCTTTTTGAGGCCTTGGGTATCTACAGGCCCTTAGGGTTCGTGCTGAGTGTGGGCAATGAGGGTGGAGTGGGTGAGATGGGGCGCTTATTTCAGACCAAGCCAGTCAGTGGCTCCCTTGTCAACCTGGGGCCCCCTGAAGAGGGACAGGGAAGCGTGCAGGGGGTGGGGGCTCTGGGCTCCTCAGGACTCCCCCCCCCCCCCCCCCCCCCCGGCTGCCGCCTCTGAAACATGAGAGCATCCTTTCCCCTCTCACCCTCACTATGAAGGGCGCACAGTAGCCGTGGCCAGGCCAGGGGGCTGATAGGTGCACAGGGAACCCTTTCAGCAGAACTGCTGCCAGCCCTGAGGGTGTTCAGAGCAGGTTGCCATATTTTACTCACCAGTCGGCCACACAGATCTCGATCTGGGCACTGTCCAGCAGCTCCTGCCACACTCCCTCCATCACCAAGTCTACCAGCTGCCTCTTGAAGCACCATCTGGGAAGGGGAGATGGTGTAGGGGTGAGGCAGAAAGTCACAGCCCAAAATGACCTCCTCCAAGAAGCCTCCCAACACCCCTGTGTGAAGCAGGCCCATGGGGTTCACTCTACTAGACAAGATGTATGATAGGCTGGGCATTCCCACATCCCCTCCACCATGCTCCACCATGCTCTGGGCTCCAGGAGGCTGACCTGTATGTCCCTGTATGTCCCTAGAACTGTGGGGACTAGAACATGAGGACACATGGAGGCCCACATTGAGCAGGGAATTCTGGAGCCTCCTAAAGTGCAGAGCCCCAGGGTCTGAGATTGCACTGCCTGTATGGATAGGCCTCCCTTACCCTCCCCTTTCTGCTGGGTCAGCCAATGGGAAGCTCTAGCAGGAGAGGGAAGGAGAAGAGTAAAATCAGGTTATTTAGCCTCCTGGCTCCCTCCAAAGGGATCACTGAGGGACTGCTGTGTCTCTCCATGGAAGGGCACAGCTCCACAGGGCCCTCTCCTCACAGCCTTCCCTCTCTTATGGCTCAGGAACTGCTTCCTCCCCTTACCCTTGTCAGGCCTAGGGCTGGTAATGACCCTTTCCCTCACTGTTATCAGCCCGGGGTTCATGTCGTATCCTTTGTGTCTGCCTACACCTTTGTAAACAGTCCATCTCCCCTAATTTGAATATGCCATCGTCATAGAAATAGTGTAGTCCTGGTGGAAGAGCTGATAAGCTGACCAGTGGAAGAGAACAGAGGGCTCAGGGACAGACCTAGGTATATACGGAAACTGTAAGTGATAGACGCAGCACACCACATTCAAAGGTGGATTAAAGATCTAAATGTGAAGGATAGGGGATCCCTGGGTGGCTCGTCAGTTTAGCGCCTGCCTTCCGCCCAGGGTGTGATCCTGGGTACCCGGGATCGAGTCCCACATCGGGCTCCCTGCATGGAGCCTGCTTCTCCCTCTGCCTGTGTCTCTGCCCCTCTCTCTCTGTGTCTATGAATAAATAAATAAAATCTTAAAAAATAAAACCTTTAAAAAAATAAAAAAAATAAATGTGAAGGATAAAACTGAAGTTACTGGAAGAGATTATGAGAGAATACTGTTAGGATCTAGGGGTAGGGAGGGATTTTTTACACAAAATTTCAAAAAGATTCTAAAGCAAAGGAGAGATGAATTTGATCCTATGAAAATAACAGAACACCATGGACAGGTACAGTTAATACCAACGGTAGAGTGAGAGATTCCCACAACGTCCAGGATGGACAAGGGGCTAACACTTAAAAGATGCAAGGAGTTCTTGCTTGTTTGTTTTTTTTTAAAGATTTTTTATTTGTTTATTCATGACCGAGAGAGCTTATAAAACCGTGCCTGGCGGGCCCTCCACAAGTATTTGACCGAATGAGTGAACGAGGGAAGGAGAAGGTGAAGGTGAGTGAGGATGAGGACCGAGGGGTTGGTCCCTCTCCTTCCTCGGGGCCGTGCCCCAGGGATCACCGGCCACTCACTGGAAAGAAGTCACGAAGCAGGTCTGGGAAGGAGCCCCCGGCACCAGCGTTAGGTTCTTTTCCACGGCCCAGCCATTCCCGCCGTGCTCCACCTCCCAGCCTCTGAAGCCCTCTGTGGGACACAGCGGGCTTTTAGACCGGGGACGCCCCGGCCGCGCGCCCCGCCCGCCAGCCCCTCCCTCCCGCGCTCCACCCCGGGTTTCTAGCTCTGGCCCCGCCCCCAGCCGCGTCTCCCTTCAGCCCCCGCGTCTACTGCGCTTCTCCCGGCCCCGCCCCCTCCTACCGCAGGCTCCGGCTCCGCCTACTGGCTCAGCCGCCCCTCCCCACGAGCTGTCAAGGCTTCTTAGTTCTACGCAAGCTCCGCCCCCGCCAGCACCAATCAGCTTTCTCCCGGCTCTGCCCTCCGTGGCTCCTCCCTCGGCCCCGCCCACCGAGTCTACAGTCGCAGCGCGCGCCACCCCCCGCGCTTTCTCGCCCATCCAGTTTGTCTCCCGCCGCGGCCCGCAGCACCCGGCCCCTCCCACCCCGTGCCCCTCCCGGCCCCGCCTGTCCCCGCGGCCACGCCCCCTGGCGCCCCGCCCGCGCCCCGCCCCGCCGGCCCCGCCCCGGCCCCGCCCCCGGCACGCACGCTCGCCGCAGGAGTTGAAGATGAGGTTGCGGCCGAGGGGCGCGCGCAGGCAGTAGCGGGCCAAGGCGCAGAGCGGGAACTCCTCGTCCTCGCCGTGGGGCGGGCAGCGCTGGGCCACCGCGTAGAGCGCGCGGCCCTCGGCGCTGCGGTCGCGGGCCAGCTGCAGCAGCCACACGGTGGGCCCGTCCACCACGTCGCGCCAGGCGCGGCACACTGCGCGGCAGCGGGTCACGAGCGCGCGCGGAGGCACGTGGCTCAGCACCTGCACGAGCAGCTCCGGGGGCAGCGCGTCCAAGGCGAGGGGCGGCTCCGCGGGCAGCTGCCGCCGCGAGGGCCGGGCGCCCATCTCCGGCCGCCGGAGTCCTGCGGGTTGAGAGGGGTCAGCAGATCAGGGACGTTCGGTCTCCCTACATCTCTCCCCCGACACAAAGTCCCTGCGGCTTGACCATGACCCCATCAGCTCCCGTGGGGGACCGGGACTGCAGGGTGGGGGTGACTGCCACGGCCGTGCAAACCGGGCGCCTAGTTACTGCCAAGTGGCTCAGGCGATGGGCTTCTCACCTTGGCCCCCTCGAGCAGAAGACCCCTGGTGTGAGCAGGGCTCCCCCAGGACCGCTAACCACGGCTTCCATATCTGGCCGGTGCACTTGCGTCAGGCTAAGCAGTTTTCATGTATGACCATGAGCAACAGAAAAAACCACCGAGGAGGGAACCGTCTCCACCTCGTACCCCAACCTGCCCCAGCTCTTCCCGCCCTTGGAACTCACGAACTGCCTTCAGCAAAACCTATTTCCTCAGTCTCTTCCCTGAACATTCTTGTCACCTCGCTAACCAAAACCCAGCTCTCCTGTGGCCCTTTCAAGCGGGTAAATCTTGCTCCTTGGTGCTGCCTCCAAACCATTCTCCCATCTTCCCCCAAACTGCCCAGCAAGATTCCCATCAGAGTAGATGGTTCGCTACCCTGCCGTGTGCGTCATCTGCTGATCCAGATCACTGCTCACTTCATGATTTTAGCTCCAGGCTCACTGCCACTCAGGCTGCTCTTCTCAACATTCCTGGTGATTTCCACGTCCAGGTAGATGATCCTTCCTTCGGCCACCGGCCTCTGTTCCCTGACCTGCTCTCCCCTCAGCCTCTCCCATCCATGGTCACACTTAGACCTCGTCTCAGTAACCAGATCTTCAATCTCAGGGAGCTCACTCTCCACCCCTAACCCCTTCACGCTCCAGCTCTTAACCTTCTAGCCCCAGACACCCCCTCCCCGATTCTTCTAGCCCACTGTGATCCCCCATCCTTTGCATTTACCTCCTTTGCACTAACCCTCATCCCCTCGAGGCTTCATTTCTTCCTTATCCAGCTGAAATTGCTTAATCATTAAAAACATTCTTTGCACACATCCTTGTCGCTGGCTCCTCCAACACATGACCCTGGTGCAATCCAGCCCTCTGCCCCCCTATGGCTGTATCCAGTTTAAGGTGGCCGATGAACGCACAACTCCACTGGCTGGTCTCACTCCAAGGTTGTGAACTTGACCCTCAAGCTGGGAGTGCTGCCTGGCAGTCAGAATAACGTTTGTCACCCATGGGCTCCTCCTCTCTATAGAGAACTCTTCACACCTTCTCCCCCAGCCCCTAGCTCATCACACCTCCCTCCACCTCTTCATTTTCCCTTTGCTTCTTACTTTGCAGAAAAAATTACAAGTGATAAGTAAACTTGCCAGGTGCCTGCCACCCTGTCTACCACCTGCCCTGTGGCCTCTGTACTCCCACCAGCCCCCCGCCCGTGACTGCCCTACAAACGTCAGCCCTCTGGGTGGCCTCCTCCCACCCCTCCCGCCCACTTCAGGCCACAGTCTCACAGTTCTTGCTGTCTGCTGCGCCTTGGATACCCCTCTGCACTGGATCATTCTCAGCAGCCCACGCGGTGTCATCCCTATCGTCTGAAAACAAACCCTCTCTTGACTTCACCTCCCCTTCCAGCTATGGCCCCATTTCTTTGCTCCTCTTTATGGTCAAACTTCTCAAAAAAGGTGTCTCCAGTCTCTGCCTCCAAATTTTCTACGTCTATTCTCTCTTAAACCTTCTTTAATCAGGCTTTGCAACCCTCCCCCTGCCCTGAAATGTCAAGGTCATCTTGGTGCTAACTCAAAGTCGAGGTTCAGTCTTCACTTTGCTTGACCTGTTAGCAGCACCTGACACTGAGGTGACTCTCCCTTCACTTGGCTCCAAGCCACCACACCCCCTGGACTCCTCCCCTTGGCCTGGTGGCTCCTAGTGAGGCTCTTGGGCTGTTCATCCTCCTGATCTGGCAATGTCAGAGACCCTCCTGTAGTCTCCATCACGACTCACTGCCTTGGGGATCTCGCCCCTTCACACACCTCCCACCTGGCCCATCACTGTCTCTCTCTGCTTCTTTCCCCAGTCATCTGTTCCTCACTAGTAGCCAGGTCGGCTGTGGTGAGCACCTGAGTCAGGTCCTGTCCCTGCCTTGCTCAGAAACCCCCTGGGGTTCCACCTTATTCAGGATAAAGGCAGCATCCTCACTGTGGCCCAGAGGCCCCACACAGTCTGTCCCATCACCTGCTTACCCTCACCTTCCCCTCACCCAGTCTGCCCAGCCACACCAGCCTGGACACCTCAGGCCTTTTGCACATGCTCTTCCCTCCACCTGGATCCAGAGGATTGCTATGCTCGTCTCCACACATGAGGTCTTTGCCCAAATGTCAGCTTGTCCATGAGACCATCCTTGGCTACCTTATTTCAAGGTATTATGACCACCACTTACTCCCCCTTTCCTTATACTTCTCTAAAGCTCTTGTCACCTCTTAACACACCACACATCTAAATATATATAATTTACTTAATGCTTTTTTTTTTTAAGATTTTATTTTAACTACTCTCCACACCCAACATGGGGCTCGAACTTACGACCCTGAGATCAAGAGGTGAACGCTCTACTGACTGAGCCAGTCAGGCCCCCCTACTTAATACCTTTTTTTTTTTTTTTTTTTTTTACCATGGGGGCAGATCTGTTCCTTCTTTTGCATACTGGATACCATGGTGTCCGTACCAGTGCCTGACACATAGTAAATGTGCAATGAAAAGATGTTAAGTGTACGAACAAATGAATCATCACGTCAGAAACCCATTCCACAGATGAGGAAACTGAGGCACAGGAAGGTGAAACACCTTTATTTAACAAGAACTCAGTGACTAGGGATGCCTGGGTGGCTCAGAGGTTGAGCATCTTCCCTTGGCTCAGGGCGTGATCCTGGGGTCCGGGGATCGAGTCCCACATTGGGCTCCCCACAGGGAGCCTACTTCTCTCTCTGCCTGTGTCTCTGCCTCTCTCTCTGTCTCATGAATAAATAAATAAAATCTTAAAAAAAAAAAAAAAAAAGAACTCAGTGACTAGGCTCAGACCTGGTGAGAAAGTCATTTCATCTTCCCCATCAGGGCAGAGTAGCCTATCAATGAACACCTCCTGCCTGGATCCAGCCAGCCTGGGTTCCAGTTCCGGCCCTGCCTAGAGGGACCATGACCAAGGCCATGTTCCTGAATCTCTTTGTGCTCTGAGAACGAGGATGTGTTAACATCCTGCATAACATACTGCACGGGGTTGTTGTAGGATGAAACGGGTTAATATTTGTAAAGCACTTAAGAAAGATTGCTGGTGTCTCAGAAATAAGAGTGGGATTCAATTAATATTGAACACTAAATTATGTTAGTTGCTATTATTACACATCATGAAAGAATGACAATCATTTAGCTACAATTTCTTCACTGGTGACAGTTATTGGGCCTTTATGAAGCCCCTGTGCTAAGCACTGGAGCTGGGTCATCTCCCAGAATCCCATCATCTTGTTTAATGGGCAAAACGATCATTGGAGCTTGCCCTGGGTTAAGAGGCTTCAATGATCTAATGCTTGTCATGTTGTCTAATGTCTGTAAGTGCTCAACTCATGACAGTTGTTATTATTTTTTAAATAAGCTGATTACGGTTTTGTTAAGGGGTGCCTGGGTGGCACAATCAGTTAAGCGTCTGACTCTTGGTTTCGGCTCAGGTCATGATCTCAGGGTCGTGAGATCGAGCCCCGTGCTGGGCTCTGCACTCAGCATGGAGTCTGCTTGAGATTCTCTCTCTCCCTCTGCCCCTCCCGGCTGTTGTGCATGCGCTCTCTCTCTCTCTCTCTCTCTCTCTCTCTCTCAAATAAATGAACGAATCTTAAAAAAGAAAGGAAGGAAGGAAGAAAGAAAGAAGCTTGTATGCTAGTGATCCATGGACATGGCAAAATGCCAAACACCCCCCTTCACCCTAATACAGAGTGACTGGTTATAAGACAGGTTTTAAGACAGAGGTTGTGATTTTTCCCAAATGGTTCTTGGGAAAAGAATAGCTAATAATCAGCTGGCATTTAGGGACACCTCGGTGGCTCAGTGGTTGAGCATCTGCCTTTGGCTCAGGGTGTGATCCCGGGGTCTGGGGATCGAGTCCCACATTGGGCTCCCCACAGGGAGCCTGCTTCTCCCTCTGCCTATGTCTCTGCCTCTCTCTCTGTGTCTTTCATGAATAAATAAATAAAATCTTAAAAAGAAAAGGAAAGAACTGGAGTCCACACCCCTCTCCTTGACATGAGCAGGCCTTTGTGACCGCTTCAACTTTCAAACGTGACACTGCTAAGTGATTTCCAAGGCTGGGTCATAAAAGAAGATGCAGCCACTGCCTGGCTGTCTCGGGACACGGGCCGTGGGCCGTGGGCAGTCTGGTGTGGAGTGCTCCTAAGTGCTTACCAACGAGCTCTCTAGGAGAAGAAAAGAGTTTGGGTTCGTAGCAGCTGCTGATGTCTGTGAAAACACACCAACCGTGGCGGATCGTGAGCTACCAATGCGAAGTCCCTGGACCTCGCAGTTTGCAAAGCGGCCCACAATCGGCTCTCACAAGCCAGAGCAAGGCGCACACCGCACCCACCACAGCCCGAGTCACCCCTGAAGCCTGGTTGCCCTGAAGAGACCCCGTGAAGGCAGAGAAAGGCCTGGGGAGCCCCAGCTGTCGGAGTCTCATTCCAGATGCTAGGCCTAGGGCTGGACAAGCTTCCGATGACCCAGACCCTGCCACTGTCCCATGGCCCTGCAAGTGAGCCCCTGAGACGCGCGCAGCCGAGCCCAGCCCATCCCCAGAGCCATGAAATAATAGATCAAGGTTTTAGGCCGCTGCGTTGTGAGTAGACTGGTATGCGGCCCTAGCTAAAGGGGACGAGGCTCAGTGACCTGTCCTGCTCCAGATGCCAAAAGAGCCCCCGATGAGAAGCAGTCAGGGCGTGCTGATGGCAGACACAGACCAGGGTTCAAACCCTGACTGCCCACTTCCTGCCTATGAAGCATACGTATCTCCTTTGAGTGTAGTATGTAATTCAGGAAAACCGTTTCTTTTGATTTTTTGTTTTAAAATCATGTTTTGGGGTGCCTGGTCGGGGGGCTAAGTCGGTGAAGCATCTGCCTTAGGCTCAGATCATGATCTCAGGGTCCTGGGATCAAGCCCTCCGTGGGGAGCCTGGTTCTCCTTCTCCCTCTGCCTGCAGCCCCTCCTGCTTGTGCTTTCTCTCCCTCCCTCTGTCAAATGAATAAATAAAATCTTAAAAAAATAAAATCACGCTGTTTTTAAGTCCTGACTGCTGGTCTATTATTATTTTAAAATTCAGAAATCTACTTTATTTTCATTTGTTGCCTGTTCCACGAGGCTAATTCTTTTTCTCCATTTTTTGGCAGTAAAATTCACATCACCTACAATATGCCAATCTTGACCAGTTGTAAGTGGTGACAGTTTGGTGATATTAAACATATTCATGTGCTACCATCACCACCATCCATCTCTAAAACTTTTCACCTAGTAAAACAGTCACTTGCCACCTCTACCCCTCCTGCCCCTGCTAACGACTCTCCTACTGTCTGATTGTGGGATTTGACTATTCTATGTAACTCACATAAGAGGAATGATCATACAGTTTGGCCTCTTCACTTAACATAACGGCCTTAAGTTTCTTCCATGTTGTAGCCTATGTCAGAATTCCCTTCCTTTTTGAGGCTAAATAATATTCCATCTTGCTTATCCATTTATCTGCTGATGGACATGGGTTGCTTCCACGTTTTGGTTGTTCTTTTTTTTTTAATATTTTATTTATTTATTTATGAGAGACACAGAGAGAGAGAGGCAGAGACACAGGCATAGGGAGAAGCAGGCTCCATGCAGGGAACCTGACGTGGGACTCTATCCTGGGTCTCCAGGATCACACCCTGGGATGAAGGCGGCGCTAAACCACTGAGCCACCCAGGTGGCCCCGTTTTAGTTGTTCTGACTACAGGTATTTTTGTTGATGTAATACCTTTATTTTGCTTTATTTAAATCTCTGGAATCTTTCGCATCTTGAGATTGTGGTCAATGACTCGATGACTTGTGTCCTGGTGCCTACATGTGCTGAGCAACAACACATTCTCTGCCAGTTGAGGAGCCTGGCTGGCCCAGTCGGTGGAGCTTGCAACTTTGGATCTCAGGGTTGTGAGTTCAAGCCCCGATTTGGGTGTAGGGATAACTTAAAAATAAAAGCTTAAAAAAAAATTCTCTGCTAAGAGAATTTCAGGCAGCATTAAAAATTCTAACCAGAAAAAAAAAAAAAAAATTCTAACCAGGCCCAGGGTGCCTGGGTGGCTCAGTCGGTTAAGCATTTGCCTTTGACTCAGGTCATGATCCCAGGGTCCCAGTCCCAGGTTGGGCTCCCTGCTCAGCGGGGAGTCTGCTTCTCCCTCTCCCTCTCGTGCTCTCTCCCACTCTCTCAAGTAAATATTCAAAATAAAGGCACCCCTGGAAACGAGTGAGCTAGCTTATCTCTCCTCAGCACTTCCTCAAATTGTGTAGGGCCAGACACCTTTTTACAGTGACTGGAAAGTTTTGCCCCAAAATATCTCTATGACTCAGTGATGATACCATTGACATGGTGTGTTTGCTGGAATACACTCACAATAACCATTATTTTAAGATTCTTTTCTTTTCTGAAGCTGGGAAATGCCCGGGCATGGGTCAGCAGTTCTCAGGGGCTTGAGTGCCCTTGGCGTCAGGCAGTGGTGGGGCCAGGTCATCTCAGGGCATATTGAGTCCCGCTCCCAGCGCCTGGGATGGGGAGACTCAGCTGGGGGGCTGCAGAGCTGGGGGCTCCTGGCCCACAGGCTTTTCCCTCTCTCCATGGGGCCTCTCCAGCTACTGCATACTTCTGACAAAGACCAGATAGTAGAATGTCATCTTCAAGGCTTCTGAATCATTAAATGGTCTTCATTTTATATGCTGTTTTTGACTTTAATGATTTTATTACCCGGTATTTTAAAAAAAGATTTTATGTATTCATTCATGAGAGACAGAGAGAGAGAGAGAAAGAGAGAGGCAGAGACACAGGCAGAGGGAGAAGCAGGCTCCATGCAGGGAGCCCAGTGTGGGACTCGATCCCAGGACTCCAGGATCATGCCCTGAGACAGGCAAATGCTCAACCGCTGAGCTACCCAGGTGTTCCTTAGTACTTAATTTGTATGGATTTCTATCTTTCTTAATTTTAGCAGTTTTTAGTTGATTTAGAAAAGCGATTTTATCAGCTAATAATATACTAAAATAACTTATGGGTAACCCTTATACATTTATCAACACTTTTTCTTGCTGTGATATTTATCCACATTTAAAAAAATTTAGCTCCTTCCTTATTTTTTAAAAGATTATTTATTTATTCATGAGAGACACACAGAGAGAGGCAGAGACATAGACAGAGGGAGAAGCAGGCTCCCGGTGGGGAGCCTGACATGGGACTCGATCTCAGGACTCGGGGATCACGACCTGAGCCAAAGGCAGATGCTCAACCACTGAGCACCCCCAGGTGCCCCTTTATCCATTTTTGTACTTGAGATATCATTTCACTGACTTGTTTTGTTTCATGAATATGGAAGACTGACGAAAGCATTACTAAGAGGAGTGATACTTCAGGATCAGGCTAAACAATATGTGGGTTATCGTCACTCTCTCTCCTTAGGAGTCAGTGTTTATTCCCTATACAATTATTTCAACTTTCCTGTATGCTTGAAATTTTTCATTATACAGTCATGGGGAGAGAAAAGACCCAACTGTCGAAGACTCAGTACCCATAAAGCCTGTTAGGACCCATCTGTGGAGGGCAAGGGGCCTCCAAGGGTTTTCAGGACCTGGGGCAGCTGCCCCCAGCAGGACAGGTGGTGATCAGGAGCTCCCACTGGAAGCAGGTAATTTGGCATCAAATCCCGATTTTGCCTCTTCCTGGGCATCTCAGAGGTAGGTTGCTGACCTCTGAGCCTCAGTTTTCTTGTCTGTGATATGGGGATAACTACTGCTTCTACCTCCAACAGGGCTGCTATGAGCAATAATATCCCGAAGCCAGGCTCGGGACTCAAGGAATAAGACCCAAAGGTAATGAAGCAACTAAGAAGTTTCGTTCTAAGGATGAGGATTTGATAACCTGAAAGAGTTAGGACCGAAGATAAGTGGCACGTGTGAAGCTCACTGCCCCCTCTAAAGCCTGCCAATTCCCCATGCCACCCCCATTGGACGTGAACTCCTCAGAGAGAATAAGTGAGCAAGGCACCAAGCCAATGCCCATGGTGCTACCTCCAATGATTCCTCACGGAGAGATATGCAGCACAGTGTAAGCTGGGCTACCTCGGCGGGGGGACTTGGGGTGCATCTCTGCTCTGCTTTTGCACACGTGTGCGTGTCTATTTATATTTGTGCACCAGCCCTATGTTTCCCAGAAGGGATCTCTTTAAAAAATAATCTTTACTGATGTATAACTTCCATCCAATGCAGTGCACACATTTCCAGTGTACAATTTCAGTTGTGACTGTATATGACCGTGTAGCCGTCCCCGCAAGCGGGATATGGAACGTTTCCATCACACACCCAATCCTCCACCATCGCTTCCACCTCAGGGCCGCCGCTAATCTTTCTGTCAGTGTCACCATTCTTTTCTAGAGTAAATGGAACGGGGGGATCCCTGGGTGGCGCAGCGGTTTAGCGCCTGCCTTTGGCCCAGGGCGCGATCCTGGAGACTCGGGATCGAATCCCACGTCGGGCTCCTGGCGCATGGAGCCTGCTTCTCCCTCTGCCTATGTCTCTGCCTCTCTCTCTCTCTCTGTGTGACTATCATAAATAAATAAAAAAAATTAAAAAAAAATGGAACGTGGAATAAATGGAATCATATAATGTGCTGGTTATCAATTGCCTTCCAACTCCAGGTTGCCAGATTGTGGAATTCGACCAATTTAAATCTTTTTTCCTGGAATCCCTGGGTGGCTTGGTGGTTCAGCACCTGCTGTAGGCCCAGGGCATGATGTGATCCTGGAGACCTGGGATCAAGTCCCACGTTGGGCTCCCTGCATGGAGCCTGCTTCTCCCTCTGCCTGTGTCTCTGCCCCTCTCTCTCTCTGTGTCTCTTATTAATAAATAAATAAAATCTTTTTTAAAAATTAATACATCTTTTTTCCTAAAAAAAAAAAACAACAACAAAAAAACATATCCTGTGCTTCTCTGCCGGCTGACGTGTTGAGTTTCTCCAGTAGAGGGAGCCAGAGGAACATTACAGAAAGAAGCTTTTTTTTTTTTTTTTTTTTTTTTTTTGGTTCCAGCTTCCAGTCTCAGTTCCCCCAGGGCAGGCCTCTTCTCAGGCCCCTCCTACTACAGAGTGCAAGCCGACCTTGCCCTGGCACCCACCTCAGGCAGTTTCCTAATGCCTTCCCCAACATCCAAGGGGGACAGACTTCTGGAAAGTTACAGAGGATGGATTTCCATCACGTTCAAGGTGTAAGCACCACAGGGACTCCTTTGCACTTTGTGAGGCTCCTGCAAGAGTTCTCGAATGAGACCAGGGTCTGGGACTGTCACCTTTCTCAAGCTATCTTGGATCATAGAGGTAGTGGGTGCTCCTTATGTCTCTTATTTCTATATTCTTTATATTTCTATATTCTTTAGCATTCTCTTGATTTCTTAGTAGCTATTTCCCTGCCATAATGAATAATTTTGCATATTAAACATTCTCCCGTCTAATTTGTGGTTTCAGTCTCCCGACTGGACTCTGATACAGACAGTATAGGCTCCTCGTGTCTTCTTTCCTTCAGGGTAACATCTATGTGATCCATGCACATTGTTGCACGTATCAATCAGGAGTTCGAGCCTTTTTATTGCTGAGTACTATTCCACTGAACAGGTAAATCACAATCTGTTTATCCTACTCAGCATGAGGGACATTGGGTTGTTTCCTAGTTTGGGGTTATTCTGAATAAGGCTGCAATGAACACTCACGTACAAGGGTTCGTGTGGACATACGTTTTCATTTCTCGTGGGTAAATACCTAGGAGTGAAATCCTTCGAGCATATAGTAAGTGTTTATTTCACTTTACAAGAAAACACCCAATAATTTCTTTCAGCACAGTTGTGCCATTTGCATTCCCATCAACAACGTAAGACAGCAGCGGTTGCCAGCACCTGGTATTGTCAATTGTCTTTTTAATTTTCGACAGAATGGCTTGTTTATCATGCCTTCGGGAGAGTTTCCTCTACCTGACATTTTCCCTTATTAATTTTAAGCCTTTGCTCTTGAACTGTAGTGCTGACGTTGTTTCTAACTGCAACATATGGGTTACATAAGAATCAGCAGTAAGACAAGATCAAAATTCTTTGCTCTTTAGAATTGTTTGCATGTTCAAAGATTTAGTGTGGCTTCCTCTTGAAGAAGGCAGACTGAGCTATTGATAACCAGGGCCTATACTAGCTTTTATTAGTCTTGGGTAGATTTTTAAAAATTAATTTATTCATTTTAGAGGGAGAGAGTATGCAGGGGGAGTATAAGCAGCGGGAGGGACAGAGGGAGAGGGAGAGTGGTGGCAGACTCCCCACTGAGCATGGAACTGGATGAGGGGTTAGATCCCATAACCCCAAGATCATGACCTGAGCTGAAACCAAGAGTCTGGGGCTCAATCGCACAACCCTGAGCCAAAACTGAGAGTCTGGGGCTCAGTCTCACAACCCTGAGATCATGACCTGAGCTGAAACCGAGAGGCCCTCAACTGATTGACCCACCCAGGTGCCCCCTGGGTAAAAATCTTGGATAGATTTTTTTTTTTTTTTTTTGGATAGATTTTTTTAAAGGGCATCCCTTCTGGGTGAATGCAGCCCTGGGGTTGGTGACCTAGCAATCAGAACAAGGGCTGGATTTGAGCCCCTATTCACACTGTTGCCTCCTGGTCCTGTGCTAGATATCGTGTATCTATGGATATAGTATATCTATGGATATAGTATATCCTGGAAATAGTATTTCAGGAATACCAAGTTCAAATGCCTACAACAGACAGGCAGTATCCTAAATGAGGCCGCTGGGAGAAGCAAACAGGGAGTAGTGGAGACTGGCAAGCCAGAGGGTACAGCTAGCCTGAAGGCTGTGCCAATACTCGCTCTGGCTAATTTACTACCACGTAGGAAGATGAGCCCACTTTGGCCACATCTTCCAGCTTTCCAAAAGAAACTAGAAATCCCAGTTTTTATGTAAAATCACCCAATTTTTAAGTGTTAGCAATGCATTAAACAACAACAACAACAACAACAACAATTAAAGCACAGTATGGGCTAGATCGGACAGACCCACAGTATGGGCTAGATCTATCCAGACCCAGGAGCTGAATGAGTGTGGCCATTCTGTGACTTCTGTACTATCCCAGCTAATTTTCACACCATGAGGAAACTGAGGCCCAGGAAGGCAAAATGATTCATATGAAGTCACAAAGCAGTCAGAAGTGGAGTGGGGATTGGAATCTGGGGAGTCTGATCTTCTCAAAGGGATCCTCTCTAGGGACAGCAAAAGAATGAAAAAGGAAAGTGAACAGAAAGAAGCCCATCACCAAAAAGAAATGTCACTAGATTTCAGAAAGACATAAAGCAGACAAAGTGTAGGGGCCAGGACAGAACTCAAAGTGGGGTAAGGGACCCACAGGCAGGAGTCCAAAGATGGGGGAGCCCAGGCTGGGGCAGGAGTGTGAGTCAGGAGTGAGAGGGCAG
Organism: Canis lupus baileyi; assembly: GCF_048164855.1. Lineage (NCBI taxonomy): Eukaryota > Metazoa > Chordata > Mammalia > Carnivora > Canidae > Canis > Canis lupus. The sequence goes on along the minus strand of NC_132838.1, from coordinate 114,663,641 downwards.
AGTGAGGACAGAGGTTGCCCATCTTTGAAAAAACCATGCTATGGGCTCCCTGCTCCCCCTCTACCCCCCTTATGTTTTGCTGCACAGATCTCAGGCTGCCCAACATTCACACACAGGAAAAACAAAACCATACGGGATGACTGTTTTCTAAAGGAACTGCATGAAGCTCAGGGAAGTGCCCAGGCTGCTGGTGTCCCTGAAAGTAGCTCTTCCCATTCTGGCAATTGAGAGTGAGCTCCCAGCAAAGACTGGCTTGCTCCATGGTGACACTAATAAGTGTTGTCTCAAAACACAGAGTTCTCAGTCATCCCTTTGACTGGACAAAGAAGCCAGTGGGAAAGCAGGACTATATTTATAATAGCCCCAAATTTCATACCAGTTACTTTTTAAAAAAAAAAATTATTTTGTTAAGTAATCTCTACACCCAATCCACATTGCTCGAACTTATGACCCCAAGATCAAGAGTCACATGCTTTACTAACTGAGACAGCCAGGCACCCCATCATACCAGTTACTTTAAAAAAGTCACCCAGCCCCTTGTTTGTCTGAAAATGTGATTGGACAAGCAAGGATCACCAGATGCTTGAAGAAAACTAGTAGCCTGAAAGAGGAGTATTAAGGTAAATAGGCAGAATTACAGTGAACTGACCCCAGAGGAAACAGAACTCTTCAGAGGGCCAAGTGAATACATAAGGAAATTAGTACACAATGGGATGCTGGGGTGGCTCAGTGGTTGAGCATCTGCCTTCGGCTCAGGTAGTAGTCCAGGGGTCCCGGGATCAAGTCGCACATTGGGCTCCCTGCATGGAGCCTGCTTCTCCCTCTGCCTATGTCTCTGCCTCTTTCTCTGTGTCCCTCATGAATAAATAAATGAATCTTAAAAAAGTACACAAGGCTAGCTTTAGGCTTCATGGGGATGTGACCTGCAGGGGCTCCATGCTTGTTGTAATGCTGTTATTACAAACCAGAGATTTTCAATAATTTTTTAAAATATATTTTTATAGATTTTATTTATTCATTCATGAGACACACACACACACAGAGGCAGAGACACAGGCAGAGGGAGAAGCAGGCTCCATGCAGGGAGCCTGACGTGGGACTCAATCCCGGGACTCCAGGATCACGCTCCGGGCTGAAGGCAGGCACCAAATCGCCGAACCACCCAGGGATCCCCAGATTTTCTTTTTTCTTTTTTTTTTAATTTTTTATTTATTTATGATAGTCACAGAGAGAGAGAGAGAGAGAGAGAGAGAGAGGCAGAGACACAGGCAGAGGGAGAAGCAGGCTCCATGCACCGGGAGTCCGATGTGGGATTCGATCCCGGGTCTCCAGGATCGTGCCCTGGGCCAAAGGCAGGCGCCAAACCGCTGCGCCACCCAGGGATCCCGATCCCCAGATTTTCAATCATTTTTTTTCAATCATTTTTAAACAAGGGGCCCGCATATGCATTTTGCATTGGGCCCTGAAAATTATGTAGTTGGCCCTGGGTAATGTAGATTAGAGAGGATATCCAAAACACAGTAAGAACAAGATATTATAAAAGGAAGACTGTCTTCTAGAAGAAAAAAAATTCCTCAAAATAGATTGGATAAATTAGAAACAGATAAATAATTTTCTCAAAAGGGAAAAATTAAAGGGGTGCCTGGCTGGCTCAGTCCATAGAGCATGTGACTCTTCATCTTGGAGTTGTAAGTTTGAGCCCCATGTATAGAGATTACTTAAAAAAAAATAAAATCTTAAAAAAAAGGGGGGGGATTAAAGCTATGACAAACTGCAGGAAAAACAAAAAACTGCTTAGGAAAGTCATGGTCCAACTATGATATACTCTAACTGTATCCATGTTATGTCCATTTAACAAAATTCAAGAAAAAGGAATCCATTTGATCTGGAGGCTAGTGGCATTCTCCTTAGATAGATCTGTTTATCAGTTTTCAGAAGAAAAAGGTTATATCTATGTATATACCTGACATATAACTTTGTGTAAATTTAAAGTGAATCTGTTGATTTGATACATTTAAATATTGCAGTATGATTACCACTTTAGCATTAGCTAACACCTCTAATCACGTCACTTAATTATCATTTCTTTTTTGTGATGAGAACATTTAAGATCTGGTCTCTTAGCACAAAGATTGTCTTCTCAACATATGGTAATGGGAAATCTACATGCAAAAAGATGAGTTTAGGCCTTTACCTCATACCATATACAAATATCAACTCAAAATAAGCCACACTCCTAAATGCAAGAGTTAAAACCATAAAATTTTTAGAAGAAAATGGGAAGAAAAAACTCATGATCTTGGGTTAAGTAAAGACTTCTTAGATATAACACCAAAAGTGTGATTCATATAAGGAAAAAAAATTGATTTTTTTTATCATCAACATCATCAAAATCGAGAACTTTTGCACTTCAAAAGATACCACTGAGAAAATGAAAAGAAAAGCTATAGATTGGCAGTATATACCTACAAATCATCTATCTGATAAAAGACTCATATCCAGAATATATAAAGAACACTTAAAATTCAACAGTGAGACAAACAAACCAATTTAAAAATAGACAAAAAACTTGAAGAGACATTTTGCCAAAGAAGATATACATATGACTAACAAGCGCATGAAAAGATGCTCAACATCATTAGTCATTAAGGAAATGCAGATTAAAATCACAAGGACACACCATCTCATGCCCACCAGAATGGCTATTGTTCAAAAAATTGGCAAGTACCTGGAGAAACCTGGAGAAACTGGAACCACCACGTGTTGACTGGTGGGAATGTAAAGTGGTACAGCCACTTTGGAAAATACGCAGTTTCTTCAAAGGGTGAACATTAAAAAAAAAAAAAAAAAAAAAGTTAAACATAAGCATTCCATGAAACCCAGCAATTCTATCACTAGACTGTCTGCCCAGGAGAAATAAAAACACGTGTCCACGCAAAAACGTGTTCACAGCATTATCTATTTGGAAACAACCCAAATGTCCATCAACTGATGATTGGATAAACAAAATGTGGAATATCCATACAATGGACCACTGTTCAGCAATAAGAATGAAGTATGGGTACAAACTACAATATGAATGAACCCCCCAAACAGCATGCTGAGTGAAAAAAGCCCGACACACAAAAAAAGCCACATATTGTATGATGTATATATATACACGAAATGTCCAAAAATGACATATCTAAAGTTACAGAAAGATTAGTAGTCGCCTGGGGCTGGGCTTGGGAACAGGGAAGTGACCACAAATAGGCACAAGGGATATTTTGGAGGTGACAGAAACGCTCTAAAACTGGTGATGGCTGCACAACTCTGTCAATTCACTAAAAATCACTGAATTGTATACTTTAAAGGGCTGACTTTTATGGTATGTAAATTACATCTCACTAAAGCTGTCACAAAAACCCTGGAAACTCTACAGTGAAAGCCTCTAAGACTTAAATATGGTAACAGAACAGACTGTAGACGTTATCAACCTTGACACTGAAAATAAATGTACAAGTAACAAAAGATGGGAAAAGATGGGAAAACGAAGGTCGGGGGGGAGGGGAGACCAGGACGCTTGGCTCAGCTACTTCCCATCATGGGAATCAAAAGTTGCCAGAACGAAAAATAAGAAGTGAAAGTTGCCAGAACGAAAAATAAGAAGTGTTTTAAAACAGAAAAAGAAAATTTGAAGTTACAAAGGTCAATAGCAAATAACCTTTAAAAAGTACAGTTATTAAAAATTGGTGGAGGGGGGAAGCAGGGGAATGCATACAGCAGGCTAAGTACAGTCTCTCATGCACGTGGTAACAGCTAATTCTGGATCCCACTCTCTATTTCTCTGTCATTTCATTATTACCCCCCTCAGTGACCCACGTGCCCTGTGGGCCACGGTGTGGGTGACATGGGAGGCAAAGTTCCTTTGGCTTTTTGCTGTGTTTTTTTTTTTCTTTTTGCTGTATTTTAACTTGAGTGCAATGAACGTGGTGCATAATAAAGAACATGCTTCTTTTTAAACCAACGAACCAACCAACCAAGCAGTGCAAATCATCACCATCATTTACTTAAAATGCTATCACACATATAGTCCTGATGGGAGTATAAATTGGTCTAACCACTTTGGAGAGGAGATGGACATTTTTTCTTAAAATTTCTTAAAAATTATTTAGTTGAGAGAATGGGCGCAGGCGTGAGTTGGGGGGAGAGGGAGAAGCAGGCTTCCCGCTGAGCAGGGAGCCTGATGCGGGGCTCGATCCCAGGACCCCAGGACCTGAGCCAAAGGCAGATGCTTAACCGACTGAGCCACCCAGGCACCCTTAGATGGGCATTTTTCACTGAAGTTGAAAATATGCCTGTCCCCTGACCCAGCAATTTGACCCCAGAGCCAGGAAACACATACTAGAATATTCATGGCATGATTGTTTCTAATAGCTCCAGTCTGGAAATGACCCAGATGCCCATCCACTGTAGGATGTATAAGTAAATTAAGGTAGTCACAGAATGGCACACTGGGTAGCAATAAATAGGAATTAACAAGCATCCACACCGACCTGGATGAACCTCAAAAGCTTAATTTGAGGTTAAAGAGAGCCAGACACACAGGGCACCAAGAGTGTGAGTCCTAGGACAACCAGACAGCCTGAGTTGCCTGGGGCGTCCTGGTCTACAATACCTACAGTCCCAGGGTAACTAGGGTAATTAGCCACCCCCTAGTGCTTCCAAAATTTCCTGGCTTGGATGCTAAATTGTCTACTCACACCAAGGGTGCTGCTCTCAGAAAGTTCACAAACAGGCTAACCTAATCCAATATTGTTTATAGATGAACACATAGGTCTTAAAATCATATAAAGAAGAGCAAACTAGGAAAATGAGTATCATAAAAGTCAGGGTGGTGGTCCCCCCGCGGGAGGGAGAAGGCTGTTAACCTGATGCACACAGGGAAGCTCTCGTGTGTGGATGTTATATTTCATAATTTAAAAACTACTAATGCTATTCGATAAACACTACTGATATTATCGAACCCCAGAAGGAAATGGTCTCATCGCATCTTAGCACAAATTATAATTCACATTTGCTGAGTGCTTTCTTTGTGTAAGGCACTCCGGAAAATTCTTTCTGCACATCATCTCATTCCCAGGAGGCAGCAATGATATTTCTGGGCGAGAAGGCATCACAAGGCAGGCAAAGGACATTGCTTTGGGGAATTGCTGGTGACAGGCCTCAGAGGAGGGGGTTGGGGTGGAGGTGAATGTTGGCAGGTTCTCTGTGGTCAGTCACTCCTGGCTCAGCCCCACCCCGAACTCTTGCTCATGACCTTGGGGAGATCAGACCTTCCCTCTCTGAGTGGAATTTCCTCTCTGTAAAATGAGAAATGCAGGTACACTTAGAATCCTCTCTCCAGTCCCCAAATCCAAAAAGCTCTGAAAACTGGAAGTCTTTCCCAGACCCATTTGGTGGCAAAAATGAGCCAAACTGATGTGAGGTTTGATTATCCCACCGAGTATGAACACGCATTTCACCGAAGCCATACCTGTATGTTTGATTACACGGTGCTCCCCGGCGCCCCCAGGGGTCTTCTGTAATGTTCAGAATGGGTTCCCCATGACTTGCCTCACCTTCAGAAAGTCTGACTTCCCCAACACATCTGGGCCCCAAAGTTTTAGATAAGACACTGTGAACTTCTAATAATTCCCAACTCTTTGTGGTTATGGGAAAATTAAGTGAGATCCAGGCCTGGCCCTGGATGTCACAGAGGTGAGGTGGGATTGGAGCACCCACCTCACCTCCGTGTCAGCATCATGCCGTTGTTGAAACCCCACCACAGGAAGGGGGTGCTCAGGGGACCCGTGCCTAGGAAGTCAGGACCAAACACAGCAGGGCAAAAAAAAAAAAAAAAAAAAAAAAAGACCAATGGCAAGATCAGAACCATTGGGTGAATTTTAAAACAGAAAAAGAAGAAAATGCCAAATTCAAAATCTATCTGAGGGTGCCTGGGTGGCTCAGCTGGTAGCGAGCCAACTCTTGATCTCAAGTCTCGATTTCAGGGTTGTGAGTTCAAGTCCAGAGTTGGGTGTGGAGCCTACTTAAAAAAATCTATCTTGGGGCGCCTGAGTGGCTCCATGGTTGAACGTCTGCCTTTGGCTCAGGGCATGATTCCAGGGTCCTGGGATCAAGTCCCGCACCAGGCTCTCTGCAGGGAGCCTGATTCTCCCTCTGCCTGTGTCTCTGCTTCTCTCTGTGTGTCTCTCATGAATAAATAAATAAAATCTTTAAAAAATCCTATCTCTAGAAAAAAAGAGTAGAAGGAAGGACCCAACTGTGGTTATGATGTTAGCATAGCACACTGTGATAGTTAAGGAAAATCCTTCACAACTAATAGCTACGGTTAACTGCAACAACTGCTCTATACAAGGGGCCAGGGCTTTACACAATTTCACAGATGTCTCACAAACAGGTCCAGTTTTGAGCTGGGGAAACAGGCTGGAGAAGTGGAGCCATGGACCGAGGTCACCTGATACGCAAGGGGCAGAGCTGGGATTTGAACCTGGGTGTGGAGGACTCCAGAGTTTATGCCACCGTACGTAAATATGTCTTGATCTCCTTCTTAGTTTCTACTTTGTCTTACTTTATTTTCCCCCAATTTTATCATAAAAGTTTCATGGAAAAGTTGAATGGAGAGTAAAATGCACATCTCTATCATGTCCCATGTTTTGCCATATTTGCTTTCTACCTTTTGATGAATTCTTAAACACTTTGACGTGCATCTTCTAAGAGAGAGTAAGGGGTAATGAGCCCTGGCTGTTATATGCAACTGGTAAATCACTAAATTCTACCCCTGAAACTAATAATACACTATATGTTACTTAAATTGAATTTTAAAAAAAAGAAAAAGAAAAAAGAGGGATGCCTGGGTGGCTCACTGGTTGAGTGTCTGCCTTTGGCTCAGGGCCTGATCCCGGAGTCCCAGGATCTAGTCCCGCATCAGGCTCCCTGCATGGAGCCTGCTTCTCCCTCTGCCTGTGTCTCTGCCTCTCTCTCTGTGTCTTTCATGAATAAATAAATAAAATCTTTAAAAAAGAAAGAAAGAAAGAAAGAAAGAAAGAAAGAAAGAAAGAAAGAAAGAAAGAAAAGAAAAGAAAGATAAAAAAAATAAAGAATAAGGGGGCACTATAGGTCTACACTACTGCTGAACACCATTTCTTTTTTTTTTTTTTTTAACATTTTATCTATTTATTCATAGAAACACACACACACACAGAGGCAGAGACACAGGCAGAGGGAGAAGCAGGCTCCATGCAGGGAGCCCGATGTGGGACTCGATCCCGGGTCTCCGGGATCACACCCTGGGCTGGAGGTGGCGATAAACCCACTGAGCCACCAGGGCTGCCCTGAACACCATTTCTTAAGAGACATCCATTCTGCTATCTAATATTCATTCCATGAATGATTTTCCCCATTGTTTCTATGGACTTCTGTAGGGATTTCTGACAAAACTGGGGACTCACACAGAGCTGGGGGTGGTCATGTCCCCCTAATCCCTTTGAGTCTAAAACACTACCCCTCCTTCTATTTTCTTAAAGAGACGGTGCTTCTATAATAGGGGAAAAAAAAGGGAGACTCGTTTCTATTTGATTTACAAACCACATAATATGACTTGATTGGATGAAAAAATTACTATTTAAATAAATATAAAAACTTTATTTAAAAAATATTAAGGCAGATTCCTCTGCCAGGCCTCACTAAATGGGGAGTCAACAGATCCTATAAATATTTCATGGAACGAGAAACACGTTAAAAAAAAAACAAAAAAAAAAACAACACCACTTTTTTTTTTCTTTTTTGATGTTACAAAGGCAGCCAATAGACAAGTTACAAGTAATGTGGGATTACACATGGAGGAGAGAGACTCGGAGACCAGGAAAGCTGTCTCCATCTATTTTTAGCAAGGGATTACTGGACATTGTCTAAAAGTTGACAAAATAAGAAATAATCCCAGGGTTTGCTTTAAAGATCTGTAAGTAACTACCAGAGGAACAAAAAGGGGCAAAAGTTTAAACCGAAGCACCACAGATCACGAGTTACTGTTGCCATATCTGAAAAAGTTATTTAATTACATACAATTTTAGCGGACTGCGGGGCTGCTGTTTAAAGGGCTGGGTTCGATGCAGAGCTTTGTGGGCCTTACTGCTCTTTGGTGCTCGTGTCCTACTGGGGGCCTTCAGAAAGCATTTCTTTTACAAGTAGGTTCCTAATATTGCGGTCTTTCCAAAGTGTTAGGTTACTGGATGCTCTCCGAGGCTGGAGGCTCCAGATCGACAGGAACAAGATACGGAGCGTTACAAAATATTACTCAACGCTGCAAAAGTTAACTCAGAAGAACAAATCTTAAATTGGGAAGAGCGGCCGCAGCTAAAAACAAACTTGCTAAATCAAGAACCGGTGCTCGGAGGCTTCTGATTCACCGATTTGGCGAGGGGGCTGCCAGCGAGGAGAGAAATCAGAAAAGTGGTCTGGCCTTTCGCGGGCTGCCGAGTACACGTGTTGATCGGGTACTTTTTTGGGGGGTGGGTGGGGGGTTATCCCAGGGTGGCCTCGGCTGGGGAGCAGCGGAGTGGACGGCGGGGGCGTCAGGAGACCCGTTTTAAAAGCAAAGCCCTTTCCTTTCCGTACGACCTGGGGCCTTTGAAACCTGACTCTGGACTCACTGGGGCGCAGTTGGCTGGCGCGGCCGGGGACCCGGGGGGGCCCGGGCAGGGGGCGCTGGGGAACTGGACTCCCGGGGACCCGCCCCTGCCGGCCGGGTCTGGGGCTGAAGGCCTTCCCCGGGCTCCCCCAGCTGGGAGTGCGGACGGGACACGGGGCCCGACCTGCGTCCCTACCTGTCCCGGCGCTCACCTGGCGGCCAGCTCGGAGGCGGCGGCGGGCTAGGATCCCTTTCCCCACCCCGCTCTGGGAGGCAGTCAGGGGGCTCCCTGGGGTCGGCCCCGCCCAGGGAGCCCCGGGACCCGCGGTCTGGGCTGTCGGCCCTCTGCGGGGGCGGGGGGAGGACGCCGGGCGGCGGGCGCGGGGGCCGGCGGCTGGGAGAGCGGCGGGCGGGCGGGCGGCTGCGGCGGGCGGGCGGGCGGGCGCGAGGCAGGGGCGGGATCCGGGAGGCTGCAGGCGCCGGGGGAGGGCCCAGCTGCCGGAGGCCGGCGGGGAGGGGACGCAGCCCCCGCGCTCGGGGACCCGGGGCCCGCCCCTTGGAGCGCCCGCACGTGGCCCACGTGGGGACCTGCTGCTGACACCCGGTGCCCACCGCAGCCACCTCCGCCGGGCGAGGGCCACCTCCCCGAGAGCCTCCCCGGTGGGCCCGGTTCCAGCTGCCTCCTCCCCCCGGTTCTGGTCTCCTTCTCACGCCGGCCTCCTGCCTGCAGCCGCCTCCGCCGTTCAGACGTCTCCCCCTGTCTGGCCGGCGCCGGGGACGGCTTAGCAGTGCCTGCCACCCCGGGCCGGGTTGGGGCGCGGGGTCAAGTGCCCATCCGCAGGGATTCTCGCGCGTTCACGCCGTGTCCCCAGCGTAGAGTCTCAGGACCCGGGTCTGTTCCTGAGTGGAACCTCCCTGCCGCACACACACTTCTCTGCGGCAGCCACGACCCTTGCGCCCCTACTTTCGAAACCCGCCCGCTCCCCTCAACTGTAGGCCTATGAACTAACCCGAGGTTCAGCCACCAGTAAGGGATGGGGGCCCGTCCCATTTCTCTCTTGCCCCCTTGGGCCGTCCCAGCTCCTTGCGATTGCCCTCGATCGCCCAGGGGACCTCCAGGGACTGACCTGGGGGCATCCCAGAGCCACCCCTCTGAAGGCCAGGCCTCCCCTGCCTGTCCCAGTCCGTGGCAGGCACCGTATATGCGTGACCCCGAGGACGACGCTCACGAGACACTGAGGCCTGGAGTTACGTGGTCTTTGCACGCATTGCAAGTCTCTTGTTTGGGGGGGTCACAGGGCAGGCCAGGCTTGGAGCGTGGGTTCCCCAGGTCCCCTCTGCGGGGAGACCCAGCGAGGCGCCGCAGCGCCATCGTGAGGATGGAGCGAGGTCCTGCGCGTGCGGCGCCGGATGAACGTGACCTCTCGTTGATACCAACCGCCTTAAGAAGCATTTTCTACTGTGGGTTGTAAAACTCTGGTATTATTGGTCGTATTTTTAGTACAGATCCACACACCGTCCTTTACCTGAAAGACTTAGAACTATATGGTTTGGAGTGCGGATTTTTTTTTTTTTTTAATTTTAGAAGGCTGTGGAACGATTATGCCATATACGGGTTCTGCAGTATTCCCAGCAGGGTACAGACAGTACTCCACCACCACGTGGTATTTCTGTTTCAAAGCGCATATAGAGGACTACACACTTAATGGAATAGAAGTTATAAATAACCTGATGTCATTTTAGTCGTGTCTTACTGCTTGGAGAATTTGGGGGCCTAATTAATGAAGCAGGTCGGTTTGTGCGTAACAAATCGCAGCGATGATTTTTAAAACTGATACCATTATTAAGCACCTACTGTGGACCAGGTACAGATTACATAGTTTATGCAAGTTTACAGGCACTAAACAATTTATTTCATCAAATAATGTGGTTTATTACAGATAAATTAGGGGGAAAACTCACAGAGGGTCCCCAGTAAAATAATTGGATCATCAGGGCAGCCCGGGTGGCTCAGTGGTTTAGCGCTGCCTTCAGCCCAGGGCCTGATCCTGGAGATCCAGGATCGAGTCCCACATCCGGCTCCCTGCTTGGAGCCTGCTTCTCCCTCTGGCTGTGTCTCTGCCTCTGTCTGTCTGTCTCTCTCTCTCTGTCTCTCATGGATAAATAAATAAAATCTAAAAAAAAAAAAAAAAGGATCATCAAAGGATGGTAAAACCATTGGTAAAATGTTGGAGAACAGTCCAGAATTATTATCCAGCTGATGACTTATTCATTGCTAACAGGAAAAATGTACCTACCTAGTGAGGAGGGTGACACCCTCTTAACCAAATGATCAAACAATATCCCCAATAGATGGACAGCATGATGTCAAGGATCTCTTGATGTGACACTAGAGAAAGCACATAAAATTACCCATGCAGAATGCAGAATTCTTGTAGGGGGAAAAAAGTTAACATTTAATTACCAGGAAACAATCAGACATTGAAAATACATATATATAACATATATAATATGTATTATATATAGTATATAAAATATATAACAATTACCATATATTTATATATAATATATAATAATTTATAATCATATAATATATAATTGTATATATATAAATAATCAGGGGATATATGCCAGGTAACTGGCCAGTACTTTTCAAAAAAGTCCATGTCAATACAGCGTGCCCACCTCGACTGGGTCCTGTGTGGTGATCCTTGCCTGCTCCTTGCCAAACTCAGATGACGACAAGGCTAGTGTCTGTAGGCGATGGGGCTGTGCTTCCTGTTACAAATGCTGGACTGTTTCCCTCCGGGCCTCTGGCCTGAGCTGGAGCATGAATGGCAGCTTTGTGTCCGGGTGTGGGGCTTGCCTTCAGGCTGGCCTCACATGTGGGTGGGTGAGAGGCCAGGAGCCCCTCTTGGCGCTGCCCTCCCGGCCTCCACCAGTGCCAGACTAGGACTGGCTTTTTTCAGAAGCCAGCACCCACCCTAGTTAGCATCTCAGGCTATTGGAGAGCTGGATCTCTTTAAGGAACTGCCCTCTGGTTCTTATTTTCCTGTATGTGAATGTTGGGTGGCCCGGGGAAGAGGGGAGGCCGAGGTACAGACTAACATCTGAGCCCTCCTTGGCTGTCTTTTCTCACTCTCACGTACTTCCTGCAACTCTGGTCGTACCAGTCTCCCTCTTCCCTGCAGCCCTTTCCTGAATGCAGTGACCTCCTCACTCTGGATCATGTTCCCAAGCCTTTACCTGGTCGGTCTCCCAGAAATGTGTCAGAATCTCTGGTGTGTGGATGGTCTCCGCGGTGGCCGAATAATGACCCCCTAAAGACGTATCCATGCCCTAATCCTTGAAATTTGGGAATATTACCTTCCATGGCAAAAGGGCTTTTGCAGATGTCATTGAGTTAAGGATCTTGACATGGGGGAGATTATCTGGCTGGGAGTAAAGACTCCTAACTCTGGGAAAGGAACAAGGGGTAGTGGAAGGGGAGGTAGGTGGGGAGACAGGGTGACTGGGTGACAGGCACTGAGGGGGGCACTTGATGGGATGAGCACTGGGTGTTACACTATATGTTGGCAAATCAAACTCCAAAAAAAAAAAAAAAAAAAAGCCTAGGAGTAAAGGTGGCCACTAGAAACTCGAGAGATGCGAGGACACTGGGCTCTCCACTCAGTGCCTCCAGAAGGAACCAGCCCTGACAACACCTTGACTTTAACGCAGTGAAAGTCACTTGGGACTCTAACCTCCAGAACTGTGCTAGAAGAAATTCTGTAGTTTTAAGCCACTAAGGCTATGGTAATTTGTTGCAGCAGCAACAGGAAATGAATTCAGCTCCCTTCCCAAGCCCTTGGCCATTGTCGGTTGATTTATCTTTTTCTTCTCTCACTTTATACTAGTGAGCGTGCAGAAGCATCTCCTGATGACAATTCCTGAGTGATCAGAGGAAGTCCCCTAGCGGTCTCACTGTGTTGTCAGTTCCCTTATGAATGAGGGTCGGAATGGACAAGCCAGATGTCATAGGCTGGCAGCCTCTGGGTTACATCAGGTCTACATGCAAGTTTTATCTAGCTGCCAATGTTGTTGTTTTTTTTTTTTTTTTTAAGATTTTATTTACTTATGTGTGTGTGTGTGAGAGAGAGAAAGCATGAGCATGGGGAGGGACAGAGGGAGAGGGAGAAGCAGACTCCCCACCAAGCAGGGAGCCCAATGTGGGGCTGGATCCTGGGACCCTGAGATCATGACCTGAGCCAAAGACAGACACTTAACCGACCGAGCCACCCGGGCGCCCCTAGTTTCCAGTGTTTTAAAGCTTTCTCATTGTATTTATTTTATCAGGATCATATCATGTATTATATAAAATTTGAGAAGTATCAAAAAGGTTTCCAGTGCTGATCTCTCTTCTGCCTCTGCCCTCAGCTGCTCCCAGTTTTGCCCTGGATTGTGACATGTTCTTGCAGAGCTTTTCTATACATATACAAGAATTTTCACATAATACACACTCTAAACAAACAAACCCTCATACACGAATGCTGGTGGAAATGTAAAAATGGTGTAGTCTGCTAGTTCCTCCAAAAGTTGAACATAGAACTACCACATGACCCACAATTCCACTCCGAGGTGTATACTGAAGAGAAATGAAAAAGCGTAAGTCCACACAAAAACATGCACACAAATGTTCCTTTTTTTTTTTTTTTTTAGGATTTTATTTATTTATTCATGAGAGACAGAGAGAGAGAGAGAGAGGCAGAGACACAGGCAGAGGGAGAAGCAGGCTCCATGCAGGGAGCCCGATGTGGGACTCGATCCCGGGTCTCCAGGATCAGGCCCTGGGCTGAAGGCGCCACTAAACCTCTGAGCCACCAGGGCTGCCCACAAATGTTCATAACGAGATTATGCATAATAGCCCAAGGAAGGAAAGACCAAAATGTCCATGAACTAATGAGTAAATATAATACAGTAGAATGATCAGAATGGCTTATTTGGCCGTAAAAAGGAGGTAGTACTGATCCATGCTACAACATGGATGAACCTTGAAAGCGTGTGGCAAGTTAAAGGAGCCAGACACAAAAGACCACGTGTTGTACTGATTCTTTTTATGTGGAATGACCAGAATAGGCCAATTCGTAAAAACAGAAACTAGATTAGTGGTTGCCAGGGGCTGCAGGGATTGCCAGGAATGAGGTGATAGAATGTTCTAGAATTAGTGAATGATAACTACACAACGTTGTCAGTATACTAGAAACCACTGAGTCATACACTTTTAAATGATTAATATTATTGTTCTGTGAATTCTATCTCCATAAAAAAGCGATACTTAAAATAAGGTATGTGCATGAAATTATGTTAGCTACTGCAAAATTGCCCATTATTCACCAAGAATGCATGCAAGCAGCCATCTTGCCATGCTTCTAGATTCTCTACCATCCATGGGCCTTGTGTACAGGCAGGAATACTAACTCATCTCTGTGCTCTGAAAAAAAAAATCATTAAACACTTATTCCTCTCAACCAGATTTCCCTTACCACTTAAACACCCCTGCCAAATGCGATCCCCTTCAACTCTTCGCCGTTCTAGTATCAGCAAGCAGACAAAGCTGGTGTGTGATCTAATAATGATTATAAAACTAATTACTTGTGCTGACACATGTCACAAATGTGCTGACACCGTGGCTTTAAATTTGTTTCTTTTTTAAAAAATTATTTATTTATGTATTAATGAGAGACACACACAGAGAGAGGCAGAGACACAGGCAGAGGGAGAAGCAGGCCCACACAGGGAGCCCGACTGGGGACCCGATCCTGGGTCTCCAGGATCAGGCCCTGGGCTGAAGGTGGCGCTAAACCGCTGAGCCACCCGGGCTGCCCTTTAAATTTGTTCCTTTATTATTGCCATTCCAATTTGTATTCTTCTTTTCCAAGGGAGTTTGCTTGTACTCACCCACCATGAAGAGTCAGGGTTACCGCTTCAGGGCTGCTGAGGTTCTGGTGTAGGTGGATCCGGTTTCAGGATGGCCAGTGATTCAGGATCAGTGATGAGACCAGGGAGCACCCACCCCAGGAGCCCTCCTCTGACGTGATGGTTGCTCAGGGACCGTCTGCGGGTTTGGCTCTGAACAAGCACATGGGTTTGGGTCAGGGCCCGGGTCAGGCTTTCCCCTCAGAGTCTCATGTCTTCTGAGCACCTTCTCCCATAGTTGAGGCTGGCGGGGTGGACTCTGCGGTGTTTTGTCCTGAGCAGGACCTGTTTCTATCCAGGTAAACCCAAGGCCTTTCGTTGTTGCAGCTTAATAAAATCCCAACCATATTTATTGTGATAAAAAAAGTAACACCAGATTTGTCAATTTAGCCCTTTTTAAGTGCATGATGCAGGGGCATTAGCTTGTGTTCTTAATGCTTGGCAACCATTCCTATTCTGTTTCTCCAATTTTCCATCACTTCAAACCATAACTCTGTACCCATTAAGCAATAATTCCTCACTCCCTCCTCCCCATAGCCCCTGGCAACGTCTAAGCTACTTTTTGTGTCTATTGAATTGGCCTATTCTAGATATTTCATGTAAATGGAATCATAGGATATTTGTTCTCTTGTGTCTGGCTTTTGCTTAGCATAACGCTTCCCAGGTTCATCCATCCTTCTTCTTCCTTCCTTCTTACGGAGGGGTAATATTCCATGGTCTGGATGTGCTATATTGTGTTAATTCGTTCATCAGTTGATGGATGTCTGGTGTCTGTCCACCTCTTGGCTACTAGGCATAAAGCTGGTATGGACATTCACCTGCAAGTACCTGCTTCAGCCCTGTATTCAGTTTTTCCAGGAAGATACCTAGACCACATGGCTGGGTCATATGGTAGCTCCATGTTTATCTTCTTGAGGACCAACCAAACTGTGTTCCACAGCGGCTGCACTATTTTATACCTTCGTCAGCGACGAATGAGGGCTCTGATTTCTCCACATCCTCACCGACACTTGTTTCCCCTTTTTATTATTATTATTTTTCTGAGAGAGAGAGCACACATGTGCAAGTGTGAGTGGTGGGAGGGGCAGAAGGAGTGAGAAAATCTTACACAGGTTCCACACCCAGTACGGAGCCCAATGTGGAGCTCGATCCCATGACCCTGAGATCATGACCTGAGCTGAAATCAAGAGTCGGTGTGTCAACTGACTGACTCGGTAGGGCCCCTCCCCGTTTTTGTTCTATGATAGCCCTTCTGTTAGATGTGAAGTGTTGTCAACAACCCCAATTTATTTTCCCACCAACCATTAAGATGTGAGATATCAGTTGTCAAATCACTATGTTGTACGCCTGAAGTGAATGTCAACTGTACTTCAATTAAAAGCATTTTTAAAAATGAAATACTGAACATCATTTACACATAAGGACCTGAGATATCAAGCCCCTACCAGTTTGCCGATTCAGTGTGTTAGCAAACGTTCTAAATTTGGGCCTGAGAAGTGAAAAAATGGGAACTCGTTATGGTCTTACTTTGCATTTCTCCCATGATAAGGAGGCTGATCATCTTTTCTTGTATTTAAGAATGTTTAGCATTTCTTTTCCCATGATTTGTCTGTGAATTAACCTTTGCCCACTTTGCGGTGATTACTGGTCACATGCTATGTTTTAAAACTTGTCTATTAGTGGGACGCCTGGGTGACTCAGCGGTTGAGCGTCTGCCTTTTACTCAGGGCGTGATCCCAGGACCCGGGATCGAGTCCCCACATCGGGCTCCCGCAGAGAGCCTGCTTCTCCCTTTGCCTGTGTCTCTGCCTCTCCCTCTCCGTCTCTCACGAATAAATAAATAAAATCTTTTTAAAAATTAAAAAAAGAAAATAAAACTTGTCTATTAGGGGGCTCCTGGGTGACTCAGTTGGTTAACCGTCTGACTCCTGGTTAGCTCAGGTCATGATCTCAGGGTTGTGGGATCGCCCTAAGTTGGGCTCCATGCTGGGTGTGGGGCCTGCTTGGGATTCTCTCGCTCAATCTCTCTCTCTTTCTGTGCCCTTCCCCTGCACCTCCACCCCCACTTGGGCTCACTCTCTCTCAAAAAAATAAATAAATAAATAAGAAGAGGTCTGTTGGTTGCAAACAGTGAAAAACCACAGGAGTGATGTCACCTAAAAGTCTAATTTTCCAGCACCCCTTCGCAGTGGAAAGGCCCAGCAGCGTGGCCCAGGTTCTCAGATGGTGGGGAGTGGCTGGAGGAGGTACACTCTGTCTATCGGGTACATTCTCTTTCACGTCTCCGCCCCGAGCAGTGGTATGCATGGGCCCATCACCTGACAAAATGCAGGCCTGGCCCTGTGAGTGTGTGTGGTGGTAGCTCCTGGTGATGTAGGAAAGATGTTGGGGTTTGGAGCTGATGGCCAAGAAAGAATTCTTGAGAGGTCTTTGGTGCAAAAAGGTGGGTTTTATGAAAGCACAGGGACAGGATCCGTGGGGAGAAAAGGCTACACTGGGGTCATGAGGAGTGGCCCATTATGTACTTTCATGTTGGGAGGGGGTTAGGGATTATGTAAGTCTCAAAGTAATTTGGAAGCGAGGTTTCCAGGACCTTGAGGGACTAGCTATTGTTGGGAAAAGGTCATTTATTACTGTCCAATAAAAACATAAGTCATGAGACCCTTTAGATGTATATGGGTGGGCCATGTGCTTGGGAGATGATCGTCAACATGTATCTTGGAGGGTAGAGATAAAGGAAGTTTCCAAAGGAATTTTTATATATTAAAGGAGACTTAAAAGATCCTGGGGGTCAGGCTTGGGCTGCCTTTTGCTCTTAGCAAAGTATTAACATCAAGGCAGCTGAGCTCCTAGAGGAAAGTCACTCTGCCTATTTCAAGGGCTTGTCAGTGGGCTGTAGGAAGTAAGGAGATTTAATTTTTCTTTTGCCTTCCCCACATTGCCAGGACAATCCTTTCAAAGCACTTAGGCCTCAACTGGGCCCTGAGCCCTGAGAAGAGAAAAAGACTCTCAGAAGCAGAGCTGGCCGGTCATGTCTTAGTGTTGCTGCTACAACAAAAGGCCCCAGATTTAGTGGTTTAAAATGTTACATATTTATTCTCCTATAGTTCTGGAGGTCAGAAATCCAAATTGGATTTCACTGGGCTGGAGTCAAGGTATCAGGGCAGCATTCCTTCTGGAAGAGGCTCTTGGGCAGAATCTGTTTGCCACCTTTTCCAGATTCTTCCGGGGTGGCAGGCACTCCTGGCTTATGGCCACAGTGCTCCAGCCTGGGCTCCCCTCCTCTCCCTCGGCCCCCTCATAAGGATGCGTGTGATTTCACTGAGGGCCCACTTGGGTGATCGAGGAGCATCTCCCCCTCTCAGACCCTGTCAAATCCCTCGTGCCATATAAGGTGACATTTACAATTTCTGGGGATTAGGACCTAGATGATGGGGGTCATTATTCAGCTTACCACAGAACATAGTTCTTTTATGATCAGAGTAGTGTCCACCTTCCTAGTTATTACATAGCAATTCCTCTATTTGTTGGTTCTGAAATCAGAATGCCAAGTGTGAGGCCAAAGGCCCTAGGTGTGTTGTCCCATGTAAGGCTCCCAGCACCCCTCTGACGCAGGTTCCACTGCTATCCTGAAGGTACAGGCCAAGCCAGCTCCAGAAGGGGAGCAGCCAGGGTTCCGACCCGGGAGCCTGCAACTGCTATCCTGGGCTGACCCATCTACAAGCATAAGAACCACTATTACCCTCAGAGCCCCCTTCCCCCGGCAGAGGCTTTCCTAAGGCTTTGTGTGTGTTGAATCTTGTAAATGGATCCATTGAGGCGTTGGCTGTCTGTGAACTCCCCCTGCCATCACTTTATGAGGTTGGCCACCCCAGCAGGAGAGGCCCCGCTGAATCAGAGAGCTAAGACCTTGGGGTCACCCGTTGGTGCTTGCTCACCACAGGGCCTCTCTGAAAACTGTGGGCTCGGGTCCTGCCCACACAAATCATACTTCCGGGGAAATGCTGTGCAAAGTTTTCTCTAAGGCAGCACTGGCCAAATACCAAGTGTCTGTAACCTGGCTCTCCTTTGAAGACTGAGGCTTAGAAAGAAAGGCAGCCAGTAGCTTTTATCAAGCTGGCCAGCTGAGGTACTGGGAGCCAGTGGGTTGCCAGAGGTTCTGCTGGCCCGTGAGAAGAGGATTTGAAAAGAAATGTATGAATCTAGCCTTGAGAAACAATACTTCCCTGGGGAAAGGAAAGAAGAGCCATGTTTATATGACTGGTGGCCTGTATGCTAGCAGCGGGGTGCCCTATGATTTTTTTTTAAAGATTTTATTTATTCATGAAAGACACAGAGAGAAAGAGAGGCAGAAACACAGGCAGAGGGAGGAGCAGGCTCCATGCAGGGAGCCCAATGCAGGACTCGATCCCGGGACCCCAGGAATACTCCCTGGGCCGAAGGCAGGTGCTAAACCTCTGAGCCACCCAGGGATCCCCGCTCTATGATTTATATGAGAGAATATCTATTTATTAACAATTATAATATGTTTTGGGGGGTGGGGAACCAAAGGCATGTACTAAGTACACCAAACTAGAAGATCTTGGTTATCATTTTATTGTTGATAAGAATGAGGCTAGGGGGGGCCCTGGCCTCCTCGGTCAAAAGAAAAAAAAAAAAAAGAATGAGGCTCATTTACAAAAAAGTGAGGGGGGGTTGTTGATTAAAACATTATACAGAGTATCTTTGGGTTTTGGAAAAGCTGAGATTTAGCTCTTTTTTTTTTTAAGATTTTATTTATTTATTCATGAGAGACGCACACACAGAAAGAGAGGCAGAGACACAGGCAAAAGGAGAAGCAGGCTCCATTCAGGGAGCCCGACGCGGGACTCGATCCCAGGACTCCAGGATCAGGTCCTGGGCCCAAGGCGGCACTAAACCACTGAGCCACCCGGGCTGCCCAGATTTAGCTCTTTTAACAGAGATCCAAGTCAGAAGTTTATTTTGCTCTCCCTATTTCTTTCTAGGCTGATAAAAATGGCTCTGCTCCATGAAATCAGTCAGGGATCTTGGTATCTTCTGGGCATTGGTCTTGTCTACATGGTCAGATGGGCTTGTCAGGACTACCACACTCGACCATGTTGGCTGCAAGGGAGTGTGGGAAATTTAAGTTTTCTTTGGGGGGGGGTCTTATGCCTAATAAGATTCTATTACTTTTTTTTTTTGTAAGATTTCATTTATTTATTCATGAGAGACACAGAGAGAGACACAGGCAGAGATATAGGCAGAGGGAGAAAGGATGCAGGATTCGATCCCAGGATCCCGGGATCACAACCTGAGCCAAAGGCAGACGCTCAACCACTGAGCCACCCAGGTGCCCCAAGATTCTATTACTATTGTGTTAGTTAGCTACTGCTGTGTAACAAACTACCCCCCCGCCCCCCGCACCCAACTTAGTGACTCAAAACAACAGACAAAATTAGTAGTAAGGTGTTGGCCAGGGCTATGGTCATCGCAAACCAACCACGGGAGGGTGCTTTACTGGCATGCTTGTTGGTAGGCCTCAGGCCCTTGCTGGCTGTTGGCCAGAGACATCAATTCCTTGCCATGTGGACCTCTCCACAGGGCAGCGCGCAGCATGGCTTCCCACTGAGCAAGAGAGCAGTGCAAGCAACCTGGGAGCCTCAGTCCACCGGCAACCTAATCTCAGAAGCGACATCCCGTCACTTCCCCATGTTCTATTTGCTAGAAGCGAGGCACTAGGTCCAGCCCATCCTCCAGAGGAGGGGACTGTGCAGGGCAGGGACACCGGAGGTGGGATCACTGGGGCCATCTCACGGGTGCCTCCCACAACAGTGGACTAAGGGGAGGTAGATTTGGGGGTTAATCAGCTGTGTCCAGCCCCATTTCTCTAAAGGAAAGTCAGTAACTCATCCTGGCGAGGGAAATGGCCTCTAGACAGCAACAGAGGACGGAGCATCCATGCGAGCATTCTGGTATCATTAGGGGGGACATTTGTGGACAGAAAAGACTCATTACTGTTTTTTTTTTCTACTTATTTATTTTAGGGGAGGTGGGGTGGGGGCAGAGGGAGAGAGAGAATCTTAAGCAGACACCCCCCACCCCAATAAGCTGAGCATGGAGCCCTACTTGGGGCTTGATCTCACCACCCTAAGATCAAGACCTGAGCCAAAATCAAGAGTTGGATGCTTAACTGACTGAGCTACCCAGGTGCCCCTGATGACTGTTTTAAGTTAATCTTCTATGTATTAAAACTACCAATATACTTTAAAAAAAAGATGGTGGGGGGGATGCCTGGCTGGCTCATGTGATTCTCCATATCAGGGTCATGAGTTCAAGCCCCTTACTGGGCACAGAGCCTACTTAAAAGACACCAAATAAATAAATAAATAAATAAATAAATAAAATAAAATAAATAAAAGAACTACCAGTGAAAAAAACCCATTATTTTCCTTAAGCTTCAAAGTTCTATTTCCAAATATTATTCTATTTTAAATCTAGTAAATTTTACCAGTCACCTTTGGGGGAGGTCTTTGATTAATGTTCAACCCCTGCCAGTTTCAACCGCTTCGTAGCCCATTTAGAATCTTAGTTAATTAATTTCCCTTAAACGTTCTGCTTTCACAATTTTAAACTGTTCGATTTTCTTGGAAGCTCAACAGAATCGCCTAAGAAATAAAAGCTTCCCAGGTGCTTAACTCTTATAATAAATTATAAAAGTATCAAGATCTTTTAAACATTCCAGTACCGTTTACTCACCTAGAAAAATTCTCTTTTACATTTCAGTGAAAAATCACTAGTGTATAATAATGGATTGTTCAATTACGCACTTTCCGTCGGAAGACTCGCATCTACAGGATAAATGGGTCATGTTTTTGCTTATGCCAAATTCTCTTAAGCATTACTTAAGCATTTAAATAACTTTAAATACCGAATATCCCGGATGATTCTTAAACATAACACAGGAGTATTAATTCTGTGGCCTCAATTGACTTTCTTCTTTTATTTATTTTTTTAAGTAGGCTCCACTCCCCATGCGGGCTTGAACTCACAACCTTGAGATCAAGAGTCGTGCTCTACTGATGAGCCAGCCAGGCGCCCAAGATTTCTTTTTCATTTTAAGCCTTGCTTACAATTGGGCATTAAAAGACACTTATAAGGAAAATTTTACTGGCAAGGTGAGGTTAATTCTTGGCCAGAGGTTTGGGACTGGATTGGAGCTACAACTTTCTAGCTATGAAAAAAAAATTAACAACAACAAAAACCCCAGAAAAAGGCCCCGGAATGCTGAGCCCTTTTAAAATAGTTACGATAACAAAGGGGCTCCTGAGCTGTAAAGTGGGGGTCCTCGGGCCTGCATCCCAGGTCAGGGCGTACCATGACCTCATATGTGTGCAATTTCACACTCGGCGAAATCAGAGGAAATCTGCTCTGCTACCGGCTTGCTCACAGCTGGATTGGCGTCAGCTGGTCTGTCTGCTGCCCAGCTCCCTGCTGCATTCTTTCCCAAACCCCGAGGAGGCTTGCTGTCTGGCCCGGCCACAACCCCTGGAGGCTAGTGAAATGACCTCCAGTGTGTCGAAGGCATCACTCATCACCCCTTAGCCTGGCTGTGCCCCGGCCAGGCTGAAGTGAGGGTCGTGACCCCAGAAGTGAACAGAGAGGTCCCGGAGGGTCCCTTGGGGACTGGAGATCTGGGATCTGGAGATTGTCCCTGGGATGAATCAGCTCTCACAGCTCTGTCCATGGAATGCGGGGAGGGTGCCACCAGCCTGGCATTGACCAGCCTTGGAAGGGGGGGAGTTGGCGGCAGGGCGTGGAGCTGCTGGGCTCAACTTCTTAAAAACTCCAGAGGCCCTGTCGCCTGGAGGAGGGGATGCAAGGGGCCCACATGAGGGAGATCAGATAACAGGCTGCCTGGGGTGGGGGGGTGGAGGGGTGTGCTGGAAGAAGACAGTGGAAGGAGGCTGGCCAAGTGACTTCAAAGCCCAGCCCTGCCCCTTCCACCCACACAGAGAGGGGCCTGGGGAGGCAGCGCAGTCAGCCCGGGGATGAGGACCTACTGGGCGCAGCACCTGCTATACGTGGGGTGCTTTGCCTGGGTCCTGCTGTCCCGGAGCTAGCTAGATGAGTCCTGATCAAGGTGAGAGGTGAGCCTGCCCTGTGACCCAGAGCCTTGTGGCCCCACACGTGGGCCAGATTCTGTGTATATCTTGAAGGAAAGAAATGGGAAATTTGCCGTCGGATTGAATGTGGACGTGGCCGTGGGAGAAGGGGAGACAGAGAAGTCCAGCACCAGGCCAGGGGCTTGGATCCGAGCAGCTGGTTGAACACAGGGGTCTTTTCCTGAAGAGGATGTGAGGCAGAGGTGGGGAGGGGGATAGGAGCAGGGGCCCAACACCAGTTTTTTCTGGGCGTGTGCTGGGAACTTCACGGAGCACGTTTCTCTAAGTGTGGTAACCATAATCTCAGTATGAAATCCATTTTATTATTTTTTTTAAGATTTTATTTATTTATTCATGAGAGGGAGAGAGAGCCAGAGACACAGGCAGAGGCAGAAGCAGGCGCCAGGCAGGAGCCCGACGTGGGACTCGATCCCAGGTCTCCAGGATCATCCCTGGGCTGAAGGTGGCGCTAAACCGCTGAGCCACCCGGGCTGCCCAAGAAATACATTTTCCTTAACAATCAGTATCTATATGAGTACACAGAATTTCTTTCTTTTTTTTTTTTTTAAAGATTTTATTTATTCATTCATGAGACACCAACACACACAGAGGCAGAGACACAGGCAGAGGGAGAAGCAGGCTCCCCGTGGGAAGCCCATTGTGGGACTCGATCCCGAAACCCCGGGATCACGACTTGAGCCAAAGGCAGATACTCAACCGTGAGCCACCCAGGCATCTTGACAAATCAGTTTTTTTTTAAAATTGTATTTCGTTTTTAAAAAGTACTGATTGTGATTTTATCAAATGAGTCACCCCCCCATCCCCCCAAAAATTGGCAAACCACTGTTCTGAGGTCTAGAAGCTTTGGCTTATTACTGCCCTGGAGAAGGCCGGGAGCCTAGGCCGGAGTAAGTGAAGGGGGGAGGCCAGGGGGAGCTGGGAGGTGGAAGCAGAGGCTCCCAAGGACCCCTCTAGGCATGATGATGCCCTTAGGGGGGGTTTCAAAGGCAGGGCTGCTGAGCCAGTGTGGGAGGTGGCAGGGACAGGCCCCGCGGGGCAGCAGGCTGTGTGAGTGTTGGGCAGGGCTGAGGAGGAGGCTGCAGGGGGTCCGGGCAGGCATCTCTCCGACCCCACTCCTGCAGCGGCCTGGATCTGTCGCAGGGTAGAAAGGACACATGGTGGAGAGCCGGCCCTGGGGCCCCTGGGATCTGCCCTGTGCCGGGTGTGAGTGAGCACCTGCCTCCTGCCCCGCAGCCCCAGGGGTTCCACAGCTGGATTAGGGTCGTGCAGGAGCCTGGCTGTTTCTCTTTCCCCTCCATCATCTTTAGCTCGTTGGCTTTACCCTCCAGGATGACAGCCTCAGCTGCATGTACCGTAATGACACACGGGCAGGACGGAGCGGAAGGCAAGGCCACTCAGCAGAGCTCCCTTGCCCAGAACTGGCCACGTGGCCACTTTTTCTGCACAGGAGTTTTTGAGAACAAGCATCGGGCAGAGGAGAACAGGTGAGCCACCACGGCTGGCAGACTCTAGTTCCTCTCCTGAGGCTGGTGCATTGCTGCACTGACAAATATCAGGGTCCTGGGGCACCTGGGTGGCTCAAGCCATTAGGCGTCTGCCTTCAGCTCAGGTCATGACCTCAGGGTCCTGGGATCGAGCCCCGCATTGGGCTCCCTGCTCGGTGGGGAGCCTGCTTCTCCCTCTCCCACTGCTGTGGCCTTGCTTGTGCTGTCTCTCTCTCTCTCAAATAAATAAATAATTTTTTGGGGAAAAAATGTAAGAGTGGGACAGACGTATAGTTTTTTTTTTTTTTTTTTCGTTTTTTTTTTCATGTAATGGACAGGGGATCCCTGGGTGGCGCAGCCTGCCTTTGGCCCGGAGTGCGATCTGGAGACCCGGGATCGAATCCCACGATGGGCTCCCGGTGCATGGAGCCTGCTTCTCCCTCTGCCTGTGTCTCTGACTCTCTCTCTCTCTGTGCGACTATCATAAAAAAAAAAAATTCAAAAAAAAATTCATGTAATGGACAGAATTAATCAACACGGGCTATCTTTGTCTAAATGGGTGAATCTTGCATCAACGTTGAATGAAAGAAGCAGGCCACAGAAGGATGCGTGTTGTATTCTTCATTTATGTAAAGTTCAAATGCAGACAAAGCCATAGAGATGAAGTAGATGGATACGTACATGGATGCAAAACACTGGGGGGAAAAAACACAAAAAGTTACCAAAAATCAGGAGAGCAATTTTCTCTCAGTAGGATGGAAGGGGAAGGATAGGGAAGGACCCACAGCCCGCTTCTAAGGGACCAGTAATGTCCTGTTACAGAACTTAGTTGGTGGACACAGAAGCTTTTATATTTTTTTATTTTATTTTATTTTATTTTATTTTATTTTATTTTATTTTAGAGAGAGAGAGAGCAGAGGCAGAGGGAGAGAGAGAAGCAGACTCCCCACTGAGCAGGGAGCCCAATATGGGGCTCGATCCCAGGACCCTGAGATCATGACCTGAGCCGAACGCAGATGCTTAATGACAGAGCCACCCAGGCACCCCTCATTTTTCTTTAGAAGTCAACATACATACATCCACGCAGTCCAGTCGTGGACAGGGAGGGTTTCCTGGGAGACGGATTGTGAGCTGGGATCTGCAGCAGGAGGGGATGGTTGGTGGGGAGCGCTCTCTGGGACTCGCAAGTGAGTTAGAGAGGCGGCAGGCTGGGTGCTGGGAGACTGATACAGTCGCCACAAGGGCCTGGTCCATCCTGTGGGGAACGTGAAGTGGGATGGCCCTTCTGGGTTGTTTCTGAGGCACGGAGCCAGGCTTTTGTCCCTCTTATTGACCAGACGGAGAATGTGGGCTGCCCCTTGGAGAGAAGTGCAAGCTTGATCCAGGGTCTTGCCCAGACAAAGGCTCAGCTGTAAGCCATGAGCCACCAGCACTCCTGGCAGCCCCGAAAGAATGCTTCCATCCTGAAGAAGAGATCTGGGTGGCATGTTAGTGCACCCACTCCACTTTTCTCCCTATGACAATTCCATAAGAAAAATTTTAAAAGAGTTTTTTAAAAAAAAACAAAAAACCATAAATTCTACACCCAACATGGGGCTTGAACTTACAACCCCAAGATCAAGAGTCAGTGCTCTACTGACTGAGCCAGCCAGGTGCTCCTCTACAATAAAAATTTAAAGGAAAATCTAGGGCACCTGGGTGGCCAGTTGGTTAAGCATCTGCCTTCGGCTCAGGTCATGATCCCCGGGTCCCGGGATCGAGCCCCACATCGGCTCCCTGCTCAGTGGGGAGCTTGCTTCTCCCTTTCCCGCTCCCCCCCGCTTGTGCTCTCTCTCTCTGTCAAGTAAATAAATAAAATCTTAAAAAAAAAAAAGGCAACGACAACAAAAAAGAAAATGCATTACTGTAATGCGCCATATTAACAAATTACAGAAGAAAAAACATTGGATGGGATTCAACACTCATTTGTAATAAAACTTTTATATAATAAAACCAACCAGAGATAAAAGGGAATCATCCACCTGATTTAAGGAGCCTGCCTGTAACAAATACCCAAGTTAATTAGAAAAATTCCCTGTAAAGCACCGAGAGGAAATCTTGGCAAGTCTGCTGGGTGTGAGACCAACAGGCAAAAAAATCAATAGCGCTCAGATAATGAAAGCAACCACCAATTAGGAAGTATAATTTGTAAGAAAAGATTCCATTCTCTTATACAACAACAAAAAAGTAAGGTGCAGAGCCTAAATGCCAAGAAAAGATGTCCGAGCTCATTTTGAAATAAATGATGAGACTTAATTAAAGGATGATGGAGGTGACCGGAGCAAGGAGACAGATACTATGTCACAGCGTAGTTAAGGTGAGTGAATTAGAGCAGACGCGAAGGGACAGCTATTGCCAAGATTGCATTTATATGAAGAGTCTGGGGAGGGGAGGGGAGGGGAGTTCTTGTTTAAGGGGTACATTGAAATAATTAATTAAATTGAAATGTTTAGGATGATGAAAAAGTGCTGGAAATGGATAGTGGTGGCGCTGCAACATTGTGAATGTACTTAGTGCCACTGAACTGTGCGCTTCAAAATGGTTAAGGGGCACCTGGGTGGCTCAGTCGGGTCAGTGTCTCTGCCTTCAGCTCGGGTCGTGATCCTGGGGTCCTGGGATTGAGCCCCACGCCGGGCTCCCTGCTCAGCTGGGGGGTCTGCTTCTCCCTCTGCTCCTCCCCCTGCTTATTGTCTGTGCGCTCTCTCTTGCTCAAATAAATAAATTAATTAAAAAAAAACGGTTAAGGGGTGCCTGGCTGGCTCAG
Organism: Canis lupus baileyi; assembly: GCF_048164855.1. Lineage (NCBI taxonomy): Eukaryota > Metazoa > Chordata > Mammalia > Carnivora > Canidae > Canis > Canis lupus. The sequence continues at coordinate 114,636,545 of NC_132838.1, read as the reverse complement.
TCAGTAGAGCACATGACTCTTGATTTTATGGTTTTAAGTTTGAGCTCCATGTTAGGTGTATAGATTACTAAAGAAAAGAAAAAGTTAAAATGGACATTTTAAGGGGGCGCCTGGGTGGCTCAGGCAGTTAGGTGTCTGATTTCGGCTCAGGTCATGATCCTGGAGTCCAGGGATCGAGCCCAGTCTGGCTCTCTGCTCAGCAGGAAGTCTGTCTCTCTCTCTCCCCCTCTGCCCTTTCCCACTACCTGTGCTCTCCCTACCCCCCACCCCAAATAAGTCTGCTAAGGGATTCTTCTCTGCCTGCGGCCTGTGATCTAAAATAACTAGACTCCAGACACTGGCCACCCGGAAGAGTTAGAAAAAGCGAACACCGCATGCTCCTGCCATTCAGATGGCCTCTCAGAAGCTGTCGCACGTCTCCATGAGATAGTGGAAGGCTGCCCCACTGCGAACCTCATATGGGAGTCGTCGGCCTTGCACCGGATTACTGATTCAGGTGGCATCAAGGTTGCAGCCTTTCAGCGGGGGACAGAGGGTTGGGCTGTTGAGTCAGATCGATAAAAAAAGGAGGTTCTGCATATTTCAGAACAGTAACTAAAAGAGGTTTGGGGATGTGTCTACATTCACAAAGAACTGAGTGGGGCACTCTGAAGAAATGCATCAACAACATAGTCGGCCTGAGGCTTCGGTCTTTATTTATTTATTTTTACAGATTTTATAAATATTGTTTATTTGAGAGAGAGCAAGAGAGTGCAAGCAGGGGCAGAGGGTGGGGCAGAAGGGTAGGGAGAGAGAGGGGAAAGGATCTGGAGCAGACTCTGTGTTGAGCTGAGCGTGGAGCCAGACGCAGGGCTCGATCTCATGACCCTGAGATCATGACCCGAGCTGAAACCAAGAGTCAAACGCTTAACCCACTGAGCCACCCTAGGCGCCCCGAGGTTTCTGTGTTTAGAAGGGCCTGCTTGCAAGGTTGGCCCTTGACTGGCATCTGGAAATTTGGCTTTTGGAGGTGTCCCCAGCACCCCTGATGGATAGGGTGTTTTACTGTGGCCAGAGTGTGGGAACAACGTGGCTCATGCTGAAGTAGCCTGTACCTAATTCCTAGCACGTAGCAAAATTCCAGGAGTAACATAAACCATATTGTTCACACAATCCAGGCCCAGTGAATCACCCTTCTCAGTGCCTTCTCACTCCCCAAATCCAAGATTTCAGATAGCAGCCAAGGGCCAGCCTTGCACACAGGCCTTTTAAAGGTGCTACCCACAACACACTGCTTAGAAAGAGAAAAGAGGGGGTGCCCGGGTGGCTCTGTTGGTTAAGCGTCTGCCTTTGGCTCAGATCCCTCTGCTTCTTCCCGCCTCTGCTGCTCCCTCTGCTTGTGTTCTCTCTCTCTCTTTCTCTCAAATAAATAAAACCTAAAAAAAAAAAAAAAAAAGATAGAGGAAAGAGTAGCTTGGCAGTGAAGGTTGGCAGACACCACCTTCAATCAAGTGCTCAAGGTGAGCCTCATCAATGATAGGGCAAGGTGAAGTCATGCGCCACCCGAGGGGATGCAATGGGGACAAAGTCCCTTCTGTGATATTCTTGCCAAAGACACTTCATCTGAATCTAGAAGGAAACATCAGACAAAACCAAACTGAGGGACATTCTATAAAGCAAAACTGGCTTATAAGGTTCAAAACTGTCAAGCTCGTGAAAGTATAAAAGAGATAGAGGGACAGTTCCAGATGGGAGGAATCTATAGGGCCGTGCAGCTAGGAGCTGTTGCGTGTGACTTTTTTTTTTTTTTTTTTTAATTTTAGAGAGAGAGAGAGAGAGAGGGCAGCCCTGGTGGCGCAGCGGTTTGACGCCGCCTGCAGCCTGGGGTGTGATCCTGGAGACCCGGGATCAAGTCCCACATCGGGCTCCCTGCATGGAGCCTGCTTCTCCCTCTGCCTGTGTCTCTGCCTCTCTCTCTCTGTGTCTATGAATAAATAAATAAAATCTTAAAAAATAAAATAAAACCTTTAAACAATAATTAGAGAGAGAGAGAGAGACAGAGAGACAGAGAGACAGAGAGAGACAGAGGGAGAGGGAGAGAGAGAATCCTCAAGCAGATTCCCCACTACGCACAGAGCTTGTTGCAGGGCTCGATCTGCGACCCTGAGAACATGACCTGAGCCGAAATCAAGAGTCAGACACTCAACCAACTGAGCCCTTCAGGTGCACACCCCTCCCCCCATTGCATATGATCTTGACCTAGATCCTTTTGCTGCAAAAAACTATCGGGGCATTCGGCAAACTTGAATGGAATCTAATAATTCCAAGAATGGTGTTGCGAGTCCCTGAGTCTGGCCACCGTGTTTGGAGATTTTCTAGAAGGGTTCATGGGATTCGGCGTACGGTTGTACTCAGTTAAGACTTACTATAGCAATGTACTAAGGATACCCAGCCAGGTCACATGGGGCAAAGGCGCAGGGGGGCTTCCTTCTGCGCCCTCCCTCCCATGAGGGGTCCCAGAGCACGACAAAAATGTAACAACATACGTGTGATGTTTCTGCCCAAGGACGCACGCTAGAATTTCAGCATCCGAGGTGTTCACTGGGGCCAGTCGCATAGGCAGCCTCTGCTTGGCATGTACCAACATTCCGACCCCCAAGAAGGAAGGCAAGTGCTTGGCATAAACCATGCATTTGCATGGTCCCAGCTCAGGGAACAACCCTCCTCACTCAGGGAATGATGGGAGCACCCTGGGTGCCAAACTCCCAGGTGCCAGCCAACGGCCAACCTTGTGAGCAGGTCTTTCTAAAGATAGCTATCTCGGGCCTGCTGGGCTTACTCTTCTCCGCAGTCTACGCCATCAACCTCTGGCCAAGGCAACCTTGGAGCCAAATTATTAGCAGGAGGACCCTGGTAAGACCAAACTGCAGCACTGGCTTGGTTATGACCCCAGGGTCCTGGACCCTGCCAGTTAGAGCAAACCCCATTAACCACAAGGATCTGTCCTAGAAAGCCAAGTTTCTGGAGGAACCCTTGTGTCTGGCCTGAGACATCAGCTTAGGGCCACCCTAGACTTTTTTTAAAGATTATTTATTTATTTATTTATTTATTTATTTATTTATTTATTTATTTATGAGAGACACACAGAAAGAGGCAGAGACACAGGGAGAGGGAAAAGCAGGCTCCATGCAGGGAGCCCGATGTGGGACTCGATCCTGGGACCCCAGGATCACGCCCTGGGCCGAAGGCAGGTGCTGAACCACTGAGCCACCCAGGCACCCAGCATATTCTGATCACCAGGTTGAAGCTGACTGGAAGGACATCCCGGGCTGAGGTGGTGTCGGGGCATAACACGTATAAGATCAGTCCCAGAGGGCCCAGAAGCAAAGACTTTATAGGAATGAGGACACCCCTGCCCTGGTCAGGCAGGACAGGTTTACAGGGGCCCCTGTGTGGCCTCCGCCACGGGCCTTGCCACTCCAGGCTTGCTGGGCCAGTCCAGATGATTCTATTCTGGCCCTGCTCCCAGAGGGGATCCCCAAAGCAGGCAGTTCCAAACACTTGACTCTTCCGGGCACCAGTTCGTCCACCTCATGGGCACGGATGGCAGGTGGACGATTTCAGGGCCGGGGCCACCTCCTGCTGTCGCCTCCTTGGCTCCGTCAGCTGTGACTAGGGGACACATGGACATCTAAGATCAAAGTTTGAATTCGAAGCAGTCCAACAGCTTAGAAAGGCAGCCGCAGACATTCCTCTGATTTTTCCGCTGGGGAGGACAGCAGTGCTTGGCTTCCGGGAGAAGTTCTGGAAGATTCAGATCACTAAAGTCTCCCCTGATTCTAGGGCCTCCCCAGGTGCCAAGTTTGTGGTTTTCCAGTTTTTGCTCCAAAATCAGTGAGGCTCATTTGGTAATCATAACCTTACACACACACCCCCAAAAAAAAAACTACTTTAAAAAAATTGAGATAGAATCCACACGATATACTTCATTCCACATTAGCCATTTAAAAATAGGCAATTCAAGGGGGCGCCTGGGTGACTTGGTTGAGCATCTACCTTCGGCTCGGGTCATGATCTCAGGGTCCTGGGATCAAGTCCTATGAGCTCCCTGCTCAGCGGGGAATCTGCTTCTCCCTCTCCCTCTGCTCCACACCCCTGTTCGCGTTCGCCCTCTCAAATAAATAAATAAATAAATAAATAAATAAATAAATAATCTTAAAAAAAATGTGCACCTCAGTGGCTTTAAGTACATTCACAGTGCTGTACAACCATCTTCACCATGTAGTTCCAGAACATTTCATCCTTCCATAAAGAAACTGCCGCTAAGTAGCCACCTTCCCTCGCCCCCTCTGCTCATCCCCTGGCAACCACTAGTCTGTTGTCCATCCCTGTGGATTTGCCTATTCTGGGCAGTTCATAGAAATGGAATCATATCATATATTGCTTTCTTTCACTGAGCATAAGCTTTTCAGGGTGCACTCATGTTGTAGTGTGGCTCAGTATCCCATTCCTCCCCACCTCCGATCCTTTTGCTGGCTGAATAATATTCCATTGTACGGATATCTTTCATTTTGTTTATCCATTCATCAGTTGATACACATTTAGGTTACTTCTAGTTGGCTGTTAGGAATAATGCTGCTCTGAACATTCACGTGTAAGTTTTTGTTCCAACACGTTTTCTTTCTCTTGTTTTAAAGATTTTATTTTTATTTTATTTATTTGACAAAGAGCGCACATGCAGGTGGAACGGAAGGCAGAGGCAGAGGGAGAAGCAGGCTTCCCGCTGAGCAGGGACCCTGATGCAGGGCTCGATCCCAGGACCCCGGGATCATGACCTGAGCCGAAGGCAGATGCTTAACCGACTGAGCCACCCAGGCGCCCATATACGTGTTTTCAAGGCTCCTCGGTATATGTGTAGGAATGAAATTGCCAGGTCATCTGGTAATTCTGTGTTTAACTTCTTGAAGAACTGTCAGATTGCCTTCCAAAGCAGCTGTTCCATTTCACATTCCCACGGCCCCACAGTGCCTGAGGGTTCCGATTTTTCACATCACCACCACCATTTGTTATTTTCCATGCTTTTGCTTATAGTCATTTTAGTGGGTGTTAAGTGGTGTCTCATTGTGGGTTTGATTTGCATTTCCCTAATGACTAATGATGTTGAACATATTTCCGTGTATTTATCAACCATTTGTATATCTTCTTTGCAGAAAGGAGTGTCTATCTATTCATGCCCTTTGCCCATTTTAAATGGGGCTATTTTTTTCATGGTTGAGTGGTAAGAGTTCTTTCTATATTCTGCATACTAGGCTTTTATTAGATCATGACTTGCAAATATTCTTTTCCATTCTATAGGTTGTCTTTTCACTCTCTTGATGGTGTCCTTTGATGCACACCAGTTTTTAACTTTAAGGAAGTTCAATTTATCTATCTTTTTGCTTCTGTGACTTGTGCTTTTGGTGCCATATCTAAGAATGGATTGCCAAATCCAAGGCCATGAAGATTTATTCCTATATTTTCTTCTAAGAACTTTACAGTTCTGGCTCTTAGATTTAAGTCTTTGATCCACTGTGAGTTGATTTTTGCAAATGGCATGAGGTAAGGATCTGATTTCAAGGCAGCGTGGTGGCTCAGCGGTTTAGCGCTGCCTTCAGTCCAGGGCCTGATCCTGGAGACCCGGGATCGAGTCCCACGAAGGGCTCCCTGCATGGAGCCTGCTTCTCCCTCTGCCTGTGTCTCTGCCTCTCTCTCTCTCTGTGTGTCTCTCATGAATAAATAAAATCTTAAAAAAAAAGGATCTGATTTCATTCTTTTCCATATGGTCATCCTGTTGTCCCACACCATTTGTTGAAAAAGTGATTCTCTTCCCATTGGATTGTATTGATACCCTTGTAGAAAATCAATTGATTGTAGATATGAGTTCTTTTCCTGAACTCTCAAGTTTATTCCATAGATCTATAGGTCTATCCTTATGCCAGTACCACACTCTTTTGATTACTGTATCTTTGTACTAAGTCTCGAAACTTGAAAGTGTGAATCCTGTAATTTTGTTCTTTTTTAGGATCACTTTAGCAACGGGAGCCCCTTGCAATTCCATATGAATTTTAGGATAGGCTTATCCATTTCTGCAAAAAATGTAGTTGGAATTTTGATAGGGATTATATTGAATCTATAGATCAATTTGGAGAGTATTACCATCTTGACAATATGAAGTCTTCCAATTGATGAACCTGGGGTATCGTTCCATCTATTTATGTCTTCTTTAGTTTCTTTCTGCAATGTTTGGTAGTTTTTAGTGTACAAATCTTTCACTTTCTTGGTTAAATTTATTCCTATGTATTTTATTCATTTTGATGCTATGGTAAATGGAATTGCTTTCTTAGTTTCATTTAAGATAATTATTGGTTGTGTATAAAAATTCAAGTGAGGGCAGCTTGGGTGGCCTAGCGGTTTAGTGCCACCTTCAGCCCAGGGCCTGATCCTGGAGACCTGGGATTGAGTCTCACATCGGGCTCCTTGTGTGGAGCATGCTTCTCCCTCTGCCTGTGTCTCTGCTCCTCTCTCTCCCTGTGTCTCTCATGAATAAATAAATAAAATCTTAAAAAAAATTTAAGTGAAATTTGTGCATTGGTCTTATATTCTGCAACTTTCCTTAATTCAGTTATTAGCTTTAATAGTGTGTGTGTGTGTGTGTGTGTGTGTGTGTTTGTATACTTTAGAATTCTGAATTATTGCCTGGGCGGCTCAGTGGGTTAAGCATCTACCTTTGGCTAAGGTCATGATCCCAGGGTCCTGGCATCTAGCACTGCAGCAGGCTCCCTGCTCAGCAGGCAGCCTGCTTCTCCCTCTCCCTCTGCCTGCAGTGCTCTCTCTCTGTCAAATAAATAAATAAATAAAATCTTTTAAAAAAAGAATTCTGAATTATTTGAAAATTCCCAAACTTTTCATCCAGAAGGGTTGGATGCAATAAGGGACAAAAGCACTTTCACAGAAAAACATTTTTATGGCATCTGTTTGGGTTTGCATCTCGGTTATAGCATTTTTAATTTTGGGCTGACTAGACTTTAGTTCTTTTATCTCTGCAGTAAGGGATTCTCTAGTGTCTTCTATGCTTTTTTTCAAGAGAAAAACATTTTTATAAAACTTAATGAGAAAGACACACTATAGCCAGGAATTAGTCAGGATGAAAACCTGAATATTCAACAGAATAATTTACTACAACCTTTACCCCTTTTGTCCTGATCATTCATCCAGTGAGCAGCTGGAGAAGATCACTCTCATTCTGAGGACAGCTGCATTTAGTAATCAAGCCGCCTTCCTGAGGTGCATGTATCAGGGGAAACATGAGGGAAATAGAGTCAGACTATGAGTTTTCATTGTTGCAAACAGCCACTAATGGGGAAAGCAGAACACAAGTCAACAGCGGTGCCATTCGCCCAGAGGGGTCCAGAGTCCAATCTGTTAGGAGTGCCCAGAGGGGTCAAAGTCCGTGTCATGGACCCTTCTCCAGCTTGCAGCTTTTGGCAGGATTCACAAGATAGAACTACATTAGAAGTTAGTATTTACATCAGAAATACAGAGCTGAGCAGTAGCTTCATTTTAGACAGTCCCATCAAAAAAGAAGCCTTTTCCTGTGGGCATTCTTATGTGACCCAGATGGTCCAGCCAGCATCCACGATGTTTGCACAGTTTAGGGTCCCACAGAGGGGTGTTTTAAATCTGCCAACATCCCAGAGTTAAGCCCTGTTCGTTGAGTGAATACCTGCTTTCCGTTGAGCACAGCTCATGCTGAGAAAAAAAAAAAACAGTCCTCAGCAGACAGTATCAGGTTTTGGCTTAGAGTCAGGTCCAGGCAATTAGGATCTGTGAATGCAGGAATCCAGAAAAGCCAGAGGCTTTTCTTCGGCAGCAGCAAAGCTCTGTGGAAGAACCAGAAGTTCTTGTTCCAAGTCCAAATGATGAGAAAAGCTTTCGCAAGCTCTTTTACCTTGTCAGTCTTAGAGCTCAAATTGACCTACTCAAAAGTATTCACTCCTTCAAGAGAGTGAGAAGACAAGCCACAGTCTTGTGGGAAAAAAAATATTTGCAAAAGACCTATGTGATAAATGACTATTTATCCAAAATACCCTCTTGCACTGTTGGTGGGAATGCAAGCTGGTGCAGCCACTCTGGAAATAGTGTGGAGGTTCCTCAAAAAGTTAAAAATAGAGCTACCCTACGACCCAGCAATTGCACTACTGGGTATTTACCCCAAAGATACAGATGTAGTGAAACACCGGGACACCTGCACCCCAATAGCAGTAATAACAGCAATGTCCACAATAGCCAAACTGTGGAAGGAGCCTCAATGTCCTTCGACAGATGAGTGGATAAAGAAGATGTGGTGTATTTATACAATGGAATATTACTCAGCCATCAGAAAGGACAAATACCCACCATTTGCTTCGATTCTGGATGGAACTGGAGAGTATTATGCTGAGTGAAGTAAGTCAGTCAGAAGAGGACAATCATCATATGGTTTCACTCATACGGGGAATATAAGAAATAGTGAAAGGGATTATAAGGGAAAGGAGGGGAACTGAGTGGGAAAAATTAGAGAGGGAGACAAACCATGAAAGACTCCTAACTCTGGGAAATGAACAAAGGGTTCTGGAAGCGGAGGTGGGTGGGGAGATGGGGTAACTGGGTGATGAGCACTGAGGGGGGCACTTGACAGGATGAGCACTGGGTGTTAAACCCTATGTTGGCAAATCGAACTTCAATAAAAACAAATGAAAAAAAAAAAAAAGAACTCTTAAACTCAAGAAAATAAGCAATCTGATTAAAAATGAAGAAAAGACCTGAGCAGACATCTCACCAAAGAAGACAGACATCCAGAGGGCAAAAAAACATATAAGAAACTTGACGTCACCTGTCATCAGAGAAATGCAAATTAAAACATCAATGAGCTCCTACTACACACCGATTTCTTTTTCTTTTTCTTTTTCTTTTTTTCAGTGCAAGAAAGGTGGTTTTATTAAAGCACGGGGACAGGACCCATCTGCAAAATCAGCTGCCAACGATGCACCAAATCCCGAACACTAACAACATTGAGTGCTGACGAGGGTGTGGAGCAACAGGCCCATTCATTGCTGGTGGGCATGTGCAATGGTCCAGCCACTTTGGAAGACAGTTTTTTACAAAATTAAACCTACTCTTGGAGGCCGGGGTGGCGCAGAGGCTGAGCACCTGCCTTCGGCTCAGGATGTGATCCCAGGATCCAGGATCAAGTCCCGCATCAGGCTCCCTTCGAGGAGCCTCCATCTCCCTCTGCCTGTGTCTCTGCCTCTCTGTCTCTGATGAATAAATAAATCTTAAAAAAAAATTTAATCTACTCTTACCATATGATCCAGGAATCAAGCCTCTTGTATTTACCCCAAAGGGTTGAAAACTTCTATCCATGCAAAAACCTGCACATGGACGTTTATAGCAGCTTTATTCGTAACTACCCAAACTTGGAAGCAACCAAGGTGTCTGTCAGGAGGTGAACTGGTAAGGAAACTGTGGTCCATCTGACAATGGGATATTAGGCAGCGCTAAAAAGAAGTGAGCTATCAAGCCATGAAAAGACGGGAAGAACCTTAAGTGCATGTTACTAAGCGAAAGAAACCAATCTGGAAAAAAGCTCCATACTGTATGATTCGATCTATGACATTCTGGAAGGCAAAACTTGGAGATGGTAAAAGATTGGTGGTTGCCAGAGGTCGGGAGGAGGGAGGGGATGAACAGGCAAAGCAGAGGATTTTTAGGGCAGTGAAACTATTCTGTGTGGTGCTATCACGGTAGATACGTGTCATGAGACATTGGTCTTAACCCGGACAATGTATGACACCAAGAGTGAGCCCTGTCGTGAACAGTGGACTCTGGGTCAGAAATAATGTGTTGGTGTATGCTCATGGATTGTGACAAACGTCCCTCTCTGGTGGGGAATGTTGGTAGTGGGGGAGGCTGTGCCTGCCTGGGTGTGGAGAGGGGAGATATACTGGATCTGCTCAGTGATCCCACTCAGTTTCGCAATAAACCTATAACTGCTCTTAGAAAAAAAAGTCTATCTAAAAAAGCTAATAAGGGGGTGCCTGGATGGCTCAGTGGTTGAGCATCTGCCTTTGGCTCAGGTCCTGGGATGGCGTCCCCTCTCTCTGTGTGTCTCTCATGAGTAAATAAATAAAATCTTAAAAAAAATCAAACCAAATAAAAATGAAAAACTAACAATCAAATGAAGGTAAAATAAAGACTTTTGCTGACACATAGTCTATGCATCTGTGTGTGTGTGTGTGTGTGTGTGTGTATGTGCGTGAGTGCGCACTAGGCTTGAAAATTAACAGCCACAGAGGGTCAGACATTTGATCTTCATAAGGCCTCATTAGCAAACTAAAATTGTTTCAAAACTCCAAAGGGGTATTTGCCTGTAGATTGAAGATGGCCTCCTTTTTCCAGTGCCTCCTTTTCTCCAAAGGCTCCAATAGGCCAAAATAACAGCAAAAATCATCATTTACAGAGCCTTGTACTTGCTTCCAATGCCCCCCACTGGTGGCAAACATAAGAGAGTGTCGCACACACGCACACCCCATTTCTGCAGTAGCTTTCCCAGATCCAGATGATCTCTCTAGTGCATATTACAAGCATACACCATTTTATTGTTTTGTATTCTTTTATGAGATGGTGTGTCTGCTGCAGGCACAAGGGGAGACAGAGGAAAGGCTCAGAAAATCAGTTGATTGTGCTCACGGGTGGCAGAGACAGGAGGTGTGCCACGAAGGGCCGCATGGGAAAGACACAGCGTGGCCAGAAGGCGGGAGGCAGGACCTAGGGGAGGTTTAAACCATTATTCGGGTTCCTCTGGAAAGGCAGGGGAGGGTGAACCATTTAGAACTGAGCAATGTGCATGATTTCTTTCCTTTCTTTTTTTCTTTTTTTTTTTTTTTAGATTTTATTTATTTGAGAGAGAGTAAGAGGGCAGAGGCAGAGCGAGAAGCAGGCTGCCCGCTAAGCAGGGGCTCGATCCCAGGACCCTGGGACCATGACCTGAGCCGAAGGCAGATGCTTAACCGACTGAGCCACCAGATGCCATGATTGGGACTACCGGGGTGGTCCCTAATTGCCTGGCACCTGGCCCTTGGGTGATGAAGCCGAAGAAGAGTGCCTCCTGGGGTGCTGGAGCCAGATGGAGGAGGTCTGGCTTCAGACTGGTTCATTTGCCCATGAAAGGCGTGCTCAGCTCCGTTCTTTGCTACCCCTAAGAATTGGCTAGGAGGCACAGTGTCTCCCCAGCCAGAAAGGTCTTTCAAGCGGTCAAAATGTTGCAATTTACAGAAAACAGGCATATGTGTGTGTGTTTGTGTGTACATGTATACATATACACTGATCACTGTTTTTTTAAAATCCTACAACCAGATGAAATGATCGTCAAATACAAAGCCATTTTTCAAATTTCCCTTTAACTTTGACATATAATTGATGGATAAGATTGTATTATGAATTTCTCCCTCTTTTCTGCACCTTTCATTACGAGTTGACTCAAATCCCTAGAAGTAAATTCAGCACTGGGGCGCCCGGCTGGCTCATTCGGTAGAGCACGGGGCTCTTGATCTCCCGGTTGGTCCCGTTGTGAGTTCAAGCCCCATGTTGGGTATGGGCCCTACTTGAAACAAAAAACAAAACAAAACAAAAAACCCTCCAACATGTAAATTCAGCATTTACAGGGCTAACATCATGGCTGCTAGAATAGTTGGGGCTGCCGTGGCCTCCCAAGCTGAAGAGTTGGAGTGGTTTTTTTTTTTTTTCTCCATCTTTCTCCCTCTGGTTTATCTAAAACTTTGATCCACCCTGAGAATGGATTTAACCAGTTGTCCTGAGAGCCAGGCAAACTTTTAAATGTTTCAGTTCAACTAAATAAGCCCATCTTCTAGGAACGTGGCCCCTTTCTCCTGGCATCTGGAGTAGGGAGCAACCACAAATTCACCGTGATCATCTTTTTTTTTTTTTTTTTTTTTTTTAAGATTTTATGTATTTGGGGCAGCCTGGGTGGCTCAGCGGTTTAGTGCCACCTTCAACCCAGGGCTTGATCCTGGGGACCTGGGATCGAGTCCCGCATCGGGCTCCCTGCTTGGAGCCTGCTTCTCCCTCTGCTTGTGTCTCTGCCTCTCTCTGTGTGTGTCTCTCGTGAATAAATAAATAAAGTCTTTAAAAAAAAAGATTTTATTTATTTATTCACGAGAGACACAGAGAGAGAGGCAGAGACAGGCAGAGGGAGAAGCAGGCTCCCTACGGGGAGCCGGATGTGGGACTCGATCCCAGGACCTGGGGATCATGCACGCCTGGAGCCAAAGACAGATGCTCAACCACTGAGCCACCTAGGCATCCCACCTTTATCATCTTTGACCCCAAACTCATTGGGGGAGTGTTTGGGCCTCTTTTCCTCCTGCCTAGAGGAAAGAGGAAACCAGGCTGAGTTATATCACCGTAGCTGGCACCCGCCCAAGTCAGCCAGGGGATCCTGGAAACCAGCGCCCCACAGGTCGGGCCCATTGGTTTACTTCCATAGGTAACTTCTCCCTCTTATGACAGATGGCACCTGGGCTGTTTCAGACCATGGGTAATTCCATCTCCATGGCCCCCAGGAACCAGGGGCTCATCATCCTTCACCCCTCTCCCTTTTCCCCAAATAATGTTGCAGCCATATTTTAGGCCCCTTCTAGCAGTTCCACTGCCAGCCCCACTCTGTGTGTGTGTGTATGTGTGTGTGTGGGTAGAAGTAAATTCAGCATGAGGGCGCCCGGCTGGCTCAATCAGTAGACTTGAGACTCAATCCCAGGACTACCCCATGCTCAGGTATTTGTCAGAAGGACTCATGGAGCTCAGTACATACTTGTACTCACTGCTGAGATTCACTATAGCTACACAGCTGTTTGCATAGCTGGATCATAAAGGAAAAAGACAGACACTGGAAGTTATGGGTAAGGTTCCTTGTGTCCTCTCCCTTCCCCGAGGGCTCATGCAGAGTGCACTCTTGCCCCAGCAACAAAAATATAGCAGCAGGTGTGTGATATCCAGGGAAGCTCATCGGAGACTCAGCACGCCAGGGTTTCACGGGGGGTTAGTCATCGAGGCGCATCTGCCTGGCTCGTACCAAAATTCCAGACTCCCAGAATGACAGCAAGTGTTCAGCATAAGCCATACTCTGCACAAATAGCCTAAGTGCCACAGCCACCCTTGTCAGTTAGGTGATGGGAAACCTTCCCCAAATTCAATTTCGCAGATGCCAGCCAAGGGCCAACCTTGCAAACAGGCAAAGGAAGAGGGAGAGAGAGAATCTTAAGCAGGTTCCATGCCCAGTGAGGGGCTCGATCTCAGGACCTGAGATCATGACCTGAGTCCAAATCTAGAGCCTGATACTTAATGAACCGAGCCACCCAGGTGCCCCGCCAACAGGCCTTTCTAAGGCGAGGCCATTTGGGGCAGTTACTGAATTGACGTGACCATCATGATTTGGATGGTTGGGTTGCAGTTATGCAGGAGAGACGTAGAAAATACACGCTAAAGAATTTTGCAGTGACGCTAGAGATGTACTAAATGTTTCAGGGGGAAAAAGCTTTGTGCCATACCTACAACTCCCCTGTTAAGTTTGAAATTGTTTCAAAATTAAAAAAAAAAAGAATTTGTTTCAAAATAAAGCATATTAAAAAAAAACAGTATGGAAGAGGGGAGAATGGATGGGGATGTGGATTGAGGACTGGCCATAAGCTGACAAAGCTGTTGCTGGGGAATAGATACATGGTTCTAACACTCTCCTCTCTGCTTCTGTATATATTTCGAATTCTCCGTAACCAAATAAAACCAGCAAAAACCCTGTCAGCAAAGATGCCTTCTAAATGTGGTTATTTCTGGAAGGGGAGGGAAATTACATTGGGGGATACTAAGTATTAGTCTTCTTGTATTTCTTCTATACACAAATACACACTCAGAAAATGAGAAATACAGATAAGCAAAATAAATACAAAATCACCACTACCAGAGATCACCATTGCAGTAACCCTGTAGTTATTATTATTTTTTAAAATTTTAAGTAAGCTCCACGCCCAACATGGGGCTTGAACTCACGACCCCGAGATCAAGAGTCACATGCCCTATGGACTGGAGCCAGCCAGGTGCCCCCCTAATATTCTTACTCTTCTGAATATATGTATGTATATATATATATATATATATATATACACAAACCTATATAAACACGCACATCTAGAAGGTAATCCAGGTTGTAAATAGTACGTGTGTGTGTAAAATGGTATCATTAACTTTGGCATTCACACACACACACACACACACACACACACACATATATACATGATATAACAAATGCCAAAATTAAATCATATGACTGCTTTTTTTTTTTTTTTTTAAGGCAGCGGTCTCCACCTCTCCCTTCCTAGATGTTTCTCTTATTCCTCATATCCAGATTCCCCCAGTTAACCCAAAAATATCCTCTAGCGCTGAATTATCCAAACCAGTATCTACTTGAGGCCTACACACTCCCATCTGGTCATGACTCTTAGGTCTGTTTCAACCTGTCACAACTCCTTTTTTAAGAAACTGGCAAAACATGCCACTTCTGGGCGGGTCTGGCTGCTTCTTTGCCCGCCTTTCCCTTATATGGCGAGAAAGGGGTTGAAGGCCCGAACCCTTCAAAGGATCAGTTCACACTGGAATAAAGTCAATGGCCCACTTCACGTTAGAAGGTCTAGGGGTGTCTGGCTGGCTTCATTGGTAGAGTGACTTTTGATCTCAGGGTGGTGAGTTCAAGCCCCCCACCAGGTGTAGAGATTACTTAAAAAATAAAGTTGTAACAACAAAAAAAGACGACCTAGAACATCTCCCTGACCCAGCACCAGTGAACTAGCCACGGCCCTGGACTGGTGTGAGGTTGGCTTGATCCAGGTTCCATCTGGAAAGTCACAGTGTGGCGTCACTGTGACACTGTACCCACATCCACTGTCTGCCTTGTGCTTTCGACCCTGACCGATGATCTTTGTCTGAATCGATGATTTCCTTAAGGCTTGGGAAAGAACACTGTGCTCACTCTTCCATTCTTTCTACTAAAACACCTTCTATTAGAATTTTTTTCTGTACTGTCCCATCCTCCACTGGGACAGTTTGTTGCTTCAAACCAAGCAGTAATCAAGACAGTAACATCATATTCCTATTTCAAAAAACTAAGGCACTTTTGGGGCACCTGAGTGGCTCAGTCGGTTAAGCACATGGCTTCGGCTTGGGGGCCTGTTCCCAGGGTCCTGAGATGGAGCCCCACGGCTGTCTCCCTGCTCAGCGGGGAGTCTGCTTCTCCTTCTCCCTCTGCTCCTCCCCCTGCTCGTGTGCTCTCTCTCTAAAATAAATAAATAAATAAATAAATAAATAAATAAATAAATAAATAAATAAATAAAATCAAATCTTTTTAAAAAATGATAAAAGATCTGAGGCACTTTTGGCAAAATAATAAATTTATTGTGTATGATTGGCAGATTGTGTTGCTGATATATTATTCTCTCAATGTTTGCGGAAAGTCTCAAAATAAAAAATAATTTTATACACCATACAATCACAGGGGTCCTGGAGGATCTCCAAACACTTTTTGAGCTGTGAGGCCTGGTCCCGGCCTTGAGGCTGCGGGAGGTTGTTTGCCACCCAAGGTGGCTGGAATCTTCCCAGCCATAAGGACAAGATCGTATGTCAGAGGTGAGAGGCCTTCTCTAAAGGGACCGACCAAGCCCCTGAAAGCAGAAAGGACAGGAGACAGGACAGAGGGGATGGGGGCTGAACCAGAGGGCCTGGGCGGGGGTTAGGGTGAAGAGCCCTGTCTAGAACTGGCATTCCTCCATGCTCACCAACGGGGGAAGGGTTGCCCCATGACAGCAGTAGGTAGCTCTGAAGGAAGAACTTTCCTCTAGAAGTTTCCAGAACCCAAAGAGGGGGCCCAGCAGGACCCTGGAAGGAATCCTAGAGTACCTGGGATGCAGAGGAGGTACATGCCCTTGGTTAATGAGAAGTTCTGGCCGATGGTCCCCAGGTCCTGGAAGGCACCAGTCAGGTTGTTCTGCAAGGACGGCCCTCCACTAAGACAGCCGGGCCCGCACAACCACACTGGAATTGGTCACACGGGCTCCATAGTGACCAGCCCAGAACTGAGTGTCCTGGCCCCAGTGTTCGAAAGACACAAAGCGGACGCCCATCTTGAGGTTGGAGAACACGTGGGTGACCTGTAGGTAGAGGAGAGATCGGGCCTGTTGTGCCACAGCCTTCTGGTAGAGGGAATCACATGGTTCCTCATCCTAATTCCTGTCCCCCCCCACGTCTGGGTGGGTTTGTTTGTACCCAGGTGTATGGCGGAAGTGATGCTAAGTGACTTGGCCAAGTGACTCCCAAAGCTTGGTCAGAAAAAGGCAATGCAGCTTCTGTTGGGTTTCTCTAGAACCTTCCCAATGGAATCCTGAGCCACCAGTAAGTCGAGTCTGGCTGCCCTGAGGCAGCTGGGCTGTGAGGACATGCAAATCAGACCTAGCAGAGGGATCCCAGATGGAAGTAAATGAAACTACCAGCTGCTGTACGTACACATGCACACGTATATGTGCACGCACACACACACACACACACACACACACACACACACACACACAACCACCCTGCCCTTTGGTTCCCTCCAGCCACTGTCTGAATGCAACTACCCAAGAGGAGAGGGGCCCAGAAGCACCCCCAGCAGAGCCCTGCTTATTGAAACCACAAGAGGTAAGAACTAAGGTTCACAGGCCCCACCACCCTCTCCCGTGACCCTGCCAGGCACCCACCTGAAAGCAGACGTTGTTGTTCCACTGCTGGATGGGAACAGGCATGGCAGAGAATTTATCCAGGACGGTCTGGTTGGCATCTAGAAGCTGGACAAGGAGTCGGTACATACAGCCACTGTCGTGTCGGGCTCCCCACCTGTGGGAGGAGGGAGGTCGTCAGGGCTGGACAGGCCCACCTCATCTCTTCAGGTGTCTGCCTGCCTCCCTCCACGCCAAGCCCTCCCCACATCTGCAAACCCAAAATGGAGTCCTCCACTTAGCACACCAGTGTCACCTGGGAGCTGGGCCCCACTGCAGACCCAATGACTCAGCCTGCAGTAAACCGGGTCCCCAGCGGGTCCGCAAGCACATGCATTTTCGAAGCAGTGACCCAGAGCAATGCCCCTTCAGGCTCCTCCTCTCGTATTATTAAGGTGGCAATTGAAATCGCCCATTCTATGTTTAAACAGTGGCAAAAGATGGGATTTCCAATGTGCACGTTGAAAATACAACTTTTGGGGCACCTGGGTGGCTCAGTGGTTGAACCTCTGTCTCTGGCTCAGGGCATGATCCTGGGGTCCTGGGATCGAGTCCCGCATCAGGGTCCCTGCATGGAGCCTGCTTCTCCCTCTGCCTGTGTCTCTGCTTCTCGCTCTCCGTGTCTCTTATGAATAAATAAATAAAATCTTGAAAAACAAAAAAGAAAATACGACTTTCATATCAGTCATTTAAAAGGACCATGGGAGGGCAGCCCAGGTGGCTCAGCGGTTTAGCGCCACCTTTGGTCCAGGGTGTGATTCTGGAGACCCGGGATCGAGTCCCACATCAGGTTCCCATCAGGCTCAACTGGCTCAGTCAGTAGAGCGTGTGACTCTTGATCTCAGGGTTCTGAGTTCAAGCCCCACATTGAGTTTAGAGATGACATAAAAATAAAATATTCTTTTTAAAGATTTTATTTATTTATTCATGATAGTCACACAGAGAGAGATAGAGAGGCAGAGACACAGGCAGAGGGAGAAGCAGGCTCCATGGAGGGAGCCTGATGTGGGATTCGATCCTGGGTCTCCAGGATCACATCCCGGGCCAAAGGCAGGCGCCAAACCACTGTGCCACCCAGGGATCCCAAAAATAAAATATTTTAAAAATAAATAAATGGACCACAGGAATCTGAATATATTTAGTCATGATGGGATACCCAGTAATATTAAAAAAAACCCAACAACACAACATCCAATATCCATCAATGGTAAACGGATAAATTACAGTATATTCACATAATAGATTAGTAAACAACAATGAAAGCAAACTCACTGGTTACATGCAATTGGGAATCAATTTACAAACATGTAGTTGGAAGAAGCCAGGAACAAAACATACACTGTGGGACTTTCTCTCTCTTAAGTACAAAAATGGACAGAACTTATCTATGGTAACAGAATTCAGGATGGCAGCTACCCTTGAGTGGTTAGTGGTGGGAAAGGAGCTACACACCTAAAATATGTACACTTTATTATTATTATTTTAAAGATTTTTATTTATTCATGAGGGACACACAAAGAGAGGCAGAGACACAGGCAGAGGGAGAAGCAGGTTCCATGCAGGGAGCCCGATGTGGGACTCGATCCCTGGACCCCGGATCACGACCTGAGCCGAAGGCAGAGATGCTCAACCAGTGAGCCATCCAGGTGCCCCTAAAATATGTACACTTTAAATAAATAAATATGTAAACTTTTAAAACTATGTACACTTTTCATGCTAGAAGTTAAAAGTTTAACTCAAGGGTAATGGGCTGCAAAAATACACAAATAAGTTTTTACTTCAGAGACTTCACATCGTTCTACTTCTAAGAATTAGATGTCTGCTCTACTTCTCCCACACAATTTTGTCCTCATGGAACAGTGACATATTTTAATTTTCTTCTGATCAGTCAAAAGACTGCCTTTCCATACTGTTCTGTGCCAACCACATACCAAAATATATACATATAAATAGAAATTAAAATTTTTTCCTGTGACCATAAAGCTCCAAGTGTTAACATTTTTCCTTTGGGATTGAATTATTACCCAGCAGTGGTTCTCAGACCTTGCTGCAGATTGGAATCATCTGGAATGCTAAGAAGATATTGCATACGAAAGAATTTAGTCTGGTCTGGAGGTATGGATGGCCTTTGCTCTCAGTTTCTGGGACGTTATCTCTGGATCCTTGGAATATCGTGGCTGCCAGAAGTATCTTTGCTTGCTTGATTCCAACGTGATTCCAGTGGGGGCTGACCACAGCCACACAAACAGTCTCACTGTGGGGGCTAGCCACTCCAGAAAGACCCAACAATGTGGCTTAGGATATGTCAGGCAATATCCGTTGACCAGGAGTCTGAGTTTTATCACGTGATGAAGCCCCAACAAAATTCTGGGAAACGAAGCTCAGGTGAGCTTCCCCGTTTGGCAATATTGTGTGTATATTATCAATTGGATGCCAGGACGGTAAATGCATCCTGACTCCATGGCGAGGGAACAACCAAAGTTCTGTTTGGTACTTCTGTGTGTGGACACTGCCCTAGCTCTTCTTTCCTTGGCTGATTTTATTTTTATTTAATTTTTAAAAAAGATTTTATATATTTATTCATGAGAGACACAGAGAGAGAGAGGCAGAGGGAGAAGCAGTGGGGAGCCCGATGTGGGACTCGATCCCAGGACCCTGGGATCACGACCTGAGCTTAAGACAGATGCTCAACCACTGAGCCACCCAGGTGCCCCGCCTGCGGCTGATTTATAAATGTTAGGCTTTCCTTGTAATAATCTGTAATCATGTAATAGTTTAGTCAGTTCTGTGCATCTTTCCAGTGAATTATGGAAGCTGAGGGAGGTTTTGGGAATCCCCCAAACTTGCAGCTGCTGTTGAAGCGAGGATGGTGTGAGGATTGTGCCCTCTAACTCTGCAGCCAGCTCCAAACTTTTCCCAGATACTGAGACCCTGCTCCCACCCACAGGCACTCTGATTTAACTGGTATAGGGTCTGACCTGAGCGTTGGAAGTTTTAAATGATCCTGCGTAACATACAGCAAAACACGGGAACCACTGATTATTATGATCAAATGGTACACTGCCGACCCAAACAACACCGATGTGTTACTCTAGTTTGATAACTAATGATTAAATTAAAAACTATTTTATTGTAAATGTATCTCCTAATGAGATGGATTTGCATGTTGCGGGTGGTGGGGGATAGTTATGATGTCTTTAATTAAGAGTGAATTTGGGGGCACCTGGGTGGCTCAGTTAGGCGTCCGACCCTTGATTTTGGCTCAGGGAATGATCTCAGGGTCCTGGGATCAAGCCTCCCTATTGGGCTCTGTGCTCAGCTGGGAGTCTTCTAGGATTCTCTCTCTCCCTTTCCAATGATCTCTCCCTGCCCCCTTAAATAAATAAATCTTTTTTTAAAAAAGTGAATTTGGGGGTGCCTGTCTGGCTCAGTGGGTAGAGCTTGCAACTCTTAATCTCTGGGTTGTGAGTTCAGGCCCCACATTGGACATGTAGCCTACTTAAAAACAAAACAAAAATGCAAAGTAAGAGCAAATTTGGTAAGGCTGAAATTTCAAGTGGTTACCTTGCCTGAATCTCCAGTAGTCTTTTTTTTTTTTTTTTTTTTAAGATTTTACTGATTCATGAGAGACACAGAGACACAGGGAGAGGGAGAAGCTGGCTCCCTGCAGGGAACCTGATGCAGGACTCGATTCCAGGACCCCAGAATCACCACCTGAGCCAAAGGCAGATGCTCAACCACTGAGCCACCCAGGCACCCTCTCCCATAGTCTTCACATCTGGGGGAGGGGGGCACACACCATAGTGAGGACCTTGCTTTTTCTGTAAAACTGAAGGACTCTGACAAGGGGAGTGGACGAGGACAACCATATGATGCCACCACCAGTGATGTTATGTGTAGCTGGTAATTTTAGAATCAGGGAACACAGCTGTAGAGGATCTGGAATCTCCTCACCAGAAATTATCTGGGTCACATATCCCTTGGAAACTCTTCACGTCCGCATACCCCAGTTTCAAGACCGTCGCTACAGACCATAAGCTCTGGAGTCAAAGGAGTCTGAGCCTAATGTCAGGTCTCACCAAGTCCTAGCTGTGCCACCAGAACAAAGCACCTCCCCTTCAATTCTGAACCCCTCAATTGCTCCCGAAGCTCTGAACAATCTGAGGTCCTGAAACACACATTCTTGGAGGATCAAAGCTCAAAAAACCAAACCAACCCACCGAAACAGTTCACACTTCCAGAGCGCTGGCTATGTGCTTGACATGTAACCCTATCTTGTAAAGATGGGGAAACCGAGGCACAGGGGGACTTGCCCAAAGCCACTAAGCTGCAGAGCCAGGGACTTGGGAAGCCTGGCTCCAGAATGCAAACTTAGCTAAACTACCCTACACCGCCTCCTCCTAAGGCAAGGCGCATGTGATCCACAGACGAGACTGAGCTGCTCAGAGTCCTCTGTAATTGGGGCCAATCTGGCATCTTGCAATCCAGCTCCATCTGGGGGCGAGGGGAGCGGTTCAATGGGTAAACCTGTCACCTCCCGGAGGAACTGGGGAGGGGAGCGGCCTCGGGGAAGTCACTCACGAGAGGGTCACGGCGCATGGGGTCAATGGGGTCAGTGCTGAGCAAGGGGCTGCTACTGTCATCATACTCACCAGTCGGAGACGCAAATCTCGATCTTGCCACTATCCAGCAGCTCCGGCCACAGACCCTCCTCCTCCAGATCCAAGACCTGCTTTTTGCGACACCAGCTAGGAAGGAGGGAGAAAGGGCAATGACAAGAGACAAGTCTAACGGACGACGGCCCGGCCCCTGCGGGGAGGGGGCGACTGGCGGGGTTAGGGGCGTTCACCTGAAGGATGACACGAAGCAGGTCTGCGAGGGGGCCCCAGGCACCGTGGACCTGTTCACCTCCACCACCCAGCCGTCCCCGCCGTGCTGCACCATCCATTTCCGGAGGCCTTCTGTTAAATACAGGAGGCTCAGGCCCCAGCTCGCCGCCCGCGCACCGGCCGGCGGCCACCTGCTCCCCTCCCTCGCCCCCTCCTCCGCGCCGGGCCCCGGGCTGCGGGGAGGCCCCGCCCCGGCTGCGGAGGCCCCGCCCCCGCCCGCGGTGAGGCCCCGCCCCGGCTGCCCGCCGCCGGCCCCCCAGCCCGCGCTCCCCACCCTGGCCGCAGGGGTTGCGGATGAGGTTGCGTCCGATCGGCCGGCGCTCGCAGAAGCGGCCCAGGAGGCAGGGCCCGCCGTCGCGGGCGGGGGGCAGGCAGCTGCGGGCGAGCGGCAGCAGGGCGCCGTGGTCGCGGGCCAGGATGAGCAGCCACAGGGCCTGGCCGTCCACCAGGGCGCGCCAGCCCCGGCACACCCGGCGGCAGCACCCCAGCAGCGTGCGCGGGGGCACGTGGCTCAGCACCACCAGGAGCAGCTCGGGCGGCAGTTGGCTCAGGTCCAGCGCCTCCTCGGGGTCGGGCTCCGGCGCGGGGACCCGGGCTGGCCGGCCCCGGGAAGCCGAGGCGCCCATGGTCCCCGCCCCCCGGCCCGCGCCGGCCCGGCGGTGACTGCGGGAGAGCGAGGTCAAGGAGTCAGGGGCCCGCAGCCTCCGCGGCGCGCGCAGCTTCCGCCGGCCCCGCCCCGGCCTGCGGCACCCAGGGGCCGCCCGCCGCCTCCGTCGGCCCCGCCACGCCCCGGCTCGCGCCCCGGGCCCGGGCCCCGACCCGCAGCCTCCCCGCGCCGCCCTGCCCCGCAGCCGATGCCCCCGCCCCGCGCGCCCCAGCCGGCCCGCCGGCCCCCGAGTCCTATACCTGGGACCAGTCGGGGCTCGTCGCCGGCGGGCCCTCCCCGTCCCCGCGCGCCCCGCTCACCTCCTCCATCCTTTCACTCGCCGGCCCCTCCCTCCGCAGCAGCCCGCGGCCTCCCGCCCGCACCCATCCCCGCTCGGGCGCCCCCCGCCCCCGCCCGGCCAGCCCCCCCGCCCGTCCCGGTACTCGCCAGACCCCCTCCTTCCCGGGATGCCCGCGGTGGGCCGGGGCGGCGGGGCGGGACTCTCGAGCCGGACCTGACGCCGCAGACGCGGGAGGGCGGGGGCCGCGGGGATCCAGGGGCCGCCGCCGGGCCGCCTCCCCGAGCGCCCCTGACCCGCCGCCGGCCGCCTGGCGAGGACCCACTGCCGTTATTTTGGGCAGGCGTCCGGGCGGGAGGCCTCACACCCATTCGCTCCTTTAAAAATCCCCATCACCTTGAGGGGGGGGGGGGCAACGTTATCCGTTATCCCCATCTCACCGCAGAAAACAGGTGGGGTAGGAGCCAGATGCATATGCATTTGACTCCAAAAACGAGGGCTCTAACCAGAAATGACACCGACCAACCTTTACAGAGCGTTTTCCTGCCAATCGGGGGGCAACCCCCTGAGGTAGGTACTGCTGTGTGCCCCCTTCACAGGTGAGAAAACAGAGGCCGGCAGAGGCCAAGTGACTTGGCCCAGGGTCACACAGCTGGTAGGTGACAGAGCTGGGATTTGACTCCAGTCAGGCTGGCTCTAGAGTCCCTGCTATACTAACTCTATACGAACTCTACCCGGTAAAAACAAAATTAAGCCACGCACGTAATTATAAACACCAGCAAATAAAACCAGACATGGATCCTTGGCCACGTGGAACTTACAGGAGGAACAGAAGACATAATATGCAAATTATAGAGTGTTGGGGAAACAATTAAAAGTCAAATCTCTTGCCAACCCCGGAAAACCTCTTGGTAAACAGAAAAGAATGGAGCAGTTGTATTATTAAGCATTAAACCAGATGACAATGCGCATGGGCCGTGATGAACAAGAGACGTGAGATGAAAATTAGTGTGTTAGAAGGTAATTAATACTGTGGAAGAGGGATCCCTGGGTGGCTCAGCGGTTTAGCCCCTGCCTTCCGCCCAGGGCATGATCCTGGAGAGGTGGGATCGAGTCCCACGTCGGGCTCCCTGCATGGAGCCTGCTTCTCCCTCCCTCTGTGTCTCTGCCTCCTCTCTCTCTCTCTCTCTCTCTCTCTGTCTCTCATGAATAAATAAAATCTTTTAAAAAATACTATGGAAAAATAGATTAGGAAGGAGACTAAGGCACAAGCAGTCTGGGTGGGAGACCCTTGATTCTGAAAGATGGATGGAATATTACACTGGCCCATTTCTCTTCAATACATAACATTTTCTGTAAACTTTTGACGTTTTCAAACCTATCCAAAAGTGGAACAGTGTAAGGAGCACCCAGCTTTCCGATTACCTCCTGGTCAGTCCTGGTTTCATCTCCACTCCCACCCACTTTGCTCCCCTGGAAAATTTGAAGCCAATCTTAGACATCACCCTTTTCTGTCCATAATGAAAAGTATTTTTTCATGTGATAGGTAAACTGTGGGAATCTTTTTGATAATGGGGTTATGAAATTGGTTATGATCCAAGTATATAAGTTTGGAAGAGTTTTTTCTTTTTTTTTTTTTACCATATCATTATTTTTAATGTCCAACGTTTATAATAGGAGGGCCAGGGCTTTCTCCCCAACTTAAGTTTATAAATTTTCGATTGGCTTGTGAGGCCAATAGGGACACTTCTTGTCTAATTTGGTTTCTGGGAAGACTTCCTTCAGGTCCTCAGTGGTCAGCTGATCAAATGGGATTATGTTCTTCATCTTCTCCAGCTCTTTTTCATATTCTTCAATCCCGGCCTTTGAGAGAGACAAAAACTCAGCACAGCTTTTCACATCTTCTTTTTCCTCAGCATCCACCTGGACAGTGTATTTATCCTCTGGCACAGGAACCTTCAGGGCATTCAACTTCTTCTCAAAGTCATCTGCCAAGCCAGCCTTTGCCATATTGGCCTTGGAGTAAGCCCAGTCGATAGCAGGTGGTTTGTCAGGAAGAGTAGCTAACCTGGAGGTAAGCATCTCATCCCAGGATTTCAGGGAGTTGGCAATGGCCTTCTGGTTTGGGGGTATGATCTCCCCAAAAGCTACCCAGTCAATGGTTTTTAGAGCAAGTTTTCACCCAGCCATCTGGAGATCCTTCACCGACCCTGGTGGCCCACAGTCCACAGCAGCAAGGGCGGAAGAGTTTTTTTTAAGGTTAAAAAACAGTTCAAGAAAGGGTTTTAAGGTTGAAAAACAGTTCAAGAACTTAAAGTAGGATTAAAGGGCAACACGGGCAAGTCAGATTCCTTCCCATTCCTCAATTCTCAGAGGTAATCCCAAAACTCCTGGAATTAGAGCCCCAGCTGTACTCTGAGTAAAAAGAAAAACAAATAGGGTTGTCCAGCTGGCTCTGGTGATGAAGCGTGCTGACTCTTGATCTTGGGGTTGTGAGTTTGAGCCCCACGCTGGGTGTAGAGATTACTCAAAAATAAAATCTGAGCACCTGGGTGGCTCAGTCGGTAAAGCATCTAGATGCCTTCGGCTCAGGGCATGATCCCAGGGTCCTGGAATCGAGTCCCACATCCACTCCCTGCTCCCTGCTGGAGCTTGCTTCTACCTGCCATCCCTCCTGGTTGTGCTCTCTCTCCCTCTCTAATAAATAAATAAATAAATAAAATCTTTAAAATAAAATGAAATCTTAAATAAACAAATATAAATGGATTCAAGAAGTGCCCACCACCTAGACGGTAATGAACAGAATAATGGCTCCCAGGAGGGGGGTAGTGTGCAAAGCACCCCAGGAGCCCTTTGGGAAAGTTATGGGAGCGTTTTTTGGGCCACAAGAATGGCCCGAAGGGTGTCACTGGGGAGCCGTGCACGGGACAATGCCACTCAGCAGAGAACAGTCCCGGATTCCTTCTCATAATCCAGGTCCTGTGCGTCTTCATGTAGGAGGAGGAAAGCCCGTTAATCTGAACCTAGAACCCAGTTCCATTCTGCATGTCAGTGTAAAGTGTGTTAACACCGAATTGTCCACAATGTGGCTAGTGGGTCAGTTGGAAGATTGTACTGGGGACTTGTCAGGTTCTCCAATTCACAAAACCAGAAAACCTCTTCATCTAGCCAGGGCCAGTTGGGGGGTTCATGGAGCTTCGGGGATCCCAGGGAGAGGGAGGAGTATCCTGGGGCTACAGCAGATTCTCCGGGGGAGATTTTTAAAGACTGGGACTGTGAATCATCAGGTCTGCGGGTGTAACAAGTTCCCAAGGGGTTTTGAAAATTATGCCTCTCCTTTTGTCTCACCTTTATATTATAGTTAGGGTTCTCTTATTAACATTTTAAGAGTTATCTGTGGAGGTCGGTTTCACTGTCTAAGTATTTCGTTTCAAAATAGGAAAGGCGGCTTGAGAAATTATGTTGGCTCTGGTGGGGATGGAGTGGGAAGGGCTCCCCAGTGGGGAGACACCGGTGCTTCTCTCTCCATCAGAGGCGTTTGGGAGGTGGGTGACAGGGGGGTACCTGCCTGGCCAGTTTGCAGAAGTAGAAACTCTGAAACCTTGGGGTGTTGGGAGGTAGGCTGCGAGATTAATTCCAAGGGCATTGAAAGGTCACTAGCTTGGCTTCCTTGCCCCCACCTCTCCTGGCCAGAGGCCACTGGCTGTATTTTGATCCCAGGGAAAGAAACTTGACAGCGAATAGGTCCTTTGTATGGAGGGAAGGTTGGAGGGAGCGGGTCACTAGTCAAACCTTCACTCTCAGGGCCTGGGGAGGTATCTGGACTGAGGCCAGCTCCCAGGGGCTTGACTGGCAGTGAGGACAGCTCAGTGGGGCATAATCCGGCCCCTTTCTTAAGGTGATTCAGGCCTCCCTGGAATGCCCATCTTTCCCTAGGGCAGGGGAGAAGCAGGGTGTCATCGTAAAACCCCCCAGGCTCTCCACCCCACCCAGCTCCTGGGGGGGTAAACAACACCTCCAGTCATAAACAAAAGAGCCACAGAACCCACCAACCTTCTTAGCTCTGGAGAATTCCTCCCAACTGAAACCACACTTAGATAGAATGAAGTCCTTAAGAACAGTTGGACTGGAGCCAGCTTTCAAGGTTAAACACAGCGACCAAATAAGAGGCTTTAAGGAATCAAAATACCAGCCTACCTGGAGGGAGACACATCTAGCAGCCTTTGAAAAGAAATAGGGCCAGGCAACCAAGGGGCGTGTGTATGGGTGTGTGTGTGTGTGTGTGTGTGAGTTGTGGGGGAGGACCCAGAGGAGCCGGAGGGTGAGGGGGGGCTGCCTCTGCCCAAAGGAATCCACCCTTGTCTGCAGCCTGCGGGACTGTCTAGCTGGAATATTCCAAAATAACAGATCAAATGAACGTTCAAGTATGACAGGGTATTGTGGTTTTGCTAAAAAAGGGAGAGAGGGAGAGAGGGAGAGAGAACCTTATCTTTTAGGTATACACCCTGGAAGTATTTTTGGAGGAAATGATATAATGTCTGGGATTGTTTTAAAACAATCCAGTGGGAGGGGTGCCTGGGTGGCTCAGTTGGTTAAGGGTTTGCCTTCCACTCAGGTCAGGATCCCAGGGTCCTGGGATCGAGCCCTGCATCGGGCTCCCTGCTCAGTGCTCGCTCTCTTTCTCGCTCAAATAAATAAATAAATAAATAAAATGAATCTTTAAAAAAGGAAAAGAAAAGAATCCAGTGGGATCACCTGGCTGAGTCAAGTCGGTAGAGCATGTGACTCTTGATCTCCGGGTTGTGCATTTGAGCCTCACGTTGGATATAGAGATTACTGCAAAAAAAAAAAAAAAATCTGAAAAAAAAATACAGTGGGTTCTGGGTGGAAGTACAGATTTTTTTTTTTAAGATTTATTTATTTATTCATGAGAGACTCAAAGAGAGAGAGAGAGAGAGCAGAGACCTAGGCAGAGGGAGAAGCAGGCTCCCCACAGGGAGCCCGATGTGGGACTTGATTCAGGATCCTGAGACCGTGCCCTGAGCTGAAGGCAGATGCTCAACCACTGAGCCACCCAGGGGTCCGGGAAGTACAGATTTTTTTAAAAAGATCGATTGATCACAAATTGCACTAACCTCAGTCATGGGCGGGGGGAAGAAATTAAAACAAGTTACCACCAGTAAAGTGGCTAAAACAAATGAAAACAACAAAAAACTCAAAACAAAACCACTGTGGGAATGTGGCACGACTGCCTGGAGCCCTATGCAGGGCCTGCTGGAGATAGGATGCTCCCATGTGGGAATCTGGGTTTCTAGTACCTATGAGAACTGCACAGGTGCCAGCCACAGGAAGCCAAAAACCATAGGATTCCCCTCTTACGAGGTACCCAGTGCCTGGCAGAAAGGTGGGTGCAGGGGGTCAGGGGCTGGGGGGAATGGGGCGTTAGTGATGGGTACGGAGTTTCGGTCTTACAAGAGGGAAAGAGTTCTGGAGGTTGGTTATGCCACAGCATAAATGCCCCTGACCTCGAGAGCCCTCCTCCGAAAACGGAGTGAAGACGGCAAATTTGACATTTTACTGCGACTCAGAGCTTTTTACATTTAAAAATATTGAAATTCCATTTACAAAGGCGATGAAAACCTTGAAGTGGCTCCGAATAAATCCAACAAGAGATGCGCAATAACCTGATGAAAAGGGTTTATGAAACTTTATTAAAGGGCGTTGGGTAGAAGTTAATTATTGACTCACAGAAGAACAAAGATCTACACAAACCCAAAAGCACGTCCTCCGGGCACACATGCAGTTGCAGGCTGGTGAGCACAATCTGCCATTTATGTAGGACTTAAAAACACAGAAAATGATGCTATATGATAATTGTGGGACAGACATGTGCAGAAGGAGCCTGGGGGGGGCGGAGGGTGGAGAAGGGGGTGGAGATGCGCAGCCGGGCATTTGGGTTGTCAGAGCCGGGACTTGAAACCCGCCGGTCTTGGCTTCGGGAGCCCTCTAGGCCCTATGCCAAGTTCACGGATTCCTGGCACCTGCCTCCACTGGAGCCCAGAGCGCCAGCCTCTCGCTGCGCCTGACTCCTTCAGCCCGCCCCCGCCCGGACCAGGTGCCCCGCGCAGCAGGTGGGATGTTGGCTCAGGATGTTACCTTCATCCAAGGGTAATCCTGGCAGCCTTGACCTCAGCATCCATATGCCAGAGGTAAAATCCCCACAAGAAACCTACCTCTTCTCCAGGGCCGCGTCCACACCAACACCAGTTCCCTCCACCAGGTCTGCAGGCAGACGGACCCAGCACCCCCTCCTCCTGAGCCAGGCGAGTCATCTGTCTCCTGTCAGGAGCTCGGTTTCTTCCTGAATTAAATGTGGGGGCTGTCTTCTTTCCCCCAGTTGGACGATGATTTCCTGACATAACAGTCATCATGCTGCAGCGCCCTGCAGAATTAGTTAAAACGAACCATGACCCTGTAAGGAAATGCCACGGTTAGCTCACAAATCCCACAAGCGTTTATAGAGCGCTGACTGTTTGCCAGGCTGGGGGGCACAGGAGCAGATGCAACAGGCAAAGCGTGTACCCTCCTGGAGCTAAAAGCAAGTCAGTAAAGTTGTAAATAAATGAAGAACATAGGGGGGTGGTAAGTACTATGGGAAAGGGGGAAAAAAGCAGGGGAGGGAGGTGGAAAGTCAAGGGGATGAGGTTGCAGTTTCAGGCACAGCGATCAGGGCCCTCACTGAGAAGTTGACACTTGGAACTGAGATCTGAAGGGAAGAAGGGATTGAATGTTTATCAGCATCTGGGGGAAGGAGTACTCCTGGAAGGAAGGAGAACAGTAAGTGCAAAGGCCCTGTGGCGGAAGCAAGGAATAAGAAGGCCTACGTAGCTGGAGTCCAGGGAGCAAAGGGGAGAGTGGTTGAAAAGGCCCTCAGATTGGTGATGAGGGCAGGCTGTGGGGCCTTTCTCTTTCCCCTGAGTGAGATGGAACCACAGAGGGCTCTAAGCAGGGGAGATGTGACCTGACTGAGGTGTCCACAGGCACCCCCTCCTGCACGGGGGAACAAAGGCTAGAGGTAGCGTAGGAGGCAGGATGCTGCCATGATAAAGGTGTCGGGAGAGGAGGGCCGACTGGACTGGGGCACAGGCATGGGAGCAGGGAAAGGTGGATGCTTCTGGATAGATTTCTAAGGGGAACCGATGGGATTTGCCGGAGCACGGGCATGGGGTGCGAGAGCCACACCGAGGATATGTGGATCCCCAGGCATGCATCGTTTTGAAGAGTCCCTGTCTACAGAAATGACTGGAAACGTGTTAGTAAAATTCATGGACCCAAGTGAGGTAAGGTGAGTTACCATTCAAGAGTTAGAAAAATGGGGGGTCCCTGGGTGGTTCAGCGGTTGAGCACCCGCCTTCGGCCCAGGGTGTGATCCTGGAGACCCGGGATCGAGTCCCGCGTCGGGCTCCCTGCATGGAGCCTGTTTCTCCCTCTGCCTGTGTCTCTGCCTCTCTCTCTCTCTCTCTCTTTCATGAATAAATAAATAAAATCTTAAAAAAAAGATTTAGAAAAGTGGGTACCGAAGAAGTACTTCCGTGTTGGCTTGCTGTTCAACCCGTGTCCGTGAGATTCCCCCGGGTGTCCGAGTTCGTCCCTTGGTGCTCGTATCGCCAGATGTGTCATTTCTGGGTAACCTCATAGCCCTCATCACGCAAGAGAGGGAGCAATCTTCTGTGAGTCACCGTGCTTGTCCCTGCTAATCCCTGCTGCCAGTTATTGAGCCCCGGTTGCGTGGCTCAGGACGTTGCTTCACCCTTTGTGCCACCGGGAGCACCTGCTTCCTGCTTCCGTCTGCTCTCAAAGGTTTTACTGGGCTTCGTTGATGAAGACCACGGAGGCAACGCTGACGCGGCCAATCAACGCAGGGGAACGTGACTGAGAATTTTTCTGGTCCTGTTAAGTGGTCCTGTTTGGAACTAGGTTCCTGTTGGAACATAGTGTAAACCTAGGACACACCTCCCACCCGGTCTTTCTCACGCTCTTCAGGCCACAATCCTTGGCATTCCTGGAGTTGATCAGCCTGTGCCTTCCACAGACCACGCCCAATGAGGATAGGCCAAACACAGAGAGTGGTCTCACGTCCACCCCACGCAGCTTGACACGGCCCTGGGGGCACATCTCATTGCCCAGCTTCTGGAAGGGCCCAGAACATGGGGGACTCAGGGTCTGGATAGTCCTGGGAGGAAGAAGGTCTTCCCGCCTGCTGATTATGGAGAAGACACTGGCCTGGCCTTGGAGGGCCTGGTGTCTTTTTGGGGGGACTGCAGGAGTTACAGGTCATGAATAGTAGCTTCTGTGGTAGAAATAAAAAAAAAGATCTTCACATGGGCAGCTCCTGTGGCTCAGCGGTTTAGCACCGCCTACAGCCTGGGGTGTGATCCTGGAGACCCGGGATCGAGTCCCACGTCGGGCTCCCTGCATGGAGCCTGCTTCTCCCTCTGCCTGTGTCTCTGCCTCTCTCTCTCTCTCTCTCTCATGAATAAATAAATAAAATCTTAAAAAAAAGAAATAAAATCTTAAAAAATAATAAATGAAAGCATCATCAACCCCCTGCCGTAGTAAAGGGGGCAGTGGTAGTACACAGCATGTAGAAGAAGCCAAATGGTTGTTTAAATCATCACACGTGGTCACCTGTTATTTGCAGGCTCAGCTCCATTCCACACTTATCTTCTTATTGACCAAGGATGGTGGCCATCATCGACCTGCTTCCTTGTTCTTATTCCTGTTGTCTCCCTGAAACTCCCCTGAAGTGCGATGGGCCTCTAAAGTATCTAACTAACATTCTTAGTCTCCCATGGGCTAGATGGTGTAAGCCCACCACACATCCACCTCAGCAGGCGTCCAGTGCAACAGACTGTTATGGGCGAAAGCCTGCGGTGATGTCAGATGTTGTTCCTGGGTCTACGTGTGGTGGGCACTGTGGCGACCTCCCCATTCCCATCAGTTCTTGTCTGCTGAGGAGACTCCACAGTGGTGGGAGCCTGGCTCAGTCTGAGGGGCTGGTCCTGATGAGTCTAATTGGTGAACCCTATCACCCTTGGCAATAATTGATTCAGGAATAGGCACTTGACTCAGTGCCAGAGGGATGCAAAGGGGTGTTTGCTAGGGGGTTTCCAGAAAAAATGTTGTAGAAAATAGGATCATAAATCTAAGAAGAGTCTGTGGTTTACTAGAACAACCTGGAAGAAGAACTGAGGGAAGACGCCTATAAGTTGGA
The DNA here is from genome assembly GCF_048164855.1 of Canis lupus baileyi. Classification (NCBI taxonomy): domain Eukaryota; kingdom Metazoa; phylum Chordata; class Mammalia; order Carnivora; family Canidae; genus Canis; species Canis lupus. The sequence continues at coordinate 114,604,567 of NC_132838.1, read as the reverse complement.
TGACTACCACATTCCCCTTCCTTGAGAGGTGTGGATTGACAGCTGCAAAAGAAGGAAGTAAAAGATAAGGATTTCCTTTAGGACCATAGGTTATGGGGCAAGCAGCTTGTGGTGAAATCTTACAACGTTGGGAAACAGTGTGGGCTATTGACTCGGCAATCGAGCCATAGATAAGATGCCATTTTGCAAAGCCATCAACAAAGGTACTCATGACACAATCTTGAGGGGACCACAGTATTGGTCTACGTAAAAACAAAACAAAACAAAACCAGAAATCCATCATGTGGATTGAAGTTGTAAGTTTTTCTCTCAATGGCAGACTCACAGATCTGTCTACCAAGGCAGCCGATCTCTTCCTTGACCTCTCTTTGGAGGGGCACCCAAATATGCCACTTTGAAATCCATATGCCTCTTTGGCATGTAGATTATTTTGAGCTAAAGGCCATTGAGAAGCAGAAGATGTAAGAAAAGCTCTAAAGACAGGGCATAAGATTTCCTTTTACAAAGGAAATGTATATTTATAAAGGAAATTTCCACCTGCAGAGAGGTCTCCCACTCCATACCAGGAACAGGAGGACTCTTGACAATTGTCATCAGTGAAGAAGGCAGGATTCAATCAGCAAAACAAACCTTACTAAAGAACTCCTATTTGTGATATTTTCCCTGGTCACCTTCCCTTAATTTGCCTCCCCCTCCCAAAAGCCTCAAACTGCTTTATCTTTATTTTAGCCTCAAATGATAAATAAACCCAAGTGCTAGCTGCTCCTTTGGCTCGCTCACTGCCAGGTGCTCCCACGTATAATGTGATTTGCATGTCGCTAAACTTCCATTCATTTTTTTTCTTGTTACTCTGTCTTTGGCCAGATTAATTTACAGGGTTCAGCTGGATAACCTAAGATGGTGCTTAAAAGGAACAACAGGCTCCAAATGGAGTCACTTGTGCTAAACTCATGTCACCTAACCTAACTGCGGTTTCAAACTTCCCCAGGAATGTAATCTTTAACCAGTCAGCCTGGAATGTCCTGGTTGGCACTAGGGAGATAATCCCCCTGAGAGCCCCTTTCATCCCCCAAAGGAAGGTGACTTGCCCAGAACAAAGCTCCCTCCCGCCCCCCTTTTTTTGAAGATTTTATTTATTCATGAGAGACACACAGAGAGAGGCAGAGACATAGGCAGAGGGAGAAGCAGGCTCCATGCTGGGAGCCTGATGCAGGGCTTGATCCCAGGACTCGGGATCATGTCCTGAGCCGAAGGCAGATGTTCCACCACCGAGCCTCCCAGGTGCCCCAGCAAACCTGTTTTTAAAGTTTATGTCACTTTCTGTCTGCCTTTAAAAACCTTTCCTTTTCTGCAGCCCTTTGGAGCTCTTTTCTCTTTGCTAGATGAGGTGTTGCCCGCTTTATGAACTACTGAATAAAGCCAATTAGATATTTAATTTGACGCAGCTGAATTTTGTCTTTTAACATATCTGGTGGTAGTGGTGGGATCTAAAGTGAACTTCTTCTGATGGCATTTGGGGACAAGAAACACTGGCACGGTACCCTGTGAAGACTTTGAGTTTTCCTTGCAAATCATTGTTCTGTAGGTAAATTCCTCTTGATTCTGAGTGAAACGGTGCCCCATAGGGTTAATGAGATTGAAACTAGCAGAAACTTTAAAGCTTGTTTTTCAGAGAACCGATTCCCCGCTAATTGGCTAAGGTGTCTTTTCCGGAGCCCACTAACAAGTCCACTTGCTGTCTCTGCAGAAACCTGGACTCACGGTCAACTGAGAGGGTTCCAGCCTGTGCACAAGCAAGGTTCTGCATTCCTTCCCCAAGATAACAAGATAACGAGCCCAAGATCCCATCCAGTTTGCACCGGCTCTCCCGGCATTGCCTGTAGGCCCTTCTCCTCGTCCTAAGATAACCTCCTGACGTCAGGGGCTGAAGTTTGCTCTGATGGTAAGTCTCCACCTCGAAGTGAACATGGGACGTACGGTACAGATATGTTTGCTCCACGCGCCTGCTCCAGCTTTCCTCATGAGTAGTCATAATTTCCCCAACCCTTTTCACCAATATGTTTGTAATCTCAACCCCTATGGTTATTAAAAAAAAAATCTTGTTCTCTCTCTTTTAAAAAAAATTTGTGTATTTATGTATGTATGTATGTATTTGAGAGAAAGAGAGAGAGAAAAAATGCAAAGTGGAGGAGGGGCAGAGGGAGAGAGAAAGAGAAGCAGACTCCCCGCTGAGCAGGGATCCTGATCCCAGGACCCTGAGATCATGACCTGAGCCGAAGGCAGATGCTTAACAGACTCAGCCACCCAGGTGACCCTATAAAAAACTCGTTCTCTCCCCCTTTCGGGAAGGGGATTTGAGACTTGCCCTCCCATCACCTCGTCTCTTGGTTTGGCTGCATCTCCAGTTCCTCGCTGCATCCTGGATGTCTCAGTGACTGGCTTTGCTGTGCTTGGGCAGACGGACTTGGGTCTGGTTATGTGAGCTCCACTCTCCTTGTGTCAACCTCCCAATCTAACTGGCTTCCCAGTACAGGACAGGTCGGCTTGCGCTGGCAGAGAGCTCTGCTAGAGCCCAAACCCTTTCCCTTTATTTCAGACCACAATTCTCTATTAATTAGCGATCCTGTCCCAAGATCCACATGGCAGCGGTTGGTGGCAGCTCTGTTATCCATTCCCTGGGGTTTGCGGGTTCAGCCTTTGCCTAGTTCAAGATCCCTTGAACTGCTTAGCGATGCACACAGGCCCTCGTTTGCCAGGACGTAGTAGCACCCCTCGGTTATTACAGGTATATTAAGGTGTGTGTTGTTTGGCTTGTTTTGTGTAAATAAAGGCTAATCGCTAACATGAACCTCAGAAGTCAAAAAGGCACAACAATTGGGCATGGGTCAAGCACTTAAGAGATGTTAGAGCACTCACCACCCAAGACTCTTGTGCTAGGGTAAATGGTCACAGAAGGGGTGAGAACAACACTTGGTCCCCTGCCGGCCTTAAGGAACTTCTGTGCCACCAGGTACACCATAAAACATCACACTCCTCAACCTGGTGGCACATTCCTTTTAGGTACTAGCTTGGCTCTAAGAAACCCTAAGATTGGGACTCCTGGGTGGCTCAGTGGTTGAGCATCTGCCTTTGGCTCAGGACGTGATCCCGGGGTCCTGGGATCGGGCTTCCCATGGGGAGCCTGCTTCTCCTTCCACCTGTGTCCCTGCCTCTCTCTGTGTCTCTCATGAATAAATAAATAAAGTCTTAAAAAAAAAAAAAAGGAAACTCTAAGGTTTAGCTGAAACAAATATAGTAATCAACATGGGATCCTTAAACTCTAAAGAGTTAAGTATACCACCTTGTGGCCCACCTGCTTATTTTATGTCTAAGAACTGTGGTCTCAGAAGCTATAAATATCTACAAAAATGGCACAATCCTACTAAGCTTGTTTTGTGTCCTGAGAACTTGGCTTGGTGACTTAGGGGCCCCAAAATAAGGTGCAACGGAAATGTGGGTTACACCTCACTTGTGGCTGGGGTCCTCCCAACCTGCTGCCAGGCCCTCCCAGGAATTACAACCTAGGATGACAGTGGCCATTAGCAAGTGCTGTGGCCCATGTTTATTTATTTATTTAGTAAAGATTTTATTTATTTATTCATGAGAGACACAAAAAGAGAGAGAGGCAGAGGGAGAAGCAGGCTCCAATGCAGGGAGCCTGATGTGGGACTTGATCCTGGGACTCCAGGATCACGCCCTGGGCCGGAGGCAGGCTCTAAACCACTGAGCCACCCAGGGATCCCCTCTTCTTTTCCTTTGTGAGTCTCCCAGACGTTCGTCTCTATCTGTTCTCTGTCTATCCTCGATAAACTCTGCTCTCAGGTCCTGCTAGCTTGCATTTAATTTCCCACCTGCATGAAGCCAAGGACCCTCCGGGCTGGGCCGGTGGGACCCCACCTGGGGCCTCTGGCTGGCCCTGCCTGCATCGAAAGGAGGGGCCCTCCCAAAGATGACAGGACTCCGAGGAATTTTTCTGATAAGCTGCTATGTTGTTCTCTTATTAAACAGCCAAAGGAAGACTGAAATTACAATGAAAAACCTTGCCAAATGCTGGTAACTAGCAGAGCTGCAGATGGGATCCTGGAAAGTCTGGCAAAAGCCAGTGAAGGGTGAGAATCGGTGCCAGAGTCAGCCCTCCTGGATCTCTGTCTACAGTACGAGGGAGACAGAGGAAAAGAAAATCTCTTCTGCACCCGCTTTGGGAACGCCTCCAGAGCCCAAGGAGTTGTTATATACTGCCAGAAATATTTACAGTTTGACCTAGCTAAGAACTATAAAGTAGCTCTGTTGTCAGAAATGGCCCAAACTTGTGGGGCCTGATGATATATTTTTGAAGGCCTTTCCCTCCAAGCTAAAATAAAATTCTGTACCCAGAAGGAAAGTAAAACCTTGTTTTGTTTTGAAGATTTTATTTATTTATTCATGAGAGACACACAGAGAGAGGCAGAGACACAGGCAGAGGGAGAAGTGGGCTCCGGGACTCGATCCCAGGACCCCGGGATCATGCCCTGAGTCAAAGGCAGATGCTCAGCCACCGGGCCACCCAGGCACCCCGAAAATAAAAATCTTCTAAAGAAGCCCTTGTATAAAGACAACCTATGGCATCACCTTACATTGCAAATCCAACTTGTTGAGTAACGGAGAGCAGCTGTCCTGAGCTTACAAATCTCTGTAAAACTAGAAATTCGGTTCTAGAGGAAGTTCAGAGTTCAGTTGTTCCTTTTTTTAAAAAAAATTCTAATTCCAAAACCTCCCCTATTTATCTTAAAAGGCTTGTAACTTGCACTCTTCCCTGTGCCTTTGAGATATAAATGTCAAAGTGGGACTTCAGGGAAATAATCATGATCAGAAGGAAAGCAAAAGGCAGAAGGTCATTTGGAACCTTCGCTTATGGGAAATCTTCAGTGTGTGGAAGCTCTAAGGTCTCTCTCCGTTTGCGTTTGTGTATTTGTGTCTATATACACATATGTGAAAAAAAGTATATATACACATATGTGTGTGTTGTGGCTGTGTGGTACCTTCCACCTCCGGGTGGTATTGTCAAGGTTAATTCGTAAAAGACCTCTATTTAACTGGCTTGAAGAAAATCAAATATGTGACTTAAGGATTCATAAAAATTCTGAAAAATACAGTAGAAGCTGAGCCAACTACTTTTCAGGTCCATTGATCTGGGATAGCCTTCGTCAAATAAAATCTAGTTAAAGTTTGGTTTCATTAGAATGGTCATATTAGGGTGCCTGGGTGACTCAGTCAAGCATCTGTCACGATCCCAGGGTGCAGGATCGCGTCCCGAATTGGGCTCCTTGCTCTGCCTAGACGCTGCTTCTCCCTCTCTCTCTACCTGCCACTCCCCCTGCTTGTCCTCTCTCTCTCTCTCTCACTCTCTTTCTGTGTCAATTAAATAAATAAAATCTTTTAAAAAATAAATAAAATAAAATGGACATTTTAATTGTCTTCAGAATTACCAGCATTAGATATGGCATCTAACGCCTCATAAAGCTTGTTTTTAGGTTTTCAGTAATCTCTACACCCAGCGTGGGGTTTCACTCTAGAGCCTGAGATCAAGTGTCTCATGCTCCTCTGACTGAGCCAGCCAGGTGCCCCTCTCAAAGTTTTTGTGGGTGGTCTAAACATAATTGTAGTGTCTCTCCTGATCAGATGGGAGCCCCCAAAATGTGGGTTGTCCCAATCAGGTGTAGAGGGGGTCGGTGGTGTGGACAGCAGAACAAAGGAGATAGAGGTTTACTGAATACACCATAAAGGGGTGGCGAGCAGGACAGCAGGGGACAGACCACCCTCAAGGAGGCAGCAGGTGGGGGCTGTATTTAAAGCCAGAAGGTGAAGAGGAATGGGGACCCATGGAATTTCCCCTTCTTGGGTATCTGTGCCTGGTTGTACACAGCTCATTGGTCAGTTAGGGCCTGTGGATATTTTGAGGTGGGCCGCCTGCTGGGCCTGTCTGTATTGAGCCAGGGGGTCGCTGTGGGCCCTTTGGCCTGCATCCAGTTTCCATTGCTCACGCCTGTTGTTTCAAGGCAGCTTCTACAATAATTGTTAAGAACAAGGAAATTAAACAGATGTAAGTAGAATAAAGTTTTTAGGGAAACTGTCTTCAACAGTTTTCCTGACCCTTTTTGGTAATCTGAAGCTTAACATTCTGCTAAGTGATGAGTTAAGTTAAACTCATTGAGTATCTAGATCAATTCAATTCATGAATCATTGAATAGAGCCAATTAAGCCTTCAAATTTACTCAGTTGAATTTTTTTTTTTTTTTTTAAGATTCTATCCATCCATTCATGAGAGACACACAGAGAGAGGCAGAGACACAGGCAGAGGGAGAAGCAGGCTCCCTGCCGGGAACCCAATGCAGGACTCGATCCCAGGACCCCGGGGCCACCACCTGAGCCAAAGGCAGACGCTCAATCACTGAACCACCCAGGTGCCCCTGAATTTTGTTTCTTGACAATGGGTAGAGGAAAAGATTTTTTTCCTTTCCCTGTACTTCGCCAGGTTACTGGGCAAGGAGGATGATTTCCATTCCACTCCCCAGGAGGGAGAGGCGGAGGAAGAAGAGCTCAGGCTTGTCTGGTCCCTTCGTGAGCCCTCCAGAATGAGGGGAAATGGTTCCTTGGAGCCCATCCATGTGCCTCTAATCCTGCCAGAGAGAAGCTTACATTTCAGAGAAGAGGTTCAACCCTGGAGTGTTGGGAAGCCCGCTGTGACCACCTGCCGAAGCCTCACCATCGGCCGACCTCCCGGTCTCTGCCTGTGTCTGCTTCTCAGATAGCTCCGACCTCGGCCAAGGGGGGCAGGGGGGGCCAGTAGATTAGATCTGCTACTCTGTAGCCAGACTGCCTTGGGTTCAAGGTCAGCCTTGCCCTGTGACTAGTGGAATGGCCAACTACTCATGCAACCTCAGTTTCCCTTCATGTGAAATGGGGGTGTGATGAGCATTTCATTGATCTAAGGGATTGGGCTGGGTGTTAAAATGGATGGGGTGTCATGGTTAAATCAGCTGTGTTTTTTTCTGAGATGCCTCTCACAAACAGGGCATCTTAGAGTTGATGAAGCAGCGCATAGAAAGGCTCAGAAGAGTGTCTGTAGCCCAGAAAGTGCCAGGCAAGTGTTAATTGGCATTGTTACTAGTAGCTGCTCCTGAGGGCATCCCTCTCACTCTCCAGGGAGGGTCTCTAGGGAAGACACAGGTTCTCTCTCTGTCTCGAAGCCCGCCTCTGTCTGCCTGCCCCTCTCCCTTCCTCCTGCCAGACTCAGACAAGGAGGCGTGTTGCGCTGGTGTAGGCAGCCTTCCGGCGACGTGAGGCTGAAGCTGAAACCGAGAGACCGCAGAGCAGGGAAAGGAAAACCTGTGATACCAACACGTCTCCGAGCATCAGACAGACCAACAAATCTCAGTATGTTTCCTGTTAACTTGCAACCCAGAGCATCCTTATTTGGAGTTTGTGTTTGTGCGTGAGTGTGCGCATGTGCATGTGTAAATGTTCTCCCAAAAATACTGGTGAGTTTCTGAGAGCTCTGATCACGGCCTGTTTTAACTAGTGCTTTTTTGGCCTCTTGCCTATTCCTGAGCCCCTGGGTGGGTATTCTCTGCGACAGCTCTCTTTCCCCACCTCGTGCTGCAGACCTCTGGGGAGCCCAGGCCCCGGTCCTCTGATTGATGGGTGACTCCGAGATGTTGCTGTCCAAAGATGTCCAAAGGCACCCCCAACTCCCCAACACTATGACACGACATCAAACGCTTGTGTCTCCAACCCTCGGGGGCTTGGGCCTTGCTGCATCCTTTCAGGTACCCGCCCAATCATCCCTGTCCTTTCTACATCTCTGGGCCAGTTTTCCACCCTTGACCAACCAATCTCAAAGTCATGACTTATTTCTTCCCAGGACATCATATCCCAAGAAGGAGAGCACGCTACAGAGATTTTTAAGTCGCACCAACACGAACCTTTTTATGTAAAGAGCCACGTGTTTTCCTTGAAAGAATGGTAAAGGGCACCTGGGGGGCTCAGTCGTTAAACCTCAGACTCTTGATCTCAGCTCAGGTCTTGATCTCAGGATTGTGAGTTCAAACCCTGCGTTGGGCTCCATGCTGGGTGTGGAGCCTGGAAAGAAAGAAAGAAAGAAAGAGAGAGAGAAAGAAAGAGAAAGAAAGAGAGAAAGTTAAAATGACTTTGGTTTTCCCTTTAGAGTAGGGATACAAAGTTACCTCTTAAACAAAATTAAGTCTAAATTGATCTAAAGAAAAATATTTGATAAATAATGGTTACAGTAGACCCTCAACATGGCTAAAATACTCAAGTGGTACATGGGCAGGTGAGGTTTGGGAAACACGGCCTCAGAGAAACTAGCTTTTTCCAGGTGATAGACCCAGATTGTATGGTTTGGGCATGAGAGTCACCTTTCATTTCTCTTGGGTCTTCTCTTTATATGCATGGGTGCCCAGCACCCAGATGGCCAAAGTGAGGGTTGGTGGTTGTCACCAAGCGGCTGTACCTTTGTTAGAAGACCAGAGAGATTCTATCTCTGATAATTTAAAGCTGAAACTTCTAGGAGACTTCTGCTGAAATAGCACCTGTAGGTAATGCCCACATCCATGTTTCTTGATGCCCATGGAGGGTTGCGGGCGGGAGCTAAGGAGTATTGGATTAAGCTGCAGAATGGGAAAGATGTGGGCTCATTTCCAGACCTTACCACTTCCTAAATATGTGATAGCGACAAACTACCCAATCTCCCTGACCTCAGTTTCCTCATCTGTAAAATAGAAATGACTAATAGTGAAAACTACTTTCTATTCTGTGGGAACTAGGAGGCACCTGGGTGGCTCTGTCGGTTGAGCAGCGGATCTCTGGTTTCGGTTCAGGTCATGATCTCAGGGTCATGGGCTCCATGAGTCTGCCTGAGATTCCCTCCCTCTCCCTCTGCCCCTCCCCCTGCTCACGCACATGCTCTCTTTCTTAAATAAATAAATAAAATCTTAAAAAAAAAAGAAGATGCTTTGAGTGCTTGAAGCTAATTAGCTACAGATGGAACAACAAATTTAATGACCCCCTGAGGAAAGAATCAGACAAATTGGAATGTGGGACCTTATAAAGAACAGCTATTCTGGACTTGAAAAAGCCAGTATCATAGAAATAAAAGTATGGACATATGGGAGACTATTCCAAACTAAAAGGGACTAAAGGCATGTGACAATCAAATGGCTCCCAAGAATTTTTTTTTCAAATTTTTATTTATTTTTTATTCATGAGAGACACACAGAGAGAGGAAGAGACACAGGCAGAGGGAGAAGCAGGCTCCTCACAGGAAGCCTGATGTGGGACTTGATCCTGGACCACAGGATCACGCCCTGAGCCAAAGGCAGATGTTCAACCACTGAGCCACCCAGGCGCCCCAAGAATGACCTGATTCTTATCTGATATGTACCTGAGTATTTAGGATGAATGGTCATCATGTCTACAGCTTACTCCCAAACGATTCAGAAAAAAATAAGGACAAGGCAAACATAGCAAATCATTTACAGTTATTAAATCTGGACAGAGGTAATAGGTGGGGTTTATTATACTACTCTAACCACTTTTCTGTAGGTTTGAAACTTTTTAGTAAAAAAGAGGTTTTGGCAAACACAACACTCACAATGACAGAGGATTCCACTGACCAAAGGCAGGGCTGGAGCCCCCCAGGGGGGTTCGGGAGACATAGAGGTTCCACTCGATGCTCAAAGTTACTGAAGATGGAGATAGAGTGTCCCTGAGCCCGTGGACGTGTCGCTCACCCCACAACCAAGCCCTTCTTCCTGGCTTAGAGGGCCCCAGTTTTATTCAGGTACAAGATCTGTGGGAAGAATGATGGGAGCACTTTGGGGGAGTTTATCCTGCTCAAAAGAACCTGTGAGACTACCTACACCTCCTAGAGTTGGGAGGTCTGTGATTGAGAGAGGGCGTGATGAGGGGGATTCAGCATAATGCACTGGTCTATTTCTTGCCCTGGTCGCTGGTTATGTGAGTGTTTGCACTATGATAATTAATTTATGCCGTATGTTTATATAATTTTTGGGGTGTATATAACTGTGTGTGTGTGTGTATAAATGTTTTCTTTCTTCTTTGTGGCAGAAGTTGAGTGAAGATATAATCATGCAAGAAGCACTGGAGGCCGTCTTAGGACAATGCAGTGACAAGTCCCAAGATGGCTGCCAACATGTTGAAGATGATGGAGGAGAAAAGTGGACAGAGACGTCCCTTGCTGCCATCACTGAGCCACTACACTAACCCAGGTGTTATATGTCTCCTGGTTATGAGGAGGAATGAATGTCCTTATCTCCAAAGCCTCTTGGGATTGGGTTTCCTTTGACTATATCCCAAAGCACGTTGGGTATTGTGTTGGAGTCTCCAAGACCACCCTTGGATTTAGTAATTCACTAGAAGCACTCACTAGACCCAGAAGGTGTAATGCTCCCAGCTATGGTTTTATTACAGTGAAAGGGAAAGTGTTCATGGGGAGAAAACACAGAGGAAACCAGGCGCGAGCTTACAAAAGTCCCCTCCCAGGGGAGCTACACAGGACGCACTTAGCATTGTCCTCCAGCAATGATGGGTGACAACATGTGCAAAGTGTTGTCCACTAAGGATGCTTACTTGTGCCGAGGAGTCCAGGGTTTTTTTGTCATTTTTTTTTGAGTCCACAGTTTTTATTGGGGGTCAGCTATGGGGGCACACGGTCTTTGAAGACTGACCGAGTCCTGAGGCTCCAGAGGGAAGGACGTGTTCAACTGCAAATTACACTGTCCACACAAACTATCCAGACAAACAGGTACAGTGTGGTTTAAGACCTCAAGTGTGCAAAACACTCTTATTAGAACATTCAAAGAGCTCGATTGTCAGGTGTCCGCCAAGGGCCAATCACAAAAATAGGAGCTTCTTGGGAGTGCACCTCGGCCTGCGGCATTAACTGTTTTCTGCATAAGTATAATCATCATCCTCATTCTTTTGAGTAAATGGAGGTCCAGAGGGGTTAAGAAATGTGCTCAAAGCCACCCTAACAAATACCGGAGCTCTTAAGTGTTTGGCATGATGGCTTCAAGGGTCCCCTTTCAAGTTGGCTGTGCTTCTGGGGCCCACTCTCCAGACCAAAGGAAACATGAACGTGGGCTGGATTTGACCCAAAGCCTGCATCCTTGGGATGCCTGGAGATGCCACTGAAATACTTACAAAGGAGTAAAAGGGGGTGAATCCTCAAAGGTAAAGGAAAGGAAGTTAGAGGAAGTTAGAGGAGTTAGAGGAAGATCCCTACACAAAGGGGTAGAAATGTCAATGCATTTCCCAAAGAAGTTGGAACTCAACTTGTTTCAGGAGCAGTTGATTCTGGGACAGGAAGAGGGGCCCAGAAACTGCAGGAGGCACCCACACGGGAGGGCCCAGGGGGGCCTGGGGATAAGTGGAAGGGGAGCCAGAATCTGCTTAATTGGGAGGAGCTATTTTGTCAAGCAATACTTTTGGAATTGTAGTTATTTTCTCTTTCTTTCTTTCTTTCTTTCTTTCTTTCTTTCTTTCTTTCTTTCTTTCTTTCTTTTTTGGAGGCTCCACACCCAACATGGGGCTTGAACTCACGAACCTGAGATCAAGAGTCACATGCTCTTTCGACTGAGCCAACCAGGTGGCCCCTGGGATTGTGGTTGAGAATCATTTCTGGAGTGGCTACCTCTCCCCAAGGGGGTGTTTGGGAAACTGGGGGAAGGTTTTTGTCGCAAGGGTTAGGGGAGCCACCGGTACTTCCTGGACAGGGGACCAGGGCACCAGGATGCCAGATGTCCCATGAGGCTTCCCACAGTGCCCCAGATGGAAAGTCCAACACCACATCCCGTGAGGTGCTGGTGGGGGTAAACAACCTGTTTATAATTACCCAAGTCCAGCACTGAGCTCCACTTACTCATAAACAAAGTTATAAATTTTCCGAGACTGCAAATACCGGTTGTAACAAGGGAAGTTTTTTCATTGTTCACCATTGGGTTCTTTGTATCGCCAGTACAATGTGCTGTGTCTGTCTTGTTTGTGGTAGTCCAGAGAGCATTCAGGAAGATTCTGCCCCTAGCACACACCCCCAACCCCATCATTATGTCTTGCAGCTTAATCAGGCCCGAGTCTTTCATTATTGTATTACAAATTACTTTCCTCTTATTCTTTCTTTATATTACAATGAGGGCATTATCTTGATTTGAAAAAATGTGTTTGTATGTGGGTAGGTTATATTATCCATAAATTTTATTTCAGGGTAGTAAAAGGAACATTTAAAAATATTATAACATTAGTTTATGGTGATAAAAATCAGAACAGCAGTTACCCTGGGGAGTGGGTGGTGGGTGGTGAGAGGTTTGACTGTGAAGAGGCACAAAGGAACTTTCTGGAACGATGAAAATGTTCTTTACCTTGATTGCGGTGGTAAACAATTGCCCAAAATCATCAAACTGCACACACAAAGTGGGCTTGTTGCAGTGTAATTGTAATGTAAATTATACCTCCCTGAAGTTGAATAAAACATACATTTTTAAATATCTGTGCAGAAAAATTTTTAAATATATATTTGTTACAGAAAGGAGGCATTGGATCTGCTAAGGCCTTGAAATGAAAGATTAAGTGGATTTGCATGGGAATCCGAAAACAAAAACGAAACCGTAGCAAACAGACCATTGGAGCCGATGCTACTTTGCAAATCTTGCACAAGTTATACAAAACTTTCAACTAAATAATAAATATGCATGAGACGCGGTGGCTCAGTGGTTGGGCGTCTGCCTTCAGCTCAGGGCATGATCCCTGGTCCAGGATTGAGTCCTGCATTGGGCTCCCTGAGGGGAGCCTGCTTCTCCCTCTGCCTCTCTCTGTGTGTCTCTCATGAATAAATAAAATAAAATAAAATAAAATAAAATAAAATAAAATAAAATAAAATAAAATAAAAATAACATAACATAACATAACATAAAATAAAATAAAATAAATAATAAATGTGCAGATGTGTGTGCATGCTGGGTTATGATGTGGATACATTTCTGATTCTGCACTGTAGTCGAAAAATTTCAAAAACCACACTCTAAAATAGGAATTGCCAGATGTTCGGGGAGCCTGGGTGGCTCAGTCGGTTAGGCATCTGCCTACAGCTCAGGTCATGATCTCAGGGTCCTGAGATCGAGCCCTGAGCTGCTCCCTGCTCAGTTCCCTCCCTCTTCCTTTGCCCGCAGCTCCTCCTACTCACTGTCTCTCTCTCTCTGTCATCAAATAAATTAAAAAAAAAAAAAAGGAACTGCGAGACTTTCAAAGTGATCATTCAAGTTTCGCCACAATCCGGACTCAAGGTAAAGTTTTCGCTGACAGTGGTGGAAGTCTCCTCTCATCGTTTCCTTGATAATTTTTGATTCTTTTACAGCAACCTCATCAGATGTGATTAGATCACCCTGGCTTTACCTGAGAAGCTTGCCAGTCAGGAGCTTGTGTTTGCAAGAAGATTGGATGTAGTAGCATTTCTTCTAGAAACGGAAATCACAGGGAAGGGAGAGAGAGGGGGGTGGGGTAAGAAATCCAAATCTTTGAGATTTGGAAATCTCAAAATCCACATTAAGAAATCCAAAATCCAAATTAATATCTAAATTTGATCAATCTAGAATTAACGCTCACAAAATGAGAAAGGTGTAAATTGTATCACCCACAAAGAGCTGATTTTTCTGCTACGTATATAGATTTCCCACAAATCAGTAAGAAATGGAACAATCCCGTAGGGAAAAAAGGTACACAGAGCCTATGAACAGATAGTTCCTAGAAAAAGAAACTGAAATAGCTCTTAAATATATAAGAAGGTGTAAAATGTGATTTGAAGTAAAATAAATGCACGGTAAAATAACCCTGAGGGGCGCCTGGCTGGCTCAGTCAGAAGGGCATGTGGCTCTTGATATTGAGGTTGTGAGTTCGAGCCCCACATTGAGTGTAGAAATTGCTTAAATAAACAAACTTAAAAATAGTAACAGGGGCACCTGGATGGCTCAGTGGTTGAGCGTCTGCCTTCTGCTCAGGGCATGATCCCCAGGTCCCAGGATTGAGTCCTGCATCTGGTTCTCCGCAGAGAACCTGCTTCTCCCTCTGCCTATGTCTCTCCCCCCTCTCTCTCATGAATAAATAAATAAAATCTTAAAAAAAAAAGTAACAGTGAGATACCATTTTTTTTAAAGCAGGCTCCCTGCTGGCACAAGACTTGAACTCATGACCCTGAGATCAAGACCTGAACTCAGATCAAAACTGTATTGCCTAACTGACTGAGCCACACAGGAGCCCCACCATTTTTTTAATAAAGCAAGTTGGTAAAGCACAAAAAGACTGGCAATGCCTTGTATTGGGCAAGACCCCCAGGGAAAGGTCACACATTGCTGGTGGGAGTGTCAACTCGTACAACCTCTATGGCGGACAGTTTGTGACATTTGTCAGATTTAGAAATGCACCTACTCTCTAACCCAGAAATTTGTGTGTGGGGGAACAGCACAGGCACAGAGTACAAAAAGATGTATATACAAGGTTCTTCATGGCAGTACTGCTTGAAATAGCCGAAGATAGGGGACAATCTAAATATCCCTCAGAGGGGATTGTTGAACTAAGTCATGGTCCTCCCAACATAGCATAATGTGCGGCCGTGACAAAAGGATCCTTCAATCATAGTCACCAGTGACCTCCACATTGCTACATTCAAAGTTTAATTACTTCAATATCCTTGGTCCACCGGGAGTATTTAACTTGGCTAAGGGTTCCATCCTTCCTTTGTCCTCTGGCTTCCAGAACACCATGTCTGTTGACTATTCCTTCTCAGTCTTTCAAGGCTGGGTCCTTAGTCCTTATCTCTTCCCATTGGTGTTCCTAGCCAGTTTTAAATGCCATTAATATGCTGTTGGTTCCCAAATGTCTCTCTCTGGCCCAATCTCGTCTTGAACTCTAGACCCCTTATCCAACTGCCTGTTTGACACCTCCATTTTGATGACTAAGGGTTATCTCCATATGAACACACAGAAAACCAAATTCCTGATTTCCTGGTCTGTATCTTCTCTGTCTTCCCTATCTCATCAAAAGGCAACTCATCCTTGCAGTTGCTCAAGGCAAAGTCTTGGAGTTGTCCTTGATTCTTCTGTTTCTCTCTCATCCTCTTTCCCACGTGACGTCAATTTCTGTTAGTTCTACCTTCAAAAATCTACCCAAAACATGTTCACCTCTCACCACTCCCATGCTACCCCCATATTTGGTCTGGTCCACCCTCATCTCCAGCCTGGACCATCTCATTGGTCCCGCTGCTTCTACGCCCCCTCCTGGTGTCCACCAGAATTGATTAAAATAGACCCTAGGATCTCTCACTGTGAAATTTCAGAGCTCTGGGGACACAATGTTTTACTAAGCTTAGGAAAGGGAAGGTCATCAACTGCCGTCACCAATAGCAAAAACAAAGGATCAAGAGACAGAATGGTTTTAAACATCTCAAGCACAATACCGATTTTTCCTTGCCTTATGATGGGGTCACGTCCTGATGAACTTATTGTAAGTTGAAAGTACTGTAAAGTCAAACGTGCATTTAATACACCCAATCTGCTGAACATCATTGCTTGGCCGAGCCAACGTTAAACATGCTCAGAACACTTATGTTATCCTACAGTTGGATAAAACATCTATTTTACAATCAAGTGTTGAACATTTCCTGTTATTTACTTATTTATAATTTTTTAAATATTTTATTTATTCATGAGAGACAGAGAGAGAGAGAGAGAGAGAGAGAGAGGCAGAGACACAGAGGGAGAAGCAGGCTCCATGCAGGGAGTCCAAGGCAGGACTCAATCCCGGGTCTCCAGGACCACGCCCTGGGCTGAAGGCAGCGCTAAACCACTGAGCCACCTGGGCTGCCCAACTTATTTATAATTTAATTTATGTTTTAAAATAAACTCTACTCCCAACATGGGGTTTGAACTCAACACTCCAAGATCAAGAGCCACTTGCTTTACTGAGACAGCCAGGCACCCCGCATGTAATTTATTGCATGCTGTACTAAAAGTGAGAAACAGAATGGTTGTAAGTGTACCTGTTGTTTACCCTCATGATCACAGGGCTGATCACAATTGCAGTTTGCTGCCAATTCCCAGCATCCTGAGAGGGTAACATACTGCATATCACTAGCCTGGGAACAGATAAAAAAGTTAAAGATTTGAAATGTAGTTTCTACTGAACGGGCATTGCTTTTGCACTTTTGTAAAGTCAAAAAATTGTGAGTTGAATCATTGTAAATTGGGACTGTCTATACTGCCAACCAGAGGACAAAGGAGCGATGCTTTCAAATGCCTGAAGGAAACTACTTTCTGTTCCTGAATTCTATAGCCAGCGAAACTATCAATTAAGCAAGAGGGGAAGTTGAAGACATTTTCTGAATGACAGGCTTTTAAAAATTCACCTCCTGAGGAACCTTCCTCAAAAAGCTAGAGGATGTGCTCCACCAAAAATGAAAGCATCACTAAAAAAGAGGAAAAGGGGCACCCTTTGCTCAGTGGTTGAGCATCTGCCTTCAGCTTAGGGCATGACCTGGGGTCCTGGGATCGAGTTCCACATCAGGCTCCCTGCAGGAAGCCTGCTTCTCCCTCTGCCTATGTCTCTGCTTCTCTCTGTGTCTGTTATGAATAAATAAATACATACAATCTTAATAAAATAAAATAAAAAAATAAAATAAAATAAAGGAAGAATGGGGATCCAAGACACAAGTGCCCCTCACAGGAGAGAAGTGAGGGGAACCCTAAGGATGATACAAGCCCCAGCATGGCAGCTGGGTATCAAGATTAGAGATCAACCAGCAGGTCCAAGCAGGACCATGTGACTCAAGGGACACTCATGTTGAGGACTGTCATCCCCAACATGCCAGCTGCCACTGTACTGTTTTGTTTTGTTTTGATTTGATTTTTAACCTGAGGAGAAAATGGCTGGCAGATGTGAGCCACATTCTTGTCTGTATTTGACTTGTCTTGGCCATGACCCAGGCCCTGCTCTCCCTCCAGTGGCTGCTGGATCCCCCCAAGGGGCTCATTTCTCCCCCAGTAAATGTGCTGCTTGGCTCTCACTCATGAGAGCTGTGGAAAGCTGGGGGTTTTCTCAAAAGTGGAAAATGCAGGGCTGACCACATTCCTGCTGGCTGTGCGGGACGCATCCCACATAACAGCCCTGACAGTTAAGTTCATTTATGGTTAGCCTTGTGCTTTCTAGCATTCATTCAGGCCCTCCTCCATGGAACTCTCCAGAAGGGGTTTGTGTAGAATCTCAAGGAAGCTGACACCAGATTGTGACCTGGATATGGTCCAGCTCATCCTCTTCCAAGGACTTCCACTCAAGAGTGGCTGGTCTGCTCTTTCTTTCCACAGGTGGATGGCTCTTTCTCTTCACCCTTTTTTCACCCCTGCAAAAAGTTTTCTTCTATCTACTTGGGCCAGAGCTACATACTGGCTGCAGGGGGAAGCTCAGGCATGAGCCCTGGCACCAGGGGGATGGATGCCAGACAGGCCCCTCAAAGGCCCCTGGGCTCCTGAGTTTCCTAGTCAAGTTGCCTTCTCATCATTTTTTAAAAACTCAACCATAATAGTGGATAAATAGATATTATTATATACTAGGATCCCAGTTACCATGAGAAAGGTGTTTGTGCTATGACAAGAAAAACCCAGAGTTTGTAGTCTAGCTGATAATACTGTACTGACGTAAATTTCTTAGTTTTTTTTTTTTTTTTTTTCGTACCACGGTTTTATAAGATGCTAACGTTAGAGGAAACTGGGCAAGAGGCATACTGGAGCACTCTGTACTACTTTTGCAACTTTTCTGTCAATCTAAAATGATTATAAATTAAAAGTCTAAAAAGAAATGTCACAAGGTACCTGGTTGGCTCAGGCCCACAGAGCATGAGACTCTTGATCTTGGTGTTGTGAGTTCAAGCCCCACGTTGGTGCTAGAGCTTACTTTAAGAAAAATAAACGGATAAATAAATTTAAAAAATAAAAATAAATGCCAAGCATCATGATGTTGGAGGAATCTTGCATAGGTGATAAACTATAATAAAGAAAAGAAAAGGAAAAATTAACACAGAGGCCATGGTAATGTTTACAGGGGACTTGGGTGCTAAGGCAATGAAAATTATCTGGTTCCTTACCCAGGTAATGGGTTTGCAGGCTTTTTTCTTCCTTTCTTTCTTTCTTTCTTTCTTTCTTTCTTTCTTTCTTTCTTTCTTTCTTTCTTTTTTTAAAGATTTTATTTATTTATTTGACAGAGAGAGCACAAGCAGGAGGAGTGGCAGGTGGAGGGAGAGGGAGAAGCAGGCTCCCTGCTGAGCAAGGAGCCTGATGCAGAGCTTGATCCCAGGTCCCCAGGGGTCACGACCCAAGCCCAAGGCAGACGCTCAACCGACTGAGCCACCCAGGCACTCCAAGATTTTATTTATTTGAGAGATCGAGAGAGAGAATGAGAGCACAAGTAGGGGTGTTGGGGCAGCAGGAGAGGGAAAAGCAGGCTCCCTGTGACTGGGGCTCAATCCGAGGACCCCAGGATCACGATCTGAGCTGAAGGCAGACGTTAGCCAGCTGAGCTTTCCAGGAACCCTGAGTTTACAGGCTTTTAAACTGTTATTCTTGGGGATCCCTGGGTGGCTCAGCGGTTTAGCGCCTGCCTTTGGCCCGGGGCATGATCCTGGAGTCCCGGGATCGAGTCCTACATCGGGCTCCCGGCACGGAGCCTGCTTCTCCCTCCTCCTGTGTCTCTGCCTCTCTCTCTCTCTATGTCTATCATGAATGAATGAATGAATAAATAAATAAATAAATCTTAAAAAAATAAACTGTTATTCTTTAAGCTGCGCGTAAGGGTTTTATACTCTGTGCCATGTTGTATGAAACAAAATACAACGTTTAGGGAGCGTCCCACACAGTGCTGAGGGTAATCTACTACCACCAATGACTCCCAGCCTGAGTGAACACACATCATAGGTGTTCAGTTCTGTGTTCTCAGGGAAAATCCCCTCCTCCCAAAACAAGACCAATCCCCTACAGGCTATTCTACTCAATAAGCATGTGTTTCACCATTTTGTTAGTTCCCTCTCACTGCACAACCACCTTTCTCGTGGTAACCATGCTCGGACATGTCATACTATCTATTTTTAAGATGTCGTGGATCCCAAATGCAAGCTAACCTTGTTCAGCGGTGTTTTTTCATTGTTCTTGGATTTCAACCTCAACTTCTAAATCACTGTTCAGCAATCGACTCTGATGTTTGAGGAAAAACAGGACGTCTGCGTGCTGGCTTGCCCAGAAGCAGGAACTTTATGCTTGGCTTTCCTCATCTGTGAAGTAGGTATAATAAAATCCCTATCTCTCAGCCTTGTTAGGATGTGTAAAGCACATCGAATGACGGCCTAGCACTCACTAAGTATGGAAATGTTCTTTTTTTTTTTTTTAAAGACATATAAAGAATTTTTTAAAAGGCAATTTTTGGGGCACTTGGGTGGCTCAGTCGGTTAGGTGTCAGCCTCAGCTCAGGTCATGATCCCAGGGTCCTGGGATAGAGCCCCGCATTGAGCTCCCTGCTTCTCCCTCTCCACCTCTTGTACCCTCTGGTGCATGTTCTCTCTCTCTCTCTCTTTCTCATAAATAAATAAATAAATAAATAAATAAATAAATAAAATACATTTACAAAAAGGTAATTTTATATGACATCTTTTTAAAACTCTTACATATTGATTTTAAAGTCAATCCTCTCCTACCCCTCCCAACATGACTCCAATGGAAAATGTAGCCAAACAATGGTACAATAAATAGTTGGGCAGATAAATGTGATGAAAGTTCACATTTGTTGAGGGTTTACTCTGTCCCAGGCCCCAACTCTGGATCTAATGGAACCATTCCTCCTACCCCGTGATTGGACAGTGTTGGGAGATGCCGATGGACTCGAGGCCTGAAATCCAGTGTGTGATGGCTGATGTCTCCGGGCACAGGGATGAAATGAAGATGATGGAGCCCGATGGTGAAGGCCCCAGGGACAGGAGGCCCTGGAAATGAATCTCAGCTCTTCTGCTTACTAATGGGGTGATCTCAGGTAAGTGAGTTCACTTCTCTGGGCCTCAGTTTCCATTCTAGAATGTGAGGATAATAAGGGGGGGTGTGGACTCGACACGATCACGCTCATGACACCTGACACATAGTGAGCACCGAACTGGCTCAGGCCATGATTATAAGGATGAAGCCTCAGGTAGGCGGGAGACTGAGTGTTCAGAGGGGTTGCCCTGGGCCTGTCACGGGAAGCTTCCATCTCCAAGAGGGCGAGTCACCCTTCCTTCCTACCATAATTTGAGGCAGAGTGGCATCTCCCAGGAGGTGAGCTGTGTCCTGATCACACCCCTCACCTCTGGTGGCTCACAGGTCCCCTGACACATGACATCATAGGCAGAATGAAATAATGGAGCACAGAGGTTGGGATGAAAGGAAATTGTCTCTGCTTATCTCTTCCTCCCAATTTCAAATTCTTGGACCTAGCGCTTTTGGATTCCTCTTTTTTTTTTTTTAAGATTTTATTTATTTATTCATGAGAGATGAAGAGACGCAGAGACATAGGCAGAGGGGAAGCAGCCTCCTCACAAGGATCCCAATGTGGGACTTGATCTCAGGACCCTGGGATCACGCCCTGAACCAAAGGCAGATGCTCAACCACTGAGCCACCCGGGTGTCCCTTTTGGGTTCCTCTTGAAGCAGCAAGGCCCCAGGGGATGGGCAACGGTCATGGTTACCCCCAGTGAGGAAGTAAAGAGTGATCCCAATAGTGATTGGGATTCATGTATGCAATCGTTTATCAAATCTTTATTGTACACCTACCATGTGCCAGACAGACCAAGTCCTTGCCTTCTTGAAGCTAATGATCTCGTGGGAAAGTTAGACAATAGACGTAACATAGAGGTAAATATTCTAGTCTGATGCAAGGTGATGAGTGCTGTGTGAAAACACTGGGCAGGGTGTACCCTGGGCAGGGTCGGCAAACTGCCACCTGCAGATCAGATCTAGCCCGTCACTTTTTGCACAGTTCCCAAGCTAAGAATGCTTTTTACTTCTTTTAATGGTTGCAAAAAGGAAATCGACAGATTTTTTGTGGCCCATAAAATTTGCATGAGATTCACATGTCAGTGTCCATAAATAAAGTTTTATTAGAACACTGGCACGCTCATCGGGTTGCATATTGTTGATGGCTGTTTTTGTGTTATAGCCACAGAGTTGAGTCGCTGTGGCAGAGACCATATGGTCTGCAAAGCCTAAACTATTTACTACCTTGCTCTTTACAGAAACAGTTCGCGGATCCCCGGCTTCGGGGCTTGGGAATGGTATGTGAAGGTGGATTGCTATTTTATGTTAGAAAGTCAAAGGGAGGGACGCCTGGGTGGCTCAGTGGTTGAGGGTCTGCATTTGGCTCAGGGCGTGATCCTGGTGTCCCAGGATCGAGTCCCACATTGGGCTCCCTGCATGGATCCTGCTTCTCCCTCTGCCTGTGTCTCAGCCTCTCTCTGTGTGTCTCTCATGAATAAATAAATAAAATCTTAAAAAAAAAAAAAAAGGAAAGAAAGTCAAGGAGAGCCTCACTGACAGAGGGACATTTGGTCAAAGCCTAAAGGAAAGAGGGAGGGAGGTACGCTGGCGTCAAGGAAGAGTGTTTCGGGGAGAGGGAACAGCCAGTGCAAAGACCCTGAGGTAAGAGTGTGTCTGGTGTTCAAGGAACAACGCGGAAGCTCCTGTGTCTGGAATAGAGTGAGCAAGGGCGTGATGGTGAGAGAGGAGGACAGAATGGTGACGGGGCAGGTCGTGTGGGGTGGGCCACAGGAGGGCTCCGGGCAGTTAACAAGCTCCCCCTGGTTGTACGTGGGGAAGACTGTGGGGTCAGGTTGGGCACAGGGAGACCAGGGAGGGGGCTGCTGAGACAGTCCGGGAAGGGAACAATGGGCAGATGCTGGGGAAGGGAGAGAAGTGGGCAGATAAATTTGAGGGTGGAGGTGACAGTATTTCTCAATAGATAATACCCTAATTGGGGAAAGTCTCTCCTAACAGTGTCCACATCCTAGGCCTTCCAATCAGACACAGCAGGGTTTTACTTCTAACTTGATGTACCCGCTGTGTGGTCTTAGGTAAGTGGCTCGATCTCACTAAGCCTCAGTTTCTCCATCTGTTAATGGGGTTAATAATCGGGGTCCAGTATCAATGAGATCATTCACCTAAAGCATTCGTAATAGTGGGACGCCTGGGTGACTCAGCGGTTGAGCATCTGCCTACAGCTCAGGTTGTGATCCCAGGGTCCTGGGATCGAGTCCCGCATCGGGCTCCCCGTGGGGAGCCTGCTTCTCCCCCTGCCTGTGTCTCTGCCTCTCTTTGTGTGTCTCTCATGAATAAATAAATAAATAAATAAATAAATAAATAAATAAATAAAATCTTAAAAAAATAATAAAGCATTCATAACGATGCCTGGCCCATGAGGAGGGCTCCGTGCAAGGCAGCTAAGATAATGAGGAGCATTCCCCAGGGGGGACCTCCGGATCTGTCTGCCCAGGTCACTGTCCCTGAGCTCTGTCCTACCTTCTCAGAAGGAATCTGCCCATTTACTGCTGACCTCTGCTGGATCCCATACTCCTCCCCTGCTCTCACCTCGCCAAGTCAATGACCCAAAGTCCACACAGTGAGACGCTAAGCCCTGCTGAGCCTCGGTTTCCTTAGCAGTAAAACGGGCCTCCTAAAGTCTGCATTACAGATGGTGAGGGCCATGAAACAAAGCATTCCATATACACGGTGCCTGGCCCACACCAAGTGCTCAGGAAACAATCGCTGCTCTGTTTCTCCAACTACCATCACCCACAACAGCTACAGGGATCTCTTCAAATATTTCCCCCAACACTTTATTATGAAAAATTTCAAACACACAGGAGAATGGCAAGAAGCTTACACCAGTTTCCACCGCCCAGACTCTACCATTAACATTTTACTGTTCTTGCTTCATCACACATCTATGGCTTCTTCTGTCCAGCTATCAGCCCATCTTATTTTCTTAGGATGAATTTCTAAATCCCAAAATATTTCTGTTAAGATCTTTGAGGACTCAGCTGGCACCAAGCACCGTTTTCATCATCGTTCTTAGTTCATTATTTGCACTCACTCAGTTCTCACAGCAAACCCTCTTAAAACATGTCAGGTATGCGGTAGAGTGTGTTATCCCCATTTTACAGATGACGAATTTGAGGTATGGAGAGGCAAATGCTACTGAATGCTGGGACTGGGTTTGAACCCAGACTATCTGGCTCCAGAGCCCTGACTTTTATTCATTCGTGACGTCTTGCTTCTCCTCAGTATGGGTGAAATATGCTACCCACTGGAATATCATGCAGCCAGTATAAAAGAATGTTTAGGAGAGTCCAGTAAAAATCATATAGGACTATGGCATAGTCATGATTCAACCCAGATCCAGTGGCGAAGAAAAAAATGCTCCAAGGAGGGGCATCCACTGTCACCAGTGGTAGCTTAGGGGTAAATGGACACTGAGTGATTAAATAAAATCGTTTGTTACTCATTGTTACTACTATTAATTGAGCTCTTTCTTTGCACCCCACCCTGTATTAAAGGCTTTACATGCTGTATCTTTCCGAGCACTTGTGAGGCAGGCACTACTATACCCATTTTAGAGATTAGGAGCTGAGACTCTGAAGGGCAGGACTTGCCAAGGTTACTCGGTCAATAAGCAGCAGAGCCAGGGTTCAAATCCAGATTTACCAGTTCCCAGAGCTGGGAAACCTTTCTGGCTCTCTCTAAGTTCTTAGTTTTCAGTAATAAGATGATTTACTTCCATAATGGAAAAGTACTCTTCTAAAAAGAAGTCTCCTTAAAAAAGTTAACTCATTTATCCTTATTTTATTAGCCACCTGTACTATTTTAATAAAAATTTTTAAAGATTTATTTATTTATTCATGAGAGACACAGACTGAGAGAGAGAGGCAGAGACATAAGCAGAGGGAGAAGCAGGCTCCTCAATGGGAGCCTGATGTGGGACTCATCCCGGATCCTGGGATCACGACCTGAGCCAAAGGCAGGCGCTCAACTGCTGAGCCACCCAGGTGTCCCCTGTTTTAATAAAACTAAAAGCCCTACCTCACCCCACACACAAAAATCAGTTCCTGGTAGACCATCAACCTGAATGGAATGCAAGATGATAACATTTTTGGAAAACAGCATAAGAGAATGTAACATGTCTTGGAGCTATGGAAATAGCTAGTTTCTTAAATAAGACATAAAAGTAGCTATTCATAGGAAAAGATCAAGGAATTGAACTGCACCAAAGTGAAGACCTTCTGTTTATTAAAATATGCCATTAAGGGAATGAAAAGGCAAGCTATATAGTAGGAGATCTTCATAATACAACCAACTAACCAATGGCTTGTGTCCTGAGTATATAAAGAACAAATCCATTTAAAAATGGACAACCAGGGCACCAGAAAGGCTCAGTTGGTTAATCGACCAACTCTTGATTTCGGCTCAGATCATGATCTCAGGGTTGTAAGATGGAGCCCTGTATTGGGCTCCACGCTCAGTGGGGAGACTGCTTGAGATTCTCTCTCTCCCTCTGCCCCTATCCCTGTTTGCATGCACCTGTGAGCTCCCTCCCTCTCAAAAAAAAAAAAAAAAAAAAAAGACCATTTGAAAAAAAATGGACAATGCAATAGAAAATTGGGCAAGATGGGGTGCCTGGGTGGCTCAGTCAGTTGAGTGTCAGATTTCTGATTTCTGCTCAAGTCATGATCTCAGGGTTGTGAGATCGAGCCCCACATAAGGTTCTGTGCTCAGTGGGGAGTCTGCTTGAGATTCTCTCTCTTTCTGCCCCTCCTCCTGTTCATACTCATGCACCCATGTGCACTCTCTCTCTCTAAAATAAATCTTAAAAAAAAAAAAAAGAAAATTGGGCAAGACACTTGAACAAGCACACCATCATAAAGGATATTCAAAAGGCCAATATGCAAACAAGAAGATGTTCAATGCAAATGCAAATTAAAATGCAAATGCAAATCAAAACTACAATGAGCTACCACTAAACGTCCACCAGAATAGCTCAAAACAAAATGCCTGACAACACCAAGTGTTGATGAGGATGCAGAATAATGGAAATTCTCCAACATAGAGGGAGAAGAAAACATTACAACCACTTTGGAAAACTC
The DNA here is from genome assembly GCF_048164855.1 of Canis lupus baileyi. Lineage (NCBI taxonomy): Eukaryota > Metazoa > Chordata > Mammalia > Carnivora > Canidae > Canis > Canis lupus. The sequence continues at coordinate 114,579,264 of NC_132838.1, read as the reverse complement.
TTTGGTCGTAGCTACTAAAAATAAACATATATGTCCTATGATCCAGCCATTCTATTCCTGGGTTCTTATCCGAGGGAAATGTGTAATAAGTTGACCCTTGAACAATTCAGGGTTTAGGGCACTGATCCCCCCGCCCATGCAGTCAAAACTCTGAGTATAACTTTTGACTCTCCCGAAAGGTAACTATGAATAGTCTACTCTTGACTAAAAGTCCTACGAATAACAAATAGTCAATTCACACATATTTTGTATGTAAGATGAACTAGATTCTGTATTCTTATGATAAAGCAAGCGAGAGAAACAAAATGTGATTAAGCAAATCACCAGGAAGAGAAAATATGGTTACAATGCTGTACTGTAAAAAGTCTACATATAAGTGGACCCGTGCAGTTCAAACCTGTGTTGTCCAAGGGTCAACTGTATTGTCCAAGGGTCAACTGTATATGTCCCTTGAACATATATATATGTTGTGAACATACTAGACCAAAATGTGCACTATATGTAGCACATATGTATATAGCAATACTGTTTGTCAGAGCAAAACATGGAAACAACTTAATTTCCATCCATAGTCGGTATATAAACATATCAAGGTATTGTGGTGTCTTCACACGATGGAATACGACTCTACAATGAGAAGGCATGGATTGCGCTCATACACTCAACCTGGGTGAATTTCACAATCATAATGTTGAGTGAAAGAAGCCAACACAAGAGTCCTTTTTTTTTTTTTTTCCAACACAAGAGTTCTTACTGTATAATGTTATTCACATCATGGGGAAAATAGGCACAATGAAACTGTCTACAAGAAGGCATACTTAGGCAGTATAAATTAGGTAAAAGTCACTATGGTGGGTACCTGCATGTGGAGAGAGAAAGTAGTCCCTGGGCAGGGGTGGGAAGGAGCTCATGGAAAGCTGGTAGGATTTGTTTCTTCATCTGGGTGGTGGTTACACAGGTATGTTCCCTTTGTCATAATTTGTTAAGTGGACTATTTATGTTTCAGATTCTTTCTGTACGTATGTCATATTTCACAATAAAGAAGGTTCAAATAATTTAAAAATGATTTGGAAAAGTGACTTCATCGCACCCTTATCTTACAACCGAGCAGCTCAGGTGTCTAAGGCATAATAATAATTGGAAGGGATGCTCACGGCACTTGTTTTGCACTAGGCACTGTTTTAAGTTGTTGATATCTGTTACCTTATTTAATCTTTTTTTTAAAAGATTTTATTTATTTATTCATGATAGACACACACACATACGCACACACAGAGAGGCAGAGACACAGGCAGAGGGAGAAGCAGGCTCCATGCAGGGAGCCCGATGTGGGACTCGATCCCGGGACTCCAGGATCACGCCCTGGGCCAAAAGCAGGTGCTAAACCGCTGAGCCACCCAGGGATCCCCCTATTTAATCTTTTTTTAAAAGATTTTTATTTATTTATTAGAGAAAGTGTGTGAGAGAGAGAGCATGAGGAGGCAGGAGGGGTAGAGGGAGAGGGAGAAACAGACTCCCCACTGAGCACAGAGCCTGACTCAGGACTTGATCCCAGGACCCTGAGATCATGACCTGAGCTGAAGGCAGACACTTAACCGACTGAGCCACCCAGGCCCTCTACTTTATTCCATCTTCACAACGACACTATGAGATTGTTACTGTTATTACTGACATTTAACAGAAGGGGAAACTGAGGAACTGTGGTGTTCAGTAACTGCTTAAGTTAGTCAATGCTCGAGCTAGATCTAATCTCAGGCCATCGGGCCCCAGAGCAGATACTCTGTTCACTACCACAAGGTTCTCCACTCTGAGGAGAAGAAATAAGAGAAGTGGAAGGATATTTCTCAAAACACAAAGCTGTCTGGAAAGAGGAACTGGAAATAGTTCACGGGAGGTCCTGAGAGTAGGAGAGGGCTGAGGTCTGAGCAGGAGTCGGGGAGGGGCCGCACGAGGGCTGTGAGTCCTCGTCCACCACGTCAAGGACCAACAGGTGCAAATGTGGTGAGACTTTTCATGGGAGCTGAGGGATGGGATTCAGGGGCATATGCATTTGGATGAGAAAACCAACGACCTCCTTGCTTTTCTTGCCCTTTTCTTTGCCCTCGGCAGTCCTCAGAATGTGGTCGGTCTGAAAATCCCCAAGACCTTTTTTAGGGCGTTAATGAGGTCAAACTATTTGCGTTATAATACTAAGACGTGTTTGTCTTTTTCACTCTCCAAAGGTGGCCTGACCCGTGGTGACATCATTGATGGGCTGGCTAATGGAATGTACGCATGTGGATTCGTGTGTTTTAAAAACTTCTCACTTTAATTTTCTTTCCTTTTAAGATTTTGTTTATTCATTCATGAAAAACAGAGACAGAGACATAGGCAGAGGGAGACGCAGGCTCCCTGCAGGGAGTCGGATGTGGGATTCGATCCCGGGACCCCAGGATCCCGCTCTGAACCAAAGGCAGATGCTCAACCACTGAGCCACCCAGGCGTCCCTCATTTTAATTTTCTCACATGATAAATATCAATGGATAGAACCCATTACACAAAACCTCTTTGGAGTCCTCCAATATTTTTAAGAGGGTACCATTTAAGAACGGGCTGCTGGGACGGAAATGTACCTTGTCCTTCTGTCCTATTTGCAGACTTGCAGCTCTGCCACAGGAAGAAATCAGGGGCCCCCGGGGGGCTCAGTCGGTTAGGCGTCTGACTCTTGATTTCAGCTCAGGTCATGATCTCAGGTTCATGAGATCGAGTGTTGCTTCAGATTCCACCCGTGGAGCCTGCTTAAGATTTTCTTTCCCCCTCTCTGCCCCTCCCCTGCCCTCCCCTCCCCATACCTCCCACAGGAGCGCAGCCTCCCTCTCTCTCACAAAAAGAAAGAAATCCAAGATGTTTTCACATCCCACTGCAGTCACTTCAGCCCTCTCAAGCATCTTCTTTACACCCACTGAAGCTTCTGAGTTACCATCATTTTTTTCAACCTGAGCTAGATCTCAAAGTTTCATGCATTGAGAAAGAAGCACATATCTTACCGCATCACATACTAGTTTTAAAAATATTTTTGGGGGGCGCCTGTCAGAGGAGCGTGTGATCCTTGATCTCAGAGTCATGAGTTCGAGCCCCATGTTGGATGTAGAGAGTACGTTTGAAAAAAAATAAAGATTTTATTTATTTATTCATGAGAGACAGAGAGAGGCACAGAGACATAAGTAGAGGGAGAAGCAGGCGGGGAGCCCGATGCGGGACTCAGTCCCAGGACCCCGAGATCACGCCCTGAGCCAAAAGCAGACGCTCAACCACTGAGCCACCCAGGCGCCCCAAGTGTAGAGAGTACTTAAAAAAATAAACTTAAAAAAATTTCTATATCCATAATTCAGTGGCATTGGTTTCTTTCATGCCGCTGTGAGTTTATTTCATGCCTGTAAAAACATGATTCTGAGGAGGGCTTCAGCAGCGCTCCCTAAGTGTCTCTGGCACAGAAAAAGGTTAAGAGCCTCAGCTCTGGAAGAAAAACAAAACTGAGGGCGAGCTACAATGGGTAGGAGTGGGAGTGAGTTCTTGAGGGTATTTGAGTACGGCTGAAGGAGCTGCTTATTATTACATTTTAAGCTGTCACAGAGACTCTAGAGGGTGGGGAAAAATCCAAACAGCAGGCCCATCTTGAACCCTTCCCAGGCTCAGAGTCAGGCTCGGAAATCTGTGTACCCAACCAGCCGAACTGCTATACTTCGAATTACTAAAAGCCAAGTGGTCGGGTCATTTTATCTGCTGACAGGAAGGGAGAATAATGAAAAACCTGGACACCCCCCCCCAACTTTTCCTGCTGCTGGGGCAACCCCTGAACATATTTTGTGGCAAGCCACTCTCAGCCTTCAAACAGCTCACCAAGGTGTACAGGAAAATTCTCACTGGCTCCCACCTAGACCCCAGGGCAATTTCTGGAGTTCATGCATTAATAATAATTTAGAAAAGAGAAAAAAAAAGCTGATTCTCATCCAGCCCTTACTCTGGGCCAGGCCGCGTTCTCAGCATGAAATTTCATGCCTCATCTGGTTTAATCCTCCCAACAGCCCATAGGGTATGTACTCTTACTACCTTCGTTTTACAGGTGAGGAAGGCCAGGCTCAGCGAGGTTAAGTAACCCGCCTAGGGCGCCCAGCTCAGAAGCAGCAGAAACCAGCCTTTTCGTGGATTTTGATGTCGTGTGTTCAGTGTGCCCCCGAGGGGACTGGGGGTTCTCTGGGGAGAAGCCGAGGGCCAAGCTTGGGGAAGGAGGCAGGAGGAAGGACTTTCGAGGACGGTGAGCGGGCGGGAAGGGATAGGGGAATCCCCTGGGTCGCAGGCCCCAACGCCGACATACCTGGGGACCTCGGGATCTGGCAGGGCAGGGGGTGGGGACCAGTGTCCGTGCCCTGGGGACTCCCGCAGTCGGGGGGTGGGGCGGCTGGGGGACGAGCGCAGCCCTACCTGTCCCGGTGCTCCTCCGGTGGTCAGCCTGGAGGTGGCGGCTGCGGCTTACCAAGCCTTTCTGGGTCCCCCTTCCCACGCCCCACCCCGGGGGGGGGGGTGGGCGGGTGGGCGTGGGGCGCCCAGGACCGGCCGGACCTGTGCGACCCGGGGCCCCGGTTGTCTGGGAGCCTGTCACTTGGGGAAGGCCGGCTCTTCCGGGGCTGGGACAGCTGTGGGCGGCTGGATGCCTCGGTGCCTGCGAACTCATAAATACCGCCGCCGCCCTGGTGGCGGGAGACGCGCGTGCGGGCGGCTGGCGGGCGCCCCGAGGGTGAGCCGGGCCCGGGAGGATTCCCCCAGCCGCTGACGGGCCTGACCCGGGCTGGGCCCCCAGCAGGTCCTGCGGGAGCTGGGGAGCAAACTGGAGCCGGCCAGAAGGGCTGGGGAGAAGGGGACTGGGTAGCAGGTGCAGGGCTGGGGGGCTGGGGGGGTTAGGAGGGATGTTGGGGTCACCTAGGCAGGATGGGATGCCAGGCAGGCGGCAGAGGGCAAGCGTCCGCTCCAGGTAGGATGGAATTCCGGAGGCTCCTGGGGATGGAGTGGAGGACTGAGGTCACTAAGACCAAACACCAAGCCTGGAGGCCAAAATGCAGGGTGTTGAGGTCTGAGAGCCCGGGGCGCTGCTAGGGATGGAGCGACAGGCCCTGGGAGCTGGGGTTGCTGAGAGGAGGCTGGAATGCTGGGGAGGGGGTTGCCAAGGGCAACTTTCTACGCTGAGCCCCCACCCCTCCCCCAAACCTCTCACTGATCAGGGGTGAGCTGCGGTTAGGACCCCTGGGTTCCAGTCCGGCTCCATCACACCCTAGCCGTGCACTGAATCACGGTTGCTCATTTGCCTCCTGGGTGATCCGTGATCCGGTGATCCGGTGGTGATCACGGTGGCCACCACGAGGAGGAATGCTGGGAGGCTCCCAGGAGTTAATGTATGCAAAGTGCTTAGCACACAGCGAGTCTCAGAACACTTGGGGCTTGGTAGTGATCGGATTTTTTTTCTCTCTAGCATCCGGATAACCATCCTCTTGAAGACCTCCTCACCATCCTGCCTCCCTCCCCCGACATTGCCTGATCTGCCACCCTGCGTCTTCCCAGCCCCTTGGTGCTGTTCCTGAGGAATCTGATCTACTGTGGACCCCTCCCCTTCTCCGTCTGCCCTCCCCCCACACTGTCCCCTTAGCATGCGCCCCCTCTGTCCCTGCCGGTCCTGCTGCTGTCTGCTCCTGTTTCTCTCCCTGGGAGTCCAGGGGGCCCCAGAGGCGGCCCCTGAGCAAGTCCACCTGTCCTACCCAGGTAAGTTCTGTGGCCACTTCTGGGAGTTTCCCAGGGAGGCCCAGGGGGTTTGGGGGCTCAAGTATCCCCTTGTGGATTGCTGTAGGAGCCTGGGCTGGTGGCCTGGTCTTCCTGGACTTTGGTTGTGTGCCTCTGTTGAGCGGGGGTCCCCAGCAGCGGCGCAGCTGGCTGTGTGGGAAATGATTCCAGTGTCCAGCCTCTCATAAGCGTCCTCCAAAGGGGACCACTGGTGTCCTTCTCGTTGTGTCACTGTTCCTTGTGTCCCCCCAAAGCTACCTCCTGGTCCTTGATCTAGGGGATCACAGGGCCCTGTGGTGGTCAGGCCTTGGACTCTGGAGCCTCTGGACCCAAACATTTTGGGTTTCAATCCCTGCTTTGCAACTCACCTGCTGTGTGACTGTAGGTGAGTCACTTAACCTCTCTGGCCTCAGCTTCCTCATCGGGACAGTGGGAAATATTAGCATGACCTCATAGTGGGGAGTAAATGAGATATGACCTGTGAAGTGGCAAAATGGGGTGTAGCCATGGTTCTCACACGTTTTTGTCGCAGGGCCCCTTGGCGCGGCTAAAAACGATTGCGAACCTTCAAGAGCGTTAGCTTATGTGAGTTATACCTGTAATATTTGCCGTGTTAGAACCCGAAACTGAGGCACTTAAACATTTTTAAATCGTTTAGAATGAACAGTAATAAAGCCATTCTGTGTTAAGGTAAATGGCATTTTTCATGGAAAATAACGACTGTACCAAAGGGAACAAATTTAATGAGAAGCGTGGCATTGGTTTACATCTTTTTAAGTCTCTTTAATGTCTGGCTTAATAGGAGACACCCAGGTCCCCCCACACACACATCTGCTTCTGCTGCTGTTGTGATATGTTGCTTTGGATGATACATATGAAGGAAATGTGGTCTCACAAGACTTGGGGTTGAAGCACAGAGGAGGATTTTAAAAGGAGTTGCAAATAATTGTGCCTATTCCTTTTCGATACTGCACCGAAGCTGAAGGCACAGCCCTTTCTTTCTGTCTGGCTTTTGAATAATTTCAGCTTGCTATTTTCAAATAATGTTAGATTTATGGAAGAGGTGCAAAGTTAGTGCAGGGTTTCCGTATGCTCCTCACTCAGCTTCCCCTAATGCCAACGTCTTATGTGCCCATGGTCAAAGCTAACAAATGAACCTTGGCGTTATATCACTAACTGAACTCTGGCCTTTGTTCGGGTTTCACCAATTTTTCCACGAATGTCTTTATCTAATCCAGGATCCGATCCACCATCCCACACTGCATCTTGCTGCTGTGTCTCTAGTCTCTTTCGCTCCTCAGTCTTTCCTGGTTTTTTGGGTTTTGGGTTTTGGGGTTTTTTTTGTGCGTGTGTGTGTGTCCTTGACACTCATGAGGAAGATCATTTCTTTTAAAGATTTAATTTATTTGAGAGAGAGAGAAAGAAAAAATAGGGGAGGGGCAGAGGGAGAAGCAAGCTCCCTACAGCGCAGGGAGCCTCACTTAAGACTCGATCCCAGGACCCTGGGATCATGACCTGAGCTGAAATCAAGAGTCGGACGCTCAACCGACCGAGCCACCCAGGTGCCCCAGGAAGATCGTTTCGTAAAGCTTAGCTGCCCTGTAGAATCTGAAACTACTCAAATGAACTGGCTTTGACGCTCATTGACCAACTGACCTTGGACGAGGCACTTTGCCTGGAGGCCTCTGTAAAATGGAAGGACAGTAAACCCATCTCGTGGTGCTGCTGTGAAAATCCAGTGAGATGACAGCTGTCCCCTGTCCGGCCGTCACAGTAACAATAGCAAATAAGCTCTTACTAAATGCCTCAGAGGGATAACTCACTTAGCCTCACACTGGATCTTAAGCTGCCGGTCCTAGAGTTACTCCCATTTTACAGAAGAGTAAACTGAGGCTGATAGAGATAGAAGAGTCTGACACCTGGGTCACACAGTCTGGGATTTGAACCCCGGCTGGCCGGCTTAGCAACCCAGGATATTTGTCTTAAAACTTCAACTTTTACTAATTTTAGATTTCACAGAAAATTTACAGAAATATTACAGAGTTCCCATATCTCCCTCACCCGATTTCTGCTACTGTTACGTTAGCATCTTACATAATTATGGTATGTGTTTGTTTATTTATTTTGAATTATTATTATTATTATTTTTAGAGAGACATAGTGTGCATGGGCGTGCAGGGGAGGTGAGGAGCAGAGGGAGAGAGAGAGAGAGAGAGAGAGAGAGAGAGAGAATCTTAAGCAGGCTCCATGCCCAGCCCAGAGCTGACCCAGAGTTTGATCTCACAACCCCGAGATCACGATCTGAGCCAAAATCAAGAGTTGGATGCTTAACTGGCTGAGCCACCCAGGCACCACAATATGTTTATTTTATTTATTTATTTATTTATTTACCACAATATATTTATTAAAACCAGGAAGTTGGGTGCCTGAGTGGGTCAGTCAGTTAAGTTTATGCCTTTGGCTCAGGTCAGGATCTCAGTGTCTTTGGATTGAGCCTTGAGTCAGGCTCCCTGCTCAGTGGGGAGTCTTCGTCTCACCCTGCCCCTCCCCCCAACTCATTCTCTCTCTCTCTCTCAAATAAATAAATAAAATCTTAAAAAAAAAACAGGAAGTCATTAACATTGGTATAATATACTATTAACTAAACTATAGAATCCGCTGGAATGTCAGCAGTTTTTCCGCTTGCTTATTTCATTATTTAGCATTTGGCTGCCCTTCTTAGTCACCTCCAACCTGCCAGTTGCTTCTTTCCTTACCTTTCATGATCTGACATTTTTTTAGTACCGAGCAGTTATTTTGTAGGGTAGCCCTCATTTGGGGTCTGTCGGGTATTTTCTCCTGATTGGAATGAAGTTACGTGCTTTGCTGGCAAGACTATCAGAGCTGCGGATGTTGTGTCCTGCCTGGTGCCTGGTATCCGAGCGCACGATGCTGACGCAGCTTATTGCTGTTACTGGTGGTGTTGACCTTCACTGCGTGGTTACAGTGGGGCCTGCTGGGTTTCTCCACCATAGGATTTTTCTTCTTCCTTTTGCGGTTAATAAATACCTTGGGGGGAGGGCTGCCGGGGTGGCTCAGTCAGTTAAGCATCCAACTCTTGGTTTCAGCTCAGGCCACCATCTCGGGGTCATGAGATTGAGCCCTGCGTGAGGCTCCAAGTTTAGTGTGGAGCCTGCTTAAGATTTTCTCTCCCTCTCCCTCTGCCCCTCCCACTCATGCCCTCTCTCTCTCAAATAAATAAATAAATCATAATAAATAAATAAATAAATAAATAAATAAATAAATAAATAAAATGGGGGAGGCTCCTTAAGACCATGCAAATTATGTTTCTCTTAAAACTTTAACCCACTGATTTTAGCATCCGTCTAAAGATCCATCCGAGGTGGATCTTGCCTGAAATAATTATTAGTGTGGTGTTTGCCTAATTATGATTTTGTGACTTTCTAATTCCTTCTCTCCATTTAATGGAAATTTTACTCTAAGGAAAGCTATCCCTTCCCGCCTCCATCCATCCATCCATCCATCCATCCATCCATTTATTTATTTATGTATTTCAGAATAGACTTACAAATACCTATTTTGATATAGGTTAAATCATTATCATTGTTTATTTTGTGGTTCAAGTTGTCCCAGATTTGGTCTTTTGGAATTCCTTCGGATCGGCTTCCATGTTCTTTCCACAAACCCCCATCATTTCTTGAGCACTGCCCCACTTTCTGGCACCACAAGTCACTCCAGGCTTATTTCGCATATTTCTTCCCCATCGTTGGAATCAACTGCTTCTCCGAGGAGCCCGGGTTTCTTTCGCCACAGAACGGGTATCTAGAAACTAAGATCTGAGCACTAGGTGTGCTCGTGGCTACTGAGGTATCACAGCTTCCAGGCCCTTCACAAACAAAGCTAGGCAACGTGTGTGTGTATTACACACACACACACACACACACACACACATCTCAATTTCCATATCTCTCTGTACATATATAATCGCACTTACCGTGAGATCATACTGACACCTGTGATTCTAGTCCGACATCACGGGCTTATTTTAGCCCTCTTCTTTATTTATTTATTTATTTATTTATTTATTTATTTATTTATTTATTTATCTCTTATTAGCCTTCTTTCTCCAGCATTGTGAAACTTATCTCCCACTTTTACAGTATACTTAGGTATTTGTTCGACGCGAGTAGAGGCATAAAGCAGTCTCAGAATTGTTTGCCTGGATCCCTGTGAGAACACTTACTAGGTGACAAGTATGTGCAGTCCTTTTCCTCTGTAGTTTTTTTAAAGGTTTTTTTTTAAATTTTTTTTTATTACTGAGGTATAAGTTAACATCCAATGTTACATTAGTTTCAGATGTACAACAGAGTGACTCGACAATTCTATTCACTACTGGATCTGTCACCATGCAAAGTTAGCATGGTATGCTTGACTATATTCCGTAGGCTGTCCTTTTTTCCATCTCTGTGACTTATTATATGACTGGAAATTTGTACCTTTTTGCTATAGTTTTATAGTGTCCAGTCGAGACCTAGTCCGTGGTTAACCCCTCTTCAGTGTGGTTGCTCTATTCACTTTTTAAATATAGTGACATTGGGACACGTGGGTGGCTCAGTGGTTGAGAGTCTGCCTTTGGCTCAGATCATGATCCCGGGGTCCTGCGATCGATTCTCGCATCAGGCTCCCCATGGGGAGTCTGCTTCTCCCTCTGCCTGTGTCTCCGCCTCTCTCTCTGTGTCTCTCATGAATAAATAAATAAAATCTTAAAAGTAAATAAATATAGTGACAGCCATTGGTTAGAGTTTACATTCCACACTGGCTTCTCCCTTCATCCCGGGTGGTTGTAATCCTTAGTGTGATTTTAGGGGTGCATGAAGGAAATATGAAATGTGACTATAATTCTAAGAATCAGAATTACACACAAAAAAGGTCATGTTTTCCCTTCTGGTCTTTTTCTGCTCCGTTCCTGTCTCCCTTTTCTACCCCGTTCTCACCCACCCCATGTAAGTAACCCATGTCTTTCCTTTCTCCTGACTCCTTCCCGTATTTCTTTCATGCAGATGAGTAGGTACCTGGGTGCTCTTCCATGAAGAACAGATGACCATAGACAAGTCTTGTGTGTTTTGCTTTTTAAATTTCACTGGACGTCCCAGATGTCATTCCACAGCACTTCCTAGAACGTGTCCTCTTTCTTTGGATAGCTCCCCTGTGCTCCACTGTCTGGATGTTACATAGTCTAATGGGGTCCCTCTCTTGTGGATGGGCATTTTGGTTGTTTCTGATATGCTGTGATTACAAACAGCAATGAAGAATCCTGTGCCCACGCATTCTCCTATTGCCGGAATAAGAACACGTCCTCCTGACATCAGACCATACCGTGTGGCAGGTTTAAAACCTTGAGTTGGGGGCGCCTGGGTGCCTTGGCTGGTTGAGCATCTGCCTTCAGCTCGTGTCATGATCTCAGGGTCCTGGGATGGAGCCCACATCGGGGCTCCCTGCTCAGTGGGGAACCTGCTCCTTCTTCCCACTTATGCTCTCCTGCTCTCTCTCTCTCAAATAAATAAAGTCTTATAAAAACAAACCTTGATTTGGTTGCCGGCATTTAAGAATTTTGAGCTATCACTGAAAAGTTTGGATCTATCTATCTATCTCTATCTATGTGTCCATGTTCCTGGAATATAAAAACCCATGTAATAGAGACTTCTTCTAGAAGTAGACAGATTTAGGGTCACTGAGCCTGCTTCCTGCAAGACCACTATCACGGGAGTGGTGATGGTGGCCCCTTTAAGGTAGGGAGGGGTGGACAGTTTGCTGCACACCCCAGAGCTCTCTGCTGCCTTACTCCTTCCAGCTGGCCTTTGTTCCTGTTTATATTACCTAGCAGGGTTCTCAACATCTGGGTTTATAACCCCTAAGTGGTATCATGTCTGTAAAATGTTTGGCACACGGGCTGCACGAGTAAATCAAGATATTAAGAATCATATCCACTCACCCATGGAATCCTAACCACACCGTTCCAAGTGCTTCTCTTGTATTTATTCCCCTAAGCCTCATCAAAACCCTTAGATACTATCATTATTCCACTTTACAGATTTGGAAACTGAGGCTCAGAGAGGCGAAGTGACTTGTACAGGGAACCCCAGCTTGCAGATGGCAAAGCTGAGGTCTAATGCGGGGAGCTCCAGAACCCGTGTCCCTAACCACTAACTTGTCCCTGAGCTGTTGGAGAGAGTCTGTGTCTATATGTCCTTCCCTGCTCCGGCTCAGGCCTCACTGCCCGCCCTGGCTCTGTTCCTTTCTTGCAGATGAGCCTGGCTCCATGACTGTCACCTGGACCACGTGGGTCCCCACGCGCTCCGAAGTGCAGTTCGGACTGCAGTTGACGGGCCCCCTGCCGCTCCGGGCACAGGGCACCTTCAGCCCCTTTGTGGATGGGGGCGTCCTGCGGAGGAAGTTCTACATCCATCGAGTCACGCTGCGGGGGCTGCTGCCCGGGGTCCAGTACGGTGAGAGGGACCCCAGGCCCAGGTGTTGAGGGGGTGCAGGAAGAGGAGTGTGGTGTCAGCGGGAAGCCACCGTGGGCAGGGGGCTCAGGCTGGGCTGGGAACAGCTCTGCTCATCTGGAGCCTCTTGCATGAGACTCCGGGATGGAAATGGGAGGTGCTGGGGTCTGGGGTGCGGTGGACTGAAGGGCATGGGTCAGAACCCCTCAATCCTCACTTCCTCTCCCCACCAAGTGAAGATGGATTGTGGGGGCTGTGCAGAGGAGGCAGCCTGGGGGGCACGCCTAGCTGACTGTGACCTCCCCCTTGCCCTCAGTTTACCGCTGTGGCAGTTCTCGGGGCTGGAGCCGTCGGTTCCGCTTCAGAGCCCTGAAGAACGGTCCCCACTGGAGCCCCCGTCTGGCTGTGTTTGGGGACCTGGGGGCCGACAACCCGAAGGCCTTACCCCGGCTGCGCAGGGACACCCAGCAGGGCATGTACGATGCTGTTCTCCATGTGGGTGAGGCATCGGCATGGGTGCGCCCGGAGGTGGGGGGTGGGGCTTGGGGGGGAGGAGGCGATCCCGGGGCTCTCTAGGGCACCGTGCTGGGGTGAGTGTGGTTCTAAAGGGGACAGGTGATGAGGCCGGCCCGGGACGTGGTGTCTGTGGTTAACCAGACTGCCCAGGTTCAATCCCAGCTCCAGCACGTAGAGCCATGTGCCTTGGTTTTGTCCTCTGTGTTATTATGATGAGAGCTAAGGCTGGTCCAGAAATCACGGGACTGTCGTGATGACTACATAGGTGACATTGCCTGGCATGCTGTAAGTGCCACGTGCTCCTTGTCATTATCATTGCTGCTGCGGCTTCAGGGGACAAGGACACACATGGGAGATGGAGATTGGGGCTGATTGGGTTCACAGCCACAGACTGGAATCGACTCCCAGGGCCTGATTCCTGGATCTTTACTAACCAGCCATGTGATCTTGCATGAGCACTTAACCCCTCTGGGCCTCAGTTTCTCCATCTGAAATGGAGCGATAATACCATCCACCTCACAGGGTGTTTTGAAGGTTCAGGTGATCAAGTATGTAAAGCATTTGGAACTGTGCCTGGTACAAAACCAGTACCAGATCGTGTCAGCGCTGTCCTGGGAGGGGACAAGAGGGCGGGCAGAGATGGGGGCCAGTGCTCCAGATAGGAGCACAGGAGACCAGCGAGGTCTTGCAGGGTGCGGGGGAGGGAGGGTCTCAGGGGCCAGAGGTTCAGGAAACAGCTCCAAGTGCACATGTGGGTGGGTGTGAGGTAGGGATCAGAGAACCAGGATGGCTCAGGGCCAGGGGGTTGCACAGCTGAGCAACCAGGGCTCTCCGTTCTGGGGAAGGGAGGGCCGGGTCTGGGTCCTCACTCTCTCCTCGGTCCCCCTGCCCCCTAGGAGACTTTGCCTATAACATGGATCAGGACAACGCTCGTGTCGGGGACAAGTTCATGCGGCTCATCGAACCTGTGGCCGCCAGCCTGCCATACATGACGTGCCCTGGGAATCACGAAGAACGCTAGTGAGGGCCCGGGGCTTCGGGGTGGGTGAGGGTCTGATGGATGCAAACAGACATGCCTCCCTTACTTAGCATCTTACCTTAGTATCTCATGCTGCAGCAGCACCTTAGTGGTAACAAGAGGAGAGGAGAGGAGATGAGGGCTGGGCTGGGAGCCAGACCTGGCCTGACAGTGGGGAGATAGGGGTGGGCTCTGGGACCCCAGACCCTCTCCCCACCCTTTTACTTCCTTTTATCCAGCAACTTCTCTAACTACAAGGCCCGCTTCACCATGCCAGGGAACACCGAAGGCCTGTGGTACAGGTAATCTGGGGGACCAGGGTTAGGGGGACTGGGGGGTGGGAGATGCTGAGGAGACCCCACCTCTGAATCATGCCCTTGGACCCCTCCAGCTGGGATCTGGGCCCTGCACACATCATCTCCTTCTCCACCGAGGTATACTTCTTCCTCCACTACGGCCGCCACCTGGTAGAGAGACAGTTCCACTGGCTGGAGAGCGACCTCCAGGTAACCTGGGGGGAGGTTCCCCATCATCCCTTGACCAGCCTCTACCCTTTCCTCCCTCGCCCCACCCCTGCCCCTCACTCTGGGCCCTTCTCTCTAGAAAGCCAATAAGAATCGGGCAGCGCGGCCATGGATCATTACCATGGGCCACCGGCCCATGTACTGTTCCAATGCTGACCTGGATGACTGTACGTGGCATGAAAGCAAGGTGAGGACCCCTCCCTGGGTCGGGGTGCTGAGAGCCAGGCGGGGGGCCGGCCTGCACCACCATTCACCCCATTCACCTCCTTGCTCACCCTGTCTAGGTTCGCAAAGGCCTCCGTGGCAAGTTCTACGGCTTGGAGGATCTTTTCTACAAATACGGTGAGTGACCCGGGGGACTCCTGGCCCCAGGCCCCAGCCCCTTCCATCTCTCCAGGACCAAACGCCTTGACCCCAACTTGTTATGTCTCAGGGGTCGACCTGCAGCTGTGGGCTCACGAGCACTCATACGAACGGCTGTGGCCCATTTACAACTACCAGGTGAGGCTCAGGAGGTCCGAGGGCCCCTCGGCTGGTGTAGGTGGATCCCTGGATCCCCCAAGTGTGGCCTGGTGTGACTTGCGCCTCCCCCTTCTTCCCTTCTCCAGGTATTTAACGGCAGCCGAGAGACGCCGTACACCAACCCTCGAGGCCCTGTTCACATCATCACCGGGTCTGCTGTGAGCAGCATGGGGAAGGGTGCCTTTGGCTTCTTGCCTCTTCGTTTTTACTGCCTCTAATACCAGCCTGCGTGCCATGTGTTCCTATAGCTGCTGTCACCACCTCTCAACCTTAGAGCTTAGGTAGCCCTAGTAGCAGGGCCATTGTACAGATGTGGAAACAGAGGCTCAGGCAGTCAAACACTTGTTCAGTCCCAGGTTCACCAAGTGGCAGGGGTTGGGGGTGTGCCCAGGTGTACAGGATGGATCCAAAGACAGAGAGCTTCTTATTATCGCTGCAACCTGAACTCCAGACTCGATTCACCTTCCACCAAACCTCTCACTGACGACCGCTTTCTGTTCCCGGATCCCACGCTCAGTTTAGTTCTTGTGTCTTCCGAGTCTTTCCTTGTCTTTCATCCTTCACATTTGGAAGACTCCTGGCCAGTTGTTTTGCAGAATGCCCCTTGGTCTGGGCTTGTCTGTCCTTTTGCTGAGATTCGGGTTATGCACTTTGCGCAAGACAGTCACAGAAGTGATGTTGTATTCTCCTCGGTGCATTGGGTGGGGGGTTCCTCCCATCCATGTGTCTCATTCCTGGAGGTGTTTCCCTGAATCGCCTGGTTAAGGAGGTGTCTGCTGGGTTCCTCCGCTGTAAAGTTGTATTTCCCTTTCTAACTAATTAGTAAGTATCTTCAGGGAGATACTTTCCGGCCATGCAAATCTCCTGTCTCTCCTCAAACTTTCAC